>NC_138046.1:157020-1388275 GCF_964194185.1 Rhinolophus hipposideros
TTTCTTTATGTAACCTTCCAGTTGCTGTCATTACAACTGCCTCAACGAACTAGCACAGTGTCTGTTTCTCCAGTTTGGTAAGTGAGGCAGACATTGTGTGTGTTCCTCTAATATTTATTCCCAAGCATAGTTTGAGGAACACTCATAGGACAGAGTAGGAAGATTGGAAGATTGGACATAAGTGTATATTGTACACCTAGACAGCTAGACAGCTCTCATGGAGCTCAAATGATGGAACAAGGAAGAGTCTGGAGAAATTTCAGCCTCACTTTCACTCTCCTTTGGAGGGCTATTGTCTTGTCCCTCCTACCCTGGCATGCAGCCCTTCCTTGTATTTCTTTTATTATTATTATTTCTTTTTTTATTGGTAATATCAGGGAACAGTGTGTTTTTCCAGGGCCCGTCAGCTCCAAGTCATTGTCCTTCAGTCTAGTTGTGGAGGATGCAGCTCACTGTCCCATGTGGGAATTGAACCTGCAACCCTGTTGTTCAGAGCTCGCGCTCTAACCAACTGAGCCATCTGGTCACCCCCTTTCCTTGTATTTCTTGAGAGTCATCAAATTCGAGGGAGAACATATCACAGTGCACTGGAAACAGTGAAAACCATAACAAAAGGCATCCTGAGTCCAATCCCAGGTCTCATTGACTGGCTGTGTGACTTTGGGCATATTACTTAAGCCTCAGTGTCCTATAATGGCAAACAGAAAGATTAAAGCTAAAGGAACTGAAAACCCCAGCACAGTGTCTGTCACAAATTTAGTGCTAAAAAAAGTTGGCAGCTTTACACTATTGTTATTCCAGATGCTACACATTCTCCTTGGCGGGTTTCTTTCTAATAGTGTCCCCAGAAAAGCTGATGTGCTTTAGGATCCAGAAACAGCACCAATCCAAAAAATCAGAGCAGGACAAATTCAGTACCTTAACCTGTTTGCCCCTCCTTCCCTGCCTCACAAACACATACAGATTAAGGGTCCAAAGAGGCTGAAGAATGAGAGGCTGTCACTTTGGCAGGTAGGCAGGATCCTACTTCACATCACAGATTTTGAGTTAGATACCCTCCTGCCTAACAACTCCACCACACTGCATTTTCCAGAACCCCTTTAGCTCATATTCTCGTCACTGGAAATCCCGACCTTAGCATTCAGTATTCCTCATATTGCTAATGCTATGACACGTCCGATTAACTGACATGTAGTGGGACTATATCTTCCAGGAGACCGTAAAGTGCAACTGAGCAGCAGCGTCCCCAAGCAGGCAGCTCTAATTTGGCTTCTGCACAGCTGCGGGATTTGAGGCCCAAAAGGGTATATTGGGTATATCCTCTCTTCCTGTTCCTTCTCCCGGTGAGATGGAACTGAGAGAAATGTGGCTGAGAGAAATGTAAGCAATGTCTTCTAACACTCTCCCAATCTGGTAGGAGGTGGCAGTTGAGGGTAGCCCCTAGTGATTGAATGGATGAAAGGGCAGAAAGCTTATGGGTGCCAACAGGTGATGAAGTGTTAAACCTACACCCCTGGTAGGCAGCCCTTTACCTTTGCTCTCCCCCCACCCCGTGCTGTCATAGGTGACTTTACATATAATATCCACTACTGAGCTAGAGCTCCCTTACAGGAGTTATTACCTGCCGGCTCTCTAGAGAAGTATTGGGGGGAGCTCCGAGCAGGGTTATCATCTGCAAAGAGGGATCAAGATGAAGAAAGCCAATATAGTACCACTGACCTTAACAACGGGGTTGCAGAAATAAACTGTGGAGGTCCTCCAGGTAGACTGTTTGGTCTGACCCAAGATGCGAGGCCTTCAGGAGAGCCATCGTTACTTTCCAAAACTTCCTCTCTGAGGCTATGGACCTTTGTTATTTCTCTCCCACTCCCTCTCGTGCTCAAGAGTCTTTCTGAGCTACTTGTAAATCCCCCCTGACTTCATGAACCATCCTTCCCTCCTATCCCCAACCTCAGGTCTTACAAAACAAATCACTAAAGGACAACCTGTTCCCAGCCTTCTATACCACCAGCCCTGACCACCCCCCCCATTCATCCTTTGATTGACACCAGTGCCCCTTCCCCAGCCCTTCTTGTCCCCATCACCTTCTCCACTGTCCTCTCCCAGCACATAAAGTTTACTTGGGACTTACTCCTGTGGACTCATAGCACCCAGCTACCCCTATTATACTACTTGCAATAATATAATTGATGGTTTGCATCCATGGCCCTCGCCTTAATCCCTGGGGCTCAGCTGGCTCTTCTTTACCCTTATATTCCCAGCACAAAGCACTGTGCTTGGACTATGGCAGGTGATCAATAAATGTTTGTTGAATAAAAGAGTGCTTAAGCATGGAGTCTAATTCATTGTGTTTTTATTTTTCACTACACTCTGAAACAGCAAAGCAAATACAGGTAAATGCCAGTCATTTTTTTCTTTTTATACAACAGTACACACAAAGGGAGGTCATCCACCACAGATCGTGATTCTGTGCTTTTGTTGTGTGTGTGTGTGTGTGTGTGTGTGTTGTCACTATTGTTAGTTAACTCCTGTATCAGACCATTTTACTGATTGTTTGAAATGGTTAAGAACAACTTTATATTGTTTTCCACGTCACAGACAGATGTAAATATTACCAATATACTTTTACATAGCTATCTGAACTTTGATACTGGAGCAGACAGGGATGGTAAATGAGCAATTTCATTTATGACAACTGATCATGAACCTAATTGAAGGGTATATTAAGAGGAAGAAGTACTGTCAGAAATGGAACATTTATAGCAAGCACAATGTGTAGTTCCAACCCCGACCCAGCCTGACTTCTGATTTGGGACCCCACTGCCCATTTACCCAGAGCCCCTTTAATTGATGCCACCCAACTGAAGTGATACATTTCCCCCAGACTTCACATGGGGCCAAAGAAGAACATGGCAGTTGCCTCAGATCTGGCTCTGGCCTCCTCATCTTCTACAGCCTCCCTGTACTGCTCTGGCCAGTCCTGTGGTCGCTTTCTGTAAATCCTGGCCATGTACTCCAAGGCTTTCATTTTGGTGGTTTCAAGGTGAGCTCGAGGACCCCACAGAAGCTCATATTCAATTGGGTTAGAGTAGCACAGTGGCCTGCATTCCAAATAGCGCTGCCTCATAAGCTTGCAGGTGATGGCATGCTTTCTCCCCATGTCCACACCAAATCTACAGAGCAAATTCCAAATGCTGGCCTCCTTGACACGATTGCCCATGAGGAAAATCAAGCCCAGGATGGCCATCACATATTCTTGAGTGGGTCTCCCCAGGCTCTCTAGCATCATCTGCTCTTCTTCTGATTCTGGTTGCTGGACGAGGAGGTAAATGTGCTCGCTGGTGTCAACCTCAATCAGAGAGAAGCCATAGAACAAATCAAGGATTAGAGTAGCTCGACTGAGGATATTTGGGAACACATCCTCAAATTCTTTGCCAGTGTGAGCCAGTAGCTCATCCTGATGTATAGGCAGCAACTCCTCAGTGACATTAATGGCCAACTGGACCAACTCATTGGCCTTATCGTTCATAGTGTCCTCTGACCAGAACTCTAAGCCAGCAGCCTGGCTTCTCTCTTTGGCCTTGTCAGCTTCCAGGGCTTTGCTATACTTTTCTGGCCAGCTCCAGGGTTCTTCATCATGGGCCTCTGCCACAAACTTCAGGGCTTCCATCTTTGTGATTTCCCTGTGGGCTCTGGAGCCCCATAAGAACTCAAATTCGAGGGGATTTGTGCCATACACTGGCCAGTACTCCAAGAACCGCATGTGCACAAAGTCGGTAATGAGTAGGTTCCTTGTGTTCCCAAAGAGGTTATTGATCCTCTGGGGCTCATCCAATACATTAACTTTGAGAAGCAGGTCCCAAATGGAGGCTTCTCTTGCCCGGTTGCCATTCAGAAGGATGTGGCCTAAGACCAGAGCCAGGAGACCTGCCTTTGGCATGTCCAGGGATTCTGCAATCCGATCAGTGGTCTGCAGACCCCGTTTGCTGATTAGGTTGTAGGTGTCAGCCTGAGGATCAAGGACCCTCAGGTTCAACCCAAACACCTGATCCAGGTGGGCTGAGGCTCGTCTGAGGATCTCAGGGAACTGATCTGAGTATTCTCTGAGGAACTCCAGCATTTCTGTCTGCTGGATAAACCCCTCGGTTTGGCTTTTCATTCGCATGAAATTCACCAAAGCAATCGACCTGTCTTCTAGAGGGTCGTGGACCCTGAGCGCCCCCAAACGTCGGGACTGCTCGTCGATCAGGACCTCGAGGTCACTCGGGTCCTGCGCTGCCTGGGAAGCGCTGGTACTCTGAGGCTCAACTGGCGCCAGAGGGCCCTGGGGGTCATCGGGAGCTAGCATGGAGGTAGGGGACCCGGAGGTGTTAGTGGCCTGCATCTCACCCCAGCCGTCGCCGTAATCTGCAGTGGTCTCTGCACTGCCGTGGCGCGCATTCTGGCTTACCAGAGGCATGATTCCAGGAGACAGGAGCAGGAACGGGGCGGCCAGCGATCCGTTGGAGAGAGGATGGTAGGTGTGTCAGCGCCTGGGCAAAAAGCCTAGGTCAGACACACGGGAGCTGGGCGGACCAGGAGTTAGGGACCTGGTGAGAGGAGAGACCTTTCTACACAAACACCAGCCAGCAGTGACCGCAAGCCTCAGAGCTCTGAGTTTTGTCGCAGTCTACGCAGGCGCAGACAGGTTCTGCGGCGTGCTGGCCACGCCCCTCTCCTGTCCCGGCTCCAGCCTTTACCTCCGCCCCTCAGACCACTCTGTTTGAAGTGCTTGCTACTGAACCCGGACTTGTTAGAGAAGAGAATTCAAGAAAGGAGATAACAAACAGAGGTCAAGCAAAGAGGGGACAGATAGGAGATGCTCAGTGAGTCTCCACCTGAAGTTGTCCTGTGAGGTGTAAGGCACCGTGCTAACAGTCAGTAGAGGCTTCGGACAGGAGAAACAGGACGAGCATTCTTTTACGAATTCATTACTTCATCCACCCATTTAACAAGTACTTCTTCAGCATTGGCACACGCTAGGGACAGTGCTGTGTGCTAACGGTACACCAGACCACAAACATAAAGACCATCCCTTTCCGTGGGGACCTCCCACTGTGCGGTAGGCTCAAATGCTGAGAGCAATGAGAACTAACCCTTATGGAACACTGGTCACATACCAGGCACCGTTCCTAATGCGCTCACTTTCCCCATATTCAATCACTTAACCCCACATATGATGTAGCTAAATCTTAATTTTACAGATGAGGAAACTGAGTCAGAGGGCTGAATTTACCTGTCCAATCAGGTAGCAACAGTGGAAGAGACCACGATTTGAATCCACGTATGTCACAGTCGCAAGCATAAGTACTTTCTGTCACACCATCTGCCTTTCATACAATGTTTAGACCAATTTATGAAAAACGACTCCTATGACGTAGATAGAACTACATGCTCTATGGTGATAATTAACATATGATGCAAACACAGAAGAAGGAGCAAACTCTGGACTACAACTTAGTCTGAGGTGTTTTGGATTGGGAGTACATGCTTCAAGGAGGAATTGATCTCTCACTGACAAATAGGATGGGAAGGATTTATAACGGCATTCATTTTACGCTGAGGGATCAGCATCACAAAAGGCTCAGAGGACTGAAAATACAAAGTAAATTTGCGTAACAGCCACTCAACAAGTACGCCTAGAGTCAAAGTGCACTAGCATGGGGAACAGATGACAATGAAGCTCATGAGACAGAAATAATTTTATTTCCTGTTTCTTCATTTAGCAGTATGTCAGAACTGGTTGGGGCCCTACAACGTGGGAACACCAACATCAGAACAGGACCTGATTATTTAGGGGGTTTGAAGAAGCATCACCCAAACACTTTGACCAGGAACAGAGGTCAGCTGCTGTATTTTCTGGGAGTGTTACCAAAGTACTTGGGCTAAATCCTAGGCCTCAGCCATCAAGGTATACGGTGGAATATTGGGAAGGAGAAAAATTTACATAGGGTTGCCATCTGCAGCCACAATTGAAATCCTTCCTTAAATTCTTTTTTTTTTACTGTTTTTTTTAAATTTTTTTAAATTTATTAGTTTCAGCTGTACAAGACAAGGTAATACTTAGGCGTTCATCATTTATATCCCTCACACTGTGAACCCCCCACCCCCCATCCACTATCCCTCCGACCTCACACTGAGTCATCACATTATATATATAAAATTATAGTTGGCATTCATTAATGTTTAGATTCTGGTGTACAATGCCATGATCAGGCATCCACAGTATCCCTGAGGTGGTCTCCCAAATAGGACGCATGTCCATCGGATACCCAACAAAATCTTTACAACATTATTGAATACGTTCCCCAAATTAATTTTCAAAAAACCCTGAGGCCATCTTGTGGTTACCAGCTGCTTCCTAATCCCTTCACCTTTCCCTTTATCCCCACCCCCCCCCCCCGCCCATCTAACAACTCTCGGTTTTTTCTTTGTGTCCCCAAAACTGTTTCTGATTAGTTCATTCACATATTCTTTTCTTTAGATTCCGCATATAAGTGAGATCATATGGTACTCGTCTTTCTCTTTCTGACTTATTTCACTTAACATAATGTTCTCTAGATCCATCCATGTTGTTGCAAATGATAAGATTTCTTTCTTCTTTATGGCTGCGTAATACTCCATTGTATAAATGTACCACAGCTTCTTAATCTAGTCATCTACCGATGGGCATTTCGGTTGTTTCCATATCTTGGCTATTGTGTAAAGTGCTGCAATAAACATTGGAGTGCATACTGATTTTTTGAATTGGAGTTTTGGATTTCTCCAGGTAGATGCCTAGGAGTGGAATTACTGGATCATAGGGTAGTTCCATTTTCAGATTCCTGAGATACCTCCATACTGTTTTCCATAGTGGCTGCACTAATCTGCAGTCCCACCAACAGTGCACTAGCGTTCCCTTTTCTCCACATCCACGCCAGCATTTGTTGTTTGTTGATTTATTGATAATAGCCATTTTGACTGGAGTGAGGTGGTATCTCATTGTGGTTTTTATTTGCACTTCTCTGATGGTTAGTGAGGTTCAGCATTTCTTCATATGTCTTCTTGCCTTCTGTATGTCCTTTTTAGAAAAATGTCTCCTCAAGTCCTCTGCCCATTTTTTAATTGGGTTGTTTGTTTTTTTGGAGTTGAGTTGAGTAAGTTTTTTATAGATTTGTGATATTAATCCCTTATCAGATATATCATTGGCAAGTATCTTTTCCCATTCAATAGGATCTCTTTTTGTTTTATTAATGGTTTCCTTTGCTGTGAAAAAACTTTTTAGTTTGATGTAATCCCACATGTTTATTTTTTCTCTTACTTCCCTCGCGCGAGGGGATATATCAGTGAAAATCTTACTCCGGGTAATGTCCATGAAGTTTCTTCCTATATTTTCTTCTAGATATTTTATGGTTTCAGATCTTACATTTAAGTCTTTAAGCCATTTTGAATTTATTTTTGTGTATGGTGTAAGGAGGAGGTCCAGCTTCATTTTCTTGCATGTGTCTGTCCAGGTTTCCCAGCACCACTTATTGAACAGGCTGTCTTTACTCCATCGTACGTTCTTGCTTCCATTGTCGTAGATTAGATGGGCATATAGGCATGGATTTACTTCTGGACTCTCTATTCTGTTCCATTGATCTATGTGTCTATTTTTATGCCAGTACCATGCTGTTTTGATTACTGTAGCCTTGTAGTATAGTTTGAAATCAGGTATTGTTATACCTCCCACTTTGTTCTTATTTCTCAAGATTGCTGAGGCTATCCGGGGTCTTTTATGGTCCCATATAAATTTTAGGATTATATGTTCTATTTCTGTGAAAAACGTCGTTGGTAGTTTGATAGGAATTGCGTTGAATATGTATATTGCCTTAGGCAGTATGGACATTTTAACTATATTAATTCTTCCTATCCATGAACATGGAATGTGTTTCCATCTATTTATGTCTTCTTTCATTTCTTTCTTCAGTGTCGTATAATTTTCTGAGTACAGATCTTTTACATCTTTGGTTAGATTTATTCCCAGGTATTTTATAGTCTTTGGAGCATTGTAAATGGAATTGTTTTTTTAATTTCTCCTTCTGCTATTTTATCATTGGTATATACAAATGCAACTGATTTCCAAATATTAATTTTATATCCTGCTACTTTACTAAATTCATCTATCAGTTCTAATAGTTTCTTGATGGAGTCTTTAGGGTTCTCTATATATAGTCTCATATCATCTGCATATAATGATAATTTTACTTCCTCCTTACCAATTTGGATGCCTTTTATTTCTTTCTCTTGTCTGATTGCTGTGGCTAGAACTTCCAGCACTATGTTGAATAGAAGTGGAGAAAGTGGGCAACCTTGTCTTGTTCCTGATCTTAGGGGAAATGGTTTTAGCTTTTCCCCATTGAGTATGATGTTAGCTGTGGGTTTGTCATATATGGCCTTTATTATGTTAAGATATGATCCCTCTATTCCCACTTTCTTAAGGGTTTTATCATAAAAGGTTGCTGTATTTTATCAAATGCTTTTTCTGCATCTATCGATATGCTCATGTGATTTTTATTTTTCATTTTGTTAATGTGGTGTATCACATTAATTGATTTGCGGATGTTGAACCACCCCTGCATACAAGGGATGAATCCCACTTGATCATGGTGTATGATCTTTTTAATGTATTGCTGAATTCTGTTCGCTAATATTTTGTTGAGAATTTTTGCATCTTCCTTAAATTCTTGATGGCAATGAAAATTGATACATTCAGTTATCCTGTGCCCTTGAATTCCTTCAGAGGGCACTGCCTTCACGTGTGAGGACCATGCACTTACCTTTCACATTTTCTACATCCCAGGTGCTTTCTGTATTATACCTGGAAATTGAACCACTTATTCCCCTTCAACTCCCCCACCCTCTTTTTTTTAATTTTTCAATTTCAGTTGACATTCAATAGTTTTACATTAGTTTCAGGTGTACAGGGTATTGATTAGATATTTCTATAATTTAAGAAGTGAAACTCCTGACTAGTCTAATACCCATCTGGCACTATACATAGTTATTACCATATTATTGACTATATTTCCTATGCTTTGTATCCCCATGACTATTTTTCAATTACCAATTTGTACTTTTTTAAATTAAATTTATTGGAGTGACAATGGTTAGTAAAATTACATAGGTTTCAAGTGTACATTTCTATAATACATCATCTATATATCACATTGTATGCTCACCAACCAGAGTCATTTCTTCTTAATCCCTTTATCTTTTTCACCCTGTCCCCCAAACACCTTTCCATCTATCACCCCAATAAATCTAGTACCCATCTGACACCATACATAGTTATTACAAGATTATTGACTCTATTCCTTACGCTGTACCCTACATCCCCATGACTACTGTGTAACTACCAATTTGTGCTTCTTAATCCCTTCACCTTTTTTCACCCCCCTCCCATGTGGCAACCAAGAAAATGTTCTCTGTATCTATGAGTTTGTTTCTGTTTTATTTGTTTGTTTATTTTGTTCTTTAGATTCCACATATAAGTAAAATCACATTGAGTCTGTCTTTCTCTGACACTCCACTTAACGCAATAAACTTCCAGGTCCATCCATGCTGAAGCAGATGGCAAGAACCCATTCCCTTCCTTGGCTGAGCAATATTCCATTGTGTATATGTACCACTTCCTCTTTATCCATTCATCCATTGACAGACACCCAGGCTTCCTCCATATCTTGGCCATTGTAAACAATGCTTCAATGAACATATGGATTCACATGTCCCTTTGATGTAGCGTTTTGAGTTTCTTCAATAAATACCCAGAAGTGGGATTACTGGGTCCTTCTTTGTGTCTTGTTATAGCCTTTGTTTTGAAGTCTATTTTATCTGGTACAAGTATTGCTACCCCAGTTTTTTTTATTTTCATGAAATAACTTTTTCCATCCCTTTACTTTCAGTCTGTGTGTGTCTTTTGATCTGAAGTGCATCTTTTGTAGGCAGCACATGTAAGGATATTATTTTCTTATTCATTCAGTCACTCTATGTTTTTGATTGGAGCATTTAATCCGTTTACATTGAAAGTAATTGTTGATAGGTAGTTGTTGCATTTTATTATTTATATTTTTGATTTTTTTTTTTTAATCTTAAAGAAGTCCCTGTAAGATTCCTTGTAATACTGGATTGGTGGTGATGAACTCTTTTAGCTTTTTCTTGTCTGGGAAGCTCTCTATCTGTCCTTCAATTTTAAATGGTGGCCTTGCTGGGTAGAGCACCCTTGATTGTAGGTCCTTGCTTTTCATCACGTTGAATATTTTGTGCCAATCCCTTCTGGCCTGCAAATTTTCTGTTGAGAAATCAGCTGACAGTCTTATGGGAGCTCCTTTGTAGGTAAGTAACTGCTTTTCTCTTGCTGCTTTTAAGATTCTCTCTTTGTCTTCAACCTTTGCCATTTTAATTTAATGTGTCTTGGTGTGGACCTCTTTGGGTTCACCTTGTTTGGGACTCTGTGTTTCCTGGGCTTGAATATCCATTTCCTTAGCCAGGTTAGGGAAGTTTTCTGTCATTTCTTCAACTAGGTTTTCGATCCCTTGCTCTTGCTCTTCTCCTTCTGGTACCCCTATGATGTGAATATTGTTATGCTTGATGTTGTCCCAGAGGTCTCTTAAACTATCCTATTCCCATTTTTTAAGATTCTTTTTTCCTATTGCTGATGTGATTGGGTGTTTTCTTTATTTATTATTTTTTTTTTTGGGTTGCCAGTTACACAGTTGTATTCCAAAACAAACAAACAAACAAAAATGCTACATAGGAAAAAGATCACTCCCATATATGCTGTTACTAATGCTGCCATCGTTGAGTGCATATTCAAAACAAGTATCAGTTGGTAACAAATTCACACTCAACATTCTCCTCGGCCAGAAGATTGTCTGTATTATTGGGAATGGACATGCCAACGTTTTCTTTTTTTTTTCTTTTTTTTTTTTTAATTAATTAATTTATTTATTAGTTTCAGGTGTACAAAACAAGGTAATACTTAGACGTTCATCATTTATATCCCTCATACTGTGAACCCCCCTCCCCCCATCCACTATCCCTCCGACCTCACACTGAACCATCACATTATATATATAAAATTATAGTTGGCATTCATTAATGTTTAGCTTCTGATGTACAATGCCATGATCAGGTATCCACAGTATCCCTGAGGTGGTCTCCCAAATAGGACGCATGTCCATCGGATACCCAACAAAATCTTTACAGCATTATAGAATACCTTCCCCAAATTAATTTTCAAAAGAAAAACCCTGAGGCCATCTTGTGGTTACCAGCTGCTTCCAAATCCCTTCACCTTTCCCCTTATCCCCAACCCCCTCCCACACACCCATCTAACCACTCTCGGTTTTTTCTCTGCGTCCCCAAAACTGACTCTGATTAGTTCATTCACATAGTCTTTTCTTTAGATTCCATATATAAGTGAGATCATATGGTACTTGTCTTTCTCTTTCTGACTTATTTCACTTAACATAATGTTCTCTAGATCCATCCATGTTGCTGCAAATGATAAGATTTCTTTCTTCTTTATGGCTGCGTAATACTCCATTGTATAAATGTACCACAGCTTCTTAATCCAGTCATCTTCCGATGGGCATTTTGGTTGTTTCCATATCTTGGCTATTGTGTAAAGTGCTGCAATAAACATAGGAGTGCATACAGATTTTTGAATTGGAGTTTTGGATTTCTCCGGGTAGATGCCTAGGAGTGGAATTACTGGATCATAGGGTAGTTCCATTTTCAGATTCCTGAGATACCTCCATACTGTGATTGGGTGTTTTCTGCTACCTTATCTTCCAAATCATTTATTTGATCATCTGCTTCATCTAGTCTGCAGGTGATTCCTTCTAGTGGATTCTTCATTTCAGTTATTTAATTCTTCTTTTCTGATTGCTTCTTTTTTATGGTTTCTATGTCCTTTTTATGTTTGCTATCTCTTTGTTGAATTTCTCACTAAGTTCCTTGAGCATCCTTATAACCAGTGTTTTAAACTCTGTCTCTGGTAGGTTGCTTGTCTCCATTTTATTTAGTTCTTTTTCTAGAGTGTTCGCTTGTTCTTTTATTTGGGACATGTTTCTTTGTTTCCTCATTTTGGCTGCCTCCCTGTATTTGTTTCTGCATATTAGGTAGATCTTCTATGTCTCCCAGTCTTGGCCAGGTGGGCTTATGTAGTAGGTGACTTATGGGGCCCTGGCACAGTCACCCTAGTCATCTGCTCTGGTGCTCCAGGAGTGTCCCTTGTGTGGGTTGTGTGTGCCCTGCTGTTAGAGTTGAGCCTTGATTGCTGTTGGCACGGCAGTGGGTGGAAATGACCCTTAGGCTGACTGGCTGTGGGGTTTGGACACATCCACAGCTTTTGGGATGTTGTGTGGGGGGCTTACCCCACTGAGTGGGATTTGCCCCAGTGGGCTCTGGTGCCTGTTGAGACCATTCTTTGTGTGTGCTGCTTGTGGGGCTAATTGGGTGGTGCTCTGCTGTGGTCTGAAGCCAACCTCCAGGTATGTTGGTTGTGGGGCCTTTGGAAGGGGCTCTGGTGTAGGCCCAGGTCACCTGTGACCGGCTGGGATTACCTGGTTGGAGCTACAAAGCGATCCATGGTTGTTTGCTTCCTGTGCTAGACCTGGAGGCATGTGGGAGAGACCATGCTGAGCTAACTGGCCACTCGAGTATGTTTCTTTTGACATGAAAAAATATTCAACCATTGAAAGATATTTATATTGGCATATTTTAATTAGGTATAACTAACCAAGGAAATTAAATTCTCTTTTATCTTGTCATTTTAAAAATATTATTTTGTAAATAAAAGCTATCATGACTGTTTTAACTTAATTAAAATTTGAAGATTTTTGGAGAAACCAGTTATTTTTATTCTTTCTTTTTAAAATTAAATTTATTGGGGTGATTTGAAATAGTCTATGAGAATTTCATTAAATTAATCCCTTTGAAAGACATCTATTATAATATTCATTATATTATATAACATTAATTATATTAGTGAAAATAATTAATTACAGTAACAGTCATCTAAAGATGAATACAATTTTACAAATATAATTTTTTAAATTTTAAAGAAGTTATGAAAAAAGTATAAAGTTATTTAACTCATAAACTAATGTAGGGAATTTAGGAAGTTTGAATCAAAAGAAATTTGACCCTGGTCTGGAAAAAACCAAAATATTGTGTTAACATTATTTTTATAGTATAAACTAATTTTTAAAGGCTCGAGTCATGACAAAATCCTTCATTTACCTTTAAATTAAAGCCTTTATATTCTCATAGCTATAGTAACAAAGGCTATTATAGAAATAAACCTTCCCAAATGCATAGCTTAATAATTTCCTTTACATTTTAACTGTTTATCTAGACTAGACATTCTTAAAATGCACATACAACAACTGAGTTATTTTTTTTAAAGATTTTTTTATTGGGGAAGGGGTACAGGACTTTATTGGGGACCAGTGTGTACTTCCAGGACTTTTTCTCCAAGTCAAGTTGTTGTTATTTCAATCTTAGTTGTAGAGGGTGCCGTTCAGCTTCAAGTTGTTGTCCTTTCAGTCTTAGTTGTGGAGGGCGCAGCTCAGCTCCAGGTCCAGTTGCCGTTGCTAGTTGCAGGGAGCACAGCCCACCATCCCTTGCGGGAGTCAAACCAGTAACCTTGTGGTTGAGAGGATGCACTCCAACCAACTGAACCATCCGGGAGCTCAGCGGCAACTCAGCTCAAGGTTCTGTGTTCAATCTTAGTTGCAGGGGCGCAGCCCACCATCCCTTGCGGGACTCGAGGAGTTGAACCAGCAGCCTTGTGGTTGAGAGCCCACTGGCCCATGTGGGAACCGAACCGGCAGCCTTCGGAGTTAGGAGCATGGAGCTCTAACCGCCTGAGCCACCGGGCCGGCCCTATTTTTTGATCAGTTAATCTTTAAAGTTTCTCAAGAGAAGGGAAAAGAGAAGAAGTAGAAAGGAAAAGAAATGAGAGGGGTCTGCCTTCAGACAAATATACAAAAGCTAATTATATTCTCTCTGCAAAGAGAGAGAAGAGAGTTTAGATGCAGAATAATGGATTTTGCTATATAAACAAACAAGAGAGTGTGACATACAGCAGACTTTGAAATATTATGGCCCTTGACAATTTTATTAAGCTCCATGATTAAAAGTCCAGCATTTTTTAACCCCACAGTATGGAAAGAAAAAGAAGAGGATTTTTTTCCATGTTAAACAAAGTTATCTCTCTTTTTGAATAAACAAGACAATCTCCTTATGAGGGTTTTTTCACTTTTTGTTTTAAGGTACTTCTCAAATGAACAATCTTGCTCATGTGAAAGGATCCCCAACATTGCAACAGTGATCATGCCAGTTTTAGAGAGGTGTACAAGTTAGCAATATAATGAGAAAAAAATGAACAAATCAGGTGTTTAGTCTGGAAAAACCATTTTCAGAGTTTGGCCAAAGGCCAGTCATCACTGATTGCGGCTGGACAAAATGAAACTAAACAACCCCATTTATAGGGACACTACAAAAAGATTGAAGAAGTCCTTATCAGATTTCGAAATGGTGACCATGGGCAAAATTGGTCCAAAGAATACTGCTTTGAGAAGAATCATTCTGGACTTCTCAGCCCTCAGCACTGGGTTGAAGACAGACCTATTGGGCCTATGTGTATCCTCTCCCTAAACATTTCTTATAGACAGACAACACTCAATATGTAAAACAAGCAGATGTCGATGTGATCAGATTTGTAAGAATCTCAAGAGATCTTATTCCTAGGAACATAAAATAAATCCAACGCTGAAGGGCTTTAATAAACCACCAGAACTCAATTCAGTGTGAGAGTACCTCCCTGCTAAGACAAGGTAGTTCCTTGAACAGATACAGACACAAGGGGTCTCTGAAGCATGTGCTATTATTGAGTCAAGGGTTCTTGGTGGAACCTTCTTTTGTCAGTGACCATCAGGAACACCCCTGTAACTGAACAAATTGACTTTATTAGTTTTTGCAGCAAGGGAGAATGCATACTGTGGAAAAATGTGTCTAGGTGTGGAGTTGTTTGTGTATTTGTACTTGGAGTTTTTTGAGTTACCGAATGTGTAGATTATAATTTTGATCAAATTTGGGAAGTTTTCAGCAATTCTTCAAATATTTTTTTCTGCACCTTTCCCTTTCTTTTCTTCTTCTGTAACTCTCATTATATATATGTTGGTACATATCATGGTGTCCCACAGATTTCTGAGGATCTGTTATTTTGCCTTCATTTTTCTAGTCTTGAGATTGAATAATCTCTATTTGTCTATCTTAAGTTAATTGATTCTTCTGCTATTGAGTCAAATTTTAGCAATTGTCTATTTTTCATCTCCAGATATTTAGTTTCTCTTTTATGATTCTTATCTCTTTATTCATACCCCATTTGATGAATAGATGATGTGATTTCCTTAATTCTTTAAACATATTTCCTTTGATTCTTTTGAGCATATGTATGATACTTGTTTTGAAGTCTTTGTCTTCATCTAACATCTGCACTCCAACTGAGACAGTTTCTATTGACCGGCTTTTTTTCTTGCACATGCATCACAGTTTCTTTGCATGTCTTATAATTTTTTGTTGAAAACTAGACATTTAATAAACTACTGTTTCAAATCTGGATCCGATTCTTTCTTACAATTCAAGGGAAAGTGTTTCTTGCTGATTTGCTTTGCTTTGTTTATTTGTTCAATGACTTTCCTGGAGAAATTATGTGAGCCTGTTTCCCCCAGAGTGTACGCCCTCTGACATTTGCCCAGTTTTCTTTTTCTTTTCTTCTTCTTTTTATTTTTAATCTTAGTTCCTAGGGATCCCTTTCGGTAAGCATAGATAAGTGGTAAGTCAATGACTGAGCAGAGGTTGTGTTTACAGAACTTGAACTAATACAGTTTAGAGCCTTTGCCATCTGTATATGGCTTTGGAATTCTTTTAAAGTTTAGGATGTTTTCAAATCTGAAAGAACGTTTTCACTGCCCAGTTGGTTGTAGGAAGATGGAGCCTCAAGGTGGCAGAGCCTGACTGTGGGATATGTGGCAGTAACTTAAGGTTCACAGTCATTGCTGGGAAGTACGAGTTGGAGTCACGTTCTCTCACAAGTTCGCATTCCAGCTCCTCAGAATTCTCAGGCATTTGATTGGTTTGTGTCTACTCCCACATGCCAGTTGCCAGAATCATGTCTCTCATAAACTGTATTTGTGCCATTGCCATGGTGCAAAGGCCACTGTAGGCAGCAACTGCAGCTGGGGAGAAATGCGGAACATCAGCTTTTGCTTCACTGGCATGTAACCAGTGCAGTTGCATAATGTCACACTCTCCAAAATGGGCCCATGCTTCGGGTTTAATGTTCTCTGTTTGCCATTTTGAAATTCTTCATAATGTTATGTTTGAATTTGTGTTTATAAGTCAAGTCTGATGGAGAAATTGAGCATGCACTGAGCACTTGGAACTTTAGCTCACACTTGGTCCCCCACTCCCTCCCTTGCCTCCTTGCCTCTGAATGATTGGTTCTTGGAACCTTACTCCCTCAACTCCTGTAACTTAGGAAGCGTGGGAACCTGTACCATGGCACAGAGAAATTTGGGCTCAGGTGCCCAAATCCTACACACTTAGTTGTGGGACAAGGTCCCTAGGCAACTGTGAAGGTCTGCACTTACCCTGTGAATATTCAAAGGAGAGTGCCATTAAACAGGAAATTAAAATCATTATGTAAAGTCGAAGACTACAAAAGAAAGGTCAAAGTTTTTATCCTGCTTTTTGAACAAGAGGCCCTTGTGTGCTCACTTGTGCTGAGACTCACAAACATGTAGATGGCCCTGCCAGTCCTTAATCACTCTGGTCTCCCTACTGTCACGCTAGACCAAGTTGTCCCCTAAGGTTCTAGTAACCCCTCTATCTGTGGAGCTATTCACTGACTGTAAGGGCCTGAGCACTTTTAGACTGCCCAACAGCTCTAAGGACTCATTGCATTGTTGAGCTCAAGTGCTTCTGTGAGCCTGAATCCCTCCAAGCGTCCCACTGCTTTTCTGAGCCCTAGTGTCGCCAAGGTCTCTGCAGGCTATGAGGGTCCTAATAGTGCAAAAGAAGACATGAAATTCCAGGTGCTGAGAGACTGTGAGAGCTCCAGCTTCATTATCAGCTCTCAGCACTTCCCAAAAGCCGATGGGTGAAAAGTATAACATTTCTATGGAACACAAGGTTCCTTTCTAAGATATTGGGATGTTACTAAAGAATACCATGACAATACCCTGAATACCCTGAAATTCTTCGGTGAACAGTAACCCACCTCTACTTTTGTTCTAGTTTCAAACGGAGGTACTTTGGTCTTGTACATCATGCTTACATCCTCATTAACAAACTGGGACTTATACCCTTGGAAGGGAAGAAAGAGAATTTGGAGAGCCAAAAGTGGGTCTCGTGATGATGATCATGAGCCAACCAAGCCAAGGAGACTGACATTTAGGAAATGCTTTGAATAACAGGGATGCAGTGGCAGAGGAGGCATGGCATTTTTGGGAACCAAAATACACTTGTAACTGAAAGCTTTTTGTAGCAACAGCAGTTGGAAACCAGCCACTGACCATCAGTAGAGTATAAGTTTTATTGGGTGCCCAATCCTATCTTGAAACAATAAAGATGAAAGTTCTAAAGTTTATAGCTGAGATCTATAAGACCTATCCAAAATACTGGCTAGAGCAATGCAGTTAGACCTTGGAAAAAGATGCCACCAGAGTTAATTGACAGTGGGTAACTCCCACCTCCCTCAGGAAGTCCCTGTTCTGAGGAAGCTGATACAGAGAGGCAGCATCCCCCAATTTAGAGGCTAAATGCATTTAGTCATGGTCTGAGTCCAAATGGGAGAACAAGACAAAAAAGTTAGTGCAATTTATTCTGCTGATAAATCCAAAGAAGAGAGAAATGTTGTGATACATTGGACAAAGTATGCCCTGATTTCAGTCAAGTCTCCCATGTTCTTTATCAGGTCTATGAGGGAGAACATGACCCTAGTATCACACTTGTGCTCTGTATAATTGAAGGAAATACAGGAAACTAAAGAGCAGGTAGATTGTGAAGATAGGCTTGGGCACAACTCTCAATTGTATTCCTTATTTTCATGCTGGACAAGCACACCAAGGAGTCCCCTATCGATATCTGTCTATCCACCTATCTGACATTGTATTGGTTCTTTTTGTCTGGATTACCCTGACTAATACAAGTACTGAAAGATAAAACCTGTCAGCCTCTCAAAAAGGTGAAATGAAGACTTTTTCTGATATACATCAGCAGCAGATTGACACTACAGAAAAGGTGAATGAAGCCTTTCAGAGAGAAGGAAAATGATACCAGGTGGACACATGGATCTACACAAAGAAATGAAGGTCTGCAAAAATTAACTGCATTGGTAAAAATATGAGGTAATTTTTATTATTCAAATCTCTTTAAAAGTTTATCAATGGTAGTTTCTGATTTCAACTGCAATATATAGAGGTGTGGAAAGAACACCACTTTGATCCATACAAGAAAAATACTGGAGAAAATGTAAATTAACAACTTTTCTTGAGCCTGTCAAAGAATTGAACTCAAAGGGCAGACAACTGACCTGAAATCTGGAGAGAGTTGCCTTCAGAGAAGAACAGAACTGGATCATTGTCTACACAGGATAGATGTTACTGAATGCCATGTACGCTATAGGAACATTAAACTAGAAATATTTGGTTAATTGCTAAAGGCCAATTGTGGGCTAGCATGAGAGCAAGAAGCCCTGGGGGGCCTCACACATAAGTGTCTTCTCATCCCTTTGCTGGCCTTTTTTTTTTTCCTCTAGAAACCCCACAGGTAAGATTGAAGAGTATCCTAAGAGAGCTTCCTCATGTTTTTGGCTGGAGGAAAAGAACAAGAGCCACTGTCAAAATCAACCTAGACTGATACCACCCCCCTCCATTTACACTACAAAACAAGACTTTATCTTCACTGTAGTGCACTAGTGAAAACTCAACACAGTTGAGTGAGGGGAATAGAGACCACCATCAAAACTGTGCCCATATTAATCTCCCTGGAAGCTATTACATTTGAAGGAGGGGTAGGAATATTTGGGAAGAACATACCTCAAAACTCTAGCTCAAAATATTTGCCTAAATCTGAGGCTTAAACAGAACATCAGAGAATGGCACCTTTACACACCTCCCCCTCACCAGGCTAATGAACCTAAAGTTAATATCAAGTGGATTACAGCTGGAAGAATGTCAAGATACAGACCATGGGGAGCAAAACAAAAGAAAAAGCCAAAGCCAAGAGGAGAGACAAAAACAAGGTATCACTAGAGGATTTTGAAATCTCTGGTACCCATAGCAACAACAAGATCCAAGTCTGATAACCATAGCAACAAATTCCAACTCTGGAAACCATAGCAACCAAAGCAACTAAGCAAATTTCAAACCTAGTTAATTCCTGACTAGATCAACAGAAACATCCACACTAAAGGCTCACAAGAAGAAAAAGCATGCTAATCTTAAAGTATAATTTTTTTTTACCTAAGTACATAATATTTTAAACATGTTTATTTTTCAACAAAAAATTTATGTGGCAAAACAAGAAGCATGAAAAAGCACAGTTTGAAGAGACAAAGAAATCATTTGAAGCTTATTCAGGTATGACATGGCTGTTAGAGTTATCAGAAAAGGAATTTAAAACAGCTATGGTTAAGATGTTTAAGCAGTGGTTCTCAAAGGGGAGTAATGTTGCCCACAGGGAACATTTGGCAATGTCTGGAGATATTTATCATTGTCATAAGATGTGCTACTGGCATCTAGTGGGTAGAGGACAGGGATGATGCTAAAAATCCTGCAATGCATGAAACATTACCTCACAACAGAGTTATCTAGCCAAGGTTGGGAAACCTTGGAAACCCTGTGTTAGAAGCTTTATGGGAAAAAGTAGAAATCATGCAAGACTGTATCAGCTCTTTTAGAAGAAAGAAATAAACAAACCATAAGAAAGAATAAAATAAAGATGCTAGAAATAAAAACACAAAAACAGAAATTAAATTGTCTTTGATGGGCTCATCAGTACACTCACCAGAGTTGAGGGAAAAAATCATTAATCTTGAAGATGAGTCAATAGAAATTACCCTGAAATATTAAGAGGAAAAATAGTAGGAAAATAGTACAGAACATGCAAGCACTGTGGGACAGTAACAAATGGTGTAATACACTTGCCATTAGACGTATATACTATGCTCATGGATAGGAAGAATTAACATTGTTAAAATGTCCATACTATCTAAAGCAATCTACAGATTCAATGCAATCTCTATCAAAACAACAATGGCATTTTTCACAGAATTAGAAAAATAGCCCTAGAATTTATATGGAACTACAGAAGACCCCAAATAGCCAAAGCAATCTTGAGAAAGAAGAACAAAGCTGGAGGTATTGCGCTACCTGATATGAAACTGTACAAGGTTACAGTAATCAAAACAGCATGGTACTGCCATAATGACAGACATATAGACCAAATGAACAGAATAGAGCCCAGAAATAAATCCATGCCTATATGGTCATTTAATCTATGACAAAGGAGGCAAGAATATACAATGGGATAAACACAGTCTCATCTGTAAATGGTGCTGGGAAAACTGGACAGATAAATGCAAAAATGCAACTAGACCACTTTCTTACACCATATACAAGAATAAACTCAAAATGTATTAAAGAGTTAAATGTAGGATCCTAAACCATAAAACTCCTAGAAGAAAACAGGCAGTAAACTCTCTTAGTAATGTATTTTTGGATATATTTTTTGGGGCAAGGGCAACAAAAGAAAAAATAAGCAAATGGGACTACATCAAACTAAAATTTTTTGCACAGCAAAGGAAACCATCCAGAAAACGAAAAGACAACCTACCGAATGGGGGAAGATATTAACCAGTGATAGATCTGATAAGGGGTTAATATCCAAAATGTTTAAAAACTCATTGGTAGTTACAAAGTAGTCATGGGGATGTAAAGTACAGCATAGGGAATATAGTCAGTAATGTGGTAATGACTATGTATAGTGCCACATGGGTACTGGACTAATCGGGGGATCACTTTGTAAATTATGTAAATGTCTCAATAGTATGCTGTACACCTGAAACTAATATAAAAATATTGACTGTCAAGTGTAATTGAAAAATAAAAGTAATAAAAAATGGTGTTGGGAAAACTGGAAAGCCACATGCAAACGAATGAAACTAGACTGCCATGTGACACCATAAACAAAGATTAACTCAAAATGGATTAAAAACTTGAATGTAAGACCTGAAATCATAAAATACATAAAACAAAACATAGGCACTAAACTTTTAGACCTTGGTGTCAGAGTCGTTTTTGTGAAATTTACCCCAAAAGGAAGGGATAGCTAGTCGACAAATAAGGCCTGGAAATATAATACATGGTACAGTGATTACAGATTACAAAACTGTATTATAAACATTACACTTGCTTAGAGCGTAGATCTTAATTATTCCTAACAGTAGAAGAAATGATAATTATGCGATGCAATACAGGTGTTAGGCAGCTACAATGGCAATCATATTGGAATATAAATGTATCAAATCAACATGTTGTACATCTTCAATATACACAATATTGCATGAGAAATATATGTCAGTAAGAGGTGTCCAAAACATGGTAACTATGTGAGGTGATTTATGTGTGAAGTAGCTTGATTGTAGTGATCATTTCACATATATAATGTATATGGATAGGAAACCATCAGGTAGTAGACCTTAAATATATACAATTTTTATTTGTGAATTATATCTCAATGAAGCTGGAAAAAAATGTTTAAGTATCGATGTCAGAACCTTAGAACTTAAATAATTAATTGGGCTATTAAAATAAATACTGCAAATGAAATGAATCTGCATTTCATTATACAAGTAATTTAATAATAACATCATGAAGTTAACTTAATCTGAAAAGAAGCAACCCTTGGTCTTCTCCCTTTGGGAAATTTACTGCATATATGAGTATAAGTATGGATAAAGAACAGAGAGCAAGGTTGTTGAAATCCTTGCTCCCACACAGAATGTGAATCCAACATGGGTCTGAGCACAATGACAAGTTTCCTCATGTCATAGACATTTGGAAATCATTAAACACCTATTGCCCTGATGGGAACAAGAGCTTCTTGGGGAGAGGTCCCATGTGTTGTCATTGTTTTTATAGTAAATTTGAGCTAACATGAAGCAACTATTCCAAAAACATTTGTTGAATTAAATTGCCTTGTAATTGGTCTGCTTCGAGGGTATAGTTTTATGTGAAATTCTGCCAGTTGTTTTGCAAAAATCCATGTGTGATAATGTCATTCCATTGTCCTGAAACCTTTAATGGCCGTTCATAATCTGCTTTACAGGATTATGTCCACATAGGTTGTGTGGGCATATAAAGACCTTGACACCCTGCACTCAGGCTATATTCTCAGTGTGCCACCTAGCCTCTAATCTTCACATACCCTCTTGTGAAGCCATACTAAATGTTAGTGGAACACTTTGGATTTTCATGACTCTGTGCCCGTGCAAATGCTGTTACCTCTGTCTCATGTGCCTGGGAAAGTCTTATTTATTATTAAAGCTCAGCTGAAATATCAGTAACTTTGTAGCTTTCATTGACGTGTCAGAGAATTAAGGTGTCCCGTATTAGTTATTTTGCACCAGTGTTTATTGTGAAGGTGTACTAAGTTCAGTCGGGGATGGAAAGAAGACAAGGAAGAAGGGAGCAACTTGTCCAGGGACTACTGCAGCAGTACGTGTTAAAGATACTGGTCAAGACGCGGCGGGAGGATGAGGCCGAATGGTCTTTAAGTCAGCAGATGGTATAGTTCTCATCTTTCATTGTGAGTGTATGTGCGGTCGTGTGAGTGTGCGTTCGTGTGTGTGTGTGTGTGTGTGTGTGTGTGTGTGTGTGTGTGTGTAGGGACAAGGAGAAACCCATCGATGAACGGGACAAAGTGCGGGGAGAGCAGACGGGCGGACCCGCTGTCTACTCCGCAGCTGCGGAGAAGAGGGCAGCCTGGTACGTCGCTGGGCAGGTGGGTGGGAGAGCAGGAAAGGGGAGGGGCTCTCTGAGAGTGGTCAGCATAGACTGCGGGACGGATCACCTTCCGCTCCAGCACTGCCAGTTCCTGGTCGGCGCCGTGACTCATGCCTGTTGTGTCAGGAAGGACGGCTCTGCCCTGCAACCCCACAGGTGCTCCAGCAGGACGCAGGGAGAAGGCTGCCGCCAGGGCAGGCAGTGGAGCGCCGCACGACCCAGCGCCAGCAGGCCTGCTCGGTCGATGTTCGAACCGAGGATGCGGCGGGGCTGGAAGATGGCCCTGTCCGGAGGGCTGCGGTGCTGCCGCCGGGTACTGGCCTGGGTGCCAGTACTCATTATCGTCTTGGTCGTGCTCTGGTCTTACTATGCCTACGTCTTTGAACTCTGCCTGGGTAAGTGGAGCTGCACACCTAAGGTGGGGAAATCTTGCTCCAGCCTAACCGGCTGCTCTACCCTTCGCCCTGGTGTTCTTGTGTGCTTTGCACCCACGCTGAGCTTTCTCTCTAGCTCCCTAGACAGCTAGCTGCCCACCTCCAACCTCTGGCTTCCCACAACATTTCCTGCGCCCTCCCACGAGGGTCCCACCATGTCCCCAACACTTACATTATTTGCTGGTCGTACCCACGAGAATTGCCTGGCTCTTCCCGATACGGTGCCCTTTTCTCACACTTGTGCCTTGTGTTCTCATTCTGGTGGCTCCGTCGCTACTAAACGGACGAAATCCTTAAACTGTCTGCTAACATTACCAGTGCCACCAATGCATCCAACTAGGAACCTCAAAATATTTCCTCTCTTTTCTTACTAGCTCTTCTTTTTCCACCACTGGGATTCATCCTTTTCCAGTGATCCTCTCATGCTGGCTAAAGTACTTCACATCTTCTCCCATTCGGGACGCTACAGCACACCTTCTTCTATCACACTGACATCTCCTCGTTTCAGACAGTGGTAAGCCCTCCATTCTCTTTCCCTGTGGCCTCCACCATCTATTCATTTTCTCCAGTGGAATTGGAGCGCTACAATATATCATGCCCTGTCGCCTCATACTACAGCCCCTGATTTGATCGCAGTGTGATTCCCCATAGTCTCATGCCTTCCTTCCCATTATTTTCTGACACCTCACATTATTTACCCTGCTTTTATCACACTGTGGTCCTACCTCATCCGTACTTTTTTCACACCAGACTGTTCCCTTCACCCTCCCACACAGATTCCCACAATATACCTCATACCCCTTCCAAGGTCCACCACTTCTCACCATTTTTATAACCTACTCCCCACCTCTTCTACTATTAGCCCCACATTTTGCCACCCTCTTTCTCTGGACTTCTATTTTCTGGTCCTTCCATCTACAATTGCACTTGTCCCCTGGTCTCCTCAAATAACAGAAACACCATCCTTTAACACTGGAATTTCTAACATTTCTCAACATCAACCCCAAGACTCTGTTCTGTGCTTGCCCCACTTGGATTAACCCCCAGTAATGTCCTCATCATGTTCTTATCAATTCACAATGAACTTCATATTATGTCCTTGGCTTATTTCACAGTGATACCTTCTCTTGCTACTATTCTCTCATGTTCAAGAATTCCCATCACTTCTCAAAGGAAGCTATTGTCACTTCAGTACTAGAATCCCACTTCCAGCACCCTTGTCCTATAGTGTTCCCCATTCATTCAGTGTCAGGTCCCAGTATATTTCCAGTCCCCTCACATTAACACTCCTATTTCTCCTGTTGGACATTCCCTCCCAACTCATTCCAGTCTTCTTTATTTCTTCATACAAGATTCTTCTCACCTTAAAAATTACGGTTAGGGTCCTGCTTTTTACAACCCCGGGACATGACTTCACTTATAACTTCATCCTTTTACATTTTTGACACAGCAATCTTCTATTCCAGGTGGACTGGGATTAACTAGGGAGGCAATTTTCTTCTGATCAAAGTTTGTGCATCAGAGTTCAAATTTTCCTCATCTCCTTCCTAGATTTGTCATGGAAAATGCAGAAAGAGTTATTAAAAAGAAATTCAATTAGTTACTTTCATAGATAGAAATTTAGGCTGTTTTTGTTTTTTAATCTAAATCTAATATTGAGGTGCATTAATGCTCTGTGCAATGGCTGGTAAGTTTTTCTATTCATAGAAAAGACTAGAGCTCACAACCTAGTCTTTTTGAATGATGGATTGAGCGGTTAAAAGTGCAGCTCCATTGTTATTTTGGAGTTTTTCAATACTGACCAACATGACCTTTGCCAAGCAATCATTTAAAAAATTAATATCGATAATAGCTAACATGTACATAGTCCTTAATCTGTGCCAGGCGATGTTCTAAGTAGTGTAGATATAGGTATTATTGATAACTCTCTATTAACTCATGTAATCATCACAATAACTAGACAAAGCAAATACCATTACTATTCCCAAACTGAGGTAAAGACCAAGTTAGAATCAGTGCAGATAGTCAGCTTTTACAAGTTTGTACACACCTTAATATTAATAGTATTAAAACTTGAAAGGAATCTTAGAGCTTATTCATTTTGTTTTATTTAACATATTTGCAGAGGACTTGTCACATGCCAGACACTGTTTTTAAATGAGCACACACAACACACACATGCACACGCGCGTGTGCTCTCTCTCCCTCTCCGACTCTCTCGCTTTCTTAATCCTTATACTACCCTTATGAGGTACATACTATCATTGCTCCCATTTTAAAGACAAGACAACTGAGGCACAGGCAGAATGAGAAGCTCGCCTAAGGTAACTGCACTATTAAAATAAAGACAGCATGGCTCTACAGTCCATGCATTTACCACTGCAGTGTCTGACCTCTGCCTCCTCTCCACTAACACAGAGGCCGAACCTGTGACTCACAGCACAAATGCAGCCTGCAGAGGTCTATTTTGGCCTCAACAATGTTTTCTTAACACTTTGAACCAGTTCCCATTATTGAAACAACAGGAGAGTAAGTTCGCCTTGACTTCCAATTCGAGCTCTACCTGTCCACCCTGTCGTCTTCGTTTTACAATCTTTTTTTTTTTTTTAAGATTTTATTGGGGAAGGGGAACAACACTTTATTGCGGAACAGTATGTACTTCCAGGCCTTTTTTCCAAGTCAAGTTGTCCTTTCAATCTTAATTGTGGAAGGTGCTGTTCAGCTTCAAGTTGTTGTCCTTTCAGTCTTAGTTGTGGAGGGCACAGCTCAGCTCCAGGTCCAGTTGCCGTTGCTAGTTGCAGGGGGGCATAGCCCACCATCCCTTGTGGGAGTCGAACTGGCAACCATGTGGTTGAGAGGACAGAGGACGTGCTCCAACCAACTGAGCCATTCGGGAGCTCCACTCAAGGTGCCGTGTTCAATCTTAGTTGCAGGGGGCACAGCCCACCATCCCTTGCGGGACTGGAACTGGCAACCTTTGTGGTTGAGAGCCTGTGCTCCAATGAACTGAGCCATCCGGGAGGCAGCTCAGCTCAAGGTGCCACGTTCAATCATAGTTGCAGGTGCCCAGGAGCCCACCATCACTTGCAGGATTTGAGGATTTGAAACGGCAGCCTTGTGGTTGAGAGTCCTTTTGGTTGTGGCCCATGTGGGAATCGAACCGGCAGCCTTCAGAGTTAGGAGCATGGAGCTCTAACTGCCTGAGCCACCAGGCCGGCCCTCGTTTTACAATCTTTAACGAATGAGAGACCTCGCTTTCAGAAAGCTTAAATAAAAAATTTGCTAAAGTTACATGTTTAGTAAAAATGGAGATTTGGATGTCAAGGCTGCCTGATACCAAATCAGCACAAGCAAGTTAACCGATTTGAGCTTCAATTTGACTCCAAATGTAACAGGACTCAACTTCTTCCCAGAAATAGAACTGGATGTCTTTCTCTCTAATATGAGGTTAGAGCTGAAGCCCAAAGTGGTATTTTTGTCTTGCAGTTCTTAGAGTTTGAATTCTGCCACGTGGCAACTAGGGACACTTGGGGAAAGTTGAGAAAATTCTGTCAACCTCACTTGCCTCACATGCATCTTACATGTACGGTTGTTCATTCATACCACAAATACTTGTTTAGCTCCTACTATATGCTGTTACGGAACTGTTGTTATGATATTTTAAATAATATGGTACATGGAAAGCATGCAGCATATTATTGAGAACACTTTGTAAGAGCTCATTGAATAGTAACTTGTTGTTAATGAAGATGGAAGGGATTCTGCTCAATAGGATTCACCTACTCTAGATGTTTTACATAAATGGCATTATATAATATGTGTCCTTTTGTGTCTGGATTCTTTCAATTAGCATATATTTTTGAGGTTCATCCACACTGTAGTATGTAACAGTACTTCATTCCTTTTGATGGCTGAGTAATATCCCATTTTATATACATACCAGACTTTATCCATTCATCAGTTGATGGACAATTGGGTTGTTTCCACCATTTGTCTACTCTGAATAGTGCTGCTGTGAACAAGTATTTGTGCAAGTATTGGTTTGAATACTACTTTTCAATTCTTTTGAGTAAATACCAAGGAGAGGGGTGGAAATTGCTGGGCTCTATTAATTCTATGTTTAATTTTCTTAAGGAACCTCCAAACTAATTTCCATGATGGCTGCACAATTTTACATTCCTACCAGTAATGCAGGAGGGTTCCAATTTCTTCACATCCTCATCAACACTTCTTATTTCTCTTTTTTAAAATAGTAGCCATCCTAATGGGTATGAGGTGGTATCTCACTGGGGTTTTGATTTGCATTTCTCTGATGACCAGTGACGTTGAGCATCTTCTCATGTGCTTGTTGGCCATTTGTATGTCTTCTTTGGAGAAATGTCTATTCAGGTCCTTTGCCTTGTTTCAATTGCATGATCTGTCTTTTTGTTGTTGAATTGTATGATTTCTTTATATATGCTGAACACTTGACGATTATCAGATAAATGATTTGCAAATATTTTCTCCCATTCCATGAGTTGTCTTTTCACTTTCCTGATTGTATCATTTGATGCACAAAGTTTAACATTTTGATAAAGTTCAATTTATCTGTATTTTCTTTAGTTGCCTGTGTTTTTGGTATCATGTTTAAGAATCCTTTGTCAAATGCAAAGTCATAGAGAATTACCCCCTGTGTTTTCTTCTAAGAGTTGTATAGTGCTAGCTCTTATATTTTGGTCCTTGATCTGTCTGTTTTGAGTTAATTTTTGTATGTTATGTAAACTAGGAGTCCAGCTTAATTCTTTTGCATGTGGCCATGCAGTTGTTCTTGTATCATTTGTAGAAGAGACTATTCCTTCCTCATTAAATAGTCCTGACATAATTATCAAAAATCAGTTGGCCATAGGTATATAGATTTATTTCTGGTCTCTTAATTCTGTCCCACTTATCCATTTATCTATTCTTCACCCAGTACCACACTGTGTTGATTACTGTACCTTTGTAATAAATTTTGAAATCAAGAAGTGTGAGTTTTCCAACTTTATTTTTCTTTGTTAAGACTGTTTTGGCTAAGGTCTCTTGCAATTCCATATGAATTTTAGGATTAGCTTTTCCACTTCTGCAGAGTGGTTGGTTGAACTTTGATAAGGATTGCACTGAATTTATATATTGTTTTGGAGAGAATTGTCATCTGAACAATATCAAGTTTTCTAATCCATGAACATGGGGTATTTTTCATTTATTTAGTCCTTTAAATTATTTTCAGCAGTATTTTGGAATTTTAAATGTATAATTCTTGAGCCTCCTTGGTTAAATTTATTCTTAAGTACAGTGGTAACCTTGGTTTTCGAACATAATCTGTTCTGGAAGTCCATTCGAGTTCTGAAACGTTCTAAAACCAAGGCACAATTTCCCAATAGAAAGTAATGCAAAATGGATTAATCCGTTCCAGACTTTTAAAATAAACCCCTAAAACTGCAAATTTAGCATAAATTTTACTATCTAATGATACCATAGATCCATAGAATTTACGGATTTCGTAAACTGAAATGTTCATCAACAGAGACATTCGAAAACCGAAGTACCACTGTATTTTATTCTTTTGGATGCTATTATGAACAGAATAGTCTTCTTAATTTCTTGTTCTGATTGTTCATTAACTCTGAGAGGTTTTTCGGTGGATTATTTAGAATTATTTATACACAAAATCGTATCGTCTGCAAATAAAGAGAATTCTATTTCTTCTTTCTAATTTGGATGCTTTTTTTCTTTTTCTTGTCTAATTGCACTGGCTAGAACATCCAGTACTATACTGAATAGAAGTGGTAAAAATAGGTATCCTGACCTTGTTTCTTATCTGAAGGAGAAAGCTTTCAGTCTTTTCACCATTGAGTAGCTGTGGGGCTTCCATAAATACCGTTTATCAAGTTGAGGAACTTCCCTTTTATTTCTTGTTTTGTGAGTTTTTTTTTTCAAGAAAGTGTGTATCATATTGTCAAATGCTTTCCTAGCATAATTGAGATCATGTGTTTTTTTCTTCATTCTATTAATGTAGTGTATTGCAAAATAGATTTTCACATGTTGAACCACTCTTACAGTTCTTGGATTCATCTCATTTTCTGATGATGCATATATTCCTTTAATATGCTGCTGAGTTTGGTTTTCTAGTAATTGATTGAGTAGTTTTAGACCTATGTTCATAAGAGATAGTTGTGTGTAGTTTTCTTGTGATGTCTTTCTTTAGCTTGAGTGTCAGGGTAATGCTGGCCTCATAGAATGAGGAAGTGTTCTTTTATCTTCAAATTTTTCTAAGAGTTTGAAAAAGATTGGTGCTAATTTTTCTTTAAACATTTGGTACAATTCACCAGTGAAGCCATCTGGTCTTGGCTTTGGTTTGTTGGGAGATTTCTGAATACTGATTCAATCTTTCACTTAAAAGTCTGCTCAGATTTTGTCTTTCTTCTTGAGTCAGTTTTCTTTGTTTCTAGGAATTTGTCCATTTCATCTAGATTATCTAATTTGTTGGCGTGCAATTGTTCTTACTATTATAATCCTTTCTTTTTATGCAAGTTTTCTATCAATAAATATCCCCACTTACATTTCTGGTATTAGTAATTTTATTCTTTCTTTTTTTCTTGTTCAGTCTAGTCGATCTTTTCAAGGTTACAACTTTCAGTTTTATTGATTCTGTTGTTTTTGTATTCTCTATTTTATTTTTTCCACTCTCTTCATTATATCCTTCCCTGTACTAGCTTTGAGTTTAGTTTGCTCTTCTGTTTTAGTTCCTTAAGGTATAAGGTAAGGTCATTTATTTGAGATTTTTGTTCTTTAATAATGTACGCATTTACAGACGTAGATTACTCACTGAATACTGCTTTCACTGTATCCTATAGGATTTGGTATATAGTGGTTTTGTTTTCATTCACCTAAGTATTTTTTAACTTCACTTGGAATTTATTCTTCGATCCACTGATTATTTAACAGTGTGTTGTTTAATTTCCCCACAATTTTGAATTTTGTAGTTTTTTATTGTGTTATTCATTTCCAGTTTAATTCCATTGTGTCAGAGAACATACTTTGTATGATTGATTTCAACCTTTTAAATTTACTGAGATTTGTTTTGTGGTCTAACATATGACCTATACTGGGTAATATTCCATGCACATTAGAGAAAAATGTGTATTTTTCTGTTGGTGGGTTCAGAGTTCTACATATGTCTGTTAGGTCTAATTGGTTTACAGTGCTGTTCAGATCCCCTATGTTCTTATTGGTCTCCTGTCTAGTAGTTCTATCCATTGTCAAGTGTGGGTATTGAGGTTTTCAGCTAATATTTTAATACTGTTTACAGCTCCCTTCAATTCTGTCAGACTTTGCTTCCTATATTTTGGAACTCTGTTGTTAGGTTTGTAGATGTTCATACTTGTTATGTCATCTTTAAGGATTAGCCCCTTTATCAATATATAATATTCTCCATTGTCTCTTGTATCAATTTTTAATTTAAAATCAACCATGTCTTAGCATAGCCACCCTAGCTCTCTTTTGTTTACTATTTACTTGGATATCTTTGAAAACCTGTCTTCCAAAGTGGCTGTACCATTTTGCATTCCTACCAGTGATGAGTGAGGGTTCCTGTAATGCCACATCCTTCTCTGCATTTGCATTTGGTGTTTTCAGTTATTTTGGAGTTTTGCCACTCTAATATCTGTATAATGATAGCTCATTGTTTTACTGCATTATTGTTTGATTAATTTATTTTTAGTGTACCCATTTTGCTTTCCTTTCATTTTTTTCTGTTTTTTTGTTTTTTCGTAGTGTTTATTCTGTGTATTACAATTAACATGTTGATTTTATAACAATAAAAGTTGAATTCATACCAACTTAATTTGATAATATACAAAACTCTGCTCCTTTACAACTCCATTTCCCACTTTACATTGTTATTGTCACAAATTGCATCTTTATACATTATATGCCTATTAACATTGATTTATCATTATTGTTTTATGCGTTTGTCTTTTAAATCATATAGTAAATAAAAGAAAAGTAGAAAACCAAAAATACAGCACTACTGGTTTTTATATTTACCTGTTTAAATAGAAATCAGATTCTTCCTCTCACCCCGTTTGTTTTTGCTGCCTGTTGTGAGTTGTTTGTTCAGCGATTTTTCTATATTAAATACTGTGTTCTTTATTATGTGTGAGCTCTAAAGTCTTTGCTCCTTAAACTTTTGGTCAGTTAGTCGTTTGATAAAGATTTCATGAATGCCTATAGTCATAAAAGAAATAGAAAAGAATTAAAAAATATCCTCCCTCAGCCTTTGAAAATTAGCTCTGTGTTGGGGCACTCCTTCAGCTTCTTCCAGGCTGTTTAGACTCTGCCTTAGCATTTTACAAATGAGGAAACTGAGGCACAGATAGATTAAATAATTTGCCCAAGGTCACAGAGGAAGTTGCAGAACCAGAATCTGAAAATCTACCAAAGTGTATGGTATACATCATTACAATGAACTCCCTCCCCAAATGAGTCATTACTTAAAATAGAACTTCATGTTGTGAGCACTCATCTCATTAGTCTCATATTTTCAGCCTTCCCACTCTGTTTTCACAAGTCCTTCTGAGCTTCACTAACTTGGTAGCCAGTAGCCACACATGGCTATTAGTCGCTTGAAATGTGGCATCAGAATTGAGATCTGCTGGAAGTATAAAATATACACCAGCTTTCACAAATTTAATACAAAAAAAAGTAAAATATCTCATTAATAATTTTTGTGTGGATAACATTGGAATGATGGTTTTTTTATATATTTGATTAAGTAAAATATATTCTTTTTTATTTTTTTTTAAAGATTTTTTTGGGGGCAGGGGAACAGGACTTTATTGGGGAACAGTGTGTACTTCTAGGATGTTTTTCCAAGACAAGTTGTTGTCCTGTCAATCTTAGTTGTGGAGGGTGCCATTCAGCTTCAAGTTGTTGTCCTTTCAGTCTTAGTTGTGGAGGGCGCAGCTCAGCTCCAGGTCCAGTTGCCGTTGCTAGTTGCAGGGGGCACAGTCCACCATCCCTTGCGGGAGTCAACCGGCAACCTTGTGGTTGAGAGGACACGCTCCAATCAACTGAGCCATCTGGGTGCTCAGTGGCAGCTCAGCTCAAGGTGCCGTGTTCAATTTTAGTTTCAGGGAGTGCTGTCCACCATCCCTTGCAGGACTTGAGGAATCGAACTGGCAACCTTGTGGTTGAGAGCCCACTGGCCCATGTGGGAATCGAACCGGCAGCCTTCAGAATTAGGAGCATGGAGCTCTAACCACCTGAGCCACCGGGCCGGCCACAAAATATATTCTTAAAGTTAACTTCACTTGGTATTTTTTAACTTTTTATAACGTTCCTACTAGAACATTTAAATTACATTGCTCACATTGTATTTCAGTTGTAGAATTTCTTCCTTATCCTTTCTACTACATTTGTTGACCATCCTCGTCTAGCCCCATATTAGGCTTATTTTCCGAAAACTCTTCTGTGAACCCTAAAACATGCATCTACTTAAAGGAAGTCATGAGATATTCTTGAATGGCCCAGAGATTTCATTTGGTACAAGTTGAGTATGACTTGTATAATTTTCATTTTAAATACAACTGTAGAATTCTTAGTCTCTTACTTTTTTTTTTTAAAGTGGGTGATTTCACTACCTTTTTTTTTTTAAACTTTTATTTTAAGTGTGTTCTTCCAGGACCCATCAGTTCCAAGTCAAGTAGTTGTTTCAATCTAGTTGTGGAGGGCACACTCACAGTGTCTGCTGTGGGGATCAAACCAGCAACCTTACTGTAAGAGCACCGTGCTCTAACCAACTGAGCTAGCCTGCCACCCCGTTAGTCTCTTACTTTAGTAATGCAAAAGGCAATATTAGAAAAATAAAGGAAAGGCAGAACTACCAAGATAAATGCCACAATGGTTTAGAATAAAGGCCCACTTTTTTTCTCAGAAGTATGTAACTTCCAACAGAATTTTGCAAGAATATGTTTTCCCTTAAAGTTACTGACTCCTTACAGATTTCAGGAGTAAAAAGGACTTTAAAAATCAAGTCCCCTGCCTAACTAATGTCTAAAGATCTTCTACAACATTTCCAAGTGTTTGCTATGGGCAACTCACTCCTTCCCAATGCTGCCAGTCTGGTTGATCGTCGTCGTCGTCATCGTCATTTCTTATATTGAGCTACACTGTGTTGACCTGCAGCTTTTACCCATTGATTCTGTTTCTTCCCCCTGTTCTTGGATCATATAAACCAGACACACTTGCACATGACAGTCCTGAAATTACACAAAGCCAGCTGTTCCCCTGGACACTTCCTGGCCCCCACTCATTTTTTTTTTAATTAATTTTATTGGGGTGACAATTGTTAGTAAATTTACATAGCTTTCAGGTGTACAATTCTGTATTACATCGTCTATAAATCCCATTGTGTGTTCACCACCCAGAGTCAGTTCTCCTTCCATCACCATATATTTGATCCCCCTTACCCTCATCACCCACCCCCCACCCCCTTACCCTCTGGTAACCACTAAATTATTGTCTGTGTCTATGAGCTTTTGTTTCTCATTTGTTTGTCTTGTTCTTTTTGGTTTATGTACCACATATCAGTGAAATCATAGGGTTCTCTGCTTTTTCTGTCTGACTTGTTTCACTTAGCATTATTCTCTCGAGATCCATCCATGTTGTCACAAATGTTCCTATATCATCTTTCCTTAACGCCGAATAGTATTCCATTGTGTATATGTACCACAACTTCTTTATCCATTCATCTATCGAAGGACATTTTGGTTGTTTCCATGTCTTGGCCACCGTAAACAAAGCTGCAATGAACATTGGCGTACACGTGTCTCTATAGAGAAATGCTTTTATATTTTTGGGGTAGATACCCAGGAGAGCGATTGCTGGGTCATATGGTAATTCTATTCGTAATTTCTTGAGGAACCTCCACACTGCCTTCCATAGCGGCTGCACCAGTCTGCATTCCCACCAACAGTGTATGAGAGTTCCTTTTTCTCCACAGCCTCTCCAACACTTGTTACTATTTGTTTTGTTGATGAAAGCCACTCTGACTGGGGTGAGGTGATATCTCATTGTGGTTTTCATTTGCATTTCTCTGATGATTAGCGATGTTGAGCATTTTTTCATATGTCTATTTGCCATTTGTATATCCTCTTTGGAGAAATGTCTCTTCAGGTCCTCTGTCCATTTTTCAATTGGGTTGTTTGTTTTTTTGTTGTTGAGTTTCATGAGTTCCTTGTATATTTTGGATATTAGCCCCTTATCAGAGGAACTGTTTGCGAAAATCTTCTCCCATTCAGTTGGTTGCCTCATTATTTTGTCAATAGTTTCTTTTGCTGTGCAGAAGCTTTTCAGTTTCATATAATCCCATTTGTTTATTTTAGTTTTTACTTCCATTGCCTTTGGAGTCAAATTCATAAAATGCTCTTTGAACCCAAGGTCCATAAGTTTAGTACCTATGTTTTCTTCAATGCAGTTTATTGTGTCAGGTCTTATGCTTAAGTCTTTGATCCATTTTGAATTAATTTTGGTACATGGTGACAGATAGCAGTCCAGTTTCATTCTTTTGCACGTAGCTATCCAATTCTGCCAGCACCATTTATTGAAGAGGCTGTCTTTCCTCCATCGTATGTTTTTAGCTTCTTTGTCAAAAATTATCTGTCCATATTTATATGGTTTTATTTCTGGGTTCTCAATTCTATTCCATTGGTCTATGTGTCTGTTTTTCCGCCAATACCAAGCTGTTTTGATTATTGTAGCCCTGTAGTACAAGGAAAAATCAGGGAGTGTGATATCCAGTATTGTTCTTTTCTTTTAATATTGCTTTGGCTATTCGGGGTCTTTTGTGGTTCCAAACAAATCTGATGATTTTTTGTTCTATTTCTTTAAAAAATGCCATTGGGATTTTAATGGGGATTGCATTAAATCTGTATATGGCTTTGGGTAATATGGCCATTTTAACTATGTTGATTCTTCCAATCCATGAGCACGGAATGTCTTTCCATTTCTTTGTGTCTTCTTCAATTTCTTTCAAAAATGTCTTATAGTTTTCAGCATATAAATCCTTCACATCCTTGGTTAAGTTTATTCCTAGGTATTTTATTCTTTTTGCTGCAATTGCAAAAGGAATTGTTTTTTCTATCTCTTTTTCTGAGATTTCATTGTTGGTATATAGCCCCCACTCATTTTTCTATATATACAGTCTAATTCCAACATGCATAAAGCACTGGGTGCTCTCCTTCCCTGACTCACAAGTGCTGTAGCCAAACAAACGGAAGTAAGGACCTCCGCTTCCTGTTTAGCAGCGAGTGTTCAGCCATAGACATTACAAGGAGATACACCAAACAGCAATTTGGCAGCTACTGTTTATTAAGATTGGTATCCAAGCAACTCTGCTGTCTCTCCATTTTAAAGAGCTATGCCTTGTAATTTCACCTTCCCTTGGCACCTAGTACAAGTGCACAGAGGTGGCGGTGGTGAGTAAGAATGGCCTCAGTTTGTACAAATGACATTCTGGAACAAAAGTTACGTATATATCATAGTAAGCCAGCAAGTAGTGATTGGGAAAGGTAGACACAGCACATGGAAAAAGCCTCTGAGGCTGGAATCTAGTCCCAACTCTACCACTAACTTGCTCTATGACCTTGGGCAAATCATTTGATGATACTCTAGTCCATTTTTCCCATCATGAAATTAGACAGACAAATGAGATAACTGCTCAAGTCCCTTCCAGTTCTGATATTCTATGAAATCTTAGTTCAAATATGATAATATTCATTAAGTACTTGCCTTGTGATAGAGACTATGCTAAACAGCATTTACATGTATTACCACATTTAAATCTCAACCTTGTGAGGTAGGTACTGTAAGGGAAGGTAAGGATCTGCCTATGGTCACAAAATAGTGTGACTGGGCTTCTAACCCAGACAGTCTGACTTAAGAGCCGGCATGCTCCCTCCATACTATGTTACCTCTAAATATACAAGAGACGCTTGGTATTTAAAGAGGTTCTACAGTGAATACTTTGGGGAAATGAATAATTATCTCCTAACGTATCATCTTTTAAATTCTTACTACCATGTTACATAACTTTAGTGTTTCCATTTTCTGTTGTTTTTAATCAAATTATACCTGTATTTGCTGAATGAGTAGAAATTCTTACTCATGATTTAAGATGAAGGAAGACAGCAGAGGATGGAGTTCAATCCTTATCTCAGCAGGCTGATGATTCCCTAAAGTGTCATTGACTAAATTGCTCAAAAATGATGCTATGGAGAAATGAATTAGAAAAGTATGTTTGAAAATATCACTAATTTTGACCTTTTTCTTTCTTTCCACAGTGACTGTTTTGAGCCCAGCAGAAAAAGGTAAGAGGGTGCTGTGAATTGTATTGGTCAGGACTGTATCAATCTTTTCTATCTAAAAGTGAAAAACTCACTTTTAGATAGAAAAGTGAGCCTATAATGAAAAGCCTATAATGAAAAGCCTATAATGAAAGCCTATAATGAAAGCCTATAATTTGAGCAACTTTTTCACTTGAGTTTAGGACAACGGTTTTCAAGAAGCTTACCCAAAAGCACAGCAGAACCTATTTTCAGTGGCCCCTTTGGCTGTAGGACAGAACTGAAAGTTACCAGGAGTTCTGATGGAGAAGGGCACAGACAACCACTCTGTTGGCCATAGTAACCTTAGGCTGTCCCCTGGGTTCATCGCTGGGTTTATTCCTACATACCTTGCCTTTTTACCCAACTCGCCTCCTGTTCAAGGCATTGGGTAAGGGCTCCACTGGGGGCTTTTAAGGCCTAAGTCCTTGCCCAGCACACTTCCAGTATAATCACTGTACTCCTCTCCACCCCTCATCCGTGTCTTGGCTAGATCTTCAATCTGCATTGTCATTCTACCTAAAGAGATGGAGGTATTTTCCATTAAAAACCTGTAAGCTAAGCATGAGTCTTAAGAAAGCTTTAGCTTTACATTATTTCATCAGGTATAACCATAAGTATTTATGTAGCCAGTTTTAATTCTCACTTAATGGGAATTAGTTGTTGTCGTTCACTAACTACATAGCATTAGTATTGTATTGTTTTTAACCTCCAGCTTGCTATTACTCATTTAGCAGACGTGTTGGCTCTAGAGGCCATGAAGCACAGTGGTGGGAAGACAATAGACCATGGTAGTTAAAAGTATGAACTGTCTAAATTCAACTCCTGACTTCACTACTTCCTGGTAAATTATTTTACCCTGCTTGTACTCTTTTTATTCGTGTGTAGAATAGCAATAATAATACTACCTACTTCGTAAAGCTGTTGGAACCATGAATGAGTTAAAACATAGAAAGCACTTACAACAGTGGTGAGTAAAGCTCATATTGGTGATTCTATAAATACTTGCTACTATTATTATAGACTTAGAGCAAGTTTTGAGTTGCCTCTTATCCTTATCTATGCTTCATAAAGTCAGAGATCATTTTTTTTGTTGCGCATGTTGTTGCGCTTGATGTTATCCCAGAAGTCTCTTAAACCATCTTCATTGTTTTTTATTCTTTTTTCTTTCTGTTGTTCAGTTTGAGTGATCTCTGCTAACTTGTCTTCTAAGTCGCTGATTCGATACTCTGCTTCATCTAACCTGCTGTTAATTCCTTCAAGTGAATTATTTATTTCGGTAATTGTGTTCTTTAGTTCTAACTGGTTGTTCGTTATGATTTCTACCTCCTTCTTTATGTCTTCTCTAAGCTCCTTAAACATTCTTATCATCAGTGTTCTGAACTCTGTCTCTGATAGGTTGGTTACCTCTGTTTCATTTGGTTCCAGTTGTGGAGGTTTCTTCTGTTCTTTTATTTGGGACATGTTTCTTTGTTTCCCCATTCTGGTTGACTCTGTGTTTGCTTTGATGTATTAGGAAGATCCCCTAGAGTTCTTAGTTCTTGCTGGGTTATCTTATGTAGTATGTGTTCTTTATATTTGACTTGCACTACTTCCTTCTTCTCCTCTGCGTGTGCTCCAAAGGTGACTCTTGTGTTGTGTATATTGTCCTGTTAAGAAGATCTTTAATTGCTTTTTACTTGTGAGTAGGTGGGGTTAACTCCTGGGCTGACTAGTTGTGAGACTTGGCTCTGCCACCGCAGGGCATTCTGCTTTGTGAGGGTTGACCGCTTAAATGTGGTTTGGCCTCTATGGGCTCTTGTGCCTGTAGAGAATTCCCTCTGGGTGTGTGACTTGTAGGTCAAACCTGGTAGTACTCTGGTTTGGTCTGGAGTTGGCCTCTCGATGTGTTGAATCTTGTGCCTCTTAAGCTGGGCCCTGGTAGGGCAATTTCAGAACAAAGCAAATCACCAAGCACAACAGCAACAAAGAAAAAATCAAATACATTCACATGTAAAAACAACCGACAACCCCCACTCAACACAGGCAAAGATATCAAAGATATAAAGACAAAACAAAACAAAACAAAATAAAGCAAAACAAAAAGCAGCGCCAGTCTTGGCTTAAGCCCACCAAGTAATCTCCAGGTTGTCCTCTGCTGTACCAAAGAGTCCCCTGCGTATTGTGCAGGCAAAGCTGGTCACCTGGTGCCCAGAGTGACGTTGGGACTGCAGATTTAGATGCGTGGAGCTGAGGCGTCTGGATGGTAGTTTCCACAAAGTCAGTGCAGTTTCTGCCCTTGCCTGCACCTACGCGCATTGAGAGTAGCACCCCCAGCCCTGTGTTCAGTTCTCCTGAGTCTTAGGGCACTTCTTTCGTTCGTGTGTGTGTGTGTGTGTGTGTCTGTGTGTGTGTGTTTGTGTGGCGGGCGGGAGATTTCTGAGCTGCTGAAAGCCGGGAGCTGCGTCTGCGTCTGCTGGGAGCTTACTACTGATCTCTGGGAGTGCCTCTGCAGTTGCACTTGCCCCGCCCTAGGCAGGCCAGAAAGGGTGGGGGCTGGGGATGGAGGGGTCTTCTCTCTCCCAGCCCAGCCGTGTCACACTCTTCCCGCAGGCCAGAAAAGGTGGTGGCTGGGGGGTGGAGGAGTCTCTTCTCTCCTAGCCCAGCCAAAATCACACTCTTCCCAGCCTCTTCCCTGGGTCAGAGCTGCCTGCCAGTCTTCCCAGAGCCTGAGCACTAAGGCTCCTCTGTAATCTGACACTACTCCTCAGTTCACGGGCCAGTTTAAGTCTCTGGAAGGGCGGGGGTAGGACTGGAAGGAGGGAGGGGCCCAGGTATGGAGTTTGTGTCCTTTTTCCGGCCTAGGGCCCAACTGGAGGTATCAGCTGAGGTTATTGCCTCAAATGCTGGATATGCTGCCACCTCGGCAGGAGAGATCAGCTGTGGGACGCAGGGAAAGAGCCCACCTCCTGGCTTTTGTGTTCTCTATTCTGTCCTGGGATCCCCTGCGTCTCTGCAGCTGCGGATGCGGCTGCGTTTCCACCACCGCAGATGCGGTCCGCATCCCCACAACTGGAGATGCGGGCCGCGTCTCCACTCCGCTCCCTTCCCTCTTCCCCTGCTTGCCCAATTTGCCCACCTGCAAGTAATCCTTGCATGAGTCTCTTAGCTGTTCTGCATGATGAGCAGAGAGTCCTTTGATGGGTTCTATGTCCCGTTTGTGTTAAGATCCGGAGGAGAACTAAAAAAGTGCACCCTGCTGCTGCCATTCCTATTACGTCACTCCTATTTTGAAGATCTTGACTGGAAAGTCTTCCTTCCTCTATTCCTGAAGTGAGGATCTGGGATAAGCTGGAGGTTAGAAATTTAGTAGGGTCCAAAGATGGGTGGGGCTAAGGGATGAATTTAGGAATGAGATTAGGCACAATCTGTCAGACAATCCACATATAATCAAGACTAATGTATTGATTAAATAATTTTAAGCAAAACTTTAATGCATTCTGTGAGAATTCATTTTAATCTTGAATGGTTTGCATACTAAATTCTCTGGTTTCTCTTTTAAAGTTAAAAATGGTTGTAATTATTTAACTTTTTAGAAATAGATGCAATTCCTAAATAATAGAACTCTTATAATCTGAACTGTGTCTCCCCCTCCCAAATTCATATATGGAAGTCCTAACCCCCAGGACCTCAAAATATAACTGTTTGGAGATGGGGTCTTTAAAGAGGGGGTTAAGGTAAAATGAGGTCCCTAGGGTGGGCCTAATGAATAAGACTTGTGACTTTATAAGAGGAGGAGATGAGAACACAGACACACACAGAGGGATGACCGTGTGAGAACACAGGGAGCAGACGGCTGTCCACACGCCCAGGAGAGAGGCCTCAGGACCAGCCCTGCCCACACTTTGATCTTGGACTTCTAGCTTCCAAAATTTTGAGAAAGTCATTTTCTGTTGTTTAAGTCACTTAGTCTGTGGTACTTTAGGATGGCAGCCTGAGCAAATGAATACAAGAAGTTATTTAATTTTTCCATTTGAAAACCCAGAGCATGGGAATATCTGCTTTGTATTAGCTTCCTGATTATACTAACCTTAATTTATCAATGACATAATAGACATCAGGAGTTTGCGAGGGAAAAAGTTTCGGCCACAGTATGATCTTTTCTACTCACCTCCAAACTGTATAGGAAAATCTAAATTAGGTTTTGAACAGTTATCTCAGTGCTCTTAATAATATACTATTTTATATTTATTATTGTAAAATTTCTTTATAATGAGGATTTTTGGGAGCAGACGAAGGCTTTCTTTAGAGGTTAACCCACTTCTAAAAGAATATTAGTCATGATATTAATATAATAATCATTGTTATAGGTATTATTATATAATAGAATAATTATTAAAATACTAATTAATATTTATATCATTTTGTTATAAAAATAATGCTTATTGAAAATTCAATAAGGAAAGATCAGCCAGAGTGTAGCCAATTCTAGGTTTCAGAGTTATGATTTCGTGGCCAGCCCAGTGGCTCAGGTGGTGGGGGCGCCGTGCTCCTAACGCCGAGGTCACCGGTTCGATTCCCACATGGGCCAGTGAGCTGCGCCCTCTAAAGCTAAGATTGTGAACAACAGCTCTCCCTGGAGCTGGGCTGCTGCCAGCAGCCAGAGGTCGGCTGTGTGCCGTTAGGGGCTGTGTGCTGCTGTGGGCTGCTGTGGGCTATTGTGGGCTGCTGTGAGTGGCTGGCGACCGACTGCCTCAGCCAGGGGAGCGCAAGGCTCATAACCAGCATGGACCAGAGAGCTGTGTCCTACACAACTAGACTGAGAAACAACGGCTTGAACCGGAGTTGGGGGGAGGCAGAAGAAGGGGGGGAAAAGAGTTATGATTTGGGTTCCTCCTCCAGCTGTGTATGACACTGCTTTCAATCATACAGCCTATAACTCCCAACACATTTAACTATGGCTGTGAGGAAAATTAAAATTTTAGGCTGGGAAGTCAGAATAAGTAGCTATCTATTATACTAAATATTAGAAAAACTAAAATGAAAATATATGAAAGGAAAAGGCCAATTTTATTTATTTGTTTCTTTATTTAGAGGTTGTTAGACTAAGTATTTTTATTATTAACTGCAACAGGTGAAGGGACCAGAGGCTCAAAGATAACTATGGTCACTTAACTATTAGAGTCATAATAAAAACTACTTCAAGTGCACTCATTATGTGCCAGCTACTGCTCTAACATGCTTTAGGTACATGTCATCCTCATTAAAGCCAGATGAAGTAAGTATGATCATATGTTTATTTATGGATAAGAAAACTGAGTATAGAGAGTATATAAATTTGCTAGAGCTGCCATGACGATTTGCCACAAATATGGTGGCATGAAACAGCAGAAATGTATCCTCTTATGGTTCTGGAAGGTAAAAGTCTGAAATCGGTGTTGGAGGGTCATTCTCCTTCCAGAGGCTCCATTTGCAAGCAGTTCTCTCACTCTCCACCCTGGCAACCACTGATCTGTTTTCTGTCCCTGTAGTTTTACCTTCGTCAGGATGTCATATAAATTGAGTCATAAGATACATAGCCCTTTCTATCCGGCTTCTTTCTCTTAGCAATATGCTTTTAAGATTCATCCATGTCAGTGTGTGTAGGAGTACTTTGTTCCTTTGTATTGCTACATATTCTATATTATGTATGTTTAACTTATAAGAAACTAGCAAACTGTTTTCCAAAGCAGTTCTATCATTTTGTATCCCCATCAGTGAAACATGAGAGTTCCAGTTAGTCTACATCTTCACTGTCACTTGGTGTTTTCAAGGTTTTGAAAACCATTATGTTGTGTATGAAGTGGTATCTCCTTGTGGTTTTAATTTGCACTTCTGTAATGACTGATGATAGGCATCTTTTCATGTGCTTTTTTGCCATATGTGTATCTTCTTTTATGAAATGTCTATGTCTTCTGCCTGTTTTTATTGAGTTGTTTCTCTCATTATTCAGTTGTAACTGATCTTTAAATGTTTAGATACAACATTTTTTGTTTTTAAGCAAATATGATTCCTTTCCTGGGAGCAAAATTAGGGTTGACATGAGCCAGTTACCAGGAGGCATATTTGTGTTTGATATGAAGAAGATGTGTCTAACAATTAGAGTTATCCAACAACAGAATGGGCAGGCCCAAGAGTTGATAAGTTTCCCATTACTTCAGGTGTTCAAGCAAAAGCTGGGTAATATGGATAATGCAAATCAGATTTATATGTCATGGAGAATGTTAGACCCAATGGAATCTAAGGACTCTTTCAAATGTAAAATTTTATAATATCAAAATAAATCATGTGAACATCATACTAATGAGGTACAAGATTTTTTGGTTGCGTTAACAAAAGGAAATGCATTCTGATGAAATCAAGCTGGGATTTTGATAACCTGGGCTACTTCCCCAGCCAGTGAAAAACTGGCTTACCAATCCCTAACCACCACATGGGTAATAGAGATTCTCTGTTCTGCTTTGGTGTCCACTGTGAAAATCACTGACGTGGTTGATGGGGTGTGTGTGTGTGTCACATATGATGAGATCAGCAAGGTTAACCAGCTTCTCAAGGACACACAGTTTTTAAGCAGCAGGTCTAGAGTTGAAACACTTTAATCCAAGTTTATAAGCACAAGGAGGCTATATTTTTTGTTAGCTTTGTTGTTTACTAAATTCCAATACACTGGAACTACAAAGCTCTTTGAAATTGAAAAATACTAACTTGAGGACAAGTAAAATGAAATCCTGCTTTGCACAGTGGCTAGCAAACTTATGAAACTCATTATCCCCTAGAACTGGTACAGACTTCAGACATAGCCAGCTTCAGAAAAGGTTTATAATCATTGATGAGTACTACATGCCAATGGATAATTAGAGGAAATGACGATACTTGGTAGACGGCCGTAATTTTTGAAGTTGATATCAATAAGGAAAGCCAGGCATACTCTTTCAAAACATGATGCCATATGTTGGCACTGGAATTAGAGCCCACCAACAGAGAGATTCCTGGGGGTAGCTGGGTAAACCTTGGAAATAACTGAAGAAAATATTGTATTTTCCTAGGGGATAGCTAAGTCATGGAAACAACTCTTGAGCAATCTTGTAGTCTCATGAAGTATCCTTAACTCTTTGATTATAGCCCATGGGCCTCTAACCCCATCCTCTCCAAACACTTCTTCAAATAGCTGTGAGACAAACTGCAGCTTTTTGTGAGAGCTTTTAAGGCAGGGGAAATCAAGTACGGCAGGGAACTCAAATATTAGAGTCGACACCTCATTGCTAGGTGTCCTACTCAAAGGGAGAAGTGACTGTCTGGCTGACAAATTTCCCCCAGTCATAATCTGGAGATTTCTATCTTGAACCAAAATTGGATTCAAGTGAGGGCTCTTTCCATTGCTAAAACTACAGCTGCTGTTCCTATTGGAATTATAGTATGAAGTTGAAAGATATACCCCTGCCTGGGTACATCCTTTACTAACTCCAGTGCTTTTAGCCATCAGCTGTAAGGAACATGACCAACTCCCAAAGAAAAATCCACCTAAGACTGCAGTTGTTCTGAATTTAGTAACTGTGTTTATAAATCATTTATTTCAGGATAAAAGCTCAAGTAGTCATTCTCCTTTGCATATTGTGGAAACAAAAAAAACTTGGTTTTCATATGCTAATCACAGCTCCAGCAGCTTATGATGCCCCAGGACTGTGATCTCTACCAGATAAGCAAAGCACTCTACTGGGCCTGCTTGCTTGAAAAGATGTCATTGAGTACTGGCAGTTCAGGAACACAGTTCACAAGCTATTTGATTTCTGTAGTGATCTGAAACCTCACTAGCGCATCTCACCTAAAAAAGAAAGACTCAGTGTCCCTGCAGTTTATAAGAATGATTAGTCTAGGTAATAATTCACTACAAATAAATATGTTGCTAGGTTTCTTTTTGAAATTTTTTAAATTACTTTCAGGTGTATAAAACAAAGAATAGACTTCCACACATTTGGGACCATAGCTTAGGAATATACAGAGGGTGCCAAAAAAATGCATACACATTTTAAGAAAGGAAAAAGCTGCCTTAAAATTGTAATACTCAATATATACCGATAACAAAAGATGAATATAAGTCATGTGTATACATTTTTTGGCACCCCTGGTACATATGTATGAGTATTACAATTTTAATACTGTGTTTTCCTTTCTTAAAATGTATATACATTGTTTTGGCACCATGTGTGTGTGTATGTGTGTATATATATAGAGAGAAACATAAAATTGAGAATCATAGTGCATATCCATAATTCAGTAACACACACTGCAGGGTGAAATGTGACAGGGGCATGGTAATTTGCATTTCTATGATGATTAGTGACATTGAGCAACTTTTCATATGTCTGTTGGCCATCTGTGTGTCCTCTTTGGAGAAATGTCTATTCAGATCTTCTGCCCTTTTTAAACTGAATTGTTTGGTCTTTTGGGAGTTAAGTTCTTTGAGTTCTTAATAAATTTTGGGTATTAACCCCTTATCGATATATCATTCTCCCATTCGGTAGGTTGTCTTTTTGATTTGTTCATGGTTTCCTTTGTGTTCAAAATTTGGCATTGTAACTTGTTTCTGTCACTGCGTGGGGAAAAGTAAGAATTAATATTTTATAGTAATACTAAAAAATACTTGGTAATAGGAAAACAAAATAGAAATTTGTTGTTGAGCTTATGTTTTTCTGAACTCTTAGAAATGGTCAAAAGGATAGTGTAAACACTGTGTTTTTTCTTAAATTTCAGTTATCTACCTCATATTCTACCATGCCATCTTTGTGTTCTTTACCTGGACCTACTGGAAGTCTATTTTTACACTCCCACAACAGCCAAACCAGAAGGTAAGAATACCGGTTACTTCATAAAGACTAAAAACAGAGGAAAGCAGAAATGTCAATAAGGCAAGAAGAGGGCAAAAAGAAGAGCAAAAAGCCTTCCATTACAAACGAGAGATTCAGAGTGATCTTTAAAAATGACTCTTCATGCAAAGAGTAAATTAAGGGGCAGATTGTATATTGAAGGAGTTTGTGAAATCACCAGTCATGGATATGTTTAAAACCAGGAAAGCACTACCTGCTTTGGTAATATAATTAGAGAAACAAGAACCCACTTGAATTCTGAAAACTCATCATTCTATGAAACTATTATTTTAGAACCCAGTGAGCCTCTGGAAGATCACTGGTAGGAAAAAAGTTACAATAGTCAAATTGATCATTTTCAAAGTGTGCTCCTTTGAACCAAAATGTTTCATGCAGTATTTGGGAATGTTTATCAAAGAATTTGAAGTCATATCAGGCATTCAAAACGTGACTACTGTAAAACAGATTAGGTTCCAAAGCAGAAAATTTTTTTAGAAAACACATACAAGGGAAGAGATTTTAACAGCCTCCAAACATTAGGGAAAATACTGGTTTAAATTTTACCATTTATGGAATCAAAATGGTACAAGAAAAATCAAAACAAGAAAAATAAAATTAAACACAAAGGAAGGCAGTAAAGTAAGAATTGAGGAACATAAAACAGATAAGCTATAAAGAAAATAAATAGCAAAACTGTAGAAGTCCTTTTTTATGAGTAATTATTTGAAATATAAATGAATTAAGCTATCAAATTAAAAGGCAGATATTCACATAACAGATACACATTATCACCTATTTTATGCTGTCTACAAATAACTCATTTTATTTTTCAGCCACAGTTGCTATATTAACTGTATTCCCTAAGCTGTACTTTGCATCCCTGTGACAATTTTGTAACTACCATATGATTTCACTTATATGTGGAATCTAAACAACAAAATATATGAACAAATAAAACAGAAACAGGCTCATAGATATAGAGAACAAATTGATGGTTGCCAGATGGGAGGGGATTGGGGGGTTGGGCAAAAACGGTGCAGGAATTTGGATGGTGTAGATGCCTGACCACTGCAATGTACACCTGAAGTTGAAGCTGAATAATAAGAATGTCAACTATAAGTTAATATATATATGGTCACAGGATGTGGAATACAACATAGGGAATAGAGTCAGTGGAATTATAACAGCTCTACACGATGTCAGAGGGGTAGTAGATTGGGGGAAGAGGGTTATCACTTTGTGAGGGGTGTAAATGTCTAACTAGTACATTGTTTTGTACACATGAAACTAATAAAAAAAAGAAGTACAAATTGATAGTTACAAAATAGTCAAGGGGATGTAAAGTACAGCATAGGGAATATAGTCAATAATATTGTAATAACTATGTATAGTGTCAGTTGGGTACTAGACTAATTGAGGGCATCACTTCTTAAATTATATAAATGTCTAACCACTATGCTGTACACAGGAATTTAATAGAAAATAATATTGAATGGCAAAATAAATAAATAAATGAATAAATAAATACAGTGACAAAATATTGCCAAAACCAGTTAGACAGATACAAATAAATGGGTAGACATCCTGTGTTTGTGGATTAGAAGAGTTAATATTGTAGACTACTCAAAGTAGTCTACAGATTCAATCCAATCTCTATCAATACCCCAATGATTTTTTTTATAAATAGAAAAATTCCATCCTACAATTCATAAGGGTTCTTGAGAAACCCCAAATAGCCAAACGAATCTTGAAAGCCAAAGTTAGAAGTCTCACATTTCCATATTTCTAAACTTACTGCAAAACTACAATAATCAAAACAATGTAGTACAGACACAAAGTCTAATGGAATAGAATAAAGAGCTCAGAAATTAACCCTTGTCTATATGATCAGGTGATTTTTTGACAAAGGTGCCAAGATCATTCAATGGGGAAAAGATGGTCTTTTCAACAAATGGTGTTCAGAAAACTGGATATGCACATGCAAAATAATGGAGCTGGATTCTTACTTTATACCATATACAAAAATAAACTCAAATGGATTAAAGACCTAAACCTAAAAAGCTAAGATTATAAAACCCTTAGAAGAAAACATAGGAAATAAGTTTTGTGACATTGGATTTTACAAGGATTTCTTGTATATGACACCAAAAACAAAAGTAAAAATAGATAATTGGATTATTTCAAAATTAAAAAACTTCTGGATATCAAAACACAACCAACAGAGTGAAAAGAAAACCTATAGAATGGGAGAAAATATTCACGAATTATATATCTGGCAAGGGGTTAATATCCAGAATATGAAAGAACTTTTACAACTCTACAACAACAAAAAACCCTCCCAACAACCCAGTTTTACAGTGGGCAAAGGACTTGAATAAACATTTCTCCAAAGAAGATACACACATAACCAACAAACACATGAAAAAATGCTCAACATCATTAAGCATTAGGGAACTATGTATCAAAACCACAATGAAATACCACGTCACTTCCATTGGGATGCCTACTATTTTTTTTTTTAGTAGAAAATAGGAAGTGTTGGTGAGGATGTGGAAAAATTGGAACCCTTGTGTGATGGTGGCAATATATAATGGTGCAGCCCCTATGGAAAACAGCATGATAGTCCCTCAAATAATTAAAAATAGAACTATAATATGATCCAGCAATTCCACTTCTAAGTATATACCCAAAAGAATTGAAAGCAGGATCTCAGAGATTTATTTGTACACATATGTTCAACAATTGTTCATAGATTATTCATAATAGCCAAAGGTGGAAACAACCCAAATAATCATCAACAGATGAGTGGAAAAACAAAATGTGATATGTAGATACAATGGAATATTATTCAGCCTTGAAAAGGAAGGAAATTCTGAACAGACTCACTTGTAGCTTGCTACAGTATGAGATTCCTAAATTGCTATTGCTAATTCCTCTGCTATTCCCAAATAAACTGTTTCTGGTAATTTGATCTTGCCTAAATTTACCTCTTTATTTAAGTTGACATACCTAGACAACAGATACTATGGAGCCACTCAAAAGAGCCAGGCCCATCTAGAGATATGATAATGGAGATTAAAGATTACAAAGATAAAAAAAAGTCAAGGTATTAGATGAGTTTGTGAGCTAACTATTCTTTGAAAAAGGATATGTATTTCTGTGTGTGTCGGAAATGACACGCTAAGAATAGCTAGGTTTCTCAGCACCATTCACTGAATGATACATTTTCCTCCTTTATCATATACTGTATCTAGTCAACAACTTTGTAGTATATCATACCTGGCCTGGAGTCAAGTCTGTTGCTAATTTTTGTCATTTGTAATTTATTTTAATTTTTTTAGTGTGATTCCTCCTCATTTATTTTCTTTTTTGGAACTTCCTTGGATATTTTTGAATGGTTAATCGTCCAAATTAATTTTTAAATATTTCCTCAAATTCCCAAAAGTATTCTCTTAGACATTTGATTAGGATTTTACTTGATATAAGATTACTTTTAAAAGATATAATTATACAATGTTTGAATCTTAGTACTAAACCTAAAAGTATATCTTTTCTTTATTCAAACATTTTTTTGTCTCAAAAGTTTATCATTTTTAAAGTCAGTTTTATTAATTTCCTTTAGTATTTATTTTTAGCTATTTAATTTTTGTGGTTATTATAAATAGGATTCTTTTATATTTTCTAAGTGGTTATGCTTTATACATAGGAAAGTTTTTAATTTTTGTATTTAATTTTTATAACTGGTTACCTTAACTCATTTTTTTTCATTATTTTTTTTATTAGTTTCAGGTGTACAAGACAAGGTAATACTTAGACTTTCATCATTTATATCCCTCACACTGTGAACACCCCTCCCCCCATCCACTATCCCTGCGACCTTACACTGAGCCATCGCATTATATATATAAAATTATAGTTGGCATTCATTAATGTTTAGCTTCTGGTGTACAATGCCATGATCAGGCATCCACAGTATCCCTGAGGTGGTCTCCCAAATAGGACGCATGTCCATCGGATACCCAACAAAATCTTTACAACATTATTGAATACGTTCCCGAAATTAATTTTCAAAAAACCCTGAGGCCATCTTGTGGTTACCAGCTGCTTCCTAATCCCTTTACCTTTCCCCTTATCCCCAACCCAACCCACCCCGCCCATCTAACAACTCTCGGTTTTTTCTTTGTGTCCCCAAAACTGTTTCTGATTAGTTCATTCACATATTCTTTTCTTTAGAATCCGCATATAAGTGAGATCATATGGTACTTGTCTTTCTCTTTCTGACTTATTTCACTTAACATAATGTTCTCTAGATCCATCCATGTTGTTGCAAATGATAAGATTTCTTTTTTCTTTATGGCTGCGTAGTACTCCATTGTATAAATGTACCACAGCTTCTTTTTTTTTTTTATTAATTAATTTATTTATTAGTTTCAGGTGTACAAAACAAGGTAATACTTAGACGTTCATCATTTATATCCCTCATACTGTGAACCCTCCTCCCCCCATCCACTATCCCTCCGACCTCACACTGAACCATCACATTATATATATAAAATTATAGTTGGCATTCATTAATGTTTAGCTTCTGATGTACAATGCCATGATCAGGTATCCACAGTATCCCTGAGGTGGTCTCCCAAATAGGACGCATGTCCATCGGATACCCAACAAAATCTTTACAACATTATAGAATACCTTCCCCAAATTAATTTTCAAAAGAAAAACCCTGAGGCCATCTTGTGGTTACCAGCTGCTTCCAAATCCCTTCACCTTTCCCCTTATCCCCAACCCCCTCCCACACACCCATCTAACCACTCTCGGTTTTTTCTCTGCGTCCCCAAAACTGACTCTGATTAGTTCATTCACATAGTCTTTTCTTTAGATTCCATATATAAGTGAGATCATATGGTACTTGTCTTTCTCTTTCTGACTTATTTCACTTAACATAATGTTCTCTAGATCCATCCATGTTGCTGCAAATGATAAGATTTCTTTCTTCTTTATGGCTGCGTAATACTCCATTGTATAAATGTACCACAGCTTCTTAATCCAGTCATCTACCGATGGGCATTTCGGTTGTTTCCATATCTTGGCTATTGTGTAAAGTGCTGCAATAAACATTGGAGTGCATACTGATTTTTGAATCGGAGTTTTGGATTTCTCCGGGTAGATGCCTAGAAGTGGAATTACTGGATCATAGGGTAGTTCCATTTTCAGATTCCTGAGATACCTCCATACTGTTTTCCATAGTGGCTGCACTAATCTGCAATCCCACCAACAGTGCACTAGCGTTCCCTTTTCTCCACATCCCCGCCAGCATTTGTTGTTTGTTGATTTATTGATGATAGCCATTTTTTATTTTTACATCCCTCACACCGTGAACCCCCCTCCCCCCATCCACCACCACCCCGACCTCACACTGAGCCATCACATTATACACATAAAATTATAGTTGGCATTCATTAATGTCCAGTCTCTGGTGCACAATGCCATGACCAGGCATCCACAGCATCCCTGAGGTGGTCTCCCAAACAGGACACATGTCCATCGGGCACCCAACAAAATCCCCAAACACTATTGAATAAGTTCCCCAAAGTAATTCTCAAAAAACCCTGAGGCCATCCTGTGGTCACCAGCCGCCCCCCAATCCCTTCACCCTTCCCCCCATGCCCAACCCCCTCCCCCCCGCCCCTCTAACAACTCTCGGTTTTTTGTGTCCCCAAAACTGTTTCTGATTAATTCATACACATATTCTTTTCTTTAGATTCCGCATATAAGTGAGATCATATGGTACTTGTCTTTCTCTTTCTGACTTATTTCACTTAACATAATGTTCTCTAGATCCATCCATGTTGTTGCAAATGATAAGATTTCTTTTTTCTTTATGGCTGCGTAGTACTCCATTGTATAAATGTACCACAGCTTCTTAATCCAGTCATCTACCGATGGGCATTTCGGTTGTTTCCATATCTTGGCTATTGTGAAAAGTGCTGCAATAAACATAGGAGTGCATACTGATTTTTGAATCGGAGTTTTGGATTTCTCCGGGTAGATGCCTAGGAGTGGAATTACTGGATCATAGGGTAGTTCCATTTTCAGATTCCTGGGATACCTTCATACTGTTTTCCAAGTGGCTGCACTAATCTGCAATCCCACCAACAGTGCACTAGCGTTCCCTTTTCTCCACATCCACGCCAGCATTTGTTGTTTGTTGCTTTATTGATGATAGCCATTTTGACTGGAGTGAGGTGGTATCTCATTGTGGTTTTTATTTGCATTTCTCTGATGGTTAGTGAGCTTGAGCATTTCTTCATATGTCTTCTTGCCTTCTGTATGTCCTTTTTAGAAAAATGTCTCCTCAAGTCCTCTGCCCATTTTTTAATTGGGTTGTTTGTTTTTTTGGAGTTGAGTTGAGTAAGTTTTTTATAGATTTGTGATATTAATCCCTTATCAGATATATCATTGGCAAATATCTTTTCCCATTCAGTAGGATCCCTTTTTGTTTTATTGATGGTTTCCTTTGCTGTGAAAAAACTTTTTAGTTTGATGTAATCCCACATGTTTATTTTTTCTCTTACTTCCCTCGCGCGAGGAGATATATCAGTGAAAATCTTACTCTGGGTAATGTCCATGAAGTTTCTTCCTGTATTTTCTTCTAGATATTTTATGGTTTCAGATCTTACATTTAAGTCTTTAAGCCATTTTGAATTTGTTTTTGTATATGGTGTAAGGAGGTGGTCCAGCTTCATTTTCTTGCATGTGTCTGTCCAGGTTTCCCAACACCACTTATTGAACAGACTGTCTTTACCCCATCGTACATTCTTGCTTCCATTGTAGTAGATTAGATGGGCATATAGGCATGGATTTACGTCTGGACTCTCTATTCTGTTCCATTGATCTATGTGTCTATTTTTATGCCAGTACCATGCTGTTTTGATTACTGTAGCCTTGTAGTATAGTTTGAAATCAGGTATTGTTATACCTCCCACTTTGTTCTTATTTCTCAAGATTGCTGAGGCTATCCGGGGTCTTTTATGGTCCCATATAAATTTTAGGATTATATGTTCTATTTCTGTGAAAAACGTCATTGGTAGTTTGATAGTAATTGCGTTGAATATGTATATTGCCTTAGGCAGTATGGACATTTTAACTATATTAATTCTTCCTATCCATGAACATGGAATGTGTTTCCATCTATTTATGTCTTCTTTCATTTCTTTCTTCAGTGTTGTATAATTTTCTGAGTACAGATCTTTTACATCTTTGGTTAGATTTATTCCCAGGTATTTTATAGTCTTTGGAGCAATTGTAAATGGAATTGTTTTTTAAATTTCTCCTTCTGCTATTTTATCATTGGTATATACAAATGCAACTGATTTCCGAATATTAATTTTATATCCTGCTACTTTACTAAATTCATCTATCAGTTCTAATAGTTTCTTGGTGGAGTCTTTAGGGTTCTCTCTATATAGTATCATATCATATGCATATAGTGATAATTTTACTTCCTCCTTACCAATTTGGATGCCTTTTATTTCTTTCTCTTGTCTGATTGCTGTGGCTAGAACTTCCAGCACTATGTTGAATAGAAGTGGAGAAAGTGGGCAACCTTGTCTTGTTCCTGATCTTAGGGGAAATGGTTTTAGCTTTTCCCCATTGAGTATGATATTAGCTGTGGGTTTGTCATATATGGCCTTTATTATGTTAAGATATGATCCCTCTATTCCCACTTTCTTAAGGGTTTTTATCATAAATGGCTGCTGGATTTTATCAAATGCTTTTTCTGCATCTATTGATATGATCATGTGATTTTTATTTTTCATTTTGTTAATGTGGTGTATCACATTAATTGATTTGCGGATGTTGAACCACCCCTGCATACAAGGGATGAATCCCACTTGATCATGGTGTATGATCTTTTTAATGTATTGCTGAATTCTGTTCGCTAATTTTTTTTTTCTTTTTTTTTTATTTATTAGTTTCAGGTGTACAAGACAAGGTAATACTTAGACGTTCATCATTTATATCCCTCACACTGTGAACCCCCCTCCCCCCATCCACTATCTCTCCAACCTCACACTGAACCATCACATTATATATACAAAATTATAATTGGCATTCATTAATGTTTAGCTTCTGGTGTACAATGCCATGATCAGGTATCCACAGTATCCCTGAGGTGGTCTCCCAAATAGGATGCATGTCCATCGGATACCCAACAAAATCTTTACAACATTATTGAATACCTTCCCCAAATTAATTTTCAAAAAAACCCTGAGGCCATCTTGTGGTTACCAGCTGCTTCCAAATCCCTTCACCTTTCCCCTTATCCCCAACCCCCCCCCCCACACCCATCTAACGACTCTCGGTTTTTCCTTTGTGTCCCCAAAACTGTTTCTGATTAGTTTATTCACATAGTCTTTTCTTTAGATTCCATATATAAGTGAGATCATATGGTACTTGTCTTTCTCTTTCTGACTTATTTCACTTAACATAATGTTCTCTAGATCCATCCATGTTGCTGCAAATGATAAGATTTCTTTCTTCTTTATGGCTGCGTAATACTCCATTGTATAAATGTACCACAGCTTCTTAATCCAGTCATCTACCGATGGGCATTTCGGTTGTTTCCATATCTTGGCTATTGTGTAAAGTGCTGCAATAAACATAGGAGTGCATACAGATTTTTGAATTGGAGTTTTGGATTTCTCCAGGTAGATGCCTAGGAGTGGAATTACTGGATCATAGGGTAGTTCCATTTTCAGATTCCTGAGATACCGCCATACTGTTTTCCATAGTGGCTGCACTAATCTGCAATCCCACCAACAGTGCACTAGCGTTCCCTTTTCTCCACATCCACGCCAGCATTTGTTGTTTGTTGATTTATTGATGTTAGCCATTTTGACTGGAGTGAGGTGGTATCTCATTGTGGTTTTTATTTGCATTTCTCTGATGGTTAGTGAGCTTGAGCATTTCTTCATATGTCTTCTTGCCTTCTGTATGTCCTTTTTAGAAAAATGTCTCCTCAAGTCCTCTGCCCATTTTTTAATTGGGTTGTTTGTTTTTTTGGAGTTGAGTTGAGTAAGTTTTTTATAGATTTGTGATATTAATCCCTTATCAGATATATCATTGGCAAATATCTTTTCCCATACAGTAGGATCCCTTTTTGTTTTATTGATGGTTTCCTTTGCTGTGAAAAAACTTTTTAGTTTGATGTAATCCCACATGTTTATTTTTTCTCTTACTTCCCTCGCGCGAGGGGATATGTCAGTGAAAATCTTACTCCGGGTAATGTCCATGAAGTTTCTTCCTATATTTTCTTCTAGGTATTTTATGGTTTCAGATCTTACATTTAAGTCTTTAAGCCATTTTGAATTTGTTTTTGTATATGGTGTAAGGAGGTGGTCCAGCTTCATTTTCTTGCATGTGTCTGTCCAGGTTTCCCAACACCACTTATTGAACAGACTGTCTTTACCCCATCGTACATTCTTGCTTCCATTGTCATAGATTAGATGGGCATATAGGCATGGATTTACGTCTGGACTCTCTATTCTGTTCCATTGATCTATGTGTCTATTTTTATGCCAGTACCATGCTGTTTTGATTACTGTAGCCTTGTAGTATAATTTGAAATCAGGTATCGTTATACCTCCCACTTTGTTCTTATTTTTCATGATTGCTGAGGCTATCCAGGGTCTTTTATGGTCCCATATAAATTTTAGGATTATATGTTCTATTTCTGTGAAAAACGTCGTTGGTAGTTTGATAGGAATTGCGTTGAATATGTATATTGCCTTAGGCAGTATGGACATTTTAACTATATTAATTCTTCCTATCCATGAACATGGAATGCGTTTCCATCTATTTATGTCTTCTTTCATTTCTTTCTTCAGTGTTGTATAATTTTCTGAGTACAGATCTTTTACATCTTTGGTTAGATTTATTCCCAGATATTTTATAGTCTTTGGAGCAATTGTAAATGGAATTATTTTTTTAATTTCTCCTTCTGCTATTTTATCATTGGTATATACAAATGCAACTGATTTCCGAATATTAATTTTATATCCTGCTACTTTACTGAATTCATCTATCAGTTCTAATAGTTTCTTGGTGGAGTCTTTAGGGTTCTCTATATATAGTATCATATCATCTGCATATAATGATAATTTTACTTCCTCCTTACCAATTTGGATGCCTTTTATTTCTTTCTCTTGTCTGATTGCTGTGGCTAGAACTTCCAGCACTATGTTGAATAGAAGTGGAGAAAGTGGGCAACCTTGTCTTGTTCCTGATCTTAGGGGGAATGGTTTTAGCTTTTCCCCATTGAGTATGATGTTAGCTGTGGGTTTGTCATATATGGCCTTTATTATGTTAAGATATGATCCCTCTATTCCCACTTTCTTAAGGGTTTTTATCATAAATGGCTGCTGGATTTTATCAAATGCTTTTTCTGCATCTATTGATATGATCATGTGATTTTTATTTTTCATTTTGTTAATGTGGTGTATCACATTAATTGATTTGCGGATGTTGAACCACCCCTTCATACAAGGGATGAATCCCACTTGATCATGGTGTATGATCTTTTTAATGTATTGCTGAATTCTGTTCGCTAATATTTTGTTGAGAATTTTTGCATCTATGTTCATTAGAGATATCGGCCTGTAATTTTCTTTTTTTGTTGTATCTTTATCTGCTTTTGGGATCAGGGTGATAGTGGCTTTGTAAAAAGTTTTTGGGAGTCTTCCTTCCTTCTGGATTTTTTGGAAGAGCTTGAGGAGAATAGGTGATAATTCTTTTTTGAACGTTTTGAAAAATTCACCTGTAAAGCCATCTGGTCCAGGGCTTTTGTTTGTTGGGAGATTATTGATTACTGATTCAATTTCCCTGGTGGTAATCAGACTGTTCAGGCTTTCTGTTTCTTCTTGAGTTAGCCTTGGAAGGTTGTGCGCCTCTAGAAAATTGTCCATTTCTTCCAGATTGTCAAACTTGTTGGCATATAGTTGCTCATAGTAATTTCTTAAAATTTTTTGTATTTCTGTGGTGTCTGTTGTCACTTCTCCTCTTTCATTTCTGATTTTATTAATTTGGGTCCTCTCTCTCCTTTTTTAAATGAGTCTGGCTAAAGGTTTGTCAATTTTATTTCCTTAACTCATTTTTTATTGATTCTACAAGTTTTTCAATTGATCCTGGGGATTTTCATATCATTTACAAACAAATTACAATCCTAATTTATTTTCAGTACTTAATTTCTTATTTTATTCCATATATAATTGCATTGGCTATCATTTCCCTACATGGTATGATGGTGGGAATTCTTGTCTTGTTCCAGACTTCAATGGGAATAATGATAATATTTCATTATAAAGCAAGTTACTGGCTTTGGCATAAAGCATAGATTTTTAAATTATTCTAAATTCTTTATGAGTTTTTATTAGAAATTATGCTGAATTTTACAAAATCCTGTTAGCATCAATTAAGAAAAAAGAAAGGAAGGAAATTCTGACACATACTACAAGATGGATGAACTTTGAGGACTTTATGCTAAGTGAAATAAGCCAGTCATAAAAAGACAAATATTGTATGATTCTATTTATATAAGTTGCCAAGAATAGTAAAATTTACAGAGACAGAAAGTAAAATGGTGGTTGTCAGGGGCTAGTGGGAAGGGGTTTGGGGTGTTGTTTTGTAATGAGCATGGAATTTCAGTTTTGAAAGATGAAAAAAGGACTGAAGAATGACGGTGATGATGGTTGCACAACAATGTGAATGTATTTAATGCCATCGAGTTGTACACTTAAAAATAGTTAAAATGGTTGAATTTTATGTTGTGTATATCTTATCATAAGAAAAAAATGGATCAAAGCCCAAAATGTAAGACCTAAACCTCTTAAACAATTAGAAGAAAACCTAGGGAAAAAGGTCTTCATGACCTTGGATTTAGCAATGGATTTTTAGATAGGACACCAAAAGCACAAGAAACCAAAGAAAAAAATAGATAACTTAAACTTTGTAAAAATTAGAAACTTTTGTGCATCAAACTACACTATTAAGAAAGTGAGAAGGCCACCCAAAGAATGGGGGAAAATACTTGCAAATCATATATCTAATAAATGCCAAGTATCCAGAATATATAAAAATTCTTAAAAGTCAACAACAAAGACAAACAACCCGATTAAAAATGGTCAAATGACTTGAATAGACATTTAAAGAATATATACAAATGGCCAACAAGCACATGAAAAGAGACAACAGAGAAATACAAATCAAGACCACAATGAGATACCACTTAATACCCCCTAGGATGGGAAAGAAGGGAAGGAAGAAAAGGGAGGGAGGAAGGGGAGAGAAAGAGAGAGAGAGAGAGAGAGAGAGAGAGAGGAAAGATAGGAAAAAGGAAATGGGAAAATAACAAGTTTTGGTGTGGATATATAGAACTCTTAATCCTTATACATTGCTACTGGGAATGTAAAATGGTATGACTGGTGTAGAAAACAGTTCTGTGGTTCCTCATAAAGTTAAACACAGTATTACCATACAATCCAGCAATTCTTCTTTTAGGTTTATATACTCACTTGAAAACAGGTGTTCAAACAAATGGTTATACACAATTGTTCATAATGCATTATTCACTATAACCAAAAAGTGGAAAGGACCCAAATGTCCATCAATGGATGAACGGATAAATCAAGTGTGGTGTGTCTATACAAGGGAATATTATTCAGCCATAAAAAGGAACGTGTTACTGATACATGCTACAACATGGATGAACTTTGAAAACATTCTGCTAATTGACACACCAGATACAAAAAGCCACATGTTGTTTGATTCCAGTTATATGAAATATACAGGAAGGAAAATCTAATGAGACAAGAACTAGATTAGTGGTTGCCAGAGTCTGGAGATGGGGGAATAGGGAAAGACTCTTAATGTATATGGGGGTCTTCCTTTTGGGTAATGAAAATATTCTGAAATTAGATAGTGGTGATGGCTGCACAAAACTGTGAATACAAGGACTGACAATTAAGTTCCCAAACTCATCCTAGAAAAAGTGTTACATACCTCATTGCTGAATATCACTAAGGTCACCTTCGAAGGACTCCCCCTGGGAAGCTGTGCACTGATGCCAGTGCCTAGTCCACCCTTCAAAGCAGTTTTGGAACTCTTTTTCTGGAATGGCCATCAGAGCTGTCGTCGTATTACCCTTGATGCCCTGAATGTCATCAAAATGTCTTCCTTTCAGTATTTCCTTTATCTTCGGGTAAAGAAAGAAGTCAATGGGGGCCAGATCAGGTGAGTAGGGAGGGTGTTCCAATACAGTTATTTGTTTACTGGCTAAAAACTCCCTCACAGGCAGTGCCATGTGAGCTGGTGCATTGTCATGATACAAGAGCCATGAATTGTTGGCGAAAAGTTCAGGTCGTTTTTTGTCTAACTTTTTCATGCAGCCTTTTCAGCACTTCTGAAAAATAAACTTGGTTAACTGTTTATCTAGTTGGTACAAATTCATAATGAACAATCCCTCTGATACCAAAACAGGTTTTGACTCTTGATTTTGACTGACGGAAATTTTTTGGTCTCGGAGAATTGGCTGACTTCCATTACTCACTTTGACGCTTTGTTTCAGCGTTGTATTGGTACACCCACATTTCATCACCAGTAGAGTTTCCAGGCGGGAACTCCTGCCCGTTCTCAGGAATTTTTTTCGCTTTCCTGTTCCCAAATCCCAAGATATAAATTGTTTTCAGTTCTCCACAATGAATCGTTTCCAGAAAGTGATGGCTGATACTACCAACCACCTGGGTTCAAGGAGCCAATTTTCCTGATTTCCCAATCAACTTTTCTCAGGATTTGGGAATGGGAAAGTGAAAAAAATTCCTGAGAACGGGCAGGAATTCCCGCCTGGAAACCTTAATCGCCAGTGATAACACAGTCCAAAACATCGTCTTGCCTCTCCAAAAGGTCTTGGCAAATTTCAACTCTCCTTTGCTTTTGTTCATCAGTGAGCTCCTTCGAGACCATTTTTGTACACACCTTTCTCATGCCAAGATTTTCAGTTAAGATTTTCCTAACTGTTTCTCTATCGATATTTACTGGGTCTGCTATGCTTCTCATAGTCAGTCGACGAGTTTGATGCACAATTCTATGAATTTTTGCAATGTTTTCGTCAGTTCTGCTCGGTACTGGCCGCCCTGACCTCTCTTCATCAGTGACTCATTCTCTCCCCTCAGAAAAACATTTAATCCATTTGTATACTGCCATTTTCTTCATGGCATTATCCCCATAAACTCTGACTAACATGTCCCTGATTTCACTTCCACTCTTGCCAAGTTTAAAAAGAAATTTAATATATGTTCGTTGCCCTAATTCAAGCTCAGACATTCTCCCGACGGCACTCAAAAACATGCAACAACAATAATGAACACCACTCAGCAAGACACCGCCACATTTCGACACGAACACAGCTGTGAGACACTGATATACCAAGGTTATGAAACCTTACCGAGCTGTTTGTACAGTGCTGCCAATGTAAGCTCATGGGGGCAAGTTTGTGAACGTAATTGGCAGACCTCATATACTAAATGGCACTGAATTGTACACTATAAAATGTGTACCTTAAAATGGAGTTTTATGTTATTTAATTTTAGCTCACTAAAAATAATTTCCCCTTCACACTATTTATGAAGCTTGTAGAAAGGATGAGTGGGTGGGAATGGTGTAGACCTAAACTGGGTGAGATGATGACAGAATTTAGATAAGCACTGCACATGTGTAATATTTAAGACAACATCTTTATCGTTTTTAATTGGTAAAAAGAAAAAGTGAGTCTTTGGGGACTATTTGATAGCCACCATATTAATTTATCTAATACCAACTATAACCCAGTCTATCACCAATTGTCCCACCCAAAATCCATTTACTGGCTGACTGCATCCTAATTTCCAAAAAGGCTTGGTCAGTACCAGAAATTGGGCGTGTAGGTATGGCATCTTATTCCAAACTTAAGCCAACTTGTTGAATAACCAACCACAAGGTTTTCATCACATATAAGCAGTTACACCTCTGCCTCTGCCTTTCAAGCAGACAAGAAAGTTACTAGGTTGGTGCAAAAGCAATTGTGGTTTAGAAGATTAAAAATAATATATTCCCAAAGAAATCCCCCAAAGGTGCTACTTTTAATTATCAAAATTAAGAGTTGTTAAAAACAATTCTTTTGAGTCAGTCAGTATAATTTTCTTCTAAGAAAACAACTTACCCAGTTGTTTTTATATTAAATTTACATTATTTAGTTATTATTTTATAACATTGATCTATAGCCTTTTGGTTAGGAAAATTCTTAGTTGTGTGCATCTGTCCAGTTCATCACAGAATCTTTAGCACCCTAGGCTCCCACCCATTGAACGTCCATACTGCACCATATTTTTCATAACAACCAAAAACACCCCTACACATTTCCACATACCCCTAGGCAGGACTCAATTATCATTCTCCTAAGAATGGCATGATACTATAAAAACATACCACTGGGTATGTTGCTTAAAATAGTGTTCGATTTTATGCATTTCCAGTTTTAAAGTTAGATACACTTATGTTAAATGTTTTATTATTTCTTTTACTATTTTATTAATGTATAACATACATACTGTAGTCCAAGAATGAAGCTGTCAAGAGAACAATTTGATGAATTTTTACCTATAGAGTGGGTGCCAAAAAAAGGTATACACATTTCAAGAAAGGAAGAAACTGTATTAAAATTTTAATAATATATACCGATAACAAAAAATGAATACAAATCATGTGTATACATTTTTGGCACCCCTGTATACACACCCATATAATCACCATCCAGGTTAAGATTTTGAGCATTTCTAACACCTCAAAAATCTCCTTTATGCCCCTTCCCAATCAACTTCCTCTCAAATAGAACTGGCTTCTATCACCATAGATTAGCTTTGCCTATTTTTGAACCTCACAACAAAATCATAGTATACACTATTTTGTGTAAGCTTTTCACTCAGTATGTTTTCCATATTCATTCATGTTGATGTATGTTTCATTTGTTCACTCCCTTTTACTGCTATTAGCTATTCCCTTTTATCATAGTTGCTTTTCCATTTACCAAGTGAAGGACAGTTGGGTTGTTAATTTTTTTCCCTATTACGAATAAAGCTGCTGTGAACAATTTTGTACATGCATATATACATACACACACTCATTTCTCTTGGGTATATAACTAGGAATGGAATTGCTGAGTCATAGGGCAGGCATATATTTAGCTTAAGTAGATAACATGAAACAGTTTTTCAAAGTGGTTACATAAATCTGCACTCCCACCAAGATCCTCTGTTCATCAAAATGCTTCCATAATGGAAGTAAAAAGAAAAGCCACAGACTGGTAGAAAATATTTTAAAAAGGACTACTATCCAAAATATACGGAGAAATTCTACAAATCAATACACAAAAGACAACCTAATTCTTGTTTAGTGGACAAAAGCTTTAATAGGCATTTTACAAGAAGATACCCAAATGGCTAATAAATTCATGAAAAGGTGCTCAATATTGGTAGTAACCAGGGGAGAGCAAATTAAAATCACAGTAAGATACCACTACACACTTTCTAGAATAGTTAAAAATATTCACAATATGAAATATTTTAAATGATTTAAGAAATTGGACTTGTAAAAGAGACTTTTAATTCTTGTTATTATCTAGCACTTTTACACCAACTTGTGAAGTAGGTATTATTGCCATCTATTTTACAGATGAAGAAACTTAGACCGAGAGTGTTTTGGTTTTTAAAAGTGATTCTTTAACTATTAAATGGTAGAGATGAGGTACAAACCCAGAAAATCTGAACACAGATCCTTCTCTTTTTCACCTCTGCCGACCCTTGGCCCAGACAGAAGAAAGCTTTCAGGTCTGTATTACTTTGGGGAATTGTTGGCATACCTTTTGCAAGATTAGCAAAGTATGGCACAAACATGGCAACAAGCTCCATACCAGACTAAAAATGTCTGAAATAGTGAGGATATCCCAATTTCTACTCATTTGCAAGATATGCAGATAATGTTGCAAGCAGTCTCATCCAGACTCTAAGAATGTCACCTATGAAATTTACAGCTTAATAACAAGCATAGTTAATTATCAACAGGGTCCCAGCAGAAAGGTGTCAGACATCGGACGCAACATCATGGTCTACTGGAGTGGGAAGGGCATAGGTCAACTGGGTGTGGGCCTTAGTTTTGCTATTTATTGGTTGAGTGTAACAATGATCAAGGTACTTAATCTAAGTTTTATTTTATTTATAAAACAATGCCACCTATCATACAGTTATGAGGATTGAGATAAAACCAGATAAGGTCATTGAGGTAATTATACAGAGAAAGTTATAAGCCAAATACCAGGCATTTCCCCGAAAATAAGACCTAGCCAGGCAATCAGCTCTAATGCGTCTTTTGGAGCAAAAATTAATGTAAGACCCAGTATTATGTTGTATTATATTATATCCTGTATTATATGATATCTGGTATTTTATATTATATTATATTATGTTATGTTATGTTATGTTATGTTATGTTATGTTATGTTATGTTATGTTATACCATATTATGTGAAGACCCGGTGGTGTAGTACAGTAAAATAAGACCAGGTTTTATATTAATTTTTGCTCCAGAAGACACATTAAAGCTGATTGCCCAACTAGGTCTTATTTTTGGGGAAACACGGTAGGTACCTGGGCTTCAAGGGTAAGTAACAAATATCTTCTACATAATTGCTGTTGTTTTTCATCTTTTCTGTCAACCATGGAAAATAAAGCCTTGCCTCTCACTCTGCTTCCAGTTCCACTTGTCCTATGCAGATAAGGAACGCTATGAAAATGAAGAAAGACCTGAGGTCCAAAAGCAGATGCTGGTTGACATGGCCAAGAAGCTACCCGTTTACACAAGAACCGGGAGTGGAGGTCAGTTCAGCCAAAATCAGCAAGGATTGCAGAAGGTCCAAGTCATACATATCCTCAGGCTAGCTCCCTTTTCTCCTCTTTTCTGAAAAACACTATGGAGCTTTTTCTCAACATTTTATTATAAAGATTTTCAAACATACATCCAAGATAGAAAATTATACACTAAACATCTGTCTACAGTCTACCAGTAACCATAAAGACATTTTTTGGTGCATTTTAAAGTAAGTACCAGATATCAGTACATATCCACCTAACATCTTGTATCATTCTTTTCTGGGTGAAATATACAGAAGGTGCCAAAAAGATGTCTACACATTTTAAGAAAGGAAAACATTGTATTAAAATTGTAATGCTCAATATATATCGATCACAAAAGATGAATAGAAGTCACATTTGACTTTTGCAATTACAAGAGGTGCGCAACATGGTTACCATCACTGTAATGTTAATACAGTTTTTCCCTTTTTTAAATGTGTATACATTTTTTTGGCACCCTCTGTGCATATAAAAGCATGCACAAATCTTAAGTGTACCATTCAGTGTTTCCACAAATGTACACACCTGTGAAACCAAAACCTCTATAAACACTGCCACACACCAGAAAGTTCTTTTGTGCTCCTTCCCAGTAAGTCCCACCACCACCGCCACCAAAGAAAACTGCTATTCTGATATTTTTCTGCCATAGATTAGTTTCTCCTGCTCCAGCATTTTATACAAATGGATTCATACAGCATGTACTATTGTGTCTGGCTTATTTGGTGCAGCATAATGTTTTGGAGACTTATTTCCATTGTTGTGTATTCCATTCCTTTTATTGCTGAGTAATATTTCTCTTTATGAATATATCATAGTTTGTTTATCCATTTACCTGTTGATGCATGTTTGGCTTGTTTGTGGTGCTTAGCTATTATGAGTAATCTGCTATGAACATTTTTGTACAAGGACTTGTGGAGAGGTAGGTCTTCATTTTGGAGGGCAAATGCCCACTATGGACTTTTACTGTTAGTTTTCATCTGCATGACTAGAACAGTACAAGCTGAACCAATTCTTTGCCTTTTAAAGTTTGAAAACCGAGGCTCTTTTGCCAAGTCACCCTAATATTTCTACAAGGAAGATTGTGTTTGAAAGCTTTGGGAAGTTTACTGTTAGATATTTATTTTCATTTATCATTTATTCAATGAATATTTATGAAGATCTCATATGACAACTGGGGAAATTTTAATATGCTCTAGGCATTAGATGGTATCAAGTATGTATTAATTTTGTCAGAGCATTAATGTCTTGGTGTTTATGGTTTTTTAAAGGTCTTCAAGCACACTGGTGTAAAGGACATATGGTGAAAAGGAAACAGGCAGGAATTATATAATCTGAGACAAGAGTGAACAGAATGATGTGATAGAGCAGAGGTCACAAACAGAGGCATATTAGATGTGTAGGGTCCACAGACAGATTTTGTTTCAGCTCTGTGTCTTTTAAAACGTTGTAATTGTTACTAATTTTTAACAATTAGAATAGTTCCGCATGAAAATCCAGATTTCTGGCTTGTCTTGAAAATTCAAACACTGGCAATATTCGATGTGCATTTCCACATGGCAAAAATTAGCTAATACTGAGCAGTAACTGCTCTCTTTAAACAGAGCATGAATTCTCAGGTTCTCCCAGAGTCCTACTACCTGCTTCACTCACTACCCACTATTCCCCGGACCACTGAAGGGTTTGTTTGCAGCCCCCATAAAATAGAGCAATAGAGAAGCTTTCTCTGAAGAAATGTCATTTGATCTGAGACCTGAATAATAAAAAGGAACGAAACATACAAAAGGCCCTGGGACAGGATTAGAAGAGCAGACAGACAACCAGTATGGCTGAAGTATCGTAGCTGGAGATTGAAGAGGCAGGCAGAAGCCAGATGATACAGGCCATGGTACGGAGTTTGGATTTTATTTTAAAGGTGTTAGAAATCCATTGAAGGTTTTACATGGAGAATCATGTGATCTGATTTACCTTTTAACAGATCATCTAGCTATTCTGTAGAGAATGTATTGTAGGGGGGGCAAGAATGAAAGCAGAGTGAATAATTAGGCAGCTATTGCAGTCATCTAAGTGATAGATGGTGGCTTAAACTGGGCATGCTGAAGGACCTAAATATGCATGTCCCTCTCCCTTCCTTCTTGCCTCAGTTGTACCCATACTTTGGTCACCTCCTACATTGCTAGAAATGAACAAACTCTGCTGAATTAGCAGTCCATTATGTTGAGACAGTTATGTATGCTTAATATACACTTTAGATGGAATTACTGTATTAGCTCAAATTATTCATAACTTAATCTTATTAAACAGTAATATTCTATCAATAAACACAGAGAAAATGAGGAGGAAAGGAAAATGCCTTTTCAAAAAGATATATGCACCCCTATGTTCATTGCGGCACTATTTACAGTAGCCAAGATATGGAAGCAACCTAAGTGCCCATCAATAGATGACTGGATAAAGAAGAAGTGGTACATTTATACAATGGAGTATTACTCAGCCATAAAGAAGAATGAAATCTTACTATTTGCAACAACATGGATGGACCTAAAGGTTATTATGCTCAGTGAAATAAGTCAGACTGAGAAAGAAAAATACCATATGATCTCAGCTATATGTGGAATCTAAAGTACAAAATAAATGAGCAAACAAAAGAGAAACAGACTCATAGAAACAGAGAACAAACTGATGGTAGCCAGATGCGAGGAGGGTTCGGGGTCTGGGTGAAAAAGGTGAAGGGATTAAGAGGTACAAATTGGTAGTTACAAAATAGTCATGGGGATGTGAAGTACAGCACAGGGAATATAGTCAATAATATATGGTAATAAGTATGTATGGTGTTAGGTGGGTACTAGACTTATCAGGGGATCACTTTGTAAGTTATATAAATGTCCAACCACGATGTTGTACACCTGAAACTAACATAATATTGTCTGTCAATATTGAGAAAAAAAAATTTTTTTAAAATGCCTTTGATCTGAGGGAAATAAAGAAAAGGAGGGAGGGATGATTTTTTTTATATCAGACTACAGAGTGAACAGAACCCTGAACTAAGGGGTCAGAAAACCTGTCCTGGTCATAACTCTGCTACTCACTTGCTGTGTGACCTTGTACAAGTCACTTGATGATATGGCTCAGGTCTTTACTTCCTTTATCTGTGAAATGGTCACCTGAACTAGTTGTTCTAGAATGTCTCTTTTATTCTTCAAATTGTTATTCTAAGAACCACTCTATTACCATGCTTTTGGAGTTTTATCCAACTCATACAATCCAACTTCTGGAAAGAGGAAATAAATTATGAATTCTAGTTTTTAGATAGGAAAGTTGGAGTAAACAGAGGCTAAATGATTTTCCCAAGATTACTCAAGCAGTTGACAGTAGTTTGTTTTATAATATAAAATGTTATGATTAGATATCCGGATATAAAACCTTTCGCCCTTACCTTCATCCCCCAAAAGATGCTTTCAAGATTGATCCAACAGGGAAAAAATACATACCACAATTCTCTTATGCAATCTGCCTTTTGCTTTGTAACTTGAAATGAAATGATTTGGCTACCTGTAATGAGTGTATAGCAAGACGTCTGGATAGGCTAGGAAGATATATGGTATCTCACTGAGCCCTAATCAGTGCTAACCACCTTATTTTTCCTATAGCTGTAAGATTCTGTGACCGGTGCCATTTGATCAAGCCAGATCGCTGCCACCACTGCTCTGTCTGTGCCATGTAAGTGACAGCCATATTTCCCCTGGACTGAGCTTGGCCACTGATGGTTGCCTAGACAACAATGTGACTGACTATGACATGTAACCATGGCTAGATAAGAGCATTTCCTTTCATTCCTAATGAGCACATGCCAAACACCCTCACAGATATTATGATTCAAACCATTATAAAGATAGGAAAGAAAAATAAAACCCTATTTTAAAAACCAATGTTTTACTGTAGAACAGTTTTAGATTTATAGAATTATTGTGAAGATAGTTCTCATATGTCCCACACTGTTTCCCCTATTATTAAAATCTTATGTTAATTTTACATTTGTTACAATTAATGAACCAATATTGACGCATTATTTTAAACTGAAATCCATACTCAGATTTCCTCAGTTTTTCCCTAATGTCCCTTTTCTGTTCCAAGAGTCCATCCAGGACACCACATGACATATATTTTACCTGTGATTCAAACAGACTGTAATCATATGTTTTCTTCTGTGCTTTTATTAAACTGACTATTGAGCAAAATGAGGGGCATTATCTTGGACATTTTGTCTGTATCAATATCCTAGAGTTCCCAATCTTTTTACAAAGATGTATTTCTAGGCATGTAACTTGCTGCCAGTGTCATCCTATAAATTGTTGTGATTGCCTCATCCTAGGAATGAGTGTACTGGTTCCATGTAAAAATACTGCTCAGACCTTGAGTTTAATGATGAGGTATTGCTTCATTTCCATAGCTCTACTTATCACACTACATTTTGTTATTTTTAGGTGTGTATTAAAAATGGACCATCACTGCCCTTGGTAAGTCGCTTTTATTCAATTCTCTCCTCTAAAGTTGTAATATGCCTGTTTCTGCTATTCACTGGGCTTTGTGTCTGTGTGAGGGACATGGGAGGTTTAAGGTTTTAAAGCAAGAATAAATATACAACCAAAGGTATGGTAGAGAATTCTTGGGGTTACAAAGCTAATGGTCTCTTGTCCACTAGCTTTAGTAATTGGGCAAGGAAAGAAATAGAGCACAAATAGTTCCTCTCCTTGATTTTACAGAATCAGTTCTGTTTTCTGCTGTCTTGATGTTTGAAATACTCTAGATTGTTAACTTTAGCAATTCTCCAAATTTTATATATCTGACCTAGAGAACAAGTCTGAAATCCTTTAACTGCAAAGAGAACGTGCCACACTGTACTAAGTCTAATAGGTTTTCAGCATCCAAGATCTAGGTCTGCTTGGGTGTGTCAAAAACCAGTCCAGAAGTGTTAGTTAGTCCAGGTGTCTCTGCCTATAAATGAAAGGACAAACAAGTGACACATGAACTTGTTTACGCAGCCTGTACCTATTAAGGGACTTTTATTTCTGTTCAGTTTCTACACAACATGTGATGAAACAGCAGGAGTCACATACTTCCACTGCTCAGTTCACTTTATGTATCGGTGTGCTCTCCATAAATGGGTCCTGGTTTCAAATCAGTTTTTCTCTTTTTTAGGGTTAATAACTGCATTGGATTTTCCAACTATAAATTCTTCCTTCAGTTCTTAGCTTATTCTGTTCTCTACTGCCTGTACATTGCTACAACGGTCTTCAGCTATTTCATCAAATATTGGAGAGTAAGTTAAAAAACCCTGAAGGTGTCCCCTGCCCACTACCCGTCCAGAACAAACACACATCTACTCCAGTCCGTGACATTGTTCACCTCATCTTTGTTTTACATTTTGAAATCTGAAGTAACCAGAAGGGAAGGCACCAAAAGCATCTGTCATACATGAGAATCTTTTGAAGGCCTTCAGGAACAAAACCTCTTGACTCTTACTGATTCTTTACAATGTACTTCTCTAGTCAAGCTTTAAAAATTCACATCTTACCAATTATAGATTTGAAAAATATTGAAACTAATTCTGAATCCCTAGTTTCCTAAGAAAAAGGGTAACAAAAGTACTGGCTCATTGTTATAAAATACTAATTCCCTGTTCAAAGAACAGTTGCGAAATTCCTACTGGACAGAAAGATTCACTGACTCATCTTCACATATGTCCAAAATGAAATGAGGAGTTGTATTTGAACTTCATATGACAAACATTGGCTCTGTATCTGCTTCACTGGCTCATTGCCAAAATCAAATGAAACAAATGTTGAAAGTACTTTACCTTTCAAAACATGATTCTAATAATTATAATAAAACTTTTATAAAAAAAACCCTACTTTCGTCTTCCTTCTACTTGAAGATATCAATCCTATCCCACCTATTTCCAAAAGAATTGAAGGCAGATTTTCAGTTTACATATGTGTACAGGGTCTGCCAGCAGTGTAGTGAAGTATGTTGTTTTGTTTTGTTTTGTTTCATGCCCATGGACTCCAGGAGACATTTCCTCCACACAACTCCAATATGACTGCTAAGATGTCATAACCATCCATGGTGAGGGTTACCCAAACAGAACCTGAACAGCAACATACAGATGTGGGCAGAGCTACTAGTTATTACTTTAGCAATTGCACAAGAGCCTTATAACAGGAATGTCTCAGGACTTTCCTATTATAGGATCCTATAACAGGATTCACAGGTCACAATTTAGTTGTGACAACCTAGAGGAAAAAACGAGAAAGGAAACGCAGTGAGAATCTAAATAGCTAAGAATATTGAAATTACTAGTGATTTGATCCCTACTACTGTCGAAAATTATAGTGATATGTGCTTTCCATTCTCCCTTCAATTTGCTTGATTAATTCAGATATTTAATACCTTTAAGAATCAGGAATTATATAATGGATTATAAAAATCTTCAACTCAGAGATACAAGAGCACAGGCAGAAATGAAGTTTTCTCATCAATTTTCACCAAATACAAAATGCTTCACCATCTTGGTGTTTCTTCTTTGGCCCCTTTCCACAGCACAGGATCTCTTATCTATTACTCAGGTTTCTAGGACCTGTTTGGCATTTTATTAACACACTGAGCTACCATCCTGAAAGTAAAGAAAATCTATTGCATCCAATTCAGCAGGGAAAGTGTTAGCCTTGGCCTTCAGTACAGACTGTACAGGGCCTTAACACAGTAAGATACTGTTTAAGAATCACTCTTCACTCTCCTAACAGAGTAAATAAACATTGTTGCATTTCATGCATTTTGCCTTTGGCCCTCCTAGTTAGGCACTAATCAAATATCACAATGCCAGCCAGGTACCATATGCTTTTTTTACTCTTGAAAGATAATATTTGGATATGAATTAATTACCAGAAATATCTCAGTATTCACAAGCAGTATCAGGTGTGAACAGAGCTTTGTCCTTTTCTATACCCTCACTTTTTTCCTGCACAGTATACTAGCTCATGATTAACAGATGACAGGAGAGGAAATCTGTCTTGGCTTGCCCTTCTAATGAAAAGGACATTAAAAGTTTGAGCAATGCTTCTTTTTAGTCTCTCCAGCCAGAGCTTGGGGTTCCTCAGCAAGTGGTATGGGACATGCTGAGGCCAGATGCTGCTTGCTTGTTTGAGTTTTGTGGACCTTTGAGAGATTTTAGGAAAGTCTGTAGCCTGAGCCAAGACAGGCCATTTGTCTGGGAAAGCCACTGGAGGTGGCTTGGGTGGGCCCGAAAGTTGGGTAGGACAGGGTCTTAAGGAACCACCAGGGTGCGGTGAATGGTGTTAGCCAGGTTGATGGAGATTCAGATATGGCGGCCGCCTGCATCTGCACGCAGGGAGGGGAAGGGCTTTTGCCAGCTCCTCCGCCTGGGAGAAAGCTGCCCCTCCAGCCCTCATCCTGAGGCCAGACAACTCATTTCCTCCCTGTATGTCCCTGGTGCCTTTTGAGCTGCTGCCCCAGTGTTGGAGCTCAAAGCGACTGAGTCCGTCATCAAATTAGACCATGCATGGGTCCTTTAAGAGGAGGGTCTGGGAATGCAACCATCCTCTATCTCACCCAGCCACAATCTCTGCTGGTTTTCGCAGCCTGAAGTTATGGGGACTTCTCTCTCCGGCACTGGAACCCTGGGCTGGGGAGCCTGGTGTGGGGCTGGGACCCCTTGCTCCTCCAGGGGGGAACCTCCACAGCCAAGATATCCATCCCAATTTTTAATGGTCACATGCGGGTGTGGGACCAGTGCGTTCCACGTTTCCACCCCTCTTAACAGTCTCGCGGTGGCGTCTTCTGTATGTCCTTAGTTATAGGACTTCTGTTCAGCTAGACTTCAGATGGTTCTCAATGATGATTACTCTGCAGTTTGATTGTAATTTTGATGTGATTTTGGGAGGAGGCTATCACAGCGTTTCTCTACTCTACCATCTTGACTGGAACCCCATACGTTTCAAAGTCAGGATCTGAATCTCTCTGATCCTAAGCTGAGTGATCTTAAACAGGGCCCCATGTCTTACTGCCCATTATGGTCCTGCTATGGAGAAGCTCTAGTCCCTTTGGAATAAAGAATTCAGAAAACCATCAGATCATGTCTCGCCTTTCAATGTTAACTTCAAGCGTAGCTACTCTGATAGGAAGTTGATCTTTGCCTCACAAAAAACGTACAGTGTTTCCCCGAAAATAAGGCCTAGCTAGACAATCAGCTCTAATGCATCTTTTGGAGCAAAAATTAATATAAGTCCCAGTCTTATTTATTATAAGACTAGGTCTTAATATAATATAATATAATATATAATATATAATATAATATAATATAATATAATATAATATAATATAATATAATATAATATAAATATAATACCGGATCTTATATTAATTTTTTCTCCAAAAGACACATTAGAGCTGATGGTCCAGCTAGGTCTTATTTTCGGGGAGGCAGGGTAGTAATATACACTTCCTATACTGGGTCATGAATCTCCTCAGAGGCTATGAATTATTTTAGGACCAAGATAATAGTCTTATTCCAGCAGTATTCCCCTAAACTGTTCTTGTTGGTTATTGCTTTGAGTAATTTAGCTTGGTTATCTTCTCAGAAGGTAATTCTGAACACAGGCCATCACCTTCTTCTAATAAAAAAATGTTAAATATGAAGTATTCTATCAAGGGACAACACGGTAAATATGATTTGGCAGGCAGAAGAGCTCACTTTACATCAATCTGTCTTGCACAGCTATTTTCTGTTGCTCGTTTAAACACGAAAGATGAGACTTCAAATAAATATGAGCTTAGAAAACATACTCAAAAAGTAGAGATTATGAAAGCAAAAACACAACCAGGGAAAAACCACTACAAAGCTATATATGGAGTCTTTCCTATAAATTCAAAACAAAACAAACAAAAAAGAATCAAGTTCAATTTGAGTGCCCAGGCCAAGGTTTTATGGTGGGATCATTTTAAAAGGAAGCTTCAGATAAAAGTTCCTTGGGGTAGCTATTTCCTGGGGTGCTCTGCCTCTGTGCAAATTTTACCCAGACCATCCCTCAGCTGAAAGCATGTCACTGGCTTACTTCCCCTTATTTTCATTCTTCAAAGATATACATACCCTCTGGGAGATTCCCAATGTTTCTTAACATCAAAATGGATAAAAATCTTCTCTAAAAGAAGAAAAAAAATCTATACTATCTGAATTTGCCAAGTGTTTCCAAGCCTTAACTTTCTCCTTCCAAATTAGAGTAGACCCAGATCCACTTCAATCAAGAATCACCTTTAAGGGCTGGCCCAGTAGCTCAGGCGATTAGAGCTCGATGCTCCTAACTCCGAAGGCTGCCGGTTCGATTCCCACATGGGCCAGTGGGCTCTCAACCACAAGGTTGCCAGTTCAACTCCTCGAGTCCCACAAGGGATGGTGGGCTGCGCCCCCTGCAACTAAGATTGAACGTGGCACCTTGAGCTGAGCTGCTGCTGAGCTCCCAGATGGCTCAGTTGGTTGGAGTGCGTCCTCTCAACCATAAGGTTGCTGGTTCGATTCCCACAAGGGATGGTGGGCTGTGCCCCCTGCAACTAGCAACGGCAACTGGACCTGTAGCTGAGCTGCGCCCTCCACAACTAAGACTGAAAGGACAACAACTTGACTTGGAAAAAAGGCCTGGAAGTACACACTGTTCCCCAATAAAGTCCTGTTCCCCTTCTCCAATAAAATCTAAAACAACAACAACAAAAAAATCAAAAAAACCCCAAAAGTAAATGACTTGCAAATTAAGAATAAATTTGCTTTCATATAAAAAAAAGAATCACCTTTAACTTTATTCCTTGAGAGCATTTAGAAATATTTCAAAAACGTTCATCATGCCCAAACAATGATCAATCAGCACAGGAAAGGAGGAAATAAACAAAAGTCAATTTTTCTAAGATTCTCTTCAGAACACAAAATGTTACATGGTGTGTGTGCTATAGGACTTAGAAAATTCATTCTGGTCTAGGGCGGCATATAAAAAAAAGCTGCTGCCACATGGAGAATAAGATGTCCCCGCCAAGTATAAAAGTCTTTAGCTACCTACTTAGTAGCTAAGTAGCCTGCAAATTGCCTGCAAAATACTGCTTGTTTTTACTGTCTAAACATCTGTTTCACAGGATATAATATTCCAAGACATTGTACTTCAGCTATTAAAAAAACCAAGCACACAAAATTCGCAGTAGCTTTAAAATCAGGTGATGGCAGATAGGTAGAAGATTTTAAAATTCTACCTATTTGTTATAAGTTCCTACATATATCACCATGACATTTTCAACATACATATGTATCCAAGGAAACATGACATTTGAAGTATTCCAGAATAAGACACCTTGAGACAAGATGAACCATATGACCTCAAAATCACCTCTAGCCAGTGATGTATAATTTGGAAATTAAATGGAGTACAAGCTTTAAGGCATGGCATAGCAATTAGGGTCCGAGTATGCCCTTTTCACATTACCTTTGTCTAACTAGCACATTATACCCTCTATTTCACACTGAACTACACTTAAGCAAAGATCCATTTTAGGCTTTGTGGGCTGAAAGCATATCCATACTGAGGTGTGCTCATCAACAAAAAGAGTTGTTGTTTTGTAAAAACTTTACAAAATCGAGTTTTTAAATTAGAGCTAGACATTTTATACATACAAAAAAATTATTAAATGATATAGAAAAAGCTAGCCAAGCCTTACCACTTTAATATTTTGTTTCTGTTTATTATTTCTTTCCTAGGGGGAATTGCCCAGTGTCCGCTCTAAGTTCCATGTCCTTTTTCTTCTCTTTGTGGCCTGCATGTTTTTTGTCAGCCTTGTGGTTCTCTTTGGCTACCATTGTTGGCTTGTCAGCAGAAACAAAACCACCTTAGGTAAGACTGGACATTAAGACTGGAGAAAGAAACATATTAATGTATATCACAGTGACCTCTGGATTGTCCCCAAGGAAGACAAAAACTTTAGCTGCACTGAATGAAGCATATACAGTGAAGAGAGCATTAGTGAATGAAACCTCATGCAAAACCAGAAATGACCATTCCTCTTTATAGTTCATATTGGGTAATAGCCGTCCAGATAAACAGCTGAAAGATTTTTCTGAACGGTGTTCACATGAGGAAGTTAAGGAAAGAATCAGCACAGAAGGGAACACCAGAAGGGGGAGGTAAAGGTCACTAAAGATAGAAGAATCTAATTTATTGAGCACATCCAAAAATAGTCCTGAGAAAGAATTCAAACCAACAAATCATTGAGTATCTGCAATCATCAAGAAGCTGTCTAGAGACTGTGGGAATAAGATAAACACATTGAACAAGTGAGTCTCTAGAAAAATGGGTACAACAAATGTACATTATTTTTCTGTCCATCACTCTATACTCTGGGCTGTTATTTGGAGAACTACATTTCTGATGGATTCCAGTGTAACAATTTTTTCATCTATGGTGGAAGAAATATTTACATTGTATGCAAATCAGTGCATGAAGAATGAGGAGAAAGCGTCAAAATGTTGCATGTTTAGCTAAAATAGATTTGAGGAAAGTTTAGTACAAAAGCCACTGTACTTTTGGAACTCATTTGCTAATAATGCTAACAGCTAAGAAAGTATTTGCACTCATTTTCTAAACCAAATACGTATATAGCACTTAGTTCTTAGGGTGGTAGATTAGCACATTTATTTGGCTTAGAGATCAGTTGCAAAGTAGAAAAGTATGAAAATAAAGGACAAGTGGGAAATGGCCAGATGCAACCAGAGTCCAACAGTGAAAGTGTTTGCTTAATGGGGTAAATGTGTGTTTAACATGGTCTAGTTTCCCACAGCCTTTAAGGTGATTATATTCATATATTACTTAAGGTTAAAAATAATTACAAAAACCGCCAATTACTTTTGCACCAACCTAATAGTTCTCCCATTGACATTTTTTTTCTGAACTAAGTGATTAAACTGGTTTTTACTAAGTAATTTAGCAATAATTGAGAGTGAAGGGCCTATGCTACCACAGCAAAAAGGTATTGTAGAACCAAGTCACATTCATGGAGAACTATAAAATTATGATGGTCCTGAAATGTGCTCCTTTATTGCTTTCTTCCTCTTCTCTTGAACTCCCCTCCCCTGCCCTAGAGGCCTTCTGTACCCCAGTGTTTACAAGTGGCCCAGAGAAAAATGGGTTCAACCTTGGCTTCATCAAAAATATCCAGCAGGTGTTTGGAGACAAGAAGAAGTTCTGGTTAATACCTATTGGATCCAGGTAGGTAATTATTACCACTGAAAGAAGTTGATGCTGGACTGTGCCTTGAAGTAGCAGATTCAATTTTGAAGGTAGGATGCAGCACGTATCAGTCTATTGTAAAACTGTTCCCTAAACTTTTCATTTCTAAGTTAGTAAAGACAAATCAGGAGGTGAAGCTATGATAGAATAAACATTCTCATGCTTTATGGCAGTGTAAACTGCTACCCCTCTTTTATAAATAATTTGGTAATATATATCAAAAAACATGTAAGAGTCTACATGTTCATTGTCTCAGTAATTCCATTTCTGAGAATCTATTATAAACACAAAGACAAAGTAAGCACAACAATGTTTCTTATAGCATTATTTCCAGCCAATAATTAGGAAACAACCTAAACATCCTAAACAATATGTATATGTAAAATACAGTCAAAAGTAATGGTTTTAAACACTGTGTCATAGTAAGGATAACTGCTTACTATATGTTAAGTGGAAAATGTAGAATTCAAAATGGTATGTACACTGTAATTAAAAAATATTTACAAATATATACAGAAGAAAAACAGGTGAATTATACCCCAAAATACTATAAGTGGCAAGGGCCACAGTCTTAGAAATTATTTTTCTTTCCATTTTTCATATTTTGGGGTGAAATGTTTTTATTACTTTGATGAAGGAAAAAATTAAAAAAACAAGAACAAAGACTGCTTTAGAGGCTATAGGTCATTCTTAGAAGCACACCAGGAATGATGGGAAAGTACTAAAGGAGGATGAGCTTGTGTCCTGAGTGAGTTCGTGAACCAGCATAAACTCCCATCAAGTAAACTAGCTCTGGAGCAGGCCTTACTGGTAGCCTTCCTGCAGCCCTGTAACATTCACTCCTCAGACAGGTATGCATTTGTTTGCTCACTTCTCTGAGGAAACTTTGTTGGTGGTGATTAAGGAAAATCTTCTCCCCTCCACTCATTGCCCTGATGGTTCCTCTGAACCAGTTAGTGTTTCACAAGGTCATTTATTTAAGATCTGTGGTATGTGTTACTACCCTAGCTATAAATCACAAGACAAAAGTGTGTCCATGAGCAATGGTGGTTAATAACTGTTACCAGCAATTATTTGCACCGCACGTGTGCACATGAATACACACATACTATCACTACTAAAAAGGGAAGTCTAAAATGAGTCTTCTCTGGAATAAGAACAAAAGCAAAAAATCAAAGCCCATTCACTTATATCAGTATTCTTACATCCTATGGAGAGAACTATTAACAGGATCTGTCAAATTTCAATTAACTACATTTGTGAACAGGAGAAAAGGCATAGGTAATATCAAATGGATAATCCAGAAGTCACTCAGATATAAATTGGGAATGCATTCAGATGTGTAGACTCAACTCTTCAAACTGTTACCCACTTTAGCCAGGGCCAGAGATTAACAAGGGAGGTGGCCCTAAGGTTCCATAGATATCCATAAAGTGAGCCTCACATGTGAATAATTGCCCCCCAAATCTGCACTCTTTGGTAGGCCTCACTCTGGCTCTTCGCCCCAGCTCCTAATAACCTTTCTGCCAGATAAGCCAAATAGTGGGACACTAAAACATTATTCACAACTTATCTTCATTGTATTTAATGATTCTAAATCTGCTTATTTTTCTTGTATATTTTGAACCGAAAAAAATAAGATAATGGGACACAAATTGGGATCATGATCATTAAATGTTATCTATGAAGGTTGTTGTGCACACATGTTTTTGTTTGTAAGCAACTCTAACTTGTTTGTCATATGCCCAATCAACACTGATGCAGACAAACAAACAAGATCTGGAAACTAAATGATGCTATTGTAAGATCCTGTTCCACTATGGCTTTAGCCAATAAGCTGAATGATTTAAATTTTGCTAAGAACCCTCTTCCTATTTCTAGTAGGGTTATTACCCTCATAAAAAGTCCAGGTCAGCTGCAAGACCTCACTGCCTTCCTTTCCCCACCAGCCCCGGTGATGGACACTCCTTCCCTATGAGGTGTATGAATGAGTCACAGAACCCACTGCTAGCAAATGAAGAGCCCTGGGAAGACAATGATGATGACAACCGAGGTTAGTAGGCGATAAGGAATTCTTTTCTCCACCCAGTAGACCAAGCACTAATAAAGACAATCTTAACACAACCAGTATAGTGTAGTGAGAAAATAGTGTCCAGGAAGATTGTATAACATGTCAACTACATAAGTGCCCTCTGGATGGAGAAGGGCAAGTATGGCCATATTTGTTTAGCAAATATCGGTGGCTTAGGTAGGGTTAGATGACAGCTTGGGAGGTTCATTACCAGCTTTGTGATACCATGATTTATAACCAATCAGATAAATCAGAAAATATAATAAACAGTGCCGTGCATTTTTGTAAATAATTCTGCCAGTTGGCCAGTGATCGTCCTTTGCTTGAGTTAATTCAATCACTGGGCAACAGCTTACCTTTCTCTACCCTGATTCATTCACATTGGTTACATTTTCTCTAAAATCTCATCCCCTTTCCCTTTTAGAGTGGTTTAAATGCATGAGAAAAAGAAAAGATTGTATGTACGGGCAAGCCTAACTGCATGTAGTCTACTTTTCTGAAAGGCAGAGGGGTGAAGGAAAGATCAGGAAGCAGAAGTTTGTCCTTCCACCTTTCTCCCACTGGTTATTGGGTCATCTTGAGATGTTTCTATGAAGAGCTAAATGTTAAGTTCTCATGTCATGTACCCCCATTGCCACCTATCCTTTGTCTCCAAGTAATGCTATGCTTACTACTGCACCTCCAAATGTGTTTATGTTGCTAATAACAGGCATCAGAGAGTAACTGTTAGTGGCTCACCCTGATAATGCAGTAGCTGACAGAAATGTTGAGTGGGAACTTGTACTAGTTATCACAAACTGTACCCAGGGTGAACGAGGCTCACTGAGGTGGGGAGCACGGATGGGAAACAAGCCTCTCTAAATGTTCACCTACTTACATTATCTAGGCCCAGATTCTGTACTTGGAAGTCCAGTGTTAGAGTGAGTCATGTCGATAAGACTAAGGAAGACAAAACAGTCTCAAATCCATAATTACAAAAGGAAAAAAGTTACAAAGAACTTGTAACATGAGCAACTCCTTTACCTTCTCCTGCTGACTTTTTATTGAAAAACGGACTGCATTTTCACTTACCTTCCTTCAGCTGTGAGTCTTTCTGAACAGACTTTAATGTGTTCTGCTTGCCTACACCAGGCTCAGATACAAACAGCTTTGTTTCCATTGTGGAGATATTTTAAACCAGGGTAAGACCCTATGAGTCACAAAAGAGTCATATACCATGTTATAGTTTACAAAGTACTTTCATATACTTTTTTACATATCCATTGTGACTCCCAACTGTCAGGTTCAGTATGCATTATTATTAACACCATCCCCACTTTATAACTAAGGAAACTGAGATTTGAAAATGTTAAATAACTTATTCAAGATCACATTCCAAGAAATAAGCAGAACTTGAATTTAAAGTAAGGCATCCTGATTCCAAATCCTGGATTCTTTCCAATGTAACTCTATGTCTGTACAGTGTTGTGACTGGATGCCATCTTGTTATTTGATGCATTCAACTGCTTCTTATAATTGTAAAATCACAGACTATAATAAGCTGCCTTTAGCTTTAGCAAAACCACTGCACCATACCACATATACTGTATTTCCCTGAAAATGTGTTTCCCTGAAAATAAGATCTAACCAGAAAAGCCCTAGCATGATTTTTCAGGATGACATCCCCTGAACATAAGTCCTAACATGTCTTTTGGAGCAAAAATTTATATAAGATTTGGTTTTATTTTCGGGGAAACACAGTATGAGGATTTTCTTAAGTCCATTGGAAGAGATTCCACAACCCTCCTTGTCACCCATTCCTGTATCTAACAAGTTTAACAATTAGAAAACTGTACTTTTCTCCAACACAAGTTCTTGTGCTCCACTATTTGTCCAGTTGATTCTGTGTTGTCTTCAGTTGCCCCAATTTTCTGTATATACAGTTATATACAGTCATATACAGTTAGTCCTTTCACTTTTAGAATCTTAGATTCCTGGGAAGGTGCTGTAGTTAAAATGACTTAATTTCTATTAGGAATTATATCAAGGTTTGATTCTTAGCCCAAAGTATAATATTTAGTTTACTATAAATGATGTACTTGTACATTGTGTAATGCAAAACATTCTCAAATGTACATAAATTGATAGAATTTGTTAAAACATTCAGGAGCTATATAAAGGCTTTATTGTCTTTCAAATGCCTGCTGTATTTCAGTACAGCAACAGACTAGGTAAAGACACATCTTTATGAAGTCAAGAGATTTAAATAGGCTTCTCTGATGAAATTTTTACAAATATAGTCTTTAATTCATGTATAAATGCATTAAAATGTGCAAATTAAAGTGACAGATCAGTGTATTCTGAGGAGATTTTAACAGGCACCTTTTAAAAGAGTTTTCAGAGGAACGATTGAAGATGGCAGAGCAGATAAACACTATGGTTGCCTCATTCCATGAACACATGGAAATTACAACTAAATTATAGAGCAGACAACCTGGAGAACCATCTGAAATCTAGCTGAACAGAAGTTTTATAAGTAAGGATATAAAGAAGAAGCCACATTGAAACTGGTAGAAGGGGCAGAGATGCAAAATGGGCAGCCCCAAACCTCCATGTGGTGGATGAAAACTGGGAGGGATAGTTCAGCCACAAGGGTTGCCTTCGGAGGGCGAGGGACCCCAGCTCCACTCCAGGCTCCCCAGCTGGGAGTACTAGTTCTGGGAAGAGGAGCCCCCACAACATCTGTGAAAAACAGTGAGTATTCTGACTGACCAGCTGGGACTGAAGATGGCAGAAAACCCAGACGTCCTCTTAAATGGCCCGTGCACAGACTCACTCACAGGTACTCACCTTGAGCTTCAGTGGGGGGCCGATGACTCAGGGGGTGTTGGAGACAAACAGGGAGCAGGCTGAGATGTGTTGCTGCAGGGCGAGGACTGGATGACAGTCGTCATTTTCCAACCACTGTGTGGAGTCCTCTGCTCAGGCAGCCAACAGACCGGTGCCATCTTTCCTCTGTTGAGCCTGCCCCTTACACTTATGGCCAAATCTGAATCTGATTGGCCTGGTGAGCTCTGCAGCTCCATCCTGCTGACTCACTGGAACCCTGCCCCACCCAACTCCATACTGCACAAGGCTTTATCAGCAGCTGAACCTTATAGGAGCTGGCAGGTGGCAGCAGGCCACAGGGTCTCCTGGCTCTTTGCAGAGCTACCCCAGACCCAGTACTGGTGGCAAATGTCCTCGGTTTGCAGTGTGGCCTCTCCCACCTGCCTCCAGGTCTAGCACAGGGAGTGACCAACCATGGATTGCTTTGTAGCTCCTACCAGGTAGTCCCTGGCCAGTCACTGGCAGTGGGTGACCTGAGCCTGCAACCAGAGCCCCTCCCAAAAAGCCCCACAACCAACACACTTGGAGGTTGGCTTCAGACCACAGCAGAGCACCACCCAGTTAGCCTCACAAGTGGCACACCCAAAGGGCAGTCTCAACAGGCACCAGAGCCTGCTGGGGTGAATCCCACTCAGTGGGGTAAGCCCCCTGCACAGCAGCCCATAAGCTGTGGACGTGGCTAAACCCCATAGCCAGTCAGTCTGAGGGTCAGTCCCACCGATTGACATGCCAACAGCAATCAAGACTCAACTATAACAGGAGGGCACACACAACATAGACAAGGGACACTCTTGGAGCACCTGGTGCAGGTGACCAGGGCGACTGTGCCACTGGGCCCCACAGGACACATACTACATAAAGCCACCTGGCCAAGACTGGGAGACATAGCAGATCTACCTAATACATAGAAACAAACACAGAGGGGTAGCCAAAATGAGGAAACAAAGAAATACATCCCAAATGAAAGAACAAGAGAAAACTCCAGAAAAAGAACTAAATGAAATGGAGGCAAGTAACCTACCAGATACAGAATTCAAAACACTGGTTATAAGGATGCTCAAGGAACTTAGTGAGGACTTCAACAAAGAAATAGCAGCATAAAAAAGGATATAGAAACCATAAAACTGAACCAGTCAGAAGTGAAGAATACAATAACTGAAATGAAGAATGAACTAGAAGGAATCACTAGCATATTAGATAAAATAGAGGATCGAATCATCGATTTGGAAGACAAGGTAGCAGAAAACACCCAATCAGAACAGCAAAAGGAAAAAAGAATTTAAAAAATGAGGATAGTTTAAGAGACCTCTGGGACAACACCAAGTGTAACAACATTCACATCATAGGGGTACCAGGAGAAGAGAGAAAGCAAGGGATTGAGAACCTATTTGAAGAAATAATGACTGAAAACTTTCCTAACCTAGTGAAGGAAATAGACATACAAGTCCAGGAAATGCAGAATCCCAAACAAAATGAACCCAAACAGGCCCACACCTAGACACATTATAATTAGAATGGCAAAGGTGAAGGACAAAGAGAAAATTCTAAAAGCAGCAAGAGAAAGGCAACTAGTAACTTATAGCATAGATTGTCAGCTGATTTCTCAACAGAAACTTTGCAGGCCAGAAGGGATTGGCACAAAATATTCAATGTGATGAAAAGCAAGGACCTACAACCATGACTACTCTACTCAGCAAAGCTATCATTTCGAATTGAAGGACAGATAAAGAGCTTCCCACACAAGAAAAGCTAAAGGAGTTCATCAACCAGTATTACAAGGAATCTTAGAGGGACTTCTTGAAGAAGAAGAAGAAAAAGAAGAGGAAGAGGAAGAGATAGAAGAAGGAGAAGAAGAAAAGATAAAAATGTGAATAACAAAATGGCAATAGTTACATATCTATCAACAATTACTTTAAATGTAAATGGATCAACTGCTCCAATCGAAAAACAGGGTGGCTGAATGGATAAGAAAACAAGACCCTTATAAATGCTGCCTACAAGAGACGCACTTCAGATCAAAAGACTGAAAGTAAAGGGATGGAAAAAGTTACTTCATGAAAATGGAAACAAAACAAAACAAAAAAAGCTGGGGTAGCAATGCTTATACCAGACAAAACAGACTTTAAAACAAAGGCTGTAACAAGAGACAAAGAAGGACACATAATCCCACTTCTGTGTATTTATCTGAAGAAACCCAAAACGCTACTTCAAGGGGACGTGTGCATCCATATGTTCACTGCAGCATTGTTTACAGTGGCCAAGATGTGGAGGCAGCCTGGGTGTCCCTGAATGGATGAATGGATAAAGAGGAGGTGGTACATATATATGATGGAATATTACACAGCCATAAAAAGGAATGAAATTTTGGGCAGGCCTGTTGGCTCAGTTGGTTAGAGCACAGTGCTCATAGCACCAGGGTCGCTGGTTCGATTCCTGCGTGGGCCAGTGAGCTGCGCCCTTCACAACTAGATTGAAAGTGACAACTTGACCTGGAGCTGATGGGTCCTGGAAAAGTACACTGTTGTTCCCTAATATTCCCCAATAAAAATTTAAAAATAAATAAATAAAATAAACTTAAAAATATTGAAAAGAATGAATTCTTGCCATCTTCAACATTGATGCACCTAGAAGGTATTGTGCTGAGAGCAGTGTCAGACAAAGACAAATGTCAGTTGATTTCACCTATATGTGGAATCTAAAGAATGAAATAAACAAGCAAACAAAACAGAAACAAGGTCATAGATACAGAGAACATGTTTTTAAAAAAGATTTTATTGGGGAAGGGGAACAGGACTTTATTGGGGAACAGTGTGTACTTCCAGGCCTTTTTTCCAAGTCAAGTTGTTGTCCTTTCAATCTTGGTTGTGGAGGGTGCCGTTCAGCTTCAAGTTGTTGTCTTTTCAGTCTTAGTTGTGGAGGGCGCAGCTCAGCTCCAGGTCCACTTGCCATTTTCAATCTAATTGCAGGGGGTGCAGCCCACCATCCCTTGCGGGATTCCAGGAATTGAACTGGCAACCTTGTGGTTGAGAGGACGTGCTTCAACCAACTGAGCCATCTGGGAGCTCAGCAGCAGCTCAGCTCAAGGTGCCATGTTCCATCTTAGTTGCAGGGGGCACTGCGCACCATCCCTTGTGGGAGTCGAGGAATTGAACTGGCAACCTTGTGGTTGAGAGAGAGCCCACGCTCCAACCAACTGAGCCATTCGGGAGGCAGCTCAGCTCAAGGTGCCGTGTTCAATCTTAGTTGCAGGGGGCAGAGCCCACCATCCCTTGTGGGACTCGAGGAATTGAACTGTCAACCTTGTGGTTGAGAGCCTACTGGCCCATGTGGGAATCGAACCCGCAGCCTTTGGGGTCAGGAGCATGGAGCTCTAACCGCCTGAGCCATCGGGCGGGCCCCCAGAGAACATTTTGATGGTTGCCAGATGGGAGTGGGGTTGAGGGTGTGGTGGAAAAAGGTGAAGGGATTAAGAAGTACAAATTGGTAATTACAAAGTAGTCATGGGTATGTAAAGTAAAGCATAAGGGAATATAGTCAATAATACAGTAATAACTATGTGCCAGGTGGGTACTAGACTAGTCAGGGGGATCACTTCTTAAATTATATAAATGTCTAATCACTATGTTGTACACCTGAAATTAATATAAAATAATATTGAGTGTCAACGGTAATTGAAAAATTAAAACGGGGGAAGGGGCATAAGAGGTCCAAATCTCCAGGTATAAAACAAATAAGTCAGGAGCATGTAATGTACAGCACAGGGAATATAGTCAATAATATTGTGATAGCATGGGACGGTGTCAGGTGGTTGCTGGACTTATCATGGTGATCGCTTCTTTAGGTCTATAAATGTTGAACAACTATGGTGTGCCCCTGAAAGTAACATAATATTGTATGTTAGCTATATTTTCTAATAAAACTCTTTAAAAAGAGTTTTGAGAGACTTAGGGCTACAGTTAAGCTTTTTGAAGAAATGATGCAGAGATATGTGTTCTATTACTCATTACAAATTTTCCTGTAGCATGTATTACAGCATTAGAGATTGCAATATATGTCTTACTGCTCTATTCAAAATTGGGATCCATTTCTTCAAAATTGGATAGGTAGCATCTATGGCCCTGCCTGTCATAAATGTCATGACTAATAATGTGGTTGTGATTGTTGTTTTGATTTTTAAATGCAAACTGCTATAAGACTTTGAGTCTGCCTGTATGTGAAACCCACAGAGAACCCCTTCAGCCTTCTGGGAAGAAATTCTAGCTCCTTAATATTTTCTTAAAGAGATGATTTCTCAATAATCTTTTTAGCTTTATGGCTCTGGTGCTTTTTGAATGCTCTCTGTCCTTTTATTGTTTCAGCAGGTAACAAAGCCTGTGCCATTTCCCAACCATCACCCCGTTCAGATTAGTTGCTGAACTATTTGATCATGCATATTTATTTAAGATACAGCATCACTGGAACTCAGAGAAGGTAGTCAGAGTCAATATTCTCTAGGCAGTGAACTTAACAGAGACATTGATAAAGACTGCAACAGCAGAGCAAAGTCTTTGTCCAACTGAAAGGGAGTAATTTTTGTCAGGACCACTGATTGAATAATGATATTAGCTAGCTTCAGAGATGTTTCCATCCAGAAACATTTGATGATAAATAGAAATACAGCCTACCTGTTAGGAAAATTTACTCTGCACGATCTTACCAAAGAGTTGTGAGATGTTTCTTTCCATACTGACCCAAATAAGCAACTTCAAGTGACCTGCAGTTCTCATGTTGGGGTTCTTCCACAGAGAAGCCCAAATTGAACTATGTAATAATGTATATTATGATTGGCCAGACATTTGCCCTAGCTCTAAAGGAAGCAAGTCCCCTGCACTCTGGATGGTACTCATAAAGCTTCTTAAAAGTCTAGACTTAACACTGATAGAGGTCAGAGAAAACTGCCAGAGTTTATAGGGAACTTCCCAGATCACCCTGTTATCTAGAATGAACCTAAACTTGTGGGGACAGAGCCCCAGAGAGCAGTTTCCAGGCTCTCGGCCTCACATAGAAAGGTGCTGGCTCAGGTAGTAAATGGCCATCAACTGTGATTGGATGGCCATCAGCTGTGACTAGTTGTCCGTCAGTTGTAACCAGTGAGCCACTGGCCACTAACATAACTGCTGTGGCTGAGCTAGCAGAAAAATGGGGGCTAGCAAGAGGATGGTGGCTGAACCTGCAAGCGCAGATTGCAGCTAGCAAGTGGGGTTGATTGGTTGGCAAAAAAGTGGACAGCAGGTTGTGGATTGTGTGACTCCTGCTTCCTTATGTCTCCAACCCAGCCGCCAGCAAGAATATAGTGGTATGACTCCCCTACCTATGGCTCCGTGGGTGTTCCTTTTTGGCCTCACCATATCCTGCGTTCTGGTGCGGGGAGCAGGAGCTGAGACCCGCCTGACATCCTGCATGACACTCATAGTAATCTGCTTCTAAATATTTCCCAGCCCAGACCAACAGATTGGAGTCTTCAAAAAATACTGCCACACATCTATTTTGTGGCTATCTAGCATGAACTGAACTCAGTTTTGGCTTTGATATAAGTACCAAGGTTAGCATCTGGTAATTGTAACTATAGGACCTCTATCCATTAGGCTTAGTTCTTTTATTTCCCAGTAAAAAAGGTGGAGCCAGTTCCTTTCCTCCTTATCACCCAGATCTTCCTTCCATCAATCTCTTCTCTTAAACTGTCTTCCTATTTTAAGAATCAAGTAGGCAGCTCCAGGTTAGGATCAAGTTGTAGGTACAGAATAATTATGCACAACCCATTCCAGTTACTCTATATCAATGCACTATGACAAGAACAACATTTTTAAAAGAATTCAGCAGAAAAAGAACTGAGCTTTCCTTAACTAAACAAAATCACTCTCTAGCTAATGAAACTGAAAATCAACTCTTCCATTTATTTTTATAATTTTAGTAAAGTATATCTCTGGAGGGACATTTTTGTCAAGTGAAAAAAATCTCTGTAATACAAAAACAAAAATGTGCTTGAAATTGGTAATATAACCTCTGGAGTTAATGATAACCAGGGATTCGAAGAATTAATCTCCTTCTTGTCAAATTCTGGACACTTATCCATAAAAAATATTGACTTCAGACTCAAGCATATAATGGGTTTTATATATAGCATAATTTTCCTACTCATGCATGGGGCAAAATGCAAAACATTTTGTATGAAACCATTACTAACTGCTCAAAGTAGAAGAGGTTTCTGATTTATTTTCAATCTGGTAGTTTCTGCTGCTGTGATAAATAATCCATTAGGAAAAATAATGCAAGAAATAAACTACTATTTTTGAGAGCATATTAAAGGTATGACATTGGATCCATAAGGGGTGTTATGAATTATTGTTTCTGAATTCAAGGGTCTTGCATTTATTTGGAGAGATAAGACACTTACTTGAAAAGTTGCCTAACAAAACACAGTATGGGACACGTTCTTGTCCAAATAAATAGAACCATACGTTTTGTGCTATAAGAATTCAAATGAGAGTGTGATTCCTGTGGGCTAGAATAGTGAGGAAAGACTTTACAGTGGAGGTAGAATTTGGGTCTAAAAGATTAGATAGGATTCAGATTGGTGGCAAGGAATGAAGAGGGAGAAGGTACAAGGAAAGTGACGAGACCCCAAGCTAAGTGATGAAGTAACCTGGCTCCAACAGAGTTTGGATGGTAAGGGATTGGATAGGAACTCCTTGCAGTCAAAGACCTTTTCACCTTCATTTCATTATTCTCTGATACCCTAGTAAAATAAGGTCGCATATAGGTGACTGTTTAATTCCAAGGGTACAATTAACATTTGTTGAATGACTCTTATGTGCCAGGTGATTAACAGGCATTGTCACATTTAAGTCATAATCACTTTCTGAGTTGTAAATATTAAATAACACCATTTTATAGATGAGGAAACTCAAGCACAGAGAAACTCAAAGGCACAGAGCTAGTAAGTGACAGAATCTGGCTCCAAAGTCCAAACCCTTAACCACCCCGTGTCTCTCCTTCGCTCCTATTTACTTTTCAGTTTATAAACCTTTTTAAGGTCCACTTGAAAAGAAATTATTGGATTGCAGGTCAGAGTCCAGTCAAGATGGTGGAGTAGATAAACACCACATTAAAATTACAACAGCTTGGTGGGAATGCAGACTGGTGCAGCCACTATGGAAGGCAGTGTGGAGGTTCCTCAAAAAATTACAAATAGAATTACCATATGACCCAGCAATCCCTCTCCTGGGTATCTACCCAAAGAATTTGAAATCATTTATACATAAAGACACGTGTGCTCCAATGTTCATTGCAGCTTTGTTTATGGTGGCCAAGACATGGAAACAACCAAAATGTCCTTCGATAGATGAATGGATAAAGAAGTTGTGGTATATATACACAATGGAATACTATTCGGCATTAAGGAAAGATGATATAGGAACATTTGTGACAACATGGATGGATCTTGAGAGTATAATGCTAAGCGAAATAAGTCAGACAGAAAAAGCAGAGAACCCTATGATTTCACTGATATGTGGTATATAAACCAAAAACAAGACAAACAAATGAGAAACAAAAACTCATAGACACTGACAATACTTTAGTGGTTACCAGAGGGTAAGGAGGGTGGGGGGAGGGAGATGAGGGTAAGGGGGATCAAACATATGGTGATGGAAGGAGAACTGACTCTGGGTGGTGAACACACAATGGGATTTATAGATGATGTAATACAAAATTGTACACCTGAAATTATGTAATTTCATTAACAATTGTCACCCCAATAAATAAAGTAAAAAAAAAATTACAACAGCTGGGGCGGCTGGATGGCTCAGTTGGTTAGAGTGTGAGCTGTGAACAACAGGGTTGCCAGTTCAATTCCCACATGGGGCAGTGAGCTGCGCCCTCCACAACTAGACTGAAGACAATGAGCTGCCGCTGAGCTTCCAAAGGGGCGGCCACGTGGCTCAGTTGGTTAGAGTGCAAACTCTAAACAAGGTTGCCGGTTCAATTCCCGCATGGGATGGTGGGCTGTGCCCCCTGCAACTAAAGATTGAAAACAGTGACTGGATTTGGAGCTCAGCTGTGCCTTCCATAACTAGATTGAAAGACAGCAACTTGGAGCTGATGGTCCCTGGAGAAAAACACTGTTCCCCAATAAAATTTAAAAAACAAAATAACTCAACTGGCAAAACTCATAGTCTCAACTGGTAAAACTCAGTCTTTAGAAATAAATAAATAAAATTACAACAGCTAAATTATAGAACAATCAATCTGTAGAACCATGTGAAATCTATCTGAACAGAAATTATATAACTAAAAATATAAAGAAGCCATGAGGGGTAAAGAGGGGTAGAGACATGAAATGGCCTGGTCCCACACCAACACCCACGGGTGGAGGTTAAAAATCATGAGAGCTCTCAGCTGTGGAGGTTCCTACTGAGGAGTCAGGGGTCCCAGCTCCACACTGAGCTCCCTGGCCCGGAGCCCCAGTGCCGAGAAGAGGAGCCCCCACAACATCTGGCTGTGAAAATCAGTGGGGATTCTGTCCATACAGAGAGCTTCTGTAGACCCAGGCTCTTCAAGGGCCTGCAAACAGACTTCTCACTCCCAGGCACTCACGTTGGGCTCCAGCACAGTGATGGCTCTGGAAGTGCAAGATGTACATGGAGAGACTAACTTGAGTGGCCTCAGGGCAAGAGCTGGAGGGACAGCTGCCATTGTCCCTGTGTTGAGCCTTTATCCCCTGCAGCCTGTGCCTGCAGGTGCCATCTTTCCTGTGTTGAGCCCTTCCCCACACAGCCAAATCTGAATCTGATTGGTCTGGTGAGCTCCACTCGCTCCACCTTGGTGACTCACTGGGACCCCACCCCACCCAGCTCACACACCACCTGAAGCATGTTGGGTAGCAGGCAGTGGGCCTCAGCTCCTGCACTGCCAGAGGTATATTTCGGGGCAGGCACCTGGCATTGGCCCATGTTGCAGTGTTCCATGGATAATTCTCACGGTCAGCAGGACCCAGATGGGCAACGGCTGACCTTGTTGTGCTCTGAGCCTTTTGCTGAGTGGCCCCCAGCCTGGTACTAATGGCAGCTGGCCTCAGATCTCAGCGTGGCCTCTCCCACACGTTTCCAGACCCAGCACAGGCAGTGACCAACTGTGGCTCACTTTGTAGCTCCTATCAGCTGGCCCCCAGCTGGTCACAGGCAGTGGCTGACTTGGGCCTGCATAGGAGCACCTACCAACAGGCTCCAGAACCTATGCACATGGAGACTGGCTTCAACCACAGCAGAGCACCACCCAATTAGCCCCACAAGCAGCACACACAAAGGGCGGTCTCAACAGGCACCAGAGCCCACTGGGGCAAATCCCTATCAGCAGGTTAAGCCCCCTCACAGTTACTCGTAGGCTGTGGTTGTGGCCAAACCCCACAGCCAGTCAGCCTGAGGGTCAGTTCCAGCCACTGACGTGCCAACGGCAATCAGGTCTCAACTACAACAGGAGGGCACACACAACCCATGCAAAGGACACGCTTACAGCACCCAGCTCTGGTGACCACGGAGATTGCACCACTGGGCCCCACAGCACACCTACTACATAAGGCCACTCTACTAAGACTGGGAGACACAGCAGCCCTACCTAATACATAGAAATAAACACAAGGAGGCAGCCAAAATGGGGAGACATAAAGGCAGATATCAACAGTAACACCCCAAATCTAAAGCAGAAACTGTAAGGGGCAACCACTGTCACCTTTTTAAAATTTCAAAGTGTCAAGTATGTTATTATGCAGGGTAATTTTGTTAGTAGCATATGATGTTGAGCCAGTGACTGGAAAAGAACTATGTCAGTGAATAAATACCCACCTATCCAAGAGAAAGGGACATTTGATCATTTTCACTTTTCAACCTTACAGATTATCCAGAAGGTTCATCATCTCTTGCGGTGGAAACGGAAACGTAGCAGTTTTCACATTTCCTGTATCTCTAAGACCAGGTTTGTACTCTGAGGGAGGCACATAGAATGCCACCTGTATCTGAAAGCATTCCTCTATAGAGACACGTGTACTCCAATGTTCATTGCAGCTTTGTTTACGGTGGCCAAGACATGGAAACAACCAAAATGTCCTTCAATAGATGAATGGATAAAGAAGTTGTGGTATAGATACACAATAGAATACTATTTGTCAGTAAGAAAAGATGATATAGGAACATTTGTGACAACATGGATGGATCTTGAGAGTATAATGCTAAGTGAAATAAGTCAGACAGACAAAGCAGAGAACCCTATGATTTCACTGATATGTGGTATAGAAACCAAAAAGAACAAGACAAACAAATGAGAAAGAAAAACTCATAGACACAGACAATAATTTAGTGGTTACCAGAGGGTAAGGGGGTGGGGGGTGGGTGATGAGGGTAAAGGGGATCAAATATATGGTGATGGAAGGAGAACTGACTCTGGGTGGTGAACACACAATGGGATTTATAGACGATGTAATACAGAATTGTACACCTGAAATTTATGTAAATTTACTAACAATTGTCACCCCAATAAATTTAATAATAATAATAAAAAAGAATGCCACCTGTACTGTTAAGAGGTGGTCTTGGGAGAAGTACCAGGAAAGGAGGAGTTCTCACCCTGGTGAATAAGATGGTTAAATTCTTCACTCTTGTATTAGTCATATAAGCACAAGTTCTAGACATCATTTCCTGTGTAATGTGCTGAAAAAGATGCCTCTATTCCCTGCAAACTCCCACTATTCACTTGGCCCAAAAGACACCCAGAAACAGCCATCAATAGACAACTAGATAAAGATAAAGAAGATGTGGTACATTTATACAATGGGTTATTACTCGGCTATAAAACTGAATGAAATCTTACCTTTTATGATAACGTAGATGGACCTAGAGAGTACTGTGCTCCCTGAAATAAGTCAAAGACAAATACCATATGATCTCACTTATATGTGGACTCTAAAGAACAAAATAAACGAACAAAGAAAACAAAAACAGATTCATAAATAGAGAACAAACTGATGGTTAGTAGATTGGAGAGGTGTTGGGGGGCAGGGTGGAAAAGGTGAAAGGATTAAGAAGTACAAAATGGTCATGGGATGTAAAGTACAGCACAGGGAATACAGTCATTGATATTGTAATAACTATGTATGGTGCCAGGTGGGTACTAGACTAATTGGGGGATCACTGCATAAATTATATAAATGTCTAACCACTGTGCTGTACACCTGTAACTAATATAAAATAATATAGAATGTCAGCTGTAATTGAAAAAAAATCTTTTTAACTAGAATTCAAAATTGCACAATTTCAAAGCTTATGCTATTTGCATGTAAATTTAAAAAAGAACAGTTTTGTGTTATCAAATTACTATATATTTAGTGGAGGAAATGTGGGAAATACAAGTAGAAAGTAGAGAAAATGAAAATAAATTACCCATGAATGCACCACTTACAATTTAGTGTATTTCCTCAGGCTTTTTGTTGCAGATACAATTTCTGGGTTAAAAATAATTACAACATTGTATATATAATTTTGCATCCTGCCTTTATTACTTAACATATTTTTAATGCTGACACACAGAAATGTAATTTTAACAGTTGCATGTTATTGTCAATGGATGTCACCATGTAGATATTTACAATTGTTCAGCTCACCTGTGAATTGCTTCTTTTTATTCCCAGGACCCTCTATCTCCCATGAAGCTTACAGAGTTCAATGTTGGGAACCATTGTAATCTTCAAAATAAGACACCATCGCGGATTGAATGCTTCACAATTTGAAAGCATCCCATCAAATATTTGTGCTGATACATGTTTCAGGACTTTACAAGTCACTGAATTTACTGACTGAACTCATCAGTCTGGTAGCACTGAATTCAGTCCAGTCTTCCTCTCTTTCTTTCTTCATTTCCCCTTCCCCAATCTGTGAAAGCCTATCTTTTCAGAGGCTCTCTGGGAACACTGTTAATCCTATCTATAGGGTCTTTGTGGCATCGAGGGGACTCAGACTACATTTGTGTGCATAAGCATATTTACACAAAATCCTGCTGTGGCGTTGTGAAAATCAAGGTTAAAAAATCTGAGGTTTTTATTCAATTATGTTTCTTCCCTAATAGCAATTTAAATATCTGCTGAGCTGTGAACGATGTCCCTATCTCAAGTACCTAAAATTCAAGAGGGAGATTCAGTACACTGTGATGAAGGTCCTCCAATTGGGAATTGAACAGCAATGTAAATGGGAAACCTGTTCGCTGTGATTCCTGAAAGTTCCACACCTGATAGGGAAGATCAGATCAGATTTCCACTTTATTAAATATAACAGTTGGTGTTTTCAAGACTTCTGGTGGCAGCCTGTGGTAATAGTCTCTAATTACTTTTATTCTTTTTTCTGCTACCTAGCTTTATTTTAGCCTTTATGAATTACTGTTTTGATGAAAGAAAAACTACCAGCCTAAGTTATGAACCACAGATTTTATTAAAGGGTTTAAGGATGATATTCAGGTTTAATTACAATACTGTTCATAAGGGTAAAGTTTCCCAGTTCAAATTGGCCTAAGGATTAGCACGAAACATCTGTTTTCACAGCAGGGGTTAGTGTACAGATAGTGATAACCTAATACTAATATGCCAATCCTTTTTTTCTTTTTTTTTAGTTTCAGTGGTAGCTCAGCCATTATTAAGATAGTTTACATCCATTTATTTATAATTGGCCTTTCTTGTAGTCCTAGTGCCTGAATCAGTGAGTATGGACACTAATGCTGCTTCTTTATAATAATCACATGTAAGAGTATTGATGGTTTTCCTTTCTCAGCGAGCTGTTGACAATAGAAGTCCCAACTCCTACAGAGATCAGTGACGGGTTACAGGCATCTTGCAGATATCACATAGTTGAGCTCCTAGAGGGATATTAGGTTTACTAAATGATTCCCCCTAAAATGTTTTTAAGTAGAAAAGAACTGCCTGCCACAAACAATGCAGTGTCCGGACTCCAGTGGAGCTGAGAAAGTGAGAGGTCCAGGTACTTAAAGCAACAAAACACCTGTTCACTTGGATCCTCTAGGTAATTTTGGTCAAGGTAAGACTTTTAGCGTAAATTAAATGGATTGTGGCCAGCATTTCCATTTGAGACAATACTAGACATGACTAAATCTTTCAGGGTTTCTCAAACTCAAATGCCAGGAGGCCATCCACATGGTCTTACCATGGACAACACTTGCTTCCTATTCATATCCAAGTGCACCTTTCTCTAAAGTTAGGGCCATTACTCCACAGCCAGTGGCCTCAAAGCAATCTTTCCTTCCTGAAAGCTGCTAAGTATAATTCAAAGTCAGAAAGGAGTGAACTTCTTTGATGCACAGAAATCAGGTCATAAAAGACAGTGTCAGGAGACTACAAGGAAGCTCCAGAAGGGCTGTCTTCAAAAGGCCAAATCAATCAGTGTTTTACCTGCAGGCTTCATGAAATAAAAACACCTTATTCCTCTCTCAGCACCTTGATCTCACTACTTCGTAGGCTCTGATACTATTCATAGACTATGGAACCTTGACTACTATACATAATCACCCCAATTGGTTGCCTATTGATGAAGGAGACAGAGGTTTGTTTGAGAATTAACTCTGGCTTCTGTGCTTGCTTTTCCTTGGGACCCTGTCCAGTAATCTCTGTGGGATCTTGTTCCCCAATCTTTGGTACTCATCTTCCCCATTTGCATAACGGAGACACTCATTGTTAGGGTCTTACAGCTGCACGGTGCTGTTAATATGTCTCATTGCAGGACCACAATGAAAGGTTTAAGCAAACAGTGTTTCTAAGCAACCAGTGTTCTCCATTCTTTCCCCCATACTTTCATTACTGATTTGTTCTTGCAGAGCTCAGAGTACTTTATTAATGCTTTTCCATTCATTCCAACAATGTCCTTAGAAAGACAAAATAGAAATTATTTCCCCATGGGACAGCTGAAAAAATTAAGGGCAAAAGAAATGAAACGAAATGCCCTTCAAAAGCACATAGCTGTCTGGGGCAGAACTCATAGTTCCCATGCACTGTTAGAGGGACTGCAATTACCATGGAGCAGCTTATAACACTGAGAGCAAGATCACATTTCAGAAGAGTCCCACTCTGTCCCAAATCTTAAAGTATGCATTTCATCCAAGTATTTTCTATGTGATAGAAATGTAATACTCGTATGTGCCTCTGTACAGCACTGGCCCTACGTGACACACTCGTATATTTCACATTCCATGGCATCAGCCAGTGCATTATCTCCTCTTGATCTCACAGAGCCCAATTTCAGGGCTGACTTTTGCAGTGAAAACACTGTGCTTCCACATGTTTATTTCAAATTGCAGAAAGTGCAGACATTGCAGTTAATGGAGATTTGAGCACGATCCCAGCAGGTATGTTTTAAGAATATTTAATACACATTATTGTAATGCGCACCTGAAATTCACAGGATGTATTACGTTGGTGCAAAAGTGATTGTGGTTTAAAAGGTTAAAACCAATTGCAAAAAGCGCAATTACTTTTGCACCAGCCTAATAAGAGTCATGCAGAGCCTTTCACCTCTCCTCACACGTATACCAGAGGTGCCAAAAAAATATACACAAGTGGACACTTTGGTCAGCGTTGCTCAAGCCGTAGTTCGCCGTAACCAGAAGTGTCTGGATGCTGACGGTAACCACTTTGACCATCTCTTGTCATTGCAGACGTCATGCAGACATGACTTGTATTCATCTTTTGTGATCGGTATATATTGAGTATTACAATTATAATGCAGTTTTGCCTTTCTTAAAATGTGTATACTTTTTTGGGCACCCTCTGTTTATCTACATGTACATGCACACACACTGCCCCCCAAACAGGCTGCTTGGTCATTGGGAACAAATACCTTAAAGGAATAATTCTCTGTCCTGTCCTTCTAGAAAAAAGTCCCACAGTGACTGCAAGTGAAGAACATTCCATTTATACATTCTGGAACCTCTGCTCCCAGAGTAGCTAAGGGATTCACTTGGTTCAAAAGACATGTTCTTTGCCTCTGTTGGAGGCATAGAAGACATCTAACAAGATTGGGCAACCCTTCCGCAAATCCCATTGTTCTTAGAAAATTCATGAGCTCCAACCAATGGGAGCAAAACCATTTATGAAGAACGGTACATCTGCATTTCTTTAGCCAGAGCTGGAGTGTGCCATATTGAATTGTACTCTTTGCATGCAGGTGTTATGTCATACAATAATGAGCAGTGGCTCCTAATAGCATGAGTGTTTACTTCCCCTAAAGGGCTAGGGCTCTGTCCCACATGGTGTTCAAAACTATTCAATGTGCCCTTTATAGTAGCCTGGTGTATGGCCATCCACAGAATCAGTTAAAACAGACAATGAATGAATGTCATATATCAGGAAATAGATTCTTAGTAGGGAATGGTGTTAAACACAACAACAATACGATGCATCCAAGGAATAATCACTATCACCCTGCTGGTACTAGGTCTTGGAAATACATGAAATGTACGGAGAGCCAGAAAAAGAAAGGTGCTCGGGACTCCAGCAATTAAGCTTAAGTTGCCAATTTGCTGCAAATCCTTTTTTCCACCAATCTACTCAAAGCGATGATATGATAGTGTTCTTCAAACCGTGTGTCTTGCTACAGAAATACCCACAAATACTGGCCAGCTTTATCTTCCTATGTCCTTTATTAAAGTATATGCATAAAATTGTTGTTTCTTTTATATATTATGGTTTTGTTAAGCCATGTTGGCAAAGCCTAAAATTTCATACCACTCTGATGGAATTTTCTTTACATCTCATTTCAGGGGGTTTAGTGGCATTTATTCACTTTTAGGTTAATTGGTACGTTTGGTATGTAGACTCCTTGGTAACATCTCATCTTGCAAACACCCCCCTTCCTGTGCTCAGTATTTCTCTCTTACAATTCAACATGTATATGAGTTGGGAAATTAGCAGCAATGGCTTTTAAACAGAAAGCTGACTAGTTTAATGTTCAGTCTCTGCTCAGCCTCACACACCTTTTGCCTTTATCTCTGTTTTTGTGATAAAGAAAAAGAAAAAGGAAGAACCTGTCTTATGTACCTAAGGGTGATATGAAGTCCGGTTCACATTTTTGTACACCTACGACTATGTTTATTATTCTCCGGATGCATGGCACTAGAAAAAAAGAACAATGATTCTGAGAAAAGAACACAGTGGTCCACTTGCTCCTGACTTATACATTAGCCTCAGAGAAATATTTCAAGAGACACTTATGAAGCCCCCAAATGAGGTTCCCCTCAATAGATGCACTATTTGCACAAAAGTCCTTTTCGGACACAATGGAGAAAATGCCCCTCAATTAGCCAACAAGAAGTCAGAAGTCCTCGAACATGCAGAGCATTGAAAGCTGAAGTTTGCAATAGTCATTAGTGACTGTGACTAAATACAAAAAAGTACTTACTTTGTCCTAGGTAAAGACCTCAATCATCTCTGACGAAAATCCCATTTTATTTATTCCAATGTATCACCTACAAACAGCTGAAATTTGCATCACAAACACAATAAAAAACACACAATTCAACCAGAAACAAAAGACAACTAATTTTTTTCTAGATAAAAAAAGGTATAAAAGAAGAGACGTTTATACAAGAACCTTATTTGAGTAGAAGTTACTAACGAAATTCAAGGTATAGATGTTTAAAAGGAAACTTTATACATATAGATATAAAGACGTATGTATAATGGTTTACGTAGGAATGTGTAAACATTAACATGCATTTTCTTCATGTTATAAACAACAAAATTTTCAAATTAATTACCTCACCATTTGCAGGGACATTGAAAAACTAGTCAGTTTCTCTTTGAATATTAAAATACTCATTCTCACACAGTAGCATAATGTTTCAATGTTTAGACTTCCAGCTCTACAGGGGTGGAAAATTTAAGATATCAAAAAGCACATTTTAAGCAAACTTTTAAAAAAGTATTTGAATATGTTATGGTTTTGAAAGAAATTTTCCTCAGAAACCTTAAGTGAAATACTCAAAATAATTTTGCAAATTAGCACATTATCAGACCTAGATTCTAACAATGTTGGCAAACACTAAAATAAATCTGGCTTTAGCATATAAGAATTTAATGGCATTTGTGACAATATGGATGGACCTAGAGGGTATTATGCTAAGTGAAATAAGTCAGACAGAGAAAGACAAATACTGCATGAATTCACTTATATGTAGAATAAAAAAATAAAATGAACAAACAAAACAAAAACAGACTCATAGAAACAAAGAACAAACATGGTTGGGCTGTATATAGAGGGATGGGTGAAAAGAATGAAAGGGAATAGAGTCAATAATAGTGTGCTAATTGCACAGTGACAGATGGGTATAAACTTAATATCTAATCACTATGTTGTACAACTGAAATTAATATAATAGTGTATGTCAACTATACTTTAAAAAGGAAAAGACAACTACAAAAAAAGAATTTCAATGAAAATAAAATACAAATCACTGTAGAGGGAAAGTAAAAATTTCCTTCTTGGAGCAATAAAGGATTGTAGGTTACTAATTAGTCAAAAATTGTCATTAAGGTATACTTCCCAATCCACTGTGATACCATACATAAATTACCTCGGACGATTAGAAAGCACTTACTGGAGTATTGTGATTCAGAGGGACCCAATACAAATTCAATTCTAAAGTTGCTTCTGAATCACACAGTCTGACAGTTGAGGGCCGAAAGTTCTGTTTGAGATGTTAAATATCAAGGGGAGCTACTGGGGGAAATAAACCTAGATGAGAGATGAAACATTAACATTTTAACCCCCTTTCCACTTGATTATTATTTCCTCTGAACTTTGAAGTCTTCTATTTTCAATCTTAAAATTGTAATGTTGTTGAAGGTAAAATTAATTTACCTCTTCTACTTCTATCCTTTTAGCTGACTGATCCAGAGACAACTTCAGATTTGCTCTCACTGCCTCTGTCTGATTATCTTAACAGAACTATCTGGAGCATCTATTTCTAAACATTATATTTAAATATTTTCATTTGTCATCAACTTATGAAGTTTTCTACTTTTTCCTCACCTGGAAGTTTTGGATAACCTCAGTTCAGCCAAAGTTATCAGAAACAACTTTATATTCACATGGCTGTTGTCAAGGGGACTAGACACTACAATCCCACTTGATTAATAAAACAATGTATTTGGGCGGGGTATGCTTTTATTTCTCTTAGGTATATGCCTAGGACTGGAATTATTATTATACCGTGTCACTGTATGTTCAACTATGTGAGGAACTGCCAAACTGTTTTCTAAAGCAGATGCATCATTTTACATTCCCACCAGCAGTGTATGAGGGTTCCCATCTTTCTACATCCTTGCAAACATCTCTTAATTTTTATCATAGATATCTTAATGGGTATGAAGTGGTATCTCGTTGTATTTTTTATTAAAGTATAGTTGGCAACAATATTATGTTACAGGTGTACAACACAGTGATTTGACATTTCTGTATCTTATGATGTGATCACCATACTTAGTCTAGTAACCATTTGTCACCGTGCAGTTATCACACTATTATTGACTAGATTCCCGTTGCAATCTTTCTACTGCTATCCAATCTAGCTTTTAAATCTACTTCTCCATGATAATAGTTTTCACTGCCATGAACTATCATCTTTGTGAACACTTATCGGAAAAGGGGGGTAGTAGGAACAATGGGACAGAGAGAAGTTGTTTGAACTTAGTTGAGGTTGTCTTAAACCAAAGACCCTAAACCTTACTTTGGTCATACATACACACACAGAAAATTTTACCATTTCAGAGGATTTCCAGAGACTCTGAAATATATTCATATACCCTAGTTAAGAATTCCTACCCACAGAAAAAGCAGAGAACCCTATGATTTCACTGATATGCGGTATATAAACCAAAAACAACAAAAGAACAAGACAAACAAATGAGAAAGAAAAACTCATAGACACAGACAATAGTTTAGTGGTTACCAGAGGGTAAGAGGGGTGGGGAGTGGTGGATGAGGGTAAAGGGGATCCAATATATGGTGATGGAAGGAGAACGGACTCTGGGTGGTTAACACACAATGGGATTTATAGATGACGTAATACAGAATTGTGCACCTGAATTCTATGTAATTTTACTAACAATTGTCACCCCAATAAACTTTAATTTAAAAAAAATAATTCCAACTTTAAATTGGGTCCCATCTTTACAGAATTATCAAATGAGTGAACCTGTATGTGCTACTGCGTTACCTTATCAAACTGGGCTACAGGTTACGAATTAATGCAAAGTCTATTACTGAGGTTTATTATAGTTTCAGTATTTGCATACTCCTCCACCGGATTACCTGAGGCTTTGGAGAAGTTGGTTGAACAGTAGAATGGTTGTTGCTAAGGATATCGGAGAGATGGGTTATTTACACAGCAAGTACTATGTAAAATCCTCTCTTCAGACAAAGGGGCCAAATGTTTCTCATCAAATTCAAGAAGTTTTAAGATGACAACTGTTTGTCATCTTCTGTTATTTTTAGTGAAGTTGACATTGGTTTTTAAATGTCAGAAATGGGTTTTTAAAGAGAGTTTTCTATCATAAGCATCATATTCCTTTTTATTCTTATTTTCTCTCTGAGAGAAGTGGACCACTTGCCATGCTAACTGCTCTGGAGTAGTGGCGTAGAGGTAAATTTTAGGGATTTTAAAAAATATATGGTATTTTTCCCATTTTTATGTATCTACAGTTGACAAACATGAAAACTAACTAATTTCCAAATCAAAGGCCTCTAGTAGAAATGTTCAAATTAAAAGCCAAAAAGTACAGCATAGAGAATATAGTCAATAATCTTGCAAGACCTATGTATGGTGTCAGGTGGGGACTAGACTTATGGAGGGATCACTGCAGAAATTATATAAATGTCTAACCACTGTGCTGTACACCTGAAATTAATATAAAATAATATTGAGTGTCAGCTGTAACTGAAAAATACATAATTTTAAAAAATAAGTAAAATTGGAAATAAAATCAAACATTTGAATTTACTTCTTGGCTATAACACCCAGCTGTCCTTCCTCCCACACCTCAGCAAAACCACCACCAATTCCTTTCTAGAGCACTAATGGCATTGATCATACTTAGGCCTCCCTTGTCAGCATCCAGACATCATTAGTTCAATCTAAGTCATTTCATGTTACAGTTCCAGTTGCAGGAAATGACCCACCATCTTCTTCACTGCATTACAGTTGGCAAGGCACCTACCAGAAATTCACAGGGTAGGTAATGAGACATGAAGAGCATAATGGCTTGACAGAAGAGCTAAGCATACATCTTGGGTCTGCCAATTAGTGAAGATATTAAGGAAATGTACAATTCTAGGACGAATTCTTTTTTCATCCTCTCTAACTTACCAGTATGTACAGTACTGGGAAGTAAAGAGTAGAGGAAGGCAACAACAGAAAGGAAAGCCACATAAATGAGAACTCCCTAGAACTACAAGTGAACTCAACAAAACGCAAACTATAGTGGGCCAAAGAACTGACTCCCATTTCGGTTTTATCTGTGGCTACAAGCAATCTACCAACTGAGAAGTTTGGAAATTAGGGAACAGTTTCAATGTACTGAGGGATAAATTTATATAAAGAATATTATTAAAATATTTTCCAAGAGTTGTGTGTGCTTCATTGTTGAATTTTGTGCCAACAGTCAAGAAATAACCAAATAAATAAGACTGAAGTATTTCCTTTTTACTACACCCAGTTCCAAAAATTATAAAGCATCTTTAACACAATTTTCTCTATTATTCCTCAAGTGAATTGCTAATTCAGGTAGAAAGTCAAAACATAACTGTACTATTACACAAGAGAATTAATTTTCCTTCAATAGCTTAGTCTGTTCCAAAGTATTTCTGTCCAAAATGTGTAGGTGCAACAGGATGGAGTTCAGTAGTTAAAATTGTGATCTCTGGAAACTCTTGAATGATTGATTTGGCACCTTCAAAAAAAGAAGAGGAGGAGAAGGGGAGGTGATTAGAAAGCACAAATTGGTAAGTACAAGATTGTCATGGGGATATGAAAGTCAGTTTGGGGAATACAATCAATAATGTTATAAAGATTTTGTAGGGTGTCCGGTGGGCATTTGTCTTATTAGAGAGACCACTCCATGGACAGTGTAGATAGCTGACCACTGTGCCGTACACCTAAAGCTGAATAATATTGCATGTCAAGTATAATTTAATATGTACACAGTCACAGGACATGGAGTACAGTACAGGGTATAGAGTCAATGGAATTGTAACAGCTCTGCACAATGTCAGAGGGGCAATAAATTGGGGGAGGGGGTTATCCCTTTGTGAGGGGTGTAAATGTCTAACTATTACATTGTTTTGTATACCTGAAACTAATAAAAATATAAATGAAGAAGAGGAGGAAAACATTATACTCATTGCAGGATTTTTTGGTAACAGTAATTGGAGTTCATGAATTTTATAGTCAGTCACTAGACTCCATATTGACAGAGGACAGAGAGCAGTGACCTTTGGATACCTAGTCAGACTTCGTTAATCTCTCCTTACTTTTTTTAATGTCTAATATCTGAAAAGCTCTGACAGTAGTCAGACTACACCCTTCCCACTCACTAATAAATTCTTACAATTAAAATGTTTTACATCCCAGAGTTGAAAAAAAATCAGTTACAGCAACTTTTGCCCTGAAGAGTCTTTCATTCTGTTTTATTTTAAAGGCAGGTGGAATAGAGAGAATACAGTTCTTTCTGAAAACGATCATACATAAGATGACGGTCTCTCAACTGGAACACAGGTGCAGGGACTTCTTGGTATGTCACATAGATTTTTTGATGTCATTAAATATTTTTCAAAAACATGATTTAACAGTTACATAATATTACATCTTTTGAATATATATTTGTTTAAGCATTTCCTTATTGTAAGTCATTTACATACGTTTGAATTTTTTCTTACTCTAAATATAACTCTACAATGATTATCTTAAAAACTAAATTTCTATATGCACCTATGATTATTTTATTAGGATACTTGAACAGTTGTCCTAGATTGCGTGGCCAAAAAGTGGGGTCTGGAGCTGGCCCGCTGGCTAGGTGGTTGGAGCTCTGTGCTCCTAACACTGACGTCGCTGGTTCGATTCCCACGTGGGCTAGTGAGCTGTACCCTCTACATCTAAGACTGTGAACAATGGCTCTCCCTGGAGCTGGGCTGCCGTGAGCTGCTGCAGGCTCCCGCAGGCTACCGTGTGCACCGCCATGCACCGCCGTGAGCAGCCAGTGGCCAGCATGAGTGGCCGACCGACAACCAGTGACTGACTGCCTCAGCCAGGGGGAGCGCAAGGCTCATAATACCAGCGGGCCAGGGAGCCGTGTCCTACACAGCTAGACTGAGAAACAAACTAGACTGAGAAACAACAACTTGAACCGGAGTTGGGGGGGAGGCGGAAAAAGGGGAAGAAACAAACAAACAAACAAAAAAATGGGGTCTGAAATTCGGCTTACCTGCCTCAGGAAATGGCAAACACTCAGTTCTATCACCAGGCTGTTTGAGCACAAGTCTAACTTAAGAAACAATAAAGTACTGTTCCCCTTCCCCAATAAAAATAAAAAAGAAAGAAAGAAAAAGGAAGAAAGAAAGAGAAAGAAAGAAAAAGAAACTTCTGCTCTTTGCTTCACAGTGTGAAGCTTACTTCAGTAAGACCCCCCAGGGCTAGCTAGAACCTCTCGTTTCTTGCTGTTTGGAGAAATAGGGACCTTTCAGCCATTTGCAGGCTCCACCCAGGAAAATACGGCCATCAGGAAAACAATTGCAACCTCCTTCCTTGGGCTTATGTCATACTCTCCCATTTGAATGTAAACATGAGAATCGTGGAAAATATTATCACTAAGCGTAGAGATTACAAATACAAGTTGTAACTCCCAAAATTTGCTTTAGATTTAATGTGGAAGCAAATAAGCTTTCCGTCAGAATGAGAGGCTGGACAGATGGACATGCAGGGCCTCAGGCGGAACTTACCATGAGGCGTGGAGAACAGACTGAGAACGATGATAACATTGGGCTGAACTCCATGTTCTATGAGAACCTTCACAGCTTCAATCACAGTGTTTCCAGTGCCTGAAACAAAACGCATTGCCAACTTAACATTTATCTCAAAATGTCTTCAATGTTTCTCTGAAGTAAAGGCAGCTTAGTATCTAGCATAAGACACCACTCGGCAAAGCTTCATTTGAAGGTACCTGTTCTTTACCAGAGGCGTTAGTTTCAGTAAATGGACACGACACACACATTTTTCAGTTTTCTAATGCACAACAAGTACTAAATTCATTCAGTATGAGAGACATCAAATTTAATACCCACCCTCCAGCCCTAACCCCAGGAGGCCATGCCATGTGTGATCTGAGTAAGCTTAGAAAACCAAATAAGACAAAAAAGTATTTTGTCCAGAGGGAACAAATCCTTGAGATAATCATGGCTATACTCACTGGGCTAGACAGGGGACACGTTTCAATCTATGTTCAGTGTTCTATAAGTTGTCTCATTCGATCCTTTGCTTCAATGTATTCATTTTAAGAAACAATCTCTTTGGTGCTAATAAAATTTGACTCTTATCACACAGTGAAAATTGTCCAGTGAACTGCCCAGAGCAAGTCCAGATCCAACAGAGAAAAACACATTTAGAAATAATTTTTGCCTTGATACAAAGGCAAGCTTTAAGTGGAATTTAAACCCTAACCAAAGGTTACAGATCCAACTCAAGCCACTCACTGAGAATCGGATACATCAGAAGGACTTTTCTCCTGTAAATGTCTGGAGGGAACTTGGCATAATATACTTTGGCTCTTTGAGTCTCCTCATCACTCTGAATCAGGATCTTTCCAATCCGTATGGATCGACAGCAGTCTCGTAAACCTTGTTCCATTGCTTCACCTTGAAGAAAGAAATAAAAAAGAAGGAAAAAACAGTTACAGGGAGATGGAGTGAAGTCCAAGAATAGGTCAAAGCAGTGTTTGTGAGTGTAACAGAAAAACTGTACTGATGAAACTATACTATGTAACTGTTTTTAATGAATCCATATTGAAAACCACTGCGCTCATGTGATCTAATTAAATTGTGACCTTAAAATGTAGGAGGTGTAGACGTGGTAGTTGGGAAGCTGAAATGAAACTTATCTGTAAAACAAAGAAAATAGGATGATGATTCTTTAGTTCTGATAAGTTCATATTTTATACTCAGTGCAGGTCAATGAAACTAGGATAAGCTACTTTAATTGTGGCTTGCAAGTTTTAGAGCTATCATGCTTCCATGATTACAGGAAATAAAGTGTTTTGTTAAGCTGCTCCCTGATTTTTTCCAATATCATTGAACATTTTACTCCTATTATTTTAAGGGAGCCTTTAAAACACCTAAACTTGTTATTTTCATCTGAAAAACTATAAAAGGTGTATGTAAGAATGGGGCTACAGGCCAAAGGATCTCCTTTTAGATCAAGGTGGCATCAGGAAACATCACTTAGCCTCAGCAATGACTTCAGTTGCAGAGGTTTTGCTGGCAAATAGTGAAAAAATAGTGTATTAATTCCCTCTCCCCCCAGAGAACCACAACCAATAGCATTCCCCTCCACCGTGGGTTTCTGAACATGGAGCTATTTTTGAGTGTGAATTCTTTTAAGGAAGCGTTTACCAAAGTCAATCATTCTCATACCACCTTCAAGCCACATGTCTTCACTCATATGCGGGATATAAAACTGAAAGCAACAAAGGAACAAGACAAACAAATGAAGAAACAAAAACTCATAGACACAGACAACAGTTTAGTGGTTACCAGTGGGTAAGGGGGGTGGGGGGAGAGAGGTGAGGGTAAGGGGGATCAAGTATATGGTGATAGAAGGAGAACTGACTCTGGGTGGTGAACTCACAATGGGATTTATAGATGATGTAATACAGAATTGTATACCTGAAACCTGTATCATTTTACTAACCAATGTCACCCCAATAAATTTAATAAAAAATAAAGAGTTCTGCTTGTACTATTATTTACTTAATATTTTTTCTTTAACTGTTTTCATTTATATTTACTTTAAGAGGAAACCTTATGCCACTACTATAAATGTAAAAAGCTCCTAATATATATGAAATTTGACCACTAAGCTCTTAAGGTTAAAAACAACCCTGTCTCTGCATCACTCCAAAGTCATCATTGTTTGAGAGCTACCTTTTAATACAAAGGGAGTTTAAATCTCCTATTATACTTGAGGTATTCAATTATTCACACACAAAACTTCACAGCCAGAAGAAGAAAAAAGAATGTTTATATGTTTTTAAAAATAATAATCCGACTGTTTCCAGTGTAAGTGGGACTTCTACTGTCTCTTGGATCTTGCACAAAAAAAGAATTAATTAAATTACTGAATGGAAATAATCATCCCCATGTAACAGGTATAGGTTCTAGTTACAGACATATGATTTGGCTGCACAAATACAGAATTGTACACCTGAAATTATGTAATTTCATTAACAATTGTCACCCCAATAAATAAATTTAAAAAAAAAGGTTGGTTTTGAAGGGTAATCAGTTGGACTCAAACACAAACACAACATTTATAAGACCAGCCATTGGAAATACCTGAAGTTACTGACAATTTACTGCTTTTGCCTATATGGTCACATACCCATCAAATATAAAACTAGGTTACTATGGCAGATGCAGTCAGCAACACACAGGCCGGGATTCCAAGGCACCAGGAGGGTGGGCAAAACAGGTGGTGAGATGTAAGCTAAATCTGCAGTGATGACACACAAGACCACCTCTGCTGGCAAACAGCTGAGGGTTTCTACGCAGAGACAAAATCACACATATGCAGACCTACCGCTTCTCATTATGCTGACCCCACAATTTCCCTTCTCAAATTTCACTCCTTCATACTTGTACCCTGTTGAGAAACAAAACCAAAGAATTTATCTTTCATCATTGGAGCAACCTACTTATTTTATCAAGTGTCTATGGCTTAAAGCAATCCTTGTCCAGACATATTGCATAACGTCTTAGGTTCCCTGTGAAAGTAATCAGAAGAGTCAAGATTTTTCCATAGTTATTTCTTAATTCTTCGTAAGAAACTTGTAGGCTTCATCAAGTGTGAATAGGACATATGATACTATGATATTCACAAACACACTCCTCAAACTGAATTCAGAGCAGAATGCTATAAACCTCATCAGTTCAAACTGGCCCCACTGCGAGCCCCCATTCTGCCTTAAAAAGCAGGTGACAGACACTGAAGTCATTACCAAGATATGTTCAACCCTTGGTCTCATCCTGAATTTGTATCAATTATGATGCAGTAAGCTCAGCCCTCAATTTGCATAATGTCAGCCTTTGAATACAACAGCTTCCATTATTTACTAAAGAACTAAATCAGAATTTCAGATTCCTGAAATAGTGCGCTTGGTTGCTTTCTACTTGAGTAGAACAAAGCACCTTCTCCAATTCGCATTGTTTCTAGTTTTCTTTTTCTTTTTTACTTCTCATCCTTTTACCTGGAGTTTCAATGCCAAACCAGTCCAACCACTTATTAACACCAGCAGCTTCCCCACAGGGCTAAGATAAGCTGCCAGCAATTCTTAACTCTGCTCCCAATGGGCCTTCATCAAAGCAACACCTGCACCCTGAAGAATATTTTTTAATCTTTAAGTTGAATTGACAAGAAGCCATTAAGAAAAAGTCAGCCACACAGATTTCTTCACTAAATGTGTCCAGGTTTACTAACTTGTTTAAAAAAGCAGCTCTGGGGTGGCCGGATGGCTCAGTTGGTTGGAGCGCGGGCTCTTAACAACAAGGTTGACGGTTCAATTCCTACATGGGATAGTGGGCCGTGCCCCCTACAACTAAAGATTGAAAACGGCAATTGGACTGGGAGCTGAGCTGCATCCTCTACAACTAGATCGAAGGACAACGACTTAGAGCTGATGGGCCCTGGAGAAACACACTGCTCCCCAATATTCCCCAATAAAAAAGAAGAGCAGCTCCACCTAGACTCGTCACTCTGCATACTCAGACTGCTTTCTTTCCATTTCCCCCCAGTTCTATCTCAGAATTTTTATTAGGAAAGTAGGAGAGTAACAGCCATGGTTACCTGTTGGAGTGGTCACCATGCATTCCTTATATGGTAGTTGATTCAATCCCTCTTCCACAACAAGTCTGATCTAGAAAGTCAAAGAAAGAGGAAATTGAAAATCTGCTAAGAATCTCCTGTTCCCTCTTAGCCTCCAGAGCTGAACACTAGGTAAGATTCAGTAACACACTAGGCAAGTATGCAGATAGATCCAAATGCCAGGCTGCTAGGTATCCAACCGTGGTTAGGCACATGACTGCCAACCAAAGCCTCCAGTATGCCTTCTGATTCTCATTCGGTCGGTCCATACTCTATTAAGAGAGATTCACAACTACAGCAAGTGACAAGAGTCATGGTAGACACCCTTGGAAGTAATAAACTTCTGGTTACTCTGGACATAGCACCCAGGGGGAACTTGTCAGCCTTGCTCGGTGCTTTGAAACTGTTAAGTTAGATTCTTCTTAAGAAAGTCCATCATCATGCAAATAAACCCTGAAACTTTTTAGGAGGAAATAAATGAGTGGGTGGGGCTGAACCCATTTATGGAGCTTCAAGGAGGAACCAGTTGAACTGGGGCTTCTCAGCTAAAAAAATAATAATAATTAAAAAAAAGGCTCACACTGATCTTAATATGTGATACAGAGGACAGAGTCCCTGGAAACTACTAGAAACAGCCTTTACAAAGCACATGTGATATTCCTTAGGACAGGGACCTGGAGCCTACAAAAGTAAAGGCAGTGCTGGATCTGCAATGCAAATGTGTCCAATCAATATTACATTAGTGAATGAGAATGAGGAACAGCAGGGACAAAGGGCAGGATGCTGTGCTGTCATCACAACACAATACCCTGTTGCCATTAAAGTGATCAATGCTAAATAGGTTGACACTTCATCTGCCAGCAGCACTAGAGTGAATGGTACAGGAACCTCGATATACTGCTGTGGGCACCCGCACTCACCTCTAACCTCAACCTTCTGTAGAGGTTAATGTTTCTTTTCATTTTTAATTTATTAGGGTGACAATTGTTAGTGAAATTACATAGATTTCAGGTGTACAATTCTGTGTGACATCATCTATAAATCCCATTGTGTGTTCACCACCCAGAGTCAGTTATCCTTCCATCACCATATATTTGATCCCCCTTACCCTCATCTCCCTCCCCCCACACCCCTTACCCTCTGGTAACCACTAAACTATTGTCTGTGTCTATGAGTTTTTGTTCCTCATTTGTTTGTCTGGTTCTTTTGTTGTTTTTGGTTTATATACCACATATCAGTGAAATCATAGGGTTCTCTGCTTTTGCTGTCTGACTTATTTCGCTTAGCATCACACTCTCAAGAACCATCCATGTTGTCACAAATGTTCCTATATCATCTTTTCTTACCGCCGAATAGTATTCCATTGTATATATATACCACAACTTCTTTATCCATTCATCTATCGAAGGACATTTTAGTTGTTTCCATGTCTTGGCCACCGTAAACAAAGCTGCAATGAACATTGGAGCACACGTGCCTTTATAAATAAATGTTTTCAGATTTTTTGGGTAGATACCCAGGAGAGGGATTGCTGGGTCATATGGCAATTCAATTCGTAATTTTTTGAGGAACCTCCACACTGCCTTCCATAGTGGCTGCACCAGCCTGCATTCCCACCAACAGTGTATGAGGGTTCCTTTTTCTCCACAGCTTCTCCAACACTTGTTACTATTTGTCTTGTTGATGACAGCCATTCTGACTGGGGTGAGGTGATATCTCATGGTGGTTTTTATTTGCATTTCTCTGATGATTAGTGATGTTGAGCATTTTTTCATAGGTCTATTTGCCATTTATATGTCCTCTTTGGAGAAATGTCTCTTCAGATCCTCTGTTCATTTTTCAATTGGGTTGTATGTTTTTTTTGTTGTTGAGTTTCATGAGTTCCTTGTATATTTTGAATATTAGCCCCTTATCGAAGGCACTGTTTGCAAAAATCTTCTCCCATTCACTTGGTTGCCTCTTTATTTTGTCGATGGTTTCTTTTGCCGTGCAGAAGCTTTTAAGTTTCATATAGTCCCATTGTTTATTTTAGCTTTTACTTCCATTGCCTTTGGAGTCAAATTCATAAAATGCTCTTTGAACCCAAGGTCCATAAGTTTAGTACCTATGTTTTCTTCAATGCAGTTTATTGCATCAGGTCTTATGCTTAAGTCTTTGATCCATTTTGGATTAATTTTGGTACATGGTGACAGATAACAGTCCAGTTCATTCTTTTGCACGTGGCTATCCAATTCTCCCAGCACCATTTATTGAAGAGGCTTTTCTTCCATTGTATGTTTTTAGCTTCTTTGTCAAAAATTATCTGTCCATATTTATGGGGTTTTATTTCTAGGTTCTCAATTCTATTCCATTGGTCTATGTGTCTGTGTTTCTGCCAATACCATGCTGTTTTGATTATTGTAGCCCTGTAGTACAAACTAAAGTCAGGCAGTGTGATACCTCCAGTATTGTTCTCTTTTCTTAAGATTGCTTTGGCTATTCGGGGTCTTTTGTGGTTCCAAACAAATCTGATGATGTTTTGTTCTATTTCTTTAAAAAATGCCATTGGGATTTTGATGGGGATTGCATTAAATCTGTATATTGCTTTGGATAATATGGCCATTTTAATTATGTTGATTTTTCCAATCCATGAGCATGGAATGTCTTTCCATTTCTTTGTGTCTTCTTCAATTTCTTTCAAAAATGTCTTATAGTTTTCAGCACATAGGTCCTTCACATCCTTAGTTAAGTATATTCTTAGGTATTTTATTCTTTTTGCTGCAATTGTAAAAGGAATTGTTTGTTGTATTTCTTTTTCTGAGATTTCATTGTTAGTATATAGAAATGCAGTGGACTTTTGTATGTTGATTTTGTAGCCGGCAACTTTACAAGATTCCTTGATTGTTTCTAACAGCTTTTTGGTGGAGTCTTTAGCGTTTTCTATATATAGCATCATGTCATCTGCAAAGAGTGAGAATTTAACTTCTTCATTCCCAATTTGGATGCCTTTTATTTCTTTCTCTTGCCTGATTGCTCTGGCAAGGACTTCCAACACTATGTTGAAAAGCAGAGTTGATAGGGGACAGCTCTGTCGTGTTCCTGAATGTAGAGCAAAGGGCTTCAGTTTTTCACCATTAATTATGAGATTAGCTGAGGGCTTGTCATAGATGGCCTTTATTATGTGAAGGTATTTTCCTTCTATACCTATTTTATTAAGTGTTTTAATCATAAATGGATGTTGTATCTTGTCAAATGCTTTTTCTGCATCAATTGATAGAATCATATGATTTTTGTCCTTTATTTTGTTTATGTGATGTATCACATTGATGGATTTGCAGATGTTGAACCATCCTTGTGCCCCGGGAATGAATCCCACTTAGTCGTGATCAATAATCTTTTTAATGCATTGTTGTATTCGATTTGCTAGAATTTTGTTTAGGAGTTTCTATCTGTATTCATCAGAGATATTGGTCTGTAGTTTTCTTTTTTTGTGTTGTCCTTACCAGGTTTTGGTATCAGGGTAATGTTGGCCTCATAAAATTACTTAGGGAGTACTGTCTCTTCTTCAATTTTTTGGAAGAGTCTGAGCAGGATTGGTATTACATCCTCTTTGAAGGTTTGGTAGAATTCACTAGTGAAGCCATCTGGTCCCAGACTTTTGCTTTTGGGAAGGTTTTGGACGACTGATTCAGTTTCGTTGCTGGTGATCTGTTTAGATTTGTCTGTTTAGATTTTCCAGTTCTTCACAGTTCAGCGTTGGAAGGCTATATGTTTCTAAGAACTTGTCCATTTCTTCTAGGTTATTGAATTTGGTGGCATATAGTCCTTCGTAGTATTCTTGCATGATCCTTTGTATTTCTGTGGTGTCCATGATAACTTCCCCATTTTCATTTCTCATTTTGTTAATTAGTGTCTTCCCTCTTCTTATCTTAGTGAGTCTAGCCAAGGGTTTGTCAATTTCGTTAATCTTTTCAAAGAACAAGCTCTTTGTCACATTAATTTTTTCTATTGTCTTTTTGTTCTCTATTTCATTTAGTTCTGCTCTGATTTTTGTTATTTCCTTTCTTCTGCTGACCTTGGGTTTCATTTGTTCTTCTTTTTCTAGTTCTTTAAGGTGTAACATGAGGTTATTTATTTGGGATTTTTCTTGTTTCTTGAGATAGGCCTATAACGATATAAATTTCCCTCTTAAAACTGCCTTTGCTGCATCCCAAAAATTTTGGTAGGATGTATTTTCACTGTCATTTGTTTCTATGTATCTTTTGATCTCTCCTCTAATTTCTTCTTTGACCCAGTCGTTCTTTAAAAGTATGTGGTTTAGTCTCCATGTATTTGTGATTTTTCCTGGTTTTCGTTTGCAGTTGATATCCAATTTCAAAGCCTTGTGATTAGAGAATATGTTTGTTGGATTTCAATCTTCTTAAATTTGCTGAAGCTGATTTTATGTCCCAATATATGGTCTATCCTTGAGAATGTTCCATGTACACTAGAAAAGAATGTATAGTCTGATGTTTTAGGATGAAGTGCTCTATATATGTCAATTATGTCCATTTCATCTAATGTGTCATTTAGGGCTGCTATTTCGTTATTTATTTTCTGTTGGATGATTTATCCATAGCTGTCAATGATGTCTTTAAGTCCCCTAATACAATTGTGTTTTGGTCAATTTCTCCCTTTAGTTCTGTTAGTAGTTGCTTGGTATATTTTGGTGCTACCTGATTGGGGGCATAAATATTGATGACTGTTATGTCTTCTTGTTGTATAGTCCCCTTAACCATTATGAAATGTCCATCTTTGTCTCTTGTTATCTTTTTCATTATGAAGTCTGTTTCATCTGATATAAATATGGCTACACCTGATTTCTCTGGGTACCATTTGCTTGGAATGTCAATTTCCACCCTTTCACTTTGTGTCTATGCTTGTCCTTGTAGCTGAGATGTGTCTCTTGGAGACAGTATATGGTTGGGTTTAGTTTTTTGATCCAATCTGCTACTCTGTGCCTTTTTATTGGTGAGTTTAGTCCATTTACATTTAGGGTGGTTATTGATATGTGAGGATTTCCTGTCATTCTATCTTTAGTTTTCTGGTGAGGCTGTGTCTTCATTGTTTCTTTGCCTTTTTGTTGTTTTCTATTATTTCTGTGTGGTGGTATTCTATGATGTTTCCCTCTGTTTCTTCTTCTTCTTTTTTTTTTAATTAAATTTATTGGGGTGACAATTGTTAGTAAATTTATATAGATTTCAGGTGTACAATTCTGTATTACATCGTCTGTAAATCCCATTGTGTGGTCACCACCCAGAGTCAGTTCTCCTTCCATCACCATATATTTGATCCCCTTTACCCTCATCACCCACCCCCCACCCCCTTATCCTCTGGTAACCACTAAATTATTGTCTGTGTCTATGAGTTTTTCTTTCTCATTTGTTTTTCTTGTTCTTTTTGGTTTATATATCACATATCAGTGAAATCATAGGGTTCTCTGCTTTTTCTGTCTGACTTATTTCACTTAGCATTATACTCTCAAGATCCATCCATGTTGTCACAAATGCTCCTATATCATCTTTCCTTAACGCCGAATAGTATTCCATTGTGTATATGTACCACAACTTCTTTATCCATTCATCTATCGAAGGACATTTTGGTTGTTTCCATGTCTTGGCCACCGTAAACAAAGCTGCAATGAACATTGGAGTACACATGTCTCTATAGTGTTTCTTCTTTTATTACAGTATATATTTCAGTTCTGGATTGTTTTTGAGTGGTTACACTTAAGTTTACGTAAAAGGAAGTTTCATATTTAGAGTACTCCATTTTCTTCTGCACACTTACTTTCTCCATTCCCATATTCTAGTTCAGGCCTTTACTCTCCCCCTTTTTATGTTTTGGTTGCCACAAATTGTCCCTATTGATGGTGGTCGAATAGCCTCCTTCAGTATTTCTTGTAGTGCAGGTCGTGTATTAGAAAATTCCCTCAGCTTCTGTATGTCTGGAAAGGTCTTTATTTCTCCTTCATATCTAAAGGATATCTTTGCTGGATATATTTTCTTGGATCATAATTTCTCTTTTTCATTAGTTTGAATATTTGGTTCCACTCCCTCCTGGCTTGTAGAGTTTCTGCTGAAAAATGTGATGATAATCTAATGGGCTTTCCTTTGTAGGTTACCGTCTTCTTTTCCCAGGCTGCCTTGAGGATTCTTTCTTTGTCGTTGACTTTAGACAAGTTCAATACAATGTGCCTTGCAGAAGGCCTGTTGAGATTGAGGTAATTAGGTGTTCTATTTGCTTCTTGGATTCGAGGATCCAGTTCTGTCCACAAGTTTGGGAAGTTCTCATCGACAATTTGTTTGAATATATTCTCTGTTCCCTTCTCTCTTTCTTCTTCTTCTGGTATGCCCATTATTCTTACATTGCTCTTTTTGATGGAGTCAGCAAGTTCTTGTAAAGTTCTTTCATTTCTTTTAAGTCTCAAGTCTCTTCTTCCATCTGTGTAATTTCCAGGTTTCTATCTTCGATATCACTGATTCTTTTCTCCATCTGGTCAACTCTACTATCTAAGCTGGTTATTTCATTCTTAATTTGTTCTATTGAGTTCTTAATCTCCAGAAATTCTATTTGGTTCTCTTCTAAAATTTCAATCTCTTTCGTAAAATGCCCATGTTGTTCTTTGATTGTGTTTCTGAGTTCATTAAACTGCCTTTCTGTGTTTTCTTGCATCTCGTTGAGTTTTTTAGAACTGCAATCTTGAATTCTCTGTCATTTAAGTCTCATATTTCCATATCTTTAAGTTCCTTTTCTGGAGACCTTTCACTTTCTTTCTGAGCTGTCTTGTTGCCTTGGTTATTCATGGCAATTACTGATTTATTATTTGTCTTCTAGACAGCTACAGGAGTGGCTTCTGCAACAGGTTGATAGAAAGAGGTCTTTCTTTTGTTTTCCAGTACTTGTTGGTAGAATATTTTATTTTCTCTCTGACTGCAGCCTATTTTTCCTCTCTCACACAATAGCGCTATGTTTTCTCTGCATTATTCCAGCTTCTCACACAATGGGGGGATTCCCTGGGAGACAGGCTTCTCCTCTGTTAATAGTTCGCCTGGGTCAAAGGATGCAGTGTCCGTGTGGGTATGCGGAGAGCTTTTGAAGTTCCAAAGCTCTTCCTCCACCAGATTCAGAGCCCGTATGTTTCAGCAGTACTGTTTACAACTGCAGGGATACGCCCAGATAGGTGAGGCGGGGTGGGGGAGTGAGTTGTGAGAGGTGGCCCAGAGCAAAAGCAGCGACCACCACCACAGCCTGTCCTGCTTCCACAGCTCCCTCCATTTTGCCGGAACTAGTTGGGCTGCGAATCTGTGTCTGCAGTCCACAGTTCTCAGAACAGCAAATATTCTGTTCTTTTGATCTGACATTGCTACTGTTCCGCTTCTAGCACTGGGCAGGTGGGGGCGGGGCGAGCTCTGGGAGGGTAGGGAGGGGGCAGCTAGTCTCAGTGCCTAAGGCTTCCATTCTCTGCTCAGCGGTGAGGGCTTAAATCTCCGATTTCAGCCTTCTTCCCTCAGTCTTTTCTCCGAGGTCTCTGCCGTGCGCCTTGGGTTCAGCCATTTTATATGCTGCCCCCTCAGCCCTGTAGGCCATAAGCGGAGCCCTAGCAGTCCGAGTTCTTCCCTTTCCCACAGCTGCGGTAGTTCCGGGATGCAGCAAGCTCGGAGCACTGAGCCAGGTCTGCGTTCTGTGCCCCGCGCGGCTCCGTCACGGCACTTCTCCCTTCCCTCCTCCCCCCCTCGCGCGATTCTCCTACCTTTAGATGAATTTAGTAGTGGGCCTCTTTGTCTTGCCTGTCTGCTGTGCAGGGAGTCCTTTGTGGAGTTATTTTTGTTCAATTAGTTGTAAATTCCAGGGGAGCTTTACAGAGGCTCACCTCTCGCCACCATTTTGATGACAATTCGAGGTTGATGTTTCTCTTTTCTTTAGTTTTGTTATTTTATATAATTGCTCTTTAATTCAGTTAAGAGACTAAAGGAGAATAAATATGCAATTAAACTGTATTTTGTAAGAGGTTAATGTTTCTTAAGAGCAAATTGCAAGGGAAGAAGAGGATCCCTTTCCTCGAAGAGCCTAGATCTCCTCCAAGGGGACTAACACTCCTCTAAAGAGTCTTACTTCTTAATCTGACTGCCAGGGAAACAAATGCTGATAAATTAAGGGTTTAACTGTCAACTACAATGGGAACCATGTGCTAGAAGAGACAGTGCATTAGAAACCCTCAGCAGTGGAAACCTAAAAGCTCCATCACTCCACCCCCACCTCCCAATACCAGGACCTTCACAGCCAGCTGCAGAAAACATAGGGGCCCAATTATCACCCCGTCAGGTAAATTACACCTTGGGTCCTTATTATCTCATGTGACTAAGACATAATGCCTGCCCTTTCATGCAAGCATTTTACAACATTTATGAACTTAACTCCTAGTTTCTATAGAAAAAAGAAAGCAAAAGAAAGAGCAACCATTTTCTACCAGTGAACACCAAGACCTCTGTTTTCCCCACAGCAGCCATTGACACAAGTTCCTTCCTCCTTGAATCTGTTCCTTTGGTTTGATGACATTTATCAATGACAGAATGACCCATCACTCCAGGAATGTCAACTACATTTGTCTTGATGCAATCAAAGTTATGGCTGCCCTTACAAACTCGAATAATTGTAAATGGAAGCAGCATCTGAAGTAAGAATATTTAAAGCCAGAAGTAGAACAGGAGTTGTTTACATTCTTTTTTTTTTTTTGCCATTGTGCACTTTTATTTTTTTTATTTTTTTGTAAGTTCACATTTTAGTCAATAAAAATGTGTTGACTTCAACAATGCAGATAGTTTTAAAATCAAACAACAGATTTTACAGTGTGAAACACAAGTCTTCTGCCCCTATACTTCCACAGTCAAGATTTATACCCCAAAGAAGCAATAACTTTTAACTCTTTTGGTTTACTTTTACTTTCAAAATAATATGCTTATAATGTTTTCTCTTTTTTTGTTTATTAGTTTCAGGTGCACAAGACAAGGTAATATTTAGACGTTCATCATTTATATCCCTCACACTGTGGCACTGTGGATCCCCTCCCCCCACTCCCCCTTCCACTATCCCTCCGACATCGCACCGAGCCATCACATTATATATATAAAATTATAGTTGGCATTCATTATTGTTCAGCTTCAGGTGTACATTGCAGTGATCAGGCATCTACATCTTCCCTGAGGTGGTCTCCCAAATGGGACACGTGTCCATCAGATACCCTACAAAATCTTTATAACATTATTGATTACGTTCCCCAAATTATTTTTCAAAAACCCTGAGGCCATTTTGTGGTTACCGACTGTTTTCTAATCCCCTCACCTTTCCCCTTATCCCCACCCCCTCGCCCATCTAACAACCCTCAGTTTTTCCTCTTTGTCCCCAGAACTGTTTCTGATTAGTTCATTCACTTATTCTTTTCTTTAGATTCCACATATAAGTGAGATCATATGGTACTTGTCTTTCTCTTTCTGACTTATTTTGCTTAACATAATGTTCTCTAGATCCATCCATGTTGTTGCAAATGGTAAGATTTCTTTTTTCTTTATGGCTGCGTAATACTCCATTGTATAAATGTACCACAGCTTCTTAATCCAGTCATCTACCAATGGGCATTTTGGTTGTTTCCATGTCTTGGCTATTGTGTATAGTGCTGCAACATAGGAGTAACATATACATAGGAGTGCATAATAAACATAGGAGTGCATACAGATTTTTGAATTGGAGTTTTGGATTTCTCCGTATAGATACCTAGGAGTGGAATTACTGGATCACAGGTTAGTTCCATTTTCAGATTTCTGAGATACCTCCATACTGTTTGCCATAGAGGCTGCACCAATCTGCAATCCCACCAACAGTGCACAAGGGTTCCCTTTCCTCCACATCCGCGCCAGCACTTGTTGTTTGTTGATTTATTGATGATAGCCATTTTGACTGGGGTGAGGTGGAATCTCATTGTGGTTTTTATTTGCATTTCTCTGATGGTTAGTGAGGTTGAGCATTTCTTCATATGTCTGTTTGCCATCTGTATGTCCTTTTTAGAAAAATGTCTCTTCATGTTCTCTGCCCATTTTTTAATTGGGTTGTTTGTTTTTTTTGGAGTTGAGTTGAGTGAGTTTTTTTATACATTTGTGATATTAATCCTTTATCGGATATATCATTGGCAAATATCTTTTCCCATTCAGTAGGATCCCTTTTTGTTTTATTGATGGTTTCCTTTGCTGTGAAAAAACTTTTTAGTTTGATGTAATCCCACGTGTTTATTTTTTCTCTTACTTCCCTCGCGCGAGGGGATATATCAGTAAAAATCCTACTCTGGGTAATGTCTGTGAAGTTTCTTCCTATATTTTCTTCTAGATATTTTATGGTGTTTACACTCTTTTGAGATAAAGATTTTCCAGAAGGAAAATCTAAGTGAAAATTAACAAGCCACTTTTCTCTGTTTCCCAAAGTAAATACTGAATTTCGATTGTAAACTCTACGAGATGGGACCATGTCTGTATTGTTTACTGCTGTACGTCCTCCCCCTGCAACACAGCCTAGCACAGTGCCTGACTTACAGGAATTCAATATCTATTTGATGAATGGATGAATACTAATGAGCACAGCATTCCAAGCACTGAGCACACTTAGATATAAACCCAAGAAGGAAACACAGTGCTTACCCTAAAGACGAACCAATTTGGCCTGAGATCCTCTCAGATCACTCTATCTAAATAGAATCGAGCATGGTAAATCCTTAACAGAAAGTCCCTGAGGAAAGCACAGATAGTCCAACCTAACATTTCACCTGTGAGGATAGTACAGGAAAGAAGCAACAAAATAAATACTCCATGTAAAGTATAAAGAGAGTTATCAGATTCTGTGCATTACATGGATATCATAGGATAAGTACTGTGTTTCCCCGAAAATAAGACCTAGCCAGACAATCAGTTCTAATGTGTCTTTTGGAGCAAAAATTAATATAATACCTGGTATTATATTATATAAGACCCGGTATTATGTTATATTGTATTGTATTGTACTATATTACATTACATAATATTGTACCGGTTCTTATATTATACTACGTAATTACTATGTAATATAAGACCCGGTAGTAAAATAAGACCAGGTCTTACATTAATTTTTGCTCTAAAAGACGCAGTAGAGCTGATCGTCCGGCTAGGTCTTATTTTCGGGGAAACACAGTACGAGGTCTTCCTTATATCCTTGCTTTTTCTTTAATGTACTTCACTGCCCTAAGATGATGCATTAAGGGTCACTCGTGACTAGATTACTTGCAAGATCCATTTGAGAGGCAGTGACACCTGAGAACTACGGAGAATGAGTTCATGGGCAATGCTTTGAGGTGAAAAGGGATTGACAGAGCTTTAATGCAACAGTAAAAACAATACTTCAGGAATCCAGCAATATGATGCTTACTTGGTACAATCTCTCTCACCCCCACAATGCTCTAGACCAAAAAAGCCCCTCGAGCTACAATGATTATATTGCTAGGAACAATAATTAAATAAAAATGAAAAGCCTCTACCTACCAAACGATCCGCAGAAAACATGAAGTCCCCTCTACTGGCTGTCCTAAAAAAAAGAGTAGTATAAGTTTTAATGTAGATTAGAGCTTTAAGGTAAAATATTACTTAATACATATATTAACACTGATATTAACACCTATTACATACTAAAAGCTTAAAAAAGTAACATGTATAGACTATTACTGAGAAAATGTATTTTCACTAGGATATAGGAATTTAAATGTTATGACTTGATAAATATTATTGAAAATATTTGATATCAACACTAGATATAGGAACTGGAAAGATCAGGCAGTCTCCCACCAAGCTCTAAAACCCATATTACCAAGATAAATAACACATCTACTTGGTCTTTCAATCCTTTTTGGAATCCTATTTGGATAATAGCACAAATAAATGCAATACTTTTGCCATTGCTTGCAAGAATGCATAACCTAATTTCTGACCTCCTTCTCTGTTGATTGACAGACAATTTGTTCCTTTTGTCTGTTTTTCAATCAAATATTTTCTTCCCTAGATCTTTCTGTCATTTTCCTGTGCATTTCTTTCTGGTCAATACTTTCATATCCTGAGGTACCCAAGTAATAATAATCCAGATTTGCACAAGCTGTGAACCAGACCAAAAGGGAATGTTAAAAGGCTGACTTTTTTTCTGTACATAAAAAGTCTAGTATTGTTCCTCCTCCTTCTCCCAAAGTTGAATGATTTGACTGAACAGACTGGTTTACAGTTTATGTACTTCAAAATCTCCATCTGCCTATCCATAGCATACCTAAAATACTCCCCCACAGAGCATTGAAATGACATATGCAAGGTTTCTTAGAGTATCCACAGTTCTATCTTATTATGGATATTAATGAAGCCGACAGGAAACCATAACAGCCTAGATATGTCAGAATTTAGCTTTTAAAATTATTAAATTGGCCCTTCTTAAGGGTCATAGCTATGCTGGAATGGAGTCATATCCTGAGGCCTGTAGGCCAGCCTGTAAAGCAGGTTTCAGAAGGTACACTCTGCTTAAGATAACAGAAGAATGCAGCCTGTTAAGCATCAAATATACGGCACTGTTCTCTTTTCTGTTCTTACGATAACATCACTGACTCACAACCCCAACCTGTCTTACTTCTCTTTCTTTTCAAGACCACCTTTCTGCAGTCACGTACACCTGGACAGGACGCCACCAGGAGCTGAACCATTCATATTGCTGGAGCTTGCATAAGAACTGACCAGTCAACACAGCCATGACCCTGGACCCCTTACTCATGATTACTCATGATTTCTGCCCCTAAAAGCCCCACATTGTAAGTCCTTGGGGAGTTCAGACTTGAAGTGATCCAGCTTCCCATTTTCCTTGCATGAAGCTCTGCAAATAAAGCAACCCTAATTTCTCCACTGCAAAACTCAGTGTTCAGTGTCTGCCTCTGCTGTGCACCAGCGGGGAGTAACGTTCTTCCTGTTTGGTTCCATTAATTCTCTAAAATATGGACCATAATTGAGCAATAACAACAATATAGGTCTGAATTCTTTAAATATTCCCTAGACTTGGAAAAATCTGTCCACACACACCTACATACACAGAGAGAGCCCATTTAAAACAGGCTCTATTTTATGTACTGTGGTTTTCAAATAAAACTATACTATTACACTAGCACCCTTCATTTCTATAATTAATCTTTACAACATGCATGTCAAGGAAGAAAAGGTCAGTGAAATACAAAAAAAAAACACAAAAACTGAAGCATACTGCTATTTGCTAGACCTGTACAAAGTTGTCTAGGCAACCAGAACACAGTTTTTCTTTTTTCTTTTTTTTTTTTTAAAGATTTTATTGGGGAAGGGAAACAAGACTTTACTGGGGAACACTGTGTACTTCCAGGACTTTTTTCCAAGTCAAGTTGTTGTCCTTTCAGTCTTAGTTGTGGAGGGCGCAGCTCAGCTCCAGGTCCAGTTGCCATTGCTAGTTGCAGGGGGCGCCGCCCACCATCCCCTGCAGGGAGTCGAACCAGCAACCTTGTGGTTGAGAGGATGCACTCCAACCAACTGAGCCATCCGGCAGCTCAGCGGCAGATCAGCTCAAGTGCCATGTTCAATCTTAGTTGCATGGGGCGGAGCCCACCATCCCTTGCGGGACTCGAGGAGTTGAACTGGCAACCTTGTGGTTGAGAGCCCACTGGCCCATGTGGGAATCGAACCGGCAGCCTTCGGAGTTAGGAGCATGGAGCTCTAACTGCCTGAGCCACCGGGCCGCCCAGAACACAGTTTTTCAATAGGGAAAAAAAGTCTGGATTTATCTTAAAGAAATACCTAGTAACATTATCTTGGGAACACATTTGTAACATTCATTTTTAATTTCTGAACAGTTACACATAAGTTTATTACATAGAAAAGTTATATTAGGTTAAGTGATCAGAGTTGACCAGATCTGTAATTTTGTTTTAGAATCAAACACTTTAACACCTTTCAGTCTCTCCCACAATATCAGCTTCAGCTAACTTTTGCATAAGGAGCACCTGCTCTACTTTCCAAAAAAGATACACACTATGAGAACCTAATATGAAGTCAACTCTTGATAGCTGCTATTTGACAATTAAACCAGTCACTGCTCCAAGTCATCCCACTGCAAACAATAATTACTAACATCTGTCCCGCTGTTTTAGACAGACTTGAGACCTGTACTGTTTACTGTAAGTCAATTTAGAAGTTAAAGTACAGCTAAAATCCAATGCTCCTCCATCTTGCGTGCTTTATATAGTTACAACATGCAGTCCAGCTGGCTGGACCCCCATTCCCTGTAGCAGTCAATTCAGAAAGCGATCCCTTCACTAGATAGACACTAAGTACTTCAATATCTTCTATTATCAGACCGGTCCTTAGTGTGCATGCATGAGGCCACATCAAAACAGACAGGGACATAAGCCCCGAAGAAGACTTATGTAGGGTGCCTGTGGTAAGCGGGACTGTATTTCTGTACATGTAGTTATGGAAGGTGCCGTCACTTCATAATATCCTATCCTGTTTGTGTGAGGGGTGCCGATATTTGAAGATAAAAGCAACAGAGGCTTCTGTTAGGAGATTTGATTGACAGAAACAAAACTAAAACACTGTCTCCAGCCTAAATAACTAAGCATCAATTAGTCGTGAAAGGTTGTAGTGAATCTTTCCATACTATTTCATAGCAGGACAAACATGATCTGGGGTTTTCAGGTTGTCAGGGTTTTCAAGTTGTCAGGGTTTTCAAGTTGTCAGAATGTGAGTTGTATGTACAGTTTAACTTCTTTTATTGTCTCTTGAAAGCTCAAGAAAGCAGCACCTATGGATGCAATCCGAAGCATGCATAAATGCACACTTGAAGGCTTGAAGTGCCTTAAGGTTCACGGCTCTTCACCGGTTATAACAAATATTCACAGACAGTAAAGTATTGTGTTTTAGTCTCCCACAAGCTCCAAGAGATACTACCGTTGTTTCCCCGAAAATAAGATCTACCCCAAAAATAAGCCCCAGTTAAGATCGTCAGCCAGGCGGATGCATTTAGTACATTATGACGATGTTCCAGAAGAAGATGACATGACTGTATTTGAGTAAATGTAGATTGTTGTACATGAAAAAAATAAGATCCCTGCCGGCTTGGTGGCTGATGTGTTTGGAGCACGGTGCTCCTAATGCCAAGGTCACGGGTTTGATTCCCACATGGGCCAGCGAGCTGCGCCCTGTACAGCTAAGATTGTGAACACCGGCTCTCCCTGGAGCTGGGCTGCCATCAGCCTGAGCAGCTGGAGGTACGCGTGGGCTGCCATGCTTCCGTGGGCTACCGTATGCTACCGTGTGCTGCCATGAGCGGCCAGTGGCCAGCGTGAGTGGCCGGCTGCCAGCGTGAGCAGCTGGCAGCCGGCGAGAATTCCTGTGAGCTGCTGTGAGACAACCGACTGCCTTAGCCGGGGTGGAGCGCAAGGCTCATGATACCAGCCTGGGCCAGGGAGCTGTGTCCTACACAACTAGACTGAGAAACAATGGCTTGAACCATAGGGGGGAGGGAGGTGGAAGAAGGGGAAAAAGAAAAAATAAGACATCCTTTGAAAATAAGTGCTAATGCATCTTTTGGAGCAAAAATTAATATAAGACCCGGTCTTATTTTTGGGGAACCACGGTACCAACATCCTCATTTTACAAATGCAAAGTTGATTGTGGTGATGCTTGCACAGCATGAACATACTTAAAAGCCACTGAATCATACACCCGAAACAGTGGATTATTGGTATGGTATGTGAATTATCGCACTAGAGATGTTATTTAAAAAGCGACCATGAAAAATGCACATATAAATAACATTTCCCAGATAATTTCTGAAGCCTATCTACAGGGGCAGTAGGTTCCAAGACTCAAGGTCAGTAACTCCTGCTCCATAGAAATAAGAATCATCATCCAATTTTCTTTGTTTTACAGATAAGTTTCATTTCAGCTTCCCAACTACCAAACCTACACCTCCTACATTTTAAGATCACTATTTAACTAGATCACATGAGTGCAGTGGTTTTCAATATGGATTCATTAAAAACAGTTACATAGTATAGTTTCATCAGTACAATTTTTAAGAGCTTCAGAAAGAACCCTCAGTAATTGAGTATCTATTATTTGCAAGGCATGGCTGCAATTCAAAAATGTAAAAGACACAATGTTTGTCCTCAAGGAGCTTAAAATCTGATAGGTGAGATAAGATTGATACATAAATACCAATATACGAAATAAAAGGTGAATATTGCATTAAAAAGGCTAGGGAAGATCAGCATAGGGAGAATGATTAGGGAAACCTTTTTGGCAGTGGTAGACATTTAATGCTGGGCTTGACCTTGAAGAATATGTAGGACTTCAACATGCAGAGTAGAGACAATTGCAGATGAGAGTGGAAGCAGGGATGTTTCAAATTAGTTCCAGGGATCCAAAAAGAGGAGCCTCAAGGTCAAGGTAAGGCTTCTGGACTTTATTCGGTATATCCCAAGAAGTCACAGAAAGATGCTGAGTAGGGCAGTTATCGAATGAAAGTGGTGTATTTATCAGCTTGATTGTTCAGTAATGTGTGGATGTGAGTGGGGTAGAGAAAAAAATCAGGAGAAAAAGTGAGTAATATGATTTAAGGAGTGGCATCCTGACTCAGTTTAAAAGGTGAAAGCACCCATTGAAAAGGGAGTTTTTGACATGCAGCAGCTACTCCTTTAAAGTGCTGCCAATATGCAAGCCAACTATATACATCGGTTAAGAAACCCCATGTACAACATGAGTTTTGAGACGTCAAAATAGCATTGAACATGAAATTTTAGCTACCTTAGCTTTTGGGGTTAGAAGGGGCGACAAAAGCTCCTTTAGACTCCTTTTGCTGCATTCAATATGCAGGAAACAGTTGACATTCTGTAAGTTTACAATAAAACAATCCTGATAAGAGTTGGATGATAAGCTTGCATGTGACCAAGTAAACATAAACTCCAACACCGAAAGACCTTACAGAAACTGAGAAATCTGCAATAAGGAATACTAAAGGGCCAGATGGCCAGTTGAGCCAAACAGAATTTTCTTGAAGTTGGTTTATTTCTATTTGTGAGCTTCAGGTGATTGGGGGTAGAGTAACCTTGGGTGGTAACCATTTGTGGGTTACGGCTTTACCGCGTGGACCGGCACCGGAAAGGTAACGTAGGCGCGTTTCCGTGGCTGGGATGGCAGGATTCCTCCAGACGACACAGAGAAGAAGCAGGAGGGTACCTGGAAGGCTTCCTCCCCACCACAAAGCATGGACGAGGAAAGAGGGTGGCAGGGCTGGGTCATGTGACTCGGTTCTTTAAAGAAAAGCTTTGGCCAAATTTCCAAGGACCAGTTTGTCAAAGCCAGGAAAATTACCCATTAGCCCCATTATTTCTCATGCCCGTCACCCCCCTTCTCCCCCGCCATCCTATACCTCCCTCCCTTCCCCCTTCTGCTCTCTACTCACTTGTCCCGGATGATGGTCTGCAGCTCCCGGATCTGATCATTCATCGGCAACAGCTTAAGCTGCGCCCCGATCTGCCCCGACAGTTCGCAACCCCCTAGGAGGGAGTCACCGGGAGGTGCGTCACAGTTGCCCCTACCACCGTTGCTGTCTGAGTTGAGGCTGGTGTCGCCGCAGGCCTTAGAGGCCCCCTCCGCCGGGGCGCGGTCTCCTCCCGCATGATCCGGGATCACGTCGCCACGTCGCGGCGGCTCGAGGCTTGAGACAGAGTTTACTTTTTGGTTGTGACAGGGCATGGAGTCCGGACACCGTAACTCCGTGGCCATACACTGGACCCCTGGCTGTTCCCGCTGGTACAGACCCCTAAGGATAGAGGAGAGAACTGGCCGATGCTCACGTGCTCTGTCAGTTGTGCCCGCCCCCTCGGAACCTGAACGCTTGGCGGCCGTGTCACCCCCAGCCTCCAAGGATTCCCTTTGGCCCCGCCTACCAGGCGCACAGACTGCCTAGACACCTTATTGGCTTCTCCCACTGCCACTCTGCAGCGCATTGCGTGTTAACCCTTTGAGTCAGCGCAGCTGCGTGGGTTCTCGCGCCTAGTCTGGCAGATCCGTTGAGGCTAGGAATGCTTCCGGGATACCCTAGGGATTCTGCACGCGGAACCTAGTTTGAGTGTTAGAGCCAGGAAAAGCTATGGGTGCAGGGTGATAAAATGATTACACCCACAAGGTCCCTGTGTTCAGACTTGGTGTCTTGGCAGACACATTATACTTCAGTAACTGCACCTTCACTTAGCTCGTCTCTGTAATCGAAAGAGCAAATAAAACATGCCTAGCAGGCTGCCCAGGAGCCTACCCTCTAGACTAAACTGTTCTACAATCTGCAGCTTCCTAACCTCATATACTTGCCTACCTGTCACTTTATGGTTCTCTAACAAGATACCACAGACTGGGTGGCTTAAAATCACACATTTATTTTTCACAGTTCTTCAGGCTGAAAGTCCAAAATCAGGGTGCTAGCATGGTTGTGTACCGGTGAGGGACACCGTACTGGTTTGTAGATGGCTGCCTTCTTGCAGTGCCCTCACATGACAGGGAGACATAGATCATCTCTCTCATGTCTCTTCATAGACAAGCATTAATCCCATTTATAAGGACTGCACCCACATGACCTAACTACCTCTCTAAGCTCCCACCTCCAAATATCAACACATTTGTGATTAGAACTTCAACATATGAGTTTTGGGGAGGCACAAACTCAATCCATAGCAATACTGAAAGCTGATTTGCGATCAATTTGTGAGGCGAATAAAACATCTTAAGATTTTACTTTTTATGCTTCATTTTCCCATCCCAGAAAGTGCCCTCACACTCCCTCCCCCCATTGAGATCTGTTCATTCATTCATTCAACAAGTATTTATTGAGAACCCACTTTGTGCCACACACTCTTTTTTAGGTGTTGGGTGGTAAAACAGAAAAATATCCCTGTTCTCATGAAAGTTACACTCTATTGACAAGGAGACAGATAATATATGAAATAAATAAGTGAAATGTGTATTATACTAGATAGTGGCAATCAGGGAAGGGAAATACGGAGTGATGACAAGTAAAGCACAGCATTTAAAACGGGTGGTCAGCAAAGCCCTCGTGGAGAAGATATCATAAAAAACAATGATCTGAAAGAAGAAAGGAAGCAATCTGGGAAGGTAGCTGAAGGAAGAGTGTTCCTAGAAGAAATTAGACATCAATAATAGAAAGATAAATAATACACTATAAAATAGGCAAAAGAGAGACACTTCCAGTTCTGAAGAAAAGGGAGTAAATTTCCTTTTGGTCTTCCTCCAACTAAATACAAGCCAAAAACCATGTATACTAGATATAAAGCAAACATAAGAAGACTCTAAAATGTAGGAGAAAGACAGAATGGCTAAAGACACCAAGACCCAAGGAATGACATGGTGGTGAGTGCTCTGAGTTTTGTTTTTATCTCATATATCCTGGACTAGGTACTAGAAAGGTCAACAAGCAAAAACAATGCCAACAGGCATGGACCAAAAAACAAACAAACAAAAAAACAACCCAATAAAAGCATACTCTGTCTTGCCAAAGAACCAGGAACAGGGCAGCCTACCAAGACAGAAAACTTCAGACAATCATCTCTCTACGCCAGTCAAAAATCATAGGAAAAAACTGGGGCTCTACTCCCATCAGCAAAGGCTGGGTGTGGAGCCAAGACTTCCACTCTTAGCTTACCATCCGCAAGCAAATGGACATGGAGAAAAAAGTATGTGGAGATGGAGAAAATTAATGACATCCTAAAGTAAATGGTTAAAGAAAGCTGTCCAACAAAATTTGCCAAATTTCTCCAAATGTTGCCTACAGTAGTTAGCTGAATTCCTCATAGGGTGACATCTCAACAGTTGCCTGGAGTGTCAGTACTTAGACTATGTGCTCCTCAAGGGCAAAGACCATCTTTTTTACATGATCTCTCCAGTGGTTATCATAATGCATGACACATATGCATTTGCAAGGTGGGTTGTAAATGATGGATCAATGCCCAGAATGTAGATGCTTCATCATGTGAACTTAGTGTGATGCCATTCTTCCCAAGGTGTCTTGACATGAACAGAATCATTCTACGTGTCTTTTCCTGACATACCTACCGTGTTTCCCCAAAAATAAGACCTAGCCAGACAATCAGCTCCAATGTGTCTTTTGGAGCAAAAATTAATATAAGACCCAGTAATATACTATAATGGGTATTATATTATATTATATTTATATTTTATGTTATGTTACGTTAGGTTACATTATATTATACCTGGTCTTATATTAAAATAAGACTTGGTCTTATATGAATTTTTGCTCCAAAAGATGCATTAGAACTGATTGTCCGGCTAGGTCTTATTTTCAAGGAAACACAGTAGTATTAATTTTTGACCTAAACCATCTGCAAATTCTCCTGAGCCACAAGGTAAGGAAATCAGTAAGTCTTACCTGATTCCTGCAACTGATTAATTGGAGAGTCTGTTATTTTTACCAACCAATAAGATATAGAAACTTTCTGATACAAGGGTACACCCTTGCTCATTAAGAGATTTTGTCATTTGAAAGAGGAAGAATGTCTTGAATACTAGGGTTTATCTTCATATTTATTTGGAGTAAGTTAATCTATAAATTTAGGGCTACAATAAAGAACTATTGATGAAACCCACTTATCATCAACTGTTACTGATACCAAATACAAAAATATCTTCCTCATCTAAGAAATATTCTGCACATAATTTTTGATTCTGCATATTTCTTGTTTTTGCATTTGGCCTGATACAGTACTGAAGTCACACCTCTGCATCTTCTTCTATTTCACCCTGGGGAAACAAATCCACATCTTGTGTCTATACAATGAACCCTTGCGCTCCAATTACTTCAGCTTCTCCAAGATCCATATGGGCTGCTTATCAGTCACTAATTATGTGGAGCTCCATTCAGAGGCTATTGAAATGCACTGTTTAGTAGAGGAATCAATTAGAAGGCAGAAAAGGCTCTCAAAAACTCTTAAGGCCTCAACCTCTTGTGCCACATCCAGGATTTTATTGTGAGCTATCAGGTCCTAATTCTTTTTTGCAAATCTTTATTTCTGTCCCTCTAGCCGTAAATTCACTTAACCTCAATAGATTATTCTCAAACAGATGGCCAGACAGAATACACCAAAATTCGTATCTATACTAGTCCCCAAGTGTTAAGCAAAACCTTAAAAAAACGAATATTCTTTCTAATGTACAGCTTCCTCTCAAAAACAAATCACTCCTCTGCAATGCAGAAAATACCATTCCATGGAATTATCACTTTTATGCTCAGTATTTCCTGGCCCCTACCTCTTATACCACAACCTCTATGTAGACTTCAGGCAATTACCCAGCCAAAGTCAGTATCACAATAACCGCTCATACTCCTGATTAAAGAGAGAAGCTATTCATGGTTTGGACCATTCAAAATCACTACTTCAACATACCTGTCTCAAGGACCTTGCTTCTCAATTTTAATGTGCATATCAATAATCTGGGGAATTCTTATTGAAACGTAGTCTCCGAATCATTGGTCCCAGTGAGGCCTGAGATCCCAGGTGATGCCAATTCTGGTGGTCCCTGGACCACATTTTAAGTAGCGAGATTTTAAGGGAAATAAAACAAGGCAATGTCATAGAGAGTTGCAGGAACAGGGGGTAGCTTCTTTAGCTAAGGTGTATCAGAAAAGCTTCTTTAAGCAGGTGATATCTGAGTCATTAAAAAGTCTCCAGTTAAGATGTTCCAGGTGGAGGGGAAAGCAAGTGCAAAGGCACTTAGGTAGGAATAAGTTCCGGTGTTTTCTAGAAACAGGAAAGACCACTGTGGCCTTCCTGAAGTACTCAAGTGTTTCTTCCACATTTTGGGTATAATTAAATGAAAAGAGCACTGTATTTGGAGCCATAAAACCTAGGTTTGGTCTTCATCCCATTAGCTCTGTGAGCTTTGTCAAGTCACAACCTGTCTCAGCCTGTTTTCTCATAAATATGGGAATATTAGTAAATAATGCTGTCGTGCGGGGGACCCTGCTCGCTGCGCCATTTGTCATGCAAGGTGTCTTGCGGGGTCTCTGGTCCTGCTCCCCACATAAGAACGCAGGATATAGTGAGGCCAAAAATGAACACCCATGGAGCCATAGGTAGGGGAGTCATACCACTATATTCTCTCTGGCGGCTGTGTTGGAGACACAGAAAACAGGAGCCACACGATCCGCAATCCACACTCCGCTGCTTGCAGGCTCAGCCACCATCGTCTTGCTGGCCCCCATTCGCTGCTAGTGTAGCCACAGCAGTTATGTTAGTGGCCAATGGCTCACTGGTTACAGCTGACGGCCATCCAATCATAGTTGATGGCCATTTACTACCCGAGCCAGCACCTTTCTGTGTGAGGCCGAGACCTAGAAACTGCTTTCTGGGGCTCTGTCACCACACTCCACCCCTACAGGGTTTTGCCTCACAATCTATGCGACAAGCGTCTTCCGTGAGGGGCCTTGTGCGAAGACCTTGGAGGTGAATGCAATATCCTGGACACAGCCAGGCTCTCTGGGCACAGCCAGGGTTTCTCAGGTCACCACCAGTACTTCTGGGCACAGCCAGACTTCCTAAGCTTCTTAGGGTACCACCTGTCTCCCCGGGCACAGCCAGGGTTTCTCAGGGCACCACCAGTACTTCTGGGCATGGACAGACTTCCTGGGCTTCTTAGGGTACCACCAGTCTCCCTGGACACAGCCAGGGTTTCTCAGGGCACTGCCACTCTCTCTGGGCACAGCCAGGGCTCTCAGGGCACTGTCACTTCCTGGACTCAGCCAGGGCTCTCAGGGCACTGTCACTCACTCTGGGCACAGCCAGACTTCCTGAGCTCAGCCAGGGTTCTCAGGGCACTGCCACTCACTCTGGGCCTCTCAGGGTACGGTGCTGGAACAACAGCGACTCACAGTCAAGGTGCTTACATATTCTCCATGGCGGCTGGTCAAGACTCAAAAGCAAACATCCACCAGTTCCACTACATGGTGGTATGTTCCGAAGCAAACAGTCAAGAGGTCCATTAAATTAGGAATGGAAGGCAATTCCCCATAGTCCATAGTCATTCGCCAGGGCTGTCCTGGGGGTGAGGGAGGACCTTGACCTCACCTGCATCTCCCGTGGAGGACTCAGAAAGCTTTCCTTCTAGGACTATAAGTCCTGCATCAGGGCTGCCTCAGCAAGAACTTCCCAGCCCACAGGGCCACAACGACCTACACTTTCTCCGGCCTATGCTGTTTGTAGGAACCAGCCCTACACAGGGGTCCAGCTCTCCAGCAGCTGCTCCTCCTGGTCTTCCTGAGACTGAGTGTTCATACACACAAACTGCTCCATCGCCCTTTGGAGAGCTTTGGCCAGCATCGTACCCTGCTAACTGCGCCATTTTTCATGCAGGGGACCCTGCTCGCTGCGCCATTTGTCATGCAAGGTATCCGGTGGGTCTTTGGTCCTGCTCCCCACATAAGAATGCAGGACATGGTGAGGCCAAAAAGGAACACCCACGGAGCCATAGATAGGGGAGTCACACCACTATAGTCTCGCTGGCAGCTGGGTTGGAGAAACAGGAAGCAGGAGCCACAGGATCCACAACCCTCACTGCGCTGCTTGCTAGCTTAGCCACCATCTTCTTGTTAGCCCACATTTGCTGCTAGCGTAGCCATAGCAGTTATATTAGTGGCCAATGGCTCACTGGTTACAGCTGATGGCCAACTAGTCATAGCTGATGGCCATCCAATCACAGCTGATGGCCATTTACTACCTGAGCCAGCGCCTTTCCACGTGAGGGCAAGAGCCTGGAAACTGCACTCCTGGCTCTGTCCCCATAAATACCTAACGTCAAAGGTTGATGTATTAAATAAGGTATGAGAAAGCATTTTGTAACTTAAAAATACTACATATAGGTACAGTTATTGCTTAAATAAAGTGCTGTCATGTGATCTGTATCTGCAACAGCTATTTATAGTGGCTTTTATTGTGTACTCTAATTTGTTTCAGACACTTATCTGCAGGCCAAGTTGCTGAAGTTTTCCACCAGTGCACAATTCTCACTTGCTTCATGTTCTATTTCTGGGTGCACTGGAAATTTTCTTTGGCTTATTTGGCTCATGTTTGCAACTTGTAGCTTATATCATAGAGTAACTACTTGGGTATTCCAATGTTATTCACATTTCTTAATCAGAGGAGTTAGCTTACAATGAGTGCTACTTCAGTAAAAATATGTTGACTCCACTAAAAGACCTCACAATTGTTCCAAACCAATAATGCCTGTAGGTGATTCTAATGAAACTTCTCCAGAATCCTGAGAAATCATCAGTAGGGTTGGGTGTCTCAGAATTCTGAGGTCTTGCCTGATTTAATATCTCACGATTTTATATGGCCTCTAGAGACTTCATTTAACTTTTGTGTTTGTAGGCAGCATATTTAGTGTAAAGAACAGTGGAAGAGCATTCAGGATACCATCATTCTAGTTCTGACTATCATAACGTGGCCCTGGTCTTCTTTATCTACTAGAAATGAGGAATAGCCCCCCCCCAAAAAAAAAAACTATTAAGATCCAACAAGATAATATGTATGAGAGTTTCTGAACGCATAAAAATTAAAGATGTTGGGGCCGGCCCGGTGGCCCAGGCAGTTGGAGCTCCGTGCTTCTAACTCTGAAGGCTGCCGGTTCGATTCCCACATGGGCCAGTGGGCTCTCAACCACAAGGTTGCCGGTTCAACTCCTCGAGTCCCACAAGAGATGGTGGGCTCCGCCCCCTGCAACTAGCAATGGCAACTGAACCTGGAGCTGAGCTGCGCCCTCCACAACTAAGACTGAAAGGACAACAACTTGAGTTGGAAAAAAGTCCTGGAAGTACACACTGTTCACCAATTAAGTCCTGTTCCCCTTCCCCAATAAAATCTTTAAAAAACTAAAGATGTTATTTTATCACATTGTATTTGACAATCTCTCACAAAATATATATTGTATATGTTCCTACATTTTAAAAAAGTTGGAGCATTACTGGACAATGCCTTACCTGGGTAGAAAGATTCAGTGGTAATATTCAGCCCTACTAGAACTCATTAGAAGATTCTAGGGTTTCCCTAGTGTAGAGTGTTGCTCTCTAACAGAGTAGATGCTGAATACATGTTTACCGATGATGATATAGGCATTAAAGAAAGAGGCCATTACTGCTCTGTTAACAATAAGCCAGAAACATGCAATTAGTAACTAAGTTCTGTCAATACCATGTCCATAATATCTCAGGAACTGACTTACTGCCATGGCTGCTGCCACGTTAAGACCTTTATTTTAGGAGTGACCTATCACATTAATGCCACAACTCCAATCTGTGCCTCCAGTCCAAACTTCCCACTGAAGCCAGAGTGGTTTAATGGACATACAGATTTGATCACATTACTTTCATGATTAAAACCCTTTACTGGCTCCAGGATCAAGTATTAACTTCTTAGAACGAAATACACGGCTGAAATACACGGCCCTTCACCATCAGGCTTCTGCTCAGCCAGGCTCATCTCTGACTACTCTGCCAGACAGTCCCTTAACTCTTCAACCCTCAACTCTTCAGCCTGGAAAGGTTTTCTGATGCCTTCTGGCTTTTAGCTCGCAATTTCATTTTTGAAAAAATTTTATTGGGGAACAGTGTGTTTCTCCAGAGCCCATCAGCTCCAAGTTGTTGTCCTTCAGTCTAGTTGTGGAAGGCACAGCTGGGCTCTAACCAACTGAGGCATCAGGCCACCAGCCATTTCATTTATATGGAATTCCCTTCAACCTCTACAGTGTAAAACATTATTATTATTTAAATAACTCCGCAAAGGCATCCTCTTCCCTGGAAAGCTGGAGTGCAATAGGACTTTTGAAACAAAGTAAAGCTAACTGCCTGGGACACGGACATTCTTCATGCGCAGGGAGCCTCTACAAAAGGAGTTCATAATTTTCATCTTGTGTGACAGGTTTGAGCATGCAGCAATGAATATAAAATTGCAACTGCATTACTGTCTCCAGGGTTTCAAGTAACATTTACACTTGGAAATGCTGTTTCCCTGATAATTGTAAACATATTTCAACATCCTTTTGTTTGATGATAGTGGTCACAAAAGAATATGAACCCGCCTTTAAACATGGACTTTACATACATTTTCACTTTACTATCTGTCGGCCAATCAGCTGTTTTGAAATAATTAGGGGCACTGCCGAAACCAAAGGGCAGAGCTAGAGAGGCAAATTAGCAGAGTAAAGCTTTGTGCGTGTAAAACTGTCCTCACAAGCAGCAGACCAAAGGAAAATTGCCCCTGGGTTTGCGCGAAAGAGATCAGCGAAGTAAGAGCGCTTACAAGAGGGAGAGTGAATCTCTGGGCTGCAGCCTCCTTCCAGGGCAAGTTAATATTTGTCGTTTCCTGTACGCTAAGAGTTAATGCACAGGAGATAAGAATGTGCGGAGGGAAAATGCAGAGTGGTGTGTGGCACTGAGTTGGAGGTGGTAAGAGAAGAGTGAAGTGATGGACAAGGTAAGGTTTCCAGATTTAGCAAATGCAATATTTGAGACATAGTAAAAAATGAGGCATTGTTTATCCAAATTTAAGTTTAACCGCTCATACTGCATTTTATCTGGCCAATCTAGAAGAGAGAAAGGCGATATCACTGTGATGTTCCAGGTTGTGTAAGAAACACACTCAAAGGCCCGCCCTAGACGTAGTGGAAGCTTTAGAAAGGCTGTTTCCGGTCTTGGGCTCTGGAGAAACAAGGGGGAGGGGTGAGAGGCTTAAGGCCGCCGAGTGCGGTCCGCCAACATCCCATAATCCTCCGCTCTCGGTTCCTCTTTCCTCGCTGAAGATGGCGCTACTCACGATACATACCTGGCGCTGGGCAGCGGCGGCAGCTGCTTTGGAAAAGCGCCTGCACGTCGCCATTCTGATCCGGCCTCTGGTCTCGGTGAGCGGATCAGGTCCGCAATGGAGGTCACGTCAGCTCGTTGTCTCGGGAACCACTCGAACCTGCCAGGTGAGATCCCTTTCACATAGAACAGTGAGGTGAAGGGCGAGGGGACCTATGGGGAAAACGCTGCACTCATGACCTCGGGTCAGAGAAAGCGCCGAGAGGAAAGGTTGTCAGGGCTAACTGGAACAGCAGTAGCTGAAGGAAACTATGGGTAGTAATTTGAGGAAGAGGTGAAAAAGACCTTTGGGGGTAGAGCCCATGGGAACGGGACGGGAGGTACCGGACCGAGGGGACGCGCAGAATTTAGTGTTTTCTCTCCGTTGAAGAGATGGGATCGACAACATTCCCATAGTGCTTACCTTTGTAAATGCAAGGAAAAGAGGGCCGCTCTCCAGAGTTAGTTAGGAATGGAATTTGGGACCACTTTTCTCACGGTTCAGATTTCACTCAGTCGGAAGTAGCAATTGGAACCGCACTGTGAGATGACAGCAAGCTGCGTATGAACAAGCGGCAAGTTGAGTTGGCACCAACGTTAAGTTTCTTGCTGACAGGGCTCTTTCACTGGCCAAAACCGTTAATTATCTTTCTCTCCAAAACAGACCTTCCTAAATTCGTATGTAAACACGATTGTCTTTTGATCTGAAAATAGTGTTCTTCTGTGTACACAGGTCACTTTCAAAGCCATAAAGCTACTGCTTATCTTTATCTGATGAATGTAGCTATGTTTAAAGTGCCTCTAAATATTTGTGTCTATTGTTATCTCTCAAGAACATTTTCTTTTATTGTTTGTACTTTCCCTACTCCAGTGTATCTTTTTCTTTCCTGTGTATCAACAGAATGTTTAAATGTCACCACTTACTCATGAGTATCACTAAAGTATTGTCAATTTTGTGTTAAAAAAAAACAACACAGCCTTTTCAAATTTTCATTCTTTGTCAACAAATATTTAATGGCTACCCTGTCCATAGCACTCTGTTACCGTGTTTCCCCAAAAATAAGACCTAACCAGAAAATAAGCCCTAGCATGATTTTTCGGGATGATGTCCCCTGAACAGAGCCCTTAATGCATCTTTTGCAGCAAAAATTAATAGAAGACCCAGTCTTATTTTCGGGGAAACACGGTACATACTGCGGTACAACGAGAAACATACAGTAGTGCCTTCAAGATGGGTCAGTTTAGTGAAGGAGATGGGATCTATGCATTACAAGAGAAACTAGAAAACAAGGTAGGTTAAATATCAAATGAATAGTATGAACAATAAGGACTGTAGACATCCAGAGGAAATAGTGGTAATTTAGTATCAGATTATAGAGAGGATCTCATGCTGGTGATAGAACTGGGGAGAACATTCCAAGCATGGAGAATGACGCTGAGCTTGTGGAATGCATTCCTTCAGTAATTAATGAACACCCTTCACAGCAGTGAACAGAACAAAATATTGGCCTGTCTTTAAACAGTTTAAAATCTAGCAGGGGAAATAGGTGAAGTAAACAGGCAATAATAATAGTATAGGAGTGCAGTGATGGGGAAGGTACAGAGTCCTGGAATAATATACATGACTTGACGCGGGGAAATTGCCTTGAGTGCCTGATACCTAAGCTAGGACCTGAAACAGGAGAAATTGGCTAGTTAAAGAGGAAATAATAGCATGTGCAAAGTCCCACGGGTAAGAGAGACAAGACATGTACCTTTTGTAGGACTGCATATGGTTTAGACTAGTGAGTTCAAGATAGGAAGTGGCCAGTCTGGATCATGTTATTAAGGTTTTTACAAACTTCATAATTGCAAGTTTTTAACACATGATCTCCTGGGAACCAGTCTTGTTCTGTAGTCCAAATGAAGTTAAGGTAAAACTTGTAGGACTTTGTCAGGCCTGAAGAATGACGGGTAAGAGAAGTCATTAGGAGCTTCAGGCAGGTTATGGCCATAACACATTAGCTTTCTCTTTTTGGTAACACTGTCCCCACAACTTCCTGCACTCTTCTCTACATCCTACCATTTACTTTGGTTACCATTTCCCTAGTGTGAAAAACAAGGGAAGGATGTTACCTTTGATTTTCACTTCTTAAAGCCATGGGACTCTTGCCATCTTTTGGAAAAATGTGGATTTAACAGGGAGATGAAGGAATGCTTGTAACGCTTTTAAAGTAGAACCTGATAATAGTGTGAGGCACAGTCAAATTAATTACTGACTCGTGATTAAGATTACAAAATAAATATTGAATGCATGCTTTTAGGACAATCAGTATGTAGTATAATATTTTAGAGCTGAAAGAAACCTTAGTGCAGTGTTACGAAATCATATTAGTGGGTTGGATCAGCACGTTTTCAAAGATGAAATTCAGTAGAATAGGAAAGAAAATATAAGTGCTTTATACATATTAAGGGAAGTATTGTTTTATGTACTTTTGTTTTACACACACATATGTGATTACTGAGATACATTGTAAAGTATGTTTTCACACAGCATTATGCCCTAGATCTGTGCTGTGTAGTGTGGTAGTCAGTAGCTTCATGTGGCCATTTACATTAAAATTAAATTAAACATTTCATTTCTCAGTTGCATTAGCACATTTCAAGGGCTGACTAGCTACCATGTTTCCCCGAAAATAAGACCTAGCCGGACAATCAGCTCTAATGCGTCTTTTGGAGCAAACATTAATATAAGATCTGGTCTTATTTTACTATGAGACCAGGTATAATATAATTAATATAATGTAATATAATATAATATAATATATAATATAATGCAATACTGAGTCTTATATTAATTTTCGGGGAAACATGGTACATAGATATGGAATGTGTCCATCATTACAGAAAGTTCTGTTGAACAGCGCTGCTCTAGAGAATGTCATATCTGGCCCTTCTAATTTTGCAGATGAGGAAACTAAGTCCTAGTATAGAAAAATGACAATCTTTAAGGTCATTCATTCATTTATTGCCTTCTGTGTGTGTGAGGCATTTTTATAAGGGTAAATAAGACTCTAGCAGACACCAGGCACACAATAAATGTTTGTTGAATTGTAAAGATACTTGTCGCAATACATTACATGTAAAAGTGTTTCTTAAAATTGGAAGATTTTGAGTGATAAGATTTAAATTGTAATGATTTATTATACAGCTGCCTCTCTACTACATTAGTTAATATTAAAAGGACTTACGAATTTTGAATGATAGAATTTTGGGTTTATTTCATTAATACTTAAATGGTAGTAACTGAGGCATCATATGGTTAATCCACAGAGTCCTTGATTCTTGATCCTGGTATTGATCATACACTTGCTTCATTTGTTTTTTTAAACATTTTTGTTGAGATTAATTCACATGCCATACAAGTCACTCATTTAAAGTGTGCAGTTCAATGGATTTTAGTATATTCAGTGATGTGTACCACCATTACCATGCTCAATTTTCATTTTCATTACCTCAAAAAGAAATGTGTTACCATTTTGGCTATCACCTCCCATCCCCTTCCCCTGCCTGCCCTAAGCAACCACAAATTTACGTTCAGTCTCTGTAGATTTGTCCATTTTGGACATTTCACATAAATGGAATTATACAATATGTAGTCTTTTGAGACTGGCTTCTTTCACTTAGCATTATGTTTTCAAGGATCATTCATGTTGGGCATGTATTAAGTGTCATACTTTTTCACTGTTGTTTACTATTCCATGAGACAGATACACAAGATTTTATGCATACCTCAGTTGATGAATGTTTGAGTTGTCTCCATCTTTTAGCTGTTATGAATAATGCAGCAATAAACATTCATGTGCAAGTTTTGTATGGACACAAGTTTTCATTTCTCTTGGGTGTATAGCTGGGAGTAGAATTTCTGGGTCAAATGGTAATTCTATGTTTAATTATTTAAGTAAGGAACTGCCAGACTTTTTTTCAAAGTGACTACACCATTTTACATTACCATAAGAAGTGTATGAGGGGGTGGCCGGTTAGCTCAGTTGGTTACAGTGTGTTGTTGGTAGCACCGTGGTTGCTGGTTTGATCCCCGCATGCGCCACTGTGAGCTGCACCCTCCTTAAAGAAAAAGAAAGAAAGAAAGAAAGAAAAAAGAAGTGTATGAGGATTCCAACTTCTCCACATCCTTGCCAGTAGTTGTTGTCTGACTTTTTGATTGTAGCCCTCCTCATATGTGGGAGGAGGTATCTCACTGTGGTTTTAGTTTGTTTTCCCAGATGACTAATTATGGTGAGCATCTATCCATGCGCTAATTGGCCATCTGTGTATCTTCTTTGGAGAAGTTTATTCAGGTCGTTTGCCCATTATTTAATTGGGTTATTGGTCTTTTATTATTGAGGTGTGAGAGTTTGTTATACGTACATTCTAGATTCAAGTCCCTTGTCAGATATATGATTTGCAAATATTTTCTCTCATTCTGTGGGTTATTTTTTTACTTTCTAGATAATGGCCTTTGAGACACAATTTTTTTTCATTTTGGTCAAATTTATCTATTTGTTTTCTTTTGTTGGTCATACTTTTGGTGTTATAGCTAAGAATCCATTGCCAAATATGAGGTCATGAAAATTTACCCATATGTTTTCCTGAAAGGATTTTATAACTTAATTCTACTGAGATATAGAAATATTACTCTTGTATAGCTGTAGTTCTTTTTCTCTACTTTGTTTTATATGTGTGTGTGTGTGTGTGTGTGTGTGTGTGTGTGTGTGTTGTCATGCAGGGTCTCTGGTCCCACTCCCCGGATGAGAACGCAGGATATGGTGAGGCCAAAAAGGAACACCCATGGAGCCATAGATAGGGAAGTCATACCGCCATAGTCTGTTTGGCGGCTGGGTTGGAGACACAGGAAGTGGGATCCACACGATCCTAAACCTGCCATCCGCTTCTCTGCCAACCAGCCAACCCCACTTGCTAATTGCAATCCGCTGTGCTAACTGCAATCCACACTTGGTAGCTCAGCCACCATCCGCTGCTACATCCAGTGTAGCCACGACAGTTATATTAGTGGCCAATAGCTCACTGGTTACAGCTGATGGCCAAATAGCCAAATAGTTGATGGCCCTCTACTACCTGATCCAGCACCTTTCCCCGTGAGGGCAAGAGCCTGGAAACTGCACTCCTGACTCTGTCCCCACATGTGTGTATCTCAATCATCTATAAACATTGCCATCCTAACAGTACATTGTCATAATTATTACTTTATATAATTTTTATGAGTTTTAAAGAAGCTGAGAGAAGAAAGGAAGGCAAGTAAATATTTATGGCTTTTGTTATATTAGCCATCATATTTATCATTTCTGGTTGTCTTCCTTTGTTCTCTTGTGTTTCAGTTACCATCTGGAGTCATTTCTTTATCCTAATGTAGCTGTGCTCCCACACTTTGTGATGTTATTGGCAAATATATTGCATCTTTACATATTAGAGGCTCAACAACACATTATATAGAATTAGTTTGTCTCCCTAAGAACATCCAGACCCGCAGAGAACTTTATTTTTAGTCTATTAGAATTTATTTCCATAGAGAACTTTCATAAGAATTTATTTGAGCCAAACTGATGACAGTTTCCTGGAAGCAAGCTCTCAAATACTCCTGAGAATGACAATTTTTGGTTCTTTTGTGCATTTGCAAAGAAGGAAGGAATGTAAGGAAGTTTACATGAAGGTGGGAAAAAACAAGGTGGGGAATGGCTTAAGGCAAAAAGAAGCCTTTTATTAAACAGTTATATGACTGGAGTATGACTGCCCACCATGTCCTGCCCTGTTAAGGATTTATGATCAGATCACCCTGTGAGGTTACTTTTGGCCAGATTTATTACAGCACCACTTTTTCATCCACGATTTTATACAATTGCTTTCTAAATTATTTGAAAGAAAAAAGTACATGCATTATGAAGATGCCCTTACTTTATAGAGAATATAGTGGTGTGTGTGGGGGGAACTCTCACAATATCAACAGTATATAGACACATTAGGAATGAATTTATATAGACTGTTTCAGACCCTTATGGCCAAAGCTAGCAATCATTACTAAAAAATCATAAAAAAAAATCTGAAATGGAGAAAATACTGCAATATTCAATATTATGCTGATGTTGATTCTCCCCGAATTAATTGATAGCTTTAATGGAATTCCAGTCGAAATCCCTACAGGAAATTTTGAGGAGCCCTTCATATAATTATCTTAACAGCTTCTCTGGAAGAATAAACTGGTGAGAAAAGCCAAGAAGATTTTGCAGAAAAAGAGTACTGCATTGTTTTTGGTGGGAGAAACTTAGTTTACCAGATACTAGACTAAATTAAATAGTGTGGTACTGGCATATTCATAGACAGGGAGGTTAATGAGACCAAATATTAAATGTTGAAAGAGACTTAAATATAAATTTAGTGTTTGACAAATTCCTTTTTATCACAAGGAGATATGTCTTGGCAAAATTTGTTTTATCAAGTGCTTTTCTAAGTAATAGAACTAAAGGAAACTGGCTTTAATGAATTTTGCTTATCTGAGGACTCAGATAAGGTTTTCAAATCTTGGTTTCCTCTACCTTCACACCCATTCCAAGAGAATCTAGAACCTGGTTTTGGCTAATTGTGGATTTTTCTATTAACTCTCAGATCTTGAAAAGTCGTATACCCTTTTCTGATCTTCATTTATTTTATTCATTTAACAAGTCTTTATTGTTCACTTACTATATACCAAATAATCTTTTCATTTGTGAAAAGGAAGAAGGTTGGGGGTTGAATTAAGTTTTATTTAAGACCAACTGTTAAAATAATATGAATTTATTATTGTGATTAAGTGAGATTTAGGACCTTTGCAGGTAGTAGAAGTGTTTTTGAAAGAAGTGAAGAAAGACATACAGAGTTTTTGTTTTATTTTTATATTTGAAAATGATTTTAAAAGTACTTTATTAATTTCTACCACCCCAAACCCCCTGCCTCTGGTCATCACAATTTTGTTCCCTATGCACTTGTTTTTGTTTTTTTTTAAGATTCCACTTATAAGAGATCCTATGGTGTTTGTCTTTCTCTTTCTCAGTTATTTTACGTAGCATAACACCCTGGAGTTCCATCCATGTTATCACAAATGACAGGATTTCATTCTTTTTCTATGGGTGACTAATATTTTATTGTGTATATATGTACATTTATGTATATGTGTACATATGTGTGTGTATATACACACACATTTATCCATCAGTGAACATTTAGATTGTTCCATATTTTTAAAATCTTTAAAATCTTTACATTTCTAATCATGACAAAAAAAGACTTAGATATTTACTTAGTACCATATACAAAAATAAACTGAATGAATTAATGATTAAATATAAAATTAAACCTTAAATCAGTGAAAATAAGTGAAATGACCATTTATCTATTCCCAGGGTAAGAATGGATTTTCTAAGAGCAAAGAAATAAATAAAATGGATGAATTTAATGATGTAAATATATATTTCCTTTTCAAAGATGACATAAAAAGATCAATTTCGTAACATAAGAAGCCTGTAAAGAATTGATAGACATAATATATAAAAACTCACACAAATGAACTTTTTAAGATTCAGATCACTATTGAAAGATAAAGAGGTTACCAGGACATTGATAGAAAAAGAAATATTGGATGACTAGTCAATAAGTATAATGAAAAGATGTTCAAATTCAGTAAAAACAAAGAAATATGAATTATAAACAACAGACAAGTCTTTTGCATTTTATTCAATTGACAATAGTAAACACATGCACACAGACACACGCACACACCAGTGTTCCTCCCATGCTACTGGGAATGTAAGTTGGCAAAGCATTTCTGGAGGGCGATTTGCCAGATGGAACAAGAACCTTAAAAAAATGTTCATATCCCAGGAGACGTCAGCAAAATGATGGAGTAGGTGATAATCAGCTTTCTGTCCCCCACAAAAAGCAACAGGCAGCTACCAATGAAGAAAAATAAACTGGAGTGTGTGTGTGGGGTGGGGCTGGACTCCAAAGTTTAATTAAAACTACAGTGGAGCAAAACAAAACAAAAAACACTAACCATACATAAGGGATTGCCGGGGAGATGGGCATAGCTGAGGCAATGTCTGGAGAGGCTAGAAGCAAACAAGTGCAAGGGCTGTCAGTATCAGCCATGTGGAAGGTGACACTGTGGTCCCCAGTGGTCTGCTCTGTGGAGGGGACCCCAGCAGTCTGTGCTGCTGAGGACTTCAACAGCACCTGCAACAGCTGTGGCCTCCCTGCAGCTTTCACAGCTGAGGACCTCAGTGTTTCTCTGTCGAGACTCTAGCTGCCTTTTCCCCTGAAGACACTGGCAACTTTTGTACTGAATTAACCAACAGCCATGACCACCATGAACCCCTCACTCCAGAGAGAGGGACACTGCTGACCCCCAAAAAGGAGTTGCTGTTGCACTGCCACCCCACTAACTGGGCATGCATGCTGGTGTTCCAGAGCCTGGCACTTTGGCTGCAAATTAGTAAAAGTGATACACCAAATTGGCAGAATGAAGGATAAAAATCATATGATCATGTCCATAAATGCAGAAAAAACATTTGACAAAATTCAATGTTCTTCTGTGATAAAAAAAAAACTTTAAAAAATTAGGTATAGAAGGAAAGTACCTCAACATAATAAAGTCAATATATGACAAGTCCACAGCTAACATCATACTCAATGGTGAAAAGCTGAAAGCTTTTTCTCTAAGATCAGGAACGATACAATGATGCCCACTCTCAGAGCTCTTATTCAACACAGTACTAGAAATCCTCGCCAGAACAATTTGGCAAAATAATGAAATAAAATTGGAAAGGAAGAAGTGAAATTGTCTCTGTGTGCAGATGACATGATCATATATATAGAAAACCATGAAGAATCCACCCCAAAACTACAAAAATAAAAAAAAATCCTTCCATGTATGTTGCCTTCTAAGAGTTTTATAGTTTATATTTTTATAATTTGGTAATCTATTTTGAGGTGTGTGTGTGTGTGTGTGTGTGTGTGTGTGTGCGCGCGTACAGCTAAGAGGTCCAATTCATTCTTTTATATGTAACTATGTAACTATCCAGTTGCTCCAAAACCATTTGTTGAAAATAATATTACTCTAGTTTTTTCTTGACACACTTGTCAAAAATTAAATTGACTATATAAATGTATTGGTTTATTTCTGGACTCTCAATTCTGTTCCATTGATGTATGTTTAATTTTCTTCTTCAGTTACATTTATCATTCACATGGTGGATCTCAGTTTCCTATCTTTAATTTATCACTTTTCCTTGAATCCTTTTTTGTCTCATTTACTTTTTATTATTAGCATTTTCTTCTTTCTCACCTGCTTTTCTTAGGACATTATATGTTGAGTTTATTTGCACTTGTTTGTGTCCTGTTGTGTTCTTTGTAATTTGAGCTTTATTTCTAAAATGCATTTTTTTTTCTTTTATTTATAATTCTTTCTTGAGCTCTCTCGTCTTTATTTCTGGGATTACCCAATTTTGATTTATGTTCTTTCATATATTGTGCCTTTTTAAAAAAATAATTAACTTTGTTTTATAAGCATGTCTTTCTGTTAATGCTTTTCTTGTCTATAGGGTTGTCATTCTGTTTATTATTTTGTATTTTTTTAATTAAAGTTTATCGGGGTGACAATTGTTAGTAAAGTTACATAGATTTCAGGTGAACAATTCTGTATTACATCATCTATAACTCCCATTGTGTGTTCACCACCCAGAGTCAGTTCTCCTTCCATCAACATATATTTGATCCCCTTTAACCTCATCTCCCTCCCCCCACCCCCCCTTACCCTCTGGTAACCACTAAACAATTGTCTGTGTCTATGAGTTTTTGTTTCTCATTTGTTTGTCTTGTTCTTTTGTTGTTTTTGGTTTATATACCACATATCAGTGGAATCATAGGGTTCTCGACTTTTTCTGACTTAATTCGCTTAGCATCATACTCTCAAGATCCATCCATGTTGTCACAAATGTTCCTATGTCATCTTTTCTTACCGCCGAATAGTATTCCATTGTGTATATATACCACAACTTCTTTATCCATTCATCTATTGAAGGACACTTTGGTTGTTTCCATGTCTTGGCCACCGTAAATAAAGGTGCAATGAACATTGGAGCACACATGTCTTTATGGGTTTATTTTGTTTTGTTTTGTTTTTTTTAAAGATTTTATTGGGGAAGGGGAACAGGACTTTATTGGGGAACAGTGTATACTTCCAGGTCTTTTTCCAAGTCAAGTTGTTGTCCTTTCAATCTTAGTTGTGGAGAGCGCAGCTCAGCTCCACGTCCAGTTGCCCGTTGTTAGTTGCAGAGGGCGCAGCCCACCATCCCTTAAGGGAGTCAAACCGGCAACCTTGTGGTTGAGAGGACAGGCTCCAACCAACTGAGCCATCCGGGAGGCAGCTCAGCTCAAGGTTCTGTATTCAATCTTTTTAGTTGCAGGGGGCGGAGCCCACCATCTCTTGTGGGACTCGAGGAGTTGAGCCGGCATCCTTGTGGTTGAGAGCCCACTGGCCCATGTGGGAATCGAACCGGCAGCCTTTGGTATTAGGAGCATGGAGCTCCAACTGCCTGAGCCATTGGACCGGCCCTATTTTGTATTTTCATACTAAGTTTGTATGGAGTTTGATCTTGATCATTTTCTGTTGCTCATTTTTATGTGAAATGACTTTGCCTGAGCTTTTAGGAGGAGGCTTGGTTCAGCTAGATTTTCTAACTCCACAGAGCTCCCTTTTGTGTTGTTCTCAGCTTGTTTTCTGTGATATCCTGGCCCTTTTTCCCCCTCATTACTTTTGTCTAGGCCTTCTTTCCCCTCCTTTCTATTGTCCTTGTCCCGCCTAATTTTAATTCCACTTCCAGCAGTTGCTCCTAATTTGTGTCCTGAGAGGGAGCTTTGTTGGTCAGTTTTGAGAGTTCTTGGATTAGACTGCTCCAGCTCCTTCAGAATTTATTATCCCAGATCTCTTGCATTTACCCACTATTGGGATGGAAACAAGCCCGTCCTGTTTCACCTACTGTTCCAAATTTGGCCACTGAATTTTACAGTGAATATTATGTGAATATTCTCCTGCTCTCGGGTTTGCATACGGCCTCAGTTTATTACCACAGCATCGTTGATATGGTGCACGTCATGTGGCTCTTGGTGGTTTCTCTATTTGTGCTTGTATTTTGAGATTCAAGGGGGATTTCTTGTGTCCTTATATGTTGTAAATGTTCATAAGTTCTGTTCTTGGTTTTGTATAGTTATTGTTTGTAATATGAGAATTCAAGAAGATGAAAATATTATGCTTCCACTGCCTTCTCATCTCCCCCATCATATGGTTTCTAACTATTTTTTTCTTTATTGGGGTAAAAATCACATAATATGGAATCTATAGTCTTAACAAAATTTGAACTATGCAGTACAGTATTGTTGACTGTAAGCACAATGTTGTACAGAAAATATATAGGACTTAATTCATCTTGTATTACTGAACCTTTATACCTATTGAACACAACTTCCCAGCCCCTGGCACCTGCCATTCTACTTTCTGCTTCTATAACTTTGACTACTTTACATTCCTCACATAAGTGGAACCAGGCAGTATTTCTCCTTCTGTGACTGCCTTATTTCACTTAGTATAATGTCCTCCACTTCCATCTATGTTGCCTCATATGACAGGGTTTCTTCCTTCCTTCTTTCCCTCCCTCCCTCCCTCCTTCCTTCTTTTTTTACTTCTTTCTTTCAACATTTACTTAACATACCTCACTTGTTACTTGAGTTGTTTTCTTTTTTTAAAATTTTTATTGGGGAATATTGGAGAACAGTGTGTTTCTCCAGGGCTCATCAACTCTAAGTAGTTGTCCTTCAATCTAGTTAGTTGTGGAGGGCGCAGCTCAGCTCCAACTCCAGTTGCTGTTTTCAATCTTTAGTTGCAGGGGGCGCAGCCCACCATCCCATGTGGGAATCGAACCAGCAACCTTGTTGTTGAAAGTTCGCGCTCTAACCAACTGAGCCATGTGGCCACCCCTCCAGAAGCTCAGCGGCAGCTGGTTGTCTTCAATCTAGTTGTGGAGGGTGCAGCTCACTGGCCCATGTGGGAACCGAATCAGCAACCCTGTTCAGAGCTCACACTCTAACCAACTGAGCCATCTGGCCGCCCAACAGGGTTTTTTTTTTTTTTATGGTTGAATGATATTCCATTGTATGTTTGACATTTTCTTTATTCATCCATTGATGGACACTTAGGTTGCTTCCACATTTTGGCTGTTGTGAATAATGCTGCAGTGAATATGGGCGTGCAGATATCTTTTTGAGATCTTGATTTCGATTTTTCTGGATAAATACCCAGATCTGAGATTGCTGGATCATATGGTAGTTCTATTTTTAACGTTTTGAGGAACCTTCATACCATTTTCCACAGCAGCTGCACCATTTTACATTCCTACTGACAGTGCACAGTGTTCCAGTTTTTCCACATCTTCACCAACAGCTGTTATTTTTGTTTTTTCACAATGGCCAACAGGTGTGAAGTGATATCTCACTATGGTTTTAATTTGTATTTCCTTCTGCTGCTAATTTCTAGTTTTATTCTATCTTGGGTGGAAAAAATACTTTGTATGATTTCAGTCTTTTTAAATTTGTTTTGTGACCTAATATGTGATGTATCCTGGAGAATGTTCTACGTGCACTTGAGAAGAATGTGTGTTCTGCTGCTGTTAGGTGGAATGTTTTCATTGGTCTGCAGTGTTGTGCAAGATCTCTGATTCCTTATTGATCTTCTGTCTGTATTTTTGTCCTGTTATGGAAAGGGGGATTTGTTAAAATCTATTATTGTGTTTCTGTGTGTTTGTCCCTTCATTTCTGTCAAGGGTGTGTTTCATATATTTAGGTGCTCCGATGTTGGGTGCACATGTACTCATAATTGATATATCTTCCTGGTAAATTGAAACTTTTATCATTATACAATATCCTTCTTTGTGTCTTGTGACAGTTTTTGAGTTCAAGTGTATTTGGTCTGATGTAGTTGCCATTTACATGGAATACCGTTTTCCATCCTTTCGTTTTCAGCCTGTTTGTCCTTAAGTCTAAAGTGAGTCTCTTGTATATAGCGTAATTGGATCTTTTTTTTTTTATCCATTCAGCCACTGTGTGTCTTTGAAGTGATTATTGATAAGGACTTAACTATTGCCATTTTTGTTAATTGTGTTCTATCTTGTAGCTCTTTGTCCTGCTTTTGCTTTCATGCTACCTTTGGGTTCAAGGTTATCAGTTAGGAAGATGACAGACAGTAAAATCACTAAGCCCGGTAATGTTACTGATATTGTTAATATAATGTTAGAAATGTACGTCTCCATTCCACTACTTACTAGCTGTGTGAACTTTAGCAAGGTAACGTCTCTGAGCCTCAGTATCTAGTCTGTAATATGGATAATAATAATAATAATAATAATAATAATAATAATAATAGATACCAGCCGAATAGTGAATGCTCAGTGAATGGTTCTTACTAAAAATGATTATAGTATAGCTGTTTCTATTCCACATTGCTTTATAATGCAAAAATACCAAGATCACAGTGAAAATACAAAAAGTGAATAAAATAATAACTATTCGGGCCTTCAGTGAATCTGCTGTTTTGTTCTGGGCTTAGTGTCTACAGGGATGAACTCCAATTGAAGGGTTTTTTTGTTTGTTTGTTTTTGTTTTAGGTGGATGAGGGTGGGAAGGCAGTCAAGATATATCTTACCGTTACATTTGTTGTGCTGTGATATTTATGCCTGCATCTGTCAGTTTGAGATTATAAACTCCTAAAGTATAGGATCATGTATATCAATTTTTTTGTGGAGCACAGTGTGTAAGATAGAAACCTTTTTGTATTGCAACAGTGAATCCATTTTCACAAGGTTGGTAGGGCAATTTAGAGCAAGGTTTATTTACTATTGAAACATTGTAGAGGGACTTTAAGGCTCTAGGTGCTTCTCTTGAAGGTATTTAGAAAAAAATACCTCTTGAAATGCTTTTAAGAGAGCTGTCAGTTTCCTTCCTGGCCTTATGTGAAAATAAGTGTTCTAGCCATTGTATGAGTTATGGTCATCTTATGGGATTTTCAAAGTGTTGAAAAGAAGAGTGGATATTTTTAGAAAAAACTGACAGGTTTTCAGGGCTCGAAGAGATAAATGAGGTAAATGAGAGGCAGCAAAATTAAGACATTTTTGTGTATGTATGTTTGAGAGGGTGCAATGTCTTTTGAAAAGGTGCCGTTTTTCATTTGAGAAGCTAATTCAATTGTTTTGGGCCATAACTGTGTTACCAGGAAAACACCGTTGCATTCTCTATCATGTGTTCAATTAGACCAGGAGGAGCTAATGGAATAGAGGTGAGCAACCTTCTCAGGTTGGAGTGCCATTAGCAGTGCTAAACTAACAAAACCAGGCAGATGAGAAAGAGACATCTACCAAACGTAGAAAGAGGAACAAAGAAGGAGTAGTGAGGAGGTAAAGAGACACCAATGTCCAACTATAATCTTATGTGTATAATGTGATGGCTCGGTGTGAGGTCGGGGCGGTGGTGGATGGGGGGAGGGGGGTTCACGGTGTGAGGGATGTAAAAATAAAATAAAATAAAATAAAACTAAAAAAAAGAGTTATTTATAAAAGGACTGGATGGTAGATTAGAAACTGTGCCTCTCTCTTCTTGATAGTAGACTATTTCAATTTGCTATTGGTCAATTCTATCATTAGATTTGTCTCTAAGAAAAATCTAGACATTGTAAGTTTCGTATCTACTTATGTGGAAGTTTGCTTTGTGAGGACACAATATAAATATTTACCAAATTGGGAAATAAAAATATTGAAACAGTAAAAAAAAAAAAAGAAAAAAAGAGACACCAATGTTGACAGCTGTGTCAGATTACTGCCAGCCTCAAATGCCCATGTTACCTACCTCCATAATAGAAATGAACTTCCAGCATGCTAGAAAGAAACTAAATATGGTTAAGCCAAAGGAATTTAAAATTCACAAAACCAAATGCAGGCACACTTTGTTTAATTTGGCATCACTTTATTGTGCTTTGTTGATGTTACTTTTTCATCAACATGGAGGTAGGACCCTCCACCAGCAAAAAGATTATGACTCGCTGAGAAGGCTCAGATAATGGACAGCATTTTTAGCAATAAAGTATTTTTAATTAAGGTATGTACATTGTTTTTTAGACATAATGCTCTTGCACACTTCATAGAGTACAGTGTAGTGTAAACATAACTTTTATATGCACTGGGAAACCAAAAAAATTTGTGTGACTTGCTTTATTGTGGTATTCACTTACGGTGGTCTGGAACTGAACCCGCAATATCTCGGAGGTGTGCCTGTACCTTCTTTAAAATTCTTTTTGCATCTAGTGCTCAGCAGGAACACATTAGGAATCATGCATGTGCCCTGAAGTTGGGTTTGTGTTTACATCAATATTCTCTTTTTGACTTTCTGCATTTCTGTTATAAGCAAAGATTACATCACATATTTCTTACCAAAGAACTGCCTGTTATCAGACTTTGTTGGAATGCTTATGAAGACAATCAAGGTATTCTGGATATGACTTGCGTAATGAGCCTTGCAGAATAACCCAAGTAAATGAAAATCTTATCTTGTATGAGTTTTTCAGGGTAATTTACTCATCAGTGGCAATCTGACCCAGCCATAAAGAGCAATAAACATAAATGAGCATTTATAGAAAAACATAAGTAAATAAAGTGGCAGGTTTGCTAATGATGCAATTGTCCTGTCATAGAGGTTAGAGTTAAGAAATGCTTGTGAGTTCTTGCTCAAGTACGTATTAGTAAACACAAAGAGCGAGAATCTTTTTCTTTTTTTAAATGTATGTTGATAGCATGGCAATTATTTATTTACTTATTCCCCCCACCTTTTTTTCTGCCTCCCCCTCACTCCGCTTCAAGCCGGTTCAAGCTAGTTGTATAGGCCACAGCTCCCTGGCCCATGGTGGTATTATGAGCCTTGCGCTCCCCCCGGCTGAGGCGGTCAGTCACTCACAGCAGCTCTCGCCAGCTGCTGGCCACTCACACTGGCCACCGGCCACTCATGGCAGCCCAGCTCCAGGGAGAGCTGTTGTTCACAGTCTTAGCTGTAGAGTAGGGATGTCCAAACTGCGGCCCACGGGCCAATTGCGGCCCATGATCCATTGTTAATTGGCCCGCAGCAAATTCCAAAAATATATTTAGTTTACTTAAATAAACCAGGTGAGGCAATACGTATTTCACCTCGAGTGAGTGGCCCGGCTGTTTGTGTATTTTACCGCATATGGCCCTTGGTGAAAAACGTTGTAAAAAGTTTGGACACCCCTGCTGTAGAGGGCACAGCTCACTGGCCCATGTGGGAATCGAACCAGCGACCTCGGCGTTAGGAGCACGGTTCTCCAATTACCTGAGCCACTGGGCTGGCCCTGAGAATCTTAACTTACTGAAAGTTGAAACTGTAAAATGGCAGAAAATAGGTCGAATTTCACTTTCTCAACTTCCTTCATATTATCAGCATTCTAGCTGCAGTGTGAAATGCGTAAACACAATGGGGTTGGACTCTTAGAAGTACTGAGGTTCATACCAGTTTCCAAAAGTTCTTGGGTTCTAGTAAGCCAGCTCAATGAAATGGTTCACTATTAATTGTGTCTGAGATGTACCTTTGGTGACAAAGTTCTCTTTATGCGTTTGTCCCCTAATATCACGATTTAACATGAATTGGTTCTGAAGTTTTTTCTTTACCTTTTCATATTCACTCATTAGTTTTTATTCTGAAATTGGCAGTTGACTTGTAATCCTTTGTTACTCTGTTAGCAAACAGCATGGAATGTCACACCACTTAGCTGAAACATGAAGCAGTGACCAAGTTTCATGATGACAAAAATGTCATAAATGAGTTTCTTATATGAATGAGAACCACAGCTAAACTTCACAGAAGTTGCCTGAACAAACATAAAAACTCTGCAGTTTGATGCTATCTGCTATGTAGGCCTTGCTGTTGCTGGTGTCATGCCCCCAGAGATGTGAAAATTAAGTAGATAATGGAGCACTGGGTGAGGAAGAGGGAGTCTGTGGATATCTTTTTTCCTGAGTTGGTTTTTGGTGGCAGTGGCAGCAGCGACTTTTCGGTGCAGCTGTTTTGCTGTGATACTCTCAGAATCCTTGTAGGCTGCAAGGATGTTGAAAAATCATCTAGAGCTGAAGCTGGCAATCGGTGGCCCTTGGACCAAATCCAGTGTGTTACTTATTTTTGCAATGCCTCTGTACTAAGATTTTTTTTATATTTGTTAATGGTTGGGAAAAAGATCAAAAGATGAATAATTTTTGTGACAGATGGGAATTATATGAAATTTAAATTTCAGTGTCCATAAATAGTTTTATCTCAACACAGCCACACTCATTTATTTATGTATTACCTAGAGCTGCTTTTATGGTACAGTGACAGAGAAGAGTAGTTGTGACAGAGATTAAATGCCTGCAAATACTAAAATACTTACTATTTGGCCTTTTAGAGAAAAAAATCTTTGTTAACCCCTTTCTAGAGTCATCAGATTTTATAGCAATGGGGTTCAACGTGATGATTTTTGTGGCTTAATTAATGAAGACCCAGGTGATGTGAGCTGTCCAAAATTCTATTGCTATGCTGCCATTTATTCATTGATTCAAGAAACATTTACTGAATATCTAACACAATGAAGGAAATCCTTTATCCTTCAACTTTCAGATGAGAAATATAATTACAAAATCTAAGAAATCAGTATACCATTTTCTTCTCCTCCCTTTCCCCTTTTTTCCCCTCTACCGCCTCTCATGGTCCTCTGCTCTCTCTCCCTTCCTTCCTGTTACCCTCTCTCCTTCTCAGCTAGCTTATAGGAAGTTGGAAAAAACAAACAAATTTAAACAACATTTATCTGAGGCTTTTATACTTTTAAAATAGGTTAAATGGAATTTTAAATTACAACAGGTTCTCTTTAAAAATGTTTTAAGAGCTTAATTTTAAATGTTTTAGGTTTTGTCATGATCAGGTGATAAAAAATTCATACACAACTATTTGATACTGTTAAGCATTGCATGCATCAGGGATGTAGAGAGATAAATGTAGTTTTGTTTCCAAAGTTTCAGGAATGCAGAATGTTTAATTGACCCCAACATCCCTGGTGGATTAACAGTTTATAAATTGTTCTTGATCTCTTTTTATTATTAGGTAATTCTTCAGATGTCATAAACACTGAGCATAACTTGAGTTATGAAAATTAACTATTGTAAAAAAGGATGCAATCATATTAGTAATTGCTAAAGAACTTATTTAATAGGACGATTTCTTGTTAAGATTGGATTTTTACCTTAAAGGAAGAACATAATTGTAATGGAATTGTTTTCAATTTTATTATCCTCCTCACTTGCGTCTTGGTCATTCTGTCTGTTGGTGGTTTTGGTGTTGATATTCATTTTATAAATATTTATTGAATGTTTACACAGAGCAAGATATTGTACATATGCCACTGCTTACTGATGCTTCATATTTTTAATGATTCGTGGGTGAGTAGTGCTGATTTAAATGAGAGCGTGCATTATTATGCTTGGAGGCCACTGAATCCTTAATTTTTAGGTTATTTGAGAATTTCTTCTTTTTTTAGGTAAAATAAACAGGACTTTCCAGTGTAAACATGTTAACTTATCTGCATCTTCAAATAGACTGACATATTGTAATTTTCAGTACTGCATTTATTTGGTATCTGTGCACATGAGTCATGTCTGTTATCTTTAGTAATAGAAGATCTGATCAAACAATATGGTCAATGTTTAAGTACAAAAAATTTATTACAATAAAGACACATTGCCATGAGTCCCCCTCAAAATACTCTCCCTCACTTCCAGCACACTTATGCCATTGTTCTTGCCACTTTCTGAAGCAGTGAAGAAATCTTCTTTCGTGAGTGTCTTTACTTCATCCTCCATCATGACAATGCTCCACGTCACACGTCACTTCTGGTATACGGCAATTTTTGTCAAATACATCACGGTGTGTCCTCATCCACCTTATTCACGGGATCTGGCACTGTGCAACTTCTGGCTTTTCCCCAAGGTCAAAACGACCATGAAAGGAAATCATTTATGTGTAAAGATATATGTGCTCCAATGTTTACTGCAGCATTATTTACGGTGGCCAAAACACGGAAACAGCAAAAGTGTCATTCAATAGATGATTCGATAAAGTAGATGTGGTATATATGCACAATGGAATACTACTCTGCCGTAACAAAAGATGAAATAGTGCCATTTGCAACAACATGGATGGATCTTGAGATTATTATGCTAAGCGAACTAAGTCAGACAGAAAAAGCCAAGAACCATATGATTTCACTGACGTGTGGGATATAAAACTGAAAGCAACAAAGGAACAAGAGAAACAAATAAACAAAAATTCACAGACACAGACAACAGTTTAGTGGTTACCAGAGGGTGAAGGGGGAAGGGAGATAGTAGATGAGGGTAACGGGGGTGAAATATATGATGATGGAAGGAAAACTGACTCTAGGTGCTGAACACACAATGTAAAAAGAAATCCAATTAATAACAGCAGCCTTTTCGTGGTACATTTATACAATGGAGTATTACGCAGCCATAAAGAAGAAAGAAATCTTATCATTTGCAGCAACATGGATGGATCTAGAGAACATTATGTTAAGTGAAATAAGTCAGAAAGAGAAAGACAAGTACCATATGATCTCACTTATATATGGAAACTAAAGAAAAGACTATGTGAATGAACTAATCAGAGTCAGTTTTGGGGACGCAGAGAAAAAACCGAGAGTGGTTAGATGGGTGTGTGGGAGGGGGTTGGGGATAAGGGGAAAGGTGAAGGGATTTGGAAGCAGCTGGTAACCACAAGATGGCCTCAGGGTTTTTCTTTTGAAAATTAATTTGGGGAAGGTATTCTATAATGTTGTAAAGATTTTGTTGGGTATCCGATGGACATGCGTCCTATTTGGGAGACCACCTCAGGGATACTGTGGATACCTGATCATGGCATTGTACATCAGAAGCTAAACATTAATGAATGCCAACTATAATTTTATATATATAATGTGATGGTTCAGTGTGAGGTCGGAGGGATAGTGGATGGGGGGAGGGGGGTTCACAGTATGAGGGATATAAATGATGAACGTCTAAGTATTACCTTGTTTTGTACACCTGAAACTAATAAATAAATTAATTAATAAAAAAAAAAAATAACAGCAGCCTTTTCATTTCATTCCATAAAAATCATATAATTCAGAGTTGGAAGGAACCTTAGAGAGAATCTAATCCAACCCTCTAATTTTCAAATCAAGTTTCACAAAATTAAAGTATATTTTTTGATAGTCTTTTATTTTTCAGTTACAGTTGACATATACTATTATATTAGTGTCAGGTATTACACATTTATGTAACTTACAAAGTGATCAACCCAATATATCAAGTACCCACCTGGCACCATACATAGTTATTACCATATTATTCACTACATCCCCTATGCTGTACTTTACTTCCCTGTGACTATTTTGTAACTGCCAATTTGTGCTTCTTAATCCCTTCCCCTTTCTCACCTAGTCCCCTAATTCCCCCCCATCTGGCAACTGTCAGTTTGTTCCCTGTATCTATGAGTTTGATTCTGTTTTGTTTGTTTGTTTATTCTGTTCTTTAGATTCCACATATAAGTGACATCATATGGTATTTGTCTTTCTCTGTCTGACTTGTTTCACTCAGCATACTACCCTCTAGGTCCATCCATGTTGTTGCAAGTGGTAAGATTTCATTCTTTTTTTATGGCTGAGTAATAGTCTATTGTACATATGTACCACCTCTTCCTCATCCAGTCATCTCTTGATGGGCACTTAGGTTGCTTCCATATCTTTGCTATTGTAAATAGTGCTGCAGTGAACATAAGGGTGCAGATATATTTTCATTTTCATTTTTGTTTTCTTTGGACAAGTTTCTGTTATAAAATTTGACAATCTTTTTAATACATTGTTGAATTCAGTTTGCTCATATTTTGTTGAGAATTTTTGCATCTGTTCATCAGGGATATTTGTAACTTTTTCTGTAGTGTGTTTGGTTTTCATATCAGGATGATGCTGGCCTTGTAGAATGAGTCTGGAAGCATTTCTTCCTCTTCAAATTTTTGGAATAATTTAAGAAGGATAGGTATTAATTCTCATTAAATGTTTGGTACAGTTCACTTGTGAAGCCGTCTGGTTTTGGACTTGCGTTTGTTGTTTTTTTGACTGTTGAGATTCAGTTTCTTTACTAGTAATTGGACTGTTGAGATTTTCTGTTTCTTTGATTCAGTCGTAGAAAATAGTGTGTTTCTGGTAATTCAACCATTCGTTCTAGGCTGAATATTTTCTTTTTTTTCCTTTTTTTAATTTATTGGGGTGACAATTGTTAGTGAAATTACATAGATTTCAGGTGTACAATTCAGTATGACATCATCTATAAATCCCATTGTGTGTTCACCACCCAGAGTCAGTTCTCCTTCCATCACCATATATTTGATCCCCCTTACCCTCATCTCCCTCCCCCCACCCCCGTTACCCTCTGGTAACCACTAAACAATTGTCTGTGTCTATGAGTTTTTGTTTCTCATTTGTTTGTCTTGTTCTTTTGTTGTTTTTGGTTTATATACCACATATCAGTGAAATCATAGGGTTCTCTGCTTTTTCTGTCTAACTTATTTCGCTTAGCATAATACTCTCAAGATCCATCCATGTTGTCACAAATGTTCCTATATCATCTTTCCTTAACGCCGAGTAGTATTCCATTGTGTATATATACCACAACTTCTTTATCCATTCATCTATCGAAGGACATTTTGGTTGTTTCCATGTCTTGGCCACCGTAAACAAAGCTGCAATGAACATTGGAGCACACGTGTCTTTATGTATAAATGATTTCAAACTCTTTGGGTAGATATCCAGGAGAGGGATTGCTGGGTCATATGGTAATTCTATTTGTAATTTTTTGAGGAACCTCCACACTGCCTTCCATAGCGGCTGCACCAGTCTGCATTCCCACCAACAGTGTATGAGGGTTCCTTTTTCTCCACAGCCTCTCCAACACTTGTTACTATTTGTCTTGTTGATGATAGCCATTCTGACTGGGGTGAGGTGATATCTCATTGTGGTTTTTATTTGCATTTCTCTGATGATTAGTGATGTTGAGCATTTTTTCATGACTATTTGCCATTTGTAACTCCTCTTTGGAGAAATGTCTCTTCAGGTCCTCTGCCCATTTTTCAATTGGGTTGTTTGTTTTTTTTTGTTGTTGAGTTTCATGAGTTCCTTGTATATTTTGGATATTAGCCCCTTATCGGAGGCACTGTTTGCAAAAATCTTCTCCCATTCAGTCGGTTGCCTCTTTATTTTGTCGATGGTTTCTTTTGCTGTGCAGAAGCTTTTAAGTTTCATATAGTCCCATTGTTTATTTTAGCTTTTACTTCCATTGCCTTTGGAGTCAAATTCATAAAATGCTCTTTGAACCCAAGGTCCATAAGTTTAGTACCTATGTTTTCTTCTATGCAGTTTATTGTGTCAGGTCTTATGCTTAAGTCTTTGATCCATTTTGAATTAATTTTGGTACATGTTGACAGATAACAGTCCAGTTCATTCTTTTGCACGTGGCTATCCAATTCTCCCAGCACCATTTATTGAAGAGGCTGTCTTTCCTCCATTGTATATTTTTAGCTTCTTTGTCAAAAATTATCTGTCCATATTTATGTGGTTTTATTTCTGGGTTCTCAATTCTATTCCATTGGTCTATGTGTCTGTTTTTCCGCCAATACCAAGCTGTTTTGATTATTGTAGCCCTGTAGTACAAGCTAAAGTCAGGCAGTGTGATACCTCCAGCATTGTTCTTTTTTCTTAAGATTGCTTTGGTTATTCGGGGTCTTTTGTGATTCCAAACAAATCTGATGATTTTTTGTTACATTTCTTTTAAAAAATGCCATTGGGAGTTTGATGGGGATTGCTTTAAATCTGTATATTGTTTTGGGTAATATGGCCATTTTAACTATGTTGATTCTTCCAATCCATGAGCATGGAATGTCTTTCCATTTCTTTGTGTCATCTTCAATTTCTTTCAAAAATGTCTTATAGTTTTCAGCATATAAATCCTTCACATCCTTGATTAAGTTTATTCCTAGGTATTTTATTCTTTTTGCTGCAATTGTAAAGGGAATTGTTTTTTGTATTTCTTTTTCTGAGATTTCATTGTTAGTATATAAGAATGCAGTGGACTTTTGTATGTTGATTTTGTAGCCAGCAACTTTACTGTATTCGTTGATTGTTTCTAACAGCTTTTTGGTGGAGTCTTTAGGGTTTTCTATCTATAGCATCATGTCATCTGCAAAGAGTGATATTTTAACTTCTTCATTCCCAATTTGGATGCCTTTTATTTCTTTCTCTTGCCTGATGGCTCTGGCAAGGACTTCCAACACTATTTTGAAAAGCAGAGGTGATAGGGGACAGCCCTGTCGTGTTCCTGAATGTAGAGCAAAGGGCTTCAGTTTTTCACCATTAATTATGAGATTAGCTGAGGGCTTGTCATAGATGGCCTTTATTATGTGAAGGTATTTTCCTTCTATACCTATTTTATTAAGTGTTTTAATCATAAATGGATGTTGTATCTTGTCAAATGCTTTTTCTGCATCAATTGATAGAATCATATGATTTTTGTCCTTTATTTTGTTTATGTGATGTATCACATTGATGGATTTGCGGATGTTGAACCATCCTTGTGCCCTAGGGATGAACCCCACTTGGTCATGATGAATAATCTTTTTAATGCATTGTTGTATTCGATGTGCTAAAATTTTGTTTAGGATTTTTGCATCAGTATTCATCAGAGATATAGGTCTGTAATTTTCTTTTTTTGTGTTGTCCTTACCAGGTTTTGGTATCAGGGTAATGTTGGCCTCATAAAATGAGTTAGGGAGTACTGATTGTTCTTCAATTTTTTGGAAGAGTATGAGCAGGATTGGTATTAGATCCTCTTTGAAGGTTTGGTAGAATTCACTAGTGAAGTCATCTGGTCCCGGACTTTTGCTTTTGGGAAGGTTTTGGATGACTGATTCAATTTCTTTACTGGTGATTTGTCTGTTTAGATTTTCCAGTTTTTCACTGTTCAGCCTTGGAAGGCTATGTGTTTCTAAGAACTTGTCCATTTCTTCTGGTTATGAATTTGGTGGTGTATAGTCCTTCATAGTATTCTTGGATGATCCTTTTTATTTCTGTGGTGTCCGTGATAACTTCCCCTTTCTCATTTCTGATTTTGTTAATTAGTGTCTTCTCTGTTTTTATCTTAGTGAGTCTAGCCAAGGGTTTGTCAATTTTATTAATCTTTTCAAAGAACCAGCTCTTTGTCACATTAATTTTTTCTATTGTCTTTTTGTTCTCTATTTCATTTAGTTCTGCTCTGATTTTTGTTATTTCCTTTCTTCTGCTGACCTTGGGTTTCACTTGTTCTTCTTTTTCTAGTTCTTTAAGCTGTAACGTGAGGCTATTTATTTGGGATTTTTCTTGTTTCTTGAGATAGGCCTGTAATTATATAAATTTCCCTCTTAAAACTGCTTTTGCGGCATCCCTAAAATTTTGGTAGGATGTATTTTCATTGTCATTTGTTTCTATGTATCTTTTGATCTCGCCTCTAATTTCTTCTTTGACCCAGTCGTTCTTTAAAAGTATGTGGTTTAATCTCCATGTATTTGTGTTTTTTCCTGCTTTGTTTTCGCAGTTGATATCCAATTTCAAAGCTTTGTGATCAGAGATTATGCTTGGTATGATTTCAATCTTCTTAAAATTGCTGAGGCTGAGGCTGCTTTTATGCCCCAATATATGGTCTCTCCTTGAGAATGTTCCATGTACACTTGAAAAGAACGTATAGTCTGATAGTTTAGGATGAAGTGCTCTATATATGTCAATGATGTCCATTTCATCTAATGTGTCATTTATTGCTGCTATTTCGTTATTTATTTTCTGTTTGGATGATCTATCCATAGCTCTCAATGATGTATTTAAGCCCCTAGTATAACTGTGTTTTGGTCAATTTCTCCCTTTAGTTCTGTTAGTAGTTGCTTGGTATATTTTGGTGCTCCCTAATTGGGGGCATAAATATTGATGACTGTTATGTCTTCTTGTTGTATAGTCCCCTTTACCATTATGAAATGTCCATCTTTGTCTTTTTATTTTGTTTCACCCTGAAGTCTGTTTCATCTGATATCATTATGGCTACACCTGATTTTCTCTGGGTACCATTTGCTTGGAGTGTCAATTTCCACCCTTTCACTTTGTGTCTATGCTTGTCCTTGTAGCTGAGATGTGTCTCTTGGAGACAGCATACGGTTGGGTTTATTTTTTTTATCCAATCTGCTACTCTGCGCCTTTTTATTGGTGAGTTCAGTCCATTTATATTTAGGGTGACTATTGATATGTGAGGATTTCCTGTCATTCTATCTTTAGTTTTCTGGTAAGGCTGTGTCTCCATTGTTTCTTTGCCTTTTTGTTCTTGTCTTTTATTTCTGTGTGGTTGTATTCTATGATGTTTCCCTCTGTTTCTTCTTTTATTACAGTATGTATTTCAGTACTGGATTTTTTTTGAGTGGTTACCCTTAAGTTTATGTAAAAGAAAGTTTGATACTTAAGAGTATTCCAGTTTCTTCAGCACGCTTACTTTCTCCATTCCCATATTCCGGTTCAGGCCTTTACTATCCCTCTTTTTATGTTTTGTTACAAATTTTTTATGTTACAAATTGTCCTTGTTGATGGTGGTCGAATAGCCTCCTTTAGTATTTCTTGTAGTGCAGGTCGTGTATTAGAAAATTCCCTCAGCTTCTGTATGTCTGCAAAGGTCTTTATTCTTCCTTCATATCTAAAGGATAACTTTGCTGGATATATTATTCTTGGCTCACAATTTCTCTCTTTCAATAGTTTGAATATTTGGTTCCAGTCCCTCCTGGCTTGTACAGTTTCTGCTGAAAAATGTGATGATAATCTAATGGGCTTTCCTTTGTAGGTTACCGTCTTCTTTTCCCTGGCTGTCTTGAGAATTCTTTCTTTGTCGTTGATTTTAGACAGCTTCAATACAATATGCCTTGGAAAAGGCCTGTTGGGATTGAGGTAATTAGGTGTTCTATTTGCTTCTTGGATTCGAGGATCCAGTTCTGTCCACAAGTTTGGGAAATTCTCATCGATAATTTGTTTGAATATATTCTCTGTTCCCTTTTCTCTTTCTTCTCCTTCTGGTATGCCCATTATTCTTATATTGCTCTTTCTGATGGAGTCAGAAAGTTCTTGTAGAGTTCTTTCATTTCTTTTAAGTCTCAAGTCTCTTTTTTCTTCCATCTGTGTAATTTCCAGGTTTCTATCTTCGATGACACTGATTCTTTTCTCCATGTGCTCAACTCTACTACCTAAGCTGGTTATTTCATTCTTAATTTCTTCTGTCGAGTTTTAATCTCCAGAAATTCTATTTGGTTGTCTTCTAAAATTTCAGTCTCTTTCATAAAATGCTCATGTAGTTCTTTGATTGTGTTTCTGAGTTCATTAAACTGCCTTTCTGTATTTTCTTGCTTCTCGTTGAGTTTTTTCAGAACGGCAATCTTGAATTCTCTGTCATTTAAGTCACATATGTCTTGTTGCCTTGGTTATTCATGGCAATTACTGATTTATTATTTGTCTTCCTAGACAGCTACAGGAGTGGCTTCTGCAACAGGTTGATAGGAAGAGGTCTTTCTTTTGTTTTCCAGTACTTGTTGGTAGAATGTTTTATTTTCTCTCCGTCTGCAGCGTTTTTTTCCTCTCTCTCAGGGTAGTGCTATGTTTTCTCTGCACTATTCCAGCTTCTCACCCAATGGGGGGATTACCTGGGAGACGGGCTTCTCCTCTGTTGATAGTTCGCCTGGGTCACAGGGCACAGTGTCCCTGAGGGTATGCGGAGAGCTTTTGAAGTTCCAAAGCTCTTCCTGCACTAGATTCAGAGCCCGTATGTTTCAGCAGTTCTGTTTACTTCTGCAGGGATCTGCCCAGATAGGCGGGACCAGGCGCAGGGTGAGTTGTGAGAGGTGGCCTGGAGCAATGGCGGCAACCGCTACCACAGCCGGTCCTGCTTCCACAGCTCCCTCCCCTTTTCTGGCACTAGTTGGGCTGCGAATCTGTGTCTGCGGTCCACAGTTCTCAGAATAGCAAATATTCTGTTGTTTTTCTTTTTTAAAAAAGTATTTAATTTTTTTATATTTATTTATTTTTCTTTCTTTTCTCTCCCCCTTTTTTTTGGAGGGGGGAAGGGAACAGGACTTTATTGGGGAACAGTGTGTACTTGCAGGACTTTTTTTTTTTTCTCAAAGTCAAGTTGTTGTCCTTTCAATCTTAAGTAATGGGGGGCCCAGCTCAGCTCCAGGTCAGGTTGCCGTTGCTAGTTGCAGGGGACGCAGCCCACCATCTCTTGTGGGAGTCGAACCGGCAACCTTGTGGTTGAGAGCCCACTGGCCCATGTGGGAATCGAACCGGCAGCCTTCGGAGTTAGGATCATGTAGCTCCAACTGCCTAAGCCACTGGGCCGGCCCTATTCTGTTCTTTTGATCTGACACTGCTACTGTTCCGGGTAGGTGGGGGTGGGGCAGGTGGGGGCGGGGCGAGCTCTGGGTGGGTAGGGTGGGGGTGACTAGTCTCAGTGCCTAAGGCTTCAGGTCTCTGCTGGGCAGTGAAGGCTTAAATCACCGTTTTCAGCCTTCTTCCCTCAGTCTTTGCTCCGAGGTCTCTGCCGTGAGCGTTGGGTTCAGCCGTGTTATATGCTGCCCCCTCAGCCCTGTGGGCCATAAGCGGAGCCCTAGCAGTCCCAGTTCTTCCCTCTCCCACAGCTGCGGTAGTTCCAGGATGCAGCGAGCTCAGAGCACTGAGCTAGGTCTGCGTCCTGTGCCCGCGCGTCTCCGTCACCGCACTTCTCCCTTCCCTCCTTCCCCACTCGCACGATTCTCCCACCTTTAGGTGACTTTAGTAGTGGGCCTCTTCATTTTGCCTGTCTGCTGTGCAGGGAGTCCTTTGTGGAATTATTTTTGTTCGATTAGTTGTAAATTCCAGGGTAGCTTTACAGAGGCTCACCTCAGACCGCCATTTTGATGACGTCCTTCCTAAGCTGAATATTTTCAAGGCTAGTTGAAAGCTTTGTAGATAGCTCTATTTTGTAAGCTAATCCAACAAGCATTGAAGTCTACCACCCTAGCCATATTGCAAACACTGTGGTATGTACCATGGGAGACACAAGGTTAAAAGAATCTGTCCTTAATCTTAAGAAATTTACCATGTAGTAGGAAAGACAAAACTTGTGTAAATTACTATAGCATGAGAAAGACTGTGAAGTGTTAAAAGATATCTTGTTTCTAAACATATATGTGCGAGCCCGAACAATAAGAAAAATAATCAGTTGTGTAAAATCCACTATTAAATTGTAAAGCAAAAATGTATACATATGGAAAGTAAGTGGGATGTGATTAATTAACTGTGTAATATACTTTGCTTGCAAATGATAGAGTAACAGATCACATAGTACTGTATTAGCAAATGATAGTAGGAAGGCTGATATATTGTCTAAGTCAGATTTTTAAAGATCTGAATTTCTGGAATGGCTAACAGATGGCTTGGTATCATCTTTACCTAGGCTCTCCAGACATGGCCGCTGATAGAAAAGAGGACATGTTGGCATGGTCATGCAGGAGGAGGACTCCACACAGACCCGAAAGAAGGGGTAAGAGCCAATAACAAGTAACTGGAGATTCTTATAGATGACTGTACTTGCGTAGAAGGTATATCAAAGATAACCATATTCCAGACTCCTTCGATTGACTCGTGTAACTGCAGATTTTCTAATACAAAACCATGTGGATTGATCATGGTTATTTAGATGAGATTTTTTTCTGGCTTAAAACAAACAAAAAATTATGATTGACTAAAAAAGAAAAAAATTAGTTATCAACCTAAACATTTTAGTTCTTTATTTAAAATATCATTGGTTGAGGATACTTGTTATATAATCTAGCCTTATAAATAAATAGGTAGATTAGATTTAGCACTTATAAGTAATTTGTATACATGTGGGTGTGTGTTTTAAGGTTATTGTTTTCCCTTCTGAACACTTAGTTTAGAAAGATTCTGGAATGTCCCCTAGTTTCATGGTAAATTCTCCATCCGCCTGATCCATTTATTTAACTTTCCATATTCTTTATCATTATTATTATCATCATACAGACAAGCTAATCAGTAGAGCCACTGAAATGAAAAAATTTAATTGTATTATTACACTTTTTCTGAGTGAGTGAAAATGTTGGAACACTGTTAGACAATTCTCCATCTGGCACTTTCTCTGTGCTTGTCTTTATTTTCTTCCTCCTACTTGACCCAACCAGTTTATATGTGGTATCTCTAAGTAGAAATGATATTTTTAGGGTTATTGGCAAGGGAACAAATAGGTTTGGTGTTTTTTTTTTCCCCTTCTGCCTCCCCCTATCCCACTCCGGTTCAAACCGTTGTTTCTCAGTCTAGTTGTGTAGGACACAGCTCCCTGGCCCATGCTGGTATTAGGAGCCTTGTGCTCCCCCGGCTGAGGTAGTTTGTTGTCGGTCAGCTGCTCATGGCAGCTCTCGCCAGCTGCTGGCCACTCACACTGGCCACCCGCTGCTCATGGTGGCACAGCAGCCCATGGCAGCTCACACAGACCTCTCCCAGCTCCAGGGAGAGCCGTTGTTCACAATCTTAGCTGTAGAGGGCGCAGCTCACTGGCCCATGTGGGAATTGAATCCGTGACCTCGGTGTTAGGAGCACGGAGCTCCAACCACCTGAACCACCGGGCCAGCCCTAAGGGCACAAATTTTATGTAAAAGTGCTCTCTAAATTGTGGAGAGGTAAATATTAGTTATTTTATTGGTGGGAGGCGATTGGTAAAAAAAAACCTTTGCAGTGTTTTTCTCCCTGTTTCTTTGATCCCCAGAATAGCTCCTTTTTTTTCACAGCACTGAAAACACATCACTTTCATATTTCTGTCCCATTTTTTGTATATTACTACTCTTCATAGCTGTCTTTAGATAAAGCAAAATATTTTAAGGTAGAATTTTAAAAAGTTAGTACACATACTGAGATTTGTTTATTCATGTATTATTCTTGGCATGATATTTGCCAGTTTCCAGGATTGTCTGTCACCAAGGTGTCTTAAGGATACTTGCAAATAATTCTCTAAACACAGCAAAAATATGTTGACTGATAAAGGAAAAGCAGTCACTTCTCTTAGGCTCAAGCAATATGAAGTTCAAGATAGTTTCTTTATTCTCCTGTCAAATTGAACAAAGCAAAAATCATTGTAATACTTTATATTTGGTCTCTTCTTTATCCTTTTTTCCCTGCCTTCTCTGTGTTACTTTAGCCTCCCTAGCTAAAAGGGATTATGGACTAACAGCTTTCAAGCCACACCAGAAAAGAGGCAGAATGGAGTTCTTTTAGTATTAAGAGCCTGGCCTACATTTCAATCTCAGCTCTACCACTTCCTAGTGGAATGACCTTGAGCAAGTTAATCTCTGGGTGTATCAGTTTCTTCATCTGTAAAATGGGGATGATAATCATACCAAAGGGAATTTAAATGAGCTACCTCCCATGGGGTACGGCTCTTAAGTAGTGCCTGCTCTGTAATAGGTGTTCAGTAAACATTCGCAGCTGTTACTCTACTGTAAGATTGTGAATCCCGTCCTCCACCATTATCCATTCATTTAGAAAGCATGTGTGGAATCCAGGCTTTGTGCAGAACTCAATGTTAAATACAGTAGCTACAGTGATGAACTCTTGTTTCATTCCGTGCTTGACTACCTTTTCTGGCAAGAGCGATGAAGTTACTGACCTGAGAAGCAAAATGTGTATTCAGCTTATCAATATACAGATGGCAGTAACATCTGAACAATCTACCCAGCGAGCTGCTCCAGATGTGTTCAGAGGTTTTTGGTCCTTTTTGTGCCCTGACCACGTGGTTATTAGCCCTTCCCACTTTGAGCAGCCACCTCCATCTGTCGGGTCCCCCTGTTTAAATTGAACACAGTGCAGTTTGTGGCTTTCCACTCCCACATACAAGTCAAGTTCTTCCGTTTTATAGATGTGTTTGCTTTTGGCCCACCACGCTCTGATTGTATCCAAGCAGATATTCCTTTCATTAGTTTTCTTATCTGCCAGGCCTCATATGAAACTGTATGTTAATACCAGATAAATAAATATTTAAAAATCTGTCAAAAATTGCGAAGACTTAATAAATCAAGTATTAGATATACCTCCTGGATATTAATAATTTGTCCTTATGTGTTTAAGAATAGATACATTTATTAATTGAATAAATATTTATTGAACGTTGTTTCTGGTATCAGTGAAGTTTCTTTCTCAGGCACCTGCTTTATTCTTTTGCTTCACTTGCTTTTCAGTCACTTTCTTCTATTTGTCAGCTTTCTGATATTTCCAAACTAATTTCTAGGGGAAGAAATACAACACAGTTTTGTTATCATAAAAAACATGAGCCAATTTGAATTCCTTTTATTATTACCCTTGTGTTTTCTTTCAGACTCTGATTGCTTTCTTTTATTATGGCTAGCTAATTCCAGTATATAGTTAAGGACTTTCTAAAAATGGTTATTCCTGGTAGCCAGTTAGCTCAGTTGGTTGGAGCGTGGTGCTGGTAGCACCCCGGTTGCCCATTTGATCCTTGCATGGGCCACTATGAGCTGTGCCCTCCTTTAAAAAAAAAAGAAAAAGGTTATTCCTCAGACTAACACTACTAGTTTTATGTTTGATGGGGCTTCAAATGTCAGTTCCATGTTTTAAATTTAGCCAACAAGGCCACACTGTATATGTTGCAAGCAGAAGAGGACTCTAGATTCACTTCGACTTTGACGGGCCTTTTAGTGATATTTCTATGGTGTTCAATTCTAGAGTTTTTTTAAATTAATTTTTATTGGGAAATATTGGGGAACAGTGTGTTTCTCCAGGGCCCATCAGCTCCAAGTCGTTGTCCTTCAGTCTAATGCTGGAGGGTGCAGCTCAGCTCCAAGTCCAGTTGCCGATTTCAATCTTAGTTGCAGGGGGCGCAGCCCACCATCCCATGCGGGAATTGAACTGGCAACCTTGTTGTTGAGATCTCGTGCTCTAACCAACTGAGCCATCCAGCTGCCCCTCCTGAAGCTCAGTGGCAGGTCGTTGTCTTCAATCTAGTTGTGGAGGGCACAGCTCACTGGCCCATGTGGGAATCAAACCGGCAACCCTGTTGTTGAAAGCTCGTGCTTTAACCAACTGAGCCATCCCGCCACCCCTTAGAGAGCTTTTTTTTGGTCATGATATAATCAGCCGAGTTCTGTTTTTAAAATAACTTTTCACTTTTACTTACAGTGGAAAAGATAAACAGAAAAGTTAAAGAATTTCATGTTTTCTGTTTATGTGTAAGCAAGACTTAAAGAAAAACTGTTATATCAACAGTTGGTTCCTTCAGGAATTTTGACCCTTGAGAAGGAATTTCCTTTCTTTAAATTATTGTTTTTCCCCCTTACTATAATATAATTACTCTTTATACATTCCCACCCTTTTTTTAAGAATGAGATCTTAAAATAGGTGTCCGAGCTTTTTGTGTTGCTTAGTTTGAAATGAAAAGATTAGTTGATGTGAAGGTGATGTCTAATTCAGTCTCAACTTTGGGGTTGGTCTCTTTTCAGCTTTAGGTAACCCTTTTGTCTTTCAGGATTACCAGTGGGTGTCCAGTATGAATGACCTGTGGTGATTTTGAAAGGTGGTATATTGTCTTTAAGGATCTGAATTGAGGCCTTCAATTTTATTTCATTCTTGTGCAGCAGGAATAAGTAGGTTTAAAATTCTTTTAATATGTGCCTCAGCCTCTGAAATGCCTCTTCAATTTGGCCTCTACTTTAAAAAAAAACCACAATACATTATTTTTCAAACATTATAATATATCTAAACTGTAACCGAAGTCATGTACTTTACAGCTTAATGGATCCATAATGCATGATTATACAACTTCAGAACTCATTTCGTTAAATGAAGTGGTGATATTTTATATATTATTAAATCAATGCATTAGAATAATTTTCTTGCTCTCAGCTATAACTTCTCTGTGTCCTTATTGAGCAAATGTGAGGCTATGTTGTGGAAGGTTTGGACAGAAGAAACTGTTTCTAAAGATGTGTGGAAACAACCTTTTTGCCATTATTTCATCAAGAAAAATAAAACAGCCAAACCTGTGAAATGGGAAAGTGGTTGAAATACCCCAGTTTGTGTTACAATGTATTAAATTACACTTATTTAGCCATAGTTGGATTGAAATGGTGAATTTTAAAATTACAGCCTTATTCCCTTTTCAAAAATACCTTTCCAGTTAGGACTGTGTGTGTGAGTATGTATGTGTATAAAATCATTAAGAACTATACTTTTAGCATTTCATGTTTTTGCCATCTTATGTAATTAAAGCAGCTTAGGACAGTGGTCGTCTTTTCAGAACAATATGAACACTTTTATTTCTGTTTACTCAATAAACTAAGAGACTACAAAAAGAGTTTGCTGAGCCTTGGGGGGAATAACCATGATATAAAACTACCCTGTATTATATGATGTGTTGTCCTGGGTTTCTGATATGTTGACAGTTTCCCCCCATTCCTGGCTGTGCAAATCTACTTGAAAGTATGTGACTTTCCACCCTCAAAATGAATTACATTTTTTCTTATTATATGTGAGCTACAAAAAATAAAAGCAAGCAAAAAGAATGTAAAACATCATCCGTGATTCAGTCTAGTCACAGCTACTGATGTTAACACTTTACAGACACATTTGTAAACTCATACACATATCACATTTTTTTCCATGAAAAATAACTTTTTTACTCTGCGTTTTTTACTTCCATGTGTCTGTGTCACCACATATATTTCTGAATGACTGTATTTTGTTGTATGCATTCACTGTAATTTGTTTACATGGTTCTCTATTGTTGATCATTTAGGCGGTTTTCAATTTTTTTTCCTACTAAAACAGCATGGGAATAAATATTCTAATAGGTAAACTTTTTGTTTCTTTATTCTGCAAGTATTTGTTGAGTACCTAATGTATGCCAGCCACCGTCTTTGGTACTGGATTCCAACAGGGAGCACAAAACAGAAAGTTACTACTCAATGTGGAATTGAAATTCTAGCAAGATGCAGACGGTAATCAAATAAGCACATTGCCAGATATGTAGTTTATAACTGAAATCGATACTCTGAAACAGGAATACTGTTGTGTGAGAAAATACAGCCAAGGACCCTCACTAGGATTAGAGAAGATCTCTTGAGGAAGTGCTGCTGAGCTGGAGAGAGGCATTGTTCCCACAGAGGGAACAGTGTCGTGCAAAGGCCCTTGTGCAGGGGGATTACTATATATTTCAGAAATGGAAAGAAAGCCAGTGGGTCACGACCACTGAAAGTCGTGGTACACAACATGGCTAGAGAGATAGTCGGGGCCAGGCCAGGCTACAGACTTGGATCTTGACCCTAAGAGTCGTAGGATGCCTTTGAAGGGTTGTAAGCCAGCAGTAGTATCTGATTGCAGAGTGAACTAACTGGACAGGGAACAGAGTAGGTGCAGGAAGATCAGATAGGAGTTTGTTGCAGTGGTTTAGGTAAGAAATGATAGCTTAGATTAAGTTGGTGGTGGACATCGAAGTAGACAGGTTCAAGAGATTTTTAAGAAGGAAAATGGATTCAACTTTGGGGCATATTCTTAAGTTTCCAGAAATGGCATTCTCGGGGCAAAGAGCTGAATTATTTTAAAAGCTTATGGTAGATATCAAATTGCTTTCCAGAAAGATTGTCTCAGTGTAGTCTCCCATTAACAGTGTACTAGAGTGCTCATTTCCCTACACCTTCACTAACAATGAGCATTAAACACTTTTGTTTTTTTCCTTTTAATACCATTTTCAGAAATTGAGTAAATACTTCAATTTTTAAAATGGGGATTATTTTACCAACTATAATAATATAGTAGTTTTGGAATACAGTTGTCCCCCTTATCTTCAGTTTCACTTTCTGTGGTTTAAGTTACCTGCAGTCAACTATGGTCTGAAAAAACTAAATGTAAAATTCCAGAAATAAACAATTCATAACTTTTAAATTGTGCGCCATTCTGAGTAGTGTGGTGAAATCTCATACCCTTCTGCCCCAGATGTGACTCATCCCTTTGTCCAGAGTCTCCAGGCTGTATATCCTCCCCGCCCATTAGTCAGTTAGTAGTCTGGGTCATCAGATCAACTGTCATGGTATCACCATGCTTGTGTTCAGTCATCCTTATTTTACTCTTTAATGGCCCAAAGCCAGTCACATAATTTATTACACTATGTTGTTAGAATTGTTGTATTTTATTACCAATTATTATTGTTAATCTCTAAGTGTGCCTAATTTATAACTTAAACTTTATCATAGGTATGTATGTACAGGAAGAAACAGTCTATATAGGGTTCAGTACTATCTGCGGTTTCAGGCATCCACTGGGCGTCTTGGAACATGTCCCCTGTTGAGAAGGGGGGACCACTGTATATATATTGATTTTCTTATTTGGGCTTTAGAAAATGTAGTTTTGATTCTTAATATTATGCTTCTAAAGCTGAAACTAAAACAAATAATTTAATGAGAGCGTTGCCTCAGGAACATGGGTGAAAGAAACTGTAAGATAGATTTACACAAAATTAAACATGACTGTATTGTGACTCTGTTCTATCACGAGCTTGGACTTAGGGCTTCAAACTGTTTTCAATAAATATACTGATAAAGAGCCCAAAAGTAGTATATGAAGATTTTTGACCACAAAGATGAAAATACAGAAATGGTTTTAAATTTTTATGTAATGTTTTAATGCTTAATAGGTAAGGAGTAAATGATAGTACATGCCCCCTCACCTCCACTTTTTTGGCGCTGAAAGTAAGACATTAAGAGAAATTAGTAACTTTTTAAAAGCAATTGAAATAATTTCTTCTCCCCAAAATAGTTTGTTTGAAAGATATTGACCTTAGATGCACAATGAAAGTTATGTTTGTAATGTCTTTATAATTTTTCTCAAATAGGTACATCATTCTACATTATTGAAATATGTTTACATTTGAAATGACATGTTACTCACTGCTTTGTTTTCTCTCAACAGTTAAAAGATGTTGATACTCAGAAAATCATCAAAGCAATGCTTTCTTATGTGTGGCCCAGAGACAGGCCAGATCTACGAGCTAGGGTGGCCATTTCCCTGGGATTTTTGGGTGGCGCAAAGGTAAGATTATTGTTGATGTGAGAAAGACTGTGGCATTTTCTAGTAATGAAACTTGGACATTGTCACCTTTTAGGACCCTTATTTACATGACTCTTAAGCAATCAGCAGAGATTCTATGGTAATGGCTGATTTATCTGTGGATCAGACTTAAAACAGCCTTGACTTTGTGGAACTCACTCCTGAAACCAGTGTGAGATGCGGGATCATTTATTGTAACACAGCACAAAGCAACTTTCTAAAAAGAGACCCTCAGAGCCCTGTCGGCTCTTATTTAATACATATCTCTAGTAAGCCTGGCTCTCAGTTCCCAGTAAATTGAAGAAGATGGAGACATTTTAAGCACATTGATAGTCATAAGTGGGAAACAACAGTGAGACAACAAGGGCAAAAAAAAGGAGGACACAAAACCAGCCCCCAAAGCTGGGCATGTTCGTACCATTCAGCAGTGTGTGTATGCTGGAGTTGCAGCTTTGCTTGTTTGTAACTCGCGGCTCATGTGGGTGAATTCCTCCCGGATATAGGTAACCCTGGAGAGACTGTTCTTGGACACCACTTTCTTCTGGTTGCCCGACCTTGATAAGTCTTACAGCAAGTGCCCGACTATATAGCTTTCCTGCAGAACAGATACCCACTTGTCTCCACAGTAGTAATTTGTGATGATGTAGCCACAATTGCTGATGGCCCAACTTACTCCCTATGGTTTGATACTTGTGATTCAGAGAGGGAAATAAAAAAAAAATGATGAAAAACACTTTTTAAAATAAAACAATGCTACCTGAAGCCTTTGAATTGGGAAGTATGATTGCTGTCCTGGAGTACTTTTTTAAATTAAAAGACTTTATTTTAGAGACATTTTAGGCTTACAGAAAAATTAAGCAGGGAGTACAGAAAGTTCCTATATACCGTGTTTCCCCCAAAATAAGCCCCAGTTAAGATTGTCAGCCAGACAGACACATTTAGTACATTATGACGATGTTCTGGAAGAAGATGACATGACTATTTGAAGAAATGTAGATTGTTGTACATGAAAAATAAGACAGCCCCTGAAAATACGCCATAATGCATCTTTTGGAGCAAAAATTAATATAAGACCCGGTCTTATTTTTGGGGAAATAAGGTAGAAGACCCAGTCTTATTTTCGGGGAAAGACAATATCCCTCCCGCCAAAAATCACACTCAATTTTTTTCTATTACTAACATCTTGCATTAGTGTACTACATTTGTCACAATCGATGAGCCAATTATAAAGTAAAATACATTCTTATTAATTGAGTTTAGAAGCGGAGGCCAAATGAGTCCAGGGCTCGTGCTGCCTGTGCCGCTCAGCCAATAGGCCGACACAGGAGTTGGTTAGGTCATAGAATAAGCGTTTATTATCAGAGCACCAGTGGTCTGAGAAGACAGTGGGTTAACACCTCCAAAAACTGCCTTCCATTTTCAGACCTGCTGGGGGTATTTAAGGGGAAATGTGGGCGTTCCTCCAGAGGCTACGTGACAGGTCCAGGGATATGCATGGAGCCTTCCCTCTGGCGATGTGGCTCTCTAGTGGTCACCAACCCAGGAGCAGAGATGACAGTAACCTGGAAAGAATGCTAAGGCCATAAAGACTGTAATCGGCAAGCACAGGGGTGGGGGGGGGGCACTGTGACTAGTAAGCAAACATAAGTTTCAGGGTAATTATCTAAAGCAGGGAACTGGGACAGGGGACATGCTAAACTCAGGAACTAGAATGGGACATTCCAAGCCCGAACCACGGGGAGGGGTTGATCATCTGTTAAGGTCTAGGGCAGGGAGAGGCGAGGCCTCTTTTGTGGGGGTCACAAACGGGCCTGTTTCAAGTTCATAATTTACATTAACATTCACTCTTTGTGTTGTAATTTATATGGCTTTGACAACCAGTGACCAATTGACTTGTCCATACTTTCGCTTTTTCTGTAACGTCCTGTAGTTGGAATCACACAGGATATAGCCCTTTCAGACTGCCTTCTTTCACTTAGGAATGTACACTTCAGAATCATTTGTGTCTTTTTGTGACTTGATAGTTTGTTTTTTGTGCTTTGTTTTGTTTTGTTTTGCTGAAAAATATTGCCTTGTATGGATGCACCATGGGATGTTTATCCATTCACTTGTTAAAAGACATCTTGGCTGCTTCCAGATTTTGGCAGTTATAAACAAAGTGTAGTAAATATTGTACGCATGATTTTGTGTAACAAATTTTCAACTCATTTGTGTAATTACCAAGGAGTGCAATTGCCAGATTATATAGTAAAACTATATTTACTTTTGTGAGAAACTGCTGAACTGTCTTCCAATTGGTGGTTAGGATGCAGAGGAACTGGTGGCAATGCCACTCTGAAAGAGTATGGCAGTTTCTTAAAAAGTTCAGTGTACACTTACCATGTGACTTCACCATTGCTCTCTTGGGCATTTATCTTAAAGAAATGACAAATTATGAACATCTGTATGAAAATGTTCATAACGCCTCTATTTGTAATAGCCCCAAACTAGAAACAACCAAAATGTCCTTCCAGGGTAAATAGTTGAAAAATTCTTTTCCAACCTTAGAGAACCTTAAGGGCATTATGCTGAGAGAAAAGCCATTCTCAGAAGGCTACCTACTGTATGATTTCATGTATAATATTCTCAAAATGACTCAACTATAGAGATCAAGAACAGATGAGTGGTTGCCAGGGAACAGGGAATGGGGTGAGGCAAGGTGGGATAGGAGTGAATATAAAAGAGGGTTCTTTTGTGGTGATGGAATAGTTTTGTGTCTTGATGGTGGCAATATTATGTGGATCTGAACATGAGATAGCATTGCATAGAACCGTGTAGACGACACACACACACACACACACACACACACACACGTTTAGAAATGGCGAAAACTGAATGAGTCCTGTCTAGTCAACAGTATGTGCCAATGTACATTTCTGGTTTTAATATTGCCCTACAGCTATATAAGATATCACCATTACGAGATGCTGAGTGAAGGGTTATGGGTCTCTTGGTACTACTTTTGCAACTTTCTGTGTGTCTGTAATTACTTCAAAATGGAAAGTTTTTAAAACTTCACATTTATCTGAGATGGTTTAAGTCTAGTTCTGCTGAAGTCAGAATATTAGGGAAAACCAGTATTAGCCATTCCCCATCTCCCACATATCACAAGGCCAATGAAACCCACACGTCTGTATTAACAAAAACATCCACACATATACAATCCTTTCCATTTCTTCTGTGGTTTTTATTCTTCCGCTTTTTAAATTTACTTTTACAGGAAAACTGACAGTAACCAACACTGTGTATTAGAAAGTATTAGAATGCAGGTCAGGGGGCGTGGCTTTATTATACGCAGAGCTTGGAATCTGCTCGAATGTATTTCAGTTACGACTGTAGCTGGTTTAAACAGCACATTTGAGAGCATCCATTTTAGGGTGTGAAAGTAGTGAAATATATGCCTTATATGCTGCTGATATGTATGGCTGTGGTGTACTAGAAAACATTCTGCCTTTCAAGTCGGAACAGACCTGGACTTGAATCCCAGCTCTGCTGCTTACCAGACCCAAGTTTCCTCAATTGTAGGGCTAATACCCATTTCAGAGAATTGTTATTTCATTCAGTTCTGATTCAACCATCTGTAAAAGGTGTCTAGCACCATCCCTGACTCATATAGCTGTTGTTCAGAAATGTTTGTTTTGCCATAAAAGTTTCACTGAGTTTTAGAGGTAGTATATTCATACACGTGTACCTACAGACAAAGTGAGTGATAAATATATAATAAGAATGATAAATACTCAGGTATAACCTACAAAAAGGAGGAGCTGGGAAATGCAGTGTGTCATATGGGCTGTGGTTTTTAGGGAAGGCATCAAGAATGCAATGGGATTCCAAGTGGGCTGTGAAGACTGGAGAGGTGGAGAGGTAAATGGGGTGGGGGTGGGGGATCATTATAAGCAGAAGCAAGAGCCTGAGGCTAGATGCTTATACAGAGTCACAACCGAGAGTTAATACTTCTTGAAACCTGCTATTCTGTTAGATTATGTTAGAAACCTTACAAGTGTTACATTCTTAAAAGTATCCCAACACCTGCTGTGTATTGTAATGATACTGCTTGCTTGCTAAGACACTTGCATCCCTTCGGTGGAAATCTTGCATTACATGGCTCCTGGGTCGTGGTAAGCTGAGGCTTGGTGACAATTAATTCTTTATGTTTAACAGAGATGAAAGACATAATAATGGAACATTATTTCAGTGTTTTTCTTAAGCCTTCTACAATTGTTTTCACATGTTATTAATGTATATGAATTTAATTTCTTCAAAGAAAACTTTGGCGGTCTGACCAACTTCCTGTTCCTAAATGATGGCTGATGTTCTTTTTTTTTTTTTTTGGCACTTTAAAATGTTAGTCACTTTTATTTGTATTTTCTTTCTTTTTATTTATTTATTTATTTATTAGTTTCAGGTGTACAAGACAAGGTAATACTTAGACGTTCATCATCCACATCCCTCACACGGTGAACCCCCCGCCCACCATCCCCCCGACCTCACACCGAGCCATCACATTATATATATAAAATTATAGTTGGCATTCATTAATGTTTAGCTTCTGGTGTACAATGCCATGATCAGGCATCCATAGTATCCCTGAGGTGGTCTCCCAAATAGGACGCATGTCCATCAGATACCCAACAAAATCTTTACAACATTATTGAATACCTTCCCCAAATTAATTTTCAAAAAACCCTGAGGCCATCTTGTGGTTACCAGCTGCTTCCTAATCCCTTCACCTTTCCCCTTATCCCCACTCCCCCCCCATCTAACAACTCTCGGTTTTTTCTTTTTGTCCCCAAAACTTAGTTCATTCACATGATCTTTTCTTTAGATTCCGCATATAAGTGAGATCATATGGTACTTGTCTTTCTCTTTCTGACTTATTTCACTTAACATAATGTTCTCTAGATCCATCCACGTTGTTGCAAATGATAAGATTTCTTTCTTCTTTATGGCTGCGTAATACTCCATTGTATAAATGTACCACAGCTTCTTAATCCAGTCATCTACTGATGGGCATTTCGGTTGTTTCCATATCTTGGCTATTGTGTAAAGTGCTGCAATAAACATAGGAGTGCATACTGATTTTTGAATTGGAGTTTTGGATTTCTCCGGGTAGATGCCTAGGAGTGGAATTACTGGATCATAGGGTAGTTCCATTTTCAGATTCCTGAGATACCTCCATACTGTTTTCCATAGTGGCTGCACTAATCTGCAATCCCACCAACGGCTGATGTTCTTGATACTCTAACTTTGCAGAGAAATCTGAGTGATTGAATATTTGCCTTGAAATATGTGAAAGCATTATACCCCCGATTTTCGTATTTTTTGGGTATTCTCATTGAGAAATAGGTTGGTTTTTGAAAGTTACTTTGGTAGTCAGTGGGTTTCATTTTGTATGGTATTGGAGAAAGTAATCTTTTGTGGGGCAAATGGATCTAGCAGTGTTGTTTGTTTTTCCAGTGGTGAATCAGGCACAGATACTTACAATTGATTTGGTTTTGAGATCCCTTTCGCTAAATAGTTTCAGTTTTACCATTATTGTGATGAACGAATAATTTTACACTTATTGAATATCTATTGTATTCAAAGCATGGTGCTCAACATGGGTAGGATGAAAAGAGGAATATGATACAGACTATCAAGGAACTAGTAGAAAAGCAAAATACGTATATACACCAGTAACTATAATCTAAGGCAGTTTGCTCTAAGTGCCATGAGCTCTGTGGGATAGCAGATAACGGAGGCAGGAGAATTTGACTAATGCACATAGCTTGTAAATGCATATTAACATGGCAGTCAGTGTGAGGTGGGAATTCGGAAACAGCAGCTCTTCCAATGCCGACGATTTTATCTTTAGAAACTGGGAGAATCATTTACTAGCAGTAAATGGTTAATATTGAAGCATTTCCTTCAATACTCGTTTAAGGTAAATATTTGTGCTTTGATAAAGAAATGTTTTTACACACGATGGGTAATTGCTGCTTTTGTGTTTTCAGGCCATGAACATTGTGGTTCCCTTCATGTTTAAGTATGCTGTAGACAGCCTCAACCAGATGTCGGGAAACATGCTAAACCTCAGTGATGCTCCAAATACAGTTGCAACCATGGCAACGGCAGTTCTGATTGGCTGTATGTGTGATTCTTTAATCTGTCTACAGGTGTTGACTTTCTTCAAGAGGGTTTCATTGTATTTGAGCAGATGACCTTTTCACTACAAACACAACTTAGCACTTTGGATATTTATTGTTTTATGTGAGAGTTTTTTTTGATACGTGGTTTAAAAAAATTCTTTATATGATATGCTTTCCAAAAATTCTGTTAATTGCAGTCTCATTTTCCAAGTTCCACAAAACAATAACATGAAATAAGACATTAAGTTTTTAACAACCACTTCTAATAGTTAGGCTCCTTATAAAGATACCTTTTCAGTAAGGCTATTTATTTTCTTGCTGTTGTTAGTTGTTAAATAGGAAATAGCTAGACAATGTTATATGTGCATTGATGCTTTATTAAATCACATTCAATAGCTATTACCCAAATGTACAGTTTGTAAAGAAGAGAATATGATGATTTGTGCCCCCATGCATTAGAAAGGACAGTTTATGATGCTTAGGAGACTTGAATGGGGCTGTGCTTTAGTCAATGCACTTGCTTTTTCAGGATCTCAATTTTATCATTTGTTATTTGGGGGAAATTGAATGAGATGTAAAAACCTCAACAGAGACTGTACATTTATCCACAATAAGCCTGCATGAGCTGTTTGTTATTTGTTAAAAGTATCTCATTGGAAAAAAATCTTTCAACATTTGGAATCTATGGGGGAAAAACACTGAAAGGGATCCATTTTGCTGGAATGATCGGTACTCACTAGACTAGATGCTTTCTAGGTTTCTTTAGTGTAAGTACTCAGTGATACAGTCATTCATTGTACAGACTCTTTCTGAGCCTTACCATTATTACACTCCTACGAGTCTAATATTTTCACACTCATTTTTTTCCTTTGAATGTATTTTAGATGGCGTATCAAGAGCTGGAGCTGCCTTTTTTAATGAAGTTCGAAATGCAGTATTTGGCAAGGTAGCCCAAAATTCAATACGAAGAATAGCCAAAAATGTCTTTCTCCATCTTCACAACCTGGATCTGGCTTTTCACCTGAGCAGACAGACAGGAGCTTTATCGAAGGCTATTGACAGAGGGACAAGGGGTATCAGTTTTGTCCTGAGTGCTTTAGTATTTAATCTTCTTCCCATTATGTTTGAGGTGACTCTTGTCAGTGGTATTTTGGTAAGTAAAACATTTTTTGTAACAACCTTTTATCTTACATTCTCATTAGTAGCTATTTACTACTTGAAGCTATTGTGGTATTGGATGTCCATGGTTTGAAAGCAAAATACTGTGATGCCAGAAGGGTTATGCAGTTTCTTTGATTATTTTGCCAAAAGATTCAGGGATTGTTCAAAATCTTTCTCATGTTGTTATTGTAAAGATCTGTTCGGTTCTACACCCAGATCAGTCATTTAGCTGGTGCTTGCAATTTTTTTGTTAGAGATTTTTATACAGAACTTTGGACTGGTATGGTCAGATTATCTGGTTTTCTGTTCACCACTCATAACATTTTAGGCAATTTCATGTTTTATAATTAAAGGTGGATACATGCATCTTTATTCCTTTCATGGCTCTGGTTATTATCAGCATTTGACAGTAGCACCAATGGGGCAAGTGCCGTTTGGCTTCCTTTCCTTGTTACCTTAGATTTTTGAAGCTATTTGATTTCTTATGCAATGAATTATTCATTTATTCAGCAACATATTTTTTATTAAAGTCTTGACTGAGATGTGCTGTTGTATATTACAAACTGTCTGACAAGAACAGCGACTGTTTTTCATTTTTTCCCCCATTATATATTTTGATTTTTTTCTCTTCAAGAATTTTAGAAGCTATATATTGCATATGTATTATTTTAGTATACACTATCATAATTTAACACGCATAAAGAACTGCGTATTTTTAAAAAGTGTTATTCAGCAACCTGTGCACTCCTGAGTAGGACAACCATGGAATATGTACTACTGATTCAATTAACTTGTTCTTCTCCATTTTAATTTATGTTTTGGTTTTTCTAATCCTTTCACTGTTTCTTTTGTTCTTTCTTTCTTCCATATAGCCCAGGATTCTTTTGTGGTCACAGGACTTCCTTTAGCCATTCCTTTAGGCTAGGTCTGCTGAGAACAAATGCCATTAGTTTTGTTTGAGCCTGTAGGACGTAGAATGTGGTTTGACACTTCTCTCCTTTAAGCAGTTAAATCATGTTAGTGCCACTTCTATAGCCTCCATGGTTTCCTATGAGAAATCCACCACTTATTTTGCCCCTCATTTCTCACTTTGCCTTGTCCAGTATTACAGATGCGGTGCCCAGTTTGCCTTGGTGACCCTTGGGACACTTGGAGCGTACACAGCATTCACAGTTGCCGTCACCCGGTGGAGGTAAGGTAGTCAGTCCCCTGAGCCAGCCAAGGTCCAGAAGTTAGTTATACTTTTCTAGTGGATGTTTCACACCTATGCAAATCTTTGTGTTGCAGAACTAGATTTAGAATAGAAATGAACAAAGCGGATAATGATGCTGGTAATGCCGCCATAGACTCGCTGCTGAATTATGAAACTGTGAAGGTAATATGTTTACTAGACTTTCCTCACACTGCACTAAGGTTCATTCTGCCCTTGAATGTGCTAGGTGCTGTCAGTTAGAGCTTCTGGTTCAGCTGGTACCTGCAGGTGTGATGGAATTGTAGTACTTCATGTTTTCCTTTTGTTTACACCATTTTTTTGTGGTATCATCAGAATTTTACCTTCTGAGTTAATCTATAAGTAACAAGAGTGTGGTTAGCATTTTGATTCAGAATGAACACTAAGCTGGTCAGTTTTACTGCTTGTCCTACTGGGTGCCTAACATAGTGCTTTCCTTTCATGTACTTGTTCATTTTTCCATTTAACAATGTTACTGAATGCCCCTTGTGTGCAAAGCACTATGCTGAGACTTGTGATGGGGGATGATGGTTTATAAAGAAAAAGTTTCATATTTAATCCTTGCCCTCCCAGAATTTGCTAATCTACTAGGGGAGTTGACGTCAGTGTGGAGGTGACCAGTGTATTGAAAGTCACTTTTTAAAGTGGAGTGTGTCTGTGCATGAAGTCTGATGAAAAGGATACTAATCACTTAAGAGAATAATTTCTAGTTACACTTGTATGTAGTTACTATTTTTGTATATTTTGTAGTATTTTAATAATGAAAAGTATGAAGCACAAAGGTATGATGGATTTTTGAAGACATATGAGACTGCTTCGTTGAAAAGCACCTCTACTCTGGCTATGCTGAACTTCGGTCAAAATGCTATTTTCAGTGTTGGCTTAACAGCTATAATGGTGCTGGCCAGTCAGGGAATTGTGGCAGGTAATGGATTTGTGGGTTTCATGTTATCGACGTTTTACTTTATAAATGAAGATCCATGAGAGGAATGTGTATATTAGTCTTAATTATAGAGCGAGTTCAATGTGATGTGCTTTAACATCATTCTAGTACTTTCCTTTTTGTGTCAGAATGTATTTTCCTCACTGTATGATGTTTTCTTCCTTTTGTTTAACACAACAACTTTATTGCTGGAATTACTGGTTATACATTTTCTGGGGTTCAGTCTGATTCTTTCAGGAGTAACTTCTTTTTTAGCATTTAATATTTCTAATTTCTCTTATAGACTTGAAAGGTAATGTAATTAATTTAGTGTTTAGTGCAAAGGACTAAAACACAAGCATACTTTTTTTTAGAATTACTAGTAACCTTTTAACATTTCTATTAGTTTTTCATTTGCAAAACATTTAAAAAATACATAATATGGGTGCCTCTTTTTTGTTACCTACCCACTCAGTTAGGATTCATTCATTCACTGTGACCTTAATATATGGTTTATCATATTCAATTGTGATACCCATTTGCCCCAATTTTTTAATATATACTTTTTAAAAATTTCTATTTTACATTACAAAGAAACTACCCAGTGTCTTAGGAAGAAGGGAGAGCTTTTTAGCCTTCCATTTCTATCCTCACTTAAACCATTCTGGTTTTTTGCATATTACATATAGTGTATGGGTGGACTTTTCCATTCTACTTACCATGTATCAAGTGCCCTGTGTTCCTAAATCATGAATTAAAATGCTTTGAAATTTAAGTAGTCATAAGAGTTGCTGATTTTATATAGTTTGAACTGTACTGCAGAGTAATAGACTATAAACTTCTCTATCTTAAACTGGAAATGTTTATAATATCTAAACTATCCTTTTTTTACTTCTGCCGACTGCATATTAAGGTACCCTTACTGTCGGAGATCTAGTAATGGTGAATGGACTGCTTTTTCAGCTTTCGTTACCCCTGAACTTCCTGGGAACTGTATATAGAGAAACTAGACAAGCACTCATAGATATGAACACCTTGTTTACTCTACTCAAGGTAGACACCCGAATTAAAGTAAGTAATTGATTTAGTGCCTTTTTAAAAGCATGTGAGCTTTATCCCACTAATAGGATTATTCTAGGGGAATATTTTTACATCACCATGTTAGCACACTGGTATCTTTTTTGCAAGAATTGGAACTGTCAATCATGTATATTCCAAGGTCTTTATAGCTTTCACTGCTATGTTTAGAAACCTTACGTGTAGCAAAGAATATTATACCTGAGGGTATATTTTGTTAACTTGAAGTATTTGTACTTGCACTTGATTTACTTTTGCTAATCCTGATATAAAATGTGTGGTTGCCTCTCCTCACATCCACGACTTCCTTACTCCCTTGTCTACCATCCCTCTCTATCTGCCACCCTCATCCCCCGACCTTCCCCAAAGCTCAGACATGAAAGCATCCAGGATTTTTGACCTTAGCAGTGAGGGATGAAAAAATAAATCTTTGGGTCGGCCTGGTGGCTCAGGTGGTTGGAGTGCCATGCTCCTAAAGCCGAGGTCACTGGTTTGATTCCCACATGGGCCAGTGAGCTGCGCCCTCTACAGCTAAGATTGTGAACAACGGCTCTCCCTGGAGCTGATTTGCCATGAGCAGCTGGATGTCAGCGTGGGCTACCGTGTGCTGCCAGGAATGGCTGGCAGCCAGCGGGAGTGGCCGGCAGCCGGCGAGAGCTGCCGTGAGCTGCTGTGAGTGGCCGACCGACGACTGGCAACCGACTGTCTCAGATGGGGGGAGCGCAGGGCTCATAATACCAGCATGGGCCAGGGAGCTGTGTCCTACACAACTAGACTGAGAAACAACAGCTTAAACCAGAGTGGGGGGCGAGGCGGAAGAAGGGGAAAACAAAATCTTTAAAAGCATGCTTGGAAGTGGTCTAATTTCACTTATAAACCTCCAAGGTCCTTCCCCATTACTTTCCTTTTTCTCTCTGAATTAGAAAATTATCTGGATAGCTGTACTCTAGGTGGTATATAAAGTGGTATTTTTTTCTCTTCTCTGCTAGGACAAAGTGATGGCATCTCCCCTTCAGATCACACCACAGACAGCTACGGTGGCCTTTGATAATGTGCATTTTGAATACACTGAGGGGCAGAAAGTTCTTAATGGAATATCTTTTGAAGTCCCTGCAGGAAAGAAAGTGGCCATTGTAGGAGGTAGTGGGTCAGGGTGGGTAATTTAGTTATTTATAAAATTCTGCATTGATGAATGAGTCCCAATGTAATATTCTTTCTGTATCACAATCAAATTACTACTGTGGTTTAAAACGGGGGTTCACTAATGGCAATAGGAGCTAAATAAACTTTCCTTGTTTCCAATTTCAGGAAAAGCACGATAGTGAGGCTATTGTTTCGCTTCTATGAACCTCAGAAGGGTAACATTTACATTGCCGGTCACAATATACAAGATGTGAGTCTGGAGAGCCTTCGGAGAGCAGTGGGAGTAGTGCCTCAGGTAATGACATGAATTCAAGGCATTAGGCCCTACAGGCAAAATTCTTTTACCAAAAAGACTATTAAAAACAAAGTGAATGGAACATCTGCATGACGAAAAGAGTTTTTAAGCCTTAGAAAGACAGCATAACATAAAGGAAAGAGCCCAGACTGGAGTCGCAAAGAACTGGATTCTAACCCCAGCTCTAACCCTTGTAAGTTCTGTGATCTTGGGCCTCAGTTTCCTCTTCTGTAAAATAAGGGTCCCATTTCTCATATAGGATTGAATTATTATGGATTAGAGAGAATATGTGTGAAACATCAGGCACCATTTCCATCACATAATTGTTCAGTAAATGTAAACTATTGTCATTTTGAACAGTTTTTGACAGTGAATTTATAAAAAATAACAATGCAGGTTGGCTGCCGACTGCAAGTTTGTGTGCCTTGTTCCCCGCTGCCCCTTCAGTCCCACACCCAGTTCTTTACCCATAGTAAGCATTTAATGAGTATTTGCTGAATGACTTTAGGGGGGAAGTAAATTCAGAGTAAGCTGAAAAGACAAGAAGGAGACAGCTTTGTAGGATGTGTTTTTCTTATGTGGAAAGCCACTAGAGAGACCTGGGAATTAGTTGCAGCCTAGAATCCGAATCAAATCCCTTGGAGACCTGTAAAAAAGGGATCAGATAGGGATATATAGCTTATAAACAATCCCCAAGTTATCTGACACATCGTACTCTGTCCTGTCCTCCCTCTCTCTGAGAACCCCAAATGCTAGTGTACATGAATTGAATCACCCAGGGAGAGCATTGAAATCCCCACTCTCTTTCACGTACCCCAGTTCTGCTTTAGGAGGGCAGTGTGGGGCCCACAAACCTGCATTTTTGAATATGCTGCCTAGGTGATTCTGATACAGATGATTCATAGACTGTATGTTGGGAAACACTGACCTAAACGGTGTATCAAGTGAACCGAATTCTGGGCTGTGCTTACTTAGGACTCAGTGTCCTGATCCATCTAATGAGGTATGACTAGATTCCTACCATTGTCTTGTATAAAAGAAAACATTTTGTTCACTAAAGGAAAATAGGAAAGGAAAGAAAAGGTGATCATTTGCAGTGCTGGTCTTAGCAAAATCAATCAAATCAAACTGGATACCACTTTTCACTTATGAGATTGGCAAAGATTTTAAATTTCATAGCATGCAGTTTGGGCAGGGCTATGTAAAATGCCTTTTTTTGCTGATGGAAACATATAGCTTTCCTGATGGGCAAATTGGCAATATGTATCAAGAGCCTGACAAATATTCATACCCTTTATTCCAATAATTCTGCCTATAGGAAGTTTTAGTAAAGAAACAAACGGATGTGAACAGAGCAAATACTTCACTTTTGTAGTATTTATAATAGTAGAAGTTGGAAACAATATAAATGTCCAACAATAAGTAGAAGGTTAAATTATCATCATAGTATCAAATATACAGCCATTTGTAAATATCGTGTTTGTAAAGAATAGTGAGTATTAGGGAAAAATACTCAGGCACAAAGTTTGTTGAAAAAAAGGATACCAAAGCAAAACATAATATCCTCCCAATTTTATAAATGAATACACGTCAGGAGAAAAAAAGGATAGGAGAAGCATTTTGGGTAATAGTAGTTATGGCTATCTGGTAGGATTATAGATGATTTAATTAATTTTTATTTCACCTAAGTTTTTATATTTTCAAAGTTCCCAGTTACCATTTGTTAACTTTTTTCTGAATATAAATACTTAAAAATAAGTACTATCTCTTTATAGAACATTAATCTCATTGGGTTTAAGTACCATGTCAGTAAAAGGATATTCTATATTAGTGGGTATATAAATGATTAAGATGTTATTTGAAATAATATCTGTAACTAGGGCTGCAGAGGGTGTGGAGACCTGGCACCTTCATACACTATTAGTTGGAATGTATACTTGTCAGAGCAATTTTGGAAGACAGTTGGGCAATACTATCGATAGATAAACATGATTACCTTTTAACCTATCGCTCTAGTTATAGGAATCCTTACAGAAATTCATGGGGGCACAAAGTCATATATACAATGCTATTTTATTCCAGCATTCTTTGTAGTAGCAAAAATTTGGATACTACGTTAATGTCCTTCAATAGAGGTATGGATAAATAAATTAGGATGTATACTTAGTATTACACAACTGTTAAAAAGAATGAGGTGGGTTGCTGTTATCGGCATATACAATCTCCAGGATATGTTAAGTGAAAAAAGCAATTTGCAAAATGGTACATACAGTATGGCCCCACTTGTGTTGAAAAAAAGTGTATGTTTAGGCATATAAATGCATCAAAAGAAGTCGGGAATGATACACAACAAATTGTTCATGGTTAGCTCTGGAAGGGCTGAGGGGTCACGAAAGGGATTAATATCATGTTTTCCCCCTTCTGCTGTTATATCTTTACTGTTGTTGTAATTTTTCTGAGCATAAATGTATATGTCAATGTCCTCCAGGATGCCGTTCTCTTCCATAATACCATTTACTACAACCTCTTATATGGAAACATGAATGCCTCACCTGAGGAAGTGTATGCAGTGGCAAAATTAGCTGGACTCCATGATGCAATTCTTCGCATGCCACATGGATATGACACCCAAGTAGGGGAACGAGGACTCAAACTTTCAGGTAATCAGAGATTTTTGATGTGCCCCCCACACTTGTATACTCCCTTCAAACTCTAATTTATCAGAGCCATTTTCTAGAAGGATTACAAACCCGCTGCTCATCCAGGCGCTTTAGACAAGGTACCCCAGTCTCCTTTCCGTCACTATGAACATACTAGAAAGAACTGTTCTCAAGTCATACAGTCATTTTTGTTAACTTGCAGCCGCAAACACGTGAGTGCTTAATAGTAAGTGGTGGATATATGCTCAAATCACTGTTTACTTGTTATCCATATTCTAATATTAAAGGAAAGCCAAGATCATTCATTATTCACCTGGGAAAGCAGAAAGAGTATGGAGAAGTAATTTGACAGTAAATAGTATATCTCATCATAATTTCCTAGATCATCATGGGATGTTTTCAGTACTTTACACTTCCTTGTACTTGACATGCTCAACTGCTCTGCTTCCTTTCTTTGTAATTTATTTTCTAATAACAGTTGATGTATAATATTGCAGTAGTTTCAGGTGTACAACGTAGTGGTTGGACACTTATGCACTTTATGAAGTCATCATCCTGATACCTCCAGTATCTACCTGGCACCATACACTTAACTGCTATACTTTCCTTATAGCCAATTTCATTTTCATGACCTTGTTGATTCAATGGTCAAGTAAATTCGGGGGCTTGTACATGTCTATTTGTTTAACTATGAAATCGATAAGTTTAATAATGAGTTATCCTAAAATGACTGGATTTTTTTGAGGCTCCATAAGTATATGTTCCTTTGCCCTAAATTATCTGAATTCTAAAGTATAATGATAATCTAATGCCTGAAAGTATTAACGTCACTCATATAAACATACTACATCCTTTACCTTTGTTCTTCATTCTAGTTTAGTTTAGAGTAAGGCAAAAAGAAAATGAAGAATAGGGTGCATGATTTTAATGAATCCCCATTTCTCGTTACAAACTAGCTTCATTTATTAACAATATTGATTAGGTACATACTGTTTGCAAGCTACTATGCTAATTAAATGATTTGATAGTAAAAAAAACTTGCTTAACGCAGGGTTGCCACAAATCTCCAGTTTGTAAAAAAAAAATGCAGTATCTGAAACACAGTAAAGTGAAGCACAGTGGAAACAAGTATGTCTTGTAAGCATAGTTCTGTGTAATATGGACGACCTTAGACCTACAGAAATCCCTGTGAAGAAAGGAAGATTGCTTTATTTTCACTAGAGAATATTTAAGAATAAATGTGAGCTTGCACCTTGTGAGAGGAAGTCAGTTAGGTGTAGTCCAGATTCCACTGGAGCTCGTGCTATGACCTTGAGCAAATCACTTAACTTTCCGGACCTCTTGTTTCCTTTCTGTTTTAAAATTCCGTTATACTAGAGACCAAATAGCAAATAACTAAGCTGAAATAAGAGGTATCTAGTATAAACCCTTAAGTTTGAAGAGTGCTGTGAAAATAATAGCTTTTTGTCAAAAAATACTTAAGAATACTGGCTGAATGGTACTTTTTTATGTTGAAATAAATTTAGATATTCGTAGTTTCATGTCTTTAGGTTTTCAGGTTTCAGATGTTGAATTTGGTTTTGGCATTGTCGTCTGTAATACTGAAATTTTTCTGTCTGAGATTGCCGTTCATTGGGAAGTAATATAAAGTACACATAAAGTAACATGTAATGAGCATAATTCTGGTGAGAGGAATAATTGTGGAATCAAAATGGTTACCCCCTTCTTCATTCTTTCACCTGCCATGAAGTCAGAATCCAGAATTACATTTATGTTCCAAGGAATGTAGCTTGTCAAAGGATATACTATGAGCTTAGACTCTTACAACAGAGTAAAATGAACAGTGATCAGGAGAGGTAAATGTTAAAGATATTACTTGGTGGTTATACTCAATGGAAATACTAGAAACATTAAGTATGCCTGTATGCTGTGCTTCCTTAAACTAAAATTTTTCTTTATCAGGAGGAGAGAAGCAAAGAGTAGCCATTGCAAGAGCCATTTTGAAGGACCCCCCAGTCATTCTCTATGATGAAGCCACTTCATCATTAGATTCAATTACTGAAGAGGTAAATGATGATGAATACACAAATCTCTTCAACTCACAGTGCTTAATGTTCTCCTTGGAAGTTTCAGTAAAATGCCTACATCCTTTTGGATTTTGAATGAACTTCAGTAGGAGGTGCTAGAAAAATACCTAGCCCTCTTTCCCCAGATAGCAAGTGTTGATGGTAAGAATGCCAACTTGTTAAGTCCATTTGCAAACGTGTCTCCTTTTGGAACTGTGTGACACCTCATATTACCCTTGCATCTTGCAAAGCTGTAGAAATTGCCTAATCTGCTGACAAAGGGAGAAGGTTTGTCTTTCTGCAATTGCTACTTAATACTCATTAAAGCAACTCTGTGAATGGTTGGGACACAGTACACACCAGGAAGCCCTTTACTTCTCATGGAGTAAGTCACTAAGGTGCAGGTATCAGTTTATATTCGTTTCACAGCACTGAGATATTGTGACATTGATGTCATGGTAACAACATCTTTGTATTAAATACCAAAGTCGTGAATGAATCCCCTTGACCTACAGCTGCAGACAGGCAGATGCTATTTATCAGTTGCTTCTGTTCAGCTACATTTCACTTGAATACGTAGTAAAAGCCTCGTGTTGAAGGATGAGCCTAAGTCCAGTTTCATAGCATGTATGATGTAATATTTGCACATGGAATTAAGATTCAGGGCACATTATTCCATCTGCCCTGTGTTTAAAACAGTTTAATTTCTAAGTGAATTGTTTAGCATAAGGATGTGTTATGTTTACAGGGGCCCTTGAGCAGGACCAGCGTAGGAATCTGCTTATGAGAACTTTTTACTTAAAAATTTGTCTTCCACATTTACCACAAACATCACAGATTTTCTTAGAATTGGCCCTGCACTAGTAAAATACAAGGTCTTCTTTTCCTGGGTAACCATCTACTCTTGGGAATTTCATTTCTTTCATAAATACAGTGTTTAGAAATATGTGTAGGAAGCTATTGGTATGTCCCCATCCCCCACACTATTTCCATCTAGCTAGCTGTCCTTGGACCCAAGTTTCCAAGTACAGCTGTGTATATATACAACTCTTACACATTACAGGCGGTAAATTAAAATGGATTTTGCAGACTGCATTCAGAAGTCAGAATGCTTTTGAGAAAAAGCTCCCTCAAGTTACACATACACAGTTGGCTTTTTCATCCTTTCTGTCCTGAGTTTGAACTAAGGATAGGCAAATGCTCCTCATTTCATTTGGCTCTCATTGGCCAGATAAGCAGCAGTGTCACTGGATTCATCATCATGGCTTATTTGTTTGTTTTTAAGTATAGAAAATATGCACCATCCCCCAGACTTTGTAATTTAAAGAAATGGTGCCCCTGTTAAAGATGATTTTTTCAATGATAATGTGGTCATGTCTGCTTTCCCTTTTTGAGTGATTTTCTCCTCTTTTTGGTTAATTATTCGATTAGGTCAAATGTTTGGTAGTGATAGAAAATTTATATAATACAAAATTAATTGGCATTTTGTATGCTCCCATACAAGAGCATTTTGTATGCTCTTGTACGTGTAAGGAGTGTATGATTAACTTGCATTTCCCTAGTCGACAGATCTTTTTCCCTCCTATTCTTGTCAACCTTGCAGACTATTCTTGGTGCCATGAGGGATGCAGTGAAGCACAGAACTTCTGTTTTCATTGCACACAGACTTTCAACAGTGGTTGATGCAGACGAAATCATTGTCCTGGACCAGGTGAGACCTTGAGCTTCACAGTTTACTGTGTGGAGTTGTTACAAACACAAGGAACTTAAGTGTTGTTTCTAAAGAGATACAGGCTTTGTGTTCTGAACGAGAACCTCTGAATGAGGTTGAATTCTGATGGCATTCTGTTTTTATCTCCTTTTGATAAGAAATAATGCATGCTACATCCAAGAGGGAATAAACTGTATTAGCTCACTCTTTATTAAAGTATTAAAAGCAAAGTTAGACAAGGAAAGCATTAAATCCTCATGATAGAAGCAGGTCTTAAAGGGTGTGTTTGTGTGTGTGTGTGTGTGTGTGTGTGTGTGTGTGTAAAATAATTTTTCTGCATTCGTTTTTGCTCTGTACAGAATCTTTGCTCAGTGTCATTACTGTATTTCATATTTTCATTGTCCTAATAGCTGTGCATACCCTTGTCTAAAACAAGATTACCATAAAATGGTAATTTCCAAGCATGCCCATTTTTATTTTATATTTTTTTCTCATGGGGAAAGTAAGAAAATGGACAGCCTGCTTTGTCTCTTCTAAGGGAATTGCTATAAGAGTGTTCTAAATAAATCAGAGTACCATATTATGATTGGCACATTTGAAAATTGTAATAGTTTTCCTTTTCTCCTTTTTGTAAGTACTTCTCCCCACCCTACCCCCATCCTTGATATTTCTAACATTGTTCAGTTTTTCACCTTCCATTCAGACTTTTTAATGATTATCTTTCCTTGGTAGTAAATAAGCATTCAATTCTTTATCATTTTGAAAGCCTGAGTAGTAGGAGTTAAGGTAGAAGAGGCATTCTCATATACTTTCTATATTGGATTATTGAGAGAGACTTTTTCACACCACTAAAATTTCTTATGCGGTGTTCAGTTCTGTGGTGTATATATTAGGTTGGGGCAAAAGTAATTGCGGCTTTTGCAATTATTTTTAACCTTTTAAACTGCAATTACTTTTGCACTAACCTAATATTATTTCCTTTATAAGTTACCTGTGTACTTGAGACCCTACGTCTTTTGTTGGTTTGTACATAAATGCCAACATTCATTAGAAAGTAACCTGATTTTTTTCAGTATGATTGTACCAGTATGTCTTAAATGGGAAATATTGTAAATATACTTTATTATTTCATTGATGTCTAAGAATCTGAAATAAAATCTGCTGTTTTGTACTTTTTACTAAATTTTCCAATTGTATGCAGTCATGCAAATACAGCCTTTTATTATAAATATAAAAAGGCATGTGCTTACCTGCCTCATGCCATGGGGCTCACATTATCTGTAGTTAGATCACTGCATTGCCACCTGGGCTTTGGATTCTAACTGGAGCTAATTTATTAATGATTACAGCACCTGTATCTAAAATGTCTTTATAATTTGATGAGTCTATAATTGCTTGATTATGAAGATCACAAAACTAATATGATTTCGTTTGTTCTGTCAGCCGTCTCTTGTAGTATTAATGTTGAGTCTAAGTCTACATAAGAAGTAGCATTCCCAAAGCCCTTCCTTACTCCCCACAGCCTGGTGATTACCTCTTCCCAGCATTTGCAAGAAGCTATGTGTTTACTTGTCAGCAAATTGAGTCAGGGAGGCTCTGAACACAGAAATATTACCAAGCAAATTAACAAAGAGGAGAGAGATTAACCAGTAAAAACACTAGGCCACAGACCCTTTTTGTGCCGCTGGCTCCAAGAACCTTGCCAACCGGTTGTTTATTTCCAGTACTATCATTACTCTTTCCCTCAGCAGCAAAGAAATTGGAGGATTCTTCTTGGGAAAAAACAATAGTAAAGTCTTTGATGTCGGTCTTATCCATTGTATGTATGTACCGAATGGGAGAGGTTATTCACAAATGATATATCTGATAAGAGGCTAATATCCAAAATATATAAGGAACTCATACAACTCAATAACAAAAGGGTGAACAATTCTATCCAAAAATGGGCAGAGGACCTGAAGAGACATTTCTCCGAAGAGAACATACAGATGACCAACACACATGAAAAGATGATGAACATCACTGATGATCAGAGAAATGCAAATGAAAACCACGATGAGATATCACCTCACACCTGTCAGCATGGGTATCATCAATAAATCAACAAACAAGTGTTGGAGAGGCTGTGGAGAAAAGGGAACCCTCGTGCGCTGTTGGGATTGCAGATTGGTACAGCCTCTATGGAAAACAGTATGGAGGTTCCTCAAAAACATCTTACGATTTGTGACAACATGGATGGACCTAGAGGGTATAATGCTAACTCTATTCACTGAAAAGGCCTAGAAACAGTGAGGTCCAAGTAGGTCTTGGGCACTAAATGCTGTTTCTCATTAAGACACATGATGAACAAATGATAAATTTAGAAAGTCACATTGTTCAACAACCGTTGTAATAATTGATTTAGATAAGGATCATCATTGGTTGCTAAAACCATATAGTGAAAAAGAATTAGAGAATAGAATATTAATAGTTTGAAAGTTTAACCTATAGATTACCTATTAATTACAAAGAGAATAAATACGTTTAAAATAGAGAAATCTGGTAGACACTACCTTACCCAAGTGATCAAACTTAGTATCATTAATTGTGGAGCAAATTGACATCATGTACCTCCTGATGTAATGTACTGAGAATACATTATCACCTATATGGTATTTCTAGCAAAAACATTTAGCTTGTATCTAATAATCAGGAACAGCTAGATTAATACAACGTGAAGGGTATTCTTTCAAAAACAAGCCTGGGGCCGGCCCTGTGGCTCAGGGGGTTAGAGATCCATGATCCTAACTCCGAAGGCTGCCGGTTCGATTCCCACATGGGCCAGTGGGCTCTCAACCACAAGGTTGCCGGTTCAACTCCTCGAGTCCTGCAAGGGAGGGTGGGCTCCGCCCCTTGCAACTAAGATTGAACATGGCACCTTGAGCTGAGCTGCTGCTGAGCTCCCAGATGGCTCAGTTGGTTGGAGTGTGTCCTCTCAACCACAAGGTTGCCAGTTCGATTCCCGCAAGGGATGGTGGGCTGTGCCCCCTGCAACTAGCAACAGCAACTGGACCTGGAACTGAGCTGTGCCCTCCACAACTAAGACTGAAAGGACAACAACTTGAAGCTGAACGGCACCTTCCACAACTAAGATTGAAAGGACAACAACTTGACTTGGGGAAAAAAAGTCCTGGAACAGTACACACTGTTCCCCAATAAAGTCCTGTTCCATTTCCCCACTAAAATCTATAAAAAAGAAAAACAAGCCTGGATGTGTTAAAAATGTCAGTGTCACGCACACCCACAAAGACTCGGAAACTTATAAATTCAATGTGTTGATCCTGATTGAATCCTGGATGGAAAAAATACATATAAAGAACATTATTGGGACAATGGAGGAAATATAGACTCTATGTTACATAAATTTCTTGAGTGTGATAATGTATTTCAGTCACATAGAAGAATATTCTCATTTTTAGGAGATACCTGTTAGCGAAATATTTAGGGGTGAAATGTAATGATATCTGTAACTGATTCTCAAATTATTTAGCAAAAATAGTGTAAACTTAGAGGATGAAGATAGAGAAAGCAAATATGGAAAAATTGACAGTTGCTAAATTAGGAGAAGCATATGCACCTTCATTGTTCTTGCAACATTTCAACATTTAAAATGAGGGTGGTAAATAAATACTGAACAAGCAGAGAACAAGAGATTTTGGAAATGAAAAATGTCATTACTTAAATAAACTCAAGGAAATTTCCAAAGAGTAGAACATAGAGAGAAAAAAATCAAGAAAAGATAAGAAAACGGGAGAATTGGTCTAAGAAGTCTGACATCTGACTAGAAAGGGGGGAGGAAATTATCAAATAAATAATAATTCAGGACTTCTGCGTATGAGCTTCCATATTGAAAAGGCCTACGGAGTAACCACCACATCGAATGGAAAGAAAAGACCAAAACCACCAAGACACATTATCATTAAATTTCAGAATTTAAGATAAAGAACCTAAAAGCTGGAGAGGACTATCCAGAGGGGAAAATTGAACTAATAGATTACCAAATATAGTTGATTATGAGAAAAGTAATGTTCAGTCGGGTTTTATGATTCTGGAATAAAGTTTAGAAAGCATTACCAACAGTGACACTGAAAATTAAGCAAATGAAAACAAGGCAGTTAGTGAGTCCAGGAAGAATGAAAAATTATATGGGAGAATAATTGAAATCCTAGGACCTACTTGGCTCTATCGGTAATACTTAACACAGTCATTAATAAGGTTGCTGAATATTAATTTAAACAACACTTATGATATAACAAATGATATTAGGAGACTGAGGAATGAGGCATTGGGAATGTGAGATAGTATGAGTGTTGAATCACCTATGTATATGTGATGTAAATAGTTGCCATTTACAGAAAATACCACCTTAAAAAAAATGTTACCTTCCTTTTCTGCCTTCAGAATGAAAAATTAAGCATTAAAATGTTATTTGCTTGAAGTGATTTTATAGTAGGGAGTTTCATAGCTTTTTGCTTGTTCACTGGACTGATAGCTCAGCAGTGAAGAAGGCATTCCTACTTCACTTTTACCCATTTACACTATAGATCAGCAATTGGGAGAGGTGTTTTAATGAATGCAAATCTTCAAAAACCTTCAAAGTCCTGAGATATGTATTTGCTATTATTTTGCTGGTACTTGACCTTTCTCTGTGTCTCTCTTGTTTTTGCTTTTTAGGGTAAGGTAGCTGAACGTGGTACCCACCATGCTTTGCTTGCTACCCCTGGCAGTATCTATTCAGAAATGTGGCATGCACAGAGCAGTCATGTGCTCAGCCAAGATAACCCAAAATGGCATGCAAAGAAAGAAACTATGTCCAAAGAGGAGGAAAGGAAGAAACTCCAGGAAGAAATTGTCAACAGTGTGAAAGGCTGTGGAAACTGTTCCTGCTAAGTTACATGAGGCGTTTTCTTTTCTTTCTTTTTTTTTTTTTTTGACTTCACATTTGCACTGAAGCAGAATTGTTTTATTAAAAAAAAAAACCTTACATTCCCATTATCTATACTCCTCCTTTTAGATAAGCTGTGTTTGAAAGGGGATTTGAATTTTACTTCTTTCATAATCTATTTTATGTGGTACCTGTCTTTATCCCCAAATTATTTTCTTTTTACTGCCTCAGTTATGCTCAAATCATCATTTTTGTTACTATTTGGCTTTACCCCATTTTTGAGGACTGATAGCCATTTCATATCCATAAACAGATGAATCAGATTGGTTTCCAAATTTTTGTAGTTTTTAAAATCTCCTTTATGCTGATAATTTAGATGGAAGGTCTGGTTTTTAAGATAAATAAAAAAGAGGACAATGGGGTTCATTGTTTCTCTTTCCTTGCTGCCCCCACAGAAATACTTCAATGATAGATACCTATACTTACATCTTTTAAAGTACTTGGCACTATATACCTTTTGGAGGGAAAAACCTTAATTCTCATGTTTGTATGTAGAATGTCCTTCATCATTAACCAGCATTATAACTATCATCTAGTGGTGGGAATTTTATTTTTCCACCAAAATGAGGCATTGCTTTTGTTTTGGACAAAACTTTATGTATTTCTCTTTAAAGACTTACAACGCTGATGTAATTTGAGAGTTGCCATACTGGGAGTGATGGAAAGAGCTTAGGAAGTTAATTGCCTTTCCTATTTCCATCTTAAATGCACTGCTTTTGTTATCTGAAGTTATACAAAGAAACAACTAAAGGAGATATGTGCAGTGTGTGTGTGTGTGTGTGTGTGTGTGTGTACTCATGTGTATAAAGCAACATCCACTTAAAATGGTGAATCTTTAGGTAACTAGGACAGGGCTCGATGATCAGGGCTGTAATCTGTATTGACACTTCAGAATTACTTTATTACAAGATCTTCCCTTCCCTTTTCGGCAATTTAAATTGCTGAACAAGGAGGAACACAAATGAAATAATCAGGTTTTACCTGCTAGAATTAGTTACTAAGATGTTGGTATGTATTCACTTAGAAAGCGCCTCTCTTTTATAATTTGAATTTGCTTTAATTTGGTAGTAATCATTCAGTTAGAAAAACTGTGTAACTAATGACCAACTACATGATTGTGTGTAATGAGGTTTTATTTCTCAGAAAAGGTCTTAAAGTATTTTACTGGTTTATGGTTTTAATGTGTTTTAAATGATAATTTGGAATGGGTGAGAGAGATGGTTTTCTCTGCTTTACATCGTCATTGGTAGGTGGATATCTAAACTTATCTAACTCAGGTGTACAGTTTTGTTATGTAAAGGCAATTTGATAAGTAGCTTGAAGCCACTCTCTCACAGTCAGTCTTTGACTGCCGACTAAGTAGTACACTCTTGCTTTTGAAGTTGTAGTTAACACTGAGATAGGTAATCAACTGCAAAATGGGTTTTTTTTCTTTGGACATACCTTCCTCTGAAGCCACAGACATTAGTGCTCTTCTAAGGGAAAAATAAAAGCACTTCCTTTGAATAAATCACCTGTGTTACTAGAAATGTGGTCAGTCTAGATAGAAATTTTGCTTCTGTTAGTTCCTTCTGTACATTTCTAATGATGCTGATGGAAAAGATTTAGCTTAGTTGCATAATCAAGCAGGTAAGAATGACGTAACCATTAGTAATATTCATTTTGATTGTGAATAAATAAGTGATCCTATGATATGGGAAACATTTAGTCAAAGAAGGATAGGAATATTTTTAGGGTGGGGATAATTTCCCCACTAAGTGATCTGAAGTGATTCTTTTTCACGTGATTGGAGGTGTTTTCTAGACCATTGGTTCATTATGGTCATAAACCAGTATTTTCAGCTAATAAAAACTTAAGTTACCTGAAACACATAGTTTTTGTAGGGGCTATAAGTGAGTTAAATATTTTTCTCTTAACTCTTAACATCATCTTAAGATGGTTGCATACAGTGAAATAATATATGAATTAAAATGAAAGGAAAGCTTTTTAGGATGATTTACTCAGAAGAAATTACAAGAAAAAGGACATTTATTACAATTGCATTACAATATTACATACACAAAGGATAAAGTGTATACATTTCTAAGTCAGAGCTGCAACATAATTTTTAGTGTATTGGGATGAATAACCTACAGTTTTGGAATATGGGCTCTGAAAATGGAGCAAGATGATAGGGTTTTGTTTCTTATATCCCATTATTTTAAAGATTAAAAAATTTGCTTTCTTCCTAAGGGAATCCCAATTTACAAAAATTAAATTGAAACCAAGGTAATTTGGGATCATAAAAACTGGGCCAGATGCCTTCTTGGAGGTTTTTATCATAGAAATATCTTGGTGAGCAGATGGGCTCATTTGGAAATTGAGGGTCATTTCTTAGAATCAGAAAAAAGCCTTAGCATCTAGATAAACCCAAAATATGCATTTACTTTTCCTCTGTAGGGATTTTTACCTTAAAATAAATATTTTGCCTTTTCCCTTAGATATTGACAAAGTTCAGTTTGTGAAGATGGCTAATTTAAAAATATGTTTTGCATTAAAGGCCAGATATTTAAAGATTATATGATTCCTTGTTTCTGGATCACTTTGCCCATACTGCCATCTTGCTCCTATCCTTCCTAATTGGTGGATGTGTCCGTGTATATTCATAATTCTCTTACCTTGTAGCTTTATCATGGCACATTCTGTTGTGGATTAGTAGTTGGAAGCATTTCAATATTTGCAATGGCAACTTTCTTAAATTATAGAAAGGCCCCTTCTCTCCCTGCTTTGAGTATATAGATTTGGAATGTAAATGGTATATTAGGTGACAATATTAAGTCAAATAAACTAGTTAAAACTGATTAGTTAAGACAAAATGACTCAGCGAGAGAGGCCCTTTACGACAGTTTTATTGTTATAGCAATCTGTGCAGATAATCAGTACTAAATAAACAATATATCTTTGTAACTAGCAATGGGTGTCCCATTGAAGCAGTTCTTTTCTGCAGTGCTTAGGGAGAACTGATATTTTGCCATTGACACACTCAGAATAAGTACAAATAATTAATGGTCACTCTGGGAGTGTGGCCTTTTGCAACCTTTTACAGAAGGTGAAAACTTGGAATTGTCTCAGAGAGAAAGTAATTGCTTGCAGAGCTTGTAATATGGGTAAAATGGTAGCAAATTATACTGCTTTCACTTAGAACTAAGCTGTCATATTTTTGATGACCAATCAGTGAAAGGCAACATTGTGTTGCTCCCAGTTTCTCAGCTGTAATGATCAAGAATGAAATCTTTGGGGTGGAGAAATGTCTTGACAGCAAGCCATGCATTAAACTAGCATTTTGACTAGCTAGGGGGAGTTGGATTTTAAGTATGCATTCTAATTACAAACAGGTTGGAACATTTTTTGGTTTAAAAAAGGCAGTGGATTATTTCTGTATTTCCTGTTCTCACACAGTGGTGGTAGAATGTTTTTCACTGATGAGTTTCTATTTAATTTCTATTTCATAAAATAAGATTTTAGACTTGGAAGGAATTTAGAGGTCCTTTCATACAATTTCCTCATTCTACAAATGCAGGAACTGAACTTCAAGAAGAAGTCACTGAGCTTGCTAGAGGCCAAGTTGAAATGAAAATCCTGGTTCCTGACACCCAGTCCATTTCTCTTTTTGCTGGACCATATTTCCACTCAAAAGTTACGTTCAAAAACGTAGTTGACTCTTGAACAAAATAATCCATATATAAGTTGATCCACATACTGCAAATCTGTTCAAGGGCCAACTGTGTATTGAAGAGTGAAACTCCAAGAGTGGTGAAGTAAGAAGTTCAATAGATCCTCTCTCTACCAAAAGAGCACTATAACTAAAAACTATCTTTTTAAAAACAATCATTTAGTCTCTATAAATTGTCTAAAGAGCATATAGCAAATGGAGAAACATTTATTCAAGAAAACCTATTAAATCTCAATAAGAACAGCAAGAGTCTGTGGCATTTAAGGAATTACCAGCACACTCTTCACCCCATCAGGTCTATGTAACAGAAGTTCTACCCTGGGTGCTCTATTCTGGCATGTGTAGTGAAGATGTTGAGGAGGGTAGGGCTTCCTCTTTCCCCAGCTCCCACTCGGGCTATGGTTTCACCCCCTGGCAGAGGTAGCTGCCTGCATTTCTCTCCCTTCCCCTCCCCAAACCCTGTGGTGCAGAAACTGTTCCAGGTAGACACAGCCAAGAGGACTGCAGATTCCTTCCATCCTCAGCTCTCACCTTTAGCTCTCACATACACTGCTCCATATGTATGCTGAAAGTACTGGAGCCATGATTTCTTTCACCCCAGCTGACTCAAATGTTGGAAGTTTCACTCAAGGAGAGGAAAACTGAGATTACCAGGGACTGCCACCAAGCCTCAATGCCCAGTTGGAGAGCGGTAGTTTCACTCTGGAACCCCAGTGCCCAGCTCTGGTTCTTTCCAAGGCCGCATGTATGAGATGAGGGCAAAGACTTCCCCCACTCCGTCTCGGGACTAACTTCGTTTGAAACAGAGCATGGAGAACTCCATCCCTAAGGACATTATTAAAAACAATGGAGATCTTGGTGGAGAGCAATTAGGAGGAGCTAGTGCAAGCAGAGCAGCCAAGTTTAATAGAACCCTACAGGGAGCCAAAAAGAGCCCTCCTGGGAGCACAGTCAACTTGGGGTTGAAAAAGTTGTGTGCATGTGCTGGGCCATACCCATTTAGGAAGATCAGTGCAGAATGTGGGACAGACTTAAAAGCATTTCCCAACACTTGCAGACCCATCAACACAGGGCAGAAGCTTTGCTAGCAAAAGAAACTTGGCCAAACACTGACCAATAAGTTGCTCTGATCCAGAAGTGACAGTTAGAAACACAGGCTTAAAAATAAAATCACTCATCCCTGGCAATCTGGAAGGCTGCATATGTCCAAGGCCATGCCCTCTCAGAACACAAAAAGAACCACTAAGCTACTAGTCCCTGCTGAGCATCAGTCAAAAAGTAAACTACCTGAACTATGTTAGCAGCCACCAAGCACACACATCCAATGGTAAAGAGTAAAAATGGTACTGACTAATAAGTACCTTACGCTGACCCAAGTGCAACCCTTAGGTAGCTACAATAAAAGATTGGCATAACATCAGGCTGCACACTTTAGGAGAATAACCAAGCAAACTGATCCCCCAGAGGAGGGCGATCATTATCCATAGTTGTTACAAGATTGTATAAAATGTCGAGCTTATAACAACAAATTATAAGACATGCAAAGAAACAGGAAAGTGTCACCCATACATGGGGGTGGGGGGAGCAGGCAATAGACACTGCCTTAGGAGAGGCCCACATGGCGGATGTACCAGACAGAGTTTTATCAATAAAGAAATAGAAATTATTTTTAAAAGAACCAAATGGAAATTCTGAAGTTGAGAAGTACAATCATTGAAATGGCAAATTACTACAGGAGCTCAATAGTATATTTCAGCTAGCTGAAGAATCTGAACTTGAAGATACGTCAATAGAGATCATGCCATCTGAAGAACAGAGAAAAAAATAATGAAGAAAAATAACCTCAGAGAAATGTGGGACATAATTAAGTATACCAGCATATTCATAATGGGAATACCAGAGGAGAGGAAAGGAACAGGAAAAAAAATCAAACAGAAACGTCTAAATTTGATGAAAAACATTAATCTACACATCAAAAAACCTCAACAAACACCAAGTAGGTTCACACAGAGCTCACACCCAGACACGATAGTCAAATGTTGAAAGCTAAAGATAAGGAGAAAGTCATGAAAGCAATAAAAGAAAAAATGATCACATACAGGGAAACCCCAATATGATTAACAGGTAAAGTTTCATCAGGAACAGTGAAAGCCAGAACACAGGGGGATGATATATTCAAATTGCTGAAATTAAAACTATCAACCAAGAATTTTATATCCAAAACTGAAGATGTTACCAGATAAGTAAAAAAAATCTATTGCTAGTAGACCTGTATTGTAAGAAACACAAAGGAAATTCTTCAGGCAAAGGAATCTAAAACCTAAAAACTTCTCTTGACTTAGAAAGCAACCCCATGAAACAATATGTGTATTATTCTTTTGTTGGGGGTGGAAACAAAGGTGTCTTGGAGTATGGAAATGATACCAGATGATGTCTAGAATCCACAAGAACAAGTAAAGAGAGCCAGAAATGGTATATAAGATGGTCAATATAACAAACTGAATATATACCTGCTGTCTAAGATGTTTTAAATGATAAACGATCATATAAAATACAGCTGTACCATGAGGAAGCGATGCAGTGTTCTCTCCTGAGCTTGAAGCCGGCTATTGGAGGTGTGTCCGCAACTGCCTTTAGCTATCAATGATTGTTCTCTTCCTGGGAGAATAAGAGGGAGAGGACGCAGTCTGAGTGATATATCTATATCTATATCTGTTACAAACTCAACAATACATCTATATATCTGTATTGTTGAATTTGTAGCAGATGTAATATGTATAACAATAGCACAAAAAGATGGGATAGGAAGGAGCTATATAGGAGTCAAGTGTCTATTTCACTGGAACTAATCAGTGTAAATATGAAGTAAATTCTAATAAATTAGGATGTATATTGTAAGCCCTAGAACAACCACTAAGAAAATAACTCTAAAAAATATACTTAAAACATTAAAGATATCAAAATATTACACTAGAACATACAATAGAAAAGAAGGCAATAAAAGCGAAACAGAAAAAAAAGACATGAGGCATAGAAAAACAATCAAAACAGGAGATGTATACCCAGCCATATCAATAACATTAAATATGAATTAAATCAAAAGGCAGAGATTGTAAGATTGAATAAAAAAATCAATATCTATCTTGATTCAACAGATATGCTATCTATAAAAGAAGCACTTCATATTCAAAGATACAAATATGTTGAAAGTAAAAAAGATGGAAAGTGTATATACTATGCAATCACCAAATCATAAGAGTTGGAGTGTCTATCCTAATATCAAACAAAATTAATTTTTAAACAAATGTTACTAAAGATAAAAAGGGACATTTTGTAATGACCAAAGATTCAGTCTGTCAGGAAAATAGAACAATTTATCTTTTTAAATAAGAGACAGAGTCTCGCTATGTTGTCCAGGCTGGAGTGCAGTGGCTATTCACAGGCGCGATCCCACTACTGATCAGCACCGGAGCTTTGACCTGCTTGGTCTCCGACCTGGGCCGGTTCACCCCTCCTTAGGCAACCTGGTGGTCCCCTGCTCCGGGGTGGACACCATATTGATGCCCAACTTAAGTGCGGACACCCGATCGGCATAGCGCACTACAGCCCAGAACTCCTGAACTCAAGCGATCCTCCAGCCTCAGCCTCCCGAGTAGCTGGGCCTACAGGCGCACGCCACCACGCCCGGCAAGATAGAACAATTTTAAACATGCATATAAGAACCCATCAGGATAGATGAAACAGAAGCTGAGAATTGAAGGAAAAAATAGAGAATTCAGCATTAATAGTGGGAGATTTCAAGGCCCACATTCAATAATGGATAGAACAACTACACAAGCAATGAAAGATCAGCAATGAAATAGAAAACTTGAATAGCAGAATACACATGCTGCACAAGTGCACATGGAACATTTTTCAGGATAGACCATACGCTGGGACACAAAACAAGTCTCAATAAATTTTAAAAGATTGAAATCATATACAGAATGTCTCTGGCCACGATAGAAATGATATTAGAAATCAGTGATGTAGAAAAGTTGGAGACTCCAGAAGGAAATTAAACACACTTTAAATATGGGTCAAAGAAGAAATCACAAGGGAAACTAGAAGATACTTTGAGATGAATGGAAAAAATATGTGGGATGCAGCTAAAGCTATCAATAGAGGTAAGCTTCTAGCTGTAAATGCCTAGATTTAAAAACAAAGGACATCTCAAATCAATAACCTAACCTCATTGCTTCTCGGCCTTTTGGCTAAGATCAAGTGTAGTACCTGTTCTTATCAGTTTAATAACCTAATCTTCTGCTTTGAGAAACTAGAAAAAGAAAAGCAAGCTAATCCCAAAGCAAGCAGAAGGAAAGAAAGATTAGAGCAGAAATTGGTGAAATAGAGAAAATAAAATCAATAGAGGAAATTAGCAAAACCACAAGTTAGTTCTTTGGAAAGATCAACAAAATTGTTTCATATTTTAACAGACTGACAAGTAACAAAATAATAAAGACTCAAATTAGTAAAATGAATGAAAGAGTGATCTCACTACCAATCTTACACAAGTGAAAAAGACTAAAAGACTATTGACAACTGTATGCCAACAAATTAGATAACAGATGAAATGGACAAATTTTTAGAAAGATACAAACTACCAAAACTAACTTAAGAAATAGCCAAACTGAATGGGTCTATAACAAGTAGAGATTGTTACTTATCAAAAAACTACCCACCAAAAAAAGCCCAGGTTTAGATAGCTTTGGCACTGAATTTTTTCAGACATTTAAAGAAGTATCAATACCAGTACTTCACAAACTTTTCCAAAAAATAGAAGAGGGAATTCTTCTCAACTCATTCTATGAGACTAGTATCCTGATGGAAAAACCAAAGACATCACAAGAAAACTAGTGCACTATATAGAGATACAGATGTCCTGAAAAAAACACTAGCAAACTAAATCTAGCAACATTTTAAAGGGATTATGCAGCATATCCAAGTCCAGGGATGCAAGATTAATGTAACACCCCAAAATTAATGTAATATACTGTAGTAATAAAGGACAAAAAATATCATTTTAATAGATGCAGAAAAAGTATTTGACAAAATCCAACACCCTTTCATGAGAAAAAATGCTTAATAAAAACTAGGTGTTCAAGGAAGCTTTTTCAACTTGATGAGGGCCATCTATGAAAAACTCAGTTAACATCATACTTAATGATGAATGACTGAATTATGTCCTAACATCGCGAATGAGACAAGAATATTTGCTCTTACCACTTCTATTCACTGTGGTACTGGAGGTTCTAGCCATGGAAAATAGGCAATAAAAACAAAGTTGGAGGATTCTATATAGTATTTGCATAAGAATAGAAATATAAATCAGTGGAATTGACAATTCAGAAATAAACCATTGCATTTATGGCCAACTGATTTCTGAAAAGGGTTCCAAGATGATTCAGGGAGGAAAGAATATTAACTTCAAGAAATAGTGCTGAAACAAAAATATTAAGGTAAACTCTTTCACACCATCTAAAATAGACTCAAAGTAGATCATAAATATAAAAATAAACTCAAAGTAGATCATAAACATAAAGGTAGAAACTAAAACTATAAAATTCTTAGAAGAAAATACAGTAAGTTCATGACCTTAGGTTAGGTTTCTTAGAGGTGACATCAATAGCACAAGCTACATAAAAGAAAATAAATTGAACATCAAAATTAACAACTTTTGTGCTTCAAAAGACACCATCAAAAAAGTGAAAAGACCCTTAGAATGGAGAAAATATTTGTAAGTCATATCTGATAAGGGACTGTATCCAGAAGATATAAATAACATGTAAGTATACTTACAACTCAATAAAAATATCTAATAACCCAATTTTTAAAAATGGGGACAAGATTCGAGCAGAAAATTTGCAAAGACATACAAATGACCAATAAGTATATGAAAAGATGCTCAACAAAACTCATAGACATAGACTATAGTTTAGTGGTTACCAGAGGGTAAGGGGGGAGGGGGGCTTCTCGAAGAGGGTAAACAGGGTCAAATATATGGTGATGGAAGGAGAACTGACTGTGGGTGGTGAACACACAATGGGATTTATAGATGATGTAATACAGAATTGTACACCTGAAACCTATCTATGTAATTTCACTAACAGTTGTCACCCCAATAAACTTTAATTAAAAATAAAAAGATGCTCAACATCATTAGCCTTGAGGGAAATACAAATGAAAACCACTGGGAGATAGCACCTCACACTCACAAGGAGGGCTACAATCAAAGAGACAGAAAGTAAGGATGTTGGCAAGAATATGAAGAAAGTGGAAGCCTATATACTGCTGGTAGGAATGTCAAATGGTGCAATTGTAAGTGAATAATTTTATTATTAAATTAATTTCATAGTTGCCTAGAATATCAGAATTGGAAGAAATCTTAGATGGCTTAGTGCAGGGATCAAGAAGCTTTTTCTATAAATACTCCAGAGTCTTCAAAGTTTCTAATTTTTTCCCACGTTTGGCTCCTTAATTTAGTTTGTAAGCTTTCAGGCCATGTGTGTTCCTTCTTTTTGTTTTTCTTTTAATGTAACACCTAGCTCTCATACAACAATAAATAACTAGCATTAAAACAATGAACTATAGCTAACTTTATGGTGGTCAGGATTCTCTGAAATACATGAAATCCATAAATAATTATTAAGTCCCATCTCACCTTCCTATCCACCGGTAGATTCATTAACATATGAAAATGGATTCCTTACCCTTTCTTTTATCTCACTTTAGCCCACTGGTAGTGGGAGAGCAGCAAAATGACCAAAGGCCTGAAATCCAGAGGAAGAAGAAAGTTTAATCATTGATAATCTGGGAATCAAGTTTTCAGCTATGGAATAATTAGGAATTGACTAAGGAACCCTTGGTTGAGTTGTTTTCCCAGCTGACTTCCCCTCCTGATAAAACTCTGATGGTCAGGCTTTTGTTAAGCAGAGCACTCAAAAGAGAATGAAAAGGACAGCTTTCTAGATTTGTTGTTGAATGTCCTTTTCAAAAATATTTCTGTGCAGGATTTTGGTATCCCTTAGATCCTCCTGTTTTTCATGAGTTTGTGTTTAGGAAAAAGAAAAAATGAAAAGTATAGTAATATAATCAAACAAAGGCTTCATATTCATTTCAAATGGCTGTGTTTTCTCTAAGGTCTCTTAGGTATTTACACTCCTCTTAATATTTTAAGATCACGTGAAATGCCTTAACATATCATTTAATTTCTAGCTCACAATACAACTTGTTTGCATGGTGTCTGCATCCATTTGTGTAGCCATTCTAATTTAATGTTTGAAATATAGTTAATGTTCTAAGAAAGTGATGACTAACATGACCAGCTCTAACACACAGGTCTTCCTGGCTAACAGTGAAAAGTTTCCAGGCCCTGGATGAAGGTTTATGTGAAAGATAGCACAGTAATATCACTAACTCAATAAATACTATGGGTGAAAACTGTGAAAATGTTAGGGCAGATACCGGGAGAATATGGTCATGTAACGACATGCAGAGAATGCCTGGGCTACCAGAAGCTGCAACGTACCCTTAAACTGGCAGGACACTGGAATTCTGAATAGCCTCAAATTTCCAAATGAAGAGTGTTATAAAAAGCTATGTATTCATATACAACAACCACTAAAAAACTTATGACCTAAAGCAAATGTAAACGAACTTTCTTGAAACTTCTTAGATGCTATACCAACTGGACAACCTCTGCCCAGTGTGAAGACTACTTGGATTTTTTTTACAACCTTTATCTAGTTTAATGCGCTTCCATTTTTTACCTGTTTGCTCGTGTTCATGGCAGTGTTTTGAAGACTGCTTGTTCAACTACAACTGCATATCCAAGCTGTGGAAAAATGTAAGTCTTAAGTTCAATTTTGGCCAGTTTCATTTCCACACTGGGCCGGAGTTGGAGGTTTATTATCAGTCTATGGAAGACCAGATAAAGTTCAAAGCAAATTCAATTTTGCTTAAGTAACATCGTAAAGTAACAATTGTTGAGATCGCATGCCTCGTATGATCCATTTCAAACTATAGAGAATTGCATCTTTATGTGCATCGCTGTTCTAGGACAAACACATGTGAACAGCTGAAACATCTTAAAAATGCACCAAACTTATGATGTCTCAAACCAAATTTGAATTTTCTGTTTGCAGTCCTGTCAAGTGATGTTATTTCCTCTGCACCACTCTTGCAAACTGATCTCCTATTGCCTTTCATTTTACCTAGATGGGCCACGAGACCTATAGAAGGATTGGGACAGCTGTGATTTCCCTCCTGGGACAGTGATCTCTGTCTTGTCCTGTCTCTAGAAAGGGACCTGCTCTGGCTGTCGGACAAGCTTCTCAGTCTTGGGATCTGCACTGAGATGGACTCTGTGAGGTCAAAACACTGTTTGCTTTTTTCACTCTCATTCTCTCACAAGTATATAATGTTTGCCAGAGGCTATATGACATATGATAATATCATTCTTCTGACAGTCAATGTGTACATTCTTGTGTTTTCCAGGATTTTCTAAGGTAATAGGTTTAGGGTATAAATATGGGTATATTTATATATGGTATATATATTTATATATATTTATATTTATATATATTTATATATGATATATATATATGGTATATAGGGTATAAATATGGTATACCATATTTATATATGGTATATATATATATAAATATGAATATATATATATACACACACAAGTAAGTTTGTTTTCATTCCTTCTACTGTTTTCTTGCCAGCTATCTATGATTATAACTGTAATAATCTTTGTAACCTTTTTATTATTCACCAAATCAGTTTTAAAAATCCAGAGTTTCCCTAATACCTACACAGGAAGTAAGTACACTTTATTTTCCTTGTTTAGTGGTTATAATTTTTAAAAATTTCAGAAACTTCTAAATTTTTGTATTGTATCTGAAGCTTATTTTAGAATTAAGTAATATTTTATACTGACAAAAGTCTTATTTATAATATATTTTTCTTATACTTAGAGATGGGTTATTGGCTTACAAAAAGGAGACTAAAAGAATTTCTCAACCCATAGCTATTCCAACCATTTCTCAAGATTCTGATTCAAGGAAGCAAGGACTATACTCCTAGAAACTACAAAACTGTAAATTAAAATATGATGAAAACTATTTCTCTCAGCTTTATAGATGGTAATAATTTACCCTACTGTGTCATGTGACACATTTGTAGATAATATTATGGTACTAGTTAAATTGTAACATTATTTTGAGTTCAGTCACTTAGAGATTGTAGGAAAAAGAATTCAGTGTTTTAAACATAGATGGGATAAGCTCTTTAAATCCAAAACTTGTTTGTTACAGCTTTAAAAAGTAGAAATAAAGCCACCAAAGTAATTTATGCATAAATTATCATCAATTGGCTAGAGAAGCACACACTAAGAGACTAATTGAGCCTTGTACAGTTGACATTCCTTAATGAATGCTTGCTAAATGAAAAGTCAGTAAAAGAAATTGTAGTACTGCCACTTTCCAATGATACAGTGACTCATCTAATTAAATATTTAGCTGTAAATATGAAGATGACTTATCGTCAGAATTATACTTTTGCCTTGCAAATGGCTGAATCTACAAATGTGGCTGAAGTTGCTGTGAATGCATGAAAATACATACGTGTGTTGCTGAAATATGTAAAGTACTGAATAACTTTTTTGAATCTCATGGTTTATCCTGGAACAACTGTGTTGACATTTGCACTGAGATGGTGGAAAAACAGTAGTAGGTCTAACTTCTGGTCCCTTAGCATGAATCAAGCCAATGGTACCAAACTGTACTACTAGTCATTGTATTCTTCACCCTTGTACACTTGCAATAAATAAATTCGCTAGTTTTATTTAAGAATATCCTTAATAAAACAGGAAAAGTTATTTTATTAACTGGAAACAAGTGCATTTGTTTGAGTGTAGAGCTAAACTGGCCACTTATTTCACTTGAAAGGACTGACAGAACTATGACTATTCAGATTTGAATATTTAACAGACGTTTTCCCCAAAATTAACAAAGCGATCAAGGAAAGCATTGCACAGTATCTGTTACCAGTGATAAAATTTGGATTCCCAACAATAATTAGAATTTTGAGAAACTTGTATCCAGCACTGTAAGTCTGGTAGCTTTCCAATACTGACTTCCCTAAAGAGATCAGTGATGATATTAACAAATGTGATATTTTTGTTATTTTGTAATGGAATGCATCAAATTTGGTACGTCCATAATTTAGTGAACTAGTATTTTCCATATGCATGGATAAAAGATTCATTCAAAGTACAAGATAGACCAATGGATTTCAATGTAACAGAGTCTGAAAATTTTGTTGATATGATTTCACATTCCACAGTGAAACCTTTAATAAACTACCACTTATCAAGTTTTGTTGTAGAATCAAAAAAGAATATCTGAAAAACCTGTTACAATTATATCCCCCCTTTGCCAACTGTGTATCCTTGTGAGACCGAATTTTCTTCAACCAAAACAACATATCAGAACAGATATGGAGTATACCCCCCACCACTTCTAAAAACAGTAGAATTTATACATTACTCTGCTAGTAACCCTATTGGTCTTTCTTATTAGAATTATAGATATTCAGGTAGAGCTACATTGTTGAGTTCAGCACATAATAGGAGATCATTTGTTATTTGACTGACTGATCTTATAGAAACATGACCAACAAAGGCCTCTGGGTAGTGGTAATGCAGTTGTGAGGTCAGTTTTTGCCCTGCCCTTTGGTGCATTCACAGAGAATATCACATAACACAGACTATTAAAAGTTCCTGTTCATGGTGGAATTTTTGGGGAATTCAGTCTACAGACCATGCCAAGTCTGCAGAGACTTAAAAACCCATCTTCAATAAATTCCAATGCAATGTCTTTAAAATATTCCCAGGGACTAAGATTTGGAATGAATAAAAATGTCATAAACAAATTATACTGGACAGAACCTAATGGAGAGGATTTTATTTAACATTTTTGACTATCCTCTTAGGGGAGATTAGAGTGGATATTAGGAAACCTAGAATCCAGTCCTGGCTCTGATATTTGTTGTTGAGATGACTTTACTCTGGATGATGTCTGTCTCCCTGTACCTCACAGGAATCGTATAAGAGAGAGGAATGTATGTGAAAACATATTGAACTCCTTAATATAAAAAGTTTAATGCCACAGCTAGACTTAAGAATAAAGTTGTCTTTTATTTTGCAATCCAAAATGCCCCATTTCCACTCCTTCACACATTTTGAGAGCTGTTAAAGTGTAATGTTTAAGGCATATTATAAGACATGAACCCTGCCAAAAATATCAGGTGGTCCAATATAAAAACAAATGTGGGTTTTTTACCTCTAGTAAGGCACTACCCACCCTTCCAGTTAATTACTCAGGCTTATACTCGTGATTTTTCTTCTTATTTATGCCACACCAAACTGTAAGCTCCTGGAGAGCAGAGACCATTTTTTCCACCTGGTGAAGGCCTTTCTTATGGTTCATTAAATGTGTATTAAATGAAATAGACTTTCAGTGTAACATTGGTTGTACAGCTTCTCGCCTTTTAATTCTTGTAATAGCCTTTTAAGTGGTCTTACCTCCAGTGAATAAATAAGGCTCTGAATTATTTTCCCATTCCTATCATTCTCTTTCCAGCTCGTTCTCCCTATTACTCTGCAAATTTAAGAGGTCATCAGACGTTATTATTATAAACTGAACTAAGAAGACTTTGTAGCAAAAAAAGAAAAAACAAAATTGTGTGCAAATGTAAGATGAAAGGTTCAAGGGCAGCCTAAGAATTGCCCAAGTTTCATTAGTGTGAAGCTCCAACATCTGCTGTTCCTCCATTGATTGCCCAAAGACCTGGTCAGAACATATCTGGAACTCCCAAAGGCACATTTCCTATCAGATGTATGAATGATTCACAAAACAGTTTCTTCCTTTAATTCTTTATTTTGTTTAAAGTCAAGTATGTCATCCTAGTCTCCTACAGATGTCTTCAGAATCACTCAAAACACAGTATTTTGCCAAACTTCCTTAATTTACCCTGGCTTCTTAATTCACACAACAGACACTTGGTCCTAGAGTATCTCCAATTTGTCTTTCTTCATTATGAACCATCCTAGTTTAGGCTCTTGTTACCTTACCTCAAACACCCACCCCCCCATTCATTTCCTTTTTTCTTTCTTTTTAATTTATTGGGGTGACAATTGTTAGTAAAATTACATAGATTTCAGGTGTACAATTCTGTATTACATCATCTATAAATCCCATGTGTGTTCAGCACCCAGAGTCAGTTCCATCACCATATATTGGATCCCCTTTACCCTCATCTACCACCTCCCGCCTTACCCACTGAACCTATTCATTACTTTCAAATGGAAGTTTTAACACTCTAAGTCGTCTGTAACTCTACTTTTATCTCCCATACCCCAATGCTGACAGAATTATCTTCCTAAAACACATTTTGTCCTTTTCCCTCTTGGCCCTTGTTTAAATTATTTCTTCATGGAGTGCCCTAAACCTTGCCTCTTGAAGGTTTATCCATCCTTTAAGGAAGGCACAGCAAAAATTGTCTATTTTTCAAAAACTTATGTTTCTATCCTCAGTTTAAATTCATCTCTCCTGACCCCATACTCCCTTCACACTTGGACTTGTGTTTTGGTAACCCAATAATCATCTTAAGTGTGCTATTGTCTTCTGTAAGCTTCTTAAGAAATTTCCTCATTTATAATTACTCCACAGCACCACCCAGCATAATACTTTGCACTAATAATACTTATACTAATATAGATAGTATAATATCATTCAGTAAATGTTGAATAAAATTTGGATGAAAAATAAAGTTTGGACTACCAGTCTAGTAGCTCTTGCTTGTTAACACTGGGTTTTCATTGCTGAAAATGATTCTATGGCCAGGAAATGGATAATGCTTGCTGTCTGCCTCAGGTAATATTAGGAGGGTGAAAGAGCATAAAATACACATTCTGAAAGAGTGCTATTAAAGCCATCAGACAAGAAAAAGCTAAAGAAGTTCATCATCATCAAATCAGTATTACAAGGAATGTTAGAGGGACTTCTTTAAGATGGAAAAAAAGATAAAAAATATGGATAATAAAATGGCAATAGCTACATATCTATCAATAGTTACTTTAAATGTAAATGGATTAAATGCTCCAATCAAAGACATAGGTTGCTGAATGGATAAGAAAATGAGACCCTCACATATGCTGCCTACAAGGCACTCACTTCAGATTGAAAGACACACACAGACTGAAAGTAAGGGGATGGAAAAAGATATTTCATAAAAATGGGGAAAAATAAAAGCTGGGGTAGCAATACTTACTCATGTGCCAGATAAAATAGACTTTAAAACAAAGGCTATAAGAGAGAAAGAAGACATTTCATATACAATAGCCAAGATATGGAAGCAACTTAAGTGTCCATCGATAGACTACTGGATAAAGAAGAATTGGTACATATACACAGTGGAGTATTACTCAGCCATAAAAAAGAATAAAATCTTACCATTTTCAACAACATGGATGGACCTACAGGGTATTATGCTAAGTGAGATAAGTCAGACAGAGAAAGACAAATACCATATGATCTCACTTATATGTGGAATCTAAAAAGCAAAATAAATGAACAATCAAAACAGGCTCAAAGATACAGAGAACAAACTGACTGTTCCTAGATGGGAGGGGGTTGGGAGCAGGGTGAAAAAGATGAAGGGATAAGAAGTACAAATTGGCAGTTATAAACTAGTCATGGGGATGTAAAGTACAGCACAGGGAATATAGTCAATAATATTGTAATGTATGGTGCCAAGTGGGTACTAGACTAGTCAGGGGCGTCACTTCTTAAATTATATAAATGTCTAACCACTGTGCTGCACACCTGCAACTGACATAATATTGAATTTTAACTATAATTGAAAAATTAAAAAACATAAAAGTCATTAGGTCTCTAAAGAGCCAGTGTTTTGTTTATTATTAAGACATAGAATCTTCAATAATATCTCCTCAGTGTTCTCATCCTAGCAAATGTGTTAGTAGGACCTAACAGTTGTGATATGCTGAGTTGTGCTTGATCCATAACTACAGTCATTGTCACAGATAGGAACTAGGCTTGCTTATCGTTGTATAATTTACCTCTTACCACCTTATCACTCAGCATTCTAATTTCTTAAATAAGAAGGTGCCCAGTTATTAAGCAGCCCATCAGCAAACACCCATGAGTGAATAACACTGCAAGTTTAGAAACACATACATTCAATAAATAGCAACTAAGCACTTGTGAAATGTCCATTCCTGTTGTAGGTGATTGGAGATTACAGTGCTGGATATGATAGACATAACTTCTGCCCTCAAGAAATTCACATTCACAGTCAAGACGGTGGAGTAGGAAAACACTGTGCTCACCTCCTCCCATGACCACATCAAAATTACAACTAAACTACAGAACAACCATCACTGAGAATCACTTGAAGTATAACTGAACAGAAGTCCTATAATTAAGGACACACCGAAGTTCGACTCCACATCGAGACTGGTAGGAGCAGCAGAGATGAGGAACGGGCTGGTCCCACTGCCATTATGCAGTGGTTAAGAAATGGGAGGGATATTGTAAATAGTGCTGCATTGATGATAGGGGTGCATATATTTTTTCAAATCAGTGTTTCGGATTTCTTTGGATAAATACCAGAAGTGGAATTGCTGGTCATATGGTAGTTCTATTTTTAATTGTTTGTGGACCTCCATACTATTTTCCATAGTGGCTGCACCAATCTGCAATCCCACCAACAGTGCACGAGGGTTCCCTTTTCTCCACATCCTCACCAGCATCTGTTATTTGTTGATTTATGGATGATAGCCATTCTGATTGGAGTGAAGTGGTATCTCATTGTGGTTTTTATTTGCATTTGTCTGATGATTAGTGAGGTTGAGCATCTTTTCATATGTCTGTTGGCCATCTGTATGTCCCTGGAGAAATGTCTTTTCATGTCTTCTGCCTTTTTTTCAATCAGATTGTTATATATTTTTTGCTATTGAGTTTCTTGTGTATTTTGGACATCAACTCCTTATTGGATATGCGTATATTATTTGCAAATATATTCTCATTTACTAGGTTGACTTTTTGTTTTGTTGATTGTTTCCTCTGTTGTGCAGAAGCTTTTAAATTTGAAGTCCTATTTGTTTATTTTTGCTTTTGTTTCCCTTGCTCGAGGATATGTATCCAAAAAAATATTACTCAGACTGATGTCAAATAATTTACTGCCTATGTTTTCTTCTAGGAGTTTTATGATTTCAGGCCTTACACCAAGTCTTCAACCAATTTTGAGTTTATTTTTGTAAATGGTGTAAGAGAGTGGTCCAGTTTCAATTTTTTTGCAGTTTAGTTTTGTCAACACCACATGTTGAAGAAACTGTTATTACTCCATTGTATATTTTTACCCCCTTTGTCATCGATTAGTTGACCATATGAGTGGGGGTTTACTTCTGGGCTCTCTATTCTGTTCCATTGATCTGTGTTTCTGTTTTCATGCCAGCACCATGCTGTTTTGATTATTATAGCCTTGTACTATAGTTTGAAACCAGGGAGTGTGATACCTCCAACTTTGTTCTTCTTTCTCAAGATTGCTTTGGTTATTTGGGATCTTTTGTGGTTCCATATAAATTTTAGGATTATTTGTTCTAGTTCTAAGAAGAATGTCATTGGTATTTAGAAAGGAATTAAATTGAATCTGTAGATTGTTTTGGGGTAATATGGTCATTGTAATAATATTAATCTTTCCAATTAATGAGCATGGTATATCCTTCTATTTATTTGTGACTTCTTCAATTTCTTTCTTCTTCTTTCGTGTCTCTCGATCTTCTATTTTGTAATTCACCTTCTCCTAGGTGAATTTATACCCAGAATTGAGGAGCAGAGGGTTTTAAGGAAAGGTCAACAACATTATTATTGATCTGATTGCAAGCAAAGCCATCAGGCATCTGATTTACTGTCCTCCTGGTACATGTCATGCACCACATGGCTTTGCTTATTGTCATCTCTCTCTAATCATGTATGTGACTTGATAATATGAGGCACTGTCCCCAAGGCTACTGCTTGACACAGATACAATGAAAGACCCAAGTAGCAGGAGGCTCTGTCTGCACTAAGCAGCTGTTCACCAGGGCTACCTCCCTCCATTGAGAGAATGCAAGCACTTCACACATTAGCTTCCTGATTCTGCAGATGTCTGCATTTTCTTCCTCTCTGTCTCCCTTTGTGTCTTTTTAAAAAATTCATCCTTGTTCTTCAAAATCCCCACTTAAAGAGCCCCAACAACTGCATCATTCATCCCTGGTTTAAAGCAAAGGGAAGTTGATATGCTTTTTAAAGGAATACCGAGGTAGTATGATACATAAGACCTTTTGCCTAGACTAATATTGGTGTAAGGTAGTTTTAAACAAAACAGCTTGAGTTCTAAACTTAACCAGATGGAAATGTGCCTGGTGAGCGTTGGAACTAATTCAGAAAAGATTGTTAGCCAATAGATGAGCCAGTTTAGACCAGCACTTGCCAAAAATGGTCAATCAAGTTGTCCCAAGTGTAAGTCCCCCATAGCAGATGTCGCTGTCTCTCTGAAGGCTCTTGAGTGTCATCCTTTAGCATGTTGGTGGGTTTTATACATGCACACATAGACATAAATAAATCCTTGGCCTGTAGCCACTCTATCACTCTATCAGCAAAGAGCATAAGCCCTCTCTTAGGGCTTTTAAATTAACACAGATTTTGAAAATCAAACAAAAGCTATGAATATACACAATTAATTCCAAGCAACTATCTTTACTTTTCTCATCTTTTCATGTACCTCTATTGTAAAAACAACAAAAATCTGAGATCATAATTGTCCACACTCTCATCATCTAATAAAAGCCAGTATTTTTATTTGTCCATGTTATCTTCTATTGCTTGCCCTTTTCTGAAATTCAATTTTGAAGTTGTCATTTGTTAATATGGATCAGAAATGTAAAATTGCCCTCCTAGAAGTGGATACACACTGGAAGGGCTCTGCCTTCCCAAACCTGGACAATACAGGGATATCCAAAATGCAATGATGGTCTTTACAGTACTTAGTGGTTCAAAAGGTTCTTTCATATCCATTGCTTCATGACATTGTTATGACAAGCTTGCAAGGCAGGCAGGACTCTAGGAAACTGACAAGAAGTAGAAGTTCTCTTGTCATCCCTTCTCCTGGCTCAACCAGAATACAAGCACTACTTGGACAGAAGGCCAGTGTGAAGAGCTTCAGAAGAACAGAGCAGGTTGAGATCACGTCTAAGTGAACTGAATGACGTTTGAATGGGAGGTTGCAGAATGCGTAACATTTGGACCTGTAGAGATGGTAAGGGAGGGAATAGAAGGTAACAGTCAAAGCAACAAGTTAGGAAAGCATGTAACACATTCAGCAAGCTGTTTGCTGGAGTGCCAGATACAGGAAGATGAATCATAGGAAACAAGGCTGCGGAGGTCGGCTGAGGCCTGATCATGAAATATCTTGAATGCCATATTTAAAAGTTTAACTTATTTTCTGTAGACAGTATGGTTTTTGAAGGAAAAATATGCCAAACATCCCTTGCATTATTTGGGTTCTGTTAGTGTCTAATCATGTGACCTTGGGCAAGTTAACCTCTCTGTGTTTCATTTTTTCATCTGTAAAATGGGTATAATAACAATTTCTACTCCAGAGGATTACTATAAGGATTAAGTGAGATAATGCATGTAAAGCCCTTAAGACAGTGCCTGGTACATAGTAAGCAGTCTGTTATTATTATCATAACATTTCATCTCCATCATCAGTAAGCTCCATTATCAACTGTAACATGTGGAAGTGGTACTATTTAATTTCTAAAGCCCTTTGACATCCTCAACACTATTTATCACCATCATCTCCTTTCAGCTGAGCTGCAGAAGTCAGGCTTGCTCTCCAAAACAAAACAAGTCCTCAACCCACATGCACACAGTTGTGTAGATTTCACCTTTGAGCCTCACACCTACTCTGTGAGATTAATATCCCCATTCTTATAGACGAGGAAATGAAGGCATAGAGAGGGTAATGACTCTCCCAAGGTCACACAGTTGGTTAGTGGTAGAGCCAGCTCACCATCTCCACTACATCAATCAGATGTAGCAACCTGTTCATTAAATTCTGTTCATTTCCCCAGTTTAATTCAAAGAGGCAGACTGAACCTGTCAGAGAAATGCCAGCCCATTTAGCTCTCTGTAGAAATACCAATAACAATATGTTACCATATAACTTTGTGGAAAGCAGTTGAAACCATTATTTTAAAAAATGAGACCCTTTCCTCACATGAGAACTGTCTGTCTGCCCTTCCCCATTTGCGTGGAAAATTGAAGGCGGGCCTAAACTCTGTTGTCATTGAGAACAAGAGAAAGTTCTGCCCTTTTTTGTTTCTCTTTTTATTTGAGAACAATAAAACAAAGGTAAAAGCACAATGAAGATGTGGGCTTCACCCTAGTAATAACAATTATTATTAATCACTTATTATTAGAAGAAAGTCTTCTCACTTAATCCTTATTACATCTCATTTTACATCTAGTGAAACTGAGCTTCAGTTAGTTTTAGGTCATGAGGGATCTGAACCCCCAAGACTGACTGATACCAGAGCCAGTGACCTTTCAAAGGTTTTCTACACCTGAGGGAAAGCCATCATGTGGGAAATTGACTCTAAAAGAAATCATGAGATAAAGAATGATCTTTAAAGAAAAATATATTCTGATTGTATCAAAAGAGATTATAACTTTAAATTATAAGCAGTTCAAAAATTATGGATTAAATAAAAAGAGACCAGTAGTTTGTTATTTTTAAAGGACATTTACTAGAAATATCCTTTTTTTTCTTTTTCAATTATAGTTGACATTCAGTATTATTTTATATTGATTTCAGGTGTACAGCATAGTAGTTAGACATTTATATAACTTACGAAGTGTTCCCCCTGACTAGTCTAGTACCCACTTGTCAGTGCTCACATAGTTATTACCATATCATTGACTATATTCCCTATGCTTTACTTTACATCCCGATGAGTACTGTGTAACTACCGATTTGTACTGAATCCCTTTACCTTTTTCATCCACCCCGTCAACATCCTTCCCATCTACTAACCATCAAAATGTTCTCTGTATTTATGATTCTGTTTCTGCCTTGTTTTGTTTATTCATTTGTTTTGTTTTTTTAGATTCCATATATAAATGAAATCATATGGTATTTGTCTTTCTCTGACTTACCTCACTTAGCATAATACCCTCTGGGTTCATCGTTGTCACAGACAGTAAGATTTCATTATTTTTATGTCCAAGTAATACCCCATTGTATATATGTACCACATCTTCTTTATCCAGTTGTCTATTCATGACCGTTTTGGTTGTTTCCATATGTTCGCTACTGCAAATAATGCTGCAGGGGTGCATAGATATCTTTTCAAATTAGTGTTTTGTATGTCTTTGTATATACACCCAGGAGTGGAATTGCTGGGTCATAAGGTAGTTCTATTTTTAACTTTTTAAGGAACCCCCATACTGTTTTCCATAGTGTCTGAAACAATTTTCAGTCCTACCAACACTGCACAAGGGTTCCCTTTTCTCCACATCCTCACTGACACTTATTTGTTGACTTATTGATGATAGACATTCTGACAGGTATGAGGTGATATCTCAGTGTGGTTTTAATTTGCATTTCCCTCATGATTAGTGATGTTGAGTATAGAGGTAGGTAGTTTCTGATCTTATGCTCATTTTTTTTTCCAAATACAGGGTACTATTTGTGCTTTTTTATTTGTATTAAGAATTGTTATTAATACTTTATCAGAAAATGACCTTTCCCCCACCCTTTAACTGTTATTTTAAAAGAGTTCTTGCATTCTTCAGTGTGTGGTTTTTAATTTATCATTTGGTCCCAATTTTTCCTATTATGGAAGCCCATCTGTGGCTTTGTAATGAAAGGCATTGAAAATGTGATTTGATTAGCAAATGTGCTTTGTGGTAAGGCAGATTTTATTTAAAGTAAATATATTTAAATCACAGGTTAGGAAAACTTGGTTTCATAGAATCATAAAATATTGGCTTTGAAAGGGAAATTCAGAGCAAGCCTCTATCTGACTCATGAATCAGGTTATTAACTACAACATCCCTGACATTTTTCTTGGAAAAATGCTTTCTTGTTGTTTGCTATAGCCTTAATGTAGGTTCTTTAACTCAGCAGTAGATGTAGGCTTCATTTTAGAAGGTACACACTAATATACTTTAAAGCAATGATTCATATTTTTACTCTTTTCAGATTAATTTTGCAGTACATAAGGAAACTAAATAATGGATTTTTTATTTGCCAAAGCTAATTGAAGTAGATACTTTATGAGGTCACTGCGAAGCAAGTCATTTACTATTCAGCAGGTTAATCATGAATATTGGTGAGTTTATTTTTGGCCAGCCTCTATTTTAAAAGACAACTAAGGTGTTTTATTTTAATAGAAACAACCAACTTATTCTAGAATTTTTTCCTTTGCTAAAACATGTATAATTATTTTACCAAGACATAAATATGCAGTCTCAAATTTTTTACTTAATGTTGTGTGTGTGTGTGTGTGTGTGTGTGTGTGTGTGTAGTTAACCATAATTTTAAAAAAATGTTTGTTGGGGAATATTGGGAAACGGTGTGTTTCTCCAGGGCCCATCAGCTCCAAGTCAAGTTGTCATTCTTCAATCTAGTTGTGGAGGGCGCAGCTCACTGGCCCAAGTGGGAATCGAACCGGCAACCCTGTTGTTCAGAGCTCATTCTCTAACCAAGTGAACCATGTGGCCACCCCAGTTAACCATAATTTTTGTACTTTCTGTAGTAACAAAAATAAAGACCCCTTTCATCCAAAAAACTGAAAATATTTTATGTAAAGAACTCAGTTTTCATCTTTAACTTTTTATTTGTTTGTCCACATGAAAGACTAATTTATTTATATTTTTCAAAATTCTTGTCAAAAATGAATTTGTCTTATGGGAGAAAATAATCCCTCTTTATCTGTATAGGATGCTCCATCACTATGAGAGTCTGAATCCAGGTGTTCATGGGATTTCTTGGATTGATCATTGAGAAATATTTTACACGTGCCTGCATTGTATTAAGTGCTATGCTGCAGACTGGGAATGTAAAGTTGATTCCAACCCAGACCCAGTCCCTACCATTGAGTTTAGTGGTGGCGTCAGAGATGTGAAAAAAGCAATCATAATAGAGGATTGTACACAACATAGAGAACAAGTTGTCACAAAGGAATTGACTTATAAATTGGACTGACAGTTAAATAGAAGGTCATTGGGCAGAGAGAGGGGGAAGGGCATTCCAAGCAGAGGGAATAAGATGTACAAAGGGTATGAATAAGTGTGACACATTAGGAAAATTTTAAGACATTTTAAGAAATTGTGACTGGAGGGTACACGAGTGGGAATTAAGTGTAAGAGATAAGGCTGGAAGGATGGATAAGATATAGCTTGTGAAGAGCCATGTATGCTAAAGATGTCAGGATGTTTTTCCTGTTATTTGCCCCATTATTTAACAAATCTGAAGACACTCATTGACTGCTGTGAACAAATAGCCACACCGGGTGTGTGTTGATTCCACATTTCTTAGATGCCGATGGATTGATTTGTATGTAGCCAAAGAGAGCTCAGGGAGCATTTGTATTAGATAAATGGGAATTTTTTTTCTTGCCTTGCTTGGCACTTTCTCTTTTGAAACACATCTTGTGTTCTGGGCAAGATCTACTTAGGACACATTTTGCTGCATAATCCCCGGTGCAATGTCCTTGGATGGACCTGGAGAGGCTAGTTCAGGGAAGGTCAGATCTCTAACCAGCTGGAGCTTCTGTTTCCTTCCTAAAGGAATCTTCTCTCCCTCTATTTTTTGCCTGTGTTATTTGTTCCATGGTCTGAGCCAGTCGTTATTCTCCACATTATACTATCATATCACCATCATCCATCACCACCATTACCACCATCAGCAGCAGGAGGACATGATAGGAATTCCTAGTGTAGATAGAAGGAAACTCATGACTTCTTCATCAATGACTCAGGAAAGCCTTGCTGCAGAAAGTACTCTGAGGTATTGGATTTTATATGAAGGAAAGTTCTTTAAGAAGTCTTGCACCTGATGTTTCTAGGTCTAGTTGAGCTCAGTCTGGCTGGGTCTCCTCACTCTGAGACTACTGTTTCAACCAGGAAAGTGCATTGCAATTTCCCACAATGTAGACTTGACACTACTAATACCTCCCACACTGAGTAAGGCCTGAGAGTCTAGGCCTGAGTGGGAGCTCACACCGTGCAGAGCTCTGGTGGTGCCTGGAATGCACGTCCCACACTCCATACATGATGCCACCCAGGTGCACAGCACATACCTGCTGATCTCTGTCCATGGTCCTGTCCTGAGTCTGCACACACTTCCTCACCACCCACACCCACACCCCTACCTCACTCATGTACTGCACAAACATTTGACAACTGAAGATGGCAACAGTTTTCTCCAGGCCTCATTTCCTTTACTTTAAGTCACTCAGCCTGTCCCAATATGCTTCAAAGGCTCACCCTGAGACAGAACACTCAGTGGCAGAAGTTGTCCCGGCCTATGCTGGCTGTGAACACAGCAGCCAAGTCACCTGAGCATGCTGGACAAACAGGGGCAGGACACTCCAGACACTATTGATTAGAACCAGCATTTTGCTCATTTGGCCTCAATTTATGGGTTTTCTTTGTTTATTTGTTTGTTTTAAGCCTTCAAGGAATGTCTGCAGGGGCATTGTTTTTGAATAGTTGTCATGAAAAAAATGACACGATGCATTCATCATTGCTAGCATCTGAACCCTAAGGTTTAGTGCCTCATCTAGCTACCTACATAGTCTGTGGTCATAACCTTTATTTTCCATGTTTATAAAGTAAATAGTGAGAGTTTAAGGGTAAAATATTATAGAGTTCCAAAGCCTTCCCACTCTGGCCCCATTCAGCCCTGCAGTGGGCCCTGGCTCCAGCCACGCCAGACATGTCACTGACTCCAAAATACATGGCTCACAATCCCACCTTGGCACTTCCTCAGCTCATGCTCTTGCCCTCACTGCCTAGCAGAACCCTACTTCTCCCCCAAGGCCACCACACTCAGTACATGCCCAGGGGCCCCCAAACTCCTCTGGTCTCGTGACCAGAGGCCCTGACTTACCTTCGCCTCTCACATAGACTCATTCTGCACAGCCTGAGAGTATTGCTTTCCTGTCCTCCCATCCCTATGCTAATAGACTATGGGTGCCTTTCTGAAAAAAACTATGTCTTTGATTGCCTCTGTTATCTCCTCCAGAGAATGAACACACAACACCAACCAAACAGTAGCTGCATAACTTATACAATGCAGACCCCGCTGCCCCTCCTAGGGCTGCTGAAAGGAAAAAAAATGAAACATCTATTTTCAGGAGGGGGAGAGCTACAGTTTTCTAGTGATGTTTAGGACAAAGGAGGGAAGTTTTGAGGCAGCTTCTCAGTTCCACTATATTCAATGTGCTGGGTGCTGCCCCTCCAACAGCCACTGCTGGTTTCAATTTACTCACTTCTCAAATCTGGACCCTCTCAGTTCTTTAGGGCCATCCTTTGGAATTCACTGGGGAGAGGTGCCATAATGTCCTAGCCAGATGCCATTATTATTGTTGTTCATAGTCTCTGGCACAATAGTGGTACATTATGTGAAAAATAATATGGTAGTTTCCTACCTTCTATATGCATATGATACTGTGATAATGTTACTCTGTCATTCACCTAATTTTATTCCTGTGGGTTAAGGTAGATTACAAATTTCCTCAGTATGATGGAAAACAACTTTCTGCGTCTAGCTGCAGGATGGCAGCACCTCTTATGCACCCCCAAATTCCAGGCACTATAGCTTCCTTCACTGGGAACAGGCCATTGTGGGACTGTTAGAGACTATGGCAGGCTGAAAACTACAACACCTTTGGCACTTGGGTGGCATCTGAAATGCTGTGGCCATTTTGGAATACCAGTTCCAGAAGCTAAGAAGTCACCCAGGCATGTAACATGGAAGTAATGGAGGAGTTAAATGTTTTTCCCCAAAGACAAACTCCAGTAAACTTGCTTTTTAATCTTCGTCATCAAGCTCTATTAGCCAGTGAATAATGAGATCATACTCTCCATTTCCCACTGAGAGAAACTGAGGGTCAGAGAGGTTCATTGATTTTCTGAACATCACACAGATTGTCAATGGCAAAATTAAGGTAAAAGCCCAAGATTCTAGGTCCTAGTCTCATACTCCATTATCCCATGTTGTCCCAATGGACATGCTACAATTGACTGTTAAATAGCAGGCACCAATCGTTCCCAACTGGGCCTTCTTGCATTGAAGTTTCACAGCAATCCTCTCCTTTAGATCTGCCTTACATGGAGAATGACTATATAAGGGAGCCTTTGTAAGTTTTAGTCAATGAAATCCTAGGTGAAGGGATGATGTGAGCTAAGACGGCTGCCTTGACCGGAGTTCCACCCTACACAAAGCAAAGGATGGAGTCAAAATCTGATCAATGTCTTTATATTTAGTGCCTTTATTGTGCTGGGTACTGTGGGCAGACATGGGCACCAAAGTTAAAAGTACCTGCTCTCAAGTGAAATCACTATTTTAAAGAGATAGCTGAACTCCTATATTCATTGCAACATTATTCACAATAGTCAAGATATGGAAACAGATGAAGAGACAAAGGAAATATCACACACACACACACACACACAAACACAAACATGAATATTATTCAGTCTAAGAAGGAAATCCTGCCATTTGTGACAACATGGATGTACTTGGAGGACATTATGCTAAGTGAAATAAGCCAGGCAGAGAAAGACAAATACTGTATGATCTCACTTATGTGTGGAATCTACAAACGTTGAATTCATAAAAACACAGAACAGAATGGTGGTTGTTAGGGGCTGGGGTGGGAGAAATGGGGAGCTGTTGGTGGAAGGGCATAAAGTTTCAGTTAGGCAGGATGAGTAAGTTCTGGAGATCTAATATACACCATGGTAACTATACTTATTAATACCATATTTTATACTTGAAATTTGCTAAGAAGGCTGATCATAAATGTTTTCACCACACTAAAACAATCGTGATTAAGTGAGTAATGGATGTGTTAATTAGCCTGATTGTGGTAATAATTTCCAAATGCATATGTATATCAAACATCACATTGTACACATTAAATATATATATGAATTTTATTTGTGAATTTAAAAAAATACTCATTTTCCTCTCTAAGTGAGAAGTCTAGAAGGGGAGAAAGAAACATAAGCAGACAGTGTCAGTATCCTACGCTAAGTACAGTAAGGAAAATACAGATGCTGTGGAATCACAGAGGAGGACACCAACTGAGGCTGGCCTACACGTAGGGATGGGGTGTCAGAGTTTTGTTGGAGTAGCGACAGCTAATGACAGTGCCTGGCCCATTAAAATCACTCAATAAAAGTTAGCTCTTCTTACTATGGCAATAGATATTATCCCTGCCCTCACGGAGTTCACAGTCTAGCAAGGGAGAAAGAAGAGATAATACATAATTCAAGCTAAACGGTCTGTTAGAGAAGACAGAAATGAATAATACCCCACATCCAATGAATGGTGCTGATGTGCCAAGCAGTATTCTAACATTTAGTCCCCACAAACAACCCTAGGTTTAATTCCATTTCCCTCAATTAGGGGTGAGGAAGCTGAGGTACAAAGAGGTAAGGTAACTTACCTAAGGCCAGGTTAGTTACAACTGATGAATGGATGGTGTTAAGTACTCGGATATGAGGAAGACAAAGCAGCAGCCCCTGGCACTCACAGGCAGGCCATGTTGTTCTCCTATTGGACATAAACCATCTTATGAAATGGCGACATCAGACATGGTTACTCTGATAACACGATAAAGTGAGACAAAACAATGCCACTTAATAATTTAGTCTGAGCACAGCTGGAAACAAGGTCACTAAGCTGTATACCCACTTTAGCTTGTCCTCCCTATAGAGAAGATTTATTAAGATGCCCAGTCATAGAATTGTCCTTGTTTTCTGACAGCATTCAATACAGAATGAACCCCACTTTCTTAGACTCTCCCCCAGATTACCCAATCAAAGCCCAAATCCTGTAATAAGTCCTTTCTACCAACCTTTTACTAAGACACTGCATGGTTCCTGATTGTATTGGTCACCTAGGGCTGCCATAACAAAATACCACAGACTGAGTGGCTTCAACAGCAGAAATGTATTGTCTCACAATTCTGGAGGCTGGAGGTCCAAGATCAAGGCATTGGTACATTTAGTTTCTCCTGAGAATTTTCTCCTTAGCTTGCAGATGGCTGCCATCTCACTGTGTCCTCACATGGTCTTTTCTCTGTATGCACACACCCCCAGTGGCTCTCTGTGTGTCCACATTTTCTCCTTTTATAAGGACACCAGTTAGATTGGATTTGGGCCCACCATAACCACCTCATTTTAACTTCATCATCTCTAAAGGCCGTGTCTCCAAATACCTTCTGAGATATTGGGGTTAAGACTTCAAAGTGGGAATTTGGGAGGGGCCAAAGTTAAGCCCATAAGATCGATGGCGTTTGTTCTCCCTCATAGTAACTAGTAACATCACAAGCAAGCAAGGCACTGAGATGAGGAATTAGAAGAGGGCCCCCTGAGCCCAGACTGAGACTTCACAGCTCAGTGATGAGACACACGGAGAGTGCTTCAAACTTGATCAGACACCTCAGACCTTGTTGGCAATGGGATATCTAGAACATTTGTCTCTTGTACTTTGCCAAGGAAAAGGCAACAGCCTCCTCAACCTGTGCTATTTCTGGGGAGGGGTTGTGTGACAGGCTGTAGAGACTGTGTTGCGGGTGATGGAGAGAAGTTGCACACATCAGGTGTCACAGCCTGAGCCTTGGTGGCAAAATGAGGCTGCAGCTGTGGGAGCAGAGAATCATGAAACTGGGTGGTGCCTGAGGGGAGAAGCTGGGTTTTGGAACTGGATTGCTGGAGCAAGTACGTTCGTGTTACTCCTACTGTTCTGGCAGCAGCCTTTCCATCTCTTGCTCTGGCTCCTAGTGGAGTTGGTTCAGGGGCCCAGGCCCCAACCTTAAAGCCAGGGTTCCAGGAGGGCTGAGTGGTGCTGTTTAAGTTGCTCTGCACCCCATTGCTGTTTCCTGTTGGGTTCACAGGAATTCCGAAGGGGCACAGGGGCACGACCCACTAGGGAACTTCTGAATGACAGCAGTTGGGCAGATCACATTTGTTTCCCGGCACATTTCACATTCTCTTCTTTTCCCCTTCTTTATTACAAAAAAACACGGCTGTGCAATTCTCTGGGGAATGGTCCTTCATCCTACCCTTCTAATATGACCTACCCTCCTGGGGGCATAGACTCAGAGGTTCTGGGTAGGTACGGACTGAATGGTTGGATGCTTGGTGGAAGAAGCCATTTAGATATTGCTCCGTAAACTTCAGAGCGCCAGTCTCTTGTACACATCACTGCCCTGAAAGCCATGGGAGAGTGGTGTCCGCTGCGTGCCCGCCGGGGGCAGAGCACTGCGCTGGTTGCAAGAATGCGAGTGGGGGTGGGGTGGGTGGGGGTGGGGAAGGGGTGCGCGCCCTTTATGACAGGTGGCTGCGCAGTGCGCGCTCCCGGGAGCCTGAGGGGAGGGAGGGAGGGACAGACGGACAGAGTGGGAGGGGGCACATAGGGAAGGGACCGTAGACAGGGTAGGGAGAACGCGGGAGGGAAGGGAGGGCGGCGGTGGGGAGGGGAAGGAGACGAGGGACGGGTCCAGCAAGGACAGCCGGGTTGGAGGAAACAATGGCAGGGGCCATAGCCATGGTGGCAGCCGAGGCAGCCCCACTCTGGGCACCTTTCTGAATGGGCAGTGGCAGCTCTGGGAGAGGAAGAGAGCAGGCAGCGCCCGCAGAGGCTCCGAGAAAAGCGGCGGAGGGAGGAGAAGGGGGAGGAGGAGGAGGAGAGAGGGGGAGGAGGAGGGACGAAGCCGGAGAACCCGGGCAGGAAAAGCAGTAGCATCAGCAGCAGCCGCCGCCGCCGCCACAGCACTAGCAGCGTTGAGCAGGAGCCTTAACAGGACAGTGACAGCAGCACCTCCCCCCGTGGCCGTGCCTCCCGCGGACGGCCCCAGCCAGCGCACTGAGCGGCCTCGGGCGGCTTGCGAGGTGACCACGGCCCGGGCTGGCGCTGCTGGCCGCCGAGCGCGGAGCCCAGGAGCGGCGGCAGCCCCTGAGGCACCGAGTTCCAGGGCCCGAGGCCACGGCTCGGAGTCCACGTCGCGCGGCGGCGGCGCCGGAGGCAGCGGGGCGCGTGCACCTTGCGGCCCGGCGCATGGGGGCAGAGGCGGCGGCGGCAGCTCGAGCCACAGCGGTGACGGCGGCGGCCCGGCCTTGAGCGTCCCCGGTCGGCCTGTAAGGTGAGCAGGAGCGCTGCCGGCCGGCCGCGGCCTTCTCGCCGGCTCCCCAGCTGGCTGGGAGGAATTGGGAACCCACAGAGAAGAGGACGGGGGGCGGGTGTGTACGAGAGAATGGCGTGTGCGTGTGTGCAGAGGTAGCAAGGCCGCGGGCGCGCGGTCCCGGCTAGCCCTGCCAGGTACCTCCACCGAGGACAGGCCGCGGCGCGACGCGGCCGCGGGGGGAGGGGAGCCCGCCCGCGCACGGCCGCTTCGTCTCGGGCCGTGGTCAGCACACGCCACGCGGCGGCCCGATCGCAAGCCAGGTGCGAAGCGCCGCGCCCCGAGCACGCGCCAGCGCGGCGGTCCTACGCTGGGGGCTCTACCGAGCCTCGCCCAGCTGCTCGGTCAACTAGGCCGACGGTGGTCCAAGGCCTCATTCCGCTGTCGCACGCGCCCACTCGAGTGGCGCCCAGTCGGCGGGGCCGGGAGGCCGCGAACTCCGCGCAACGCGCTGCTCAGCGGGCGTCGCTCTGCTGAGGAATCCAGTGCTTTCAGCATGACTGCTTCTGTTGCTCTGATTCGCGAGGGACCGAAGCACCCGCGCAAGGTTTTCGCTGTTCCCCAAGTTAAAAAAAAAATTGCCATCCCCACTTCCACAGCAGCTCGCTGTGTTTTTGTCGAGTTTCTGGTTGCGTTGGGGAATAGCTGCTTTCCTATTTTGCGTCCTAGCTCCCAGCGTGTTGAATTCCGTGCCCAGCAGTACACTTCGCCTTGTGGCCTTTGCCTAACACTCCATTTTCTACAGTGTTACCAGTATCTGAAAAGATGATTTGTCTGTAGGGCTTGCCTGGGCTGTTGTTAATAAGCATCTAAATCACTTTAACCTGGATTTCAGGGTCTCCTCGCTTGTTTTCATCGGAGGAGCAGTGTTCCGATAGTTCCTGAGAAATTTTGCTTGGTGAGAAAAGGTGCTCCAGTGGTCTTCTCTGAACTATGGAGACCATTTGCGTTTCCAGGCATGAATCTGCCTGACAGCTTTACACGTACGACAACATTTCACCAAACGTTTTATTTACAGCAGTGGCGTTCTCATGGAAATATAAATATAAGAATTTATATTTCCTTAAAAATATTTTTAGAAGGGAACAAAAAAGCCCTAACTAACTGTCATTTCACATATTAACTGGAAACCCGGCTAATCAAATAAAACTGGCTGAGTTTCTGAAACTCTATCCCAGTGAAATATGTGGCTGTGAATATAATTAACCATCTGTCTAGTGAGCAATTTAAATTTGGGCTGCTGCATTTTTATGACAGTGTCTAATTTCTGGAAGACTTGTACATTCACCCAGCAGTAAACAAAAACATGTTTCCTTCCTGGGTCAAAAATTTACTTGTGTGTTGGTGGGACTTCCCTTTCTCTCCCCCCAACTCATCTTTCCTGGTCCCCACACTCCTTGACCTGAGAGCTCAAAATCTGCCCCTTGCTTTTGCAAATGGCATATTTACAATACAGGAACTCAAACCAGCCATGGCAGCTAGTGATTACACATTTTGTTCCTTAGGAATACCTTCTAATATTTTACCTCCCACAGAACCTAGATAGATTGCATTCATTTGACTTGAAAAAAATACAATTTCTTGTACACACGTGTTCAGATAGACTAGGGTGATTTAAGAAATTGAAGACTTGAAATTTGACTCCATTTACTTTCTCTTACTCAAATTATCCACCTAGCTCTCCCCTAGCTGTCCCAACCACCCTTCTGCATACCATAGACACACATACAAAAATGATATCCATTTGTCCTTATACTCAGTTTTTTAGATTAACAGCATTCAGATGTGTGATTTTAAAAGTATGCTGAGAAACTGATTTTTCTTAGTAAATAATAAGTGTAAAAATACCATAACATGAAGGAACATTGTGCATATTTAAATTTTTTTCTCTATGATTTTAACCAGAAATTTATTACTAGAAAAAAAAAGAATACATTTGGGGTGGAAGTTAAATGGCCCTGGGAAGATTAGATTTCAGAGACTACCAAATAGCTGTTGTTAACAGAACAGAATAGAATCAAAATGAACCACACATTGATTGTGCAGTGAGCTAGAGAAAGTCATTTAAAGGAGAATACTTTTTAAAACAAATATTTGGCTAAGTAACAGCTCTGATAAATGGGTAACAATTATTGGAAGCACATGGTAAAATTTGACGTGTGTCAAGTCTGTTAAATCAACCTGTTCAGTGAGTAAATCTTCAATGCATCAATGCTTTTTAGTGCATGTGCACACGTGCGTACACACACACACACACACACACACACACACCTATAACACCGTTGCCTAAGTGAAACAACTGCAGAACACTGCCACTTTCTCTCTGTTTTACTCCATCCTTCTCTTTTTTTCTTTTTTCCATAATCTTCTAATTACCTGTAAACTACACAGCATGCAGAGAGAACTAAAAATGCGGTGGTGTTGCCTGTGTTAGGATGTGGGAGAAGAGAGATGGGAAAAGTGCTAAGTGCTGGATTCTACACATTCAAACACGCGCATGGACTTCTGACACAATCACTGTGGAAGTCCCTGTCTTATGGAAGTGTTAGCTTGGGAAAGAAGCATGGATCACAGGTACTGTGTTCCTAAGTCCAGTTCTATTGAATCCTTTTTTTCCCCTCCAATTCCCTTAGTAAGGGGAGAAGAGGAGATTGCATTTGCCATTGACCCTGTTGCATTACCTTTGAATTTATTTCTCTGGTGTCACATACATGGTGTAAGCGTTCCTGCTTGCAGTAAGCAAGAGGAGTGAAGGACTTCTCCAGGGCTACTTGGAAACCAAGCAAAGGGCACTGGACAAGACTGCATCACGTGGGGCTACCTTTAACTTCAGACTTTTTCTCTCATGCAGAAAATTTGGTTTTAGGCAGTGGGGGTGCCATGACAGTGCGGGGTCGGGGACGCTGCCTTTTAGTGATGATAGGCCTTTTTCTGGGCCAGTTACAGGTAAGGGGTGAGGACTCTCTATGGCTCTCTTTCCATCGGTCCCTCATTGCCCACAGTGGTTCCCAGGCGTCTCCTAGGGAATGTACTCTTTTTCTGTATTATATCAGCACTATGACCTGATGACTTTCCCTCCCTTGATCTGGTGGAAAAAGGACTGAAATCTACAGGACCAACTGATACGCACATAATTGTCATTTTTCTAAAAGATACTTCAATGGGTCATCTTATGTATCCCCAGTAAGATGACTTTGAGATAAACAAGTAGCTACTATTTTCTCAAACACCCCCAAACTCCATTTACAGAGTTACACCTGTCTCCCTCAGTAGCTCATTTCAAGTATCACAGTTAACCAAAGAGCTGCTCCTAATGTTTACCTTGAGGGGGTTAGAGGTTAGAGACCAAGGTTATACCTTGGGCCTGACTGCTTGCATACTACCAAGCCAGGCTTCATCCAGAACAGGGACACATTTTCATTCTGTTTCAGGAAGTTAGGGCATTTCCTCTATGGAGAACTGTAAGTAGGGTGGCCATATGTTGTGGTTTATACCTGTTGTCCCAGGATACTTATTTCACCCTCAAAAGTGTCTCAGTTTGGAGAAAAAGTTTCGCGGTCACCCTTACTATAAGCCACCTCCTTTAAATCAAAGTGTGCTTCTAGATTTGAGGAGATGGTTATATTTGTAAAATTTGGGGGAGGGGGGATACTGAACTTTGAAGATGTCATAGGCCCTTAATTGGCTCAGCCTATCCTTTTCCTAATTAAGAAGTCTTTCTGGAGGATAAGAATCCCAGAAATGATTCAAGCTTTGGGCTTGACTGAATTGGATTATTGGGTCCAAAGATATCCTTCCAAAATGCGTGTGTGTGTGTGATTGAGAGAGAGAGAGAGAGAGAGAGAGAGAGAGAGAGAGAGAGAGAGAATGGCTGGTAATAGGTAATGAACTTAAAAGCATATCAGGAGGCATTTAGGTTTAGAAAGATCATCCTGACCATGATGGTGATAAAACAAAAGAGGGTGGTAACAACGGAAGTGTGAATTCTTTTTAGAATATGTTTTAAGAAGTGTACAGGTTACTCTCTCTCTGTGCAGAATAATCTGCATGTGGTCTTGCCAAATATATAAATAAATGTTTATATATTGATATTACATATGTTTCCATTTAATTTTCTGTAATGCACAATATAGCCTTTTAAACTGTCTTCCAGTGCTAAGTACCTGTGATTGGCTTTCATTGATCTAGGGCAAGGGTCAAAAATATTATGGCCCACAGGCCAAATCTGGCTTGCTCCAGAAAAAGAAGTAATGCAGACAAGAAGAAAATACAGAGCCGTTTTCAGTTGGTTTTCCCAGTGTTTCTAAGCTTCCCCTTCGTCATTGAGTTTTACTTAGGCCAATGTTCAAAGTAGTCCACATTTCCTGAGCACACACCTATCTGCTGATTTCTAGGGTTTGGGAGATTGTCCAGAATCTGCTGGAGTAGCAGGGGGATGACTCAAAAAGGGAAACCTGCGTGTGAATTTGTGAGTCAAAATGTCAATAGTGATCTTTGTCCCCCTGCTGATTGCAGTAACCAAAATGTTGCAGAGCTACTAAATTCTTTCTGCCTTACTTTCCAATATTTGCCATTTTTTTTCCCCAGGCACGCATGTGATTTATTAAGCCAGAGACCAGGTCTCAGCAATTTGCTTGGACAGAGACCTGATGTCTCTTTAGTTAAATAAGTGGAACACATTCTGATAATGTGCTTCACTGAGTAGGGGAGTAGATAAAATGGGACATCACCATCTAACTTAGGAGTTTCTAACTTTTTTTTGACATGAACCCCTGTGAAAATTCAATGAATGCCAAAGATACTCTCTTCAGAAAAGGGACACTTGCATACATTTTCAGGAAGTCCAATCGTGCATTGTGACTTAAAAACCTCTGCAGTAGCCTTTGCCTAGTTGTTATAAGAATTGCCATTGCATGGTTCTCATGGTCACAGCAGCCTGAAATGGAAGCCATGAAAATGACTCTCAAAAAAAGCCTTTTATTAGTATACCTATGGGCCACAGCTCACAGTTACTATTGCGATCATTTTTCTGATTAGCCTCCACAGGCATTTTTTCTTTATTATGAAAAAGAGTCACTTTGACATTTCTGTTCTCACCAAGGACAAGTCAAGGCTAGTTTTCCCAAATCCTTGACTTGTCAACTTCCAGATTCTTTTTTTTTACACTTTTTCATTTATTTTAAGTGTGTTTTTCCAGGACCCACCAGCTGCAAGTCAAGTAGTTGTTTCAATCTAATTGTGGAGGGCGCAGCTCACAGTGGCCCATGTGGGGATCGAAACGGCAACTTTGTTGTTAAGAGCATCGCACTATAACCAACTGAGCTAACCGGCCACCCAATTTTCAGATTCTTAAAAATGTCTGTTCAGCACTCACCCCCCACAAGTTCATTATTGATATGTAAAGCATATTCCATAAAAGCTCACACATGCTCACCTGACACCATCTCTCTCTCTCTTTCACCTATCTCTCTGTCTCTATATATTTCTCTTAGCCAATGGCCTTGAAAAAATAGGAAACCCTTGCCAGCACTGATTGTTAGGTATGGTGATAGAGTCAGAGAAGGAGGTGGTGTCCACATATCTTCATGAGGACCCTTAGGACTCGTATTAGGCATCCTGGAGATCTAACATCATATATTAAAGGTAAAGTTCTTTAAGCCCTGCAAACATGTCTGGGCTTGTTGCTGAGATGGCCAGTTGAGGGACACCGGTGTGTGTTCAGTGGTCCTGAGGAAATGAAAACTCACACTGGTGTGTCTTCTTCATTCAGGAGACAGAGTTATGTTAAGGGACCATAGGCACTAAGGCTGCAATAATAACACCTTATAATTCTATAGCCCCTCTCTTCTAAAGGATTCAAAGGGCTACTATGTTTTATTTCATTTGGCTTCACAAACAACCTCATGGACTTAGGAAAGGTAAATATTGAAGACCACATAGTACAAGCTGCTTCCCCTCCCTGGCCTCAGAGTTTTCAAACTATGAAATGTGGCCTTGGTCTAGAGCTGATCTCTAAGGTTTTTTCCCACAGTAACAGTTTCCATGATAGTAATGTTTTCCAGATGGGGGATTTGAGTCTCAGATACTTTAAAATGAGTTGCCCAAAGCCACACTGTAAATCAGAGACAGAGTGATAATTACAGGTCAAGCCCTGATCCCTTTCCTTAGACTGTTCTGTCAGTGGTTTCTTTGAACAGTGAGGTAAGGGGGACTGTTGCTTCCAAACACTGAAGCCTGTGTTTCTCTATTCCATTGACCAGTCTCCCTTGCCTGAGCACCTTCCCAGCCTACCCCTCACTTATCAGCAGGGCCTTCAACCTTTCACTCCATGTTGCCCGGGATCTGTATCTTGTTTGACTGCAGCTGTTTTCCTGACCAGATTCAAGGCCACTGCCACCCTTAGAGAGGCTATGGCTCTTGAGTGTGGCAGACAGTCAGGGTGGGGAGAGCCATTCCAAAACATCATGTTGTGAGATGCCCACAAACAGCACGGATGGCTGGCGGGGAAAGGGCTAACCCAAAGGGCCAGGGGAAAAAATCAAGAGACAGTGAGTTGATAAAAGCAAATGCATTCACTTGTCAATCACTGTGCAGCAAAGAGCCAAAATTTAGATTTTCTCAGAGTTGGGGGACAAGATGGCATTTCTGACTTGACAGGGAAGGGAAGGTAGTAGGGGGAAAATGAAAAGCTTTATCTTCAGCAGGTTCAGCTTTTGAAGTAAGACGTTTAGTTTAACAAATGTTGTAAGCTGAGTACTGTGAGGGAATAAATTCAGAGAACCATATTCCCCATATGATTCCTGGAAACCAGTAGGAATTTGGCTCGAGAAGGAATGGCAGAAGGTGATTTGTGGTGTTGTAACAGCCACCTTGGAAACAGAGATGGAAAATTTGTGCCTGAAAGGCTCGGCATTTGAAGGAGACTCACTGCAAATTTCTGTCCAGAGAAATCAGCAAAACACAGTGAGGTTTTAAATACATATGTGGGGGTGGGGGTGGGAATGGAACACCCAAGAACCTCTGTCTTATAATAGGTCCATTTGTTAAATCTTTGGCTTATGTTCTAGAACAGGAATTTGTTAGTTACTTTTGTGCAAGAACTTCCTGGGGTTCCCAGGGTCTTGCTCTATCTTATTCCAGTGACCTGGTCTTGCATTTTTCTTTGTCCTGTGACTTTTTTCTCTTTTTCATTTCCCTTCTTTTGAGATTAAATTTGCTTGTCATTTATCAAAATAACCCATGAACATTTCACAGATTTTGAAAAATGCAGAAAAGAAATAATCAACATTTGGCTTTTAAAAACGATATATGTTTTCATTTTGAGTAAGTAGAAACATACTGGAAAACACTGAGAATCAATTATATAACAAACACACCTGGATCTCTACTCAGAATTGATAAACAACATTTTTATTGTGATAAGATCATTTAATGTATCTACCCACTTCACAAATTTTAAGTGCACAATACAGTATCATTAACTAGAGGTACTACGTTGAACAGCAGAGCTCTAGAACTTATTCACGCTGTATAACAGCAGTTATTGTTTTAAACGTAAAGTTTGCTTTAGGTTTTTTTTCCAGTGGGACAAATAAAACAGTACAGACAAGTTAATTTCTGTCCCTTATTTCCGGCTCAGTAGTGAATAGAGATTCATTACTGTGGCAAAGATGAATTTGGAATGTATTTTTCCATTTCATTTTTATACTTTACACATGTGTCTATGTATATGTACATTTCTGTGTGTTTTTCTTAATTGACACAGGTAATATCCTAATGTATGTGTCATTCTGCAACTATATTTTTTCCTTCATTCAACATCTAGTTTGGGGATGTATTCCATTTTCCTATTTATAGTCACCTTTTCCACTCTAACTGTACCCTAGACTCAATAACATGTACATTACTTTCTCATGATATTTTTATGATAAAATCATATATAATCACATTACAGGTAGATTAAAAATCCAACCAGTTGGTAGCTCTTAGGACCAAATATCTCAAAGGCTCTAGGCAGCTCAGCCAGGCCATTGATTTTGGCTATAAAACATTAAAGAGCATGATTTTAGAGATTTTCCCAACCTTGTTAAAAAAATGTTTATTTTTTGTGGCTGTTTCAGGGAAGTTCATAAAAATTATGCTAGATTAAAAAAAGAAAAACATTGAAGAGCATACCTCCCAGTCAGTTTCTCACCCCATTTTATCAAGGAGTAACAGAGGCCCACAGAAGGAAGAAGACATAGCAAGGGCACATGTCCATTTAATATTGTACTTGAAACTCCTGTCTCCCTGTCTTGCATGTGAAAGCCTTCCGTGGCAGAGAGAGAGGGAGAGAGAGATAGAGGAAGAGAGAGAGAGAGAGAGAGAGAGAAAATAAAACCGCAATTTTTTATTATAAAAATTATCAATTCTAATACAGTGTGGGAAATATACAGATTAGTACAAAATGAAGAAATCAAGTACTGACCATTTTACTATTTTGGTCTTCTAACCTTTTCTCCTGTACAATTTTTGTTTCTGTGGTAATACCTTATCTTGCTTTTTTTCCCACTCAAAAGGTAGATTTGTACATTGAAATCTTGCCAGTGAATAATTATTTAAGGCACAGTTTTGCTATTTAGCCATGTCAAACGATGGTCAATGGCGCCAATGTAGAGCAAACAGGAATCCCCAATTTGGAGTGCGTTGAAGAAGGAACCTTTATTCCTTTATTCAAGGCAAACAGCTCAGTTGTGTTACAGCTCAATTATGTAACAGCACTGCTGTGACACAGCATGGCTGTGATGTGGTCCTGGGGCAAGATCCTTCTCCAGGTAGACAGTTCTGCTCTGCTCAGGTAAAACAGACATCTTTGTTGTCTCAGTTCCAGGCCAGGACAGGCAATCTTCACTAGGAAGGGAAAGTGAGCTCCTGAAAGGGGGCAGGGGGAGCTGACTTATATAGAGAGAAGGCCCACCACCTAGTCCCTAGTTGGTTTGCGCTCATGCAAATAAGGACTCCAAACTCTCAGTTTGATTGTTCTCAAAGGAACTGTCCTGATTGGTCAGAATGGAGTCACTCTGATTGGCCAGTGAAAATGTTGATGGGGGCGGGGAGAATATAGCTGCTTGGCTCTGATTGGACAGGTAAAGCCTCAATCCTATTGGTTGAAATAGGATTCCAGGAACTCCTTTATAAGAGCTGGCTCAGCTGGCAGGGGCACAGTGCAGGCAGGTAATTCAGAGTGGGAGGCAGGCAGCTCAGTGCAGGCTTCACCCTAAAGTGCCGTTCGTGTGATGAGGCCCCTGTGTGGAAGCACTTGCTGGGCTCTGCTTTTTGGTTTGAGCCCAGTGAGCCACCAGGAGACTCTCTTGATAGGTGTCTTACTTCTCAGGGTGCATGGCAATCAAAATAGCATAGGCTGGGACTTGTGTGGAGAGCAACAGTGGTTGTTTCCCCATTCCCTAGGGTGGGGTGCTCAGTTTTTCCGGAGCTGGAGCTCCAAGAAGATGACAGTTTTTAAAATTTCTTCAGCATTTACTACGAGAGAAAAAGCCACACCACTTCTACACACACACACACACACACACACACACACACGATTAGAATTGTTGAGTACAATTGTAATACATGCAAAACGGCATTCTGTGAAAACCTTCTGGGACAGGTGATGGTTCATCATTCTAGACAGTTCAACGTGTTTGAAACAATGAAGCATGGAGAGATTAAGGTATTTGCTCAAGGTCACTCAGCAAAAAAGGACAATGTTGAGAGTAAATAATAAAATTAAAAAAAAATAAAGTGCCATTTTCCTTGGTCTTGGTCTTGGAAAGCCAGACTGTAGCCCGCTGAAGCTCACCATGTTTTGGCTTTAATCAGTTTAATTCATTGCTAGCTTGCCCTGGCTGCCTTTGATTCTCTTTGCATCGGCCAAATGTCAATTCGCAGTAGTTGTTCAGAAGCACTTGACAGTTTCAATTTTTTCAGTTCCAGGCTCTCTTCTATCGTGCAGGGCTGGAAAGCCAGGAGTCATGCTAGGTAGGGGCTAGCTGCATTTCCATCCCAAACTCCTTCAGGGCTGGTGAGAGTGTGTGGTGGTGGTGCTGGTAGTGTGTGTGTGTGTGTGTGTGTGTGTGTGTGTGTGTGTGTTCACCTGCAAATTAGTGAGGACTGCAGGATTCAGAATGTTCAACATTTTAAATTGAATTAAACAAATCCTCTAAAATGAACCCTATCCCTTGCCCAAGTATTTGTTTTTAAAGATACTTATTTTTGAGGTGTATTGAAGTTCAGAAATAGGCAGGATAAGGCTGAGCAAACACACGTTTTGCTGGGACACAGGGTGCTCTTGTTTCCAGGTCATAGAAGCCAATGTTGGAACAAATCCCAGCTGTGTTTACCCCCAGATTCAAGTTTCAGTTCCTGAGAGCTCCTTTCCACTCCCTTTTCTCCTCCCCCACAGCTAAAGCGGCCCTTAACAAGGAGTAGCTTTAGGCACTAAGTAGCATTTACCCTTTAAACTGGGCAGACAACTTCTCTGGGGGAGTCTGAACTGCCGAGCCTATCAAAGGCTCTGGGAAATGGGAAGTGACACTTACTGCACCTAAAGTCCAGAGAACTTGACTGCATGCTGACCAGCTTAGTTGTGGGAAATCTTGCAATATTTTTTTTTTACCTATGGAAAGGCCCCCACTTAATCAGGACTGAATGCATGGGTATAGGGGGAGTAGGGGTGTTGCAGATGGCTCACAGATGTCCTCAGACCCAAGGAGGATGGCAGACCAAGAAGTCCATTGTTCATCTGTGTCCAGTGTCTCAGTTGAGTAAAGGTTACAGTCATCACTGAGAAAGACAAGAGACACAAGTAGATGTGGAGCCCAGGAGAGTTGCCAGGGGCCTCAGCTACAAATCAGCTAGATCAGTGCTTCCCAGTCCTTTCATACTCCCCCCAAACCCTTCTGTTATCTTTCTTCTCAAGGCTGGGTGCTTCGAGGAACTTTCTTCTCCTGAAAAAGCTTCACTTCTTAAATAAGCTTCTCTGCGTTCATCCACACACATGTGTGCGTCAGAGCTTCTCATCAGCATGGATAACCAATGCAATTCCAGGGAAAATCAAAGAAACCTGACATTTAGATAAGTGGGGCAGCTGTGTGATAAAATTCTGTTTTCCTTGAAGTTTGGAAGTATTGAAAATGACTTGAGAATCCCAATGATTACCTCTGTGGTGTCGTAAGATGACCAGGGACCTCAGGCTGGGACTCACTGATCTAGTTCACTCCCCCTGCCCATTTTTGAGTCAGCAGGTAAGGCTCTTGACCAGACAGAATGTTAATCTTTGAGCTGGGATTAAAACTCACCCCATTGGGGGGCAGTTTGCATTCTTTTACTTGGCTTCCCCTATGACACTTCTGGCCCTATAACTGGGACTCATCTCTGATCAAATTTTTTAAATGTCATGAGGGGGACTTTTGGCCAAAAATCTGTATTAGTCAGAATTCTGCAGAGAAACAGAGCCAAGAGGATATATATAGAGAGATACATAGATATATAGATGTAGATGTCATTGGTCAGGCGGTTATGAAGGTTCACAAGTCTCATGAAATGTCTGAAAGCTGGAGACCGGTGGTGTAGCTCCAGTTTGCCTCCAAAGGCCTGACGACCAGGAAAGGCAATGGTGTAAGTTCCAGTCCTAGGGCAGGAGAAGACTGATGTTGTACAGTTGGACAGAGAGACTTTCATGTACATTAAAGGCACACCCGGTGCTTTGGAACTACCTTGAGATTTAAGACAGGCCCTCAATTTCTGAGATGGGTGTTAAAGGAGCTCTTCTCATTCCATTTCTCTGAAGCTCAAAGTCATTCACAGATCCAGTATACTCAAAGACTACCTACTGAGTGTAAGATACTATAGCTGGGGGTAGGGGAGGTGATAGGAGTAACAATGGAGCACTACGTGAGTAAAGTAGCGTCCATTTCAGAGAAGCTGTTTTATTAGGGGAGAAACGTGCACCAGACTCTTTCCAAGACCAGGTGTGCTCACATAGCGCATGCCTCCGGGGTTGTAAATTGCATGGGTGATACTTTATTAAGCACGATTCCCTGGGACTGAAAGGTATGTAATGGAACCAGGAACCAGGAACCAGCGACTGCACTATTTCTGAGTGCCTACGGGAGTAGTAAGCTGTGCCTCACTGGTGCTCTGTGCAGCCAATCACAGCACAGTTCAGCAGCACTCCCACCCAGGCGGTTTGTATGTTTACCAAATAAGCCTCACTTTGACATCTCGGTCACAGGTGTTTTCTGCCTTCTGGAAATGACTAGGAGATCAAACCGTTTTAATCTGATACGTTAATCACCTTTTTCTGGATTACCTTGCCTATATATATATCCTTAGAAAGGCAAAGGCAGTCATGCCACAATGCTCATTCTTTTTATTTTATTTTATTACTTTGAATTGTAAAATACACACAACATAAAATGGGCCATCTTAACCATGTTTAAGTGTACAGTTCTGTGGCATTAAGTACTTTCACATTCTTATGCAACCATCGCCACAGTCCAGCTCCAGAACCCTTTTCATCTTCCAAAACTGAAACTCTGTCCCCATTCAACACTAACTCCTCATTTTACCCTTCCCCCGAGCCCTTTGGCACCACCATTGTACTTTCTGTCTCTATAAATTTGACTATTCCAGGTTCCTCACATAACTGGAACCATACAGTATTTATTTATCCTTTTGTGACTGGCTTATTTCACTTAGCATAAAGTCCTCAGGTTCATCCATGTAGCATGTGTCACAATTTCCTACCTTTATATGTACATGTCACATTTTCTTTAGCTGTTCATCTGTTGGTGGGGACACTTTGCTTGCTTCCACCTTTTGGCTTCATAATTTGTTCATAATGCTGCTATAACAAATATTGCTTTGAGACCCTACTTTCAATTCTTTGGGGTATAAATCCAGAGTGGAATTGCGGATCATAAGGTAGTTCTATTTTTAATTTTTTGAGGAACTGCCATACTGTTGTTTTCCGTAGCAGCTGCAGCATTTTATATCCCCACCAATAGTGCATAAGGACTCCAAATTATCTACGTCGCCAACAATTATTTTCCTTTTTTTTTAATAATAGCCATCTTAATATTTGTGAGGTGATATCTCATTGTGGTTTTAATGTGCATTTCCCTGATGATTAGTGATGTTGAGCATCTTCTCATGTGCTTACTGGCCATTTTAAATCTTCTTTGGAGAAATGTCTATTCAAGTCCTTATTTTTAAATTGGGTTGTTTGGGTGTTTTTGTTGCTGAGTTGTAGGAGTTCTTTGTATATTATGAATATTGATCCCTTTTCAGATATATGATTTGCAAATATTTTCTCCCATTCTATTAATTGCCTTTTCACTTTGTTGAAAGTGTTTTTTGATGTACCAAAGTTTTACATTTTGATATAGTACAATTTATCTATATTTTTCTCTTTTGTTGCCTGTGCTTTTGGCATCATATCCAAGAAATCATTGCCAAATCCAATGCTATCAAGCTTTTCCTCTATGTTTGCTTCTAAGAGTTTTATACTGTTGGCTCTTAAATTTGGGTCTGATTCATTTAGAGTTAATTTTTGAGAAACAGTCCATCTTTATTCTTTTACATGTGTGGATATCCAGTGTTCCAAACACTGTTGGTTGAAAAGACTATCCTTTGTCCATTGAATGCTCTTGGCACCCTTGTTGAAAATCAGTTGATCATAGATGTGAGGGTTTATTTCTGGGCTCTCTTATTCCATTGTTCTATATGTCTATCCTTATTATGCCAGCACCACAATGTTTTTATTACTGTAAATTTGTAGTAAGTTTTGAAATCAGAACGTGTGATGACTCCAACCTTGTTCTTTTCCAAGATTATTTTGGCTATTTGGGGTTCCTTGAGATTCCACATGAATTTTAGAATGGATTTTTCCTATTTCTTCATAAAATGTCATTGGGGTTTTTGTATGGATTGCATTGAATCTATAGATTGCATTGACATCTGAACAATACTAAAACTTCCAATCCATGAACATGAATGTCTTTCTATTTATTTGTGTCCTGTATTAATTTCTTTCAGCAACATTTTGTACTTTTCAGCGTACAAGTCTTTCACCTCCTTGGTTACGTTTATTCCTAAATATTCTTTTTGGTGCCAGTGTAAATGGGATGGTTTTCTTAATTTCCTTTTTGTAGTGTTCATTGTTTTTGCATAGGAAAGTAACTGATTTTTGTGTATTGATTTTGGATCCTGCAACTTTGCTGAATTTATTTATTAGTTCTAACAGGGTTTTTTTTGTGGAGCTGTTAGGGTTTTCTACATATAAGATCACGTTGTCTGTGAACAGAGATAAATTTACTTCTTCCTTCCCAATTTGGATGCCTGTTATTTCTTTTCAGAAAGTGTATTCTTAAAGTGTTTTCTTGTAGCTTTTCCTGTTTTTTAAAATAAATGTTTCGTTTTAGGACAGTTATTTTATTTTATTTTTTTATTTTTTTTTCTTCTTTTATTTATTTATTTTTTATTTATTTATTTTTTTTATTTATTAGTTTCAGGTGTACAAGACAAGGTAATACTTAGACGTTCATCATTTATATCCCTCACACTGTGAACCCCCCTCCCCCCATCCACTATCCCTCCGACCTCACACTGAACCATCACATTATATATATAAAATTATAGTTGGCATTCATTAATGTTTAGCTTCTGGTGTACAATGCCATGATCAGGTATCCACAGTATCCCTGAGGTGGTCTCCCAAATAGGACGCATGTAGGACAGTTCTAGATCCCCAGAATTTTTGTGATGATAATACAGAGAGTTCCAATATATCTCACAACCAGCTTCTCCTATTATTAATATCTTCTATTATTATGGTACATTTGTCACAATTAACAAACCAATGTTAATATAGTATTATTAACTATAGTCTATATTCATATTTCCTCAGTATCCCCCTACTGTCCTTTTTCTGTTCCAGGACCCCATCTGGGGACACCACATTACATTTAGTCATCAAGTCTCCTTAGTTTCTCTTGACTATGACAGTTTCTCAGACTTTCCCTCGACAGTTTTGGGAATTAGTGGTCAGGTTTTCTGTAGAATGTCCCTCAATTGGGACGTGTCTGATGTTTTTGTAATGATTACACAGGGGTTATAGGTTTTAGGGAGGAAACCCACACAGGTAAAATGCCATTTTCATTGCATCCTACCGTTTTTCCCTGAAATATAAGACCTAGCCGGACAATCAGCTCTAACGTGTCTTTTGGAGCAAAAATCAATATAAGACCCAGTCTTCTTTTATTATAAGACGGGGTATAATATAATATAATATAATATAATATAATATAATATAATATATACCCAGTATAATGTAATATACCCGGTATAATATAATAATGCTGGGTTTTATATTATTTTTTGCTCCAAAAGACTCATTAGAGCTGATTGTCCGGCTAGGTCTTATTTTCAGGGAAAGAGAGTAGCTACAGTATATATTAGCAATGTGCCTTATCACCGTTGATGCTGATTGTGATCATCTGGCTGAGGTGGTGTTTGTCAGACTTTTCCAGGATAAAGTTACTTTTTCCCATTTTGATAATGTACTCTTTGGGAGTAATTACTTTAGGCTGTCCACACTTTCAGACTGGGAAGTTATGCACCACTTCCTTGAGGCTGGAGTATCTACATAAATATTTGGAATTTTTGTGCACTGGAGCTGTGTCTATTCTCCCTTCTTTGTTTCCTTCCCCCCCCCTTTTTCTCTTTTAATTACCTTTAGTTAATTTTCCATTTCTCTAACTTCCAATCAGAACTTACCACTTTGAAATAACCAGTGTTGCCATATTCAAAAGTAACCAGAGCCCCATGCTGATTCCTTCTGATCGCTAAAATTTAAAATGTCCACAAATCACCTGTTTCATATTCACATCAGTGGGAGTATCTTAACCCCTGGCCACATTGATTGCATCAGACATAGGCATTTGACCCAAGCCTAATGAATCAGTCAATCCAGAAACCTTTGCTGGAACTATTTATTCCTCTTTTCCCTGAAATTGCTGAACTTGGAAGATAGAAACCTAGGGCATCTTCGCCATCACAAGAAGAGAACCTATCTGAGAATGAAGTCAACATGACGGCAAGAAGGGAAACAGGATGGGAAGCTACTGGCTCCTCATTTTTTTTGACACCTTCGTCTAGGTCTTTCTGAAAACAGAACCTCACTTGGACCTTTCAGTTACAGAAGACAATAATTGCCCCATTTTGGCTAAGCCCTGACTTTGAAATTTATGTCTTTCTCATTTTTCAACTCCCCACCCCCAACTAATATATACGTTTAAGGCTCTAAATGTCCCTCTCAGCGTGACTTTAGCTACATTCCCACAAGCTTTACTATGCCACACAGCTTGTGTAGCATTCAGTTCAAAATATTTTTTCATATCCATTGTCATTTGTTATTGGACCCATGGGTTACTTAAAAGTGTGTTGTTACTTTTCAAACACTCGGGGTTTGTTTTTTTTTTTTTTGATATCTTTTTGTGATTATTTCCAGGTCCCACCAGTCTGTAAATGTATGTACAGGCTCTCATTTCCCATAAGGTTTTCCTCAGCACGTATTATGGGCACTTGACATAGATGTTACATGTACTCAGACATATTTAGTTTGTACACTATCCATGGAGAAACTATGTTTCTTCTCTTCCATATAGTTCTAGTGGGGTTGTCAATCATTGTAAAGCCCTTCCCCCAACTTTTCCTTCTGAGAAATGGACATGTGACTCAAGATGGCCAATCAGAGTCTTCCTTAGGAATGTTCTATAGTGCTATCAATAGCTACCCCTTGCTATCCTGTTCAACTGCAAGGTTATGAGTGTTGACAGCTCCATGGGAAAGGCCTGCAGAAAGAACAAAGTCAAACTGAGACAAGTAGAGCTGAGAAATGGAAGGGAAGCTAGAAAAGAGCTAACATCATTTGAGCCCTTAGATTCATTTCAAACTGGAAATCCCTATACTTCCCATTTTTCTTAACCCACAAATTTGCTTTTTAAATTTGGGTAGTGGTTCTGTCACAAAAAAACAAAAGAACCCTCTATTGCTTATAGTGGGTTGAATGGTGACCCCCCCAAAAATATGTCCATGTCCTAGTCTCTGGAATCTGAATGTGACCTTAATTGGAGAAGGGGTCTTTGCAGATGTAATTAAGTTAAATATCTCAAGATGAAATCATCTTGAATTATCTGGATTAGCTCTAAATCCAATGGCAAGTATCCTTATACCGTGTTTCCATGAAAATAAGACCTAGTTGGACCATGAGCTCTAATGCATCTTTTGGAGCAAAAATTAATATAAGACCCAATATTATATTACATTACATTACATTATATTATATTATATACCCGGTCTTATAGTGAAATAAGACCAGGGCTTATATTAATTTTTGCTCCAAAAGATGCATTAGAGCTGGTGGTCCGGCTAGGTCTTATTTTCAGAGAAACACAATAAGAGATGCACACTAGAGAGAAGGTGGCCACATGAAGATGGAGACAGAGGTTGGAGTGATGCAGCCACAGGCCCTGGAATGCCTGCAGCCACCAGAATCTGGAAGAGGCAGCAAATAGAATCTCTCCTAGAGCTTCTGGAGGGAACCAGCTCTGCTGACACCTTGATCTTGGACTTCTGGCCTCTTAAACTGTGAGAATCAACTTCTGTTGTTTGAAATCACCACGTTTGTGGTAATTCATTCTGGCAGCCTCAGGAAACTACTGTATTGTTCCACTTTTGCATCAAGTCAGAGAGGTAACCGAGGGTGTTATTTGGACCCTGATGTCTTACAATGTTTCAAACAACAGGGACTGAGCCAACAGATGCCATGCTGTATTGCAGATTGCCTATTTCCTCTGACCAACAGTTTTCTCACTGGCTTAGTCCAGGCATGCCTGTCTCATTCTTAACTCAGAATGAGTTATCTCCTAGGAGTTCCTGTTAAAAATAGGTTCCTGGGGAGTCTGTCCTCCCTTACCCCTACTTTACCATTGAGAACTGTTAACAACTCAGGCATTCGAGTTGGCTAGAACAAGATTTGAGTTCCAGATTCCTGTGAGACCACGGACAAATTGCTTTATATTTTGGAGCTCCAATTTCTTCCATTGTAAAATGGGAATCTCTGACTGACTAGGTATTATAAAGATCAGGTAATGCATACAAAGCACAGAGCAAGTGACCTGGTCCGTGGTCCATGGTCCATTTACTCAGTAAATATAAACTACAAGTATTTGTCAGATTGGGCCACTATAACAATAATGTCAAAGACTGAGGGGCTTAAACAACAGAAATTTATTTCTCATAGTTCTGGAGGCTGGAAGTCTGAGATAGGGGGCCAGCATTGTCAGGTTTTGGGTGAGGAACCTCTTCTTGGCGTGCAGATGGCTGCCTTTTCACTGTGTGCTCACATAGTATGGCAGGGGGGTGGGGTGGTTAGGGAATTTCATGATTTATATCAGTATGGACTCGTGGGTATTTATTTTAAACTTTAGGTTATAGTCCAGTACTTTATTTTGTTTCTGAGATCATTCCAGCTCCGGCTATTGGGAGCTTTTTCAGTTGGCTCCTATGTCCCTTTGATACACTTCCATTGTTGTGGGTTAATTTTTTTTTTTTTTAAGCCTGGTTGATTTTTGTTCTGCCTTCTGCCAAAAAAAAAAATTTCTTTTGTATGTTATAGCCCTTCAGATTTCTGAAAACAGCTATCATTACCCCCTCTGGTCTTCTTCAGAGTAAACATTTCCCACCCATTCCTTCAGATATTCCTCATGTGACATCTATTGAGTTCTTTCTCTCCTAGTTGCTTTCTTCTGCAAACGTTTCTTTTCATCAGTTACTCGAACTACCTCCTACTCAGCTTCCCTCCAGAACATTGTGTTATAAAATTTGAGACAACACCTGAAACTAATTAAATAAAAAATAAAAAATTAAAAAATAAAATTTGACACAAATCAAAAGTAGTTCCACTTCTGTAAACAATAGTACACAGGTTTCATCACTGAAGAAATAAATGGGTCATATGGTAATTCTATTTGTAATTTTTTGAGGAACCTCCACACTGCCTTCCATAACGGCTGCACCAGTCTGCATTCCCACCAACAGTGTATGAGGGTTCCTTTTTCTCCACAGCCTCTCCAACACTTGTTGCTATTTGTCTTGTTGATGATAGCCATTCTGACTGGGGTGAGGTGATATCTCATTGTGGTTTTTATTTGCATTTCTCTGATGATTAGTGATGTTGAGCATTTTTTCATAGGTCTATTTGCCATTTGTAACTCCTTTTTGGAGAAATGTCTCTTCAGGTCCTCTGCCCATTTTTCAATTGGGTTGTTTGTTTTTTTGTTGTTGAGTTTCATGAGTTCCTTGTATATTGCCCAGCAGTCCCTCTCCTGGGTATCTACCCAAAAAATTTGAAATCATTTATCCATAAAGACATGTGTGCTCCAATGTTCATTGCAGCTTTGTTTACGGTGGCCAAGACATGGAAACAACCAAAATGTCCTTTGATAGATGAATGGATAAAGAAGTTGTGGTATATATACACAATGGAATACTATTCGGTGGTAACAAAAGATGATATAGGACCATTTGTGACAACATGCATGGATCTTGAGAGTATAATGCTAAGCGAAATAAGTCAGACAGAAAAAGCAGAGAACCCTATGATTTCACTGATATGTGGTATATAAACCAAAAACAAGACAAACAAATGAGAAACAAAAACTCATAGACACAGACAATAGTTTAGTGGGTACCAGAGGGTAAGGGGGGTAGAGGAGGGAGATGAGGGTAAGGGGTGTCAAGTATATGGTGATGGAAGGAGAACTGACTCTGGGTGGTGAGCACACAATGGGATTTATAGATGATGTAATACAGAATTGTACACCTGAAATTATGTAATTTCATTAATTGTCACCCCAATAAATAAATTAAAAAAAGAAAGAAAGAAATGAAACCCCGTAGGGGAAATATAATGCTACGGCTCTGTGCAGAGCTTTGTAATTTTCAAAGTCATTTAGGAACTCATTTCTTTGACCCTTATAACCCTTTGTGAAGCAGGAAGGACAGAAAACAAAGGCTCAGAGAGTGCCTGAGCCAAAGTCACTATATGAGGTGATGGCACTGGGTTCCACGGAGTCTTATTCCAGGAACCTTAACGTTTTGTTTTATATGGTAGTAGGTATACATTGGGTAGTCAAGGCAGAACTTAGAAAGCATATGGTTAGCTTTGGGAATAGATGTGTGAAGAGGACAAAAATGAATGTTTTCTAATTGTCCTTGCTTGCTGTGGATATTAGGTGGCTAGCTTTGTCTCTTTTTCACCACTTATCAAATTCTAATGGAAAAGTGCTGAGGTGCAGCTAATCCCAAACAGTGTATAATCCCCAAATAATTTATACAGTAATAGTTTGTAACACATACACACCCCAGTGCCCACACCCTGCTCTTCTCTTTTGGAGGTTGCAGAGACTGTACTGGGAGACTAAACAAATGGCACCAACTTTTATTCCTCCTCGTTATCTTCCTCCTCGTTCAGAACCAGGGCAAGAAGATAACTAAGAGCCTTGTCCTATGGGCTAGCGCTGAGGTGAGGAGAAAAACAAATAGCTAGAACACGTTTCTTTTTTTCTACCTGATCACTTCCTTAATCTTAAAACCAGTTTGTACAAACTAGAAATTGTGGTGTATGAGGAATATCTCAGATCACAGCTCTCCTGTATGAATGCTTGCGGTTCCCAAAGAGCCTGCTGCCTTCAAGGAATTATCAATTGAAAAGGAAACAGCTACCTATCTGTGGCGCCACCTACTGGTTTGAGTGGGACGGAGAAAGGCATTTATTTGCAAGGAGGTGGGCAGAGGTTTGGCTGGCATATGGAAAGGGATGAATTTCAGGGCGGAGGGAGGAGTATCCAGAGAAGGAGGATGGCAGCCAAGGGACTGAGAGCTTCAACTCTGGTGACAAAGGCTGGGGAGGGGTAAATGGGTATAGACACAGATGCCTACTCTGAGAGTGGACGTTGGTGAGAAAGATAGCTTTACTATTTTATGGATCTTTGAAAGGCAGAGGGTTGCTAGAGGAACTGGGGAAGCATGACTAAGTAGAGAAAGGGGACATGGGGTGGGATTTTCATAATTTGAACCTGTGAGCTTTATTTCTTTGCTACCTGAAAGAGGCTCTGAGGTAAATTGAATGAGAAATGCGAATTCTTTTTACTGGAGGAAAAACTATGTCCTTTGGAAACTTGAACTTTTCAATCTTCCTTGACCTCCAAAAGTATTAGTCATTGTAAATGTGGTCAATGTGTTCCTTCCGTCGATGGGGGTATCTCAGTTAATGGCAGAGCCAGCTCATGATACCAGGTCCAAGTGGCCCTGACTAAACGTGCTAGTTGGGCAGCTTTGAATAAATTTAGGAGACAAGAATCTCTGCAAAGGGTCTGAGGAGCCGAAGGTGAGACTTTGAGGAAAAGCTTCCACACTTCCCACAGACGTTATCTGATTGTGCGAACATCTAAAAGGTTTCCTATTTCTCACCCTCACATTTATTTATTTAAAGGCATAAAAGGAACAAAATGAGATGCCTTCCTTACCTGTGACTTTAATGACAGACCTAAGATAGTCTGCATGTCTTAATTCCCTTATCAGATGAACCCTTTATGCCTTTAAATAAATGTGAGGGTGAGAAACAGGAAAACTTTTAGATGTTCATTCTTCCATTTGCCCTGCAGCCTGAGGACTTTGAACTAGCTGGCAACAAAATAGTAAATTTAAAACAAAAACTCCAAATCCCTGCTCCTCCTTGTGCCTTAGCTTCTTCAATGATAAAATGAGACACATGCCATTTTCTGTTATCCGAAGTCATGTGCTTTGTGGATTATTCCGACTCTTGTTTCTTCATCCTTCAGCTGTTTGGGGTCACTTCTACTAAAGCTTATATGTTTTGTCCTGGTTTTGCCATAAGAGCAATTCTAGGGATTACACATGTAGGGGAAACAGAAAAATGTGGGGGCAAAAATACTCCATTTTCCAGTGCTCATTCCTTCCCACCTAAGCCAGCATCTTTAAGAAATAACGGCGTGGCTCCTCCTCCCTACCCAGTCCACTTCCGCTCCCTCTCCCATCAGCACGTCTGCTGGACTGACTAGTCTGAAGCCTCAAAAACACTCTGAATTGTAAGAAACTGAATTCTACCTCTGACATTTCATTCCCCCATGCGGTTTTAATTAGGTGTGAATTCCCCTTGCTTTGAAACATGTCTCAGGATCTTAGGGAGATGGCGGGCAGATGGGTATTAATGCAGGATGATGTTTCTCACTTCATGGTGCCCATGCAACATATATTGTCATTAAAAGTGTCACTCAAATGACGTGGCTGATGTTGGAAAATGAGTGCCAACTTGATCATTGTTCTGTGGATCTGAACTTTGATGAAGAAGCTGAATTAGAGGCTTATGCAATATGTATCTAGGTATCACTCCACAGTGAGACCCTGGAGACAAAGCCTCGAAGGCATTATCGGAGTGGTGGGAATAAAAATGCCCACCTCTTCCTCCTTACCAGGCTATCGGCACTCTGAGTAAGATACTACCATATGTGTGTCCTGCCTGAGCGCCTAGAAAGCCAAATGTCCAGGTTTCATTAGTCTAACATAAGATTTGCTTAATTCCCCAAAGCATTGTAACTAATTTCTTTTTCCCCTCATCAGGGTTTCGTTTTCGTGCCCAGGTTAAAGAAAAAAACAGTGATTCCTTTCTATCTTGTGTTTACCTTTTGTCCCTCTACATCAAAGCTTTGAATTCCAAAAGCCTCTTTGGGTCTGTATGGTTGTCCACTGATGGTTGAGCTTCAACATGAAAGAAACTCACAGAACTAATTAGGTTTATGGCCTGTGGCCAAGTAAACTAGTTTTTTTTCATAGAATTCTGAGAGAAAAAATCCGCATTTAGGACTTGCTAAAACTTCCCTCAAAATATGTCCTTGTACATGCAATTATTGCCGACCTCAGGGAAATGTTTTGTACTAGCCCAGCTTGGGGACACCCATCTTTCTATGATTTGTTCTTTATGACTTCATTCTAGGTGGAGTGTGAAAAGGTGAGGGGACAGGAGCCCTTTTGGAGAAGTACAATAGACTAAATGAAATGTATAAAGAACACAACTCCATTCATTGGAAAGTGAAGCCATGAGATCCACAGCAATACTTTCTGTGGCCAGAGACCGAACTAAGCATCTGTGTCCAAATGTCATCTGTTTGCTGTGCACGTTTGTCAAGTTGCTTGAGTTTTTTCTTCATTGTCCCCTAATGTAAGTTAAGCCATTGAATGGCACGAGAACTCACTAAGGCTTTCACGGGGGATTGCTGCGGACGTCGGCATGAACTGCCACTCTGCTTTGGCATGATTTGTTGTCTGGAGCAGAAGCTCTCCATTTTTACCTGTTAAACCTTTTCATTTCCTGTTAGCTTTTTCTGAGTAAAATGAAACTGTAACATTATTCTTAAAGCGTTGTCAAGACCAAAAATCCTCCCGAATGTTGTTTGTGTCCCTGGTTACAAAGGCAAGTACTGAGGCTTGAGTCATTTCAAGGGGAACGTGTGTGTCTGTGTGTGTGTGTGTGTGTGTAACAGGAGGGGGTAGTGAGTAGAGCAAGAGTTTTAAGGAAGGAGGAGGGGCAAGAGGGAAAAACAACTTTCAATGAATTGAAACTACATAATGAAAAGATTCTGAAATTTAATTACAAAAATGGCTGCGTTTTTTCTCTCACCTCCTCTTCTGTCTCTTTTCCTCCCCCCCCCACACTCCCCAAAAACACTGAAGTAAAATGAGACTGTCAGATCAAAGCCACACACCCACTCTAGGTCTGTTTGGAGAAAAGGATTTTTTCCTCCCCTCATTTACTTTGTGGCAGTGGAAGTTAGTGCTGTGGACTTGTTCTTCTCCCCTTGTGTTCTCCACTGTGGTGAGCAGGATCAAAGTTTACAAGCTTTCTGTGGCCACATTTCAAACCATTTCTTGTACTTTCAACACTTGGCCATTCAGTATTCAGCCACTGTCTCTCTGACATATGGCCTGAAAGAATTGGGCTTTCCCTTTTTAATTTATAATTTTTTCTAGGACCCTCTAGACTGCCTGTACCTGATTCCCATAATTTTTTTGTTGTTGTTCAGCCTAGTTGTTAATTTCCAAGTGCTCTGAAATGTAGTTTTTGGATTTTCTTTCTCCTGGAGCTAGTTTGCGTTTTCTCCTGAAAATACAGTTGCATCTAGTTAAATAACGGTAGGTGGGCATTTGGTTTTAATACCGTCCACGAAAGCCTGTGTCCTACACCCGCTCTGTTAGGAATACTTTCTACCTACATGTCTTACTCAACCAGCCACAGGACAGGTATGTGTTGCATGGGAGGGGGAAGAAACAAAGTACAAGTTTGGTGGAGGGAGAAAGAAATTGATCGGGAAGCACCTGAAGCAGGCAGACAGAAGGAAATTAATTAGAGTAAAGAGCAGTGTGTATTTGGTTAGGATTAGGTGTTCTCTATTCTTATCAATTTACCGTTGACAATGTATATCTTTCAACCCATTCCTTTAATGAAATTTATCTTTTTTTTGAAATTTATCATTTTTATGGTCTTTCTTAACTCTCTCTTTTCATGGCCTTTGGGGGCCTGGAACTAGATGTGCCACCTCAGGAAAAATTTAATAAGTGCTCTGGGAAGATGGATTTACCATTCTGGCTTTTTTCTGTATACATGCAATCACCCATTTTCTTTAAAGTCCATTCTGATCTTGAAATCCTTTATTACATTTCTCAATCTGATGTTAACAGAGATTAAAATAGCTAACTAAATAAATAGGGTTCTCAGGTCGAACATGTTTAGGAAATAATGGATTAAGCAAAATAAAACAATTTACTACATGTCTTTCTGTTAATATACATTGTGACTCTATAAGATACAACTTTTCCCAAACTCATTTGCTGATAATACCTATTAGTAATATTTTGAGAAATGCTTATGTTACAAGGCATAGAGTTTGAGAAACACTGTTTTTGAAATTTAGAGGACCTGAAACTTTTAAACCAAATGATGTTTCCTTTATTATTTTGGTTCCCATGTCAATTGGTCTTTTCCCCAACGAAAGAAAACCTTTTGCCATCTGATGTTGGTACTCAATATCCATCCATCTCACCGGGGTTTTCATGTTCAAAGTCTAACAAGTTGCTTTCCCATCACATTCCATTCTTTTTTTAACTTTCCGCTTTGGCCCTGGGAATTAAAATAGCCCCTGTTACCCCTCACAGCTTATTACAGTTTATTTTTTCTCTTAGGTTTGCAGGATATAATAAGCACCTTATAATGGTAAACTGCTTTACATTTTCAAGGTACTTTCACATCCATTATCTCATTTGATCCTCTCCACACCTCAGTAGGTAAGCAGAACATGGATTATTACCCCTTTCTAGCTCAAGGCTATACAGCTAACTAAAGACAGAGACAACAAGAGATGAATAAGTTCTAGTACACTTAACTCACCATGAGTTTCCAGCCTAATTCCTTTCCTGTTATTTTCTGAAATACATATGAATTTGCTTGGCAAATATCTGAATTTGCTGAGAGAGCAAATGTGGAAAATTGTTTGTTTTGCAGGAAATCACATGTGGAGGGGCCTGACCAGTTCACTTGGTGTTGAACACTATGTGGAAAACTATGTCAGAAAGGAATTCAGGACAATCATAGATTAGGCTGTCACAGGGAATACTGATTACTAGGTGGCAGGAGCCCTTTCCTATTGCTGAAAGGGACTTCTGAGCGTGCAAATCTAACCTCCTCCCTGAATCTGTACTGGAGGACTGACTAGTTAATGTTGCATCTATTTTTGTAAATGTGACAATTTGCATGCTCATGAGAGCCATACTAAGGGAACACTTTTAGCCTAAGGCAGTTGTCTTCAAGGGGGAAGTAGGAAAATTTTGCCATTTGGTAAATTTTGCAATGTTGGGAGATACTTTGGATCCCAACTAGGTGAGCTGTTGCTACTGTCATCCAATAAGAAGAGGCCAGGGATGCTTCTAAACCTCCTATAATTCATAAGAGAGTCCTGCCCTGTAAGATGCATGCACGTGCATGTGTGTGCACACACGCACACACACACACACACACACACACACACACACACACACACCACAAAGAATTATCTGACCCATAATTTCAGTAGTGCCCATATTAAACTGATCTAAATGAACAGCTTCGGTCGCATAGAAGTTGTTTTGATTTAGTCTCTGTTTTTTCCTCCTTGTGTTCTCTCTCGGTCTCTCTATCTATCTCTCTTTCTCTTGTTATCCATTTAAGTAAACGGAGGAAGGGCTTTTGGCGTCCCTGAATGGTGTCACTGTGTTATGAAGAAATAAGTGTGCCTCATGGTGAACTTGAGGGGAGACTCACTTGGGCTCCTCTGGGATTGCAGGTACAGTGCACACACCTGAGATCACAAAATCATCTGCCAACACTGCCCTAGGTATGTCTCTTTGTCCATCTGTCGGTCTCATTTCTGACTTGAGCGATTCCCAAACTTCATAAGCCTCAGTTCCCACTTGTGGAGCAGGCATCAGGGGCTGTTGTTAGCTTTATGACATGAATCTGGCCAAAAGTGCCTAGAAGCTGTCTGAAAAGGTGCTTTTGGTGTTCGAAGATGGATTGGATTCTTTCTTTTAGGATGAGCTGCGAGGAAAAGTGGGGGTGGCACTTGTGATTGTTGCCTAGGCTTGTCTCCAACAGTTTCATGCCTAAGAGGATATTGTGATGAGCCCAGCTGGCTGCATTCATGAATACGCGGGGTACAAGGCGACAGCAGTGCACAAGGGAGGAATGGGTGCAGCCATTTGGTGCCTGGAAGGGACGCCTGAGCATCTGGGTATGTGTTTGTGGTTTTGTATTTGGGCTTCAATTCAAAGCCCTTTCGTTCGTATGATAAATAATTTCCTATCCACTCCTAATTTCCATTGCCTAATGGTGATTAACCTTTTCAATTTTGACATTATGGATAATAAATGAACCTCATTCTTTTAGGGTTTGCCACAGTGCTGGTGTTCGAGTACAAAAAAGTCTGGGATAAGAATTCCTTCAGTGCATTTAGTACGGCCCTGAAGGAATTGCAAACTCTTCAAAATATCTATCTGTAGCATGCAGAATGTTTGTAGCATGTGGGTTTGTAGCATAGGGCAAGTTTTTTGGGTAGCAAAGACGTTTTTTCTTTACATCCCCATGGCTACTGTGTAACTACCAATTTGTACTTCTTAATCCCTTCGCCTTTTTCACCCAGCCCTGACTCCCCCTCCCATTTGGCAATCATCAAAATGTTCTCTGTATCAATGAGTTTGTTTTTGTTTTGTTTGTTTATTTTGTTCTTTAGATTCCACTTATAAGTGAAATCATATGACATTTGTCTTTCTCTGTCTGATTTACTCCACTCAGCACAATACCTATAGGTCCATCCATGTTGTCACAGATGGTAAAATTTCATTCATTTTTATGGCTGAGTAATATTGCATTTGTATATATGTACCTCCTCTTTATCCATTCATCCATTCAGGGACACACAGGCTGCCTCCACATCTTAGCCATTGTAAATAATGTTTCACACATATGGATGCACACATCCCCTCAAAGTAGCATTTGGGTCTTTGGATAAATACCCAGGAGTGGGATTACTGGGTCCTTCTTTGTCTCGTTATAGGTTTTGTTTTCAAGTCTGTTTTGTCTGGTATAAGTATTGCTATCTCAGATTTTTTTTTCATTGCCACTTTCATGAAATATCTTTTCCCATCCCTTTACTTTCAGTCTGTGCCTGTCTTTTGATCTGAAGTGTGTCTCTTGTAGGCAGCATATGTAAGGGTCTTGTTTTCTTATCCATTCAGCCACCCTATCTTTTTTCCCCCAGTAGATGGCTTTATTTTATTTTTTTTATTAGTTTCAGGTACACAAGACAAAGTAATACTTAGACGTTTATCATTTATATCCCTCACACTGTGTGAACACCCCTCCCCCCATCCACTATCCCTCTGACATCGCACTGAGCCATTACATTTCCACTGTCTCTATTCCTAATGTTGTACTCCGCTTCTTGTAAGTATATATATAAAATTATAGTTGGCATTCATTATTGTTCAGCTTCAGGTGTACAGTGCAGTGATCAGGCATCTACATCATCCCTGAGGCAGCCACCCTATATTTTGATTGGAGCATTTAATCCATGTACATTGAAAGTAATTGTTGATAGATATGTAGTTCTTGTCATTTTATTATTTGTACTTTTGATTTTTTTCATATTAAAGAAGTCCCTGTGAAATTCCTTGTAATACTGGATTAGTGGTGATGAACTCCTTTAGCTTTTTCTTGTCTGGGAAGCTCCTTATCTCTCCTTCAATTTTAAATGATAGCTTTGCTGGGTAGAGTAATCTTAGCTGTATGTTGTTGCTTTTCACCACTTTGAATATTTCCTGCCAATCCCTTCTGGCCTGAAGAGTTTGTGTTGAAAAATCAGATGATAGTCTTATGGGAGCTTCTTTGTAAGTAACTAACTAGTTTTCTCTTGCTGCTTTTAAGATTCTCTCTTTGTCTTTAACTGTTGCCATTTTAATTATGATGTGTCTTGGTGTGGGCTTCTTTGCGTTCTTCTTGTTTGGGTCTCTGCGCTTCCTCGGCTTGTATGTCTATTTCCTTCACCAGGTTAGGGAAGCTTTCTGTCATTATTTCTTCAAATAGGTTTTCAATCCCTTGCTTTCTCTCTTCTCCTTCTGGTACCCCTATGATGCGAATGCTGATAAACTTGATGTTGTCCCAGAGGCCCCTTAATCTATTATTTTTTAAGATTATTTTTGCTGTTCTGTTTGGGTGTTTTCTGCTACCTTGTCTTCCAGATCACTGATTTGATCCTCTGTTTCATCTAATCTGTTGATTCCCTGTAATGCATTCTTCATTTCAGTTATTGTAGTCTTCATTTCTGACTGGTTCTTTTTTATGTTTTCTATCTCCATTTTTAATCTCTTTGTTGAAGAGATTAAATCTCTTTGTTGAAGTTCTCCCTGAGATCATTGAGCATCCTTATAACCAGTGTTTTGAACTCTGCATCTGGTAGATTGATTGCTTGTCTCCCTTTTGTTTGATTATTTTTCTGGAGCTTTGTTTTGTTTTCTCATTTGGGACATGTTTCTTTGTCTCCCCATTTTAGCTGCCTCCCTGTGTTTGTTTCTGTTTAGGGCTGCTATGTCTCTCCATCTCAGTTGAGTGACCTTATATGGTAGGTGTTCTATGGGGCTCAGTGGCACAGTCTCCCTGGTCACCTGAGCTGGGTGCTGTAAGTATGTCCCTTGTGTGGGTTGTGTGTGCTGTCCTGTTGTAGTTGAGCCTTTGTTGCTGTTTGCATGTCAAAGGGAGGGATTGACTCTTGGGCTGATTGGTTGTGAGGACTGGCTGGGACTACAGTGAAAGAGTTGTTGTGCAGGGACTAACCCTCTGGAGCAGGATATGCTTTAGCAGAGTTCTGGTGCCTGCCAGGTCTGCCCTTTGGGTGTGTCGTCTGTTGAGATGGTTGGGTGGTGCTCTGGTGTAGTCTGAAGCTGGCCACGGGGTGTATGAGTTCTGGGACTCCTTGGGAGGGGCTCTGTTGCAGGCCAAGTGCAGCAGCTGCCTGTGCCCTACCAGGGGCCACTTGGTATGAGCTACAAAGAGATCTGCAGATGGTTGCCACCTGTGCTGGACTTGGAGGTACCTGGGAGAGGCTAAGCTGCAAACAGGCCAGCTGCCACTAGTGCCAGGCTTAAAGCTGCTCAGAAGAGGTACAGGACATGTTGAAGCCAGCTGCTGCTTGTTTGGGGTTTGTGAATCTTTGAGAGATTTTAGGAAAGTCTGCAGCCTGAACTAAGACAGGCTGTTTGTATGGAAAAGTCACTGGAAGTGGCTTGGGTGGGGCAGGATCTCAGGGAATCACCAGGGCAGGGCTAGGCTGATTGTGACTCAGATATGGTGGCCACCTGTGTCTTCATGCAGGGAGGGGGCAGGCTCAACAAAGGAACAATGGCTTCTGCTAGCACTTCTGTCCGGAAGAAAGCTGCCCCTCTAGCTTTTGCCCTGAAGCCAGACAATTAAGTTTCTGACCGTTTGTCCCTGGCACCTTTTGAGCTGCTGCTCCAGCACTGGAGCTCAGAGCTAGTGAGTCCATCAGCAAGTAAGTCTGTGTGAGGGCCCTTTAAGGGGAGTGCCTGGGACTCCAGCCTCCCTCCGTCTCACTCAGCCACAATCTGTACTGGTTTTCACAACCAGATGTTATGGGAACTCCCCTTGCATCACTGGAACCCTGGGCTGGGGAGCCTCCTGGTGTGGCTCTGGGACCCCTCAATCCTCAGGAGCCTCCGTAGCCGAGATATCCCTCCCAATTTTCACTGGCCACACATGCGGTTGTGGGACCAGCCCGTTCCATGTCTCTGCCCCTCCAAACAGTCTAGAAGTGGCTTCTTCTGCATGTCCTTAGTTATAAGACTTCTGTTCAGCTAGACTTCAGATGGGTCTTAGTGATGGTTGTTCTGTAGTTTAGTTGTAATTGATGTGGTACTGAGAGGAGGTGAGCACAGCATTTAGCTATTCTGCCATCTTGACTGGAAATCTATATTATTTTTCCTGAGCCATTTGAGAATATGTTGGATACATTATGGCCCTTTAACCTGAACACTTTTATGTATGTTTCCAAAGAATAAGAAAATTGTCTCAAATAATCACAGTACAGTTATCAGATTCAGTAAATTTAACATTGAGACAATACTTTATCTTTTGTATTCCTGTTTTGTCAGTTGACCCAATAACATCCATAGCATTTTTTTTCTCCACTTTAGGATCCATTCAAGGATCATGTACTGCATTCAGTTGTCATGTCTCTTTAGTCTCCTAAATGGATCCCCTTATTTGCTTGCACGTTCATGAGAGAAGAACCATAGTAATTTTTCTATGAACAATATTTCAAAAGATCAACATAAATAGTGGCCTAGGAAACTGTCTCCATTTCTCTTTCATTCTGAAACCTCCCACCTCAGGTCTAACCACAGTTGTCAGGTTAGCAAAAAGAGGGAGCTATGAAGCCCTCTGAATTCAGATATATTCTGAGAGTACTCCTAGATACTGACATTCCCTGCCTCTTTCCTATAGTTCAATGTCTCAAACCCATTTCCTTCTTCTGACTGTTATCCCTTTGGTACCCAATTTGTGATAGATAAGATTTGCTTGGGTTTAATTTGTCACAGCATGCCTGAGTGAGGAGCATCACAAGATAGCTGGGGATCACAGTGAGCTTTCTTTACAGGAGACCTCATTAATTAAATTTTGTATGAAGGAGGCCAGGCACACCAGCGAAGATCTTTCTTTTTTCAAGTCAAAATATAGCAGGCATTTCCCAAAGAGGCATCATCCATGCACTTTTCTGTGAAAATCAATTAGTGTTATGAATGTGTGATAGCTTTCCTAAAAAAGAAAAAGGTCTGTCATTATGGGAAAGTCTACACCTTAACATAAAGAGAAATGTTTCTGCCTTCACTCTTTGCCTCTCAATTGTCTTCTTCAATATTCCACACTACTACTCCCCCAATATTAATTTGAAATGGTTGTTTTCCAGTAAACAGGACATTAGACCCCTTTTCAGTGCTATGTGACCTAGCCCTCCCAATGTTTTTCCACCCTTCATTGTCGTACTACCTCCCTCCAATATACACAAACATTTATGACTTGAAGCCAATGAGTAATTTGGGTCTGGAGTCTGTCATTATCTACTTAACCATATATCATAGCCTGCCTCTCCTCAAAATTATTTTAATCACTAAAAATCTGGTTAAAATTGGTCCATTTTTATTTGTGTTAAAATGCCTTTTAAAATTCATTTTTAAACCTTATCTAATTTTAGTTGATTTAATATAAATTTGCTATCTAACAGAATTCTGTAATTTGAACTTAGTGTTTCTCAGCACTGTATTCATTGAACTCTAGAGATCTAATGGGTTAGGTACTTCAATTTGAAACCTATTTTTATAACATTTCTAACTGGTTAAATATCAGGTATCCTGCTTTTGGGTGACTTGTTCTTCATTGATCGTTGTTTTTGGTTTTTTTTGCCTTTTTTTCTGTTTCTTTCCCCCTCCCCCATGCTATTCTATCCACCTGTGGACTACTCATATCCCATCTCTGCCTATTGAAATCTTTACCATTCTTATCCTATTTAACCAACTTATTCACTCTGAGAAGACAGAGACCTTGTTTTCTTCATTTTGAAAACTTACATAGCACTAAGCAATAGTGCCTTGATACAGTAGATGTTAAATATTGAATGCCTGAGTAATGAATAACCAAATTATATTGAAAAACTGAATCATGCTTCCGTCAAGCTTTCCTTGGTAGTGCAAATGATGTTGATTACATACTTACTCATGTAAATAGAATAGGAAGGGGAGTTGTGTTTATCAACATTACCCAATTCTTTGAACTCCTTTCAAGTTATTTGCTGCAAATTAAAGTGATCTTTTATAAAAAAAATATTTTAATTATTTATAAACTGAACATACTCCTTTAATTTTGTTCAAAGTAGAGAATTAGATGCTATCTGCCTTGAAAAAGCGTATGTTACCCAGTTAATAGAAAAATTGACTTTCTTAACACCTACACCAGTATTTGGAATTATTTATTTAGTGTCTTGGAGGTTTTTATTCCCTGGGACTTTGCACATTTTAAGAATCAGAATAGGTGAGAAGTATACATTTCTTTAGGAAAGTCATAGAAGAGCCATAGTGAAAGGTGACTTCTTTATTTTCTTTTTTGAAAGGTGACTTCTTAACCACATATTCTTTCTCAGGAAGTTCAGATTTAGTAAAGAATACATATGGAACTCGAGGATCGTCAGATGGATTCCCTTGAAACAATCATTGCCTCCTATCCACTGAAAAATCTTCATGATATAGGCAATAGTTCTAAGATCACTGCTTTACAGCATTTAGCACATTCCTGTGTTTGCTGAGTACTCTAAAAAGAGTAAATAAATGCCTGTATTTATTAGAAATGTGGAATGGAAGTATTACTACTAGAATCCTTCGGTTGGTGAGTCATCATCATCAAGGTGGGTTGAAGACATTCCACCTTTATCCCAAACTGATGAGAATATCACCTGTTTTTAAAGATATCCTTAAGTCAAAGATGCCCTGACTTCCTCTTCTTCTTGTCCATACTTTCAGTCTCAAGATAATCTGTCGTTGGAAGTCTGTAGTTTTGTAAGCATATGTTTATTGTTTTAAACTTAGTAACACTGTAAGTTGTACTATCTTTATAGACAGATGTGGGTAAAAAGATGAGATTTGTGCCCATTTGTATATTTAACTAATTCTCCTATTGTCTTTGTAAGTATATTAACAATAATTAGTGCTATCTTTTAAATGTTCAGGTTTTCTTTTTTACCAAGACCTCTTTGTTTTTCAGATATTCTGAACTTTTTAGGAGATGTTAATAAGTGACTTTAGTTTTAAAGCATTGATTATTGTAGTGGGTGGGATGGTAGCCCTCAAAAAGACCTGTCAGTGTCCTATTCCCCAGAACCTGTGATCATTACCTTATTTGAAAGAAGAGTCTTTGTAGATGTAATTAAGTTAAGGACCTCAAAATGAGATCACCCTTGATTATCTGGGTGAGCCCTAAATGCCATCACAGATCATAATAGTAGGTAGTGTATAATAAGGGAGAAATGGGTATTATAGAGAGCTAGTAAAATAGGCCATAAGCAGGACAGCCATAGGCCAGAATGATCTTGAGGAAGTTTTGTGATAGAGGTTTAACTTACGCTGGACCTTAAAATTCAGGTAGAATTTGGGTGGACTAAAAACAGAATGGAATACATCCCTTAAGTGAGGTGAAGGGGCTCTTGACTAAGACCTGTACAGTGATGGGTATGCTTGTTTTTTTTCCTTCTGTGTGCCTGTGTTATCTTTGCTTGCTTCTTCCTTATAAGGACACATGAGAAGGGGGTTTGTTTTAAGGGGTGGGGGAAGATAGCAGTAGATAAAATTGAAAATGGTTTCACTCTTTGAAGCTGGGCAGTTGAGGGTGGTTGGGAGGGGAATCAATGGTTTCTGGCAAAGTAGAGCCTGTAACTTTGGGAAAGAAGATGCTAATTACAATGGATCCTGTTTCTAGTTGAAAATTCTTGTAGCAGGTTTTCTGAAAACATATTAAGTAAGAGTTAGGTGGGTAACTAAATCGCTGCCAGTAAAGATTCTTCTCTACTGTTTGTGTGGAAAGACTTAGTTGCATAACGAAATGAGCTTGGTACCCCCTCTTCTATTATACTGTTCTTGGGAGCTGTTAATTGGAAATGTATTGAGAGAGAGGGTTATAATTGGGATTAATGGGGTTTGGTGTATAGTTTTTATCTACCTTTGGATTTTTATTGTTTATTTTTAAGGCAAATTGTGACTCACTTTCAAGAGGAAAGACTTTTGTCAGTGGTCAAATACATTGTCCACTTGAATTGTTGAATTACATCACAAATGAGTTTGTACAATGTTGGAATAGCACTATGTATACTGGAAGCAGTAGAGCTTGATTGACTTGTTACTTGAATGCTCATCTAGGCCCGTATATGTACCATCTTAATTTCCTTTGCTCTCTTGCTCACTCTTTCCTTCATTCTCCACCCCACTAATATATTTGAGCTCTTGATCTATATCAGTTGTATACCAACATGCTTGATTCTCTTGGTTTGAGTTTCCAGCCCTCATCTTAAATGAGGACATAGAATGTGAGTTATTTGAGACCTTGTCTGTTTTTTGGAAACAGCGCATTTATCTTTGTTTATTTTTGATCCACGTGTATCCTCACAAGAGATTGTCCAATTCCTGAAGGGGAGAAACAAGGCATAGCATATTAGTGGTAGAGCAAAGGGTGTGGCCTCTATTTTATACCATAGGAAAAAATATGATTCAATCATCCTTATTTATGATGGCTTCTACTTCTCTGTGTAACTCTTCTCCCCCAGCACCAATTACCAAGTCGTGCACATAGTAGATACTCAGTTAAATAAGGACTAACTCTGAGATCCTATTTCCTGTAGCCAGGGAACACTTAAGCACTTACTAGTTAACAAGCAATATGTGTTGATGACCATTAATTATCTTTACAGATAGCTGCCCTGGTGGGGTTTTAGTCTGTTTATTTAGCTACTCCCATTGCTGTATCTGCTAACTACTACCAATCAGAGCAAGCCTTGGACCATTTAAAACATTCACGTCCAACTGGTTTTGCTGGAAAAATGGTAGTACATGTATTACTAGATACAGTTAGCATGATATCCTAGTTTCTTGTGTTTGTATTTCTTCCTACCACATCTTGTATCTAGGAGGTATTCCAAAAATGCTTGTTGAATTATTGAGTTGAATCGGAGATCTAATAAGCATCAAATCAGCAGCAGCACCTCTTCCAAAATGTCTTGGAGCTATGATAGTTACAGCCAAAAGTATAGAAAGGGTCAGTTATTTTGGTTTAGATGAATAACCAAGTCTCATTACCTCACTTAAAGACCAATCAGGCAAGTCATCTGTGGATTAGAAATCTCCTCAGTCTCTCCTCTCTAGCCCCCCTGTATTAGGTGTTCATGAGGCTCGCCAGGGGAGTTGAGGAGGTTTACTGCATGCAACTATTCTTTGTTCTCTTGAGGTAAGTGGTTTGAGGAGAAAGGAAACGCAGGAGGTGGGGAAAAGTATTGAAAACCCAAAACAGGACTCGTTAGTTTTGGGAGCTTTCATTAATGATAATAATTTAAAATCCTAGGTTGAGCAATTAAAAATGCTACATAAATAGTTACATCTCCCCCCAGTGATACAGCCCAAAGAAGAGTCTGGAGCTGGGATACTTCTCTCAGATTTCTAGGAGTAGACCCAAAAGGGCAGCCTTAAGCATTGCATACATGCTATGTGAAAAGCAATGTGGGGAACGCAGAGACGAACAGGATCCCACCTGCTTGCCACCACCTAGTTTTTATCTAATTAGGTGAAAAGGAATAAAGGACAATGGAAGGCAAATTATTTAGCTATTCTAAATGGTACAGGTGCCGAGAAGGCATACAAGAGTGATCTGTAATAACTCAGTAAGTGAGATTACCACAAGGTAGGGAATGCATTTTATTTTTCCAGGACAATTATTTTTTTATGGTAACTGAACTTAGTTCATAGTGAAAATAGACTGCAGTCCTTCAAGGAAAGAAGGATGATTATATCCTAAATAAGGATTGAGCTGGTTACTACAATTTGCCACAAAACTATACAGAAGAATTAAAATGGTAGGTTTATACTCATAGATATTTGCAGGTTTTCTTAGATTTTTGCCATTCCATGTTCTCTTTATGCCATAGCTATCTGTGAGGATGATACTAAATGATGTTTGAGAACACTGTTTTCTTTATACCTGGAAATGGTAGGATGCAGTTTGGTGGGGAGAGCTCATCAGTTTTAGCCTTAAAAACCCAACAGTTTGGGACCGGCCGGGTGGCCCAGGCGGTTGGAGCTCCGTGCTCCTAACTCCGAAGGCTGCCGGTTCGATTCCCACATGGGCCAGTGGGCTCTCAACCACAGGGTTGCCGGTTCAACAATTCGACTCCCACAAGGGATGGTGGGCTCTGCCCCCTGCAGCTAAGATAGAACAAGCACCTTGAGCTGAGCTGCTGCTGAGCTCCCGGATGGGTCAGTTGGTTGCAGCGCGTCCTCTCAACCACAAAGGTGGCCGGTTCAATTCCCGCAAGGGATGGTGGGCTGTGCCCCCTGCAACTAGCAATGGCAACTAGACCTGGAGCTGAGCTGTGCCCTCCACAACTAAGACTGAAAGGACAACAACTTGAAGCTGAATGGCACCCTCCACAACTAAGATTGAAAGGACAACAACTTAACTTGGAAAAAAAAGTCCTGGAAGTACACACTGTTCCCTAATAAAGTCCTAAAACACACACACACACACACACACACACACACACACACACAAACCAGAAAAAAAAACCCAACAGTTTAATGAAAAGTAAGGACCCTGGAGCAAAAGCTATGTACACTGTCTGGAGCTTTCAAAGGACACACAGATATTGTTGCTGTGTGTTGTCAATAGCACCTACCCAAGGAACAGCCCTTTGGCAAACTGGCTGATGAGGGTGACCTGTTCATTGGGAGCATAATAAAATGTTAATCAAAAGATATTACATGTTTTCAAAACTTTGAAAAACAAATGTAATGTAAATCACCCCACTTTGATTCTATTGTTTTAAACTAATTTTCTGTTTCACTTAATATCTAGTACCATAAGAATTTTTCTTTTTAAAAAACTCAGTTTGTTACCAGAGGCTAAGGGGGTAGGGGGATGGTAGATGAAGGTAAAGGGGATCAAATATATGGTGATCAAATGTTTTTAAATTTAAAAAAAATGAGGGTTCTAGAAGCCTTTACTTGCCCCATGTTTCATCTAGGTTATTGCCCAAGTTGTAGGGAGCAGCTTCATCCATACACAGGATTTAGCACATGCATCTACATTGAAACATTAGCATATTCTGGGTTCCAGTTTTTATTATTTTAATGAAAATTTATGCTTACTCACATTCCAGTTTATTCTAGCCTGAAGTTGTTTCTCTTTCAGGTCCAAGGCTTGTACGTCCATGATCTTTGCTATTTGGGACCTGTTTTGATGACTTCTACAAGTGGCTACCACTCTCTTCTCTTTCACCAGTTATTTGGAAAACACACACACACACATTCACACCCACATACACACTCACATATGCATATGCATACATATTTATAAACAGATAAGTGTATGTTATGCCATTTAAATAAGAAATCACTGTGGCTTTCTTATGAGCTTGTGGGGACAGAACCCCAGAAAGCAGTTTCCAGGCTCTCGGCCTCACATAGAAAGGTGCTGGCTCAGGTAGTAAATGGCCATCAACTGTGATTGCATGGCCATCAGCTGTGGCTAATTGGCCGTCAGCTGTAACCCGTAAGCCATTGGCCACTAATATAACTGCTGTGGCTACGCTAGCAGAAAAATGGGGGCTAGCAAGAGCGGATTGCAGAGAGGCAGGTGCCGCTGGTGAGAATATAGTGATATGACTCCCCCATCTATGGCTCCGTGGGTGTTCCTTTTTGTCCTCACCATATCCTGCATTCTTTTATGAGGAGCTGGAGCTGAGACCCCGCCTGCCGCCCAGCACGACACATGGCGTAGTCGGCAGGATACGGTGCTGGCCAAAGCTTTCTGAAGGGTAGTGGAACAGTTTGTGTGTATGAAAGCTCAGTCTGAGGAAGACCAGGAGGAGCAGCTGCTGGAGAGCTCGATCCCCGTGGAGGGGTGGGAAGATATGGACGGTTCCCCAACCAGCAGAGGCCGGAGAAAGCGAAGGTTGTTGCCGCCCTGTGGGCTGGGAACTGCTTGCTGAGGCAGCCCATATACAGGACTTGTAGTCCCAGGAGGAAACGCTTGCTGAGTCCTCCTTGGGAGATGAGGGTGAGGTCAAGGTCGTCCCTCACCCCCAGGACAGCCCTGGCGAATGACTATGGACTATGGGGAATTGCCTTCCATCCCTAATTTAATGGACAGCTTGACTGTTTGTTTGGGAACATACCACCATGTAGTGGGACTAGCGGATGTTTGCTTTTGTCTTGACCGGCCACCATTGAGAATATGTAAGCACCTTGACTGTGAGCTGCTGTTGTTCCAGCCTGTACCCTGAGAGAACCCTGGCTGTGTCCAGAGAGAGTGGCAGTGCCCTGAGAGCCCTGGCTGTGTCCAGGAAGTGTGGCTGTACCCAGAGATAGTGGCAGTGCCCTGAGAGGCCCTGGCTCTGCCCGGGGAAACAGGTGGTACCCTAAGAAGTCCAGGAAGTCTGGCTGTGCCCAGAAGTACTGGGGTGGTGCCCTGAGAGGCACTGGCTGTGCCTGGGGAGAAAGGTGGTACCCTAAGAAACCCAGGAAGTCTGGCTGTGCCCAGAAGTACTGGTGGTGCCCTGTGAAACCCTGGCTGTGCCCGGGGAGACAGGTGGTACCCTAAGAAGCCCAGGAAGTCTGGCTGTGCCCAGAAGTATTGGTGGTGCCCTGAGAAACCCTGGCTGTGCTCAGAGAGCTTGGCTGTGTCCAGGATATTGCATTCACCTCCAGGCTCCTCGCACAGGGCCCCTCGCCTAAGACGCTTGTCGCGTAGATTGTGAGGCAAGACCCTGCAGGGGTGGAGTGTGGGGACAGAGCCCCAAAAAGCAGTTTCCAGGCTCTCGGCCTCACATAGAAAGGTGCTGGCTCGGGTAGTAAATGGCCATCAACTGTGGCTAGTTGGCCGTCAGCTGTAACCTGTAAGCCATTGGCCACTAATATAACTGCTGTGGCTACACTAGCAGAAAAGATGGGGGCTAGCAAAAGCGGATTGCAGAGAGGCGGATGCCATTGGTGAGAATATAGTGATATGACTCCCCTACTTATGGCTCTGTGGGTGTTCCTTTTTGGCCTCACCGTGTCCTGCGTTCTTATGTGAGGAGCGGGAGCTGAGACCCTGCTGGACGCCCCGCATGACAGAGCTCATAGCTTATTTTACTTTCAATGTCTTGTTCATTCATTCCTCTTATAAGAACCTGAGCAAATAGTTAAATGTAATCATTGTCCCCCTGGATGCACCCTTTCTTTTTCAGACCTGCATTGATACTTTTGTTTTGCTTTCTTCACAGTGGTCTGCTCAGCCCTTCTGTGCTGTTTGCATTTCTGCCTTTGTAGATGAAAAGGTACCTTTGAAAAAAATGTAGAAATGGTAGGAAAGAAGAGGGGCATGTCAAGACAATGAACAAATTCTTTTTTTGTCCATTCCCCTTCTATTGGATTGGCTGAACTGTAGTATGTGACAAAGCAAAAAGCAGAAAGTTTTAAGTATGTAATGTGCTCTGTTTCTGTTAGCAGGTAATTGTTATGTGCTTTCCTCTTAGGTAGGCAAAATGAGAACCTGGTCAGTATAAGGGAGACAAAAAAAGGCAGTTCTTGTGTTTGCTGGTATATAGGACTATTGGGATATGTAGAAGAATGGGGAAAATTGGTTTCTGTCCTGTCTAGAACTGATGTTTTTCTGTTCCTAGGTAATTGTGCAAGGTAGATTCTCAGCTTGTGCAGGTGTTTTACTTTAGCAGAAAATATGGTCCCGAATGAGGATTGTTGACTGCTGACTCCATAGTAAAGACAAGGAAAGAGGAAATTAGATAGGGGAGGATTTCAGGGACTGCAAGAAAAATTAGATTTTCTGTTCTGTTTTAAGGCTAGCGTGACAACAACCTCCAATTAACACTGCTTTCATACAGTGGTTTGTTGCCCTAAGTGACTTCAGCTTAATTTATTTCTCAGTTGCCTGGTAAGTAAGAGGACCATTAAAACCAGAAGGAATCATGAGCCAATTTATCTGTGACGTAGAAGGAATTACTATTATTTAAATTCTGCTATTTTTTAGAAGACATAAGTTACCAAGAAGCAAGACCTGAAATTACACAGCAAGTTGGTAGCATTCATTTTATGACGATACCATAAATCTAGATTTCCACTTTCCTACTCTTGAAAGGCTAGAGCGAATTGTTCAGTTATGTAGTCAATAATATGGTAATCAGTACAGCAATAGAATGGGAGTCTTTAATAGCAAAGGTTTTTCACCTGTTTGGGATGAGACAAAAGGAGGAAGGAGAACGCTGTGACTAGCTAATAGTGTCTAATGAGGATACCATGTTTCTCCCAAAATAAGACCTAACCAGAAAATAAGCCATAGCATGATTTTTCAGGACAACATCCCCTGAACTAGGGGTTTCAGGTGGGAATTTCCACCTGTTCTCAGGAATTTTTTTTTGCTTTCCTGTTCCCGAATCCTGAGAAAAGTTGGTCGGGAAATCGGGAAAATTGCCTCCTTGAACCCAGTAATACCCACAATGGGAAATAAACATACTACTTACAATGTATTTCTTAGACATTTTTCCTATTTATCACAAGAGTTTCGGGGCGGGAATTCCCACCTGTTCTCGGGAATTCCTTTTGCTTTTCTGTTCCCAAATCCCAAGAAAAGTTGATTGGGAAATCGGGAAAATAAGCTCCTTGAACCCAGGTGGTTGGTAGTATTGGCCGTCATTTTGTGGAAACGATTCATCGTGGAGAACAGAAAACAGTTTATATCTCAGGATTCAGGAAGGGGAAAGTAAAAAAAAATCCTAAGAACGGGTGGGAATTCCTTCCTGGAAACCCTACCCTGAACATAAGCCCTAATGCGTCTTTTGGAGCAAAACTTTAATATAAGACCCAGTCTTATTTTCGGGGAAACACGGTAGAAAAAGAAAACAGGGCTGACACTGCAGTGGAAGATATTTTCGGTACTATGTTGGAATAGATGACGGTAGAGTTGTAGGACTATGCACCTAAGTTCCAAGGCCTACATGATTTCAAATACTCCCATTCTCCACTACATAATTAACACACTATATGCACCAATTATGTGGGACATTTCTTTGTTTTAATCTGCCTCCTGTGCTATCTACCCATGAAGGCAACATCACAAAATAGCTTGGGAATAGCTTTCTTCCTCCCTGGGAGTGAAGAGGAAGAGAGAGGGATTTGTTCTAATTTACTTCTGGCTTGTATCCACTGGGTTATTGGAGCTGCCTTGGACCATCTCTTCACAGCCAGTTGTGCACGTGGCTTTCCAACTCCAAGCTCATGTTTAATGATATTAGCCATGTGGAAATATTTACCTCATGGAAATCAGCAAAGGCAACAAATCCGGACTCCCCACTCCTCAAGCCGCTTATTAAACATTTTCCAACATGTGACTACCTGTTTCATAAACATTCTTGATCAGAAAGTTTATCTTAGTACCTATCTGCTTCTAGTACTTTGTAAACATGGTCAAAAAGTACTTACTAGTACTTTATATGTGTATATCTTTCTATTTGCAGATTTGAGTCTGGAAGATGTAAAACTAGGCCTAAGAAATCAGGCAAGTAAGAATTATAATGTAAGTGGACAGGATCATCTACAACTCTGACACTCTATCTTTAAAACTCTATTACCGGTAGTATTTCCCATGGGCCAAGATAGCTGCTGTTTAATTGACCAGATAGGTATTAGATACTGAGAATGAGTTAGATGTTCATAAGAGTCTTTTAAAAAAAAAAAAAGATAAATGAGCCAGGGTAATACTGGGAGGAATGAACCCAATTCTATTTTGACAGCATTTCTCTTCAAACTGCAGATTATATATGACAGGCACCATGGCTAGAACACTTGTTTCTGGTGTTTGTATTCTTCTGTCTCTGATACTCCTATAAACAGCTCCTTTGCAAACGATTTCAGGTTGCTACAGTATTCTCCAGAGTAAATCATTGGTAATGACCTCTATGTATGCATTAGAAATAAAGCTGGAATTAGAAGAATATTGAACAGTGACTGTGCTAGTGGTTTGGGCTCCTGGAGTGCAGCTTGGTGAGATTCCTCATTTATCTCTATGCTAAACTCCCAGCAGAAAGATTTGGGTTTCTGGCAGTGGTAGGTTCTGTCTTTGCCTAGCACCATCTCATAATAGCTACAATGTTTGTTGACGTGGATCACTGTTCTTCATAATTTCTGGCAGGCCAGGAAAGTTATTCCATGTTATAGAGGTGAGCCCAGTGATGTGTTAGCCCACAAACCAGTAAGATGCTGTTATCTTACTCCCTTTGACAGCCTAGGAACCAACTTCACCAAGTGGGGCTAATTCACATGTTGATTGAGCCAGACTAAGAAGGCCAGAATCCTGAGACAATTCAGATTCATAAAATGGATTACAGAAGTAGAAAGAACCCCAGTTAAGGACAGAGTTGGATAGACAAAAGTGGTAATCTGTAAGGAGATAAGATAACAAGTAGTGAGAACCCACACATAGGAATTAGAAAGACCTCTTGGTTCCTAGCAATACCTGTGGGAATTAGACTGTGAGGCAAGGCAGAAATCAGGATTCACTGCACCCAGCAGATTCTCTTGTTTTATATCTCAGGCCTGTTGCCTTTGTTGATTCAGCAAGCAACCTGGCTGGTGAGGGGATTTGGTGATTTTGCAAATATTTTCTCCCATTCTGTACATTGTTTATTCATATTATTGATTGTTTCTCAGTGGCGTAGATGAGTGGAAAGTACAGGGTATAGTGGCAAAAATGTGACTTAGCTTTCTTATCAAACAAGTCCCTGGAGGTCAGGGTCTATGTCTTTGACTCATTTCACACTGTGTCATATTTGGAGAGGCACTTGCTAAGTGTACTTTATTAGGAATTGATCCCCCACAACAATTCAATTAATGTTAGAAACATGCATTTTCAGAACTGAAAGGAACCTTTAGAAATTAATCTAGTCCAAGCCTCTTCCTGGGCACTGCGTCTAATGCAGCCCGGAGCTAGGTTGTGGCAGGAGGGAAGATGCCACAGCCTGAGTCTGAGTCTTGGAAGGCCGGGATCCTGCATGGCCCACGTCATGAGTCACGTGGGGATCTTTATGGGATCTTCACCTTCACCATGAGTACCTGGTGGGGTTCCTGGAAGTAAAGCCCACAGAATTTTAAGATCAGCTTGTCAGTTCCTACAAAAAAAAAAAGCCACCTGGGACTTCGGTAGGGATTATGTAGAATCTGAACATCAATTTGGCAAGTACTTGGCATTTTAACAATATTAAATCTTCGATCTGTGAACATGGGTGTTTTTCAATTTATTTATGTCTTTAAATTTCTTTCACCAATGTTTGGCAGTTTTCAATACACAAGTCATACTTTTTTTGTTCAATTTCTTCCTATGATTTTATTCTTTCTCATGCTATTGTAAATGGAATTATGTTCTTAATTTCATTTTTGGATCGTTCATTGCAAGTGTATAGAAATACAATTGATTTTTTGGTCTATGTCCTGCAACATTGCTGAACTAGTTCCCATATTCATATATATGTGTGTGTGTGTGTGTGTGTGTGTTTCATTATATATATATAATGCCTCTATTTGTTCCTTTCCAATCTGAATACCTTTTATTTCTTTTTCTTGCTTAGTTGCTCTGGATAGAAACTCCAATATAATGTTGAATGAAATACAATGATGGAATGAATGGACATTGTTGTTTTGTTCTTGATCTTAGGGGGAAGCACTTTCAGTCTTTCATCATTAAGTATGGCATTAACTATCAAATTTTTGTAGATGCTCTTTATCAAGTTGAGGAACTTTTCTTCTATTTCTAATTTGTTAAATGTTTTTATGATAAAACGGTATTGGACTTTGTCAGATGCTTTTTCTGCATTTGTTGAGATGATCATTTGGTTTTGAGCTTTCTTCTGTTAGTATGGTATATTACAGTGGTTGAATTCTGGAGGTTAAATCAACCTTGCATTCCTAGGCTAAACCCCACTTGGTCATGGTGTATAATCCTTTTTCTATGTGGCTGACATCAGTTTGCTAGTATTCTGTTGAAGATTTTTGTGTCTATATTTATAAAAGATATTCAGACCAGTTATTTTTTAAAATGTTTCTCAATTTGGGTTTGTGTCGTGTTTTCTAATGAGGTACAGATTGTTTATTTTTGGCAAGAATATCACATAAGTGATATTATGTCCTTCTCAGTGTTTCATACATATCACAAGATGCATAATACAAATTTCTCTTATTACTAGTGATGTTAATTTTAATCACATGAGTGGTTCTAAATTGGCTTCCTTGGAATTTCATCTGAGGTGAGCAATACTTGAACATCAGAGTAGCAGGGATGTAACTGCATAAATAAAGTTCAGATAACCTCTCTTAGACGTTTGGGGTACCAAGGATAGCAGACTTTTAAAAATGTCTTTCCAGGTTGCTGGTTACTGCTATTTTGTCATGTGAGACTGCCTTGGAAGAATCATGGTGATTGTACCAACTCCCTGGAGTAGTGGGTATATCATTGGGCAGTACTGCATAAAGAATGAGAGCTCTGGAATCTAGCTATCTGAGTTCAAATTTTAGCTCTGCAATTTATAATTGTGTGATAATGGGTAAGTTACTTAACTAAGACTCAATTTTCTGATTTATGAGAGAGCCTAATTATAGTGTTACCTCAGACAGATTTTGTGAAGAATAAATGGAATAATATTCAGTGTTTGACTTGTAATAAACATTCAAATGTTAGCTGTTGATGGTATGGAGGTAAATTTATGGCATCTGGCCCACATGCCAATAAAAATAAGCCCATTTTATCTTGAAAATACATTTCATAGATTGCTAAACCCCCTCCCTGCCCTGAGTCTTTCAGTTCCCTTCTCTCTCAGGCTTTCATTTATATTCTGATAGTAAGGATATTTATCTTTTATAAGGTACTTTTAGGAAGAAGCATTTAGAATTTAAAGAGGTCAAACATTTTAAGGAAGCCTACAAGAAGATCCATAATCAGGCACAAAGGTGACTTATGACCAATTTTCAATCACTATAAATTGTATTAATATGTTTTTTTTATTCCTGCCATTACCTCCCAATATTGTCCTTTTAACACCTCCACAAAGCAAGGAGTGAAGCAGAAGGAATAGGTGAAAATGAAATCAGTCAATCTCGCTGCTTTGGTAATAGAGGGAAAGGAAGAAGATTGAAAACTAGTGAGTTAAATGAGGTTTTGATATAGTTTTCATCATTAATTTTTTTCTCTGTCTCCTAGCATCTTAAGATATTGAGAATTGGTTGTCTATACCGTGTTTCCCCAAAAATAAGACCTAGCCAGACCATCAGCTCTAATGTGTCTTTTGGAGCAAAAATTAATATAAGACCCAGTCTTATGTCAAAATAAGACTGGGTCTTATATAATACAGTATAGTATAACATAATATAATATAACATAACATAACACTGGGTCTTATGTTAACTTTTGCTCCAAAAGGCGCATTAGAGCTGCTGGTCCGACTAAGTCTTATTTTCGGGGAAACACGATAAGAATAATGGAAAACTAGGTAATGGTAAAGAAATACCACATGGTAGAGACAAAGTACTTTTTTCCCTTCCAGGAAACACTGACCCAAAATTCAGAGACCAAATAAAAGTAAAAAAACAGCCTATTTTAATTATAGCTTTTTTTCTAGTTATATTGACGTATAACTGGCATAAAACATTGTGTAAATTTATGTGTACAGCATGATGATTTAATAGATGTATATATTGTAAAATGGTTGCCATTGCCACAATAAGGTTAAATTAACACCTCCATCACCTCACATAATTACCATTTCTTTTTTGTGGTGAGAACATTTAAGATCTCTCTTACCAACTTTCAAGTATATAACACATTATTGTAAACTATAATCACCCTGCTGTACATTAGATCCCCAGAACTTATTCATCTTATAACACTAAGTTTGTACCTTTGACCAACATCTTTCAATTTTCCCCACCCCCCAGCCTCTGGAAACCACCATTCTACTCTCTGTTTCTATGAATTGGGCTTTTTAGATTCCACATATAAGTGCTTTATAATACACAAGGACAATCTCAACTGATGTTAAAAATTTAGAACAGAAGTCAAGGCAACTATCACAAATAATTTAAATGTTCATTTTTATATCATGGCCAATTAAAGGATAGAGAAGAAAGGGGGAGGAGAAATAGAAGATAATTACTGTTGGGAAAGGAGTGGGGGAGGTACAGGAAGAGAAGGCAGAAAAGGGTCCTTTCTAAAAGAAACAAATGGTTGTTTTCTAATAAAGCGTGGAAATTGAAGGTTACTATATCTACTGTGTAATATCACCTAGGACTGAAGATATTAGGGCTATTTATTGTTAGGAAAGTGGAATTGTAAAAGAGATTAAAGAAGTAGGGTTGTTTACTCTGAAAGAGAGAAAACTGGGAAAGAGGTGGCATGATTTTTGTTGTTATATATCTTAAAGACATAAAATAAAGAATGATTGGACTTCTAGTATATGGCAGAAGCTATAAGGAAAGTTTGTCTCAACATATGTGAGCATGGAATGGGATGGCTACTTTCAGGAGGTAGGGAGTATGCTCTTCACCGGAGGTACTTCAGCATCATGGAGCTTTAGTTTAGGTGACTTTTAAGGTTTTTCTGACCCTGTGGTACGTGGACTGTTTAAGAAATGTGGTGTATTTTCTTTCACTATTCATAAAAGATGCAATGGAAAGCTTTTGTTGTCTTCCCTTAATCTTCTGCAAGGTGGACCATAATGTTGTATAAACACTGTAAGTAATAACTAGTGCAGTGTGCGGCTTCTTCAATAGGAACTTGCAGTTTAAGAGTTAGGCCACAGCATTGATGTTATGGTAGTCTTCCATTCTTGTCAGTCCACTTGTAATGGCTAAAGACCAAGGATAAAAATAGCAAATTCATGTACTGAATTTTTGTTTGGCTTTCTATTCCCAAGACTAATTATTTGTTTCACTGAGGGCTTTTGCCTAGATTAGAAGCCTGACTAAATAAAACATCTCTAGATCTCTGAAGTTCTTTTATTTCATACCAGTGAATGAAATACACTTTCATATTTTAATGGTACAAATGAAGACAGAATAGAGTGAATAAGAATCAGTAATTTAAATGGCGAAGTCAGATTTCAAATTGGACTTTAAAGTGTGTTAAAATGCATTGTGTAAGAAATCTATATAAAAATATGTTGTAATATGTTAATGTTCACAGATTTCATTATATTATCATTTATATTGTTGGAAGAGTTTAATAAGTCATAGCAGATACTATACTATTTCAGACACATTTTCTTGCCAAGTCTACTGCTGGAGAAAAGGAGTTACTTGTGATACGGATATTTTGTTGTCATACTTTCATATAAAAGTAAGAAATTTCAGGGTTAGGGATAACTCTATTAGGAATCTATGTTTACTGATGAGGTTCTAAAGAAAGTCTTACCAAGCAAAGGGGAATGCACTTAAGCAGGAGGATTGTAAAAAGTCATTAAAATGCTAATCTAGCTTTTAAAAGCAATTCTTTTATCTCTAAGTGTAAAGAGAGTGTTTGCTTATTAATTATGTCTTCATTCTTCATTCTAAATAGAATAAATCATTTGGGAATTAGAAAGGAAATGTTGAATAAATTGGCTACAAAAGCCAATATTTTAGTTTCTTTTCATATTTACTGGGCTTAAATTTCTTTTTAAAAAACTTACCTTAGATTTGTAAATTTCAAAGACGTGTTCATTTAATTTAACACATAGATAATTTTGCTCTAAATAAAATGTCATACATGTTCATTGTTTTTGGTGAGAAACAATCAATAATATGAAAAAACAACCTACAGAATGGGAGAAAATATTTGCAAACCATATATCTGATATAAGGTTAAGATCCAAAATATATAAGGTTAAGATCCAAATACACAACTCAATAGCAAAAAAAAAAAAATCCAATTAAAAAATGGATGGAGAAACTATTGAATAGACATTTTTTCCAAGGAATACATACAAATAGCCAATAAGTACATGAAAAGGTGTTCAACATCACTAATCATCAGAGAAATGCAAATCAAAACCACAATGAGATATCACCTCACACCTTAGGATGGCTATCATCAACAAGACAACAAACAACAAGTGTTGGAGAGGATGTGGAGAAAAGGGAACCCTTGTGTACTGTTGGTGGGATTGCAAATTGGTTCAGCCACTGTGGAAAACAATATGGTGTGTCCTCAAAAAATTAAAAATAGAACTACCATATAACCCAGCAATTCCACTGCTGGGTATTCATCCAAAGCAAATGAAATCAGTGTCTTGAGATACTCACATTCCCATGTTCATTGTAGCAATGTTCATAATATCTGAGATATGGAAACAACCTAAATGTCTTGTCAACAGATGAATGGATAAGGAAGATGTAATATATACAGCCAAAAAAAATGTATACACATTTTTAAAAAGGAAAAAAACTGTATTAAAATTGTAATACTCAATATATACCAATAACAAAAGATGAATACAACTCATGTGTATACATTTTTTTGGCACCCCCGGTGTATTAAATTCTTCCATGAGAAAGAAGGATATCCTGCCATTTGCAACAACATGGGTGGACCTTGAGGACATTATGCTAAGTGAGATAAGTCAGACAAAGACAAATACTGTGTATCATTTATATGTAGAATCTAAAAAAACCAAAGTCATAGAACCAAAGGGTAGAATGGTAGTCGCCAAGGCTGGCAGGTGGGGGGAATGGAATGATGTTGTTCAAAGGTACAAACTTCCAGTTATCAGATGAATACGTTCTGGGGATCTAATGTAGAGTATGGTGACTGTAGTTAACGATACTATACTGTACAGTCGAAAGTTGTTAAGAAAGTAGATCTGAAATGTTCTTACCACAGAAAAAGAAATGGTAGTTATGTGACGTGATGGAGATGTTAGCTAATGCTACTGTGGGATTCATTTTGGAATATGTAAGTGCAACAAATCAACATGTTGTACACCTTAAAGTTGCACAATATTATATGTCAATTTGTCACGCAGGCTGTCAGGCGGGGTCTCTGGTCCCACTCCCCACATAAGAAAGCAGGACATGGTGAGGCCAAAAAGGAACACCCATGGAGCCATAAGTAGGGGAGTCATATCACTGTATTCTCGCTGGCAGCATCCGCCTCTGCAATCTGCTCTTGCTAGCCCCCATTCCTTTCTGCTAGCGTAGCCACAGCAGTTATATTAGTGGCCAATGGCTCACTGGTTACAGCTGACGGCCAACTAGCCACAGCTGATGGCCATCCAATCACCGTTGATGGCCATTTACTACCCGAGCCAGCACTTTTCTATGTGAGGCCGAGAGCCTGGAAACTGCTTTTTGGGGCTCTGTCCCCACACTCCACCCCTACAGGGTCTTGTCTCACAATCTACGCAACAAGTGTCTTCGGGGAGGGTCCCTGTGCGAGGAGTCTGGAGGTGAATGCAATATCCTGGACACAGCCAGGCTCTCTGAGCACAGCCAGGGTTTCTCAGGTCACCACCAGTACTTCTGGGCACAGCCAGACTTCCTGGGCTTCTTAGGGTACCACCTGTCTCCCCGGGCACAGCCAGGGTTTCTCAGGGCACCACCAGTACTTCTGGGCACAGCCAGACTTCCTGGGCTTCTTAGGGTACCACCTTTCGCCCCAGGCACAGCCAGGGCCTCTCAGGGCACTGCCATTCTTTCTGGGCACAGCCAGACTTCCTGGGCTCAGCCAGGGATCTCAGGGCATTGCCACTTTCTTTGGGCACAGCCAGACTTCCTGGGCTCAGCCAGGGCTCTCAGGGCACTGCCACTCTCTCTGGGCACAGCCACACTTCCTGGGCTCAGCCAGGGCTCTCAGGGCACTGCCACTCTCTCTGGGCCTCTCAGAGTACTGTGCTGGAACAACAGCGGCTCACAGTCAAGGTGCTTACATATTCTCGATGGCGGCCAGTCAAGACACAGAAGCAAACATCTGCCAGTTCCAATACATGGTGGTACGTTCCCAAACAGTCAAGCTGTCTATTAAATCAGGGATAGAAGGCAATTCCCCATAGTCCATAGTCATTCTCCAGGGCTGTCCTGGGGGTGAGGGATGACCTTGACCTCACCCTCATCTCCCAAGGAGGACTCAGCAAGTGTTTCCTCCTGCGACTACAAGTCCTGCATCCGGGCTGCCTCAGCAAGCACTTCCCAGCCCACAGGGCTGCAACAACCTTCACTTTCTCTGGCCTATGCTGCTGGGGAACCATCCACGCCTTCCCACCCCTCCATGGGGGTCTAGCTCTCAGGCAGCTGCTCCTCCTGGTCTTCCTGAGACTGAGTGTTCATACGCACAAACTGCTCCACTGCCCTTCAGAAAGCTTTGGCCAGCACCGTATTCTGCTCGCTGCGCCATTTGTCGTGCATGGGACCCTGCTTGCTGCGCCATTTGTCACGCAGGCTGTCAGGCGGGTTCTCTGGTCCCACTCCCCACATAAGAACGCAGGACGTGGTGAGGCCAAAAAGGAACACCCACGGAGCCATAAGTAGGGGAGTCATATCACTATATTCTCACCAGCGGCATCCGCCTCTCTGCAATCCGCTCTTGCTAGCCCCCATTTTCTGCTAGCGTAGCCATGGCAGTTATATTAGTGGCCAATGGCTCACTGGTTACAGCTGACGGCCAACTAGCCACAGCTGATGGCCATCCAATCACAGTTCATGGCCATTTACTACCTGAGCCAGCACCTTTCTATGTGAGGCCGAGAGCCTGGAAACTGCTTTTTGGGTCTCTGTCCCCACACAATTATTTCTCGAAACTAGAAAAATTTAAATAAATATAAAAAGGAAGAAAGAGGTCATTGTGAGATAGGGTAGCTGAGGAAAACTTTCCAAAAGGAAGGATTTGACAGGATTATAAAGGAAACTAGAACTTAAACAAAGAAAAGAATGGAATTCCTTATGTGGTTTATGAATGGGATTAATGAATGGGATTAAGAAATGCCACTTATTGGTGGGCAATAAGTGCAACTGTTTGTTTAAGGGCAAGAATTCATGTTAAGGAGTAGTGATTAGCAGATGTTGAAATGCACTAAGTTCAGATCATGAAGTGCCTCAGTACCAGGCTAAGGAGCCACAGTGAGCAGTGGGGAAACCCCTGATGGTTTTTGAATAGGGAGATGAGGACATGTGCAAAAGGATATTTTTCAAGAGAGTTTTGCTGGCAGTGCAGAAAATGTTTTGGGGGCAGAGAGAGTAGCTAGAAAGCTCTTGCCTTAATCCAACCATGAGACAATGAGCGCGTAGCATAGGGTACTATTAGCATTGCAAAAAGATACAACAGACATGAGATTGGGTGACTGATAGATTTAGGACACAGGAATGGCTCCCAGTATCTCAGATTTGAAACCTTGACATGATCACACCTTTCACAGAAATAAAGTAGTGACCTGATTTAAGACATTTCCCAGTGTCAATCATTGGTCCTTGGTGCCAATTCAGTGGCAACAGGAATCCCCAATTTGGGGTGCAGTGAAGAGGGAAATTTTATTCAGTGCAAGCAGTTCAACTATGATATGGCTATGCAACAGCTAGGTAGTGTTACAACTCAATTATGAAGCACCACAGCTATGAGAAGGCTCTGGAGTGAGGTGGGCCTTGGGTGAGGTGGCCGTGGGGTGAGGCAGCCCTGGGGGAAGGCCTCACTTTAGCTAGACAGCTCTGCCTGCTCTGGTCCGAGGAGATGTCTTTGGCTCAGGAAAAGCATTGGTTAGTGGCAAGGGAAAAAGTGTCCTCTCTGAGCCAGAGGGGAGCTGGCTTATAGAGAGAGAAGCCCCACCCCCTGGTTCCTGATTGGTCTGTCCTCATGCAGATGAGGACTCCAAATCCTCACAGCTTGATTGGTTCAAAAGGCACTGTCCTGATTGGTCAGAATGGAGCCACTCTGATTGGTCGGTGAAGATGCTGGGCTCTGATTGGACAGGGTAAGCCTTAGTCCTATTGGTTGAAATAGGATTCCAGGAACCCCTTTATAAGGGCTGGCTCAGAGGGCAGGAGCACAGTCAGACTTCATCTTAAGTGGCGTTTGCGTGAGAGGATCCTGTGTAGAAATGCCTGCTGGTTTCTGCCTTTCAATTTGAGCCCAGTGAGCCACCAGGAGCCCTTCTTGGTAGGTGTCTTGTTTCTTAGGGTTCACATCAGTGATCCTGAAAGGTTTTACTTCAGTTAGTTTTGATACATAAAGTTAAAAAAAATTGTTATTCAGTTTCATGATGAAGCTGAAATTAATCTTAAAAATGTAAAATGTAAATCACTTCTTTAATTGTATACCTAAATATCTTCTAAAAATAAATCCTGCCATCTGTCTGGATTGTAAAAGCTATATATTAAGGTTAAATCAAACAAGTATGCATTCTTTATAGAAATATTGATTAAATTGACTCTTCCTGATTAGTGATTTAAATTGACATCATTTACTCCCTTAATGCAAAAATTTTGTGCCCTCTTGGGGTCTCTCTGGAAGGGTGAGGCAGCTCACTGCCAGCAGGGACTGGAACTCTGCCAAACCAGTCCCAGAGCTCAGCCCATTTTGTCTAGGAATTAAAGCCAATAGAAAGTTCCCCGAGGCTCCATGACAACACAAGAATGTATGGGTGTCATTTATGAACCAACATGGAGTTAAAAGCCAGGAAGTCAATTATATAGTCCGTCTCACATTTTCTGTAATTGACTCATGTCAATTATACATTCAGTTGTGTTTTGTTGGCTAATTGGTTTGTGTCAATGATATAGTCTTCATTATATTGTGCCAAATTGTTTGCTTCACATGCATGAAACACAGCATTCCTCAGTGAACTGGGAGCTCCCAAGGTTTCTTTCTTGTTTCCTCCAGTGAATAGCATGGCTGTACTGAAGGAGAAGAAGTTATTTTGGAATCGTTTAGTCTGGACCCATCATGCTATTGTGAAACTTGATAACACTGTGGGTTCCACAGCAGTACTGTACGTGTTGACTTACACCAGCAAGAGAACTTTGGATTCTTGTTGGAGTTCTCAGATGCTGTTTGTGCACGTTCATGCAGGATACAAGCTAGAAACTAAGAAATATATACTCACCTGTAAAATGAAAGCATCTGACTGATTAATGGTCTGTTTGCTGTTGGCTTTTACTTGGGCCTCCCAATTAAACCCACTGAGCTCAGAGTTTCCCTACCTGCAAAATAGGAAAATAATTCCTACCTTGGCAACTGGTTATGATGATGAAATATAATAACATGTCAATATCCTGGCAGTAGCAGTTGCTTGGAGTGAGATGTGCTACAGAGATGACAATAAACCTCTCTTTCTGACAAATCTATTCACAAATTCTGATTCTGAGTAGCAGTATCCATGACTGATACTAAGATACTGTTAAGCTCTGAAATGCTGTGTTTATAATTTTCATGATCCCTTTTCATGTTGTTTGCCCTTTGTAATAAAATATTTCACAACCCTTATCTCATTTGACCCTTACAACTGAAGTAAATGCATTAAAAGCATTAATGTCTTTGTTCAGTACTGATTCCTCAGTACATGCTAAATGAATGCATATGCTCAAAAAAACTACTGAGTACTGAGATGATGTCAATGCATCAGTTAAAATACATATGATACAAATGAAGATTTCCATGGGGCTCATGTTCTGGCAGATTGAACTTGAAAAGAAACCTGGCTTCTAGTTCTGATGTAGCTACTAGGTCACTAGTTGTGAGAGAAAAATGTGTGTGTTTATATTGATGTATGCAAGTGTTCTTACCTAGATACTTTCACAAGACTCTTACTTTCTCAGAGAGACTATTGTCTTGAATAGAATATTGGTTGAATTCCACCCAGTGTCAAAGTTTATACAACTTGTCTTTAGAATTCATAGATTGCTCTAGTCTATGTTTGGTGGCACCACTGGGCAGCACTTGGTAAAGCACCTTGTCTCAGGAAGAACCTGGGGAGTTATTTACAGTGTGGTTTTCTTCCAGCATGTTATTTGTACAATCAGCCTTTCATCTTGCTTTTTGTTTTAAATTGTGAATTTCATGCAGAGTAACCTGCAGGCTCTGAATTGTTTCCTTTGTGGGTTTTTTTTGTTTGCTTGTTTATTTAAGGCTGTGCCATCTAATTATTGCAGCTCCTTAAAGAATTTCAGTTGAATGAAATAATTATTTTCTAAGTGTTTTCTCACCTTCGTTCTTTAGCCTCACATCCTCCCTGAGAATTTTGGGCCTCTTATTATGATCGCTGTTCGCTGGACAGCAGGAGGAACTAAGATATAAAGAAAGTAAATACCTAGGGCAGCATTCTAGGATTAAAAAGCAGTAAGCGTCACTCTTAGACTTGTGCTTTGTTCTCTATAGCAGGTTTTCCCAATTCAGCCAGCCAAGAGACAAAGCTGCAGTTGCCCTGAACTTGGTGTCAAATGACTTCGCCTCTGGTCCTAGTTCTGCCTCTTTTATGACCTTGGACAAGTAATTAAGCTCTCTGGGTTTCTGTAAAAAGGGATAAATGACCAGCTTTTCTTCAAACTCTCTCCTCTTTAAATATTTTTCTCTAATCTTATCTTCTTTCCTATGATTTTTATTTTCAGCTTTTCTTTCTCCTATTTCTTGTCCTCCTGAGACTTGCACTGTCTCCTGTAGCCCTGACTCCAGTCTTATTTAGCCTGCTGCTCTTTCTCTTGGTATTACATTGTCCTGTGTAATATTTAGCTGATCTGTTTATTGCGTGAAGAGAAAGTGAGCCTGATTTGGCATCTTTACAAAGGATACAATATCTTAATCCATTACTTGTCAAGAGAATATGAAATATTAAACAGAATGAAGATTAAAGATCCTAAATAACTTAGTAAAGATCTATTTTACTTTAAGGAGCAAACAAAGAAGTTTATTTAAATAGATTTTTATTTTATTTATTTTTAAATTTTTATTAAAGTTTTTTTTAATTAATTAAATTTATTGGGGTGACAATTGTTAGTAAATTTACATAGATTTCAGGTGTAGAATTCTGTAATACATTATCTATATATCGCATTGTATGTTCACCACCCAGAGTCAGTTCTCCTTCAATCACCATACATTTCACCCCTTTTACCTTCTTACTTACAGATTTTTCTTGGTGCTTACAAGGAGCACAGAGGCTGTCTTCCTGCATCACTCAGGAGTTTAGCATCCTGGCATCCTGTGAGGATCAAGGGAATCCTGTTACCATACTGTAGGGAAGCCATGAAAGTAGGAAGCTGGCTGTATGATTCTGCTATGTATCTTCTCCAAGTATGGCAGGTGGAGGTGGGGTTCAAAGAATCTAACAGGCTAGAGGCTCAGAGAGATGGCAAGGTAACACCACCTTGCTTAGATGGATGGGTGACTTGCTGATAGCATGTGACTGAGTCTTATGTCTCTGCTGCTGTCGAAGGAACAGAGCTGAAGCTGGTGGAGGGTTTGGATTTGTCTATAGGATTATACTAAATATGTGAATTGCAGTTTTTAACACCAGACATAAGGGAATGCTATCAACAATGAGACCCTGAAATAGGGACAGCTTCTACTTCAAGTGCTTTCTTATGCACTTCTTATGGGAAAGAACCATTCCCGTGGCACATGGCCTATAGGTGGTACATGAGAGGAAAGGGGAAATGAAAGTGGAAGTCATATTGGGATATGACACTGGAAAGGTCAACAGTATAAGCCTTGGGCCAGCCTGGTGGCTCAGGCGGTTAGAGCTCCATGCTCCTAACTCCGAAGGCTGCCGGTTCGATTCCCACATGGGCCAGTGGGCTCTCAAAAAAACAACAACAACAACAACAAAAAAAAAACCAGTATAAGCCTTATCTGGGAAGAAGCAAATGAGGTTTAGCTATTATGTCATTTCCAATTGGTAGAACAGTTAATAAACTTAATTTCTGGTATTTCATTTAATCTTCAGTGACACTTAGAAGTTGTTAGCACCATTTCATACATGAGAAAACTGAGTCCTAGAGGAGAAATGGATTGCCTAAAGTGACCCAATGTCAGAGCTGGGACTAGAACCCGGATCTCCTAATGCTCACTTCAGTGTTATTTTCATTGCATGATACTCCCCCAAACTGGAGTTTAGGTTACTTTTACTTTGATTTGTTTCTACCAAGTCTACGGTAGACCATATCAAGTAGCTTTTAAAGTTAGAGCTATATGAATAGTACAAGATAAAGCAAAAACAGTAATTTACACACTAATGTTGTATGTTATTTATGGTGAACCCACTAGAAAGTCCCCACCTCAACACCTCTCCCTGTTTTATCCTTGAAGTCTAGCATTTATTAAAAATACAAATAAACCAAAGGCCTCTTATCCTTGAGATAAGCTTTTTGAAATTGTAATTTTCTTTAAAAATCCTAATTACAAGGAAATGCAGCTTTCAAGTAGTACAAGAATGATTCAATTTCTAACTTGCAATTATTAATCTTACTCTGTCTAGAGAAGAAAACACATTGAAATGTTCTTTTCAAAAATTTCAAAGTGATGTTGATATATTTTCTTTCTTCCTCTTGATAGGCCTTACTCTCTCTCATAAAATTATTTTATAATCCTGTTTAAAAGCCAATTCCACCAATAACTGCCTTTGAGTTTCCCTGTACTTATTACTCAGTTCTTTTATTTCTACACCTTCGTCATTCAACCAAATAATAAGTACCTACTGTGTGCTACACACTGCATGAGATGCAAGTGTGATTGACACTGGGAAGTCTTGAAACCTAGTCACTATGGGTATGGGTGTTTGGGGTGGGGTGCTGCAATAGCAGTGTATATTGTTGTAGAACCGGGTGTATTATAGAAAGAACAATAGATTCGGCATCAGCAAACTATTTTAACCATTTTAAAGTATATGATTCAGTGAGATTTAGTACATTCATAATGTGCAACCATCATCATTCTCTAGTTCCAGACATTTTTATCACCCAAAAATGAAACCCCACACCCCTTAAGCAGTCACTTCTCATTCCCCCTTTCCCCCAGCCTCTGGCAACCACTAATCTGTTTTGTGTCTCTATGGATTTCCCTATTCTGGACATTTCATATAGATAGAATCATACAACATATGGCCTTTTGTGGCTTACTTCTTTCATTTAGCAGAATGGTTTCAAGGTTCATCCATGTTGTAGCATCTTATCAGTACTCCATTCCTTTTTATGGCTGAATAATATTCCATTGTATGGGTAGACCACATTTTGGTTATCTGTTCATCAGTTGATAGACATTTCGGTTATTTCCACCTTTTGGCTATTGTGAAGAGTACTCATATGAATGTTTGTGTACAAGTTTTTGCTTGAACACTGGCTTTCAGTTCTTTTGGATATACATCTAGGAGTGAAATTGTGGGACCGTGTGGTACCTCTATGTTTAACTTTTTGAGGAACCACCAATCTGATTTCTATAGTGGCTACAGCGTTTTACATTCCCACTAGCAATGTGTCAGTATTCTAATTTCTCCACTTATTATCCACTAATTTCGCCAATACTCATTATTTTCCTTTTTTTAAATTATAGCCATCCCAGTGGGTATAAAGTGGTATTTCATTGTACTTTCGATTTGCATTTCTCTAATGATTAATGACATGGAGTATCCTCTCATGTGCTTCCTAGCCATTTGTATATCTTCTTTGGGGAAAAGACTATTCAAGTCCTTACCCAGGGTTATTTGTCATTTTGTTGTTTAGTTATTAGAGTTCTTTATGTGTTCTGGATACCAGACCTGATATATGATTTGCAGACATTTCCTCCCATTTTGAGGATTATAGTTTCACTTTCTTTGAGGCACAAAAGTTTTTTTTTTTTTAAATTGGGGAATAGTGTGTTTCTCCAGGGCCCATCAGCTCCAAGTTGTTGTCCTTCAATCTAGTTGTGGAGGGCGCAGCTCAGCTTAGCTCCAAGTCCAGTCGCCATTTTCAGTCTTTAGTTGCAGGAGGCACAGCCCACCGTCCCATGCAGGAATTGAACCGGTAACCCTGTTGTTAAGAGCTCGCGCTCCAACCAACTGAGCCATCCGATCTCCCCCAAAAGTTTTCAATTTTGATGAAGTCCAACTTTTCCGTTTTTCTTTCCTTTTTATTTTATTTCTATATTTTTCTTGTATTTTTGGTGTCATATCTAAGAGACCATTGTCAAACCCAAGGTCATGATGATTTACGCCTACGGTTTTTGTCAGAGTTTTATAGTTGTAATTCTGTAAAGTTTTAAGTCCATTTTTAGTATATTTTTCTATTTGGTATGAGGTAAGCGTACGTCATTCTTTTCCATGTGGGTATCCAGTTGTCCCAGCAGCATTTGTTGAAGAGACTGTTCTCTCCCCATTGAATGGCCTCAGCACCTCTGTCAAACTCAATTAACCATAGATATATGGGTTTATTTCTGGATTCTCAATTCTGTTCCATTGATCTATATTTTTATCCCATGCCAGTATCACACTATTTTGTTTACTGTAATTTTGAAGTAAGTTTAGAAATTGGGAATTGTGAGTCCTCCAAATTTCTTATTTTTTTCCAAGGTTATTTGTGCTATTTTGAGTCCCTTTCAATTCCATATGAATTTTAGGATTGGCTTTTCTATTTCTTCTTAAAGGCCGCTGGGATTTTGATAGGGATTACACTGAATCTGTAGCTCACTTTGGGAGTAATGCTATCTTAACATTATTAAGTCTTCCTATGCATGAAAACAGGATATCTTTCCATTTATTTAGGTCTTTTATATTTCATCAATGTTTTGTAGTTTTCAATGTACAAGTCTTGCTCCTCCTTCATTATAGTTATCCATAAGTATTTTATTCTTTTTAATACTATTGTAAATGAAATTGTTTCTTTTCTATTATCACAGTGTTCTTTGTTTTAAAAATTGGAACCAAGTTAATTGTTCTGTTATGGAGAAATAAACATACTGTAGTCTATCCAAAGGACAGAATTATTTTTTCTAAATTACTTAATGACAGGAGGGAAAGCTCTTGAGATATTCGTTAGTGCAAAATCTTAAATACACTAAAATGGCAATTTAAAAATGCATGTATTCATTCAACAAATAAAATTAAAATGAAATTGTTTCTTAATTTCCTTTTAGGATTACTTATTGCCAGTGTGTAGGAATACAACTGACTTTGGTACTTTGATTTTGTAGCCTACAACTTTGCTGAATTCCTTTACTAGCTCTAATGGTATTTTTTGAGGATTTTCTTTAGGATTTTCTATATAAAGGGTCGTGGCATCTGTCAGTAGAGAGTTTTACTTTTTTTCTTTCCAATTTAGATGCCTTTTATTTCTTTTTCTTGTTTAATTTCTCTAGCTAAAACTTTCAGTACAGTGTTGCATAGAGGTGGTAAGAGTGGGCATCCTTGTCTTGTTCCTGATGTTAGGGGGGAAAGCTTTCCACTCTTTCACCATTGAGTGTTGTGATGTTAGCTGTGGGTTTTTCATAAATGCCCATGTTGAAGAAATTCTCTTCTAAATCCTATTTCCACGTGAGTCAATTTCGGTAGTTTGTGTGTTTCTAGGAATTTGTCCATTTTTATCTAGCTCATCTACTTTGTTGGCATACAATTGTTTATAGTATTCTCTCATAATTATTTTTACTTCTGTAAGGTCAGTACTAATATCTTTAATTTCATTTCTGATTTTAATCATTTGAGTCTCATCTTCTTTTTTCCTAATCAGTCTAATTAATGGTTTGTAAATTTTGTTGATCTTTTCAAAGAACTAACTTACAATTTCATTTATTCTCTCTATTGTTTTTCTATTCTCTATTTCATTTACCAGCACTCTGATGTAGTATTATTATTCCTTCCTTCTACTCTCTTTGGACTTAGTTTACTTTTCTTTTTCTAGTTCCTTAAGTTATAAAATCAAATTATTGATTTGGGATCTTTCTTTTTAAAAAAAAACATAGGCATGTACAACTGTAAATTTCCCTCTGAGCACTGCTTTCATTGCATCCCATAACTATATGTTATTTTTTCATTTCAAAAGTATTTTCTAATTTCCTTTGTGAGTTCTTCTTTGACCCATTGATTGTTTAAGGATGTGTTGTTTAATTTCCACATATTTGATTTATAGTTTTAAAAAGATATTTTGTATGATTTTGATCTTTTTTAGTTTATTGAGACTTGTTTTGTAGCCTAACACATGCTCTATTCTGGAGAATGTTCCATGTGCACTTGCGAAGAATATGTGTTCTACTGTTGTTGGGTCTAGTGTTCTCTATATTTCTGTTATGTCTTGTTGATCTATGGTGTTGTTCAAATCCTTTATTTCCTCATTGATCTTCTGTTTCATTGTTCTATCCGTTATTGAAAGTGCACATTGAACTCTGCAACTAGTATTATTATAACTGTTTATTTTTCCCGCCAGTTCTGTCAGTTTTTGCTTCATGTATTTTGAGGCTTTTATGTTAGGTGCAATTGTTACATATTCTTGATTAATTGACTCTTTATCATTATATAATGTTCTTTCACTGGGTTTTATGAGTTCGCTTTTGTTTTGGGTCAGCTCAATCCCCTGATTTGAGGAAGTGTGTATGTGTGTGCATGTGCTACTGAGCAGTAGGCTAAATAGCAAGGGGAAAGGGGGCTCCTTGATCTTTACTTCCATGGGAGGTTAGAAGCATTTTTTGTCAGCTCTGAAACCAGCACAAATTTGCGTTATTAACTAGGTATTCTAATAAGATCCTATAGCTGAGTTGAGAATGAGTCAGTAGATTCATTGTGAAAACAGCCAAGCGTTCATTGAGGCCTTTGTGAAAATCTCCATCCACACACAGATAGCAATTGGAATCCAATGTATTCCACGTTCTGCAACAAATATTCTTAGGTCTACAGTATCACTAGTCAAAATTAAGAAGCAGTGACAATATGAGGCTTTTCTTCATTGCTTTCTCATTTCACTACCATCTTTTTCCTTTATTTCTTCTTTTTCTTCCTCTGTTTTTCTCGAATTGTTTTATTCTCCTTCTTTTGCTTCCATCTTTCCTTTTTTTCTTCTCCACTCCCCCTTTTCTTTACCATTCTCTCCTATGTGTCTTTCTGTCTGATGTCTCCATTACCCCATGACTGTTTCCTTATTGTATACTAGCCATGAGACTAAATATTTTAAGTCAGCATAATTAGAGATGTTAATAGAAAGAATAACCATAATTTTGTTCCTTTGTGGGAAAATTGTAAACAAATTAGAATAAAAAGCCTGTACTCTATCACCACCTAACTGGAGCTACTGTGTTGACAGCAAATGTACTGAAAAAAAAGGTTTAAAAAGTTGTGTGTTTTGGAGAGTCGTCATCAAAATGGCGGCGTGAGGTGAGCCTCTGTAAATCTCCCCTGGAATTTGCAACTAATCGAACAACTATAACTCCACAAAGGACTTCCTGCATAGCAGACAGGCAAGACGAAGAGGCCCACTACTGAATTCACCTAAAGGTGGGCGAATTGCGTGAGCAGGGGAGGAGGGAAGGGAGAAGCGTGGAGACGGCGCCCCTTGGGCCCAGGAAACAGACCTAACTCAGTGCTCCAAGCTTGCTGCATCCAGGAACTACCGCAGCTGCGGGAGAGGGAAGAACTCGGACTGCTAGGGCTCCGTTTATGGCCCACAGGGCTGAGAGGACAGCATGTAACACGGCTGAACCCAACGCTCACGGCAGAGACCTCGGAGAAAAGACTGAGGGAAAAAGGCTGAAAACGGTGGTTTAAGCCCTCACTGCCAAGAAGAGAACGGAAGCCATAGGCACTGATATGAGCCACCCCCTCCCATCCCTCACAGAGCTTGCCCTGCTCCCACCTGCCCAGTGCTAGAAGCGGAACAGTAGCAGTCTCAGATCAAAACAGCAGAATATTTGCACTTCTGAGAACTGTGGACTGCAGCAGACACAGATTCTCAGCCCAACTAGTTCCGGCAAAGGGGAGGGAACTGTGGAAACAGGAACGGCTGTGGTGGTGGTTGCCGCCATTCCTCTGGGCCACCTCTCACAACTCACCACCCCCCCCCCCCGCCCCCGGCACCACCTGTCTGAGTGGATCCCTGCAGGAGTAGACAGAACTGCTGAAACATACGGGCTCTGAATCTGGTGCAGGAAGAGCTTTGGAACTTCAAAAGCTCTCCACATACCCACACGGACACTGTGCCCTGTGACCCACGCGAACTATTAACAGAGGAGAAGCCCATCTCCCAGGGAATCCCCCCATTGTGTGAGAAGCTGGAATAGTGCAGAGAAAACATAGCACTACCGTGTGAGAGAGGAAACAAAGGCTGCAGTCGGAGAGAAAATAAAACATTCTACCAACAAGTACTGGAAAACAAAAGAAAGACCTCTTCCTATTAACCTGTTGCAGAAGCCACTCCTGTAGATATCTAGGAAGAGAAACAATAAATCAGTAATTGCCATGAATAACCAAGGCAACAAGATAGCTCAGAAAGAGTGAAAAGTCTCCAGAAAAGGAACTTAAAGATATGGAAATATGTGACTTAAATGACAGAGAATTCAAGATTGCAGTTCTGGAAAAACTCAATGAGATGCAAGAAAACACAGAAAGGTAGTTTAATGAACTCAGAAACACAATCAAAGAACAAAACGAACATTTTACCAAGAGATTGAAATTTTAAAAAAGAACCAAATAGAATTTCGGGAGATTAAGAACTCAATAGAAGAAATTGAAAAAGAAATAGCCCACTTAGGTAGTGGAGTTGACCAGATGGAGGAAAGAATCTGTGATATCGAAGATAGAAACCTGGAAATTACACGGATGGAAGAAGAAAGAGACGTGATCTTAAAAGAAATGAAAGAACTCTACAAGAACTTTCTGACTCCATCAGAAAGAGCAATATAAGAATAATGGGCATACCAGAAGGAGAAGGAGAGAAGGGAACAGAGAATATATTCAGACAAATTGTCGACAAGAACTTCCCAAACTTGCGGACAGAACTGGATCCTCGAATCCAAGAAGCAAATAGAACACCTAATTACCTCAATCCCAACAGGCCTTCTCCAAGGCACATTGTATTGAAGCTGTCTAAAATCAACGACAAAGAAAGAATCCTCAAGGCAGCCAGGGAAAAGAAGACGGTAACCTACAAAGGAAATCCCATTAGATTATCATCAGATTTTTCAGCAGAAACTCTACAAGCCAGGAGGGAGTGGAACCAAATATTCAAACTATTGAAAGAGAGAAATTATGAGCCAAGAATAATATATCCAGCAAAGATATCCTTTAGATATGAAGGAGGAGTAAAGAGCTTTCCAGACCTACAGAAGCTGAGGGAATTTTCTAATACACGACCTGCACTGCAAGAAATACTAAAGGAGGCTGTTCGACCACCATCAACAGGGACAATTTGCGGCAACTGAAACATAAAAAGGGGGAGAGTAAAGGCCTGAACCGGAATATGGGAATGGAGAAAGTAAGCGTGCTGAAGAAAATGGAATACTCTAAGTATCAAACTTTCTTTTACATAAACTTAAGGGTAACCATTCAAAAAAAATCCAGAATTGAAATATATACTATAATAAAAGAAGAAGCAGAGGGAAACATCATAGAATACCACCACACAGAAATAACAGACAACAACAAAAAGGCAAAGAAACAGTGGAGACACAGCCTTACCAGAAAACTAAAGATAGAATGACAGGAAATCCTCACATATCAATAATCACCCTAAATATAAATGGACTGAACTCACCAATAAAAAGGCGCAGAGTAGCAGATTGGATCAAAAAACTAAACCCAACCATATGCTGTCTCCAAGAGACACATCTCAGCTACAAGGACAAGCATAGACTCAAAGCGAAAGGGTGGAAATTGACACTCCAAGAAAATGGTACCCAGAGAAAATCAGGTGTAGCCATAATGATATCAGATGAAACAGACTTCAGGGTGAAAAAAAATAAAAAGAGACAAAGATGCATATTTCATAATGGTAAAGGGGACTATACAACAAGAAGACATAACAATCATCAATATTTATGCCCCCAATCAGAGAGCACCAAAATATACCAAGCAACTACTAACAGAACTAAAGGGAGAAATTGACCAAAACACAATTATACTAGGGGCTTAAATACATCATTGAGAGCTATGAATAGATCATCCAAACAGAAAATAAGTAACGAAATAGCAGCCCTATATAACACATCAGATGAAATGGACATAATTGACATTTATAGAGCACTTCATCCTAAAACATCAGACTATGCATTCTTTTCTAGTGTACGTGGAACATTCTCAAGGATAGACCACATATTGGGACATAAAATCAGCCTCAGCAAATTTAAGAAGATTGAAATCAGACCAAGCATATTCTCTGATCACAAGGCTTTGAAATTGGATATCAACTGCAAAAGGAAAGCAGGAAAAAACACAAATACATGGAGATTAAACCACATACTTTTAAAGAACGACTGGATCAAAGAAGAAATTAGAGGAGAGATCAAAAGATACATAGAAACAAATGACAATGAAAATACATCCTACCAAAATTTTTAAAGCAGTATTAAGAGGGAAATTTATATCGTTACAGGCTTATCTCAAGAAACAAGAAAAATCCCAGATAAATAGCCTCATGTTACACCTTAAAGAACTAGAAAAAGAAGAACAAGTGATACCCAAGGTCAGCAGAAGAAAGGAAATAACAAAAATCAGAGCAGAACTAAATGAAACAGAGAACAAAAAGACAATAGAAAAAAATTAATGTGACAAAGAGCTGGTTCTTTGAAAAGATTAAAAAAATTGACAAACCCTTGGCTAGACTCACTAAGATAAAAAGAGAGAAGACACTAATTAACAAAATCAGAAATGAAAAGGGGGAAGTTACCATGGACACCACAGAAATACAAAGGATCATGCAAGAATACTATGAAGGACTATATGCCACCAAATTCAATAACCTAGAAGAAATGGACAAGTTCTTAGAAACATATAGCCTTCCAAGGCTGAACCATGAAGAACTGGAAAATCTAAACAGACCGATCACCAGTAACGAAATTGAATCAGTCATCCAAAACTTGCCCAAAAGCAAAAGTCCAGGAGCAGATGGCTTCACTAGTGAGTTCTACCAAACCTTCAAAGAGGATCTAATACCAATCCTGCTCAAACTCTTCCAAAAAACTGAAGAAGAGACAGTACTCCCTAACTCATTTTATGAGGCCAACATTACCTGATACCAAAATCTGGTAAGGACAACACAAAAAAAGAAAACTACAGACCAATATCTCTGATGAATACAGATGCAAAACTCCTAAACAAAATTCTAGCAAATCGAATACAACAATGCATTAAAAAGATTATTCACCACGACCAAGTGGGGTTCACCCCCGGGGCACAAGGATGGTTCAACATTCGCAAATTCATCAATGTGATACATCACATAAACAAAATAAAGGACAAAAATCATATGATTATATCAATTGATGCAGAAAAAGCATTTGGCAAAATATAACATCCATTTATGATTAAAACACTTAATAAAATAGGTATAGAAGGAAAATACCTTAACATAATAAATGCCATAGATGACAAGCCCTCAGCTAATCTCATAATTAATCGTGAAAAACTGAAGCTCTTTGCTCTACATTCAGGAACACGACAGGGCTATCCCCTATCACCACTGCTTTTCAACGTAGTGTTGGAAGTCCTTGCCAGAGCAATCAGGCAGGAGAAAGAAATAAAAGGCATCCAAATTGGGAATGAAGAAGTTAAATTATTACTCTTTGCAGATGACATGATGCTATATATAGAACACCCTAAAGACTCCACCAAAAAGCTATTAGAAACAATCAATGAATACAGTAAAGTTGCCGGCTACAAAGTCAACGTACAAAAGTCCATTGCATTCCTATATACTAACAACGAAATCTCAGAAAAAGAAATACAAAGAACAATTCCTTTTGCAATTGCAGCAAAAAGAATAAAATACCTAGGAGTAAACTTAACCAAGGATGTGAAAGACCTGTATGCTGAAAACTATAAGACATTTTTAAAAGAAATTGAAGAAGACACAAAGAAATGGAAAGTCATTCCATGCTCATGGATTGGAAGAATCAACATAGTTAAAATGGCCATATTACCCAAAGCAATATACAGATTTAATGCAATCCCCATCAAAATCCCAATGGCATTTTTAAAAGAAATAGAACAAAAAATCATCAGATTTGTTTGGAACCACAAAAGACACCGAATAGCCAAAGCAATCTTAAGAAAAAAGGACAATACTGGAGGTATCACACTCCCTGACTTTAGCTTGTACTACAGGGCTACAATAATCAAAACAGCATGGAATTGCCAGAAAAACAGACACATAGACCAATGGAATAGAATTGAGATCCCAGAAATAAAACCACATAAATATGGACAGATAATTTTATTAATTAATTTGTTTACTTTTAACATCTATTTCAAACACTGTTGAAATGAATTTATTTTCATTTATGTTAGTGAGTAGAGGATATTTACACAAAGAAAATTATTTAGTATTTTTTTTTCTTTTTTTTATTAGTTTCAGGTGCACAAGACAAAGTAATACTTAGACGTTTATCATTTATACCCCTCACACTGTGGACCCCTTCCCCCATCCATTATCTCTCTGACATCACACCGAGCCATCACATTTCCACTGTCTCCACTTCCAATGCTGTACTCGGCCTCTTGTAAGTATATACACACATATGTATGTGTGTGTATATATATATATATATATATATATATATATATATATATATATATAAAATTATAGTTGGCATTCATTATTGTTCAGCTTCAGGTGTACATTGCAGTGATCAGGCATCTACATCTTCCCTGAGGTGGTCTCCCGAATGGGACACGTGTCCATTGGATACCCTACAAAATCTTTACAACATTATTGATTATGTTCCCCAAATTAATTTTCAAAACCCCGTGTCCATCTTGTGGTGATTGACTGTTTTCTAATCCCCTCACCTTCCCCCTTATCCCCACCCCCCCGCCGATCTAACAACCCTCAGTTTTTCCTCTGTCTCCAATACTGTTTCTGATTAGTTCATTCACTTATTCTCTTCTTTAGATTCCACATATAAGTGAGATTATATGGTACTTGTCTTTCTCTGTCTGACTTATTTCACTTAACATAATGTTCTCTAGGTCCATCCATGTTGTTGCAAATGGTAAGATTTCTTTCTTCCTTATGGCTGCGTAATACTCCATTGTATAAATGTACCACAGCTTCTTAATCCAGTCATCTACCAATGGGCATTTCGGTTGTTTCCAAGTCTTGGCTATTGTGTACAGTCCTGCAATAAACATAGGAGTGCATAAAGATTTTTGAATTGGAGTTTGGGTTTCTCTGGATAGATCTCTAGGAGTGGAATTACTGGATCATAGGGTAGTTCCATTTTCAGATTTTTGAGATACCTCCATACTGTTTTCCATAGTGGCTGCACCAATCTGCAATCCCACCAACAGTGCACAAGCGTTCCTTTTTCTCCACATCCCCGCCAGCACTTGTTGTTTGTTGATTTATTGATGATAGCCATTTTGACTGGGGTGAGTTGGTATCTCATTGTGGTTTTTATTTGCATTTCTCTGATGGTTAGTGAGGTTGAGCATTTCTTCATATGTCTGTTTGCCATCTGTATGGACAGATAATTTTTGACAAAGAAGCTAAAAACGTAAAATGGAGGAAAGACAGCCTCTTCAATAAATGGTGCTGGGAGAGTTGGATAGTCACGTGCAAAAGAATGAAACTGGACTGCTGTCTGTCACCGGGTACCAAAAATAATTCAAAATGGATCAAAGACTTAAGCATAAGACCTGACACAATAAACTGCATAGAAGAAAACATAGGTACTAAACTATGGACCTTGGGTTCAAAGAGCATTTTATGAATTTGACTCCAAAGGCAAGAGAAGTAAAAGCTAAAATAAACGAATGGGACTATATGAAACTTAAAAGCTTCTGCACAGCAAAAGAAACCATCGACAAAATGAAGAGGCAACCAACTGAATGGAAGAAGATTTTTGTAAACAGTGCCTCCGATAAGGGGCTAATATCCAAAATATATAAGGAACTCATGAAACTCAACAACAAAAAAACAAACAACCCAATTGAAAAATGGGCGGACGACCTGAAGAGACATTTCTCCAAAGAGAACATACAAATGGCAAATAGACCTATGAAAAAATGCTCAACATCACTAATCATCAGAGAAATGCAAATAAAAACCACAATGAGATATCACCTCACCCCAGTCAGAATGGCTATCATCAATAAGACAAATAGTAACAAGTGTTGGAGAGGCTGTGGAGAAAAAGGAACCCTCATACACTGTTGGTGGGAATGCAGACTGGTGCAGCCGCTATGGAAGGCAGTGTGGAGGTTCCTCAAAAAATTACGAATTGAATTATCATATGACCTAGCAATCCCTCTCCTGTGTATCTACCCAAAAAATCTGAAAACATTTATCCATAAAGACACGTGTGCTCCAATATTCATTGCAGCTTTGTTTACGGTGGCCAAGACATGGAAACAACCAAAATGTCCTTCGATAGATGAATGGATAAAGAAGTTGTGGTATATATACACAATGGAATACTATTTGTCAGTAAGAAAAGATGATATAGGAACATTTGTGACAACATGGATGGTTCTTGAGAGTGTGATGCTAAGCTAAATAAGTCAGACAGAAAAAGTAGAGAACCATATGATTTCACTGATATGTGGTATGTAAACCAAAAACAACAAAAGAACAAGACAAACAAATGAGAAACAAAAACTCATAGACACAGACAATAGTTTAGTGGTTACCAGAGTGTAAGGGGAAGTGGGGTGGGAGATGTGGGTAAGGGGGATCAAATATATGGTGATGGAAGGAGAACTGACTCTGGGTGGTGAACACACAATGGGATTTATAGATTATGTAATACAGAATTGTACACCTGAAATCTATGTAATTTTGCTACCAATTATCACCCCAATAATTTTTTTTAAAAAAAGGGGAAAAATTTACAGAGGAAAGAAAAAAAATTAAGAACAATTCTTATAGAAAAACAAAGGTTGTTTTTTAAAAACCTGGTAAGAAAATTATAATAGCTGGGCTCAAATGTCCACCTTTACTCTTTATGAAAATTATCAAAATACGAAGATGGAAGTAAGTCTCTGCCTTACAAAACACCTTCTGCAGAAACCCCCTTTGGCTTCAAAGCCATGAAGTTTGGGCAAAAGCCAGAGTTTCTTAGGTTTTCTGTCACATTGACAGTTGGGCCTGTTGAAAGTCCTGATTGAGGGAAGAATGAAATATAAGCTTAGCTATTGTGTTTAAGCACAGCTAAACATGATGGTGGCATTAATAGCCTAATGTTCCTTTTTGAGTGAGGCACTTCTTCATTCTCTTGCAGGTTGATAAGATCTGGAAATCTCCAGTGAATTTTAGGTTTATTTTCCATCTCTTTATTTTAATCTTCTCTTAGGCTATAGGCAGGCTAGAATGGGCTATGAAGACTTCTGGCAGTTTAAATCTTTTACAAGATGGTGATCTAGCCCTTTAGTTTTGAGGTTGGTGTACTGTGTGTGAGTATATATATTTATCACACACAGTCACTATCTTCGAAAGTGAAGGTGCACATCTTTCTCAGCCATCTCTTCTTATAAAGCCATTGAAGTAATGTCAAGGTCTGAAGCTAGCACATTCTGGTTTTAGGGAGTCAAGGATCATTTCCTTGAAGGGTTTGGCCTGACAAATGACCTTCAAGAGCAGGGAGTAATAATAGTGTGATTGCCCTGAGTCGTCCCAACTCTCCTCTGGGAGTTACGCATTACTTGCTCTCAAATATTACCTCACAGTATGTGATGAACAGAAAGAGCAACATTCTGAAGATGGCTTTCAAATTGACCTCATTTTTTGGAAAACACAGAACTCTGCCCAGAAAAGAGGCTTATACCATGCACAGTTCCATCCTGCTTCATACTGAACCCATCTCTCTGGGATTGCTGGCGATTGGGATTCACATGGAACATTCTACTTTGAGCTTGTGTTGGTAAAGCAGCTGGTATTGTTAAGCAAACCCAAGGGAAACTTTTGGGCTCTGTTGCTGTCTCCCACACAACTAAAAGGAACCCAAATTGGATAGATCTGAAAGGGCCTCTGGAGACCATCTGGTTCAGCCCCTCATAGTAGAGATGGAAAATTCAAGCCCAGAGTTGAAAAAAGGAGCTTGCTCAAGGTTACACCGTGAGATAATGGTGGACCTCTGCCTGCAGAAGACTGTTCTTCCTCCTTAGTTTTATGTTAAGGAGGAATCTGACAGACATATCTGTTGAAACTAATTCTGTGTTTGCGTATATGTGTGTGTTTGTCAACATTTTCACATATTCCATATGGTTCAACCTTTTTAAAGAAAAAAAATTATTTTGGGTTAATTTTATATTTACATAAAAGTTGCAAAAATAGTACATAGAGTTCTCATACACTCCTCACCCAGTTTCCCCTAATGTTATCATCTTACATTACTATGGTACATTTATCAAAACTAAGAAATCAACATCAGTATATTACCATTAACTAAACTCCAAACTTCTTTCAGATGTCTCCATTTTTTTCCAGTACTGTCTTTTATTTTCTCTTTTAATGCCAGGATCTAATACAGGGTACCACATTGCATTTGATCATCATACGTCCTTAGTCTTCTCTCATCTGTGGCAATTTCTGAGTTTTTCCTTGTTTTTCATAACTAACATTTTTGTAGAGTACTGGTCAGATGTTTTATGGAATGTCCCTCAAGTTTTGTTAGTCTGATGTTTCTCTAATGATTACACTGGAGTTATTGGTTTTGGAGAACACAAAACCATCACAGAAGCAAAGTGCTATCACAGAAGCAAAGTGCTATTTTTCATCACATTATATTAAGAGATACATAATATTCATAAGACATCACTGCCGTGTTTCCCCGAAAATAAGACCTAAGTGGACAATCAGCTCTAATGCATCTTTTGGAGCAAAAATTAATATAAGACCCGGTCTTATTTCACTATAAAGAAGACTGGGTCATTAATATAATATAATATAATATAATATAATATAATATAATATAATATAATATACATAATACCGGGTGTTATATTAATTTTTGCTCCAAAAGACGCAGTAGAGCTAATGGTCCGGCTAGGTCTTATTTTCGGGGAAACATGGTAGTAATTATCACTACTTAACTTTGATCACTTAGTTGATGTAGTGTTTCCTATGTTTGTCTACGGTAAAGTTACTATTTTTTGCCTTTACATTCTCTATTCTTTGGAAGTAAGTCGCTAACTTGCCGTCCTGGAAGGGAGGAGTATCTACATATGTTATTTGGAATCATCTGTAAGGAAGATCTGTCTCTTCCCCACCATTTCTTTAGTCAATCATTCATTTATATGTGTACGGACTCACATATACAGTCAAGTGCATAATGACGTTTTGGTCAATGACAGACTGCATATACAATCGTGGTCCCATGAGATTATAATGGAGCTTAATAATGATAATAAACAATTATGTTACTGATTTATGTATTTACTATACATTTTATCATTATTTTAGAGTGTACTCTTTCTACTTAAAAAATGTGCTATAAAACTGTGTCGTGTTACACTGGCAGCAGCCTCATACATCTTGTTTACCATGTCTCTTGATTACATCATTTGCTGTTGGGTTTGATTTAATCTCGTGTTGTTTTATAAATTTAGTGACGCCTAAGTGTCCAGTGTTTATACAGTCTACAGTCGTGTACAGTCATGTCCGAGGCCTTCACATTCACTCACCACTCACTCACTGACTCACCCAGAGCAACTTCTAGTCCCGCAGGCTCTATGCATGGTAAGTACCCTGTATGGGTATACCACTTTTATCTTTTGTACTTTCACTGTGCCTTTTCTTTTTCTTTTTTTTTTCTTTTTTTTTTTTTAATTAATTTTATTGGGGTGACAATTGTTAGTAAATTTACATAGATTTCAGGTGTACAATTCTGTATTACATCGTCTATAAATCCCATTGTGTGTTCACCACCCAGAGTCAGTTCTCCTTCCATCACCATATATTTGATCCCCTTTACCCTCATCACCCACCCCCCACCCCCTTACCCTCTGGTAACCACTAAATTATTGTCTGTGTCTATGAGTTTTTGTTTCTCATTTGTTTGTCTTGTTCTTTTTGTTTTTTATATACCACATATCAGTGAAATCATAGGGTTCTCTGCTTTTTCTGTCTGACTTGTTTCACTTAGCATTATTCTCTCGAGATCCATCCATGTTGTCACAAATGTTCCTATATCATCTTTCCTTAACGCCGAATAGTATTCCATTGTGTATATGTACCCACTGTGCCTTTTCTACATTTAGATATGTCTAGATGCATACATACTATTGTGTTATATTTCCCCACGGTGTTCAGTACAGTAACATGCTGTCCAGGCTTGTAGCCTAAGAATAATAGCATACACCATAGAGCCTAGCTGTGTAGTGGGCTGTACCATCTAGGTGTGTGTAAGTCACTCTGTGATGTTCATGCAACAACTTAACTGACTACCAATGCATTTTTGAGAATTTATGCCTGTTGTTAAGCTGTGCATGACTATATTTATTTTATACTTTAAGTTTTACCTGATACTACCTCTTTTATTTTGTTGCTCAAATTGTTGCAGCTTTGACAATTGAGAATTCTTTCAGGTTGGCACCTGTGTCCCTTTAAAATGCCTCCTTTCTTACAATTTTTTAGTAATTCCTTATTTTCTGGTAGTAGAAGATACTCTAGACTCATCTGATATTTCTCCTTCCCTAGTCCTCCTAGAATCAGCCATTTCTACAAGGAACCCTAGTTCCTTTTATTGCGCAATTACATTTAAAATCCAAAATCTGGAAGTAGTTATTGTTACTGAGCTGTCATTGCTTCTAGGCTTTCTTACTATACAGAATTAGGTAATGTATACATTCATATCTATAATTGTTTCTGTATCCTCTATTCATTTGTATATATATTAAGCTAAACATGAGTTCATACTTATGTCTCCAACTCTAATCCAGTACTACAGGGTTCATTCTAGCCTCCCATTCTTGTTTATCTGTAACTTCCTTCTCTAATAGTGAGCAACTTGGCTTTCACTATCCACCATCCATTTATTATTTGTTCAATACCAGCATACATGTAAATTAGTTTCAGAATTGTTCACTTATATCCCGTAAGAAACAAATTTATCAACTAGAGTACAATGTTTATATATTGTTCTTTTGTTTTTATCCTTATAGTTTCCAGGTAAAACAAGACTTTCCAAAGTTAACTCAAGGGTGTACCCACACTAAGTGCAGTTGTGTAGTCCAGTTAGATTCATTTGTTGTAGTCTGCATTCCGTCCTGGATCCCTAGACATCCTGGTTGATTTTTTAATTTGGAGACATTAATGCTCATTTTTGGTGAATTATAGCTCTATAGGTTTTTTTTTTCTCTATAGGTTTTGACAAATGTATAGTATCATATACTCACCACTCTGGTACCATACAGAAGAGTTTTATTACTCTCAAAATTCCTCTTTGTATCCCCTTTGTTATTAACCATCCCCTTTCCCCCCAACGCCTGGAAATTACTGATACATATTCCATTCCTATGGTTTTACTTTTTCCAGGGTGTCTTATGAATTGAACCATAAAATATGTAGCGTTTTGTGTATGGCTTATGTCTCTTATCAAAATGTACTTATGAGTCATCCACGGTGTTGTGTGATTCAGTAGGTCTTTCAGAGTTCCTTTTCATCACTGAATAATATTCCCTTGTAAAGATGTTTATCCATTCTCCTGCTGAAGGACATATGGATTGTTTATAGCTTTTGGAAATTATTAATAAAATTGCTATCAACATCTACATGCAGGTTTTTGTGTGGACATAAGTTTTCAGTTCACTTGGGTATATATACCTAGGAGTGTACTAGCTGGATTGTATGGCACATCTATGTTTAAACTACTAACTGTTAACTGAATCCCTTTCCTAGCATTTTGGCCTCAAGATGTGTGTGTGTGGTGCGGTGGGGTATCTTCTGCTGAGCTCAATTGGAATAGAGATCACTTTCATGCCATATATCACGTAGGTGAAAAATGGAACATCCACAGGATGTCTCCTCCCACGGGTACCAGGAAGGTGAAATTTCTGAAAATGACCGCTAGATGGCGGGGTACTTGTTGGCAGCCTGGGAGCTGTAAATCTTTGGAAGATTCTGGGAGACTGCTAAAATTTTATCACCCTCCTCTCTTCTCTTTTCTTGGTAAAGAGATATTTGAGCCACAACCAGGAAATAGAATACAAGATTTGTGGCTCTAGCATGTGCCTCCCTGCTGATTCAGGAAGTTAGCATTAGGTTTCACGTTGGCAAGCATTCCAACAGATAAGCTTGTGTAATGATAAACTTTGGGTTAGATAACAAGTTTTGACCTGGAATGGGGTATGCCACATCATGTCATGTTTGTATCCCTTGCTGACCTCACTGCAAAGTAGAAGCTTGGAACCTTGATGCCTGAATTCTACTAATGCTTAACCTCTTTTGGCCTCCTACCATGTTTCCCTGAAAATAAGACCTAGCCGGATTATCAGCTCTAATGAGTCTTTTGGAGCAAAAATTAATGTAAGACCTGGTATTATATTATATTGTATTATATTATACCATATAATATATAAGATCGGGTTTTATAGTAAAATAAGACCGGGTCTTATATTAATTTTTTCTCCAAAAGATGCATTAGATCTGATGGTCTGGCTAGGTCTTATTTTCGGGGAAACATGGTATTCGTCATCTGTAAAATGGGGATAATAATACCTCCTCATTCACACTCACAGGGTTGTTGGCAGAAATCAACATAAGGTAAATAATATGAAATATACTAAAGAACTTTATAAATTTAACATCACACAAATGTGAATTATTAGTTATTGATTAAATCAGACAGAATATAAAATGCTATACATGTTAGGTGGTATCATACATTAAAAAATCAGTATTGCAGATACAATCTGTTTTCCCATGAGGAAAAATAGATATTTAGGGGGTGGCCGGTTAGCTCAGTTGGTTAGAGCTTGGTGCTGGTAGCACCAAGATTGCCGATGCAATCCCCACATGGACCACTGTGAGCGGTGTGTGCCCTCTTTAAATAATATATAAATATATGGATATTTAATTCTTAAAATGACCCAGTATTGGTGGGTGGCTAACTTTTTTTGTTGTTGTTCTAGCACTTGTAGAACATAGATGTACCATACAATGCAGCTTGATTCCAGATTAAGCTGATTTTGTAGGGTAATTCCTTGCCTTTCCAAAACCCGCGTATTTCAGTTTACCAAGTAAACACTGGTGCACTCAGCAGATATTATTATTTTGGGTTACAATTGGGATTCTTTACTGACTCTGGTCCTAGGTTAAGTACCTACCTTTGGTATGTACCGGGGTCCAGCATCCCGCAGCTTTAGAGATGGCTTTACCTTTAGCCTAGCAATCATCTGTAGTTTCTTCAGCTCACAGTTAAAAGAAAGACTTGGCATTTAAGGAGGAGGAGTGTACATCTTCTCTTCACAGCAGCACAGAAACCAATAGTTGTCAAAGCACTGTCAACATAGCTCCAATTGTTATCTTCCTCCAGTAAAAGGGGCATACGTAGCTTAACCAGAAATAGCTGGTGCCGTGAAGAGCACTGGAAGGATGGGTGTGTGTGTGTGTGTGTGTGTGTGTGTGTGTGTGTGTGTGTGTGTTATGAACAACCTTGTTTTCAGTTACTTACTTTTGTTTTGCCTGTAAATTCTGCATTTTCCCCTCCTCCTGTCAGAACTATTTAGTAAATACGTGCTTTTTTGTTGTTTATAAATGAAGGCAACATCCTTAGTTTAGAAACATTGTGTGCTCATCTGGCTACGTGTGTATAGCTGTGTATGTGGGCAGGTGCTAGGCTTGCGATTGTAATTGTTCCTCAAAACTGAAGCTTTTAAATAAGAGCAAATTGTCTACCTATTGTCAGTCTGTGGCTGAAAATATCTTTAGTAATTGAGCTGTTTCTTCCTCCCCAGGTATCCCCTCCTATGTATGATAAAGAAAACAAAGTGCATGTGTTTAGTTGTCCCTTACCACTTTCTTAGAGGTTTTTTCTATTTTTGGAGAAGCCAAATTCTATACCCCCACACTGTACAATCAACCCAACATTCTTTGCATAGACAAACTTCTTTTCTGAGTGATATCAACCTGTGAAAACTCCCACACATTGTAGTGAAACTGGTTGCTGATGCCATACTCACAGTATAAAGACCCTTTATGAAGCCATTGCCAAGGATAGATTGTTACACAGGTGGGTGTCTGCCCTCTTGCCCTGCTCACTGGAAAATTTTGCCTGGGGTCTTGAAACTAACCCAGTGGTATTTTAATGTTGGAGGTAAAAGCAAGGCTGCAACCTAATTCATTCATCTGCTTTAAAGAGTGTTCTCTTTAAAACATATACAATACTTTATAAATATTAAATTTCATAAAGGGGATTCATTTTGTAAGTTTTATCTGTTATCCTTTGGGAGTTTAGAGGCAAAGTTATTTGTCTAAAACCTTCCATTCTTACCCTAATGGTCACACTAAACAAAGCCAACCAGGATCTTTCTCAAATCCATATGTAGTTTTGTCTGTCAAGGCCTAGGCAGAATACCTGGGGGAAAGCATGTGTAGTACAACTAGTCGTTCTTTAAAATGTCGTTTTCTCCTTGTCCATGTATTCTTGCAGAGTGCCAATAGAGGCTGGACACCCTGGGATAAAAACGAGGTATAGGGAGAGAAGACCTGAGTAACATAGGGAACATTCTAAGGCCTGAGTTCCCAGGAGTCATACAAGTAAGCCCCTCTGAGAATGTACAGGATTTGACCAACTCAGGCCTGTTGGATTAACTCTTTCCTTCCTAGGTAAATATGAAAACATATGAAATTATCGTCAATTTAATGTACTGCTCTGTCATATGTGGTAGGTAGATAGATATTATACAGCAGCACATGACATGTGTTAAATGTTTATTAAATGTAATATAATATATATCATAAAGATCAAGTGATATATCATATAGATACTACACAGTGCATTAAATGCGAGGGATTATTATGATTACAAATGATTAATGGCAACTCCTCAGAACAGTGAATGTCAGACCGTAAGAAATCCCAGTGAGGATTTTATGTTTCTCTGTGATAGACAGAAATTTGTCACTGGAAGCATCCTGTCCCAGTGCAGTAGCTACTGATAAGAAAGTACATTGTAAGCTGATTTAACTTTGATGGTGGGGTGCATGTGAAAAGTATTTTAGGCTCTTCCTGTGCTTTATACCTGTGTGGCTGCTGTAGCCCTGCCCCATCCCAAGGACCCAAGAGGCGGTTGCCCTTACTTTGTGTGTGAGCTGAAAGTCACTCATCTGTCTTAGAGGTATGAGTCGTGTCAGTGCTTCTACTCCAATTGACCCTCTGCCACCTAATGTTCTGAGCATTATCTGAAGCTTTTTCTGAGCCCCCTATTCCAGGCAGAAGCAGACAGAGACTAGATGGACGCCATGCCATCAAGGGAGCCCACTGCCTCCTGGCCCCACCTTGTCATCATTTCTTAGAAGACCTTTTCCTACCTCTCTACCCAGTTAAAATAGCAGCCTTTGCATTTTATGGCATTTTATACTTTTCTAAGATTTTCCTATACATTGTTTCATCCTAGAAATACTTTTGTTCATGCTCCAAAGCCAAAGTGAACTTTTTTTCTTGCCAAAATCATTTAATGTAGTTACTAGCAAACCTAGAACTTGAATTCAGATTTTCTCCTAATTTCTCCTATTTTCAATTATCCACCACCCTGCTTCCATTATCCTGGCTTCTTACTGCAGAAAGGATGGAGATAAGCAAAGTGTGTGATGGTCAGGTACACTTAGACCCACGGAGACAATTTCACTGAGTGAGATGCTAGCAGTGAAAGCACATAGGAAGGTGGGAGGAATTGTATGGGGCCAAGTCTTGAAAGCCATGCAGAAATGTTGGTAAGCGATATGGTAGGAGATAAGGGCCCATGCAGATGGCCTACATGCATGAATGGTCTGTATTAGGGAGTACTTGGGGTTTTCTGGTGTGGCAACCCTTCTGGAGGTTAGAAATGATGGCAGGGATCTAAGCCCCTAAACCTCCTGTTCCTGGCTTGATCAACTCTGAATGTGAAGTACATTTTATTAAAATACTCTAACTTGCTCAGTAGCATACAATGTTAGTTGCCAAATTTCCCAACCTAAGGTCAAAGGGGCCCTCTTACAAGTTTGGAAGTTTCTAAACTCTTTGTCATGGTAATGAGATTTTGCCTTGCCTAGCAGATTCTGCCAGCTGCTAGAGGACCCTCTCTGGCACTCTAAACTGGCAAAGTTTCAAGTAAATGAAGCTCACCTGAAACTAATCACAAGCAAACAAAATAAAGCATGCATCCTTAAGCCACCCTCCCCTCAACCTTTTTAACCTCTGGATTTAGGCTCTGGGGAACTCTATCATTCAACTACCATTTGGTTCTTACCTACTGTCCAGGCTTTCAAATGTCTGTGTCCTTGCCCTGTACTAAAGAATAGCAAGTATCTAAAAACCATTGGTCTTCAGTAACAGCTACGCCAAACCCTGGTAAGAAGGCAAATCTTAGTGTAAATTCCATATACACTGAACCTGAGGCTTGTCTCTTGTTCTCTGTCCCTCTACTCCACCTCTGACTCCCTCTCTCAAACACACTTCTTACACTTTCTTGTTTAATACCAATTGCATATTTGGACAAAAACACAAAACTCCTGCTCTCATCTGTACACACCACCAACCTCTCGGTTCGATTGTCTCTACAGGAGATCCAACAACCTCTTTCAATGTTCTTTTCCAATTGATATGCTCTTATTCTGTTTCTGGAGTGAGGTGGAGCTCCACCAAAGCTCAGAACTGTGGGAGCTAGTATGGAATAATACAAGGAGGATAGGTCTAAAGACTGCATTTGGGACTTAGTTTTCTTTTAACAGTTGTCCAGCCTTTACATTTCTCATACATTTAGGTGCCTTAAAGGTAAGCATAACTTCTCTGACTCTGAATTTGTTTCACCTTATATAAAAGAGAAGTAATACCTGCTTCATAGTTTTATTGCACAGATCAAATAAAATAACAGCTGTGAAATATTTTATAACGTATAAAGTTCTGTGAGGTGTCAGAACTTTATGTCAGGTGGTTTTAGTCAAGAAATGCCACAAAGCACAAAATGTTATCACATCCGTGAACCATGATTCCATGTAAATTATGTTGTGTAGTTCCAGGCCTACTTACAGACCAAGGTTTGCTTTGGTTCAGCTCACTTGGACATTTTGATTAAAGTTGACATTAGGAAAGAAAAAAATCCAACCTTTATCCATGTTTGATACAAAGGCCAATAGCAATTATATCACTTGAATGTAGTTTGATTTAATTTTCCTTTGGTATCTTGGTGAAATTCCCTCAAGAATGCCCAGGAATAATTAAGAGAGAGTGGCTCTGGTGCAGGAAGTACATTAAAGGTAATTAGTAAAATGTAACAAACTTAGATGAAAACTGAATCTACATTCCATCAGCAATTTCCAAGTATAAACTATATAAAATGTATTTTGTGAGGTGGACTTTAGAGAAGCAGAGAGGAAGAAGGCAGGGAGAGCCTGCTGAGGATTTGATGCAGTAAGTCATGATGCGTCAGGAGATTGTAAGAGAATAGTGTGTTAGGAGCAAGGAGGCTCAGAACGTTGTTATGTCTTATTTCATCAGTCAGAACTCTGACATCATAGGTGATTGTAGTGAAGAAACGTGTCTGTCAGTCAGAAAGAAATTTTTTAGATTAAATGGTTAGCTCATAAGTTGAAAATGTAGTGGGTTCCCAAAGTTGAATCAGTGAATGGTTTCTGCACCCAGCGTGTTTCCATGTACCAGAATCCCTCTTCTCTAGGCGTTCTCAGAGATGGAGGACCCAGCATTGATGTTACTGGGACCAGGTTCAAATGAAAGCCTATATTGTCTCTGAAAAGAAATTTTAAAAGTACCAAAGACAAACTGGACACACTACTGGCACACAAAGACTGTAAGCAAAGGGGAAGTCATGTGAAGATAAGAGAAAAATATTGAATTAGCAATTAGGTCTTAATTACTCAAGAAAGTACTGTTTACTTTTACACACACGTGTGCATGAGCACATATGGCTGTTGATGTTAAATTCTGCATACTTCACAGGGCTTTTGTAAGGATTAAATGCAAATCAATATAAAGCTTGTAGTACACAGTAAGGATTGATAAATGTTAATACCCTTGTTAGACATCATGGAATGATACGTCAGCTTAGTGTTGGGCCTTACTTGCATTCATCTAAATGCAGCAAAACTACTTCAGCTAGCTGTTTAAGTCATTGCTAATGTGTAGAATTTAACCCAGTCCCATCTGGCACTGGGGAAAGGCATGTCGCTGTACTTCTCTTTCCTATGACTCATAAGCTCACTATTCCTGCCCTCTTACTTGTATCTTGGCCTTTAGATGAAGCTGCTTCCTTTCAACGTTAGTGGTGGTCCTTAGAGTTCAGAGGAAATTTGGGTTAGGTAAAGAGATGGCCAGATTAAGACAAGAGTCAGCAATTGCATCACATTCATCTTGTTAACTAATTCAAGAAAAGTACCTAAAGTATCCAAAAGCTAAGGAGCATATTTTCAGGAGAGCTATTGTCTTATTTCTTCACCAAGAATGTTTTAGGTTGGCATGACAATGTACTTATATACCATATGTGACAGCAGAATGGATAATCCTGAGAATATTTTTTTAAAAGTAACTTCTCTAGTCACCAAGGATCTGATTTCTTTCAAGGTATCTGATGACCTACTAAGCACCCTTACATTCATTATTTCTCTCATTTGAGTCCCCAACACCCTTGTTAAATAGAAATGGTAGGAATATTCATCTTCATTTTACAGGCTCACATATTAACAAATACTGTGGAACCATGACTAGAACCCAGAACCCCTGACTCCTAGCCTAGCATTCTCGTCTACAGTTGTGACTGTCATGATTCATCCTGAGTCGACCACTTTGATCATTTCACTTCCCTACTTAAAAATGTATTGAAGAAAGGATACCATTCATAACTTCAGGGCCCACCCAGCCCCGTCTCAACAACTTTATATTGTTACTTCCCTGGTCCTTAGTTTTCTCATCAGTAGAGCTGATGATGCTTATTTTCCTGGCTCACAGTGTGGTAATTTTCAAGTGTCAGGATGGATGTTATGGTTTTACTGAACTGGAAAGCCCTCTATAGTCCTCTTACCATATTCACTTAATTCCTTAACTTTAATTAGAACTGGCAGTGGAAAAAGAATATGTATGACTTTCTTAGCTGTACAAAAATGTGTTCTTAGACTAGACACTATTGTGTTGGAGGGGTTTTTTTGGTAAGTTTGACCTGACAAAAATACCTCAAATAAATGCTAACTCTTGATTTCAGATGTTTTTCAGAATGGGAACCTACTGCAATATCATATCTTTTTTTTCTTATTTTTCTTTCAAGGGATGAGTTATATCTAAAGAGGTCAACTTGATTATTTCAAGCAGTATGTTACTGAATTGAAGTTTCCCTATTGGTCCTGGGGTGAGTCAGTCCATTTGTATGGTCCCACCAGAGACTGGACCCCGGTACTCAGCCCAGGTACCTCATAAGCCTGTCATGACTGGCAAGTCTGTGAGCTTTGGAGTAACTCAGTACTACTGGGTGGACCTGAAAGAGCTATTTAACTTTTTGTAAGTCTCCATTTCCTTATCTATTGGAGGAGATAATAATACATATCTCATATGATTATTGTTTGAATTAAAGTAATAAATAATTAAAAGTAATAAATATTAAAAGTAATTAATAGAATATCACTCAATAAAGAGTAACCAGGTGAATTTGTGGATGGATTTCCTGGAGGAAGTCCTTCTGAGTGCGTATCTTAGCAATAGGGAGGGTTATCAGCATCATATCTGAATTAATGATGCCATTATTATAGATATCCATCCTTCCCACCTGTGTTTAGTTGAGTAACAGATTTAGAAAGTGCAGACTTTAATGTATATTTTCTCCTGGGATTTCATCACCATCTGATTTATTTTTCTGGCTAAAAAGTGTAATTGTAGCTTGATTTCCCCTCTCCCCCCATCTCAACAACTTTATATCATTACCTCCCTGGTCCTTAGTTTTCTCATCTGTAATTAGACACAATCCCAACCATCCTCCCAAGAACTAGCTGCCTTTAAAAATTTGAATAAAAAGCTGGTAGTGAAAATAAAGGGTTTTCTCTTTTCCCAAGGAGGAGCAGGAGAGGAAAGGTAGGAGAGGCTTTTATCATCAACTTTTTGGGGTCAGCAACCACTGGTTCCTCTCCCCTTTATTCTCCCTTTCTACCTAAAAACCCCAATGCATTTTGGGTTTTTAAGATTGTCTGGATATGGGGAAAAGGCAAGATATGGTCGCCAGGATAGCCCGAATGGGGAGGGACTAGAAAGTGGGGGGGGGGCGTAAAAATAGGAGTAGACTAGGGCCATGTAAAGCCATCCAGTCTGCAGCGATGGGGGAATTCGGCTACATGGCAGAAGACAAGGTTTCTCAACTTATCTTAAACCATGTCCTGTCACGTTCTACAGCCAGCCACCCACCCATGCTCCATTCAGCAAGACTTTGCAGCCACCAAATAGATTGTAGGAACTTTACCATTACCATTGCTTTTTGGTACCTCAAAATATAGAGATCAATAGGAAAGACAAGGGAAGGACCAGACTATCCCACTCAGGTAGTTCTCCTCTACCATCCCACTGAATTGCTTTGAACACTACTTTCTGTGCCCCCTGCCTTGAACTACACAAAGATCCTGGGGATTCCACCTCCCAATTTAAGACTATCCTGTCAGGAATTTTTTAAATGGTACCCTGGGCTGAGGAGGGAGTAGAAGATGAGAACCACCCGCTATGAGCCAGGTACTGTAATACTTCATATAGATATATAAATATATCAGTTCAGCCTCACAGCAACCCTATCAGATAACTATTACTTTTGTTTGACAGATGAGGAAAGTGGAGCTCAGAGCATTCAAATGATGTTCCCAGCATCACATAGCTATTAAGTAGCAGAGCTGGGACTAGAAGCCAACGTGGTGACTTAATTCATTACTGATTAATTTATTTTCCCCACCCCTACTTCTACGTAGCTCCAAAGAAAGATACTACCTTTTAAGCATTAGCTGTTATTATATCAGGTACTACCTGCCTCGAACCGAAGGCTAAGAGCAGGATTTTTTCTTTTTTTCTGTCTGCCTTTATTTCTTCATCATTTCTGAGGAAGATGCTAGTTTGTTTTCACAGTTTTGGCATTTGATTTTCATTTTAATTTTCAGGGTATGTTTGCACTTAATTGGCATGTTGTCTGCCTTCTGCCAACCTTCGTTGTAATCGAGTCTGGGCTAGAAGGGGATTGAAGAGTACAGCCAAGTGCAGTGTCATGTCATCAGGCTTTCAAACTGGACAATCATGGCAGATTGTTTCTTAAAATTCTGTTTGAAGTATAGCATTCCCCCAGCGCCCAAAGCCCCTTGTTCTTGAGAAAATCTTTGTCCTCTATAAAAACATGCCTTGTGCTCCTTGCTGCTATGGGCCCATATCCCAGGTGGTACTTGGTGTCGGAGTGTGGGAATGTCTTCTGTTACTGTCTTTCTCACACACATGGCAGGGTAGCTTGAGTAGGTCCCAGTTTTATTAGTTTTGCTCTATTTTCTTTTGCACCTTTTTAAAAGCTCCTTGAATTCATTTCATATTTGTACTACTGATTCTCTTACTGTCACATTTAATTATAAAGTATTAGAGTTAGAGTGATCTAGTCCAACCTCTCTATCTAGTACTTATATCTGTTTCTTCCTGTTGCTGAACTGTTGCCCAGCCTCTGAATACTGCTAGTGACAGGGAAGTGTTTTTTCCCTTGCTTTGCCCCACCCCAAACACCCTTTTCATTTTCGGACCTCTCCATTGGTTCACATGTTTCACTTATTTTGTGATAGCTCTTCAGGTATTTGAAGACAGAAAACATATTTCTTGAATTTTCTTCCCTGAGTTTAATGTCAGTTTTGTGTCCCCTCATTCTGGACATTTACCTCTACATGGGTTTCAATTTGTCTATATCCCTTATCAAAGTTGACTGCAACATACATTTGTCCCCTTTCTGCCATCTTAACGACACCAAGTGTCCTTTGTTCAAGTCCTTCTTTATATTCCTGTAGATTAATCATTTTTAAATGGTAGGTCATTACCACTATTTTAATTAAAACACATACATTTATCTTCTCCTTCCCATGAACCCTCTTTCGCCCCCACAAAATCAGCATTCTAATTTAGCATGGCATTATGTGGCCTAACAGTGCCTGACATATGAAGTGCCTAAAAGGTCATCTTCTGTTGTTTTTGCCTTCCAGAGTAGTTGAATTAAGTTCAAAGTCAGGATGTTTTTGAAATCTTAAATCTCTCTAGGGATGTTTTTCATAACATCTTCAAACTGGATAACACTACAATAAATGAAGTATGTTCCACTGGATTAAAAGGTTATTTCCCTGGTGTGTCAAGGTACCAGAGAACATGAAACCTCCCATTAGGCCCTGGACATCTCTGGCTGTCAGTGCAGCCATCCTGTCTCAGTGAAAACTTTAGCCCATCAAACTGAATCTTGAGTGACAGCAAGACAAAGAAAAGGAGTCAGAAATAAACAAAAGGGATTAGGGTCACTGATGAATCGAGGAATATGGTTAGAAGAGGAAGGAAGACCCAGATGTTGAGCCACTGAGCTAGGACAAAAGTGTAGCCATTATAGCTGCTGCCCAGGAGCCTGATAGTGTGTGTGTGTGTGTGTGTGTGTGTGCACACGCGCATGCGCGCTCGCGCGCGCGCGCGCACACACACACACACACACACACACACACTCCACCTTTGTCTGGTAGCTTCCAAAAATAAAGGCAGGTGGAACACACAGAATCCTGACACCAGCAGCAGCTGCTTCTGACAGGATTGGGGAAGAAATGTACAATAATCAGAGGAATACAGGAAGGGACATGAGGTGGAAGAGAGTAAAGAGTTCCCTCAGTGTGTATATTTTATGCTCATCTCATTATTACACAAAAGTTAAATCAGAACTTTTCACATATGTGAATTTTTCCTTGTACATGTAATTTCGATTTTTTAATGAAAAAATTACATGACTCAAAATGAATTAAATGAATTATTGATTGCTCAAAGATAGAAGATCCTTAGATATAGTTCAGCTCCCTTATTGTATAGCGAATAAAACTTAGGAGCAGAGAGGGGAAGGAGCTTGTCTGAGGACACCCAGCTACTTATAGTTGTACTTTGTTTATTATAGCATATCACCTCTTCTCTATGAGTTGTTTATACATATGTTTTGAGTTTTGGAATCTTTATCATGACAAATTAGATTCATACAGTAGTTCTGAGATATACAGAATTCTCTTTTTTTCCATGCCATGAGGTGTGTTTTATTTTCATTAATCATACAAATAATTTTCTACAATATCCCAGGGCAGTCCGGAGAATTTGGCAGTCCGATTGGGGACGATCCCCTCAGAGACCCACAAGCCGATGGCATGGGCGCGGAGAGCCCGGGTTCACAGTGCAGCTTGTCGCTCGTGCCCATCTTGCAGGTGGCTCCTTCTCCACGTCACGACTGGAGTGTCCAAGATGACGGGGGTGGGGAGTCCTCCAGGTTCTTAAGAAATTTCACTCCGCTTTTCCTGCTCAATGGTCTCTTTGGTCGGCAGGGTGTTCTTCTCCTGCGTCTCCGTCTTCTTCAGTTTGGCCTTATCGAAGCTGGCGATTTCCCCCATGTCGGGCTTGTCTGCCATTTTCTTAAAACAATCCCTGGTCTTCGCTTCCAGCCGAGATTTCTGGTTACCGCTCCCGTCGCTGCAGCAAGAGACCAGAATTCTTTAGTTTAACTGTGATCATCTCTTGTTCGTGTCTCTCTCACCCTTAATATTTTTTAACTTATATGGCTCCTCATTTAAGCATGTTTTCTGTATAACAAACTCTGAGCACCTTGACAATGTGTACTTAAAAGCACCATACCTCCATATTTCTAACTGCTATGTTCAAATCCTGGGAAGTACTAGCAAGTGGAATTAGCCAAGCAGCATTATGGATAAGAATGTACTCTCTTACTATCACTGATTCTGTCATCCATCATACTGACCGGACTTTAACTGGGAGGAATCAGACTAGACAGAGCTTGGCTAGCCAGGCCTGGAAACCTCCTGTGGACCTGTTTGCTATAGCACTCCCATCTGCTTGCTCCATGTCAGTCCCCAACCAAACCTATAGATTTCCCATCTATAACGGCTTGCTGGCGAGTTGCCTCCTTTCCAGTATAACAGCTAACATCCTTGTCAGCTTCATTATCCAGGTTGGACATGACAGTTGAGTTTATTACTCACCTTGCTTTAATCTCATGAAAATCCTGGCACTTGTATTTCTGAGGCTAATCTGGCCTGGAAGCCAACCAGCGCTAATCCTCCTTTCCCAACCATCTATTAAGTCCTTGACCTCTCTCTTCTGTCTGTATAGGAAAAGGATCTGAAAGGGAGGCTGAAAAGGGGAGGAAGGGAAGGAGTACGGGAAGGGGAGAAGGTTGGGGGAGGCATTCCAGGCAGACTATCAAATGCAAGACTCCTGAAAGCAAAAAATAATATACTAGACCTAGTATATTAAAGGAACAGAGAAGGTTAGAATATTTGACAGTAAGGGGGGAGGAGAACAGAATGAAAGGGGAATACAACTTGAGAAGTTGAAGATTGATTGAGAAGCTTGTTATACGCAAGGCAAAAGAGAAATGTTTAAGGCAAGTTGTCAGGCCTATGATTCTGTGGCTGTTGTTCATGAAGTTCCTTTAGCCTGGAACGCCTTTCTCTCCTTAGTGCTTCCCCACCTCCTGAAAGACCATCCTTCAAGGTCCATCGCAAATGTTGCTGCTACTAGTGAAACATTTCTTGACCTTGTGAGATTGGCTTTACTAGATTCCCTTTTTTCAAAAGGGAAAACTAAGTATCCTAGATATTAACTTGATGATCAATTATTTGGGGCTTTGTGCTCAGGCAATAATTATTGCACTTCAAAAAGTGCAATAATTTCTCTTCATTTGGAACTCCCATAGAAACTTTTTGCCTCTCTTTTACTGTATTATACATTTATTTACTATATATTTGTTAGAATTTGTCTATGGTTTGTTTTTCCCAGTAGACTCTGAGCACCTTGAGAACATGGATCTAGTCTGACTCACCTGTCTTTTCTACTACGTACCCTGACCACAAATGGTGCCTACTCAATTGCTGAATTGATTTATACTGATCTCCCAGGGATCAGCATCCATAGACATGTCCCGGGTCCATAGACATAAACGTAATTTACTTTCATGCCTTGCTTTTTTTTTCCAGTTGCAAAAGGCCAAGGGCAGCCCCCAACAGAAATGTTGGTGTGGGTCATCTAGACTCTGACACCTGAGACTCAAAGGTCTTTGGGAAAGAGCATAGCAGCCTCCTGTGACAGGATCCTCAGACCCAACCCAAGGGAGAGACAGGTAGGAGGGGTTGTTTTTCTGATTTAATTGAGCATTTCATGGCTTCCAAATACTTGTCTCCATGCTAATGTTACTTTATTGCCATTACAGTCAGCAAAGCAATTTGTTGTACATTATTCAAAAAGTATTAATCCATTTTAGCTCAAAATAGATTTTTAAAAACCCACAAAGTTTGTCCCAAAATACCGATCACTGGGGAAAAGCTGAAGCAAGCACAGAGCTGTTTGTAGCCATAGAAAATTATAGTCCCTCTCCCAAATCATTTTTATAAGTAGCCAGGGTATAAATAAATACAAATGTGGGAAAACGTATACTTTTAGGTTGTCTCGTTTAGAGGTGAGATTTGAAAAGTTAATATCTATGATACTCAGTTTTCCTTTCTTTTAAAAAAATGGGAACCTAGTATTGCCAACCTCACAAGGTGATTATAAGTCCAAACTAAGATAACTTCTGTAGCTGTATGCAGCCTACCACCTAGTGGGCATATTCACCCCTTTTCTTTCCCCTTCCCAACCCAATCTCTCACATCCCTTCTATCTCTTTTCTTGCCAAAGTGTGTTTCTTCTATTCTTAACCTCATAAGATTCCCTTTACTTCAGAGCTGTAAATCCTGGATGCTTGGACAGATTTTTCTGTTAGAGGACATTTATGTTCTTGTGCTGTCTGACAAGATTGGATAAGTCTTGATACTTAATTGTATTGCTCCTATATATATATTATGGTACATTAATTTTTACTAATAATCAATACTTATCTGAGGCAGCTGTTCTTTATTTCATTACCTGAAAGGGGGTGGGAGTATAGATGTGTAACGTGGAAATTTGTATTTCTATCGCCTTTTTGGGGGCAGAAATGGTAAGGGTTGGAAATGGTAAGAATAATAGAGAAAGCATTTTGTGTTTTAAGAAAAAACACCTAGTCTCTTGGTCAGGAGACTTGGGTTCCTTTCATTGATCTGCCATTATGTTATTTTGTGACCTTATTTTTTGTTTCTCCATGCCTTGGTCTTCCTGGTGATAAAAAATGGACTTCGTTGTTGCTAGCCTTATTAAGCATAAGGGATAAGAAGACACTAAATTATTGAAATCTACAAATAATTTGCCCCTTATCAAGTCCTTCCAAGATGGAATTAATGGAGCAGTTAAAGAGGCAGTAAAATGATACCTGAAGTTCTATTGAGTTCCTGAAAAAGAAAAGTGCACAGAGTAATCCATGATGGCAGTATGAATCCATCTGACCTACAAGGTCATCTCTGAGGCACAGGCTCAGCCACCTGATCTACTGACAGCCAAACAGCTATTACAAGAATCTCAATTGTATGCTCACTTATCCAAACACATGTATATACTATAAAAGGTAGGTCCAGCATTGAGGAAACAGGAAGGAGGAAGCAGACAATTTTACATGATTCAATCTATATGATATTTTACCTATCTAAGCGTATTCCCTTATCTGTGAAAAAGAAGTCTGTCTTAGGTAATCATCCAGTTTAAAACATATTAGATGATCCTGGGTTTCCCCTAATATTTATATATCAGAATTGCGCGAATTTCTTCTCATGTTATACAAGACCTGACTTGAGCATAGCCAATAAACCACATGTGCCAGGGTAAAGAGAAAGAGATACTTACTTGTTATATTTACACAGAAAGAAGGGCTGGGGATTTCGAAAAGGTCTCCTATCATTTTGCATAAGCCTACCATCCAGGTGGGTGAGCAGGTGATGAGGGGATATAGGTATGTGTTCTATGCCCTAAAAATGCCAGATGATGCTTGGACTTTTTCATAAATTCCAGACATTCTTTGTAGTGACATTTGAAACTCTTACTGTGGAGATCAGAGTGAAGGTCCTGAAAGTTGAGAAAGAGGAATGAATTCTGTATCTCTTTCATCTTTAGCATGTGTGTGCATATCTGAATTGGCTTGTTTTTGAAGAGATTCAGATGATCTGAAGTAGAAATGAGGCAAACAGAAATAAAGCCAATCTCCAGAAAAACACACCCCTTAAGCCCAGGTTACTCTGGACTCCACTTTGCATCCTTCCTAATTGGTTAAATGTGTTACTGTCTGGAAGCAGGTGTAAGTTTTCAGATTTCAGCCCCATCCTCAGCCTGCTTATCTGCTTTTGAATAATATGGTGGCCTAGAAGGGATACAAGGATCTAGGATGTGAGAATGAAGTGTGAGTGTCCAAAGTGACTTCTATGGTAGGTATAAAATATGAAACAAAAACAACAGCAGCAATGAAGCCAATCTGCAAACAAGTCAATTCCAGTGAAATAACCTTAAAGTAGAGAAAAAACAAGTTCAATGACTGATATTATATATTTGAAATGTGCAGGTTGGACAGCCTTTGGACTTGGAATGAAACAATAAAAGGTTCCATTCATGGATAACCAACAAGATAAGGCTGTTGTTGCCTCAGCCAACGGAGAAAACACTCTGATTAATGGGGTCAAAGAAAATGGTAAGTGCATTTAATTATAGTATATAATATCTCTACCAGTAGTCCTTTGTTATTGTTATAGGTTTTTAGTATCCACAAAGTTTGGGTAGCTTAGGTGTATGATGCCTTTGAGATTGATGTTAATCCTAAACTTTATTCAACCAAATCTCCAAGTGGGCTACAAAGGTCTGTAAGACATATCTAATCCAAGCCCTTTGCTCTCCCAAATCATGTCTGTCAGATGAATACTTACCATTTTTGCTGTATATACTGCACACCCACGTTTTTGGCCCAAAGTTTCAGAGGGAAAAATCTTTTTTTTTTATTCAAATTTTTGTTTGTTTACATTTAGGTACTTGGTTTTTGTATTATAAAGGAATTTCAGCATTTACTTTTTAACACAATAGTACAAGAGATTTTATTGAACAAATAATTACAAAACACAAGAACAGATACAAGGTACAAGATATTGTATGTACTGGTAACACATTTACAATATTTACACATCCCAGAAGGCCAAGAAACCTTCGTCATTGCAAGTTCATTGTAAGTTCCACAAAACAGATTATCATATTCCAGGGTATTATTTTGCATACAGATATCGTTATTGATTTCTAGAGTTACACTTTTAACTCATAAGCATAAGTAAAAGAAGTAAAAACATTTATATAGATACGGAATTAGCACTACCCATATATAATGCATATCCTTATTTTTCCCTCACAAATTTGGGCCTAAAAGTGCACATTATACATGGCAAATATAGCAAGTTCCTCAGAATTCCTAGGGAATTAGAAATGTGCTCTGATGTGAGGCTTGGGACATGTAGATTCAATAGGAGCTTCCAGAGCAGAGGCCTGAAGGATGGGACTGAGCCTCATAGCCCAGAACCATGAATGTACCATTAGAGCATTTTCTTACCCTGAAAGCTTTGACTTTACAGTTGATCCAGCAGTCACTCCAATTCTTTCTTCATTTCTGAGGAAAGTCTGTATCTGAAGAAAAAGGTGAACCTAAAGATATCATTTTTTTTCACTAGCATGAGCAGTCAGTGTGAAATCGGAGTTGTTCTTTAACTTTGTCATTTCCATTTCTCAACCTGGAGATGCTGACGCTTAGCACATATAGTAAGATGAAGGAGCAGGAACTGATCAAAGGAAACAGAGTTAATGAGTCTAGTCTAAGACCTTTCATTTTACTCCTGTCATTTCCCCCCTTTTCTCTAGACTCAGAAGACCAGGATATGGCAATGAAGTCCTTTACAGCTCTAGAGGCTGCTGCACCAATCCAGCCTATACCAGTGGTTCAGAAAGACACTGTGATGTACCCCAGGGCTCTCCTGCCTCTGCCCTCCAAGAAGCCTTGTATACAGGGCCCTCCATCTCCTTTGGGCCTGATTGAAGCACCTGAGCATGCTGCTAATAGCGCTTCTGTGAATGCCATCTCCCTCACATCTGGCGTTGCAAAAGGCCTGAACACGTGGTCACTGCCCAGTGAGTGTGAGAAAGCTCCGTTCGCCATAATGGAGCCTGCAGGCATGTCCGCTCTGAATGGGGACTGCCTCATGCAGCCAAGCCGGACTTGCTTGGGCTGCTTCATGGAATCCAAGGATGCAGTAGATCCTGAGCCAGGCATCAGTCTAAAAGTCGGTGATCTCAATAGAGATTATGAAACCTGTGCAGTCTCTGATATAGGGATTCAGTGTATTAATGCTGGAGAAAACATGAAATATGGAGAGCAGCTGCTCTCAGACCAGCTCCTCGGCTTCCCCCTACACAAATCAAGGGCCGGAGATAGACGAGAAGCCGAGAAACCTGACGTCGACTTGGAGGATCCAGCTCAGAAGAGTTATTATGAGGCGTTACTCTTAGATAAGTGCAATACAGAAGAGGCTTTGCTGGCAAATTCCAATCAGGATTGGGGTTACTTTGAGACTTTCATTAGTGAGAGTAAGATTGAACTGCTTGACCTCTGTTCCAAGAATGAGTTGTCTGTCAACCTGTTCTCTGAAGAAGATGTGGATAACTACATGTTTGATGATGATGAGTCAACACTGGGCAGTGACGTCTGCTCCCTAAAAATTCGATACGAGTCCTTCCAGGACAATGTTCGAGACAAGACCACCCTCCTGATGCAGGAGGATGCCCAATTCAACTTTTTCCCCAGTGTCTTTACTACCTGCCCCAAGCGGGAGTCTAAGAATGGGGCCCTGAAACAGAGCAGCGATCTTTCCCAATTCAGGGTCCCTGATGTGAGTATCATCTGGGGTGAGGAAGACAAAAACGTGGACAAGAAGAAAGACAAAGAAGAAGGACAGGAAGACAAAGGTATAGACAAAAAAGATGGAAAGGAAAATGGAGAAAAATCTGCCTTAAATAAACCATGCACTGGGACTGAGGGAGGGCAATTTAAGAATCCAAAGCAGGGCCATATTGCCAATTCCTTGGAGGCCTCAGGGAATTTCAGTGATGACAGTTCCTTCATTGAGGTCTCTTATGATGCCATGGGGGAGATCAAAGACTGTAGCCGCTACATGGCTCGGGACACTAATTCTGGCGGCTCCTCCTCCCAGCAGAACTATGGGCTACGAGCCAAGAGAAAAGTCAGGTACAGTGAAGATTATCTATATGATGTTGACTCACTAGAGGGTGAAAAAGTAAATGAGAGAAAGGAATGGCTGCCAGGTGGTTCCAAAGAGGAAGACGATGATGAATGGTGTCCCAAAAAAAGAAGAAAAGTAACCCGTAAAGAGCCCCCTGTTATTATCAAATACATTATCATCAATCGCTTTAAAGGTGAGAAGAATATGCTGGTAAAGTTGGGTAGGGTGGATGCCAGTGAGACAACAGTGAATTTGAGTGAGAATCAGCTAAACAAATATGCCAAGCTGGCCCCCTTGAAGGGCTTCTGGCAGAAGAAGAAAAAGAAGCAGGTAGACAGTAGCACAGACTCCAACAAGACACACTTATGCCCAAAGCAAAGCTTTGAAGCAGGTAGCTTTGAGGTGTCATTCCTGCCACCTGCTCGCAAACGAAAATCTAAACTTGGCAGCAGGCACAGAATTCAAAGAATCCCATCCGTGGAAACTTCAGCAAACGGTAAGCAGGTTTCATTCTGCAGTGATCAGAGGCAAGCCAGTAATCGCAAAGAAGATGGAAGCCTGAAGGGTATGTTGAAATCAGCACCTATGGCTGCCCCCAGCTGTCCAAATGGATCACATTTAAATGACATCACATGCCCTGACTCAGTGAAAGTCAAAGCCCAAGATGCAGAATTTAAGGGGCCAGAGAGGAAAGTGCTCAACAAAATCAAATTTAAAAGTGAAGCCAGATTAAAATCTAAGAAAATCAAAGCTGGGCAAGAAAGCAGGCCAGTTGTTCAAATGAGCACTCTTTCAGAAGACCAATCCTCCAAGGTTAATTTAAAGAATGAAGGTATTCCTGGGACCTCAAACACTTCCCATCTATCTGAATTTCATGAAACAAAGGTTGCTAAGAATTCTACTTTCCTACCAACAACCTGCTCTTCTGAAATGCCTCTATCATCTGCTAATGTTGGCACCAATATACCTGTTATCCCTGGAGGGTATCTGCAGACATTGTTAGATGCTTCTGACTTGTCAAATAATACTGGTGTCTCATACTTCACTCACCATTCTCCAGAACAAAATGAAGGCAGTGTCACTCAAACAGAAAAATCTTTTGTACCTCTCCAGCGTGCCCAGGACTGTGTGCTTTCCTCACCCTCCGAGTCTGAGCTGCAGCAATCATCTCAAAACTTCAAAATGGAATCAAGCAACTATGGATGTGTGTGGCCCAACAAGCCTACTTCTGGTTCCCAGGAATTCATGGCTGAAGTCTCCAGACAGACAGCTCCAACCCAATCCAGTGAATTTGGAGTCTCCCAAGTAGTGTCCATGGAAAATAACCTCACAGCTACCACATATAGTCAAGTCTGCCTCAATAGTGGTGGCAGGAATTGCAACAAGGTCCTATATGCCTCTGTGCAAGACACTCAACTGTCAGCTGATGACTCTTACCAATTTAATCATGGGGAGATCTGCTTTCCTTTCCAGCATGGCCCAGTCAATATGGATGATGGTCGACTCTTTAGCTTTGATTCTATGGCACCACTCTCTGTCAACTCAAGCAATTATTGCTCCTTAATTTTGACGTCCTGTGAAAAAGATGGTGACGATGATATCACTGATGACTTCCTGGCCCACTGCAGCCCCAAGCTTGTGATCCAGCAGAGCATTGATGAAATAGCACCACTAAAGGAATCCACTGACCTCCTGGATATATCCAACTTCACTCCTGACAAATTCCGCCACTCTTCCCTCTCAGAGATGTCCCCACCTGACACCCCCACTCTTTCCCCTCAAATTTCCAGATGTGAGAGTGTCAAGACACTAGGAACACTGAAGGGGTTCCAAGAGGGGGTCCCAGGACCACTGGGCAATATGGACAAGATCAAGTGGGACTGCAGTACCCTTCCACAGCAAGGCCAAGTGGAAGATGGATTTTCTTTAAATAACCATCAGTTTCAGTTCCATATGTTCAATGACGAAGATTCTGTCAGTCTACTCCAAAAAAACCCTTGCTTGTCAACGTTTAATGATCCATCTGGTCAAATGAATGCAAACAACAAACTGCCAAAATCAAGAAAGAAAAGTTCACCCAGCAAGAGTGGGGCTATGAACCAAAGCTCATCTCAGAAAAATACCAGGAAAAAATCCCCCAAAGCCACCAACAAAGGGACGGAAAAGCCATCTGGTAAAACTTCCCGCCAGGTCCCTAAGTCAACAAAGAAAGGGAAATACATGGCTGCAATCAATGGAGAGAAAATGCAAGTTGGCATTGGCCGTGGGGGAGGTCAAATCAACAGCATATCTTCCACAGGGAAGACATTGGCTGACTGTATCCAACGTGATGGCCCTGGGGCCTCAATGAAGATGCCAAGTCAGACGGGACTTTCTGGAGATTGGGCTTTGGGGAAGGAGAGCAGCCCAGGCTGGAGCGACATGAGCTTGGGCACAAACACCAACAGCCTCCTGGATGATGACCAGCGGGAATTTCAGGAACCTTCCTATATCTTGTCCAACATTGCTTCCGGTATGGCGGATGTGCAGAGATTCATGATGGCCTCCATAGAGCCCTTTTGGGAACCCATGGAACACCACGGGGACCCCAACATAGTCTACTCCCCAGAATCCAATAGTCTAAAATTAAAAACCCTCAAAATATTGGCTGGGACACCACACGAGTCTAAGAAAAAGGTCAACAGCGGGTTACCAGGAGCCACTAAGAATCACAGGTCCATCAAGGGTGTGAGTAAAAGCATTGGGAAAGCAGCAGTAGATGATTCTACTCATGCCAACCTGCCTGCTTATAATGAGGACTCTCGCTCTGCCATCTTTGATAAAAAGTATAATAACCTGAGCACTTTAGGCAATAGCGGACCGACACACAAAAAGTTGTATCGTCACAAATCCAGCTCCAAGGCCCTGAGAGATGAGAAGTGTAAAGGAAAGCGCATGGAGCGGGAACAGGTCCACAAGGATGAGGCTGGGACAGCTTCTTTTGAAAAACTGAGGTAATACCACACCGAAACGGCTGAGATGATGCATCCTTAGCTAAGCCCACAGTCTGTCATTTTTCCCTCTTGACAGCAAAAGTTTGCATGCAAGAAACTTTCCCATTCCCTTCTTTTTCAAATGAAAAAGAAAAGATAAAAGTGCATGAAAATCTGTATACCTTTAAGCCACCCCAAAAAATTGGGCAATTTGGCTGTGGCTTGGCTAGGGATAAGCTCTTTAACAAGGCTACTTTTTCTGCTATTCAGCATTAGTTTTTACTTATTGACAAAACAGAACTAAAATATGCTCTTGAATGATTTTGGGAAGGAAGGGTTTTACAGAAAGAAAGAAATTTCAACAGAATTCAAAAGTTACACAGACAAAAAGCCAAGATCATTTAAGCAAAAAGAGCATAATTTGGAAAGCAAAATCTCGTTGTGCAGCAATTAGGAGTGCTTTCTAGTGCCCCTGCTGTCTGTATCTTTTTCTGCATCTAGAATGATGTAAACAAATTTCTATTGTATGACCCCTTTGTGGGACATACGCTAAAGCTAACTAAAATGGCGTAAATTGTTGGGTTTTTCTGCAGGGGTTCCGACTACAGTCTCCTAAAAGCAGAAACAGCATTTTGGGTTTTACCTGTTTGAAGAAGAGGCTCGCATTTTCCAGAAAGACATTTGATGTTTGTGTTTTATTTCTTTCAAAATATGCCTTGTGGTATGTATGTTCACATGTAAGTGCTTAAAGAAAAGAATTTTAAAGTGTGAGAATAAGTCTTTGGAAGCAAACTTTAATCTGATGTTCTACGTAAAAGACTTTAAAGTCACACACTTGCACACGTAGTTTATGCGCTATTTACCCAAGAAAAAAAGGAAAACATTGTGCCAAACTACAAACAAGTGACTCTGTTGTATATATTTTTCCTTCTATATCAACATTTGGTTGTGAGTATTTGGGGAGCCTGTCCCTGTTGATTTACTAGAAACATTCCAGTGATTCTCACTCTTAACCACCCCCACTTATGTGGATAGCACCTATAGATCACAGTGGGAAAATATGTTGTGCTACACAATTTACCAAAACTTAAAGGATATGGTTTGACATGTGCCAAATGTCCTTACTTCATTTCACAGATTCACCCCAGTTCAAAGCTCATAAATGAGTTTCTAAATATATATATATATATATATATATATGTGTATACATACATTATTTAAAAAATTTTAACTCTACTGCCCTGTGTGGAAACATGAAGAATTAAACATGGCACAATACAGCTTTGTTTGTTCCATTGTCTAAGGGTTAAAATGTTGGAAAAGTCTGGAAGTCACAACAGCTAAGTCCATCAAGGACCCAAGTATATACATTTACAGAACCTTTTACAAGGAAACAAAACAGCTGCTTTAAAGTTTGTTTTCTAAAAGCAAAATCTGTAGCTGAAAATTTATTTAAAGTGCAAAGTTATATTGCTGATACTTTATATCTCAGTTTTATATATTTTATAATAGTCTGGGATAAATTATAAAATAGCTATAAAATCAACACTAATGATAAATGAAGTACATAGATTGCTTTTATTTAAGTAGTTTCCTAAATGTTCTATTCCAGTTTTGTCAAAAGTGCATTCATATCATGGCTTTAGTGTTCTTTAAGTGTTTAATCTTGCAATGCCAATGTCATTTAAAGAAAATGTTAAGGCATCTCAGATAACCTGAACAACTCGTGGTAACAACCAACTCGGGCCATACCTACTTAGTCTGAGGATGACTAGTATTTGATGCCACACACTAAACTTAAATTTCCATTTTTTATATAAATTTCTGCAATCACATTTTTATTCAGTCCTACCAATCCCCCTTTTTTAAAAATTTCGCAGCCCCAACATCCCTCACTACTAGCTTTTTCTTTGCCTTTACTTACCACTTGACTTCTAACATTTGATCTATTTTCCTTGCACAGTTGAAGGCCTGTGTGTCTGATGACTGATGCATTATGGCACAGATAAGATAATGGATGTGAAAGCGCTTTGTAGATCATAAAGTGCTATACAGATATAGGGGATTGATATTATTAATGTTGTTGGTTGTTGTTGTTGTTAATCTTACTATCTTACTAATATTGTTGCTAACCTATTAACTTGTGAATATATAGGCTGTGGGTGGGAGGGTGGAGAATAAGTGGGTGGGGGAAAGGGGGATTTTTAAAAAAGGGAAGATGTTTCAAAAGGAATAATTTAAGCAAAATATGAACCTACCTAGTTATTGCCAACTGAATATACTCACAAACATTTGAAAGTAGTCAGAAAGAAATGGAAGGAAGCCTGTCCCATGTATTCGTTTACACACTTCCCAGCCCATGATTCCTTTCACCAGCCTGCTCTGCTACTTACAGCTAGGTAGTCAAGTGAACAAGCCTGTGTTCTTGATGGTGTGAATATGTGTGTGTAGGATGAGTGGGTGAGGCGCATTTTGTAAAGCTGCTTCAGACCTGTTCCTGGGCTTTGATGCTCTATGTGTGATAAGTCCTGGAAAATTTCTTAGTGGAAAGGAACCAGATAATACATGTCTCCAGCTCTACAGCTGCCATCCAAAAGGGAAAATCATCAGACTGGAACACTTTCTTCTATTTCTCCACTCTGATAGCTGTTGGTAGTGAATTGTATGGCTGGCTCCTAGGAACTGGTCTTTGCTTTGTTTTTGTTTGTTATGTTTTGCAGCTGAATTTTGGTTTGGAATCACCAACTCTGCCAGAGTTCAAAGTCACCTGCTAGCAATCAAAGAAGAACTAAAGAAAATGTTCCATGATGCAAAGTGTCTTATAAAAAGTAAATATGGGAGCAGTTGTCCCAGTTTTTCTCAGTATCAGTTCAGCTTTGGAGAAGGGGTGGGGGTGGAGTACAAGGACAGCCTGAAACTTGGAAACAAACAATTTCCTTGTCAGATCTGCTATCATTAGTCCTTTGGAATGGATATTCTTTCAGTTTCTCCTGTGGAGCTCATTCGGAGCCAAGTCTAGGGTATGGTTCATCACTTTCTCCAGTACATGATGTTCTGACTTCTTCAGTTTTGAGGGCTTTGTTGGTCCTGTCTCTGCTCTCACAATTTTTCTTCTTTCTGTCACAACATAGTAGGCCTGACTTTTTGAAGATCCCTCATTCAACCAGCTGCCTTTGTGGAGTAAGGACCAATGATATAAATAGAGTGTTTTGCCCTAACAGTGGTATCTCAAGTCAGATATATGAAGCTTTCCCTGGTCTGAAATTACTAATTGCCACTACCTACTTAATCTTTCCTGCAAATGGTATTCTCCCTTATTTTCCTTACTTAATCTCACTCCTTGGTCTGAGAATTTTTCTTCTTTTATAATCTTATATTCCACCTCCCCAAAATGTCAGAATAGAAGACCCTTAGGCAGGCTGCTTTCTTGCAGAAGTTTTTCCTTACCTTTAATTGCCTTGGCCACTTTCAAATCCAAATTGAAACATGCTCACCCATACACACAGGATTATATCACACAACTGAGGAAAGTTTTCCTTTTCCTCAAAAACCTGTAAGAATAGACCTTATCCCCTTTTCTGCCCTGTTAGGTGCTGGACTATGTGGAAAGAGTGGCCTTGACCAAGGTTCTTTGAGACTTTGGGATTATGTTTGGGCTGTGCAAACTGGCTTGAATCAGGAGCCTCTCGAGTGTTTCATGTGCCAGCTTCCTACCAGCTTTCTCTTCTGACTTCTTGGTACTCTGTGCAATTATGTGTTAAGGCCTTACCTTCTCCAAAATGTTTTCAAACCTCCTGCACTCCCTTCACCATCACTTCTTTAGCTATGTCCCTGAAGTCTTTGGTGCTAGGTGGGCTTTTGTGACAACTTACATCTTGGAACTCTTCCTTGCTGGGATGCATCTGTATGTGTGCTAGTGGGTGGGAGATAAGTGTGTGCGAACAGAGAGGCATAAAGGATGCTTCCCAAGCTGAAAACAACTGGCTGGGTCCGCAGAGTGAGTGAATTTCTATTTTAGTGGATAGCTCTTGCCAAGCTGAACCAGTCTGATGCAGGGCATCCAAGAATTGAAGAGAGCTAAGTTTCTGTACTGAAGAGGAGAATGGAGCACGCACTTGTTCCAACTAGTGCTAGAACTAGAAAGATTTGTTTCCCCCTGTATTTTTGAGAAGTTTAGTTTAAAGAATTTCTGTTTTCGTTTAGGGTTTTTTTTTTTTAATGACTGGCCACAACTATAGGAATATGTCCTTCTTATGAAATAAAACTAATATGAGATTTGTTTTCTAATCATAAAATTCACTAAGCAAATCATTACATTTAAAAGGTTTAGTACCAAAATCAAACATTTTAGTAACAAATAGGGATCTTGTCAACACAATGTGAACCAGGGATTTTGTAAAGGTTTCTCAAGTACCTGAATAAAAGAGAGAAAAAGATCGGCTGTGCTGTTTAAACTTGGGAAACACTGTCATCTGCTTGAAAGTCCTCAGCCAGCATAGCATGACTTTGAAGGCAGTACTCAGGCTATCCTTTAAGGCACGTTTTTTACTCAGAGCTCCCATTACAGCTACATGATACTTGACATGTACTTTTTGTTTCAGAATCATAACTAAGAGGTAAAACATTAGAGAAGGACAATGTAAAAGAGAGATGCTTTGTACAAAGTCGAAGGTATGAATGAGGCTTTTAAAAATCAGTGTCTTGGGTAAATAGATACGAAAGAAACACTCATCAACATGACATAGAAAGGATGTATGTCCATCTAACAGGCTCATTGGTTTCTGAGTCTTAGAAAGACATCCCCTTCAAAAAGAAGAAAGGAGATACTGAAATCGTTTTGCCTCTTTGAGAGATGCCTAGTTTTACAGCACAAAAGAAAAGGCTTAGAATGAAAACCAGAAGAGGCCTTTTGTTTTGGACTCCCAGTGAGGAGGGTAGAAAGCTGTAGCACTCACTAGAGTTTGCTGCCTACAGAGTTTTGAATGTACTAGTCCTTAATTTAATTTCCATAAAACTGAATGCACCTCTTTAGTAAATTATTGATTTATGGTGCTAAAGAAAACGATTATGCCCATTTTTCTCCTCTCCCAAGCCCCTTACATATTTAAGAAAATTTAAAATAACAGCATTAGAGGCCCTTTTTATGAATGTAACCTAAGTTTTTGTTTGATATATTACACTCCAACTTTAAAATGTTTGGAAATTATTTGCCTTTTTTCTTTTAGAGTTAAGTTTTATAAATAATCTGTAGAGTCAATTGAAGTATAAAACTTAAGGATCACTCTTAAGACGCCTACAAAATCTTGTATATTTTTAAGTGTGCCAATTTGTAACATATTTTGTAAGTGTATATTTTTCTTAGAAAAGTGCTGTGAAGTGTCTGTATGTGAGAGTTTTCCTTTTCCGCACCACTAGGTGCTCATAAAAGGATATTTACTTCAAAGTTTCTGGTTTTAGAAACCACAATACAAAGAAAAAAATACATTTTTGTTGGGAATTTTGTAACACAAAACATGTTGTGAAAGAGTGTAGTGATCTTGTGCAAAAGAAAATGAACATTTGTGAGCTTCTTGCTGTTTTATAGATTTTCTTGTAAATTATTCTTGTAACACCTCTGGTTTTGTTGTTCTTGTTGCAAAGGGTTTAAATATTTGTGACTGAGTGTATGGTGAAACTGTCATAATGTTACCTAGCTGAGTTTTGTTATTGTTTATGGAATAAATAAAAAGAAAAGTTTAAAAGACTGCTTTAGAATCTTATGTAACAGAAATCAAACCATTTCTAATTAAATTCTACATCCCAAATAAAAAGTTCTTCATTGTCTAGAGCAGTGTTTCTCAAACTAGCTGTGCTGAGGGACCAATTTTTTTCTCAAATCCATTGCAGACTGATACTATCATAAAACACAATAAAAAGGAATTTAAGTGAAAATGGAAAAAGATATACAAAGTAAAAGGTCGAATGTATTCAACATGTAAAATTAAATTTTTAAATAAACATAATATATAGAAAAAGAAAATAATCGCAAAAATTTGGTCCCTGTTTGAAACAAGTCCACTGATCGATGTCAAATTGCCATCAAAAGTTCTAACTACTTACTTTCAGAAACACATTGAGTAGGACTAGCAGCATTACCATCATCTGGGAACTCCAGGCCTTACACCAATTCTACTAAATCTGAATGTGGATTTGAACAAGATTCCTAGTTGATTGATGTGTATGTTCAAGTTTGAGAAGCACTGGGCTAGAGTTTTGTGCAGGTGATTTTTCTGCCCCTCGAATTGGGGGACTATTTTCTAGTGCGTTAAGTCTTCAAAGACCTTAGAACAAAAGGTGCCCTTGTTTTGTGGTCTAGATGGATTCTACAGAGATGCAGTCCTCTCAAAGTATCAAAGCTATTTATTGAAAATAAATGCTGATTTGGCTGGTACCCAAAAGACGTCAGATTTCCCATAATTCTACATTTCCTATATTTTTTTACTTACCACTCACCCATGGACGCTGTTTCCTTTTATCAGAATGTTTCCAAACTCTGTTCTCACTGTGCTCAGTATTTTCATCTTGGCTGTGTCTAGATAAATTGAACTTTGCTCCCAAGTATCCAGACCATGTGAACAACCCATGAGAGCTCACAACCACTACCTTACTTTTAAACATCAGTACTGAAAGAAGTGGAAAAGTGTGCATGAGAGAGTGGCCGTCTATTCTCAGTTGATGATCTCATTTACTTTCACCACTTCGACTACCACCTAGATTCCTGCTAATCTCTCCAGAGTACCTAGCCTACATTTTCAATTATAAGCTGCCTATCTCCGCTTGTACATTCTGCAAGTTCCTCAGATTTATTTATTCACTATCATTTCACAATCCCTTTTTCCTCTGAGTGTGCTCTAGCTCAGTGAATGGTGCTGCCATTCATCCATTTAGTGGTCCAAGCCAGAGAGCAAGGTTTTCCAGTGACTCTTCTCTTCCGTCCTCACATCCAATTGACCATTCTCAATTCTCCTGTCCATCTACCTCCGTTGGCACTGCCTTAATTCAAGCTTTCATAGTACTTCACCTGGACTCTTGCAACACTGATTTCCAGACTTGAATCTCACACTGGAAATTTTTAAGTAAGGAAAAAGAAATGGAGGGGGGGGGGTCTCTGAAGAGTCACCAACTTTTTATTTTGCTAAGTAAATACATTTTAAAATAAAACTATTATCAATTCACAGAAGGTTATTTTAACACCAAAAGACAATCAGACACTTATTAAAAATGCATGACATTGTCTTTTCACCATGGGCCATGAGAGACTGAAATCAACCTCCCAACCCATTAAAGAGTTTTAAAAGGTTTTGAGTTTTAGGAGTAAAGATGATGAGGGGCAGAGCAGTTGAAGCCCCCAGAACTGGACCACTCTGATGTTCTGAAGCTTTATTTCTCTCAATTTCTATGAGTTTCCTATGTGATGGAGATCACGAATGTATATTCATCACTCTGTGTAGGATTCCAAGGTGTACTCTGGTGAACATGGCCTTATAGAAAGACTTCTTGGGCCGGCCTGGTGGCTCAGGTGGTTGGAGCACCGTGCTCCTAACACCGAGGTCGCCAGTTCGATTCCCACATGGGCCAGTGAGCTGCGTCCTCTACAGCTAAGATTGTGAACAACAGCTCTCCCTGGAGTTGGGCTGCCATGAGCAGCCGGAGGTCGGCGCGAGCTGTGGCGGGCTGCTGTGTGCTGCTGTGGGCTACCGTGTGCTGCGAGGAGCAGCCGGTGGCCAGCGTGAGTGGCCGGCAGCTGACAAGAGCTGCCATGAGCGGCTATGAGCGGCTGACCAATGACCAGCAACCGACTGCCTCAGCTGGGGGTGGGGGTGGGTGGAGGAGCACAAGGCTGATAATACCAGCATGGGCCAGGGAGCTGTGTCCTACACAACTAGACTGAGAAATAACGGCTTGAACCAGAGGGGGAGAGGCTCAAAAAGGGGTGGGGGGAAGAGAAAGACTTCTTAAACTAAACCTATGGCAGGGTTGGATAAGTGGTTCCTTTTTTTCTGAGTGGTTTTACATCCCTTTTTTTCCTCCCTTGGCTAAAGTTGAGATAGCACCAGAGCTTAGGGGGAAGATGGGCCTTCACCCCAGAAAAATGAGCATACTCAAAATTTTTTATAGAATTTCACAGGATTCACAGATGAGGAACTTCTGTATTAGGGGTATGGATTCCCCAAAACATCTTTCCCAAGTCATAATGGAGTTTCTTAATCTATCTCCTCCTTTCTACTGACCCAAGATAATAACTATAATTTATTTATTGTCTACTATGTGCTAGGACATTACATGAATTATTTCTCAAAACAACCCTGCAAGGGAGGCGTCTTCCCTATTTTACATTTAAGAAAATTGGGACACACTGAAGTGAACTTCCTCAGGTTCACACAAGTGATCGTCTTAAAATAGCTCATAAAGCCCTCTGTACTTGTCCCCATCACAAGCCTATGTCCCTAACCCAAAACGCTTTTCAACATAAGCCATGTTGCCTATAACAGTTCTAAAATTTGATGATAAATATCAATACTGACATTAGCTGTTATTCAATAAATATTTCATTCTGTGTCAGGTATTGTACTAGATGCTAGGAGCCCATGGATGAAACAGAGAGATACAATTGAATAATTTAAATAGAAAAACTCCCACTGATTGGTTTAAGTTGAATAATCACATGTAAAGTAACTAATGATTAGCTGTCCTTAAGCACCTAAGAAGAAAAAATGGGTAGAGCTATCCATTGTTATGGAGGGACTAATGTCACAAAATGCCACTCCCAGTAACCAATACCTCACCTTCCACCCTCCTTCCTATTTTGGATTCAGAGTTGATAGTGAGCCTAGATCCCCCACCGTGATCTAGGCAGAGACTCTGGACTCTATATCCCAGAGTCTCTGCCCCCCCCCCGCAAAAAAAAACGCAGAATAACAAGACTATCACTGACACTGACTTATGGATTTAAAATTACACTTATGAAGTCTTGGCACCAGTGGGAAGTCAGGTAATACTAAAACTGTGCAAATGTTTTCCTGGTAGTTCTTATTTTGATTCCTTACAAATCACACCAGCTCCCTAGCCCCAAGTATTTGTCTTTTTATGGGGCTACAAACTAAGAAAATTAGTAAACTCCTGGATCAGAGCCTTTGATATTTTTTAGAGAAAGGTGTCATTTTTAAAGATAAAATTTAGTGTCAAATGCATATAATAATAGTTCCATTATTACAATTAATGTACTATCAGTGGCAGATTGAGATAGTGAAAAGTTATATAAAAAAATTTAATTTTTCAGTTACAGTAGATGTTCAACATTATTTTATATTAATTTCAGATGTATAGCATATGGTTAGACATTTTGTATAGTTTATGAAGTGATCCCCCCAATTAGTCCAGTACCTACCTGACACCATACATAGTTATAGCCATATTACTGACTACATTCCCTGTGCTGTACTTTACATCCCCATGACGCTTTTGTAACTACCAATTTGTACTTGTTAATCCCTTCCCCTTTTTCACCCCCAACCCCTCTCCCATCTATCACCCCATCTGACACCATACATAGTTATTACAATATTATCAACTACATGTTTCTTTGTCTCCTCATTTTGACTGCCTTCCTGTATTTGTTTCTATGTGTTAGATAGATCTGCTATGTCTCTCAGACTTGGCCAGTGGCCTTATGTAGTAGGTGCCCTGTGGGTCCCAGTGGCACAGCCTACCTGGTCACCTGCTCTGGGTGCCCCAGGAGTGTCCCTTGTCAGGGCTGTGTGTGCCCTCCTGTTGTAGTTGAGCCTTGGTTGCTGTTGGCACATCAATGGGCGGGATTGACCCTCAGGCTGACTGGCTATGGGGTTTGGCCATGTCCACAGCTTACAGGCTGCTGTGTAGGGAGCTGACCCCATGGAGTAGGATTCACCCCAGCAGGCTCTGGTGCCTGTTGAGACCGCCCTTTCTGTGCTGTTTGTGGGGCTAATTGGGTGGTGCTCTGCTGTGGTGTGAAGCTGGCCATCAGGTTATTGATTCTGGGGTCTCTTGGGAGGGGCTGTGTTGCAGGCCAAGGTCACCCACTGCCTGTGGCTGGCTGGGGGCTAGCTGGTAGGAGCTACAAAGTTATCTGCAGGTGGTTACTGCCTGTGCAGGACCTTAAGGCATGTGGGAGAGGCCATGCTGTGAACCAAGGATGGTTGCCACAGTACTGGTCCTGGGGCCACTTAGCCAAATGCACAGGGGACCTATATGCCTGCTACCATCTGGCAGCTCCCCTCAGCCTCTGAAAGAGCCTCAGGCAGTATGGCAGTTTGGTGAGGTGGGGTCTCAGAGAGTCAGGAGGGTGTTGTGAGTGGTGTTCACCATGTTAATGCAGATTCAAATTTGGTGCCAGTGTTGAGCCTGGGGCCACTCAGCAAAAGATACAGGGCATGCCAAGGCCAGCTGCCACCCACCTGGGCTCTGCAGACCCTTGAGAGTTATCCAAGGAAGATTGCAGCACGGGCAGGGGTGGCTGCCCACCACCGAAAGAGCCTGTGGTGATGCCTGAGTTGAGTGGGGCAGGGTCCCAGGGATTCATCAGGGCGAAGTGAGTGCAGCTCACCAGGCCAATCAGATTCAGATTTGACTGAGCGGGGAAGGGCTCAACACAGGTAAGATGGTGCCTGCCTGCTGGCTGCATAGGAGGAGAGCTCGACACAGGGACAATGGATTCTGTCCCTCCAGCCCTTGCTCTGAGGCTACACAACTCAATCTCTCCCTGTATGTGTCTGGCTCCTTCCGAGCTGCTGTCTCTCCAGTGGAACCCAGGGTGAGTTCCTGCGAACGAGTGAGTCTGTGTGTGGGCCCTTTAAGGGGATGTCTGGGTTTCCTGTAGTTATCTGTATCACCTGGATGGATGGAATCCCAGTTGGTTTTCATAGCCAGCTGTTGTGGGGCCCCTCTTCTCAGCACTGGAACCCTGGGCTGGAGAGCCCAGTGAGGGGCTGGGACCTCTCCTCAGGGGAGTCCTCCGTAGCCGAGATATCCCTCCTGATTTTTAAAGGTCACACACAGGTGTGTAACCAGCCCTGTTTGCGTCTCTGTCCCTCCTACCAGTCTCGCCGTGGCTTCTTCTGTATGTTGTTAGAGGTAAAACTTCTGTTCAGACTTCAGGTGGTTCTCAATGATGGTTGTTCTGTGGTTTGGTTGTAATTTTGATGTGGTTGTGGGAGGAGGTGAGCACAGTGTTTACCTGCTCCGCCGTCTTGACTAGAAGTCCTCCACTGAACCACACTTATGACATATGGGATAATGTGTACTTTTCTGTACATCATATTTCAAAAAAACTTTAAAAATAAGCAAAATAATGAAGCTATTAAAGAAAAGAGATAATGTTGATGAATTTGACTATGTAAAAATCATGTTTACTCTGCATAGGAAAAATACCTTAAATAAAATCAAAAGGCAAATGAGAAACTGGGGAAAAGTTTGTAACACATACAACAAATGACTAATTTCCTTACTATGTATTTAGTAAGGGAAATGACCAAAGAAACTTAATAAACAAGTGGGGAAAACATGTGAGTTAACACTCAGAGTAAACTATATACAAATGGTTTCATACAGATGAAAAGTTAGACAATCTCATAATAAATTAAATGCAACTAAAAACTACCAGGAGGTATAGTTTTTTTGCCTTTCAGATTTGCAGAGGGTTTTTTTTAAAATAACAACACATTGCATTGTAAGAGTATAGAGAAATTGGCACTCTTGTGCAACACTGTCAAGACATAACCTTTATGGTGTTCAGTTTGGTAATATCTAACAACATTTTAAATGAAATATCCTGGTACCTAACCAATAACTAAAGATCAATTCCAATGTGTTCACAAAAGATATGTATAAGGATATTTATGGCATCACTGTTAAAAATGGCAAAAAATTGGAAACAAAATGTACATTCATTAAGAATCTAGTTGGGGGCAGCTGGTTAGTTCACTTGGTTAGAGCGCAGAGCTCATAACACCAAGGTTGCCGGTTCAATCCCTACATGGGCCACTGTTACCTGTGCCCTCCACAACTAGAGTGAAAACGACTAGGAGCTGATGGGTCCTGGAAAAACACGCTTAAAAAAAAGAATCTTGTTAAGTAAAATTTTATATGCTTATACTATAGAGTCCTCCACAGTCATTCAAAATAATCAGACAGTACTTATACAGAAAGAGCTCCATTAAAACAAGGTTTATTTTTAAATTGTTCAAAACAGTGTGAATAGTATGGTGTTGCCATTATACATTCCTAAGTCCCTAAGAGTAATACCTTTAAGATATTCAATCCAGAAAAAAAGAATTTTTTTAAGGGGAAGTTTTTCGTCTATAGGTGAATGGCAGCTGATAAATGTAAAAGGATGATAAAATCAGAAAATTTTTATGTTGGAACCCCAATGTAATAATTGATTTAGATAAGGATCATCAATGGATGCTAAAATCATTGGATTAAATATTATTAAAGAAATGGATATACATGTAGTTTAAAAGTATCATCCTGCTGATAACTTATTGGTTACAAAGGGGAAATTTTTTTAATCAATGGAGACATCTTAACTTAGTGTTCAAACTTCTCACTAGTATTATTAAGACAAGTTGACATTATAATGTGACTCCTGATGTGAAGCAATACAAAGTATACAACACCACCTTTGAAATATTCTTGCCAAAAAAGTTTAAGCTATTTTTTTTTGCTGAGTAATATTACATGTAATAAAATACCATAATGTGTTTATCCATTCCTCTGTTAATGGACATTTGGATTGTTTCTAGTGTTTGACTATTATGAACAAAGCTTCTATGTCTTTTGGTGGACACATCTTTTCTCTTTAAAACAGTGGCATGATTTTAGATACCATCATTTGTTTCCCCCCTTTTCCATTCTGTTCCTCTGTTATGGCTGCAGACTGAGCTTTGGTGGGTGAGGATTAGGGCTTTAAATGTTAGTAAGTGGTATCAGCTACCCATATTATGTTGCTTTTTACGTTATTCTGAATTACACTCATTATAAGAGAGTAATGTAGTGTGACTCACCTAGAGATGTGTGTGACTTGTGTGCCATGTTTCTAAGGCCCCCTTGGTTGTGATTATCCCTTAGGTAGACCCTGATCCTGATTGTTGTGGATTTCAAAGACCCAAGGATGATAGGCGTTATTGGAAACCAGATCAAGAAGTGTGAGAGCCCTGAATACATAAGGAATATGGCTGCTTCTAGGATTGAGTTGGCAGGGGGAGAAAAAACCCAATGAAATAAATTACCATAAATCCAAAGTAAAAAATCAGAACAAAAAAACAACACGCTAAAAAAAGACTGGCATTAATGCCTTGGCCTTGAGAATCTGGTTGGCACAGCAACAGCTTAAGGACCTTGGCAGCAAGCAGAGCAACTACAGCATGTTTTAAATGAACAGAGAACCACAGCCCAGGTGACCGGTTTAGCTTTAGAAATGTCAGAAGGCAAACCAGGGGATTATCAGGAAATGAAGGTAGAGAAGGCTTAAGATCTTAGAGGTCAAATTTGGCCTGCATGAAAAAGAAAAGAATGATGTACCTCCAAAGATGTTCCCAGGCCTAAAATCTTTTTGATATGAGTCTAGGAAAGAGGAGGGTATATTTTCTCTTAGTAGATCAAGGAAGATAACTCAGATTATAGAGATTTAACAGAAAAGGAAAAATATGACAGTAAACTGAAATAACCTCCCATTACCCAATCCCATCCCACAAGGGAACTCAGATTCAGAATACTATTGAGGTGCCCTCTGAAAACTACAAACAGTGCCATTAATAAGAGCAGATTACAGTCCTCTTGATGACTGATTACAAAATATTCAGAAAAAATCAAAAGAGAGAAAGAACACAATGATCAATATTTAGTGAGTTTCAGTTGACACAGTGCTTGTCATTGGGGAAGTAGTTATGGCCTGGGCCAAAAGGGAAGATACCCATGGCACTTAGGGAGTTAGGAGTCTAATGGAAGGCGAGAAAAGATAAAATAACTAAAGTAGGATTTCAATATATATAGGTCTAGTCTGGGTTAGATAATGATGCAGAGATAATTCCTGGCAAAAATTACTCTTTTTAAGGATGTAAAGAGGGTTATGGAGGTTTCATTTTAACAGTGGATGCTTTCTGTAGACCTGGAACTTCTTTTCTTCATAGCTGTCACTGTGGGAGGGATCCCATAACACAAAACCTGAACAAGGATGTTAGGAAAACAAATGTCAAGACCACAAAACAAAGACAGAAGAAAAAGAAGAAAAAGGCACTATTATCCAGCAAATAGTGTTAACCTTACACATGGTAGAGAAGACAAAGGACCGTAAGAAACAAAGAGGAGGAAAATAGAAGGAAATGGAACAACTAGCAGCATATGCCACTGTTGCAGGGGGTGGGAGGGTGGAGGGAGGAAGAAAGTTGAAAGAATGTTGTACTACAGGTTACACAAGACCTAGAGAATTAAAAACCCCAGGAAAGGCAAGGTCTTGGAAAAGAAGGACACGAGTAGCACAGCCTTCAGTTCAGGGATCTGTTGAGGGTGCTTTACTTGTTGGGTCATATGTGAGGACAAGGGGTTAACGTCCCCTAAAAGGCAGGTTTTGTAGTGCTAAGGAACCTAGAGCAGCCACTGTGGCACAGAACAAAACCTTTGGGATCTTAAGAAATTGTGGCTGTGAGGACTTCTAGGCCATGAATTTCACTCAGAGAGCTACCTGTTATAAATGTGGGGTGCCTCCTCATAAGAAGAAGTTTGTTAGATCGTTAGAAATACAGGGTTAAAAGGGAAATGAAAATGAAACTATTTTAAACATATGGGATGGATAATGAAGGGACATACGGGGACCTTAGGAAGGATTAGGGGACTCAAGGGGCTACTACAACAAATGTCTAAATACTGCAAGAAGACAACATGTGTTCCTGTCCATCTCAGCTGAGTCCAAAACTTGTGCCCTTAAAATCCACTTGAAGAAATTATCCGTCTACAAGAGAATTAGGAAGCTACTCCCTCCCTCAAGGAAGACCTAGTAATCTGATTGGCTCAGATCCCTTGAGCCATTTTTATTAGTGTGTTTGGGCTGGTCACTATGGGTCAAAAAGTCATATACTCTAATTGGCTTTCTCTTTAGTGCTTTAATGCCATTCAAAGAGATTAAACACTAAGCCAGAGTCTCCTGGGTGCCCAGCCATCTTTTTCTTTCCTCCTTTACTTGATATTTCAGGTACTTAATAGTTCTTATCAATTCAGTGGTCAACTACTAATAAGACTGGCGCTTGGCAGGAAAAGGTGAAGCCCTTTATGGACCTTGAGTCTAAGCTATGTGCTGAAACCAGAGTACTGGGCACTAACTCCACTAATCACAAAGTAGTATTTTAATTCCTACCTGTGTTTTTCCCTTGTGTGTTGACCTCTTTTATGACCCTTAAATGGGTTAGGTAATGACATTAGGTCAAAACATGACTATTCCTGAGTGCCTGCCCATAACACCAACTTACTACCATCAAAAAAACTTACCCTAATTCCTAAAAAGCAGGACTTATGGGATCAGGGCTTACAGGGCTGTCCACATCCATTAAGATATGATCAATTAACAGACTAGAAAATGAGATGAAATGGGGTTGGTCCCTAGAACCATTGTCACTAATAAATTATGTTCTATCTGTAGTCATAACTTGCCACAGAATCCCTTTCATCCCTAGTTCACTCCTTTTGTGACCATTTAGTAGCTCTCTCTAAAAGCCCTCACATCAATGAAATCCTGCTGGAAATGAAGTTAGCTTCTTATCACTAAGTTGATCAATCAATGGAGAAGGGTGGGACAAAGAGTGGCTATCTCAGTACCTGGAAATAGTGTTGCCTTTTTTTGCCATGTCTACTGTTTCTTGTGACCCCTTGCTGGAGAGATGATGGGTGATTTGTTTATATTTATATATACTTTTCTGTACTTCCCACATTTTCTCTAATGTACACTTACCACTTTGATAATCAGGGAAAAGTTTTTTAAAAAAAAAATTCCATAAATTTAAGATCTCAATTAGGAGAGGAGAGAGAGAGAGAGAGAGAGAGAGAGAGAGAGAGAGAGAGAGAGAGAGAGAGAGAGAGAGACCCTTTAACCCATAATTCCAGTCTGGTCTTAGAAATCAAAGTCATAACCCTTAGGGGAGAATGGCTAATATTGAAACTCTATTATGAGGAATGATGTCCATCATAATAAATAGTAAATAATATACTGTTTGCGTGTTTAAATCACATTTTAGCTCATCATATCTGTAAATTGCTTTTTATTCCTTCTAAAACAATCAGTTGCTATCTCAAAGGGTAAACACTGAAAAACAAAACTAGTTATTAGATTCTTAGTATCAGTCAGTCTTGATTGCCCTTTCTACAGGTGGCTGGGTTAGGAAAAAGTTATTTTCAATCACCCTGTATGCTCTTAAAAGAAAACATGATCCTAAAAAGTTTGGTAAAAGATCCCAGATACTGGTAGAGTATAGGGCCCTGATAATGTAAGGGTGTAAAACAGGAATAATAATATCTTCCCATAACAGAGCAAGATTGAGTCATATTCCAAAAAGAGCTTTGACATCAGGAGTAAAAAGTTGAGTTTGTTATTATTATCTGTCCAACTAAATTTGGAGGACTGTGTTATTGTGGGTAAAGAATGAGTTAGCCTATATTGCAGCCTTAGAGACAGTCTCTGGGATGGCTTCAGAAATCTTCAAGTGAGCTTTAGTCTTTCACCAAGTAGAGATGAAGAAGCAGTCCTGGTTATCATTACTGAAGGCAAGGCGGGCTCTCTGGTTTTCATGAGGACCTGTGATATGGGCTACCCTGCCTGATTTTTAAATCAACTTTCAATTTTTATTTGAAGCCTGCAGTTCAATAAGCATTGAGAAATATGTGCACCCATGTAACTGCCACCCCAATCAAGATATAGAACATTCCTATTACTCAAAAGAATTGCTTCATGCCCCATGGTAGTCAATCTTTTTCCTCAACCTGCAGCTGCAGGGAGCCACTGATCTGTTTTCTGTCACTATTAGTTAGTTTTTTTTTTTATCTTTTCTACAATTTCTGGAAGTGAAATCATACAGTATACACTGCTTTATGTCTGGCTTCTTTAACTCAGCATAAAGCTTTAGTTCATCCATGTTGTTACATGTATCAGTACTTGTGCCTTTTAAAAACACCTTTATTAGAGCATTTTTACATGCCATGAAATAAACGGTGGTATATCCATTCAATGGAATGCTATGTAGGAATAAAAAGGAATAAACTGGGATGAGAGGATTTGCCAAGTTCCTCACCATTGAATTGGTAAGTCTAGCTCCTCCCATTTCACTACTTTATATCACTGCATATTTCATTGTTGTATGTGTATGGTGTAAGGTAGAGGTCATGGTTCACTTTTTTCCCATACAGATATCTACTTTTTCCAGCACTATTTATTGAAAACACTATCAGCTCTCATTGAGTTGCTTTTGTACTTTTGCCAGAATTCAATTGAGAGAAAATATTTGCAAATATGTCCAAAAAAAGAAAACATGAAGAACTGTGTAAACCAATAGTAAGAAAACAAAGAACCCAATTTTTCTAAATGGGCAAAAAACTCGAACAGATGTTTCATCAAAGGAGACATACAGTTGGCAAATAAATGCATAAAAAGATGTTCAACATCATTAACCATTAATAAAATGCAAATTAAGACCTCAAAAAAACGTACAAATGAGTAAAAAGCACATATAAAGACCCTCAATATCATTAGTTATCAGGAAAATGCAAATAAAGACCACCACACACCTATCAGAATAAATAAAATAAAAAATATTAATAACATCAAATGCTGGTGAGGATGTAGAGAATATTGATAGTGTTAAATGTTAATGAGGATGCATCAGCTTAAGATCTCTCCTATACTGATGATGGGAATGTAAAATGATATAACACTCTGTAAAACAGTCTTACAGTTTTCTAGAATAGTAAACAGATTACTTCCAGAATGGAGGTATGGAATGTCCCATGAACCTTCTCCCCAGCAAAACAACTATAACTGGTGAAAAGTATTTTAAAAAAACAACAACTTATAGTCTCTGGACTTGAAACACTGGAGGTTTTGGTGGTAAGCAATTGAAAAAAGGCCAGTATCTTCCTGAGAAGAACAAGCTAAACTATAGGCCAATTTACTAGAAGAATGAGGGAAAGGCAGCTGATATTAGCCTTCCTGGATTCAGGACAAAATTCAAAGGATGGCTTCAAAAACTACCTCTGCAAAGAGGTCCAAGTATATTTGGATCAGGCTGAGTAGAAATTTATGCCATAGGGCATTGTTGAAAACAGTAGAGCAATTAGCCAGCAATTAGTGGTGCCTAATAGCTCTGTGTGTTACCAACAGAGGAAGATAGCTTAACACAGAGATCAGGGAAAGAGACAAAAAGAACCCTGAAAAACAACTGTCATCTAAGGATGACTGACTGCATGCATGCCAAAGCTGTGCCTTCTGAGGAATGACATTAGGGTCTGCACATTGCAGGGGAAATAGACTTCACTGAAATCGTCCATTTATATCACTAAACAAACAAACAAACAAACAACAACACCAACAATAAACTATAAGTGAAGAAGGATCAGTGTCCAAAGTTGCATATATCTAGATAGATAGATGATAGATAGATAGATAGATAGATAGATAGATAGATAGATAGATAGATGATAGATAGATAGATAGATAGATGGATAACACACACACACACACATATATCATGCAAAAAAACAGGAAAATATGACCCAGACACATGAAAAAAAGGAGAAAATAAAATCACCGGTGAGAGGGCCTAGATTTCAGATTTAGGAAACAAATATTTGAAAGTTGCTATTATAATAAATATGTTCAAAGAAACAGAGGAAACCTTGCTTAATGAATTAAAAGAAACTCAAAGAACTGCAAGTAGCATAAATGCAGAGATCTACACCAAGACACACCATAGTAAAAATATTAACAGACAAAGAGTAAATCTTTGAAGCAGTAAGAGAAAAATGGCTGATCACACACAGTGTACCCCAGAAAGATTAACAGCTGATTTCTAATCAGAAACCATAGAGAGCAGAAGAATGATATATTCAAAGTGCTGAAAGAAAAAACTGTCAATCAATGATCATATATCCTGCAAGATAATTGCCCAACCATAGGCTAATGTAAATGTTCTGAACGTGTTTAATGTCGATTAGGCTAACCTATGATGTTCAGTAGGTTAGGTGTATTAAGTGCATTTTTTACTTATGATATTTTCAACTTACAACGAGTTTATTAGGATGTAACCCATTGTAAGTTGAAGAGCATCTATACACTATATTATAGAATAAAGGACAAAAAATACATGATTTTTGCAAGAGATGTGGAAAAACATTTGACAAAATCCAATACCCTTTCATTATAAAAACATTCAACTCATTGAAATGGAAAAGAGATTTCTCAATCTGATAGAGAATATCTACGAAAAAACCCATAGTTATCATCATAGGCAATAGTGAAAAACTGAAAGATATCCCCCTAAGGTCAGGACCAAGACAAGGATATCCCTCTCATCACTTCTATGCCACCTTATATTGGAAGATCTAGGCAGGGCAATTAGGCAATAAATGAAATAAAAGACATACAGATTGAAAAGAAAGAAGCAAAAATAAATCTATTTACAGATAACAGAATCTTCTATATAGAATATACTAAAGAATCTTTAAAAAAACTACTAGAGCTAATAATGAGTTTAGCAATGTTGCAGGATAAAAAATCAATATACAAAAAGCATTGTATTTCTCTACACTATCAATGAGCAATCTGAAAAATTAAGAAAAAAATTCTGGTTACAATAGCATAAATGAATAAATTAGGAATAAACAAAAAAAAGCACAAGACTTGTGTAATGAAAACTACAAAATGTTGAAAAAAGTTAAGGAATATCTAAATATAGAAAGGCACCCAATATTCCTGAATCAAAACACTTAAATATTACGATGGCAATGACCCACATATTGAAATGCATATTCAACGCAATCCCATCAAATTCTTGCTTACTTCTTTGCAGAAATTGATGAGTTGATTCTAAAATGCATATGGCTCTTGAAGGGATTCAGAATAGCCAAAATAATCTTGAGAAAAAGAACAAAGTTGGAAGACTCACACTTCCTAATTTCAAAACTTACTACAAAGCTACAGTATGATAATCAAGACAGTGTAATAATAGCATAAGGGTAAACATATAGATCAATGGAATAAAATTGAATGTCCAGAAATAAACTCTCAAAGTTATGGACAGTTGATTTTTGACAAGAAGGCCTGGACAATTCAATGGGGGAAACATGTAGTTTCAACAAATAAACCAGGACCACTAGATATTCACCTGCACAGGGACGAAGCTGGATCCTTTGTTTACAGTATACACAAAAATGAACTCAAAATGGATGAAAGACCTACATGTAAGAGGTAAAATTATAAAGCCCCCAGAAGTAACTCTCTGTGACCTTGAGTTTGACAATGGTTTGTTAGACATGACACCAAAAGGACAAGTAACAAAAACAACAAAAAATATATAAATTGGACTTTATCAAAATTAAAAACTTTTGCGCTTCAAAGGACACCATTTAGAAAATGAAAAAGAAACAGATTATGGGATAAAGTATTTGCAAATAACATATACCCACACAAAAATTTGCACACAATGTTCATAACAGCATTATTTATAAAAGCAAAAAAAAAGTGAACACAAATTGTTCATCAACTGGTGAATGGATATACAGTATGGATATTTTATCCATACAGTAGAATATTGTTCAGCCATAAAAAGGAATGAAGAGCTGATTCATGCTACAGGTTAAGGAAGATGAACAAAACACTGTTTTATGCTTCAAATTAGAGAAGAAGATGGGGTTTCCAAATCTTCCTTTTTTAAAAAAAGTAGCAGATGCATTTTCTTTTTTTCTTTCTTCTATCTATCTATCTATTTATTTACTTATTTATTTATTTATTTGACAGTCTAAAATTAATGGAGGACACTATTTGATGAGAGTAATTTGTTACTTAAAAAGGAAGTACACAGTTGATCCAGCTTCTTCTTGCTTAGGAATGATGTCAACAGCTGACTGGGAATGTGTCCTCCTTGACGATGCACATAGCTCAGGAAGGGATGCTGAAGGATGAAATACCTACTAAGTCAGCTAGGTCAGCCAGCACAATCCTGGTGATGAAAGGAGTAACTAATCATACAGCAAAACTGTCTTCACAGCTTTTTGGGTTCCAGTCATAATGCACCTGTAGCATGGATCATGCCACTCCAAAGCTCACACCCATTACCACTGGCGTCTCTAACACCTTTACCAGTTGCAGTGGTATGTTAGTTTTTATTTAAGTATTTCCAGTAAAGTGCCCAGATGGGCTAATTAGAACCTTAGAAGATTTGGACTGGATGCTATATCACCCAAACAGAGATAGTACAAGAAAACAATTGTGTGGGCTAAAACTGACATACTTGACTGGTATGACCCCCAAATCTTTACTGGTCATTTTGTACTCTTAGCCTTGGCAAGTACTTTTTTATCTCAACATATGGCAAAAGGCCTATAACACTTTTCAAAAACCTCCCTTTCAATTTTTTTCTCATTACTGATGAGAAAGAGGTTGGCCAATTTAAATATGCATGCCCACATAGGTTCATAAGCTTATATGTATGCACATGCACAAATGCAGTTAGTCAACATTTATTGAATGCAGAACGCTATGTAGCAGGAAGTACCAAGTGAAATTAAAAAAAAAAAAAACGAAAAACAACCTAATCTTTGCCCACATGATAGTTACAGTCTAATGGACAATTTGCAATGCAGAGAAAGATGAACAAAACTTGATTAGTCCAGAAATGAAAACCTCTTTCTCTTCTGTAACATTTATTTTTTTTTCTTCTGAGTAAAAACTCGATGCATGTTTCTCGCAAAAACTTTGGGGAGTAATCACCTGTAATGCCAGTACTCAGAAATATGTATATAACATTTAAATATACATCTTTCCAGACTTGTTTTTCCTACGCTTATAAAATATGTCTTTAAAACAAAATTAAAATCATATTATGTATATCATCTTATAAATTGATTTTTCTCACTTGACAATATGTATAAACATTTTCCATGTCATTAAACTAAAATAAACCATTTAATGATCTACAATATTCCATCATAAAGTATGCCATAATTTATTAACAAATACCCTAATTCACAACAGTGTGAGTGTACTTTACTTAACTATACGCTTAAAAATAGTTAAGATTGTTTTAAAAAAGACTTTTAAGAACAAAGCAAAAATACTCTAATTATTGAAGAGAAGATATTCTAATTTTTTACTATTATAAATAATTTCACAATGAACAACGATTGAGTGTTATTTTTGTGCATATGCATATCTCTGAGTTTTTCCTTAGGAAAAATTCTTAGAACTGGCACTGATAGGATAAAGGGTATAACAAAAAATAGAAATATCTTTATTGCTTTTCCTTATTTTAAAAATAATTCATTCTTGTAAACTTTTTCAGAGAATGTCAAAAATTTAAAAAAGAAAATTCACATTACTTTTAATCCCACAATCCAGAGATAAACACTATTGATATTTTGGTGACTATTGACTTTTTTGTATATATTATTGTACATATTTTAAAAGGAGCATACCATATTTGGTAACCTGCATTTTCATATTACAACATATCATAAATATCTTTCTGTACCAATAAATATAGGCAGACATAATCATATTTCACTTCTAAAATACATTTCACTGCACAAGTATACCGTAAGTTATATAACCAATACTATATTTCTGAATATTTGGATTGTTTCTAGTTTTGCATTATTGTAATATTATTAACAATGTTTTGATGAGCAGTCTTATAGATATAGTTTTGTGCACTTATGTAATTATTTCTTCAAGATTAATTTCTGAGTGTAGAATTTCTAAGTAAAAAAGCATGCACATTTTTAAGGTAAGCCTTCTGGGATATAATGCCAAATTTTATTAGGTTGGTGCAAAAATAATTGCGGTTTTTGCAATAATTTTTAACCTTCTAAACCGCAATTACTTTTGCACCAACCTAATACTTCAAAAAGGTTGGACCAATGTACACTTTCACCAATTGCAGGAGTGCCATATATATATATAATGGTTTTATCCATACGGATTTTTTTTTGTTCAAAGTTAACTGTTTCAACATCACTGATTAAAAGGTAATCTACGATTCAGTTGATTTGAAATGCCATCTTTATCAGATACTCCATCTTTATTGGAATATTTGTGTGTGGTTTAGGCTTTCTATTCCCCGACTGACAATCTATCCATTCTTCTATCTGGCACTACTTCTTTGAAATTCTCTTAAAATAATAATAATATAACTCATTTTCCCCCCATGAAATTCTTCTTAAGATGGTCAAGTCTACAGAATTAACTGCCTACAGTGTGATTTGACAAATGCCATTAAGTTCTCCCACCTGAAAATATTGTCCCCAAAGTTCCAAAAGAGGTTGCATATTCAAATTACTTGAGGAGGTTTGTTTGGTTGTTTGTGTTTCAATGCAAATATATGGACCCCACCTCGGTCCTACTGAATCAGGCTTGCCAGGGTAGGCTCTGGCACCAGTAATTTGGAGGCTTGGAGATCACTGGTTTCAAGAGGGGAAAAAAAGGCAGCAATTATCTCAAGAAGGCAAGAGTTAAAACCTATAATGTATTATCTGGAGAGAATCTCTTTCAATCCTTTCTCCTAAACTGGAAATTCGTTTATTCAATTTGGACTAATTATCACTTTGGAATAGACCACCAAAGAGGCTTGAGCCCTAAAAGGAAAAAGTATAGAACTAGCTGAATTTGGAAGGAAAAGAAGGAAGATAATGCAGTAATCTTTGCATAGCGCTGGGTTCTGGGCCAGGAAGACCAATCCATAAACAAGGTTCTCTTTGCTTATGTTAGTCAGCATATCAAGTGAAGTCAGCATGATCTTAGGTGATATTCAGATGCACATTCTGTATTTCACTAATTATGTATTGATTTTTCTCATTGTCCTCCACTTATGGCAAATGATACTGGTTTTTCATTTGTAATAATGATGCAAAATATTCTTTTAAATAAATATATTTCCATTTTAAAAGGTGAGTCAATTTAAAGGGAAAAAGCACTGACAGCAAGTGGATATAACAAAACTTTTGAATATGCTTAGGAATAACTAACGCTGTCTAAATACTGACAGTGAGATTCCTGGGGTAGATGCTTTGCTCAGGGTCAGGGCTAATACTAGCTACACTGGCATGGCTTAGGTTCCTTACCTCATCTTGTGTTGGCTTTTACTTCATTTATTCAACAGTCAGTCAGACTGTTTGATTTCAACTTCACACTAATGGAAAGTGGCCAGTCCAGCTACACTGCTGCCTGTCTGATGTTCTATTTGTAACTTTAGCTTTCTTGTTGAATCAAGTTCTGGGTCAAAGGAGAAGGTAGGAAATTTAGTTGTGTCTTAGTATACTGATGGTTGTGTTACTGTGTACTTTTTGTAGAAGGTTCTTTTTCAAAAGTGGCATCCAGACTCTGGCATCCAGAATCAGAGATGGTAACTTTAAAGTGCACAATACATGTTACGTCCCCCTTCCTATGGGATGAGTCATTTTGCATGCAGTGTGTGCACATGTCTGGATGTGTCCAATGAAAAAGTAGGGGTAGAGTTATCCTGTCTCCAAAGAGAAACTTGTTACAAAATTGTTTGATACCAGAGACAGTGCATAGTCTACCTAGTCTACTTGAAACATTTTATTCTTCACAGTTTAAATAATTAAATGACAAATAAGCTATTTATTAAAATAGATTACTAATTGGAGATCTAAAATGGGTATTTCTTCTCTAAATCCAAGCCTTTCTGTTTTCTTCCTGCTATATTGCACTTAAGTTGTTACAGGAAAATTACTCTCTGGTTGTTTTGGCATGAGTTGGAAAACTGCTCTGTGCTTTCTATACCAGAGCCTCTAAAACCTTCATGTTTGGATACATAGGTGTTTGACATTGTTTCATCAGGCAGGTTATTTTTGTTAGATTGGTGCAGGTTTTGCAATTATTTTTAACCTTTTAAACTGCAATTGCTTTTGTACCAACCTATTCCCGGGAAACATAGGATGTAAAGAGACCTTTCACTGTTGCGGTAATAGCCATGAGAGGCAGTATCTATTTTGTGGGTGTCATTTTTTTGAAACAAAACCAGTCGAGTTTCTTAAAGATAAAGGAGTTTTGAATATTAAAATAGTGAGTACGTCCACTATGAAGAAAATGCAGTCTCCAGCACATAGCAGCCATAAAGATCTTAAAAAAAAAAAAAGTTTATCAAATCATTTTTAAACAATCTTTTTAAAACTCTTCAAGAACTTCCCATTGTTCTTAGGAAAAGCTCCTAAGTATTTAATGTGAACTACCAGCTAATTTGTTGATTCCAAAAATATTGATTGTCTATTACGTATTTTAAGCTCAGAAAATACAGCTGTGAAGGGGTGGGGCAAAGCCTTAGTTCCCACGGAACTTAACACTGGGGGCGGGCCAGTGGGATGACTGACAGACTATAAACACTACAATCAATAAACAACATAAACAAATAGACAAGATAAATTCCGATGTGATGAGTGCTGTGAAGAAAATAAAATGGGAGGATTTTCTACAGAATGAGCTATTCTTTCAGTTCCCCAGGCTCCATTTTCTCACCCCAGGGAATTTGTACAGGTTATTCTCTCTCCCAGGCCTCCTTTCTCATCTGCCTTCCCTCCCTAACCATCATTCTTCCTTCAGCTCAGGTCTCAGTTAAAAATGGCAATTTCTCTACGTTAAATGTTCCTTTTATATACCTCTGACGTAGTACCCACATGTCGCCTTTTTAGTGTTCATTACATTCATAAACAATTGTTCAACATCTGTCTTGCCACAAGGGCAGGGTCTTCTCGTCTGTGGTCTACTGATCTATTCTCAGTGACCAGCATATAGTAGATGATTAATACTTTTTGATGAATAAATAAACAGAAGAAAGATTGGGAATTTCTTTTACTTTTTTCCTGTTAAGGGACATTTCATCAAGAAGGGGTAAAAATCATTTGAAAGTTACGCATATGTAAAAAGTGCATGGGAGAAAAATGCAATTAGGCTGAACGAAAACTGAATGATAATTATTCAGTGGTTACTTCCTTAAGTTCTAAGTGGCATTGAATGCCATCATGGGATAAATTGTTTTGAGAAGTCATTTCCTAGATATTGGAATTAAGCAGCTCCTTGATTATAAATGAGTATGAAAGAGAAAGAAACGAGGGAGGGAGGAAGGAGGAGTATGCGAGAATGAAGCATTGAAGGGATAAATGGATCGAGAGATATTCTTTTTTTTTTTCAGATTCAGACTTTTCTTTAAAAATGGAAATGACCTCTCCTCCCAATACCAAGTAATGCATGCACATTGTAATATATTTCAGACAACACAGAAAGAGGTAAAGAAAGTTAAAACGACTAACAATCCCTGCACATTTTATTTACATGTATATTCGTCTAGACTTTTTTCTATGCATATTTTCACATATCTTTTAAATATAAAAATAAATTCATACATGCCATTCTGTAAATTACTTTTTTCTACTAACAATATACCTGAACATTTCTAAATCTAGCTACTCATTTTTAATGGCAAGGTAGGAGTCCATTATGTAGAGTACTATAAAGTATTTACTATTGAATAGTTATTTTTCTGATTTTTCAGTATTTCAATGATTAACATCTTTCATCATTCATTACATAAACCTTTGCAAACTTGTCCACTTCTTTTCCTTAAGTTACATTTCTGTATGTGGACTTGTTGGTTAAACAGTATGGATATATTGAAGCTTTTGATACACATTGCCAAATTGCCTTTAAAAAACGTCATATCAATTTGTACCAGTAGCATACAAGTGTGTCCAGTTCATAGGATCTTCATCAACACTTAATATTATTAATTTTTTAATCTTTGACATTCTGAGGGGCAAAAAAGAGAATAACTGTTTTTATTTTCATTTCTGAGTACTAGTGAGTTTGAACATATTATCGTATGCTTACCAGCCAAATATTTTCTCCTTATTTGAATTGCCTATCCATGTCCTTTGCACATTTTTAAAATGAGGTATTTATCTTTTAAAAAATTGATTTATAGTACCTCTTTATGGACTTGTGATATTGGCCATATAAGTTTATCATATTCTTGTCAATTTGTCATTTGTCTTTCAATTTTATTATAAACTAGTATTACCCTTTAGTTCTCATATATCATGCTGAAATTATTTTTTTCAGTTTGTCATTTGTCTTTTAATTTTACTAACCTTGTGTTTTGACATTCAGAAGCTTTACTTTTATTTATGACGTATTTAGCAGTATTTCCTTTCATGGATTTTTTGTGTCATGTTTGCAAAGTTCTTCTATATCCCTAAGGCTATAGACATATTTACTTACACTTTCTTCTACTTCTTTTGTGACTTTATATTTTATGGTAAGCCACATTTGCCTTAAGAATATATCAAGGAGTGGCTAATGTTATTAGTATAAGCTCAATATCAGGCTTAATACCATTACAGGTCACTGAAGAATTCATTTTACACATTCTAAATAAAAGTTCTAGTACATAATTATGTAATATAAGATAAAACTGAATAGAGACACAGCACCTAAATCATATACACATACAGTCAAAAATGACAAAATCAAGTCTGCTGCGAAATTGAGCTGGGAAGTGTGTATGAGGGAATTGGGTTAACTGGAGAGAAATACTTATATTCCAGGCTGATTCAATGGCCATCATGCTGAAGGGAGTCATTCTCTCAAACAAATATTTGAGCTGGCTGGGGAGATAACAGTGAACAAAACAGAGGTTTACTGCTCTAATGGGGTAAATAAATTATATCTTTTCAGATTAAGTGCTTGAAAGAAAATCAAGCAGGTAGGGGAGGGAAGCTGTTATTTTAAATAGGGTGGTTAGGGAAGTTTTCTCTGGGGGGACGACAATTGAGAAGAGACTTGTTTCAGAGGAAAGGTATGAAGGCAAAAGATTCCAGCCTATGTAAAGTTGTAAAGGGGGAAACAAGTTCGGCTTGTGGGAAGAATCATAAGAAAGCCAGTGTAGCTGGAGTGTTACTTGAAAACACAGAAAATAGAAAAATGGAAAAAGAAACATGGAAACACCCTAAAAACTTGGGTAAGGTCGTTTTTCTTTAAGTGGGAAACGGGAGTTGGATTCTGTGTGACTCATTCTTTAGCTTCTTTCAGGCATTACTATCTAGGAAAGGCCTTCCTTAACTGCCCTTTCACAAATTCCAACGTTATCAGATTTTCCCACCCTTTCACAATCACCGCCCCCTTTCAAGTATTTCAGAGTTACCTTGTCAGAAGAGGTCATCTCTGACCACTCTTTTTAAAATTGCAGTTCTCGTTTCCCCCTACCGTGCACTTTCCACCCCTTCCCCCTGGCTTGCCGGCTTTTTCTCCTCAGAATTTACCAGCAATTATATTCTCATTCTCTATGAGAGGCAGTATTTTGCTGTTTTAATTTCCGCTGCATCCGCAACATCTTCAATTGTTTTTGATATACAGTTGGCGCTCAATAAATGTTCAACATGTTGAACAAAAGGTAGGATGTGTATGAACTGATCTGGACTAATCGAGTGAAGCGACCTCAGGTTAGACTTATATCGCATTTCTAGGTTTCCGAAACAGGCTTCAGGCACTCAGAGGGCTGGGTCCCTCAGTTTTCAAAATGGGAAAGCAAAGGTTCCCACAATTCTCAGAACGCGAATTTCTCGCCACAATTCAAAATGGCGGAGGAAGGTGGGGCCTGTCACATGGTGGGCGTCACAGCAGCTTTCCTTTTCCCGACCTCGGCCGCTTGGCCGCGTCAGGCTGTGCCCCTCCTACTCCCGCCGAGCCTTTTCGAGGAATAGCCTGCGATTGGCTAATAGGCGGGAGTTAGCGGGGGCTGCGGGGCCGGAACGCAGCATCATCACTTCCTGTTGTGGGCAGTCGTTTCCGGTCGCTGCTTGGTAACAATGGGGGAGATAATGGCTGCCTGAGCAACGTCTCGCAGCAGGCGCTGGGCTAGAGGCGGGTCTCTAGCAGCGACTCAGCGGAGGCGGGCTTGAGAGCGCAACAGGGGAGGCGCGCAGGGGCCTCGGCGGCGGCGGCCGAACCGACCGAGTCGGATCCCGACACTAAAACCCAGTAAGTGAAGCCTTGGGAATCCTCTCTGAAAGGGATGGAGAGCGAGAGGAGCACAGCGGAGCCTCGGCTGCCGCGTTTCCTCAAAATGGCCTGGAGTACTGCGTCGTGGCCGAGGCTCAGCTCCTCCTTCGGACCCCAGGCCCCGGTTGCTGTGGGGGGTTCCGTGGCGTAGTCGCCGCTGCCATTTTAATTGGGTGTATGGTCGCCAGGCTCTGAAGAAGAGGAAGGTGCGGGGTAGGACTTCCTCTCCGTGGCCGCGCTAGCCGCAGCCGGGGCCCTCCGGAGCCTCTGGAACGGGGGGAGGCGACTTTCGAGTGTTGGCCTCAGGCGTGACGATCTTTCCTGGTTTCGGGGTTTTCTCCTCGGTTCTTTGGAAGCTTCCCTCGCCTCTCCCCGCCCCTTTTTCATGGTGGGCTTGGTTTGGGAAAAGGGAACATCGGGCTGCTGTAAGTCAGATGCTGGGAACTCTTGGGCCTTTAGATTTCCCAGGATTTGCAAAAGCCCATTTTGAGCACTTCAGGGCACTATCAATTAGGCGCCCCCTGAGGCCATGATGACATCTTCCCTGAGGATCTGAGGCAAATGTGGTTTACTCCCTCGCTCGAATAACCCCGGCATATCCTTTGCCAGATATCACTACAAGGACCCCCCGTTTCCCCCCCAGAAGAGAAGAGAGGGAAAAGCCTCTGCGTGTTTGTTGTTTTTCCCTGGGAAAGGGTGGGAATTGGGCCAAATGATTTTCAAGTTAATTTCCGTTCAATCAGCCAACAGCCCAACCCCTCCCCCCTCAAAAAAAAAAAAAGCCTAAGGGTCTCAGCTTCTGCGGGCGGTACCTGCCACGTACGCCATAGCTTTAGTAACTAGTATTAACCGGTTGGGCTTCTGCTTCCTGAACACTCAGTCCCTTTTTCCCTTATGCTGATTAATTTCAAGATGGAGGAGACAGCCACGTTCCTTCCCTAGACAGTTTCACCATACTTATTCCACAGGTTAGTCCGGGAATCTGAGGCCTAGCTAGCGTGTTATTTAGGTCATTCTTTCGTTTTGGGGCAACAGGAAGCATTTATATTAGGATGTCATCCACCATTTGCAAGGCCCCACAATAATTTTTTTTTGCTGGAAATAAGGAGCCCGCATTTCCTGAATCAGAATTAACCGCAATGGCTTTGAGTGACTGAAGGGAGGAAGAAATAAACGTAGTACTGCTACTAATCTTTCTTTGACTCTTCCTGTTTAAATACAAAATAACTACTCATATCACTCCATCAGATATGTTATGTCCATCCTGGATGACTTGAGAGCAGGCAGGCACAATTATATCCCCCTCCCCCATCAGTTTTCTACATTGTAACAATAAAGTATCCAGGAAGACAAATCTCAACAGTTTAAAATGTGATTTTAGGACCCTCTTTTGTTACTGAAAAATGTTTCAAAGTCTTTATCCTAAGATGTCCTGATGATCTTTCATACTTTGTAGTTACTGCCACTGCCTAGTACTATTTTACAGAGGTAACTGTTATGTGCCAAATAAGTCATTGAAAGTAACTGGAAGAATCTTAAAATAATTACAGGTTTGATAAGGTAAGGCCTATTCTAAGTAAGCTTATACTAACTAAAAGGTAGTTTGACTCTCAGCCTTTAAAGGAAATCTTATATTTCTGGTTCCCTCTGACCTCAGTCTCCCCAAATATCAATACTAATATTGAATTAGGTTGGGTAATGGGGTGTGTGTGTGTGTGTGTGTGTGACAAATATGTAGGATGTGTATTTTTTAGGATGTCTGTTTCAAAGAAAATGTCTATCTTATAAAAGAGGAAGAATAATGGATTCTTTTTTTTCCCTAGAGCAGAGAGTGAAGAAAACTAAAATCCAGTTTATTGTATTACAATACTATGTCGTAAAAGTCAGGTAATTTATTTTTTGTTGCGTCTCCTGATGATTTATGTGTTGAATGTGTGTTTTAAAATCTGTTTTGCAGGCCCTGTAATTGGATGGGCTCATTTGATATATGTTAGTTGGTGTTGCGTATACTTTCACGATGAGAATGGATGTTTTTTACTGGTAATTCAAAGAGTAGTGTTTCTGATTAGCTGGAACTCATTGGTGCTTTATCTGTGAATTTTCCTCTTTTAAAATAATGTCTGAAGTTTACCAGTACCTGTATAGAACAGAAGGAACAAAATAGAAATTTGCTGTATTAAATCATTGTTGGAGTGGGATGGGTATAAACAGTGTTTAAATGTTCGTTGAATAAATAACATGTCAGTAGAATATCTTGCAGGAATATAATCTTACATTATTTTGTGTGTCCTATTTTTTTCCTTCAAGATCCAAAAATTATATAATTGATATATAATACTCTGATTGGTATTAACTCTTTTCATCATCATTGTTAAAGTAACCACATAATTTATTGCCCTAGCTGCAATGCTTTTAAGAGCAAAAGGGACGTTATTCTTAATCATGCCTGGACAACAGGCACAAACAAGATTGTCCCAGGCAAACTGGGATCGGTAGTTAGCCCAAATTCAAAACCAACTAGTACTGAATATTTATGTGCTAGGTCCTGTACTTCACATGCATGGTTTTATAATCATCACAGCAAAGCCTCACGAGTATGTTAACTCTTTTACAGAAGTAACCAAGACTCCGAGAAGCGTTTATTAAGCAATTTGTCCTCAATTAAATAGCTAATAAGTGGTAGAGTCCCCATTTTAACCCAGGTCTGTCTGATGCCTGAAGTCACTAAACTTTTATGCCTCTAGACTTAATTGCTATCTAATTAGGTCAGAAATGCAAAGAAAATGAAAGGTTGTAGTTAAAAATCGATAGGTTATGTTGCATCAAAAACTTGTTAACACTTAAAGGGAACCTGCTCTATGAATCAGGTGATAATTATTTACCAGTTACCCCCCCCCCTTTTTTGTACGTCACAGTTCCTATTTCAGCTGTTACTGCTTAGGATGTAATTTGATAATTAAAATTAGAAGTGGTTTTATGAAATAGCTTAATAATGAAATGATATCTAGAAATGTTAGGCTGGTTGCGTATATTCTTTCAGGCCTTAAATAACACAGTAGGTCAAATGGGGCATCTGCGTTCATGGAATTATAATGTGTATACTACTTTTTCCATAGCCCTAGTGGATTGGGAAATAGAGCAAATCACTGACCAGACTGTTGTTCCCTTGATTTACCATAGAGTGGGTAACAAATTATAATGGGAAAAGTCCTCTGAAAGCCAGACCAATGAGGTGCTAGAATTTGGGGCCACTGCCTAAGACTGGAACATGTTTTTCTTTTTATAAGTCTAATTCCTTAACATTTCTTTATGACACAAAGATTTCCAAAACCTTATGGCCCATTGATGTCAAAAAGTAGCCAGTAAACATAATCCTTTGACGTTTTGATAACCAGTGAAAACAGCAATAGGACTTCTGTGTCTTAGTTTTGTTCAACCTTGAATACGTAAATTTTCCAAAAAATGGAGCAGTTTATTTTTTTTTAAATCAATTGACGTATTTTTAGATTAAAAAAAAAGTATTGGCAATTTTGAACAATTTGGGGATGTATTTATGAACTTGTGGTTTTGTTCTGGAAATGTATGTAGTTGATGCTTTTATTGTTGATTTTCTTGTGTTTTAGTGCTCCAACCCAATATTTGAATTTCATTAGCCATAATAGCACCTACATATGTTGAGACAAGTATCTGTAGATAGTGTGTGGTATGCATGTAGATTCATGGACTTCCTGTATAAGTCAGAACGACAAGTTAGGCTCCTGTTACAATGTCTGAATGGTGATGAACTTTCTGGGGGGGAGGGGAAGGAGATGTTTGTTTTCAGTGTTTTTAATTCTGGAATGAAGCATGGTCTCTTTCCTCTTGCTCTCCACTTGACTGTAGGAAGAAAGGAGTCAACTCAATTACAATTTTCATTTTTTTTATTGACCAAAGTTCCCATTAATGGCAATTACATCTAAGGTAACTATGTAATTTGTCCATACTGGGACACTTCTGAGAGTGAAAGAGGGTCATATTAAGTACTACAGGACAACAGGTGTAGGCTGCTACATTTCTGTACAAATTGGGGATATATAGTCACCTTTGTCATTTCTATTTAGAAACACTGGTTTAGGAAGCACAGTGGTCAGTTTGGGTCTGTAACACAAAATTGATTTCCTGAAATAAGTTAATAGTCATTTGGGTAGATAATAATATTTTCTTTTTTGGTCAAGTGATTTCAATTTTAAAAATTGACTTCACTCTTTTTTAAGAAGTTAATTTTTTTAAAACTTTTACTTATTTTTAAGTGTGTTTTTCCAGGACCCAGCAGCTCCAAGTCAAGTAGTTGTTTCAGTCTAGTTGTGGAGGACGCAGCTCACAGTGGCCCATATGGGGATTGAACCGGCAACCTTGATGTAAAGAGTACCAGATCTAACCAACTGAGCTAACCGGCCGCCCCAAGAAGTTAATTTTTGATGGAAAACTAATGTCCTTAAAAATAATACTTTATATACCAATTAACATCAAAATGGCTAATAATGAGTGATTTTACATTAATAACTTTTTTATATATAAACCCACGAACTTTCTGGGTTTTGAGTTATTTTTTGACTTCTTGAGAATAATGAGAAGCAATTCAGAATTGAGTTCATGTGGATAAGATCAAATTCTAATTTCCTGACTTAGCTCAATAATAACATGAAATGGGTAATCGAAGATTCAATTCACTGTCTGAAGTACTTGAGTGAATTGAAATGTCATCATAATGGTTTCCTTTTTTAACTAGATCCTGTGAATTGGCAGCATTTAGCTTGGTCTCCGTCCTTTGATTTGTTGATGTTCTTTCTATTTAATAGTTTTAGAGGGTTGTAGCAGTCAAAATTGTGAGCTACAAGTCAGTCAACTTCCTGCCAAGAGATTAGACACGAGGGCCGTTTCTGAATCCTTTTGTTGTTTTTGTTGTCCTTTTCAAGTGGCAAAGATAGAAGAATATAAGCAAGGCTAAGCTAGCATTGCCCTGCAAATATTTTATAATCTCATAGTGCTATAATATCAGCCATAGTGGAGCCCTTGGTAGCATCCTCTGATAGGCCAATATTAAAAATAATCAACAAATTGTGTGGGTGGAGAGAGTAAGTAAGTAAAGGGAGTGAAACATCAATCCTGCCCTGTGTTTAAAGAGGAATGCTTTATATTTCTCTTCAGAAAGATAAGATAGTCACAAAAACTGAGAAGGGTGTGAGTGAAAGAAAGGCAGTGAGAAAAGCATAGCTTCTAAGCTCATGTCCTAGTTATTCGTGTTGTTTCTTAAGTTTGATTTTTCTGACTTAATACTATAATGTGACTGGTTATATCTTATTCATAGTCACGGGTTCATAGAACTGGAAGGTACCTTGTAGATAGTTTAATCCAATACTCTAATATTGATGAAGACCCTGAAGGCCTGAGAGGTTAAACGAATTGGCCGAATTGACATAGCTAGTTAATGTTACAGCCAAAGCAAGAATCTACTGTCTTGTTTTTTTCCTTTTCACGGAGCTGAATACGGCCCTGCTACTCATAGAATAAAAAAGTTATCTGGTTGTTTTCAACCTTTTACTTGTCTGTTCCAAATGCAATAAAATTGTAATGAAACATTCTATATATGGAGAATTCCCAACACTTTTGGTAACTACATGTGAGATGGTACATTATATCCTGACCTCAAATTCAGCAGTTCTTTGTGACTTGATTTTTCAAACTGCGTTAAGTATTTTTCATTTTGGTGATGATATTATTGAGCTAACGTTTTCTTTATTGACAAGGAGGATCGTGTGTCATTAATTCATATCTACTCTTGGAGGTTCTCAGTGAATCTCTGTTGCAAGCAGAATGATGCCTGCCCTTCTGTTTTCGGTGACACCTTTTTGATACCTGTGTGTATTTTTAATGGGCATGTTCTGCTTTAGAACACTGTTGAGTTAGAAGCTTGTATGAATACGTGCAAAGGGGGAAAATGCTCAAGATACTTAAATAATTGGTTGGTATTAGGTTTCCTTGATTCCTCCCACCATACCTTTCTGTTCCTAAAAAGACGTTATTTCTTCCAGACTTAACAGATGTGGCTTGTTTTTAAGTTGATATTCAAAGAAGCATTTGAATTTCAGAATTCAGTTTTGTACAGTATGTTGTTAACTGTATTTTGGTGCCTTAACTGGGTGCTATGATGCAGTATGTCCATTGAATATAATATGTGCATGTTCATACTTAGCATCAAGTCTCCTGACCCATTAGTACTGATCAGTATGTTTTAAGGGGCTTTTTGCCCCAGCCTCATAAAATACATTTTTAAAACATTGATGTGCATGGATTAGGAGAATTAAATGAACTACTTTTAGCAGTGATCAGAAACATAGTAGTCTGCGTAGTTTATATTAATATATGATAATGACTGTAGGAGAAATGGAGATCACTAACAATGCTTTAAAATTCTCAAGGTGAATAAAATCTGCTTTAAATTCCCTAAATACAGTTAGTAAATCTCAGGTTTGGTTTTCTTGATGGCTTTTTCTTCTCAAATTTACCCGACACAGTCATACATTCATTGACCAAACAAGTAGTTTTTGAAATGAGTGGGCAAAATTTCTAATTTGGCTGTTTGTTTCCAGGAATGGATTTGGATGTATTGGCACACAGTATGCAGAAAGAGAGATAAGATTAATAAAACCATGTGGTTTATCCAAGGGGTAACTGTGTTTAAAATGAATATACTAAAAGTTGACTTATTTAAAAATATAAGTCCTGCATGGTTTATACTGCTTATAAAGGTGTTCTTGTCATTTTGGAAGTTTTTATATCAAGAGTGAACCTGGTATAAAAGGCTCATAGTGAGATTGAATGCTTTAAACATGCCTATTGGGATTGAAGGAATGTATTTTAAAGTATATATAGTCTGGGGATATATTGGGAGGCAGTTGTCCATTTAGTGGAAAGTTGACAATTTGGCATCAGAAGACCTGCATTTAATTACTGGCTCTTTCCACTTGCTAGCCACATGGCCTTTGGTAAATCACTTCCCCTCCATGATTCTGTTTCTTATCTGTAAAATAGAGGTGGTGATTCCTATTTCATAGGATTGTTATGAGGATTAAAGGAAATATAGGTTAAAAGGCTGTGTAGATACAGAATGGTGGGTATTACTTGTAACTGGGGGGAGAACTAAGTGATTTAAGAACAATTATATTTTTTTCTTTTTTAATTATTTTTTTTCAGTTACAGTTGACATTGAATATTATATTAGTTTCAGGTGTAGAGCATAGTGGCACACAGTATGCAGGTTATACATTTACATAATTTATGCAGTGATCCTCGGATTAGTACCCACCTGGCACCATACACAGTTGTTGCACCATCATTGACGATACTTAGTTAATAATAATGTATCAATATTAGGTCATCAATTCCGAACAAATGCTCCAAATGCTCCACACTGATGTAAGGCGTTACTGATAAGGGAAATGGGAGGGTAAGGGAGAGGGTATGTGGGAACTCTACTTTTTGGTCCATTTTTCTGGAAGCCAAAAACTGCTCTAAAAAGAAAGTCTATTTAATTTTTAAAATTATGTGTTTTTTCTCTTAAATTGTTCTATTGGTAAGCTTTTCATAGAAATACTTAAGTTTAAAAGTGGCTGATGCTAATTGTATACTCAATCCAAAATTCCTGACTTATGCAGGTGAACATTATAACTGAGAGTAAGAGGACAAATAAATTTAAGATCCTCTCTTTTATGATGACAGAAGGAGCTCAGAGGTCTGTGGGGATCCTTTTTTCCTCTTACTAGTTAAACTGAAAATGGGTCACACGATTGTTGACCACAGAGTAAACTCTAGAGACCCATCTTGTTAACATCCTTCTTCACTACTGTTTTCACACCAAAATGGAGAGACTCTGTATTTGATCATTTGGACTGTGGTCTCCTGACGTCTTTGGCGTGCTTTAACCTTTCAGATGTTCACTTTCACTTAACAAACATCAGATCACATTACAGCTACCAGGAGCTGAACTTGTGGTTTAGATTGATTACATTTTTCCATTATATGCCACTTAAGTGGTAAAGGGACTGCTTAAAATGAGACCGGGCTCACTGGGTGTGTGTAAGGTTATCTCACCAGGCATGTGAGGGTGTTGCTTACGATTTCCTTTTCTTTCAAAATGTAATTACCTCTAGTCCAGGGACCTCTGCAGGTGTGACAGCAATAACTCACCCCTTAAATGTCCTTAGAGGGTAGAGATGTCTTGCCAGTGCTGAAATCTCTTGACCCCCATTCCCAGGCCAGGGGAAATAAGGCAGAGAATGGAGGCTTTGGGCAAAAGTAGAGAAGCAAACCAGATTTCTCTCTCCTTTTTCCCTAATCCACTACAAGAAACAAACTGCTTCTTTAAAGGAAACCTAGACCTTAGCAAAAACATCATGTGTTATGTTTAATGAAGCCTTGAGGGTTTGGTTGCCATTTTGAAATAAAAAATAAGTGTGTTGTAGGGATGTCAAGTAGGGGGAAAAAATGTCCTTGGTTTTCTCTGGCATGTGTATGAGAAGGTAGGGGGAAAGGAGAGCAGCATGTTATGGAAGTAATAGTAAGTTGGATTTGCTCATTTGCTGCTGTGTGAGTGTGTCTTACTGTGTAAATTTTGAATGAAAAAAAATAAGTCAAAATAAAAATCCCTCCTGCGTGGAATAAACACCTCTAATCTCATCAGGCAGGAGCTATTTAGGATTTAACAGTCTCCAAAATCACTGTCAGAAGGGTTTTAAATAGAGGGAGAATGTTTTGTTGTCTCCAACTTCCATGTAGGAAATGATAGAAATTCTAAAAAGGTCAAGAGTGAATCTGGCAGATTTGGGAGCATCGGAAAGAATCGTCTCTCCTATGTGTATTTGTAGGGTATTCAACGTTGTTATTGTACTTTTGAAAAACCAAGGGGGTGTATAAATAGTGGGTTTTTAAAGAATATGAACAATATATTGGGAATGCTTTGAAACTCTTTATATATGTCGGATTTCTCTACCTTACAGACAAATTCTTTGAAGCTGCACTGTCCAATATGGTAGCCACTAAGCACTTGTGGCTACTGGACACTTAGGATGTCACTAGTGTAACTGTGGAACTGAACTTTAAATTTAATTTTAATTAAGTTAAATGAAAAACTAAAGAAGTGTCAGATATTTTTCCATTTTATATTGTTTTGGTAGGACTACATTTTGCTTTGACTTGCAAATTTAGCATCCAGTTTGAGATGTGCTGGAGATATAAAACAGATTTTGGAGAGTTGGTATCAAAAACAAAATAAAAAAATAAAAAGAAAAAGTATTGAAAAAAAAATAAAAAATAAATTGTCTATTGCTGGCTCTTAAAAAAAAAACAGAAAACATTTCACTAATTTTTGTATTGATAACATGTTGAAATGATTTTTGGTTATGTTGGGTAAGTAAGACATATTGATAAAATTAATATTTCAAAGATATAAAAGGCCATGTAATGCACCAAATGCCACTTTGGTGGCCCACACAAATTCTGTGTGCAGAGATGAATGACAGAATTGCTAGTAAGATAGTAACAGTTTCTTAGGAGGTAAAATTTCATTGAACCTTGAAGGATGAATGAATTGGGGAGGGTCTAGGAAGGGGCTGAGAGAAGTGTGAAGGTAGTAAAATGTTGGCTATCACCTTGCTCCGTAACCTTTGAGGGTGGTGTTCAAGCACGTGAACCTCTTGTCCACGATCTGGTCCTCAAACTCCTTGCTACTCACCGATTCTAGAGCAGCATCACTTGGAGACTTAGTTAAAATGCATTTCTCCAAAACAGTAGGGTGGAAAACCTTCTCAGTGTCTGCACAGAAACCAAGCCAGACTAGTCCTCAGTATTATCCGGATGTCCCATCAAAGAGGTTCTCAGCCCTGGCTGCATAATAGAATTACGTGTGAAATTTTTTTAAGTGTCGCTATCTGGTCGACCCCAGAGAAAGCTCCGCAGGTGATTCCAGTACCAGCCAAGGTTAAGAACCATCCGAGTGTAGAGCAAATGAGGTTAATTTGGCAGTGAACCCCACTGTAGTTAACATGTTTTCTTCTGTGTTTGCAATCTATCTGATAGCCTATTGCAGAATTTTCCCATAGCTTTATTGTCAGATTTTACTGTGCTATAGCTTACAGGCTTCACTCCTTTGAAGAGTAGATCATTCTAAAATCCAGTATTTTAGTATCTCTTCCTATTCTCTATTATTTATCAAAGATTATCATTAGAAATTTTCCCATTGGGCTCTTCATTCTCTCTTTGACAAGCTTGTTTTCTCCACTCGTTCCAGTTGGAAGGTGATTCTCCTTGTTGAATAAAATAGAAACGAAATAGAAGTTGAGTGTTACACTCCATCTTCTTTTACTATACCGACTTCCCCACACACTCAGTACAAGACCCCTTTCTTGTTTCGGATTCTGGTTTTCAAAGCCATTTTAAAAAGCTTTCCCATATTCTTGTAAGTTTCTCTTCCTAATAGGTTTTAACCTCCCTGACACTATTCTTAAGACTTCATGCCATTCCTTTAACAGTATTTGGTATATGAGTTTTCTGTTATCTTTGGTTCACGTCCTTCAGATGTTAGAACTTACCAGAGATTTTTGTCTTGTTTGAAAGATTTATTTATTTTTATTATTTAATTAAATTTATTGGGGTGACAATTGTTAGTAAATTTACATAGATTTCAGATGTACAATTCTGTATTACATCATCTATAAATCCCATTGTGTGTTCACCACCCAGAGTCAGTTCTCCTTCCATCACCATATATTTGATCCCCCTTACCCTCATCACCCACCACCCACCCCCTTACCCTCTGGTAACCACTAAATTATTGTCTGTGTCTATGAGTTTTTCTTTCTCATTTGTTTGTCTTCTTCTTTTGATGTTTTTGGTTTATATACCACATATCAGTGAAATCATAGGGTTCTCTGCTTTTTCTGTCTGACTTATTTCACTTAGCATTATACTCAAGATCCATCCATGTTGTCACAAATGCTCCTATGAAAGATTTATATTTTTAAAGCCTTTCGACCCTACTGAGTGGCATCTTTTATAAATTAATTTCAGAACTATTGACTGATTCTTCATGAGTGGACTTCATCCTAACTTTCAAAATGTTAACTGCTTAAGTTCATTAACCAGATGTTACTGTGGTTTTCTTTGGTTTGAGGAATTGTGTCTGAAGATTTTTTTTTCCTTTGTGCTTTTCTATATTTTTAAAAATTAGCTCTTTACTGTTACCAATACCAAATCATATTCCTTAGGTATGTATGGAAAAAGGTAATTTGTTAATTTTTTTATTGCCTGGGCCGCATAACTTATTTTATTTATAACTTTATTTTATTTATTTTATTTAAGCTGTTGATTTCCAGTCTTCCTAAAGTTTCAAGTTACTATGAAAACATTTTTCAGAAATTTCTATAGTTTCCTCTTACCAAAAGTAAGGATTCTTAGTTATGAGATTAGGAAGCTCTTTCCAGAAACATTAAGGTCTCCCTCCTCTCCACCTCTTTTATGTGTTCATCTCATTTGTTTAAACAGTAGTAGGATAGTTCAAAGAATAATGATCTAAGGCAAACAGTGGAGCTCTAGATGTGTCCGTGTCTAGACTAAAATGTATTTAAGCTCAGCAGACAGGTGAACAGGCTTTTTTTATTTTTGTATCTGAAAGAGGGTTTGTTGTTATTTTTCTCTTTAGTATCGACGTGAACATGCAGAGACTTTGTGTGTCGTGTGTGGGATTATATCCTAGTACCAACATAGGTTCCCTCTTTTCCACAAATCAGATTTTCATATGTTCAAGGAATGAGCTTTCATCTTGTCATTATGAAATGAACTTAAATGAGATAAATCTGGAGTTAGAAGGAACAGAATTACAGAATGAAAGTTTTGTTTGGAGTCGTCTTGTGTTTTAGGTGGCTTTTCATTAGAGCAGTTAGTGGAAGGTGTTTGGAAATCTGCCAGTATAGCAGTTTCCTAAGGCCAGATAGTGAATGACAATTGAGAATTTGGGGCTAGTTTTATGTACTGTCTATAGCAGGGGTTGGCAGACTTTCTGTAAAAGGCCATATTTTTTTTGGTGGCTTTTCTAGTAAAAAAGCAAAATTGAGCATATTACATAGTTATTTATATAAAAATAGGTCATATTTCTACAAAGTTTTTCTTCATAAAACTCAATGTAATAATAATTGAATACAGTGTTTTATAAAATCTGTCTACTGATGAGAAGCATGGTGTTCTTTGGGGGGAGGCGGATAAAATTTTGCTTAATTGGGGCTAAACATATTCCTTACCATCAAAATCATTTGGAGAACTTTATCTAGTGCTACTGACTTGAAATGAGACTTTCCGTAGTTCATCTTCAAAAATGTCTTCACACACACAGAGGTACTGCTGTCTACTCAATCACAAGCATATAATTTTGATGAAGCATATTCATTCCTGAAAAGGCATTTATAGAATTCTGTTAGATTCTGCTGTTGACATTGACCTGTTACCATAGCATTACACTGCAGAATCAAAGGTTACTCGGAAGCTCCTCAATTGCACAGTTAAATGGATTTTGAAATGAGGAAATTTCCTTTGTACTCGCACTGAGGTCCAGAAAATGCTTCTGGAGCAGTAGTTTGTGCTCAGAAAATATACGTGCTACAAATGTGTGTGGGAATGCAGCTCTTGCCAGTCTGATAGCACAAGAAGTGCACAAAGCAGCTTGACATTGTGATTCCAGTGTTAGTTATTGTTGAAATGACTTTACTGCAGTATAAATTTTACATATAATCACTATTTTGCCTTGCAATTTTAGGTTGAAGTCTGTAGCAAAAGCTAATTTCCCAAGCCATTCATTGTTTGGTAATGGTAATTGAGTAATCTCTCATTCAGAAAAAAATTCAATCTTGGACCTGGGTACAACAAGTCACACTAAAACGTTACCAGTGCTAAACTGTCCGGATGTGCAGGTTCTGTTTGTGACAAAGATTCCCGAAGTCCACAGTAATGAAGTTCACCATTGACACTGCTGGTTCAGTACAACGATGGCTTTAACTCCTTTCTGACAACTACCTACTCAGGAATAATATAATGGAAAAAAACAGGCTTTAAACACCTCACATTTTCACAAGTTTTGTAGATTTTGTTCAACTGGGTCTTTTACTGCTTTACACATTTTTACCACCATTTCAGTTGTAATACATCTTAGCAAATTCCACTTCAGGTTGTGCTGAATTCATGTTTTCTCAACTTTGAGGATATTATCACCTGTAGTGGTTCCATCCAGATTCACAGAGGCTACTTCTGTAGTTCAAATCCTGAAATAATCAACAACTGAATGGTATCAGTTACACTTGTCCACTCATCAAGAGCCAAGAACAACCGATCAAAATCATTTGTTGCCTTGTTTTTCAACTGATCATTGACATATTCCAATATCCTCAACTTTAAGCAACTGTACTCACCAAAAAAAAAGTATGGCCCATGGGTTATAGTCTTTTCCGCTGACCTAGTCTTTTCCTAGTATAACAGAGCTTTACAAGAGTTACTCTGCTGACATCTCATTCATTTGAGGTCTTAAAATGCACATCTTGATGTGCATTCTGGATTTTCACATAATTGAAACTCATATAGGATGCATACTGCTGTTTTCAAGGTTGATCTCCTTTCTCCTTTTAGATTATTTTCCACTTGTTCATCAAGATGGAAAGCTCAGATTCTAACGATAAAGGAAGTGGTGATCAGTCTGCAGCACAGCGCAGAAGTCAGATGGACCGATTGGATCGGGAAGAAGCTTTCTATCAATTTGTGAATAACCTGAGCGAAGAAGATTATAGGCTTATGCGGGATAACAATTTGCTGGGCACCCCAGGTATGTAATATGTAGTTTAAGAATTTATATATGCAAATTGCTGGTCTTAAAAAATAGCCTGTTTTGAAAGTCTGTGTCTTTAGTCATTATGGAATACGATTTTAATGCAAGGGATACAGAATGACATGCACTGCTGTACTTGTTACTTGATTCTCTTCATTCTTTTTTGGAATTATCCTTTATTATGAACTTACAGTGAACTGAATTGAAAAGAGTGGAGCTGATCAAGTTTTTGTTGTTAGTTAGCTCTGTTTAACTTACTAGACATGAGTCTAAGTGTGGAAGAGCTAATGGGAACTTTAGTTCTGTCATCTCTGATTCCCTGAATATGCCCCAATCATAATTCTCCAAAGCTAGCCTTGGGTAAAATTGTCAGTTACTCAGAACTTTGTGCTTGGTTATTTTCTTTTGCTCAGTTAGGTCCCATTTGATCCACTTAAAATTCATTGTCTCCCCTTCCTCCTTGTTTCTGTTTAATTTTCCTAATCTTTGAGTGATTGCTTACATTTTAAAAGGTGAGGTGTTAGTTAATGAGAGTGCTTTTTGAGCCAACAGTACCAGACTTGAATCAGAATGCTTCAGTTGGCCTTCTGGCCCTGCCATTTATTAGCCCATCAGTCTCTCGCACAGTCTGTTTCCTTGTTTCAAAGTACAGGTGGTGATATCTATGTCCCAGAAGTGAAATTATAAAGAATGAGTGAGTTTATGCAAAAGCATTTAGTAAACTAGAAAGAAATTTGTGTAAATATAAGTTGTAAGGTCATGCTCCCAAATTTTACCCAGGTTCCCCACTCTTTGGTTTTCATCTCAGATGAGTAAGAATCATTGGTTTTTATTTGTAATTTGACGAACATTTTAAAATTGTTTCCAGGTGAAAGTACTGAGGAAGAGTTGCTGAGAAGACTACAACAAATAAGAGAGGGCCCACCACCACATAACGCAGATGAAAATAGAGGTATACTTTGCTTTGCGGGCAGTGGGTACAGGATGGAATGGATAAAGAACTTCATAACAGTTAATGTCATGAAGTCATAACAGCCAAAGATTTTCCAGGAATGGCACAAATTAATTTGGTGCTAAGTAACTGCTTATAAAAAGAGAAAGGGTATTTTCTTGATATTTGGTGAGAATGTCAACGTGTTCTTTTCTGCTTCACCTTTGGGTTGTTTGTGTTCATTGGGACATAATGAGAAATGACCTATTTAAATGTGATTTTTTTTTCCTTGATTTTCCACTTCCATTGAAATTTCCTTCTGCCTTCTGAATTATTCCTTATAAACATGTTTATGAGTTCCTCACCGGCAGAAAGAAATGCTGTATTCTCTAATGGAGTGGTTCTCAGAGGGATGTAATATTGCCCCTTAGGGGCCATTGGCAATGTATGGAGACGTTTTTTGGTTGTCACAACTGGGGTGTTTGCTACTGGCATCTATTGGGTGGAGGCCAGAGATGCTGCTAAACATCCTAACATCCTAAAATGTACATCACAGTGCCCACAACAAAGAATTCTCTGGCTCAAAATGTAAGTAGTAGCACTGTTGAGCTATCCTGCCCCTACCTTAGGTCTGGCGTTTCTCTCCTGATGTGAAGTAGAGAATTTCACTGTCTTAACCTAAGAGGCTGTGATAACAGTCTGATTCTTGAATGTGCCGTTACGTGTATTGTGCTAGGTTCAGACTGTTCATTTGGTCTGATCTCCGATTTCATGTGAATTTAAAATCTTGGTAACATGAAAAAATATCCAAACACTTTTAAATCTATAAACCTTGTTTATATTTTTGCAATGAGTACATCAGTCTTATATTTTCAAATTTCCCGTATTATCAAAGGCACTTAAGAAGCCTGAAGAAAAGTTGTAGACTAATGAACATTTGAGAAAAGTGTAATTTGAACCAAAATACTCGCCCTGTACCGTAGTTGGTGCTTACTTTGATTATGTTAGCATTTTGACAGTGGACTGAGAAATGCCTTCTAACAGCCCACAGTGGTACCTACACTAGGTTCTATATATGATGAAGTACTGAAAATAGAATTCTTCCAGATTTCTTTTTAAAAAGTCTCTTAAATTTTTCTTGGGTTAGCTTGCCCTTTCAAAATGGAATTGAAAATTTCCTGCCTTTACTTGCAAATCTGTGCGGTATAGTTTACAAAAATCTGTAAAGGTGAAATCTGTTCAGAATCTTTTGTCCTTTTTTCCTAACCCAAAGTTTCAGAGCACTATTATATGATTGTCCTAATTTTAGTAGTTCCTTTTTCTCCCTCTCCCCTCCCTTTTTAAAACAGGTGGAGACTCTTCAGATGATGTGTCTAATGGTGACTCTATAATAGACTGGCTTAACTCTGTCAGACAAACTGGAAATACGACGAGAAGTGGGCAAAGAGGAAACCAATCTTGGAGAGCAGTGAGCCGGACTAATCCAAACAGTGGCGATTTCAGATTCAGTTTAGAGATCAATGTTAACCGTAATAATGGGGGTCAAAACCCAGAGAATGAAAATGAGCCATCTGCAAGACGTTCCAGTGGAGAAAACATGGAGAGCAACAGCCAAAGGCCAGCAGAAAATCCACGGTCAGAATCAACGTCTGCAAGGCCATCCAGGTCGGAACGAAATTCAACTGAAGCCTTCAGCGGAGAAGTCCCGCCTACTAGAGGACAGAGACGAGCGCGAAGCAGGAGCCCAGACCATCGGAGAACCCGAGCTAGAGCGGAGAGAAGTAGGTCACCTCTGCATCCAATGAGTGAAATCCCACGAAGGTCTCATCACAGTATCTCATCTCAGACTTTTGAGCATCCTTTGGTAAATGAGGCTGAGGGAAGTTCTAGAACCCGGCACCATGTGACATTGAGACAGCAAATAAGTGGACCTGACTTGCTCAGTAGAGGTCTTTTTGCAGCTTCCGGAACTAGAAATGCCTCACAAGGAGCAGGTTCTTCAGATACAACTGGTAATGGCGAATCTACAGGATCAGGACAGAGACCTCCGACCATAGTCCTTGATCTTCAAGTAAGAAGAGTCCGTCCTGGAGAATATCGGCAGAGAGATAGCATAGCTAGCAGAACTCGGTCAAGGTCTCAGACCCCAAACAACACCGTCACTTATGAAAGTGAACGAGGAGGTTTTAGGCGTACGTTTTCACGTTCTGAGCGTGCAGGTGTGAGAACCTATGTCAGTACCATCAGAATTCCGATTCGTAGAATCTTAAATACTGGTTTAAGTGAGACTACATCTGTTGCAATTCAGACCATGTTAAGGCAAATAATGACAGGTTTTGGTGAATTGAGCTACTTTATGTACAGTGATAGTGATTCAGAGCCTAGTGGCTCAGTCTCGAGTCAAAATGTGGAAAGGGCAGAGTCACGGAGTGGAAGAGGGGGTTCTGGTGGCAGTGGCAGTTCCGCTTCCGGCTCGAGTTCCAGCTCGAGTTCCAGTCCTAGCTCCAGTTCCAGTGGGGAGAGCTCAGAGACTAGCTCAGAGGTGTTGGAAGGCGGGAATGAAGGAAGCTCGTCGTCAGGCTCCTCAGGTGCCAGGCGAGAGGGTCGACACAGGGCCCCGGTCACATTTGATGAAAGTGGCTCTCTGCCCTTCCTTAGTCTGGCTCAGTTTTTCCTCTTAAATGAGGATGATGATGACCAACCTAGAGGACTCACCAAAGAACAGATTGACAACTTGGCAATGAGAAGTTTTGGCGAAAATGATGCATTAAAAACCTGTAGTGTGTGCATTACAGAGTACACAGAAGGCAACAAACTTCGGAAACTACCTTGTTCCCATGAGTATCATGTCCACTGCATCGACCGCTGGTTATCTGAGAATTCTACCTGTCCTATTTGTCGCAGAGCAGTCTTAGCTTCTGGTAACAGAGAAAGCGTTGTGTAATTAAGGTCGCGACTCTCGGCTGTAGCTGGCATAGTGATGGGCAAACAGGAATCACTTGATTTATGTCCACTTTTTGAGTGGTACTGAAATGTAAAGTAGCAACCTGAATTGAGTCATTGCTTTCTGAATGAATCTTTGTCCTTTCCCCACCTTCTGTTCCAGAATAAAAGGAAATATTTAAAAAGCAACGTTTTAGGACATAAAAATCTGATTTCACTATCAGTAATTGAGGTTGCTGATGACTTACTGTATATGCTTGTCAGTTTCTCCTTTGTTACCTTCAAAGATTTGCCTTAGCAATGGCTCTTACCTGTTTCACAGTGATCTTGAAAGTTTCCTGCGCCATAGGAGAGGGGCTAAGGAAATTCCCAGTTTAGACTAGGTTCAGTACATCTTCCTAAGTGATTGCTGTCCCCAGTTATTAGTTGGCACAGATTCAGCTACCTGCTGAATATCATTTGTTCACCTTTCAGACAAGGTGATTGGACATGTCAGTGTAAATAACACTAAGGTTAGGGTCTTCTAAGTGTCTAACTGTCTCCTCAGCCCATCACTGTGGCACACCGTAGAGTGAGCTTATAGTTTCATTGAGATATTTATCTTGTGGAAATATTAAAAAAGCCTATGCTTGTGTAAGTGAAACAAATCACATTCGTTTGTTTAAAAATGTAAAGCTATTTTGTAGAGGCTCAGTACTTTTCCAATGCACTGTTGTAATAATGCATTAAAACTTGTAAAGTCCCATGCTTAGAAATGAGAAAACTGCTTTCTGTGAGCCAACCTAGTAAACACACCAAACAGAGTACAGAGCTGCTTTTGTAAGTGTATAGATGTCAAGAGCAGAACATATTTCATGTATGTGAGCAGCTACTGTTACACAAAGGGAAGGACAGTGCAGAACTGAACTGCATTGAAGACCAGTAGAAATGGTGTATTTCAGCTTGGATTTAGGCAGGAAATGAAAGACTGGAGGAGTAAAGCAGACTGCTCTGAAGAGCTTCAGCTTGTCATGAAGACGCTAATACAGTACAGACATTGACTGGTTTCAGAAGGTGAGGTCTTTGACACAGTCTTCTACTTGAGCAGATGGAGTAGATTGGCAGATTGGGCAGAGCTTTGGTTGAAGAAAAACCACTACCACGTAGCACCAGTTACATTGTTTTTACAAGTCTACTCCTCAAAAAAAAAAGGTGGAGGAAAGACTATAAACCACTTTTAGCGTAACAATTGGTACAGATGTGTGTACTAATAGGAAAGTCTCGAATTTGCATTTTCGAGATTTGTCATTTAAGGTACCAGTGCACACTTGTTACTATTTCATTATTCTCTCTCTAACACAGACCTAACATCTCACATTTAAAGACCAGTTGAATAATAAGGGATTTTTATCCTTGGTTGCAAGTGAGTTGTATTGGGTTATTTGAAATTCACATTTTAATTGTGCTGCCCATTTTCGAAGATGAGACTGCTGACTTACGATCTATGGGACACGCACTTTATGTTGTTCCCTTAGTGGTAACAATAGATCTGTGAAGAACCCCAGTACTCTTGCTGAATTTCTCTTTGGACAGTGGTTGGGGCTAAGGTTAGTCTGACTGTGGAGGACTGTGTTTGTTTTTGTGGGGGAAGCCGATGGGTCCAAAGAGGGATTGAGCACATCCTTGGCCATTAACAAAGTGAGCTGACTACCTGGGCATAGTCAGACACTCTACAAAATCAGTCTGTTTTAGAAGTTCTCTGGGTACCTTAACTATTAGCAACTTAGCTGTAAAGATGATTTCAAAGCTCATACTTTCATGTTTTCCTCTGGCTTTCAATCCTACCTAACTGTCAAGGAAATTAACTTGTAAATATGGTAGTTGTTTACTAAGGATATGTACTGCTCTTGCAAGAAAATAATGTCCAAACAAAGCTTCACTTATTTTTTTTAATATAAGCAGAAACCACTGTCTATGGCGCTTCTATAATACATTTTATCTTTTTAAAAAATTGTCCATTTAAAAGTCAGGATTCCTTTATATTTGAGGCCTCCTTGTCTCCTTCCCTGAGGGTGTAATCAATGGTTTTCAGATCTGCAGGGGAGTCCTGATCGGCTAAGAACAAACCCGTTTTTCTCTTGGTATAAAATGTCCCATTACTATAGGGGTGTTCATTTTCTATAGTTTAAAAACAACTGCAGCTAAGCATAAAAATTATTGACAACAGGTACCTCCCTAAGCTCCCAAGATGTATTACTCATTTGTAAAGTATTAAGGTGAGAGGTAACTTGTGCAGAATTCTGGTAATGAATGTAGATATTAAACCTATTCCTAAACACTGGAAATAGAATTTTAAGTTTTTAGCCTTCACTAGAATGCACAGTCGACACGTGCACATGGACCCCTTTTTCAATAGCACTCACCCATTTCCATTGGATTGTGTAGAATGGATACAAATATTTTAGTGGAATTTGCTACTATCTTTTTAATTTTGTGAGGTCCATGATTAATATATACTTAACTAGTGTTGTGGACCTTGAAGACAAGGTCATTTGTAGGTGTCAGATGTACAGTGGAGAACAAAGATCTTTTTTCCCACCAGCATCCAAACACCTATTCTCTTGAGGGAGCATTTTCTTGCAAAAGACTTTACATTTCATTTTGTATCTTTGCACTTTTTCTTTATTAAAGAAAGATTCTGTCTTGAAGACCTACTTGGAACTTCATGCAGTAATAGGAACAAGGAAAAACAATGTTGGGAGTTTACATTGTTCGAAGCATAGGGAAAAGTACTAAAAACTGAATTTCCTTGAATATTTCAGGTATTTTTAAAAGTTCACTTACTAGTCTGAAACGTTTGAGGTGTTACTATTGTTTAACTCCAAGCAGTTGTCAAGGTTGCGGTTTATTGGTACTAAAAACCAAAACCAAACAGTGAGGTTTAAAGTTTGCAGACTTGGATCTGTAGCAGCACTAGAAGAAGAGCCATGTTGTTAATTTGGAACATTTGCTCTAAAAAGAACACAGTAGTTGTACCTCAGTGGTGTTAATGGGGATTGAGGGAAGGATTCACGTTAGTGTTGGAGAGTAGGTAATCCTTGTGCAGTGAACAACAACAGAAATGTTTAACGCCAAGATTTTATAGCGATATATAGATATTTACATATCTATATATGTATGAAATCTCTAAAAACACCATTAGAGTTTATCCAAACTTTAAGATTAGGAAACTGGTTGTCTATGTTACCTCAAGTCATTTCCCCCTCTGGGAAAACATGTCTTTTCCGTGCCAATTATGCTCTCCTAGTGTCATTGTCTCAAGTCATATTTATGAAGGTTGACACTTAATATGCTTTGTATTTAGCCACCTGCTTCCCAAATGTCCAGGACGTGAAATAAGTCCAGCATCAGCCATGACTTTCCCAAAATACCCACGTGGTAGGGAGATGAATGAATGTTGCAAAATGCTTCTTCAAAGGCCCTTTTTACAGCTTGCTAGAATACAGTGGCACCTTGTGGTGATTGTTGATACTTTTAAAGATGGAAGATATTTTTACCCACCCCCTTCTCCTTTGTTCTTTTGTGAACGAAAAATATTTGTAATCTGCCTTATATGAATTTTGAAATTTTACCTTACTGGCTTCCCTGTCAAATTTATTACCAACATTAAGTACTTATAGAAGCCACGTTTGCAGGGCACTTTTATTCTTTTCTTGTCTTATAAGACTATGCTGATTGCTACTTTGTAAAGTATTCTGTACCTTAGTAATGCAAGAGATTGATAAGGCACGTGTTAAAGTGTCAAGTGTTTCTTTCCTTAGTATAATTCTTCAGTATGTTTAAGATTCAATAACAGTGTTGTGAATCATTGCGTTAACTAGTAAATTGTACACTTTTGCAAAACACATTTGAAATTGTAAATCATAACATGCTTTATTTGGAAAGGTGAAGTGCAAGGTCTCAAGAACTAGTATTTAACTTATTTTTAAATCAGATTTTTAAATAAGCAACTAATAAACAGCTGTGAGTTCAGTACGTGCCCTTTAAAAAGTTTAGCATCCTGAAATTGCGTTCTTAACTGGAACATTTCTAAAATATTATGTAATATTCCCTACAAGTGAGCGACGTCACTTGATTTAAGTAAATCCATTTTGTATCTAAAATGCAGCATAGAATAGCGCTGTTATTGAAGTGTTGGAACTTGCAAGGGATAACAACAGTTTGAGTTTTATGATTATTTTCATTTCTATGTAGGTGTTTTAATTAAAATTTGAAGGAAATAGGCACGCCCGCTAACACTCAAACTTATAGTGAGGTACTTGTTTTTTATTAGTGTTTCTTTGCTACAGACCCATGAGCTGCTTTATAGTCACTTGGATTGAGTGATAGATAGATAGATATCTTAAAGACACGCAGTGAAAGTGACCCCATCAAACCACTGTGCCTAGTTATTTTAGGGTTCCTCTATCAGTTCCTCATCTTGCAGATTTATTCCAATACTAAGGTATGGTTGAACCAGCTGCCCAGCCTTAACTCCATTTAGTGCTCCTCTGGTAACATTCTTTTAACTGATTGATCCATATGTTTTAACTGTCCAATGTTGGGATTTTACCTCTTGAGAGCTCCATTTGTCCCTGGTGCTGCTTTTAAAGATGGAGGGCCGTGAGGTATCGAGTTGAGTAGGTACGCAATTGGCCCGGTTACATATCTGTGCCTGTTTTATCTTCTCCCAGGAAGAGCTGCTTGGGGATAGATGTTTACTTGGGTTTATGTAAAGAAGTGGGCAGCAATCTTGGACAGCTTTCTGAAGTCTGTAAGAACCTGAAGGGATTCAGAGGGGGGGGATAGTAACAAAGGCTGCCTTTATGTCTCTGAACACAAAGCACATAAATGTATGTTGTGTAAAGACTAAAGTGATTGTTATACCAGGGCTTCCTGACCTCTGGGAGAGACTTGCAAAACAGCAGAAAGGAGCACAAGGTGAAGTGAATTTGGTTGGCTTGCCTTATCTGCTTTCTCATTTTCTTTAAATTTAAACCTAAACATAACACCCTCCTCCAGTATCTACCCAGCAGACTCCTGGTTGGGAAGCCCTGTATTCAATTTTGAGAATGTACCCAGTTTCCTTTTGTTTTGTACAGTGCTTTACACTTGCTAAAATTTAACTTGTTTAATGCAAAACAAGACCTTGAAAGGTCAGTCATATTAAAGCTGGTTTGATTATTAATAGTTATCTTTTAGGAAGAAGCTTTTTCCCTATGTAAGATGTCATACTGCAGATTTAAAATATAGACTATCAATAAAATGCATGAAGTGATCATTTGTGCTTGATCATCTCTCCTTGGGTTTTTCTTTAAAAGGGGGAATCTGATAAAGGTTCTGTTGCTTCAGACTGATTGCAGATAGACATGATTTCTAGAAATGAGTGGAATTATTGCACAACCTTGGTTTTGGTTCCCCTCACTGCTATGAGTGTGGGCAGGTACTGGTTTATGGGATACAACTTCCATTCTGTGCTGTGTCATTTAATGGCTTAATCTTTTTTTTTAAGATTTTATTGGGGAAGGGGAACCAGGACCCCATTGGGGAACAGTGTGCACCTCTAGGACTTCTTTCCAAGTCAAGTTGTCCTTTCAATCTTAGTTGTGGAGGGTGCTGTTCAGCTTCAAGTTGTTGTCCTTTCAGTCCTAGTTGTGGAGGGCGCAGCTAAGCTCCAGGCTCAGTTGCCGTTTCTAGCCGCAGGGGGCACAGCCCACCATCCCTTGCAGGAGTCGAACCGGCAACCTTGTGGTTGAGAGGACGCGCCCCAACCAACTGAGCCATCCGGGTGGCAGCTCAGCTCAAGGTGTCGTGTTCAATCTTAGTTGCGGGCGGCGGAGCCCACCAGCCCTTGCAGGACTCGAGGCATTGAACTGGCAACCTTGTGGTTGAGAGCCCACTGGCCCATGTGGGAATCGAACTGGCAGCCCTTGGAGTTAGGAGCACGGAGCTCCAACCACCTGAGCCACCCAGCCGGCCCCTAATGGCTTAATCTTGGTAAAATAAAAGATCGAAGTATATTCTCGTACAAGAATCCTGGAAAGATCTATGTAAATGACATTTTAAATGACAGTACATGTTCACTGTTTCTTGTATTTTCACCTTTGCCCTGATCACTCCCTTGGGTGACCTCTGTAAATACAAAAACTTGTCCTGGTATGCGCATGCAGCTTTTGTCTTCCATCCCTACCACCAGCCTGTCACACGTTGCCTGAGCCACTAAGATGTCCCTGTTTCTAAGTAGGTTGTCACATTCTGATAACCTGCAGGAGGCTTCCCTTTGGTATTGATACTCATTTTACCAATGGTGAATTTTACTGTCGTTTCATTTCCTCTGGTTACTACAGCGCCCTGTCATTGCCATAGCAACTCAGTTCCTTGTGATAATTTTGGTGTGGTTGACTCTTGGCCTCGTGCCCTTCCCAAGGTTTTACTTTTAGTGCCATTTGTGATTCATTTCTTTGAAAATCAAGCACACCACTGAAAAGTTTACATTGGAGACAGCAGAGTAAGCCAGTGCACAGACGTCTTGTTGAGGGAAACTAAGGAAAAAAGGGTCATTACCTAGAACAGTGGATCTGGTAAATCAGCATCTTACAAGCTAGACTCTTCATGGTCATTTAAAAAAATAGGAAATGAAAGCTAAGGTCTAGTTTCTTTGAGGTCTTTGAATTCGCGCAAGACTAAAGCCTAAGGCCTTGCAAATAGATTACTAATAGCTATATTAAGAAAAGCTAGTTTTTTCTGATTGCTATCAGGTGTAGTATTAAGCACTGTATAAATGATTTAATCCTCACAGTGGCTCTGAGGTGTATTTACCACCCTGTTTGTAGATGATGCAGTTGAGATAACACGGTAAGTGACAAAGTATTTCCAGTCAGATCTCTGATTCCAGAGCATAGTTTCATAGTGCTCTTAACCCTGCTACTATGTGGCACCTAATTTGGTTTTTTAATATTTATCTCATGCCCTAGATTATATTATCTATGAGGTAAGCTTTCTTCGGATAAATATCGGTTTTGGCTAGTTTGCCAAGGAAAATTGAAAGGGCAGATTTGAGGAGGATTAAAGGTTATACATTGTAAATTTCAGTAAATCACTATGGGCACTACCAAATACACCTGAGCACCATGTTTATCAAGGTTTCATTTCTGAAAGCTTGAAAGGGGACTGGAAGATGTTTAAGGAGTCTTTAAGGTTAGTGGTCATCTCAGCCCCTTTATTACATGTGCTCTTGGTACCAATTATGACTTCATTTGAAATATGAAATAACTAGAACAAATTGCAGCTTTTTTTATTTTTTAGTATGGCAGCCAGTTTATTGGCATCCAAGTAAATGCTCTTTAAAGCTGCCCTGGGCAGCCACAGGCATTTCCAAGAATGTCCTCATTACTCAACAGATACGTGGCATTTGTTTCAAATGGCTTTCAGAAAAAATTTTGTGAGCAGCAGAAGCAGCCCTCTTCATATTACCTGCCACCCTTAAGATGAATCTTGGCTCTTTGCAAGAATTACCTTTCGCAATGGAGATTTGCCACCCTCAAGCACATTCAGAAGAATGCACTATTGCAAGCAAGGCATGTCAGAGAACCGGTGTAGTAGTATTTAGAAGAAGTACACGGCTACTGGGTATTTTGTAACGATTATCACACCTCATTCAACATTTGAAGCATGGATAAAGATACAAATCCCTACTGACAAGGAGCGGACATAGTTCATAAAGCCTCACAAAAGCCTCCAAAGACACGCTATAATTATCCATCGCCATTCAAATGATATTTGAGAGGAGCAGCAAGGAGTAATGAGGTGAACAAGGGGTCACCCCAATTTAGAGTTTGTTTCCTCAGCTAATAGATCAATGTGCATTGTGCTCCACTTGTTTTTGGTTAGGATGGGGACCTGAAGCCTCCAAAATATTGCTGGGTTTCTCAGTGGATAGTGTACTTACTTTTACAAAACTACCATCTTTCTCTTCCCCTTTTGAGGTTACAAGAATATACTCCGTGCCCAAGTTAGAAATCTAACCATTAAGAATTAGTGAAAGACCTTAAGTGTTTGAGGGCCCCGTAAAAGCTGGGAAAGCCCATCACAACTGCCAATAAATAGCGGTGGTTCCATTTATTTATTGCAGGAACAAGCACCCAATGTTTTGTGTGGATTCTCTTAGTTCAGTTGTGTTAAAATTGTACAAAGAAATAATTTCCAAATAGTTAATATGAGTAGGTTTCTTGGGGTAGAAGGGGGAAAGTTGATAATATATGAAAGGCTACCAGATCAGACTTCAGCCCCAGTGAAAGCAAGTATTTCCCAACACCAAGTCTCTGACGCCACTGCTGAAAGTTTGTTTTGTTTGGCAACATGGTGTAAAATATTAACTCCTGTGAAGAAAGAGCCTTTGGAGTTGAGGTTTTGGAAAAAGCTGATTCATTTGGCTTGGCTTTACTTGTATTTTCTGTGTGAATATAATGTAACATTCTTATTTAAGAATCTGAAAACCCATTTAGTAGTAGAGGGTGAAACTTGGTTTCTAGCATGCGTGACTGAAATCTGTCTACAGCACATGAATCTGTGTACTTGGAAGAGGCCAGAGGAGCAGTCACCCAGCTTTTTTTTTTCCAGAATCTTGGGTGCAGACCTTCTAGTTCTTTCTGTTCCACCCAAGATGTTCCCTTCAGTTCACACTATTGGTACAATTAATTTTGAACACTTATATGTTAACTGTCCAGCATATATTAACTAGGCCTGGCCTAGGCCTTATTTCCTGTTTGAAATGCCAGTTTATAAATCTGATCCTAGAAACGCAAGTGCGCTACATTCCTGACTCTGAAATCTTTGTGGATGACTGAAATATGTAGCCACGACTGTTCCAAAGAAGTACTTTGTGGGACCCACTAGAAAGCATACTGTGATTTACAGAGCGCGTGCGCACAGACACAGAAAGGTCCATGGTCCTGAAAGGGAAGTGCAGGTGGAGAGATGGTTATAGGTTGATGAATACATTAATACATGTGTTTATTGGCTAGGCCTTTTCAATTTGTCCTTTTACTTGATAGTCAAATAATAAATAATAATGAAAACAATTGGGAGAAATTGGATATTTACATTTTATAATCGAAATAGAATCCAAGGTTAAGTGACATGCTCCAAGTCTCACTGTTAGTATTGATCATCCAAAAATTTTGATCAGAATCTATATTCCAAGCAACTTTGCTCTTACCTTCATGGCAGATAATACATTTGTAAATACAAATTAAGACACTGATTAAATGCTGAGAAGAAAATAAAATGGTGTGATGTGATTGTGACAGATGGAGTCGGATGATTGGAGAAGACCTTTCTGAGGTGGTGACACAAGCTGAGACCTGAATGAATAGGAAACAGCATTCCAGACCCAGGAAATGAGCTCTGCTCATTAGCTGGAGGGAGGAAAAGGCGCAGTGTTGAAGTGAGGTGAGATGAGTCAGGCCAGTTCCTGAGTGTTTTATAGCTAAGGAAAGGGAGATAGGATTTTATTCTGAGATGAGAAGTTGTTGGAATCTTGATCATGGAAGTAAAGTGTTTTGACTTAACTACCAAGTGGCTGTCACATGTTCCATGACTGCACAAGACTGTCTCCTGCCCTTTTTTCCCCCCAACTGGGAGGGACTGGAATCTGGGCCTGGCTCTGCAATGCTATAAGCCAGGGGTGTCCATACTTTTTTCAACATTTTTTACCAAGGGCCATATGCGGTAAAATACACAAACAGCCAGGCCACTCACTCGAGGTGAAGTACGTATTGCCTCGCCTGGTTTATTTCAGTAAACTAAATATATTTTTGGAATTTGCTGTGGGCCAATTAACAATGGATTACGCGCTGCAGTCAGCGGTCTGCTGTTTGGACACCCCTGCTCTAAGCCTTTGATTTCTCTTTCTAGGTTTCCTTGTTTTCCTAAGAAACTCAGTTTGTATGATTCACGTAAACAGAAATGTGGCTCTTTATGTTATTTTCCTGTAATCTGATTTGATTGACCCTATCCTGCTATGGCAGAGAAAATCCTCAAATAGGACCCAAAGCCACTGCTCAATGGGCCAGCGTTGCTGTTTTACTTTGCTAATACCTGTAGGGGGCAGGGTTGCCCATATAATGAACGAAAGAGAAGCTGATTTTAAAGAGCTGCTTACCAAAATCCTTTTCATTGGATGCCTTTTGGTGACTTGTGAGTGATTTTACTGATGGGTAGACCAACCCCAATGAGCTCAGATGAATCTAGTAAATTTAACATGCATTTATGGATTAGCTAATATGCCCTGGCATTTTACAATTGCGAGTCACTCGGGTCAGATGCCTGCATCTACACAATTCTACATTGAAGCCATCCTGACAGAATTGCAGATTCTGGATTGAATGCTTCCAGTTATTGAGGGGACATGGGATCATAACCTAACCATGGGTATAGGGGCCCCAACTTTGTTATCCAAGTGCCTAGTTCATCTTCTGGGTTTCAGTTATCGGAGCACGCTGCAGTCCTCTGTCATCTCCCGGCCATGCCACCACTGACTGCTGGGATGGGTCACTTCAGAGCCACATTCCAGGAATTGTCAGGGCTGTCCTGTGTTAGACACTCACGTAGGGAAGTGAACTCCTGGTGGCTTTTTCCCCCGAAATGTCCCTTGATCTTTTACCCCTTGAAAATAATCTATTTACCTGGAGATCTAGCTGAATCATTAGAATTCTGTCTGGATAAAGACACATGGCGCCAGGAACTTTGTTTAAGACACAATATATGGGTCCAAGGCCTTAACAGTAATGAGCAGATGGCCACTAGGATAGGTGATCTGGGGACCTAAAGATGAAAAGAACAGATTTAGGAGCCACTCCAACGTAGATTCATATGCCTCTTACAACTTATGTGGTATTAGATGACAATTCTTTTGAGTCAATTTTCCTTTCTGCAAAGTGGGGATAATGATGCCTACCATGTTGAGAAGTTTACCAATCCCGTAGGTAAATCCCCTAGCACTTTGATGGAAGAGACATTCTATTGAGGTACTAATAAGATAGGAAAGGATTTTTGTCCATTGTCAGAGACGTCAAATTTTATGACATTTAAAAAACAGTGAACATGTGGTCTCAGAAATCAACTTCAATAAAGATGAATGCATCTGCCCAATCTTCTTTGGATGCCTAAAGAAGCCTACTAGGTAGGTGTGTGAAGGAGACAGGAAAGGACACAGACACAGTTGTTCTAGAATAAAACAGGACCTGTCCATTGTGAGACAGTAGGGGGGGAAAAAAGCTCATGTAACAGGTGAAGTAGGACTATACCCACTTTCCTGTGTACCAACAAATCAATGGTTGTTTCTATGGTAACCATTTTTTCTTCCTCAGAATCTAGCCACTATTTAGAAACTACAGCAGGAGCTGGATAGGCAAATAATTACATATACTAGGTGCAAATGAAAAGAAAATCTAAAAATAGCCTAAAAAGAAGGATGTTACGATGGGTTTTTTAAAACTTGCATGTGTCTCAAAGATTCCACCACACATACTGAGTGATGCTAAGAAAGAAATCTTTGATACGTTGGAAAAGATTGAGAAGGAAAAGAAATGTGAAAAGTGTGCATCTTAGCTTCACAGCAAATTCTTGTTAGAAACCAGTAACTCCCAGAATCTTACCTAGAACTTCTGCAGTTTGGGGTCCTCTTCACTAGGAACCCCTCAGTTAGCCTTTAGCAACCTTTAGACACTGCACTGGTAGCCTTCTGTTTGTAATCAGCATCCCCAGGTCTCACTTGAATTGAGATTTTCCTCTGTTCTTCTGAAAGGATGAAGCTACTCCTAGGGCAGAGACAACAAAACAGTTTCCCCAGAGGGAACCCCTTTTGCATTAACCTATCCATCCCACAAAGCCCTACTACTATCCTCAGCATGCTCAGGATGGTTCAAGTCTTCAACTATCAGAGATCATAGCTCAGAAAAAAAGTACCACCAGACCTTTTTGTTCTCTAGATAATGCTGTTGGCTTTACCCACCTCTGTGGTATTTTTCCTTTATGTAAGAATTGTTTAGCTTATTATTACAGAAGAAATTTTCTCATGGTTTTAACTATTTCCCATACCCCAATGACTCAATTCTATATCTCTAGGCCTTACCTCTCCCTGGAACTGTAGACTTTTTTTTTTTTTACACTGTTGTTTCAGTAGATGACACCATGTAGTGATTAGCAATGGATGTAACTGCTAGGCCTAGCAGAGGAGATCACGAAGACTTAGTGTAAAGAGTTAGGAGTGAAGGTTACAAAATCAACCTTAGCAATATAGGGAGCCAAAAAAATGTATACAAATTTTAAGAGAGGAAAAAATTATTAAAATTGTAATACTCAATATATACCAATCACAAAAGATGAATACAAGTCACGTTTGACTTCTGCGATTACAAGAGGTGCTCAAAGTGGTTACCATTAGCGTTCAGACACTTCTGATTATGGTGAACTACTGCTTGAGCAACGCTGACCACAGAGTCCACTTGTGTACATTTTTTTGGCACCCTGGTATATTTACGTATATGACTGCTAAAAAAGGTTACACCATCTAGAGAGGGAAAAGTCAGCAGTAAGATTTTTTTTCCCTAAACATCGATTTTTGGTTTTTTTAAAGAATTTATTAAAATATAGCTAACATACAGTATTATATTACTTTCATGTGTACACCACAGTTATTCAACATTTACACCTAAAGAAGTGATCACCATAAGTCCAGCAACCACCTGACACCGTCCCATGCTATCACAATATTATTGACTATATTTCCTATGCTGTATATTACATCTCCATGACTTACTTGTTTTATACCTGGAAATCTGGACCTCTTATTCCCCTTCACCTTACCCCCCTTTTCAAATTTTTCAATTGCAGTTGACATTGAATATTATTTTATATTAATTTCAGGTGTACAGCATAGTGGTTAGACATTTATGTAATTTAAGAAGTGTTCCCCCTGACTAGTACCCACCTGGCCATGCTTGCATAGTTATTACCATATTATTGACTCTATTCCCTTATGCTTTATTTTACATCCCCATGACTATTTTGTAACTACCAATTTGTACTTCTTAATCCCTTCCCCTTTTTCACTGGGTCCCCCAACACCCTCCCAGCTATCACGCCAACAAATCTAGTACCCATCTGACACCATACATGGTTACTACAATATTAGTGACTGTATTCCTTATGCTATATCCTACATCCCTATGACTGCTGTGTAACAACCAATTATTTAATCTCTTCCCCTTTTTCACCCATACTCCCAACACTCCCACTCATCTGGCAACCATCAAAATGTTCTCTGTATTTATGAATTTGTTTCTGTTTGTTTATTTTGTTCTTTAGATTCCACATATAAGTGAAATCACATTGCATCTGTCTTTCTCTGTGTGACACTCAGCACAATACCCTCCATTTCTATCCATGCTGCCGCAGATGGCAAGAACACATTCCCCTCCCTGGCTGAGCAATATTCCATTGGATATATATGTACCACTTCCTCTTTATCCATTCTTCTATCAGCAGATGCCCAGGCTGCCTCCACATCTTGGCCATTGTAAACAATGCTGCAGTGAACATATGGATTCACACATCCCCTCAAAGTAGCATTTTGGGTTTTTTTCAGATAAATAACCAGAAGCGGGATTACTAGGTCCTTCTTTATCTCTTGATATAGCCTTTGTTTTAAAGTCTGTTTTGTCTGGTATAAGTATTGCTACCCCAGCCTTTTGTTTGTTTGTTTCCATTTTCATAAAATATCTTTTTCCATCCCTTCACTTTCAAGTTTGTGTCTGTCTTTCGATCTGAAGTGAGTCTCTTGTAGGCAACATATGTAAGGGTCTTGTTTTCTGATTCATTTAGACACCCTATGTCTTTTGATTGGAATATTTAATCCATTTACATTTAAAGTAATTGTTGATAGATATGTAGATATTGCCATTTTATCCATATATTTTATCTTTTTGTCCTTCTCTTAAAGAAGTCCCTGTAAGATTCCTTGTAATACTGGATTGGTGATGATGAACTCTTTTAGCTGTTTTTCGTCTGGGAAGCTTTTTCTGTCCTTCAATTCTAAATGATAGGTTTGCTGCGTAGAGTAGTCTTGATTGTATTTCTTGCCACTCCATTCTGCCCTGCAATGTTTCTGTTGAGAAATCAGCTAAGAGTCTTATGGGAGCTCCCTTATAGGAAACTAACTGCATTTCTTGCTGCTTTTAAGATTGTCTCTTTGTCTTTAACCTTTGGTATTTTAATTATGATGTGTCTTGGTGTGGACCTCTTTGGGTTCATCTTGTTTGGGTCTCTCTGCACTTCCTAGACTTGTATGTCTTTTTCCTTCACCAAGTTAGGGAAGTCTTCCATCATTATTTTTTCAAATAGGTTTTCAATTCCTTGCTCTCTCTTCTCCTTCTGGTACACCCGTGATGCAAATGTTGGCATGCTTGATGTTGTCCTGGAGGCCCCTTAAATTCTCCTCATTAAATTTTTTTTTTAATTTTAATTTTAATTTTTTTTCACTGCTGTTCTGATAGGGTGTTTTCTGCTACCTTGTCTTCCAAATTTATGATTTGATCCTCTGCTTCATCTAATGTCCTGTTGATTCCCTCTAATGTATTCTTTATTTCAGTTATTGCAGTCTTTATTTCAGACTGGTTCTTTTTTATGTTTTCTATCTCCACATTTATGTTTCCTATCTCTTTGTTGAAGTTCTCCCTGAGATCTGTGTTTGGAACTCTGCATCTGGTAAATTGCTTGTCTCCATTTTGTTTAGTTCTTTTTCTGGAGTTTTGTCCTGCCTCATTACTGTCAGGTCAAGGTAGAAGTCCACGTTTCCTACTGGGGTTCTGTTGATGCCCACATAGTAAGAGGCCCCTCGTTACTGCTTTGTGGTGGTAGGAGTTAAGGCACAGGGCTGCAAGGGACAGGGATGTCTCATTAGTGTTTCCCACAGGTTTCTGCCCGGCTGGGATTGAAGTCTAGGCTCCATACCTGGCCTTCTACAATACCACAGTGGTGATGGGGGGAAATACAAGCTCTTCACTTTGCCTTTGCTTGCTGGGGTGGGAGTGGGGCCACAGTTTTTTTCCATGGTGTTTAACTGGAATAGAGTGGTTATTTAAGTTTTGTCTTTTTCAGCTATCCCTCTCCTGATTCTTTGGTTAGAGAAAGATTTTATTGGGCTTTTTATGTCAATGCCCATTGGCATTTCTGGGTCTCCAGCTTCTCCAGTACCAAGTCTGGGAAATATCAGTCCCAGAAATTTTGGTGGACTTTAAGGTGCCTCTCTGACTCCCACAAAGAGTCAGAGTTCAGTGTGAAAACTACTGGATCTGAATCTTTCCACCATTTCAACTCTGGTCTCCTTTGGGTCTTTAACTTCCTCCTGGTAGGACAGCCCTTAACTGTGTTGACCAAGGATTATGAACAAAGAACTCAGTTGACTAGAAAAAGAAAGGGAATTAAAGTAAGTTTGTTAGTAGCCCCTGTACTCTGTCAATATAATGTTTAAAGTTCTCCTGGAGTTCATTAGTTACAACTATTTAGAGTTACTGAACATGAACTGGCTTTGCCTAGACCTTGACTTTCCCTGAAACTTGGCTCTCCCTGCTTTGCAAACCCAGCTGTTGTGGTTGACAGGTGAGTGCCAACCTTGGAGGAACCTGGCTTGGATTTGTGAAGCGATTGCCCTGAAGAAAAGGCTTAGGCTAGGACTTACTGGGACCTGGGAATGTAGAGCCCACCAAACAATGTGGTACTAAGGGGTGGGAAGTACTAGATGAAACCAAGCTCCCATGCAGATACAGAGACTCTCTCAACTGGGAACAGGGAAGATGAGGATAGTAATGGCCACAGTTGCTGAGAGGCATATAGAGGACAACTCCAACTTACTGAGGTGTGTGAGCAGGGGTTTAGGCATGTTTTCCACTTTTATTTTCCTTACACTTAATGAGGAATTCCCCTACACTTAACTGCATGATATTTGCTACTCTTCCCCATCATCTCTGTAGCTTGGCAAAGCACTGGAAGTCTAGAAGAAAGGGAGCTTCTAAGCTAGTTGTATTGACCACTTAGACACAGAAATCTTTTCTCATGAAAGCACAGCCTCCCAGAAATGGTTCCTCACACACACACCCCATCAATAGCCAGCTCTGACAAAGGACCCTTTGGGGATCCACAGGCATCAGGCAAGGCCCTGGAAATTGGTCGTTACTGATGATAATGTTATTGAATAATGAAGGGAGGCGGCGAGTAAGGCACAGGACAGCTCATTTTGGAGTTGTACCTCCATTTGAGGCAGAGAGGAACCCAGAAGACAATGTCCTGTACTCCCAGGGACAGGCAGATCAGAGACTCCTAATTCCTCTTCCACATTCCCCTCCCCTTCCACAGGAGAGGCGGACGTCGGTGGGCCGTGCGCAAGGGGTCCACCGAGCTCCTGCCGCCTTCCACGCCTCCATGCCTCCATCTCGGGACTCTGGTCCCCTCACTACCCAGAGCCTTCCTTGAGGAGGGGGCAGAGTGGGCCTGGGGGAAGCAGGAGCTGACTCCAGGAGCAGCAAGCAGGCCGTCTGAGAAGTCCGTCATGGGAAAAGACAGGTTCACTAACTTCCCTACTTTCTGTGAGGTGGGCTGGAGAAGAGGTTTGCAACCTGGCCTTCAGTTCCCCGCATGGGCCTCACTTTCCCGATCTGCACAACAGGTATAAGAGCAGCTGCCTCCCGTGTGTGTGTGTGTGTGTGTGTGTGTGTGTGTGTGTGTAAGCCCTTGTGTTCATGGTGTGTGTGTGTGTGTGTGTATGTGGGGGGGGCTTGTGTTCATGGAGCTGGAGGGTGAAGGGCGTGTGTCTGTGCACCCTTCCTCCAGGTGTGTTGGGGGAGCAGGAGGCGAATGAGGAGGCAGGTAGCTGCAAGATCTGGGACTGATACGAGGAAAGTGGCCTTTGGAAGGCTTTAGGGCCTCAGGATCTGCAAGGCGACCCCCCTCACCCCCCACAGCCAGCCTCCACCTCGGAAGAGGGAGGGTGTATGTGGGAGGTGTGGGCGGGGAGTGGGGGTGATCAGCCGGCTCCCTCCCTCGTGAGTCTCACTTAGGCAGGCGGCTGAAGAAAGCAGGCTTCGGAGCAGACTGGACGAGTGTTGCGTGGGTGCGGGGGCACAGAGGAGGCCGGGTCTTGGAGCCCACCTGGTCCTTCCCAGCATTCCTAGGGCTCCGTGCCGGTTTGCAGCAGGCTTCGCACGCCCAGGAAATGCTGCTAGCTCACCTGCGTGAAGCTGGGGCGGCCCGTGGGGGCCCGTTCTCCCTGGGGGGGACCTGGGGACGGCTGCTGGGGGAGCTCCCACCAGCGGGGTCGCCCTCCGAGTCCGGGCACAGCTTGCGTGGGGACTGGCCGTCTTGGGCAGAAGCGGCCCACGGCGCTGAGCTGATTGCTGCGTGGAGGAGGCGGCCCCGCAAGCAGGCGCGGCCTGGGGTGGGAGGTTGCAGAGCAGCGCGCCGGAAGATGGCTGCTCCGGCCCGAGCCGGCGTTTCCTGGACCCGGTTCCCGCCCGCAGCCCCCTCGTGCCCGCGGGCCTCCTGTCTGGAGTCCCCGAGGTCGCCCACCAGCTGCGGCCCGCCCCCGCCTTGGGGCCTTGGGCCCCATTTGCCGGGGAAGACAGGTCGGGTTGGAGGGCTGTCTGCCCGCGCAGCCCGGGCCCCTCGAGGACGCAGGGCGCAGCGCTGGGCCGTGCGGTGGCCGCTGAGGCGACGTCGCCGCGGTCCCGGTGCGGGTGCGGTGGTGTGGGCGTGGGCGCGGGCGCGGGGATGGAGCAGGAGCGGGGCTGGGACACGCGGCAGCTGCCGTCTGTCCGTCTGGCTCCCGGGACAGACAGTTGGCGCCCCCCCCCACCACCACGAGCCCCTCCTTCCTCGCCGCCCCTTCCCCGGGTTCGGGCTCGGACACGCGTGAGATGTGAGCACTGAGCTGAGTTGATGGCGCCGCGTCCGGCTGCGCAGGAAACCGACGGCGGAGCGCTGACCTCTTCCGGGCGGCGCTGGCCCCGCGGAGGGCCCTGTCGGGGCGGCGGGACTGGGGTGCTGCGGCCTCGGGGCGGAAGCGGCGCCGTGCCCCCTTCCTGCCCCAGAAAGGACTGCATTTTTGTGCGGAGGTGTGTACCGTTCAGGTCTCTGGCGGGAATGGAATTCAGAGTCTGTCATTGGGACTTTGCAGTTCATACTGGGACATTGAGGAGCAAAATACGTGTTGGAAATAGGTCCACTAGAGGTTCCGGGTAAAAGGACTCCCCCCCCCTTCAAGGGAAGGGATGTTGTCACCTGAATGTGTTAGGCACCTTCAGTGCTGGGGAACGTACTGATTTGAGAGCATGGAGATCAATAATTCAAAGACGGGAGTCCAGACAGATCACCTGTCCTGACAGAACAGAAACAGACAATGGAGTCCAGAACCTAAGACCAGTGGAAATCCCGCACCCTTCCTGGGGGCTTCTTGGCTTGGGACCTGAGCATTGCAGTATTTCAGGTCCCCTAACCCTTCTCAGCGTTCCAATCCCAGAACTAGCCAAGTTTCAGCTCATGGGAGCCCTGTATTTCTGTTGCCTAATGAAAATGGCTTCATTGTCTGTTCTGATCATACAAATGGCACATTCCGTAAAGTATTGTTTAATGGAAATAGAAATAAATGAGAAAATGCAGATACTATCTCTCCCCCTCTACCTTTTTTATGTTTTTAAAAAAAGCAAGAACCAAAAAACACCCATATGTTTACAAGGTTGATACAAAAAATATATATATGGTGAATGTTTAAATAAAAAAAATTATAGTAAAAGACACATTGCCATTAATCCCCCTCAAAATACTCCCCCTCACTTTGAACACACTTATCCCATTGTTGTTGCCACTTTCTGAAGCAGTTCTGGAAGTCCCCTTTCATGAGTGCCTTTAGTTGTGCAGTCATGGCTGTCTCAATGTCCTGAATCAATTCAAAATGTTTTCCTTTCATGGTCATTTTGACTTTGGGGAAGAGCCAGAAGTCACATGCTGCCAGATTCAGTGAATAAGGTGGATGAGGACACATTGTAATGTTTGTATTTGACAGAAATTACCATATACCAGAAGTGATGTGTGACACGGAGCACTGTCATGATGGAAGATGAAGTAAAGATGAAACAGGACTTCCAGAACTGCTTCAGAAAGTGGCAAGAATGATGGGATACATGTGTTTGGTGCAAGGGGGTCTTTTGAGGGGGATTAATGGCAATGTGTCTTTTACTGTAATACATTTTTTAAATTTAAACATTCACTATATCCATCTTTTGATCACAACTCATATATATAACTACATAGCATTTTAGGAATACAAAAATATATAGAACGATATGCAAATTCTTAATGTAGGTCACTTATGGCAGGGTGGAGAGTCATGCTTCCATGGAACAGGGAAGGCAGGGAAAAAATGGAAAGCAAAAAAGCCACATTAAAAAAAGGTATAGGGCCTGCCCGGTGTCTCAGGCGATTAAAGCTCCGTGCTCCTAACTCCGAAGGCTGCCGGTTGGATTCCCACATGGGCCAGTGGGCTCTCAACCACAAGGTTGCCAGTTTAATTCCTCAAGTCCCACAACGGATGGTGGGCAGCGCCCCCTGCAACTAAGATTGAACACGGCACCTTGAGCTGAGCTGCCGCTGAGCTCCCGGATGGCTCAGTTGGTTGGAGTGCATCCTCTCAACCGTAAGGTTGCTGGTCGACTCCCACAAGGGATGGTGGGCTGCTCCCCCTGCAACTAGAAACGGCAACTGGACCTGGAGCTGAGCTGCGCCCTCCACAACTAAGATCGAAAGGACAACAACTTGACTTGGAAAAAAGGCCTGGAAGTACACACTGTTCCCAATAAAGTCCTGTTCCCCTTCCCCAATAAAATCTTTAAAAAAAAAGGTATATATGTGGTCACATTTATGAATTCACAGCAAAAAGATGTAGGAACTGAATCGTAGGAACTGAAAACAATATATCAAGGTGTAAGAATTAAGTAAAAATTTCCCCAAATCTCAACTCCCAGAAATAACCTCTAATAACATTTGGTGTGTGTTTTTTCAAATGGACACACTGTTTTACATCCTGCTTTTGCATGTTTAAGGAAAATTTTATTGAAGTATATCATACATACATAGAAATTCACAAATCATAAATGTGCAGCCTAATGAAGTTTTATACTGTTAATTCACCCCTATAACCAGGATCTAGGTCACACTTAACATTACTTGCACCCCAGAAGTCTCCTGTGGCTCCTTCTAGTCGTGCGACACCGCCCCCCTCAAGGGCAGCCACTCTTCTCAAGTCTAAAAGCACAGGTTACTTTTGCTTTTCATAAATGGATTCATAAGCATGTATACTTTTTGTCTATATTCTTTTGTTTGAGGTTATATATTTTTAAGTTCTTGTTCAGAAATTGTTCTTTTTTTTCCTCGTTGCCATATAAAATTCCACTGTTTGAATATAACAATTTATTCATCCATTCTACTTTTGATGTACATTCGGTTGTTTCCAGTTTGGGGATATTATGAATAAAGCTGCCATGAATATTCCTGTACTTTGTTACACATTTTTGTTTGATATATGCCTAAGAATGTGAGTGTGTCTTCCATTTGCTCCAGATCCTTGACAATACTTGATATTTTGAGTAATTAAAAATCTGTTCTTATGGGGGTGTACTGGTATCTCCCCTTGCTTTTCATTTGCATTTCCCTGATGATTTATGAAGTCAAACACTTTTCTGTATGTTCATTGGCCATTTAGATATCATCTTTTGTGAAGTGTCTTCAAATTCTTTCTTCAATGTCTTATAGTTTGCCTAGTACAGGTCTTTTACCTTCTCAGTTAAATTTATTCCAAAGGTGTTTTTTTTTATGTAATTGTAGATGGGATTGTTTTCTTAATTTCTCTTCTGGTAGTTCATTATTAGTGTATAAAATGCAACCAATTTCTGGATATTAATTTTGTATCCTGCTACTTTACTGAATTTATCAGTTTTAATAGTTTTTTGGTGGAATCTTTTGGGTTCTCTATATATAGTATCATGTCATCTGCAAATAATGACGGTTTTACTTCCTCCTTTCCAATTTGCATGCTCTTTATTTCTTTTTCTTGTCTGATTGCTGTAGCTAGGACTTCCAGTACTGTTCTGAATAAAAGTGGTGAAAGTGGACATCCTTGTCTTGTTCCTGATCTTAAGGATAATGCTTTTAGCTTTTTGCCATTAAAATGTTAGCTGTGGATTTGTCATATATGGTCTTTATTATGTTGAGGTATATTTCCTCTATTCCCACTTTTCTGACAGTTTTTTTTAATGATAAATGGGTAGTGTATTTAGTTAAATGCTTTTTCTGCATCTATTGACTTGAGCATATAATTTTTATCCTTTATTTTATTTATGTGGTGTATGTATCACGTTAATTGATTTGTAGGTAGGGTTTCCAGGTGGGAATTCCTGCCCGTTCTCAGGAATTGTTTTTATTTTCCTGTTCCCAAATCCCGAGATATAAACTGTTTTCTGTTCTCCACGATGAATCGTTTCCACAAAGTGACTGCTGATACTATCAACCAGCTGGGTTCAAAGAGCCGCTTTTCCCGATTTCCCAACCAACTTTTCTCAGGATTCGGGAAGGGAAAGCAAAAAAAAATTCCTGAGAATGGGCGGGAATTCCTGCCTGGAAACCCTATTTGTAGGTATTGAATCAACCTTGTATCCTAAGAATAAATCCCACTTGATCATGTTGTATGATCTTTTTAATATATTGGTGAATTCGGTTTGCTAATATTTTGTTGAGGATTTTCTTCATCTATGCTCATTAGGGATACTGGCCTATAATTTTCTTCTTGTAGTGTCTTTGGTTTTGGTATTAGGGTAATGCTGGCCTTGTAAAATGAGTTTGGGAGACTTCTTCTCTTCAATTTTTTGGAATAATTTGTGAAGGATAGTACTTTTGGGGTAGTACAAGTATCATAATGAAGTATTTCCAATTCCTTCCTTCTATCCCTAGTATCATTGCTGTCATTCATTTCACTTATGCATAAGGTATAATTATTGAATACTATGTTGCTAATGTTATTTTGAACAAATATTTATATATTAGATCAATTAAGGATAAGAAAATAAGTTTTATCATACCATCACTTATTCTTTCTCTACCACTCTTCCTTGGTTTTTGTAGCTTTGAGTTTCTGGCCTATATCATTTTCCTTCTCACCAAAGAAATTCTTTTAACATTTCTTCCAGGGATGGTCTACTGGCAACAGATTTCCTCATTTTTGTTTGTGTTAGAAAGTCTTTATTTCTCTTTCACTGGATACAGATTTCTAGAGTGGTGTTTTGTTTTGTTTTTCTCAATACTTTAAATATTTCAGCACATATTTTTCTTGCTTGCATAGTTTCTGAATAGAAATCTGGTGTGATTCTTAGTCTTTCCCCTCTATGAGTAAGGTGTTTTTTCCTCTGGCTTCTTTCAAGATTTTTTCTTTATCTTTGATTTTCTGCAGTTTAAATGTGATATACGTAGGTATAGTTTATTGGCACCTATATTGCTTGCTGTTCTCTGAGATTTCTAGATTTTTGGTTTGGTGTCTGACATCAATTTTATTAAATTGTCAGTCATCATGGCATTAGATACATTTTCTGTTTCTTTCAACTTCTTCTGGTACTCCCATTACATATCCATTACACCTTTTGTATTTGTTTTCCCACAGTGTTTGATTATCCTGTTTTATTTTTCTTTAATTCTTTTTTTTTTGTTTTGTTTTCAGTTTTGGAAAGTTCTATTGACATATTCTCAAGCTCACCGACTATTTCCTTAGCCATGGTCAGGTTATTACTGAGCTCATAAAATGTATTCTTTAAAAAAAAAATGTTAGCAGCTTTAGTGAGGTATAACTGCTATACAAAAAACTGCATGTATTTCATGTTTTCAATTTAATGAGCTTGAACATTGCACATTCTCTTGAAACCATTACCATAATCATAGTAACAAACATATTCAACACCTCCAAACATTTTCTTGTGCTTCTTTGTTTTATTTGTGGTAAGAATACTTAACATGAGATCTAACCCCTTAAAATTTTAAATGCACAATACAGTATTGTTAACTATGTACACTATGTTGTACATAAGATCTTTAGAACTTATTCATCTTGTGTAACTGAATCTTTATACCCATTTAACAAAAACTCTCTGTTTGCCCCTCCTCCAACCCCTGGCAATCACCATTCTATTCTCTGCTTCTATGAGTTTGACTATTTTAGATTCCTCATATAAGTGGAACCATGCAGTATTTGTATTTCTGTGACTGGATTATTTCACTTAGCATAGTGTCCTGCAGGTTTATCCATGTTGTCACAAATGGAAATATTTCCTTCTTTTTAAAAGTTGAATAATATTGCATTGTATCTATATCTATCAATTAACTTTTTTATCCATTCATTTGTTTATGGACATTTGGGTTTTTTCTCAAATTCATTCTTCATTTCTGTTATTGTTTTGTATTTCTAGAATTTCTTTTGATTCTTTTTTAGATTTTCTCTCTCTTTGCTTACATTACCCATGTTTTTTTGTTAATACTGTCTACTTTATCCAACAGAGACCTTAGCATATTAATCATAGTTATTTTAAATTCCTGGTCTGATAATTCAAACATCTCTGCCATATCACATCAGAGTCTGGTTCTGATGTTTGCTCTGTCTTTTTTTTTTTCTTTTAGTATCCCTTGTAATTTTTTTTGAAACCAGACATGATGTTCTGGGTATAAGGAACTAGGGTAAATTGGCCTTTAATGGTATGGTGGTAAGGTGTGGGGAGAAGAGAAGCATTCTGCACACCTATAATTAGGTATTGGTCTTTTAGTGAGCCTGTGCTCCTGGATTGTGAACTTTACAAATGATTCTCAGTTTCTTCATTCCTTTATGTGGGTCAGGAAGGTTAGAGTGTGCTAGAGTTGGGTATTCCCCTTCTTCCAGGTTGGGTAGATTCTAACAAAACCCCAGTAGGTTACACTCTGGTAAAATAGTTTGGAAGGCAGGCCTTGTTGTGAAAAAGAGAATGTACTGGGCATATTTCAAAATGGCTTCTTTGCTGATTCCCCACCAGAAGCACAAGGAGATTTTCCTCTGATCTTCATTGCAAGAGCCTTGTAGCGCTCCTGGAGGTAAAAATCACAGAAGTGTTGGGGCACCTCTATGACTAGACTCCCTGAAGTTTTTAACTCTCAAACTTTTCCACACTGAGCCTCCAGCAATTCATCAATTACAATTTAGGTTTTCCTACCCCGGTACTAGTTCCCATGGAGGCTTCTGCTTTAGGTTTCTGTTCTGGTCAATGTAATTTTCTGTAGCTGCCTTTTTTTTTGCTCCAATTTGGGGCATCAATTTGTCCTGCATCCTTAATTCTGATAGACCTACAAAGAGTTATTGATTTTTAAATTTGTTCAGCTTTTTACTTGTTGTTAGGATAGAGTGATGATTTCCAAGATCCTTACATGCTGCACCAGAAAGTGGAAGTCTTTCCTTCATTTTTGAAGGTTAGTTTTGCTGGATATAGGATTCTTAGTTCATTTTTTTTCCTTTCACCATTTTAAATGTTATCTCATTGCCTTCTGGCCTCCATGGTTTCTCGTGAGAAATTGCCTGTTAATCTTATTGAGGACTCCTCGTACATGTTCAATCATTTCTCTCTTGCCGCTTTTTTTTTTTTTTTTTTGCCTTTGGACACTTGGAATATAATATGACCCAGTATGGATCTCTTTAAGTTTCTCCTATTTGGAATTGGTTGAGCTTCTGGAATGTATAGTTTCATGTCTTTCCTCAAATTTGGGAAGTTTATGGTCTTTTTTTCCCCAAAATATTCTTTCTGCCTCCTTTCTCTCTCCTGTCCTTCTGGTATTCCCATTATGTGCATGTTAATGCTCTTGATGTTATCCCACAGGTCTCTTAGACTCTATTTTTCTTCATTCTTTTCTCTTTCTACTTCCAGATTAGTTAACCTTAATTGACCTATCACCAAGTTCACTGATTCTTTCTTCCACCTGTTTAAATCTACTGTTGAACCCCTCTAGTGATTTTTTTTTTCATCTCAATAATTATACTTTTCACCTCTGGAATTTCTATTTGGTTCCTTTTTATAATTTCTCTCTGTCTTTATTGATATTTTCTATTTGTTTAGACATCATTCTCCTGGTTTCCTTTAGTTCTTTGTTCATGGTTTACTTTATCTCTTTGAGCATATTTAGACCATAGATTTAAAGCCTTTGTCTAGTGAGTCTAATGCCTGAGCTTCTTTATGGACAATTTCTAGTAATTCCTCTTTTTATTTCCTGTGAGTGGACCATATTTTTTGGTTTCTTCACATGTCTCATAATTTTTTTATTAAAAACTGGACATTTTGAATATTATAATGTGACAACTCTGGAAACCAGATTATCCCTCCTCCTCAGGGTTTGTTTCTGCTGATTATTGTGTGTTGTTGTTTGCATGTATAGTGACTTTTCTAAACTATCTTTATGAAGTCTGTATTCTTTATTGTGAGTGGCCACTGAAGTCTGTGTTCTGTTAGCTTAATGGTCATCTGGTATTTTGACAGACTTACCTTAAATGCCTGGAGCCAAAAAAAAGAAAAAAAAAAAGAAAGAAAACCAAGAAAGGAAAAAACATACAATCCCAATTTCTGCTGATTGGTTCTGTGTTGGGGCATTCCTTCAATGTTTAGCCAGGTCATTTACAACTCTTCCTTAACTTTCACTTTCTACATTTGTCAAGCCTGAAGACCAGCCAGGTGGAAGCTTAAGGTCTTCTCTTAAAGCCTCTATTCCCACACATATCTCCTTCACACTCCTCCTTTCTAGGCTTCTAGGTCTGTCTACTACTTTTGTCAAGTGTTGTCCCATGCTGCTATGGTCAATATCTATGTCTTTAAATGCTTTTGGCAGTAGCCTCCCTTGAAAGCCATCTGAACTCTATGAACATGCTGAGTCAAGCAAAACAAAGAGGAACCTTTGTGCCAGTTCTTGAAGGAGCCTCCACGCAGGTTGAGACCCTTAACACACTTCTTTAAGAGTAAAGTCCGTGTTGCTCCCTCTGGCACTAGCTAATGTGGGTGTGGGGGATGGTAAGTGAATGATTTAAAATACTACAGCACTCTCTTACCACAAAGCAGCATCTTCTTTCTTCACCAAATCTTGGTGTTTTAAGTCCCCTTGTTGTTAAGTTTCTAACTAGATTCCAGTTTTTCTAAAGCTGATTCTGACAGTTTTTGTAGCTCATTGGTTGCTTTTGGGAAGGATTGTATACCTGGAGTTCCTTACTCCATCATTTTCAGTGACTGATATACCCTAATTTTTAAAACACTATGTTTGCCAAAATAAACAGTTACGCACTTTCATGCATCCTGAGGGCTGAAGTGCCTCCAGAATTTTCAAACCAATTTTTAAGGGTGGCACAAGAGGAGTGGTTTAGGGAACTTTTCTTTAAGCTGTGTTCACAAAGCACATTGCATATATTTGAGAAAACACAAATTGTCAACATCATGTATGTGTGAGAACTCATGAAAATTATGGGGCGAAGTGTTAAATCCTTCTCAGGCCCCTCTTGGTGCTGCTGAAGTAGCAAGCGGTTCTTTGATTGGGAAGCTGCTTCTGAGATTACATGTCAGGATGGGAAGATGAGCCTGGTCAACCACCAATAGACCCTTTTTGAGAGGGACTTGGGAGTCAAGCAAACTGACCTGAGTTTTGGGTTAGGGTCAAGATTTTTTGAGTCTTTTTCTATCATTCTGCTCTTGGGCTGAAGAAGGTATATAGCCTAGTCAGGTGTAAAGGCCAGAGCTATAAAGACTTCTCAGGTTCATTCCCACTCCAACTCCCCTAAATCTACAATCTCTGAGGTTTGTTGAGAACCACTATGCTCTGGCACTAGCTGCTCTGAATAGATGCCAATCCAATCTAAAAGAAACTTTCTATTCATACATGTTGATATCTATGACCACCAGGGGGCAGCTGGACTTTATAGACTATTCCTGTCCCGGTCATCCCTCCCCCCAGACTAACTGAATGGCAGCTTCCAAATTTCTTCCCATAACTTTGCCCTAGAGCCTGAAGTGCACTTCAGGAAAGTAGGCAACTTCTCAAATCACCTGACTTAGACAAAGTCATCAAGTTACCCCTTGGGACAGGAGAACATCCAAGTTTGGCTGTTGTGATTTAGAGTCTTAGAGTATCAGCACTGGGGGGCCCTCAGGGATTACCTGGGACAGGGATTTTTTTTTTTGTCCTTTTGTTTCTTCAAATCAAAGGTGCAAATCTTTTGGTTAAAGGATCGTGGTGGTGATGGTTGACAGTGGGAGTCCCTGATCTCAACTCTGACTTGTGAATGTGCTAATATTTATTTAACATGTTTCTTTAAATTGGCTCACTTTTTTTCTTAAATAAATTCATCTTACGTAACATCATAGATGTGATGTCCTAGGCATATTTTTTCAAATTCATATTAAAATACATCTACAGCTATTGAAATTTAACGTTTGTTTCTGGTAACATCTAACCTTGTCTCATGTCCTTGCATTACACTTTGGGAAATGATGCCCTATGGTACCAAAGACACTAAGAGATGCAAAAAGTTAAGGGACTCACCCAAGGTGACAGTGACAGAACAGAGACTTAAACCCAACTTCTGGTCTTTTGTTCCTTTCACTGTACCAGATTCCAAGGGTATTAGGAAGCCCCTCTACCATCTAGACTCTCCTATAAGAAGGAATGGAAAGACAAGAAAAAAACCTATTGTTTACTGAATTGGGGCGAGTACAGAAGCTGTGGCTCAGGAGGTCCAAGACAACTGCGAGGTACAATGATTTCCTATGTCTGTCTGGGCCAAGTACTTGTGAGGCCCCATCTTTCCAAAGGCTGGTCTCATTTGCTTATACATGCAACATGAAATTATAGAGCACCTATCATGTGCTTGAGGACACAGAAAGGAGCTCACATTCCAGTGGGTGGAACAGCTCAGTAAACAGCTGATTAGAGTGCTGGGATGTGGAGCACTGGGTGCTACAAGAGCACAGAAGCCATGACCATGGAGTTCTTTGTTTTGTTTTTTTTTAACCACTGACTTATTTACCAACGTCCGTTCTTTTCTCCTGCTACTTCATCTCATTTGCAAACACAGAACCCACCCGCCAAATTCAAACGAACAAATTGAATGTGGCCAGAAACTCAACTCCAAGAGTTCTGAGCTCTGGGCTGTTGTTCCTTCCAACTTCCTCCCCAGTCCAAACTTGTTCATGAAGCACTTCAAAAAGGAAGTGTTGGAAATGGGTCTATAACTGATTTGTACCGTCGGATTCTGGTAACTCTATTTGGCTTTCCCTAGTTGGATAAGAAGCTGGGGACCCACTCCCACCTGCTTCATACATGTGGCACTTCCCCAGAAATTTGAACATAGGGATTTTGTTGCTGATTGGCTGGCAGGGCCCTGAGGCAGGGCTAACTTTTACCACCATCTCTGCACCCTCAATAGCCTCCCCTAAATCCTAATCCCTAAAATAAAATCTAATAGGTAGAGGGCCTGAAATATTCTTTCTTTCACAAGTACCCCCCGGATTGGATTCCTCCTAGCCAGGGAAGTGTTTTACCGGGGCCCTCAAGCACCTCCACCTTCACCAATCTGATAAATCCATTTGTGGTGGAAAAAAATTTCTGGATGGAGATAAGAAAACTTAGGTACAAGTCTTGCCTTTTTCACTTATTAGTTGAGTAACTTGAAAAAAAACAATTTCACCTATCTGAGCTTCAATTTCCTCTTTGCAAAATGGGCATGATAATCTCTGAACTGCCCACCTCAGAAAATTGTACAGATCAAAGGGAATACTGGATATGAAGTTGTTTTGTGAAGAGCCAATCAATATGCACATGTAAAACGTTGAGTGAGTCACTTCTCTCCGGGGACTGGTATTTTGAAAGAGCATAATTTAAAGGAAGCAGCCACTAATGCAGCATTTTAAACAGGGCAGGATGGGAGAAAGGGTGGAGGCTGAGGCCACTTTGTTGACTTTCTTATCATTCACTTGAAAACCAATTATTAAACATCTACTATGCATCGGGACCTCTTCTAGATACTGGAGATAAAAGTCCCTGTCACCATGGAGCTGACATTCTAGGAACATGGCAGGGACCTAAGAAAAATAGCTCCTGTTCTTCCAGCCTTGGAAAATAAATCCAAGGTCTAGTTCTGAGCCTCAGGGCTATGGGAGAACTTACAGTGACTTGATTTAATCCTTCCTATACAAAATTTGTCTTAACATTGATACAACAAGATCAACCATCGCTGAGGCCCTGTGCAGATGTAAAATAAAATGTGTCATGTATTCAACAACAAGCATTTAATGTAACAAATTATATTGAATGCTCACTACGTGCTTGTCACTCTGTAAATGTGGGGCTAGTGAATGCAGAATTAAATAAGGTAGAGTTCTGCCTTTGAAGAGCTCCCAGGCTAGTTGAGGAAGGTAATTTACAAAGAGATAGGTCCCATGACACAAAGCTGGAGCTGCTCTAACAAATAGTTTAACTGAGTAATAGGTACAAATAGATGCCCAATAAAAGTGAAATATTATAATTGAGTGCAAAGTGTTATGAGAATTCTGAGAAAACATTTATATGGCCTAGGGTATGGAGAAAGTTTCATCAAAGAGATGACACTTCTAAGAGGATAAATAAATGTTTGATAAACATATGAAAATATACTCGATCTTTTAATCAGGGAAATGAAATTAAAACCACAATCTTATTTGCACCAGAACAAATAAAATGAAAAAGATAAACAATACTAAGTGTTGTCAAGGATGTGAAGCAACCAGCAAGTGGTGGCAGGCCTTGAGGTCCCCTGTGCCTTTGGCTAAGCAGGTTCACGCCTGGTGCTGGTAGCAGCCAGCCTTGGTTCACAGCGTGACCTCTTCCATCCACCTCCAGAGCCATCACAGGCAGCGACCAATCACAGATTGCTTTGGGGCTCCTACCAGGTAGCCCCAGTCTGGTCACACACAGGCAGTGGTTGACCTTGGTCTTTACTGGAGCCCCTCCCAAGAGGGACTTTTTGACAATAAAGGGATTGTTCCACAGTAATACAGTCATCAAAGGGGACTTTAACACCCCCACTGACATCTTCCAGACAGAAAGTCAACAAAGAAAAAGCAGCCTTAAATGACACATTACAGTAGATGGACTTAACTGATATTTTTACATTTCACCCCAAAGCAGCAGAATAGCCATTCTTTTCAAGTGCACATGGAACATTTTCCAGGATGGATCACATGTTAGGCCACAAAACAAGTCTCAATAAGTTTAATAAGATTAAAATCATACCAAACATTTTCTCCAATCACAATGGTCTGAAACTAGAAATCCATTACAAGGGAAAAAAATAAGGAAAAACACACAAACATATGGAAACTTAATAACATGCTGCTAAACAATGAATGGGTCAACAATGAAATTAGGAAGAAATTTAAAGAGACCTTGAGACAAACAAAAATGAAAACACAATGACCCAAAATCTATGGGACACAGTGAAAGCAGTCCTAAAAGGGAAATTCATAGCAATACAGGACTACCTCAAGAAACAAGAAAAATCTCAAACAATCAATCTAACCTTACATCTAAAGGAACTACAAAAAGAACAGCAAATAAAGCCCAAAGTGAATAGAAGGAAGGGAATAATAAAGATCAGAGTGGAAATAAATGAAATAGAATCTAAAAAAACAATAGAAAAGATCAAGAGCTGGTTCTTTGAAAAGACAAAGAAAATCTAATCCCCGTGACTATTTTGTAACTGCCAATTTGTACTGCTTAATCCCTTCACCTTTTTCACCCTGTAGCCCAAGCCCCGTCCCCTCTGGCAACCATTGGTTCTCTGTATCTATCAGTCTGTTTGTTTATTTTGTTCTATAGATTCCACATATAAGTGAGATCATATGGTATTTGTATTTCTCAGTATGACTTATTTCACTTAGCGTAGTGCCCTCTAGGCTTATCCATGCTGTCACAGGTGGTGAGAATTCATTCTTTTTTATATGTAGTGCCAGGTGGGTACTAGACTAATCGGGGGTGGGGGTGGGTATCAGTTTGTAAATTATATAAATGTGTAATCACTAAGCTGTATACCCAAAACTAGCATAAAATAATATTGAATGTCAACTGTAATTGAAAAATAAATTTTAAAAATGAACTCTCGTTAATAATATACATGAAGAAATAGTTGGAGAAAGATGCGTACTGGTATCTTCAATTTACTTTGTAATGTATTAAAATATAAGATGGATGGAGTAGATCAATGGAGAGTTGAATAGATGGACAGATATGTGATAAAACAAATATAGTAAAATGTTGATGGTAGAATCTAGTGATGCGTATACAGGTGTTCATGGTGAAATTTAGTTTGGTGGGAGTGGGAGTTGAGAAAAAGGAGACAGGGACATTTGTGGGCAGTAAGGTAGGAAAGAGCTCTGTGCTGCTTGGGCTTAAATCAATTGGTTCCCAGGAACTAATTGGAGAGTTGAACAGGGCCTGGATAATTAGGGGCACAATGTGGCAGCTCAGGAGTTTGGACTTTTACGTCTTAGGTACTGAGGAATAATCTCAGATTTTTAAGCAGTTTGAATGACATAATCGGAGGTAGTGTGACATGGAGAAATGTCTCATAGTTAGGAGCTAAGAGACAAGGGTTCTGGTCTCACTCACAGCATGACCTTGGGTAAGTGGTTTAACATCCTCAGGTCTCCTCCTCCATAGAGAGGCCTTGGGAAAACGGAGACACACAAAGGAGTCTATAAATATGTGTGTACTGAAGGAGAAAAATAAAGTACCTCTTCTTTGTTCTTACTCTCCACCCAATTCCCTTGCCTCTGCTCCATTTGAATGATGTTTCCTGCCCTTTAACTGGCTTTCTTTATCTGCAGGGTCAGCAAGTTGTACTTGAAACTTGACCCCTGGGCCCTAGCATGCCAGTCACTCTCTGCTAACTCAGCTGATGATACTTGATTCTGGTACTAAGGCCCACCACTATTTCATCCTTCTGTCTCTTACTCTCTAGAAACTTCCTGTGCTACGGCATTGGGGTCCTAAAGACCCTAGGTTTGTAGCTATCTTGGAGTCCGGGAAGTCACCTCCAAAGCAGTGGACCAAGCAATGTCTGACAATGCAGGTAAACAATGTCTACTTAGAGCCTTCCCTTTGCTATCCTGAACCTCACTTCACCCTACTCCCAGGTTTCCTTAGGTGTCTTCAGCAGTTAGTGTCTCTAGCACTGACCTGGTGTTAGGGGACTTATCTTTCTGGATTTATATGACTCATCTTTTTAGCTAGACTGTGAATTCTCAGAAGGCCAAATGGGCGGGGGCAGGCAAAGGATATTGTAAGGCCAGAGCACTTCCTAAATTAAACAAAAGAAAACAACTTACCAAATGTAACACCCCAAATCTTTTACTGAAAGAAGCCTCTTCATGTGGTGAGGAACTTCCAGATCTCTGACATTTTGCTTTCCCCCTGAAGTTTCTCCTTTTATAGGCTGACCCAAGCCTGGGCACAGAACCTTATGCCCCAAAGAACAGATGAGACTAAGTTGAAATGTTCAACAAGACACTAGAAAAGGGAAGGAGATGACAAAAAGGAAATGAACACCAACAGCATCACAGATAATCTGGCTTCAAAGATACAGCCTGCTCTTTAGGGTTAGCATGTCCTGGTGTATAATAGTTGCTCAATCAATATTTGATAAGTGAATGAATATGTACCCACAGTGGAAGCCCTCATGGACTCCTTCTTCAAGGGGTAATTTTAATATAATTTCATAAGTGCTGTAATAGATATGTGTAGTGGTTGAAATCACAGACTCTGCAGTCACTGTGAATCATACGCTGAATCTTTCTCTGTGTCAATTACAAAATGATGCCTACTATATATATATATATACACACACACACATATATATATACACACACACACACACACATATATATATATACACACACATATATATGCATGCATGTGTGTGTGTGTCATATTGTGTTCCATAAGGACTTGAGTTAATTACTAGAGGGAAAACTTAGATAATTTACATGTCAACTTAAGTAAGTCTTTTTTTCTCTTTAGGTTTAAGTTTCCCCATCTGTAAAACGAGGAAACTGAACTTTGTGGACATTCTATGTTCTAGATTTTGGAATTGAACCAATGCCAAAGAACACACTAGGTGGTTTTCTTCTTTTTCCAATGAAAGCAATCTTCAAACCATCTTGCTGTCAACACTTATTGAGTACTTACTACATGCCAGGTGCTATGTTAGGTGCTTTCCATATTTTATTGCTAATCCTCACAACAAACCTGAAAGATGAGCCTCGTCTCTATTGTTCACAGGCTTTGTTACATCAAATGGCTAAATGTACATATGTATTTAGAGCACCTTCTTTGTATCAGGCATTGTGTTAAGTGCTAAGGACAGAAAAATAAAAAATACTGACCCTAGTCTCAAGGAGGTCACAATTTATGTGAGGAAACAGATGTAACAAGGACAAGGCCCACCCTTATGCTGCATTGTAACCATACATCTGAGACACCTCTGTTCCAGCTCTACGAGGGTTCCATTTCTCAGGATAGGAAATCTTTCAGCTAGGGTCTAACACAATGTTTAGCACATAACAGGTTCTCAATAAATTTCTCTTAAATGAGAAAATGAACTAATAAAAGGCTTAAAATCCCATTCTATTTCTCTCTTAGATGTGATCAAGAAACCAATCCATTTCACCTTTCCAGCTTTGCTGTTCTATGCTGTACCTCAGAGGGTTAAGTATTCCTGTTGCATTCTTTTCTATAATGCTCCTGCTGCTTCTGTCATCTTTCCCCCTCTATGTCTGCTCTAATAATAGGCCAATTATTGAGCAGAATTGTTTTCTTGGCATTCAGGAAGCAGTCTCCATGAATATGGCCAATTGATTTGTTTTTAATGCACCCACTTTGGCCCTCAGATAGGTGTCAGTATTCAAATTTATTTCCCAGTAATATGGGTTCCCATCAGTACTTTCCTGATTATGGATAATAAAACCGAAGTTTTATCTGCCTTTAGACTTCTTTTGCCACTACTGGAACAGCCTGACTCCTTTTCACAATCAATGCCATTTGGTGCTTGGATCCAAGGTGATTTGGTGTCATCAGAACTCTTAAGTTACCGTCATAGAGATGCAGAGGTAAAAGTGAATGAAGGACGGAAATATTTGTACTTACCTTCTTGAGAAAGCTCTCAATGCGTCATCCATTCTTGAGTAGCTACGATGATTTAAGCACAGGGCAGGGGGATGATGTAAATGACCTACTGAGTTCCACTCAAGACAGAAAATTCTATTGGACAATAGGAGCAGCCCAAAGCAAGGAAGTGCCTTTGGCCAGTGAGTCCCAAACTCTAATCTGCAGATCCATAACAGTCTGTGAGATTTTTATCAGTCTGCTGACACATGGGGAAAATTGTTGCCAACTAACCTTTCTTGAGAAAGACTTCAGTCAGTAAAAGAATACATCCTTTCTAGTTTCTATATTTCAGTGTTAAAATATAATTTCATTAATGATATGTGATGAAACATGTCCTCACATGGCAACATTAAAAATCGACATGCTTGTGTTGGTCCACAAAGTTTTAAGTATGAGCCAAGCTGAATGAGTTTATACATAGTAGGTGCTCTCTAAAGATTTGTTAATATTGATAATGTTTGTTGACCAAGTCTGATTTAGAAATTTGTACAGAAATCTTAATTCATCTCAAGACCTTGGCCCTACTTCTACCATTTCACTCTCACCTCACTCTACCTCACTCTACCACCTCAGCCTTGTCTCCTTTATATCCTTCCTTTCCCTTTTCCTCAATGTCAAATTTGACCTAGTGCAGTCAAATTCAATAAATGGTAGTTATAATTATTAATATCTTCCACTAAAATATAAGCTCGATGAGGATAAGGACCATTGTATGTTCTCAGTGTGTAACATAGTGACTAGCTGAATAGTTGCTCAATAACTATTTGAGAAATGAATGATTGAAGGGCATGATGAGAGCAAGAGGCATGACCTCCCCAGCTCCAGACTAACCCATTGGTGGAAATGGACGGTGAGGACTGAGAGAACAGCAGGAATGGTGGGTAATTCAGTGTGTTTGGAGCTTGACATGCATAAGACAAAAGAGAGGTGAGAAAACAACAGAGTGGTGCTGCATATGTTGAATATGAGCGCCTTGGAAAACAGGCACTAGATATTTTTGTGTCCTTGGTATTTAGTACAGAGCCTGGCACATAGAGGTTCTTAGTAAATTTGCTGAACGAATGAGGCTGCTCCCAAACCATAATTTATGCCTGGGTGAGGAATTTTACCTTAAGAGTCAAATGGAGAATCACTGAATGTTTTTAAAGCAGAAAAGTGTTGTGATTAAAATTGTATTTTAGAGCTGTAATTGACAGAATTGTTTGGAAGAAGAGACAAGAAACCACAGGCACCGCAGACCTGATTGGGCTCCTAATTCCCAATGTAAGTTAACACAATTTCCTTCACTCGGGCAAGAAATGTCAGCATCATCTTTGCTTCTTCTTTTCCCTTCACTACCCAAATCTGTTCTGTCAACTCTACCATAACAGTGGTACCTTATTTTAGATCACCAACACTTTTTTAAACCTGGTTTATTGCTTGGTTTCCTTACCTCTTATCTTTTCAAGACACAGTATCTTTCCACACTGTCACCACAGTTTTCTTTTTAAAATGCAGATCTTCAGTGGCTATCTTGTATAGCCAAAATAAAGCCTACACTTCTGAGCAAGGCATTTAACAACTCTTTGAAGTAGGTATTAACTCCATTTTGCAGATTAAAAAAACAAAAAGAAAAAACCCCCAAAGCTCAAAGAGGGAAAACAACTTGCTTAGGATCACAGAGGAGTGCAATGGTACAATCAAGATTAGAATGCAGGGCTCCTCATGCCAGTGTTCTAGGCATTGTAAAGTACCTTCTAAAGAGGGGAGAAAGGGTAGGTACCGCGTGTGTTGCTAAAATGGTAGGATAGTGGTTACACAATCCTGTCTCCGGGTGGGGCACATACCTTGAAGCTCAGACAAATGAGCAAAAATCCCTGTTCTACTTCTTAATGGCTTTGTAGACAACAACTAACTTAACCTCTTAGAGCCTGTTTCCTCACTTGTAAGACAGGGACAAATCACCCCAACCTGAGGGTGATACATTTGCAAGGTATATATTAACTTTTGGGTCTGATTAGCTTTCACTTACCTCTTTCTATGAGTAGACTCCTTCTATGCCTCTGTGCTTTGTCCCTCTTACGCAGGGACACCTCACGGCCGCCCCTAGCCTGTTAAAATCCTTCACAACATTCAAGTCCCATCTTAACCACCATGTCCTACTGTGATAGCTAGGCCAGATTCTGTCTTCCCTGTCCTGTCACTCTCCCCGGAAGCACCAGGTTCTAGAACTCGTGTGACAAAAGCTCAGGGAGCCCAAGGCTTTGCTGTATGGAGACCTGCCTTGAATTCCAGCTTGTACTTGACTTGTCCCATGACATTAGGGTAATAAACGCCTTGACCTCAGGTTTCCTGCCTGGAAACAGCAGGCGATAGTAGTTACCTCAGGGCAATAGGGGACATGCTCTACTCGCTGGAGCAAAGCCTGCTCTGCTGACGGTAGAGCCCCTGTGATTTGTGAATTTGGCGATCCCTCTCAGGAGCCAGCAAAGACCTCCGCACACCTTTATCCTTCCGCCCGGCTCATCCCGCCATCAGATGCTTAATGACTCGGTGTTGCTGGGCAGCTGTCACAGCCCTGAGCTGCATTTTCACCGGACATGCAGTCTTTTCACCGAGCAAGAAAGTTAATGAGATGCTGTGTGGAAAGGGCTTGGCGCTCGCCCGCGCGCTGCCGAGGAGCGGAGTAGCTGGGTAAGCACATCGACCCCTCCTGGTTAGTGCATTAGACGCGCGGCCTTTCGGGAGGCCGAGCTTCCGTGGTGCGGCCGGCCCGAGGGCTGAAGCTGAGCTGGGCAGATTATCCCTCCCGTCCCCCTGGACCTGAGCGCTCTCTGGGGAGTAAAGTCGCCCCTACCCTCGCGGAGCTGGGCGGTTCAGCGAGTCTTACAAGAGGTGGGCGGAAGGGGGCGTGGGTGGTGGGAAGACATCACCGCGCTAGTGGCTGAGCCCAAATAGCGGCGGCCCAGGCCTGAGGGGCGGCCCAGCCGGAATGTCGGGGGCCGGGGGACCGTTGCCCAAAGTGGCGCTCGACCTGGCCCCGACTCCCTCTTACCCGGTTCTGGACACAGAGCCCGGAGGAGCCTGCGCTGAGCTCTGGCTCCTGCTCGCCGGAGCCACTGCACCTCCTTCCCTCCCAGACCCGGCCCTCTACAGCTCCTCTGGGCTCCAGGTTGGCGCAAACAAAGCCCTGATTGACTGCCCGGAGGGGCGGGCCTCACTGCCGGGCCGCCTCCTCTCCTCCGCGCCCCGCCAGGGATTTGCGGGGAAGGGCGGAGGCGGAGGGAGACAGACTGGAAGGGGTGAGCAGAGCTGTGGAGGTCTGAGCCCCCCGGGCTCGACTACATTGTGCCCATTCTCTGTCCGAAGTCTGGATTGTCCCCTCCAGGTCGCCCCCTCCAGCCCAAGGGGGCGCATAGGAACTCCCGAGGTCAGGGTGGGGTCTTTCCCAGGTCAACTCTCGTGCTGAGCTCCCCGGGGCCACCCTAGTTCCACGCTGCTTCTGAGGAAAGAGGGAGTGGGAGCAAAGGACAGACGAGGTCTTCCCTAGGGAATGAGTCGATCAATGCCCGTTTGGAGCCTGCGGGGAGGAGAGGGCAGAGGAACAGGATAGTGTGCTCTCGTCCATTTTCACTCTCCCTCTGCCGGGCATCTGGACAAGGAGGGCAGGATTTAGTTGTTTGGAAAGGCAGTTGAGGGACGCAGGGACGAGTATGAGAAGCAGCAGGAAGAACTGGGGAGAAGAGCGAGGCTATAGCGGCTGCCTGTTAAGGGAGGAAGAAGTGGGGGTGGGGGAGAGGAGGAGGAGGAGGGGGAGGAGAGAGATGACATGGGAGAGCAGAAGGGGGGTTGGACTGGGGAGGAGGAGGAGAGGGCTCGAGGGACCGTCTGTCGCGGGACAGGCTGGCCAGCTGGGGCGCGGAGCCGGGAGGAGGAGGCAGTGGCAGCAGCAGCTCCTGGAGCAGCAGCAGAAACAAGTAGCAGCCACACAGCGGCTCCTCCGGCCCGAGCCGCCACAGTCCCTCGGCCGCGATGGCGCTGCCCAGCCCAGCGAGCGAGGAAGACAAGGGGCCCTGCCGGGAGGCAAACCAGGAACAGCCGGAGCCGGAGCCCGTGCCGGTGCCCCCACCGGAGCCCCAGCCGGAGCCCCAGCCGGAGCCGCAGCCCCTACCGGACCCTGCACCCCTGCCGGAGCTGGAGTTTGAGCCAGAGCCGGTGCACGAATCCGAGCCCACGCCCACCGTGGAAACCCGCGGCACCGCGCGCGGCTTCCAGCCCCCCGAAGGTGGTTTCGGCTGGATGGTGGTCTTCGCTGCTACCTGGTGCAACGGCTCTATCTTTGGCATCCAGAACTCCTTCGGGATCCTGTACTCCATGCTGCTGCAGGAGGAAAGAGAGAAGAATCGCCAAGTGGAGTTCCAAGCAGGTGAGTGGCCCCGAGCGCCCCACATGGCATTCCGCCGGCCCCACACCCTGCTGCCAGGAGCCCCTCCAGCGCGCGGCTCTCAATCCTCTCCTCGCCCCTTGCACTGCTCGATGGGCTCTGGGCAGCCTCGGCTGTGTCGACGGGGTGCAAGACCTCCTGGGGTTGGAGTTGGAACATCCATTGACCACAGCCAACGAATACACTTTATCGCCCTGGGGCAAACCCAGGCGCATCTTTTGGGTTTGAAGTACCCTGACTGTGTGTACTGGACGAAAATATGTGCAGAATGTTTTTTGGGGGTGGATGTGGGTGGGGGTCGAAGTCATGCAGAGAGGAGAATTGGGAGGCTGGGAAGACTGACAGAAACGCCATTCCGCGGATCTCGGCCACCAGTCCCTGCTACTATCCCCGGAGCGGACGCTTTAGGAATCCTGGTGACTCTGAGTGAACAGTCAAACACATGGCAAGCGTGTGTGTCTGCAGTAGAGAAGAAGGGAGGGAGGGAGGGACAGCGAGTGGGGCAGTGCACTCGTCTTTTTGCCCGTGGTGCTTGCCGCCCAGCCGGGCCCGGCTGTCCTCTGCCACTCGGAGGGAGCCAGCGGATCTCCGTGCCCTCGGAGCTGAACTCCGGGGCGCCCGGCACCTCTCCGCTGTCCGCGGGGTGCCCTAACAGAATGCCCGCCTCTACCCCTCCCGCTTTCGTGTGGGACTCACTTGGTCTTTTTCCCTAACACAAGCAGGGCGGTGTGTGTGTGTGGAGGGGCTTACCCTCACTCTCAAGGCCAGCGGGTGAGCTCGGAGAAGTCAAGGCCGTCTGCTTTCTCAGCGAGCGATGGCAGAGCCCCCCAACACTTCTCCTAAGATGTCTCCTTCAAGGCTTGCTTCCTCTGGGGCCCCCTCAGGACTGCTCTACTGGTGGCTTTTCACAGTGTTGACCTCCGGTTCCTTCCTCATGCCACCCCAACATGTGCTTATGCTGCTGTCTGAGTGGGCCTGGGGATTATTCAGTGAACACAGAAACCCTGAATTCTGGGGTGTCCACCTGTGGATACCCTCAGCCCTTGGAAAGCCTCTTATCAACCAAGGACTCCGTTTTTCAGTTTTCAGCTTCACTGGGCTGCACTTGATGAAAACCGTTGGGGGCTCTTGGCACCTCCGATCTTGTGACCCATTGGTACCACAGTGTGCGGGTCCCACTTGAAAGTTCTAATGTGGATCACTGACTGTCCAGAGATTGCCCAGGCCACACTGATGCCAGAGTGGAAGGGGTCCCTGGGTGTAAGTTCACTGTCACACTCAGCCCTGCTTTGATGCACTTCAGGGGCTCCTAGGAAGGGAGCCAGGGAGGACCTCTAGCTGTGGCCTAATTAACTCCGAGGGCAACTGTGGCTGAAGGCAGACTGTTGGCCTTTGGGGTCAGTTGCAAAGTCTGGGCAAAACTTCATGGGCGGTAGTGGGGGATGGGCTGAAGCTAGGCCCTGGCATTCAAGTGGTGTGAGCAGGCCTAGAGCTGAGGCCTTAGGAGTGTGTAATAATAGTTGGAAAAACCACTATTTTACCAGGAAGCGGTTCGCTGCTGGGGGACAAACTTCAAAGTAGGTGATCATAGGGGACTCAGGGGGAGGGCTGGTTGGGACTTTCCTGTCAAGACCTCACAGTGCAGCTGGGAAGGGGGTGGTGCCATGGGCTGTGCAGAGGTGTGGTGCTGTGTACTGGGACCAACTAGGTCCACCAAGCGGCTGGGGTTACTGGCTTAAATTCTGGTGAGTATAGGTCAGGAAGGGACAGAAAGGAATTCGGTATGTCCCCAGTGTCTCAGAATACTTTGGCTTTGGTCCTTGTCGTGGTGCGTCTTGAATTCATGAAAGTTATTTTTTGATACTGAAGGCTCTCAGGAACACCTCCCTTTTTATTTTGAAAAAGACAGGAACACCCCACCACGTTCCTCAGCTCCTAGAAAATCTCATCCTCAGCACTACCATTCTCGAGCCCCTCAGCTTTCTCAAGCCACTACTCAGAACCTGAGGTTCCAAATGTGTCTCTGCCTCTGTACACTTTCTGCAGTTTATTCAAAATTTCCTAGCCACCTGTGCCACAACACTGGTGTCTCCAAAGCATAAACAAGCCCGAGAAGCTTGCTAAAGTCTTTATCAGCCAGTATTTGCCCAATAGCCATTCTAGGGAACATGGAACATATACCCGCACAGTCAAGGAGGTTGGTGCATTGTCCATTTTTATTAATATTGGACATGCCTTCCATCTCTAAATCTGTGAATGTAATGTTTGGAGGCACCTCACAACCAAAGTTCTCTTTGGCCTGATAATCTTCACAGACTTAAAGCTGCACTGATAGGCTTAATGGCTGTACGGTTCTGCACATGATACGGAGCCCAGAGAAAGGCAATTTTGATGTTTGGGGGCTAACTCCACATCAGAGGGGTCTCTGGGTATGGGGAAAAGCACAGAGAGTACAAGGAAAGAGGAACTCAGGCCATTCGAGAGCATGCGTTGTGTAGTCTCTGTGCCTTCTTTTCACCTGTTTTCAAAGGGAAGGTAACTTTACCTGGACCCTAGGCCTGGTAGGACTGGCAGGTCAGAGGTTCCTGAGATGGAAGCAAGTGACTAAGGTCTGACTTAATAAAAAAAGGAAAAGATCAGGAGAGAAATGAGCGTGCATTTTTTGCAGAGCTTGTGAGAAATTTGGGAGTCCCTCAACCCATACCAAGCAGCATACAGGACAAGGGCAACCAGTCAATTTGGTGGAAAGTATAAGAAAGCTTCCTGGGATGAGAGGGGAGTGTTTTGGAGGAAAGAGAAGCAAGGTGGCTTTGGTTGCAGGCCCCAGTTCATTATTGGGACCCTAAGTGGGGCAGGGTTAGGGTTGGGGGTCCAGGGCACAAGAGAGAACAAGCCAGAGTTGTTAACGTTGGCTCCAAGCTTAGGTGTTTTTGAATGTGCTCCAGAGTAAACCCGTTGCCCTGCACTTTCCACCTCGACTGCCAGTCTAGCTAGCACTGGGCCATAAAATTTGATGGGAGGCATCTTTTATTGGGTAGTTTATGAGCACGGCCCTTGCAAGCTCCCAGGTGGGGAGAGTGTGGCTAGGGCTCTTACCACTCAGGGAAAGGGACAATGGGCAAGGAGGCTGGGCAGAAGATAGTTTAGGCTGATGGGCTACTCTGATGGAGACAGAATTTTCTAGACATGGGAAAATAGTATGTTCTGCCTTTTGGGCAAACAAAGACTGCCAAGGATGGGTGAGAGCAATGGCAGATCAGGCTGTTTTTCTCTTCCTCATCTTAGGGTCTTTCATTGCTTGGTTCAGTATTTCACTGGGCTTACCACTAAATTGCTGACTTTGGGAACCAGGGATCTTTTGAGAAAAGCTGCAAATGTCTTGACTTTGGCTGAAGCCTTTTGCCTACTGTCCAGAGCAGCTAGCTGAGGTCGGTTCAGAGCTTCGAGTGACAGGGCCATTGGGCCGGCAGCTTTCAGGTCAATGCAAGCAAAGTGGCTGCCAACCTGGGACCTGCATTCATATGAGGAGGAGGTGCTGGGTACTGGAGGTACTTGGGGGGGTCTCCCAGGGGGTACTGGGTGGGGTTGCAGTAGCTGGCTGAGGCTGCATTCCTGGCTCACTGTCTGCTGGCCTCAAATACTCATTTGAAGTCTAAATGCGGACCCCAAAGGGCTGCTGATCGCAGTAATGCCAAATAGGCAGTGACTAGCAGTTAGATAACTTGTTTGTCCTTGACTTGCTCAGTGACTTTGAATAGCTGCTTTACCTCTCTGTACCTCTGTTTATCTATCTGTGAAATGAGAGGCTTAGAATGATATAGCTTTCAAGTGTACCATTCTATACTACATCATTTGTATATTGCGTTGTGTCGATGATGTGTTACAGAACTGTACACTTGAAACCTATATAATTTTACTAACCAATGTCATCCCAGTAAATTTAGTGAAAATTTAAAAAAAAATAGATCAACTCTCTAGCTCTGCCATTCTATCTTTCTAGACTTTTGTGGTGTTTTATTCTTCACTACTCATCTGGCATAAATTTTGACTCATTCACACAAATGGAATTTGTTAATCTGCCTGAATGGGGGTGCAGACAAGTAGGGAGGAGATTGGGTGAACAATGAAAAGTCATGTAGATATCATTTTCCATGTTGTGTGTATTTAAAGATGATGGGGCTGCTTGTGTGTACTGATGTGCTTGAAATGACCCACTCCTATTTACCCCAGTATCTAAACGCAACTCTGGATGTATAACTGCTTCTCCCAGAATGCCCTGCTCAGCATAGATTTCCCTCGACTTGCCCTGTTGCAGGGTCGGTCTGTTTCCTAAAAAGCATTAAACTTCAAGCATTCCCTTAAGCCTTATTTTGCAGTCCTCTCCTGAAGCTTAATTTCCCACAGCTCGTTATCATTTCTCAGAAATTGATGGTTACTATGACCTTGCTTTGCTGTTATTTCAGCATAGAACAGTAAACCAAGATTCCTAAATGCACTACAGTGGTTTCCTTCAGGGGGCTTCCAATAGGGCATCTTTATAGCTGGTTCAGGTCTGCCTGGGTCCCACTGTGGTGGGTGTGGGAAGGCTGCTGCTTGCAATCCTACAGAAGTCCCTGGTCAACTTCAGCTTCACTCAGGCTTAGCTGAGGGTACGGCTACTGAAGTAATAGCAGGCACTATTACTCTCCTTTCCTGAGACAGAAGCACACCTCTCTCCTTTTCCCTGAATTTACACTTGCTTGTCGTTGGAAATTTCCTCCAGTGCCACGAAGAGTAAACAAGTGGCTGGATTGTCAACATTTGCAGAAATATGTAAAGGATGCCATCTCACCTTTTGAGCAGACCACTTTCCCAGGAGGGTGTACTGCTTTTCCTACCAGCATCTTTTTGTCTTGTTGAATTTTGAAAAGAATCATTTACTCTCTTTCAGATTGTGTGAAAGATGGAATGGGATTTCCTATCTTGAAAGGATCTGTTTCATCTGGGATTGAGTTAGTAAACTTTAGAGAAAAGTTTTTACTCGTAATACCTTACAGAAAAGGCTTTATTCATCACTTGCGTGAGCGCGCACCATACACCTCAGGCAGGCCGTGGATTCTGAATATTTTATCTGAAAAATGTCTTTTGAAATCTGTTTATGGAAGTAGGTTTAATGTAACAGAGACTTCCGTAGGGGTTGTGGGGGACCAGTACAAAGGATCCAGACTGGAAAACTTGGCAGGTGAGAGTGATGAAGAGAATATACTCCAGTTTCTGGGGTTGGTAGGAGAAGAAGGGATGACATTGGCTGTCCCGACCACACATTTCTAGACTCCTATTTTCATGGTACATTTGGATCACCTTTGCTAGATATGCCACCTCCCCTCCTCCCAGTCAGTATTGCTTTCTCTTTTTTTCTCTTGTTCAATTAGAGGAACAACTGGGGTTTCAGATGTTGTACAGGCCCAACTCCAGCCTGGATCTCAGGCCCATCCCTACACATCCCGCAGAGGCATCTCTTCCATTTCCCCCTTTCTCCCTTGTTGTACTCTCCACTTTCTGGGGGAAGAGTGACTTTCTATGGAGGGCTCAAGTGTGTTGAAGCCATCACCTCTGAATTTTTGCAGTGAGATAGCTACTATGAAATCCTTCTTCTAATTTCCACACCTCCTCTTTTCATAGCACCAGAACCCCAGGCCAGGAGATAATATTGTAGCAGGTCTTACCCAATACTATTCAACAAATGTCCTGGCTGAACCCCATTTCTCTTTAAATTCTTACTATCATCGTCCTCCATTTTCAGGGCCAACTGAACCTCTAGAGAGGTCATATTGCTTTTCAGAAGCTTTAGGAGTTCTGGAGAGACCCAAAGTCTTCATTCTATATTAAGCCCCTATCATCTCTCTTCTTGCAAGAAATATTGCAGAATTGATTGTAAAGGAGTTGGACAAGGGAGGAGACACACACCCAAGTGCTAACTAGAGTCAAAAGTGCCTTCAGTGAGGGTGGAGGGAGGGATTGAAGCTTCCAGGTTAGTTGCTTCCCTGCTTCTATGTAGCTCAAGGGAAAATTGGAAGGGAACTGTCACCAAACAAGCAGTCCCCACACACTCTCTTTGCCCAACTTATCCTGTGGATCTGCCCACTCTCTCTGTTACCCAGACTGGAAGGGTATGTGCACACACCTATGTGTCTGGACCTGTGTGTATGTGTGTATAGCTGGGTGTGTTATGTCTATCTAGGCCAATTAGCACAGTTGCTTAGAACATGGTACCCATAAGACTGAGGTCACAGATTCAGTCACTTGTTCAGGTCACTGAGCTTCTCACAAAAAAAAAAGCTCTTCTGTTCCCTACATGTGCCCTAAGGAGATGGAATAGAAATATAGAGATGACTCGCTGCAACTGGAGAAAAATGTGAAGCCTAGTGATGGCCACTCTCTGTCAAGTGCCCTAAAATAATAACAGTAATAATACTAATAGCAAACATTTATTTAGCATTTAACTCTGTACCAGGCATTATGTTAAGCACTTTAGATGTACCAAGAAAGGGTTTAGTAAACAAAACTCTGACAGTCTTGTAATCATGACATCCTCCTCTAACCACCCATCTTACTCTATCCAGAGTCATGATCCTTGGGTCCAAACATGGCTACAGAAACTGTCTCCTCTTAGTTGTTTAGCCCTGAACAAGTCACATAACCTTTCAAGGCTTCACTGTTTTCATCTGCACAATGAGATTAACAATGTTTACTTTTATAGGACTATGAAGGCTCAAATTAAATTGTGTAGGTGAAACATCTTTGTAAATTGTGAAGAAGTTGATATCATCATCATATCATCATCATCATCATCATCTTCTTATCCAGCAACCTTATCTAAACCCTAGAAATGGAGTATACCTTTCTCTAAATGTTTCTGGAACAGGAGTCAATCCCTCCTCCCCACTTTTTACCTCCCCACTCCATTTCTTCCCCTCTGAATTCTTCTGCAATTTGACCCAGGTGTCTTATAGCTAAGGACTGGCTATGTTCTTTTTTGTGTCTGTTGCTCTATTCTCTAAGAGCCCAGGAAGAGGAGGGGTCAAATCCCAGGCCATATACATTCAAGGAAACAAGGCATGTTGAAATATTTACAGCTCTTGGCAGGAGTTCACAAACCTCCCTAAGACTCAAGGCCTGAGTTTTTTTAGTAGGAATTAGGGGTGGATGGTGGGTGGAGTTAGGGTGTTACTTCCTCCTGAGGGTCTCTCATGGAGCCTCTGTTCTCCTGCAGGTAGTGAGGAAGAAGGAAAGGGATATTTAGGATCAGAAGGTCTGGGCCAGGGGACATTAAACATAGAAAGGGCCTTGATCGTTTGTATTCAGTTTTGGAGTGGGCCAATTTCCTTGTGTTCTAAACAGGATAGTCCTGGAGAACAGAGGCCACAGAAGGCAGTTTTGAACAAACATTTCAGTGCCCACTGAGGGAGCCTCCCTTAAGATCATCTAGTAGGCAAATCAGAATGGAAATGTTTCTCTTCTTTGTTACAAACAAGAAAACAAAATCCCCAAGACCTTTTTTGAGACTAAGATTTCAAATGCACTAGATTTCAAATAAGATTTCAGATATACTTACCATCTTGAGTTTAAGTTTTTTAAATGTCTGAATTGGAAGGCATTTTAGAGACTATGTGATCCTACCCCTTGGTTCCCATTTTACAGGTAGACAAGTGAGTTCTGGAAAGATGTGACCTCAGTCAGCATTACAGGCAGATAGATGATTACACTGGAGATTGGTTTGTAAAAGGGGTTGGTAAATGGGTGCAAGGGGTGGGGCTTCTGACACCCTAGGAGTTCCCCAATTCAATTACTGGCATACTGACTCCATGAACTTTTCCAAAGTCAATCCCCAGGCACTACTTTGTGGAAAGAGATTGTATTATATTTTAATGAATTCATTTTATTTACTTACTATTAGACAAGATTCAAGAAGTACGATGGTGAAAAGTCTTGCTCCCACTCCTATTCCCCTCTAGAGAGGCCAGAAGTGTTACCTTGTGTGTCCATCCAGAGATAATCTGTATATGTACAAGCAATTGTGCTTGTGTGTATATACCCTATTTTCAAAACATGAATGATTGCCTATAATTCTCATTATCCTCCACTTTGCCTTTTATACTTCAAAATATGTCCTAGATGTTGTTACACATTAATTCCATAAAGTCCTCACTCTTTTTGATAACTGCACAGTATTTCATAATATGGGTACATCATAATGTATTTAATCAGCACTTTGTTAATAGGTATTCAAGGTGTTACCTATCTTTCAACATGGGCTTTTGAATCAAACAGCACTAGATTCAATTACAGTAGTACCTCGGTTTCTGAAAGTCTCCATTGATGAACATTTCAGTTTACAAACTCCGTAAACCCAGAAGTAAATGCTTTGGTTTTCGAACAAGCCTCGGAAGTCGAACATGTCATGTGGCTTCCGCTGAGTGCAAGATCCTAAGGCCTAGCTATCGGCTGTTTTCGAACATTTCAGAACTCGAACAGTCTTCTGGAACGGATTACGTTTGAAAACCAAGGTACCACTGTACTTACCAAAAGGCTGGCCAAATGTTTTAGCTTTTTCTTTCTTTTTTTTTAAAAGATATACTTTTTTTTTTTAATTGGGGAAGGGGAACAGGACTTTATTGGGGAACAGTGTGTACTTCCAGGCCTTTTATCCAAGTCAAGTTGTTGTCCTTTCAATCTTAGTTGTGGAGGGCGCAGCTCAGCTCCAGGTCCAGTTGCCATTGTTAGTTGCAGAGGGCGCTGTCCACCATCCCTTGTGGGACTCCAGGAGTTGAACTGGCAACCTTGTGGTTGAGAGCCTGTGCTCCAACCAACTGGGCCATCCGGGAGCTCAGCGGCACCTCATTGACTTCATTCTAGTTGTGGAGGGCACAGCTCACTGGCCCATGTGGGAATCGAACCGGCAGCCCCGTTGCCCAGAGCTCACGCTCTAACCAACTGAGCCATCTGTCCGCCCGGTTTTAGCTTTTTCAATCTGAGTTTTCTCATGCATAAAATAGGGATAATAATAATATCTGTCATTATTGGTATGAAGATTAAGTGAGATGAGGCATATCAAACATCTAGCATACAGTCTGGCACACAATTAACAAATAGTGAATAAATATTAGTTCTCTCCCTACTCCCAAACCTTCTCCATACTCGTCACCTCCAATTCAATTAATGTTTGTTCAATTCAAGTCAACAGGTGTTTGTGATGTGCTAGGCTGGGCCTTGGGTGAGCCCGAGAAGGAAAAGTGTACCTCACAAAATTTATAATTTTTTGAGAAGATATAACATACCAAACGACCACAGTTCACTGCTAAGTAGCAAAATTATGTGTATATATAAAATTGAATGCAGTTTTTGTGTGGTGATATAGAGAGATGAGTGTGCCGGCCAGAGGACTCAAGGGAAGTTTGCTGGTAGAGTTCTAACTTGAAATGGAATTTACCTAAGTGTAGAGGGAGCCTATGAATTGGGTAGTGGTGGAGTAAGGGTTGAGAATTAGACAGTTTGGTTGTTGCTCAGAGCCTGAGTCTTTGCCCTCTCTGGGAGTCCAGTGAGTCACTGTTCTGCAACAGGCCCTGCCCAGCGGGTGGGGTGGGGTGGGGTGGAGGGGCAGAAGGAGAAGAAAATACTGAGGACATTTGCAGAGAACAGCATGGGGCAGGGGGATGTCTGGGCATTGGGCCACAGAATGAGGTGCCTACAAATGGCTTGTGGCATAGTCCACCCAGCCTATACCACCTGCTCTTCCATGTCAGCATCCCAAGCACTTATTCTAAGAGCTCTGAGAAGAGGGATAAAGGGTGTGAGAGCAGAAGTGGAAGCAGCTTTCAGCCCCTCACCCTGAGTCCCAAACTGGCTTCCAGATGTTGTATCAGGACTCAAAATCCCCTCTGTGTGTGGTACATTGTAGTTTATATCAGAGACAGTTATGAAATAAAACATTCACTTGAATAACATCATGTGCCAACATCTTTGACTACAACTAGTGCTTCATTGAGGGCTTTTGAAAAATGAGAAGTCAATGCGGTTTGTATTACTTAAGGAAAAGTTCATGACAGAGAAGGGCTATGTAGAGATTTATATCCCCATTTTGTAGTTGTAGAAAATGGAGAGTAGATAAAGGGCAAGTGAGTGGCCTAAGGTCATACACTTAATATTTAGCAGAGCTGAGATTAGAATCCAGGTCTCCTAATTCCGTGTTCCATGGGGACAGAGATGTAGGAGCTCTCTGAAAGCTGGAATCGAGTTTTCTCTAAACTTGATGGCAGCCTGGAGTTTAAGTGTATGGATGAGAAATACTACAGTATGATGAAAAACAAATTAACAAACAAACAATTGGGAGTCAAAAAGTTAAGAGGGATGCAAATGAGGATCATGAAAGAAAGGATCTAGGCATAGCTAAGGCCTGCTGGCTGGTATAAAGAAAGAGCACTGAACTGGGAGTCAGGAGATCTGGGTTCTGCTCCTGGCTCTGCTAATGCCTTTATGACCCTGATCCTTTCTGGGCCTCAATTTCTCCACTTATGCAATGAGAAAGCTGTACCTCCCAGAGACTTAGTGATGCTTACAACTAATGGTTTCTATAAACCAAAGAGGCTTTGGGTACTTCCTGGCAACAGGTTGGGAGTAATGGGGCATGGTAAGGTAGTGAGTGCAAGAGAACAACTTCTCTGAAGAAAATGAAAAACAGAACCTCCCAGGACTTCCAATAAAGATGGTGAAATAGGTAAATGCTGTGCTCGCCTCCTCTGACAACCACATCAGAATTATGACTAAACTACAGAACAACCATCACTGAGAATCACCTGAAGTCTAGCTGAACAGAAGTCCTAAAACTAACAACATATAGAAGAAGCCACGTTGAGACAAGTAGGAGGGGCACAGATGTGGAACAGGATGGTCCCACACCTGTGTGGGGGGGTTAAAAATTGGGAAGGATATCTTGGATGTGGAGTTCCCCTCTGAGGAGAAAGGGGTCCCAGCCACCACCAGGTTCCCCAACCCAGGGATCCAGTGCTGGAAAGAGGAGCCCCCACAACATCAGGCTTTGAAAATCAGTGGGGATTGTGCCTGCTGTCTAGGTGAGATGGAAGGCTGCTGTAGACTCAGGCATCCTCTTAAAAGGCCTGCACACAGACTCACACACTCACAAACACTCGCCCTAAGCTCCGGAGAAGGAACAGCAGCTTGACAAGCACCAGAGACATATGGGGGAGGAACTGAATTGTCTGACTTCAGAGCAAGAGCTGGAGGGACAGCTTTTTCCCAGACAGAAATACTAGCGGAAGCCATTGTTACTTTTTTGAGCCCTCTCCCCACCCAGCCTGCAAGTGCGGGTAGGTGCCATATCTGAGTCTCCATCAACCTGGCTAATACTGCTTGCCCAAACCTGATGATTCCCTGAGACCTTACCCCATCCAACTCACGTACTGGCCTGAAACTTTTTCAGTGGCTGTCCCTCACGAGCAGCTGGCCTCAGCCCACACTGTGGACTTGCTTAAAATCTGTCAAAGGGCCACAAACCCCAAATAAGCAGCATCTGGCTTCAGCATGCCCTGTAACTCTTGTGAAGTGGCCCCAAGTCCAGCACTAGCAGCAGCCTGACTTGGTTTGCACAGTAGCCTCGCCCAGAACCTCCAAGCCCAGCACAGGCAGCTACAAACTGCAGATCACTTTGTAGCTTCTGCCAGGTGGCTCCAAGCTGGGCACAGGCAGTGGGCTGACCCTGGCCTGCATCGGAGATACTCCCAAGAGGCCCCAGACGAACATACCTGGTGGCCAGCTTCAGACCACACCAGAGCACCACTCAACCACCTCCAAATGACACACCCAAAGGGCAGACCTGGCAGGCAAGACAGCTCTGCTAAAGTGAATCCTGCTCCGTAGGGTCACTCCCTGCACCACAGCTCCTCCATTGTAGTTATGGCCAGTCCTCACAACCAATCAGCCTGAGGGTCAGTCCTGCCCACTGACGTGCAAACAGCAACTAAGGCTCAACTACAAGAGGAGGGCACACAAAGGACACACCTGGAGTACCCCGCTCAGGTGACCAGGGAGACTGTGCCACTGGGCCCCATAGGACACCTTCTATGATATATAAGGTCAGTCTGCTAAGACCAGGAGTCATAGCAGCCCTACCTAATACATAGAAACCAACACAGAGAGGCAGCCAAAATGGGAGACAAAGAGACATGTAGTCAATAATGTGGTAATAACTATCTATGGTGTCAGGTGGGTACTAGATTTATTGGGGCGATCACTTTCTAAATTATATAAATGTCTAACGACTATGCTGCACACCTGAAACTAATATAAAATAATATTAAATGTCAAACATATCCTCCCAGATTTGAGAAAACATGAGTGTTAAAAAGGTTAGCTATCCCATGGTCTCTATCTCATCTTGGAGAATTCCATCCAAGAGGCAAAGAGAAAGCATGTGTGCACAAGTAAGTGAGTGCCTCAATGGAAACTAAGATTTGGTGGGACAGAACATGACATGCTGAGGCAACATGCCTGGAAATGTCTCTGGAATATTCTCCACTTCCAAAAAACTCTTGTACGATCTTGGCTTTATATTTTTAAAGGGGTTTGTGTCTTATGGGTGAAGTACCATTGAGAGCCCTTTTCTCATGGAGCCCTCTTGAGAGAGCATTGACCCTGGAGCCAAACTGGATAAATCCTGGCTCCACCATTTACTAGCTGTGTGTCATTAGGCAAGGTATTAACTTCTCTGTGCCACTGTTTCCTCATTTGTAAGAGGAAGATAGCAAGAGTACTTACCACATATGGTTGTTAAATGAGTTATAAGTAGCTTAGAACAGTGTCTGGCACATGGTAAGTGCTGTAAAAGTGTTCCCTATTGTTATTATCTTCTCAGTAGGCTAGTGTAACTCCATATGAGTCCAGGGGAGCTTAGCATTACTCAGTCAGGAATTCTGGGTTAAAAGTGCCTTGTCAAGGTACCATCTAGGCTTCTGTAATGTTGGTCATGCCCAGGACCAGATTAAGACATTTAGAGGCCCTAAGCACTGTTTTTCTGACTGCCAAATCTGAAAGAATTCATTAAATTTATACTTTTCTCATTTTGGGGTGGTCATGCTTCACTGGTGCCCTAAACTCATACTTAGTCCACCTGTTGGCTAATCCTGCACTGGTCACATCAGCTTATAAGCTCTTTCCTAAATTCTAAAGGAAACCAATGAGTATGGGTGGTCAACATGTCCACATACAACAGTTTTATACACGAACAGCTCCATCCACAACTGGGTGCTCTGTGTCCCTCCTTGTAAGTGCTAATCCTACCCCATGACTTCTTTGCCAATTGGGAGCTCCCATCCTGTTACTTGGAGGGAGAGTTCATCTTCTGGGGCCATGGGGAATGGAGGACAAATGCCTGGAAGTCCCAATAGGGACCCTTGTGGGAAGCTCTAAACATTTTCAAGTTAAAATTCTGGTGATGAGTTAGGATGACTGAGCATGGTCATAGTAGAGAAAGGAAATGATGAGGACGTCCTGCCACCAGATAACTAGGAGACCATCTCCCCTCCCCTGACCTCTGACTTTTCCAAGGACTTCAAATCAGTGATTGTGGAACCTTGGAGTCACTATCATTATCTCCAATACTCTTCAGCATGGTTCTAATCACCCAAGTGGCGAATAATAGGACAGTTGTATGCTCTAAGAGCCACAGGGCTTTTTACCTTGACCTATTTTATATTATATTATATTATATTATATTATATTATACCCAATCTTATATTATATTAAAATAAGACCTGGTATTATATTATATTATTATATTATATTATACCCAATCTTATATTATAGTAAAATAAGACCCGGTATTTTATTTATTTTATATTATGTTATATTATATTCTACTATTATATTATATTATATTACATTACATTATATTATATTATATTATATTATATATTATACCTGGTCTTGTATTAAAATAAGACTGGGTATTGTATTATATTTCCTTAGATCGGCTGGCCAACAAGCTGAAAAGACCTGGTGGCCAGGGTAAGACAGGTTGGAAGGATGCCAGGCAGGTTCATTTTCTGCCTTGCCCTGGATGGTACTACTCACATTCAAGCCTAGCCAGGCCTGTGCTACCTGCCCTCCTCGTAGAATGTCTCAAACATGGAAAGCTCAGGTGGAACCGGTCAGACCAGATGTTTGAAGCCTGCGGCTTTTAGGAAGAGAAAGACAGCCAGAGGAGAGAACGGGAATGGAACAAACCTATTGTCTCTGCTCCCAACCCCAAGAAGCCCCTCCCCATAGGCTCCAGGGTCTCACCAGTGAACATCTGCTCCAGGAGGCCACGGCCTTTTCATGGAATCGGTTTCAGCACTAATAGAAAAAATGACCTTGGAATGGGAGGTCATAAGGAAGACCCCAAAGTTCAAATCCCTTTTGCCTCATTTTTCCCTGTGCTCTGTGGTATATGGCATGGCACAGGATGTGACATCAGATAGACCTGCGTTCAAGTCCTAGCTTTGCCATTTACCTAATCTGCAACCTTGACCAAGTCACCTGGCCTCTCTGAACCTCACTTTCCCTATCTGTAAAATGGGGGAAGGGAGTAATAATCTCTATCTTGCAGTCCTATGATGACGTTCCAACGACAAGATGGATTGTGACAATCCTTTGAAAATTGTATTGAGCCTTACATATGAATTATTATGATGGCTGTCAGGTACGTACATAAGTTTATCTGTAGATTTGGACATGTGCTCTTGCTTGTGTAGATGAATTGAAGCATCACCAATGACGTATAAGTAACCACTTGTGTGTACAAAACTATAAAAACTAAACCTGAACTCATGATGTGTACAACTAAAAGCACACAGTTACCTACATGGAGAACCTTTTTCTCTTTATCTTACATATATACCCACACACAGCCAGATGTGTATGCATCTATGTACGTATGTATCTGCATACATATGTACATATATGTACAGCTCCATATCTGTACAGGTGAACATACCATACCATCCAGCTTCTCCCCAGATTCTTCAGTTTTCTAAGGGTCTGAGAAAGGCCCTGTTTGTAAATCCCCACACTTCATGTTGATGATGTCCCTTTTGCCCTTGCTGGGGCCTTTTCCCTGCTTCCATCTTGTTTGCAGATTAGTACAGCTGCTGACAAAATTCAAGCTGCAGTAACCACATGTCTGGAGAACATGGTCTTTGTCCAGTTGCTCTCTGTGAATAGCATTACAACTCTATTCTGCACAATATATTTATAGACATGCTTGCAAAGAGCTCACAGCATTTTCAGATTTTTTTTTTAAAACACAGTTAATCCAGCCATGAAAATAGTTGCTGGACCACATGCCCGCGAGCTAAAAGAAATTAGTCACAGAGCCTAAATGAGATTGAGTCTCTCTCCTGTCTTTCTCTCTCTCTGTCTCTCTGTCTCTGTCTCTGTCTCTGTCTCTGTCTCTCTCTCTTTCTCCTTTTGACACTCCTTTTTTTTATTCCGAGGATCTCTAAGCCTGGGGTGGAGGATGGGGATGGCGCAGAATGCATTTACTTCAGAGAGAGCCTGGGGTAATCAGAGCTCAATGTTTTGGGATGAAGGAAGATGAACAAAAGGAGTGGGAAAAAGGTAGTTTATCCAGGATTATAAATAGGGAGAACATACCTGGGGAATTAAACTGCCCTCAAAGTGGGCCCATTACCACATGTAGTGCAGAGCCAGGCCTAATCTCCAGGTTCATTGAGTTGCGGAATCCTTAATTTCCAGAGAGCAATTAGATAGAATACCCCATCATTTTATATATGAGGAAACTGAGGCACGTGTAATGAGACCTACTTTTACTATTAGCTTGGCAGTGGTTGAGGGCAGTCTACCACAGTCACAATAATCTGTTAAGTGGCTTGCTCAAAGTAAAACAGCTAGTAATGGAGGGATTAGAATTCAACTGCAACTCTGCTTGATGAATGTTAGTAACTATTGCAAGGTCAAGTGCTGGTATAGCATTAGTATAGCATATTGATTTCCGAGCCCAGGGTATCTCCTCCTGGAGAACCTGACATTCTAGACGTCAGCAACTCTATGGTAATCCTTCCCCACCCTTGGTTGTAGTCCCCTGTCATGCTCCCCTTCCCACTAGGGTCTCTCCATGTGTGGTACAGGGAAAGAGTGGGCAAGTAGTCCCCAATCAGCTCAGTTTGAGTTGGCCTGGGGCTCTGACTCGGCTTCCCCCACTCCTGGCCCCAGGTCCCAGGTGAGGTGCCTTCTTCTGTAATGACCTCCGGAAGCTGCTCTTGGCTCTAGGCCTGGGCCCTGTAACTCTCTCCCTCTGTGGAAAACAGGAAATATCTCCTTAAATTGTCAAATAAGAAAATCATGCAAAAGCGACCCAGGGAAGCGACCTATGTCTCATGTGATTGTGCCTATATCTGCGTATGTGCTTTTCTGGGCGCATGGTACAACTAGGAGTTGCAGACAGAGGCCTACGTTGATTCTGCATTGTCCACAGCCCTGTTGGTGGCCTGAGATGAATATTTCCTCTGCCTATTCCATCAGGCCTTTTCCTCTTGGAAGATGCTGATGAATTTTCCATCCTCTTTTGAACCTTGAGCAGCAGAAGGCAGTTTGGCTTGCTCACAGAGAGATATTAGTGAGGGTCTGGTACCTGGTGCGGTGGAATTGATCCCAGATGAGCCACACTCAACCTAAGCTCTGCTTTCTTTCCCCTTCATGAGATAAGCTGGCAGGGGAAACAGGCTCCTCTGTTGCCAGCTCAGTAACACCTTTGGATGAAGCAAGCAGATTGCATCCCGGGTTTGAGTGGATTCTGACACACAATTATACAGGGATTGGTAACAAAGACCAGAGTACTGGTGAGGTAAATTTGCAGCAGAAGATAATTAATCTAGAAGAAAGAACTTCTCAACTTTGAGAATTATAAATCATCATTACACATACAGTTCTCCCTAAGCCCTGGGATTCAGCCTCCTGCCTCCAGTCATGCCAGAGAGATGAAAGTCTCTGTCTATTTTCTCACTGTCAGAAGTTCAGATTTTGGCCTTGGGCCCAGGTGAAGATGAGGATGACAGAATGACAGAGTTACCTAACTGTTTGCAACAAAGAATGCATTCCTCCCATCCCGGTCTTGCCCCAACTTGTAATTGAATACATCTCACTTTGCCACCCCTCAATAGGTTTTTACCCTTGTCTTCCTAAATATGGTTATTAAGTTACTGACTTATTCAAATAAAACATCCATTGTTTAACAGACCATAGGTATGTTCTTTGGATCTGATCATGTGGTCAATTTCAATGTTTGTGCATTTTCAGAGAAGCCCGCGAACTCCCTGTGTGAAATGTCCAGTCGTGAGTCATAAGAAATACTTAGTCTACATTTGACTTATATAAGGTTGCGGCTAGGTCTTCAGTGGGCATCTAGTCCAGTGGTTTCTCACCCTGACTGACCATCAAAACCAGCTAGGGAGTATGTTAAAAATACAGCTTCTCTGGGGCTGTTCTATGGTAAACCTACTGAATCAGAGTTTCTGAGGTGGGGCTCCAAAGTCTGTGTTTTATCTCATCCAGTGGTTCTGATAATAAGCAAGGTTCAAGAACTCCTTGGTTGAATCTTTCGATTTTTTTTTAGATGAGGAAACTGAGGCTTAGAGAGTCAGTGGCCTGAAGCAAAGTGCCCAGACAGGAAAATAAGGGCAGAGCCCTTCTGCCTCAGCTCTCACCATCCCTCCTTTGCATAGAACACCTGTGAGTACTTTGATGGTTGGCCCATGTCAGATCCATCTCTGAGGAATCCAAGTCCTTGAGCTCAATCTTTGAAGCCAAGCTCCCAACGTGCTGGGCAAGTTCACAGTCTTAGCCCTTGCACCTCCCTTTTTCTAAGGATAAAGGGTTGGGGCAGGAGCCACAGTGCCCCCTTCCTTCAAAAAGCAGGGCTGACTGCAAAGTTTCAAGTGTGTGTGCTGTCAGAGATCTGTCCAGAGCTGTGTGGGAGCTGACAGCCCATTTCTTGTGTGGAGGGAGCAGGAATGTCTAGTGGCAGCAGGTTACCTGAAACTTGGGCTGGGGCTGAGTGTGTGTTTGTTTATCTCGGGAAATTTTGGCCTTATTCCCATCACACTATTGCCAGGGGCAGCCTTAAGTGCAAGGATAATGACATGCTTTGAAAAGTGCTTCAAATATCAATTACCCAGCATTGAGAGAACTCCTGGGAGTTGTTCCTTCATGTGCACATCTTAAGGCGGGCTTATCATTCTCACAGCACTGTGTTTCACCCTGCCTAATTCTGCAGATCTGCCCACAGCGTTGGCCTGCTACTTTCAGGGCCAGGGTAAGAAAGAGAATGGAAAGATGGCTGGTGGGAGTCAAGGCAGGGTGACCTGTAGTTGGCAATTTTGTGCACTGAGATGAGTTCAGTAGCCAGCCAGTATGGAGGAAGGAGCCCTGGCTGCCATGTTCACTTGCTATGCAACTGTGGAGTAGGCCCCTCTAAGCCTCAGTTTCCTTACCCACACAGTGAGGAAGTTAGGGTCAGAACTTTTCAGTTCTGATTTAATGGTGTTAATTGAAAAACCAAGCTGTAGGGTGATGCCCGTTCCCTGCACTCTGGATGTGGATTATAGCTAACTATGCTTCTCAAGATCCCCTCCTCAGTTCTCTCTTATAAAATTATGGGGCTTTTTAACACATTGATTCCCTCAGCCACACACCCCTCTAACTAGGTCACCTGCTAGTACCGGCCCAGTGCCAACATCCTGTGGTTTCTCTGACTGGAAAGGCCTTGATTCATCCTGTTGTGGGGAACTCTTCTGTTTGGCAGTTTCGCTTTGGGGATTTCTCTTCTGCCTAACCCTTCTACTCCCAACAACGCTCCCTCCTTCGTTCTCCTCCCCACCTCCTGCCCCAATCCCCTAAGGCATTATGGGATGATCTTTGTCTTGGAAGAGGCACACTGTGGTCTGCCAGGAAGGTCCACCCTTCTTGTACCACCAGTGACAGCATCAGGGGCTAGCTTGGGGAAATCTAACATCCCCAAAATCCATGTCTAAGAAACTGATAATCTAAGTAAAAGTCATGTGCTTACTATACAAGCACCAAGACAAGTCCTCTAGTCACCTCATTCCAACGAAATTGCTTCCTATTGAGAATTATAGATTCCCCCATTGTATGCCCCAGGGCCTAGCACAAGGCCTGGCTGACACATAATAGATACTCAATAAATATTTGTTGAATAAATAATGATGAACAAATGAAGACTAAACAGATCTAAAAGCCAAAGGAAATAGTGCTAGCTGAGTCAGGAAACCTGGAAAAGCCACTAATCCATCTTTTACCCTTCGACATATCCCTTCCTCTCTGGATTTAAGTCTCTTTCCCTGTATAGTTGGATGCTTAACTTAATGGTCTCTTTTACGGCTCTTCCATTTGTGGCAGTTTATGACTGTAATCTGAACTCCTGTACTAACTATCCCCACTCTACTAGTCGTTGGGGTGGGCAGGTTCCTGGAGATCTGGGAGTCTTGATCATGGCAGAACAAAATCCTTGTCCCCTTTTACAAGCACATACATCTTGATTTTGAAAGTCTCATCCAGCCATGGAAATGTATGCAGGCCTACCTGCCTGGGATTAAAGGAAACCACACAGAAAACCAGAAAAGGTAGATTCTCTCTTAATTAGTCTTTCCTCTCTTGTCCTTCTGTATTGGGTTTCTGTAGGGCTCTATGGGTGAAGCACATGAACGTTAAGGACTCTTTTTACTAAAGAGAACTTCCAATCTTGGAAATGTATGATTCTCTGAGTACAAATATGTAACAAGTAGAAAGGTGTTCTTTGAGTGTGGTGAGTAAGATTGGACTTGGTATTAGGCAGTGGCTATATGGTAAGTTTCAGAGGGGACGTAGATGCTGCTGTTTGAGTAAAGGTAAAACATATTTACCAGATGAACAATGTCGGCAGCCTAAAAAGTGTCATCAATAAATTGAAAAGCTGGTCACTTGTACCTCCCACACTCCCTCGTCCATACAGTTAGACTCCGTGGTCAAACATCAGATTTAGGCTAGATAATCTCTGAGATATGTTCTAGTTCTACTCTTCATTCTCTGACTCTATGAGATTATTGAGACTTGCAATGCACTTTTCTACCCTTGTGGTTACTCTCAATGTTTTATTCTAGGTAAGGAACAAATGACCATGTCACATGGCTAGACCTTGATAGACTTGGCCATAAAGTGACATGGAAGGTTTGTGGTTAGTGATGGGCAGTGACCTATGAAGCAGGGATCCTCAGGGTCTCTTAGCTCAAGAAGGGATCAGAAAAGAAGTGTGTAGATGTGCATGAGGGGGTGATGTGCCTGTTTGCATTGAAATGCCATCCCCCAGGGGGTCCCCCCACCTGTCATGGGACAAATGTCTCATAGGGAAATGTGACAGTTAAATGTGCCACACTGATCAAATGCCTTTGGTGTACTTGAGCGTCCCTGGTGTTATAAATAGGAGGGAATGAGCCTGGATTCAAATATGTCATGGTCTGTCAGAAAGAGAAGGGATGTGTTATCATCAGTAAGGGGTTTGAGGGATCCCATAGTTGAGAAAGGGCCAAAGGAGGCTCTCTATTTCTAGAAGGAGTAAGTTCAACATCCCTGTTCACATTCAGAAAACAATTTAAGCTAAATGACTAGCATCAGGTTGTTCCTTGACCCCCTTGGATCATGGAAAAATGACCAGAATAGAGTTGGCACCCTCCAGACTGGACATGCATTGAGGCCAGGCCAGCTGGTTCCCATCATAAGTGCCAGTCTGCTTTCCTCCCTGAAGCATTTCCGCCATTGCTCTAAGCAGGGTGGATTTAGGAACTGGCCTGGAGTGGGGCAGACCTTCCCAGCTCCTGTTCTAGGAAAGAGGAGCAGGGACATGCCCATAGTTCAGGTACCAGTTTGAATTGGGGGGCAAGGAATGAGCAACACAGAAGGGTGGAAGCCTAGAGCAGGTGGACACCTTGAAGTTTATCTAGCATAGTGTTTTTCAAAATGTGCGTTACAACCCAATAAGGCAGCGCATCACAACTTTGATACCTATTGAACTTATTGTTGCCTAAAACCCCCAGGTATCTCTCACATGTGTCTCTGGTAAGCTATAGCTCCCTTATTCTATAATTGTATGGGTTGCTTTTTAATCCACATGTAGTAATGGTTACTTATCTTTATTATAATTTACCTTTCACCTTGACTTGCCTTTTTAAAAATACACTTACACATCCCTTCCGTGACCATCTTCATGCATATTTAAATCTGGTTTCATTGGCTCTGAGTGAGCTACATTTAACCTGCACATAGCTCTTGATCAGCAGGTCATATATATTTTTCCAGACCATTCCTTTTACTGCTCATCTACCCTTTCTCTATGTGATTATCATGATGCCTCACTCTAGCCAATCTGCCTACAGGCTTTTGACTACACTAAGCTCTCCTGTTATGATAACACTCCTGGCTCTAATTCATCTTTCATGTCCCAACTTAAGTCTCTATGTCTTCCATTATGCTTTATTCAACGGCTCTAAATACCTTGATCTATCCTCTGAATTTCTAAATTTCTGTTGCATTTCCTGTGTATTGCTTCACACTTAATATTATATAAAAATGTATATGTATAAATTTATATTGTATTGCCTGCATTGGAGGTGTTTGACTGAGTCATACAAGTGAGCACTCCAGAGCAAGACTACCTGGGTTCAAATCTGGTTCTACAGCTTAGTGTGTGTCCCTGTGCAAGTTACTTAATCTCTCTGTATGTCTCAGTTTCTTCAAAACCAGGATAATAATTATATGTGCTGCACAAGGACACTGGGTTTAAGTGAATTGATATATATATGAGGTCGTTAGAACAGTGACTGGCACATATAAGTCAATAAATATTAACTATAACTGATTATATATTATATGCTTTCACATATTTTATCTCATTTGATATGGAAGAGTGTTAGAGTAGGGATTGTCATCCCTATTTTACAAATGAGTAACAAAAGCTTGAGAGGTTAAGTGACTTATTGAAGGTCATACAACAAGTGAGCTGCCTTAGGGTTATTGGTGGATTGACTATAGAGTAGAAAATGCCATAAGAGGGAGAGAAATAGGCCCATGGGAATTTAAAAGTTCTTCTGGCTGGGGAAGTAGGGAAGACTTGCTGATGGTGATGAGGAAACAAGTAGAATAAGATTGGCTTTGATGAGAGTCTGGCAGTTCCAGGCAGAGGGAGCCCAAGTGGGGTGTAGGGTAGTGGACGAGGTGGGTTTTGTTCCTCCTACATTATACTTCTGGTCAGGAGGAGAATGAACCTGAAGAGGAGATACCTGGGCATGGTAGCCATATGGGGAGCAGGCAGGAGAGTTGTGTGTGGAAGAGGGAGGAGGAGAGCGTGCAGTGGCAATCCAAAGCTTTGGACCTATATTCCAAAATACCTACTCACAAAATCCATGCATATTTGTTTACTGCATTGGGCTCTTACAATCCTAGATTGATTAGTCCTGGCAACTTTATTAGATAAACCGGTCTCTTGTGAAAAGTACAAACTGTCTGCTCAGTTCTGTGTTAAGCTGTAGGGGACTGAGGAAAAAGAACTTAGGTCTCTTCTTTCCCAAGGAGCGTCCATTCTAAGTAATTGACTTATGTGTGAGTTGTGGTGGTTGTGTGGTGAAAGTGTTATTTAATGGATTGTGTTCTGTAATTCATGAGTAGGGCTGTGTGGGAGAGGTGAGAGATGGCTGAAGAAACTGCCAGGAGATGCAGGGAAGGGAGTTGGATTGGAGGTGAGAGAAGACATTTTGCTCCCTTCACAACTGGGCAGCAAGCCATGCTTAGAGTGCAGTGTGTGGGCTGAGAATCATGGCAAGGCTTGAGCTTGGAAAACAGTAACTTGAAATATGAGGTATGTACATTTCTATCTCGGAAAGATTCCTAGAATGTTAAAGAAGTCAGAGGACTCTTTCGTCGTGCTGGTGGCTCAAACAGACACAGGGACTCGACCAGGGTCATACAGTAAAGCAGCGTCAGAAACAGGGCCTTGTATGCACTTTCCACACTGCTATTTCCTATCTCTCTACCTTCACCAACTCCCACTCACTTGACCTGTCACCTAAGCTGGCATCACACTGAGACTATGGGCTTCCTTCAGAGCACTGTTTCTCAACCCCAGCAGCCCATCCAAATCCATGGGGAGCTTTAAAAAATTCTTCCAGACCAGTTGAATCAGCATGTGTGGGGGTTGGGGAGATATTTTTCAAAGCTCTCTAGGTTATTCTAATGTTCAGTCAAGATTAACAAAAAAAAAAAACCCCACAGGGGTGGCCAGTTAGCTCAGTTGGTTAGAGCTTGGTGCAGGTAGCACTAAGATTGCCACTTTGATCCCCTTATGGGCCACTGTGAGCTGCGCCCTCCTTAAAAATAAATAAATAAAATATTTTAAAAACAAACAAAAAACACAATGTTAGAGAGAAAATAAGCCTTGCATCTGTGAGACCTGAGGGCAACAAAGCAGATTTGCCAGCCACTGCTCCATTAAGTCTGGGCTGCCTTGCATCTCAGCAAATCTCCAAAACTGAGTATGTGCAAAGCCTAGGAGTCTGGGAATGTGAGTTTCAGGGTCACTGATGTTACCTTGAGTCGCCTCGACCCTCTTGTGATCACCTTCGCCCCATCCTAGAAGGATTTTATTTCCAGCCTTTTAACTCTCTTTTTACGTATCACAAAAGCCTATGAAGAGAATGCCTGCCTCCAGTGGGAAACCCACAAACAATATCCCCCCATTTCTGACTTTTCTTTGAGGCTCCCACACACAATATGTATCTTCTCTGGCTCTCTCCAAGGTGATCAGACTTTAAGGAATTATCAATAATTGTTTGACAAAATAGACACTTTCTTGGCCAGATTTCTGCTCCCTCCTCTATGTCCGTCCACCTATGAATCAGTGCCCCAATCCTTGCCTTACCAGAGCCATGTCTGCATCCCCTCAAGCCAGTTACAGACCTCTGCTCTGGCCTCTACCTGTAGCTGAGCCCTGACCTTGATCTTGTGTTTCACCTGCCTCCTATTAAGGCCAGAGGCTGAGAGGAATCCTCAAAAGAGACACTGAGGCACTGGAGGGTGAAGTTTGGGTCCCTGTACTGGGGTTCTGGTTGCATGTGAGCTTACGGTCTCCACCACTTACAGCTGTGTTACATGTATACTCAGTTTTCTCATCCACCAAGCAGGTACAATAATACCTATCAGCGTACGTGTGTGGAGTAATGCAGATTAGGAATACTGAGAAATGGAGCGGGGGAAAGGGGGTGTCAACAAAATGTTAGTGTCCCTAAACTGTTCCTATCCTGGTCCTAAGAGTCACATTATTGGAAGCAAATAGTTGCATGTGATGTTTTCTCCAACTCTCACCCCACCTTCTTGGCCATTCTCTGTTTTGCTATGTGTTCTCCAGACTTGGGTGGTTAAGAGGCTAGACAAAGGAAGGATAAGGTGTGTGAAGAGCAAGAAAGGGTCTATACATTCAGGGTACCTGGAAGGACTACTGAAATTGAATGGCTTTGATTGAGAACTAGTGGGGCCATGGAAGGAAAGAGCCATAGTCAAGGTGGGTCTGACGTCAGTGCTTCAGGTCCCTGTTGTCTTCTGTTCTTCATCTCTAGAGACTCAGAGCCCCAGCTGGGCTTGTGGATATGGTGAAATCAGCTGCACCTAGGCAAAGAAGGGGTGCAGTAGAAGCTATGAGTGGAGTTCTGTCCACCCAAGAGAGTGTGCCTTGCAGACTTCCCCATCCAAGGAGCATAATTGACCAAGGGCCTTGGCTGCTGAAATCCATCCCAGCATTTGCACCGAGTACCTGCTACACAGTAGGTCCCTGTTCCTGAGAGCCACACAGATCTGACTGCCTACTGATCTTGGCTTCGTGGATTCCTGATGGCCTTGCTAAACCTTCCTTAGAGTGTGAGGCAGACTAGAACACTTCCGTGTAACCTTCAGTCCCTCTCTCTTTTGTTCAGGGTCAGATTTATGTTGCAGTCTCATGGCTCTCCTAGCCTTATTAGGCTTCCTCCCCACTTGGTCTCATTTCCCTTAATAAATCCTTGCACATTTAATCCCATTTTATTGTCTGATTCTTGGAGACCCCTCACAAACAGGAGGGTCCTCTATAATGAGAAGCCATAAGCCACTTTTAGTAAATAGTCAGCAGGTTTCTAAACATTGAAGAACAATCCCTGAGATTTGGAGAGACCTTATAGGTAACCCAAATTTATTGCCTTGCTTTACTCCAAATCGGTATCTCAGATGAACTTTTTTTTTTCTTTTTCTTTTTTTAGTGTTTTATATACCTTCTTATGGAGGGAGAACTTCCTTTTTCATTGATGTATAGTTGACAAAACATTGTGTCACTTTCAGGTATACAACATAATGATTCAATACTTGTGTATATTGTGAAATGATCACCATAATAAGTCCAGTTAACATCCACCACCATACATAATTATAAAAAATTTTTCTTGTGATGAGAACTTTCAAGATCCAGTCTGCTAGCTACTTTCAAATGTGCAACACAATATTCTTAACTATAGTCACCATTATATCCCCATCACTTATTCATCTTATAACTGAAAATTTGTACCTTTTGACCCCCTTCACTCACTCCCCCCACCTCTTATCCCCTGCCTCAGGCAACCTCCAATCTGTTCTCTGTATCCGTGAGCTGCATTTTGTTTGCTCGTTTATTCTGTTCTTTAGATCCCACATATAAATGAGGTCGTATGGTATTTGTGCTATTTGTCTGACTTACTTCACTTAGCATAATGCCCTCTAGATCCATCCATGTTGTCACAGATGGCAGGGTTTCTTCACACGAAGATCTCTCTTGATCTTCATTTTGGATTGAGAGTCAGGGAAATCTAGCTCCAGGTTTGCCACTAATAAACCTCATCACCTTAGACATGTCCCTACACTCTCTGTGACCTTAGTCCCTATACGTTCTATGACTGTCTCTTTCTGGGCCTCAGGTCTTATTTTTTGTGACTGCCACTTTTTCTATGTTTCCTCAGTCGTTTTCTTATTCAAATTGTGGTGTTCATGTTTTTCTAAAGGTCAGTAATGTGTTGGAAAAGGAGTGTGTGTGTGTGTGTGTGTGTGTGTGTGTGTGTATGAGAGAGAGAGAGAGAGAGAGAGAGAGAGAGAGAGAGAGAGAGAGAGAGAGAGAGAGAGAGAGAGAGAGAGAGGTCTCCTGCAGCTTGTTTCCAGCTTTGCTCGGCGGTTCCCGCACGCACTGCTAGGCAACACACATGTTGACCTACTTTAGCAAGAAGGCTCTCTTTTGAACTACAATCTTTACCTTACTCCTTGGCCTGGGATGGGTCAGCTACTAAATGACAGGTACAGATGTACGGAATAGACGGTCTCTAGTTCTGGTATCATTACCAAATTAAATGATAAGGTTGAAAGTCATTGTAGCTTTCGCTTTATGTGGCCAGGAACCACCCCAGAGATTTGAAAGTTAATCACTTCCAACTCTTCCTAGGAGAGATTGAGCCCCATCTGGAGAGGCCAGAATGCTTTGTTCCAAGCTCCTGATGTCCCTAAATCTAACCCTGTGCACTTCAGTGGCCTTCACTGTCTCCTACCCTCAGTGGACTGTCTCCTTTCATAGTTGCCCCTCCCCTTGAATTCTCTCTTCCTGTCTCCTCTTCCCTCTAGTGGCGCCCCACCTCTGTTGACCCAGTATATTTGAAGAGTGTCTCGAGCTGCCCCTCTGACTTTGGGTGGAGCCCCTTGCATGCATGCAGAGAAAGATTGGGAATCAAGGTCGTTTGTGCTTCCTGGTTCCCAGGCTCCTTTGGGGGCTTGAGGTTCTCATTGTTTGAGGTGGTATTTGTACTGAGGCACATGTTTCCTGCATAGTCTCCTGACTGCTAGTGTTTCACCCAGAACTTTTGGTTCCAATTTGGTATTCTACTCCCACCATGTCACAACTTCACTACCAAGCCTGCTGCAAATCTGTGGAGAATGGGCTTCTCCAAAAGAAAGGGGTAACATTCACAGGCCTGGAAGACCATGACCAAAGAGAAACAGGACTGAGCAGGGTACTGCTAAGTCCTTGTGCTTAGGACTAGTGTAGCAGGAATTTATTAGGGGTTCAACATACCTGTGAAGAAACTAAAGAGAAAATGCCATCAAAACACTTGGGCCACCAACTTCTGCTTCTGTCTTGTGAGACCATGTTCAGACCCCTTCACCTCCCTGTGGCCCAATTTCCTTACATATCAAATGAGAGGACTGGACTCTATCATCTTTTTAGGAAGGAATAAATCTGTACAATTGCACAAATTATTCAGAATCCCTCAGAGGCAGAGGATGGATGACAAGAAAGTTAATGAGAGAAAAATCAGTGGCGGTTCCATCACACCACTGCAGCCCCGCTTTTATATGACTTATACACTGTAAGACTGCAACTGGAAAGGAAAAGCGGTTCTATGGATTTAGAAAGATTTTAAACTTTCTAACTTCTAGTTATGAGTCTGAAAAAGTAAGAATTTAGCTTTTCTAACTTTTGTAATAGTGACAGAATTAGAGAAGACAGTTGAAATGGACACTGAGTTAGTCCAACAGCATCTGCTACAGTTAATTTTTTGCCTTATGGATTTATAAAATAAACTGTACTCTTTTTGTCCAGAGATTCTTTCACTCAGCGTAATTTAGAGATTCAAAATAATGTCTATATCAATATTTCATAGCTTTTCATTGCTAAGTAGTATTCCATTCTATAAACATAACATACTTTGTTTATTCATTCACTTCTTGATGGATATTTTGGCTGTTTTTAGTTTTGGACTATTAGAAATAAAACTGTTATGAACATTTATGTACAAGTACTTTTTAATTTAACTGATGACTTTGATTTTTAAAATCTTTAGCAGAAATTGACTTCGCAAAAATAGCAGTTTTTGTTGTTGATGTTTTACATCCTTTTGATGTAATTACACATTGCTGATCCTACAGTAGCACTTCCCCAAGCATGAAGAATGGGTTTCTGAAAACCTATGTAGGAAGAATTTCAGTTGAAAAACTTAAGCCTTTTTGTATAAAAAAGTTGTCTTAGGGGGAAATGAGAGGCAAAGTACTTGTAAATATTATATGTGTAGTAAAACAAACCAATAAATATAATATAAAATAAAGACACTATTAATTTGTTTTTAAACCTACTGACCTAGACGAAGGCTAGGGTCTTTACAGAGCTAGCAGACACTAGCAATCAATGAGTGGGACAGGGGACACAATGCTAAGATAGTCAGTTTCAGACATGTTAGTCCACCATTGAGCTAAAGTATATGGCAACACAGAGGAATCAGGCCTTTCAGGAAATGGGTTCAGAGAGAGATTGCATGGTGTGCATCTGTTAATAGAACTGTTAATAGAATGGGATATGAGATCTATCTCATGTCTCCCTTTCAGGCCTCCCCAAGGAAATGACCATACTTTTATTTCATTCATATTTTATTTTGGTTTATATTTCCTTAATGAAATTTAAAATTGCCCCATGGGAGTATTTGGAAACCAAGGATGACTCTCAAGCTAGGAGAGAGTATGGCTTGAGGACATTTTGTCACAGTGTGGAAAAAGGTAGCCTAAAATGGAGGAGCCAACCACAAAAACTTTGCCCTGAGCTCTGGAGTCTGTGCATGTGTCCTGGACAATAAGTTACTGCAAAGAAAAGCAAGAGCAAAACGCTTCAGAAGTCATTGACTCATCAACTGGTGCAACCGCACAGGTTCTCACTGCCCTTGCCCACCTTTCAAACTCTTCCCTACTGGTTGCCAGGAGTGGTGTTCAGTCCATCCTATAGGTTGGAGATAGTATTTGTGCACCAGGGCACACCCCAATGGCAGGCAGGAAAGGGCTGAGGGAGTTGGAGAGAGAGCTAGTGAAGAACACCCTGCGATTCTCTTCCTAAGCCAACACCCACATTGGGGTGACAATCCCAGGGAGATGGGATGCATTGTTCTTGGCTTGAAATGAAGAGGCTGTGTGAGGGGGCAGGATAAAGATGAGGAGGGGACTGAAAGGGAGGTGGTGGAGGATATGTGGACCAAGAGCCCCTGGGGCTGTCCAGGAGACTGACTGATCTTCTTACAAACATTAGAACTTCCCCTCTCCGGTCCTCCCAAACCCCAGGGACTACAGATTGCTTTGCTCTTGTAGATCAGAAAGAACATGATGTCCTTATCTGGTCAATACCACCTGCAAGGAGAGATGAGAAGGGAACCACGACAACTGCAAACCCAGCAGGCAACAGCACTGGGGGAAGCCTAGGAAGAAGGGTACAGGCTCCATCTAAGGCCCCAGGAGTCCGGATGGGCGGTGCATGCAGACTCCATACTGTCTCACCAATGCTTCAAAGCCCCGGGGCTTGGGGCTGGTGTGAACTTTTTACTTTCATTGTCTTTATGAGCTTTTTCTAGACCTGGCTCCTAAAAAGCTTTGAAAGACAAACAGCTGCTTAGGCTACAGCGTTCTCCACCCCCTTTCCCTGACTCCATACTCACTATTCCTCTCATGTGAATGTCTTTTATCTAGGGTCTGCTGCAGACCTGTGCTTCTTCTAGGGGTCTGATTCTCGGTGCCCCTCCTTGTCACAAAGAAGTTCACCTACTGTGCCTGCTGAAAACAATAAAACGGGTATGGCAGTTCTGGAACTTATGGTTTGGGTTGAGACCAGGATGTTGTCCTGATCTAAGTTAGGGTTGCTATGTATTTAGCCAATGCCTTTGTCACAATACTAAGTATTCACTTGGCCTTAGAGAGATTTTAGACTGTTTAGCCCAGGTTCTAGATTTTGAGCCCAATTCTGGCAACCCAGATCACTTTATGACCATGGAACCAATCAAGCCAGATATTTTCCTGGCAAAACTGATGGTTTTTGTTCAATTCAACAAGCCCTTCCCAAGCACTTATTTTATTTGGGGGGAACACGCAGTCCTGAATAGGAAACAGGGTTCTGGCTCAAAGTTAAGTGACCAAGACTCCAGACTTCACAGGACCACTCACTGTAGACTTCAGGCAATTCATTTCTCTTTCCTGAGTCTGTTTCCTCATGACTAAAATTAAATGTTCAGATTCCATCAGCAGTTCTCAAATTTTTCACACTTTGAAATATTTTCCCTCTTGAGCCATGTATTTTGAAAGAGTTAGTTCACCAATAAATGTATTGATCACATGATAATTCATTTCCTCATCTTATTAGCCTAAGCCATAACTACCAATCAGAACTTCTGACTAGTAAAGATTATGATCTTTCCAAAATATCATACAGTTGGAATCATACAGTATGCAGCCTTTTCAGATTGGCTTCTTTCACCTAATAATGTGCATTTAAGGTTCCTCCATGTATTTTCATGACTTCATAGCTCAAATTTTTTAGCACTGAGTAATATTCCACTGTCTGGATGGACCAGTTTGTTTATCCATCACTTACTGAAGGACGTCTTCATTGCCTCCAAGTTTTGGCAATTATGAATACAGCTGCTGTAAACAATCATGTGCAGATTTTTGTGTGGACATGAGTTTTCCACTTATTTGAGTAAATAGCAAAGTGTCTGCAACATTTTGCATTCCCACCAGCAGTGAATTAGAGTTCCTGTTGCTCCATATCCTTGCCAGTATTTGGTGTTGTCAGTGTTTTGGAATTTAGCTGTTCTTATAGGGGTAGTGGTATTTCATTGTTGTCATTTTCATTTGCAATTCCCTAATGACAGATGATATGGAACATCTTTTCATACGTTTATTTGCCATCTGTATCTCTTCTTTGGTGAGGTATCTGTTAAGGTCTTTTGCCCATATTTTAATTGGGTTTTTCATTTTCTTTTTGTTGAGTTTTAAGAGTTATTTGTATATATTCAATAACAAGCAGTCCTTTATCAGATTTGTCTTCTGCAAGTATTTTCTTTCACTCTGTGGCTTATCTTCTTATTCTCTTGACAGTGTCTTTCACAGAGCAAAAGTTTTTAATTTTAGAGAAGTATAGCTTATCAATTATTTCATTTATGGATCATATCTAAAAGTCATAACCATATCAAGATCATCTAGATTTTCTCCTATATTACTTTCTAGTTTAAAAGGAATTTGTCTATTCTTGCACAATATCACACTATCTTGAATATTGTAGCTTTATAGTAAGTCTTGGAGTTGGGTAGTGTCAGTCCTCCAACTTTTGTTCTTTTCCATCAATATTGTTTTTAGAAGATAACAAAGCATTAAACCAGAGTATGATGTGCACCACGAGCAGTCTGCTTAGAAACAGGAAGAAATCTCACTGTTTTATATAGCCAAGCAGATACAACCTATTATATACATGTTCTCAAGATAAACAATAACTTGTACTCACATAAGAGGACTTGACAGCACCACTTATCATACATAGTTCTTCCTAAATTTGTATTTGGTAGTCAGAGTAGTCTCCTTCAATATTGTGTTGGCTATTTTGGGGTCTGTTGCCTCTTCATATAAACTTCAGAATCAGCTTGTTGATATCCACAAAATAACTTCCTGGGATTTTTATTGGGATTGTGTTGATCAAGTTGGGATGAACTGACATTTTGACAATATTGAGCTTTCCTATCCATGAACATAGAATATCTCTCCATTTGTTTACTTCTTTTTAGTGGCTGCCCTAAAGGTTGCAATATACATTTACAACTAATCCAAGTTCGCTTTTCAATAACACTATACAATCTCACATGTAGTGTGAGTACCTTATGATAAAAAAAATGTTAATTCTTTCCTCCTGTCCTTTGTATTTATTTCACTTATACATAAGTCTACATACATTGACTTATACGTAAATCTTATATATAAGTCTTAATACATTGTTGCTATTATTATTTTGAACAAAAATTGATTTGTTAGATCAATTAAAAATAAGAAAAATAAGTTTTTACTTTTACTTATTCATTCTTCAATGTTCTACCTTTCTTTATATAGATAAGAAGTTTCTGGCCTATATCATTTTCCTTCTCTCTGAAGAAATTATTTTAACATTTGTGGCATAGCAGGTCAATTGACAACAAATTCCTTCTATTTTTGATTGAGAAAGTCTTTATTTCTCTTTTACTTCTAGAGCAGGGATGTCCAAACTGCGGCCCGCGGGCCAACTGCGGCCCATGATCCATTGTTAATTGGCCCGCAGCAAATTCCAAAAATATATTTAGTTTACTTAAATAAACCAGGTGAGGCAATACGTACTTCACCTCGAGTGAGTGGCCCGGCTGTTTGTGTATTTTACCGCATATGGTCCTTCGTGAAAACCGTTGAAAAAAGTTTGGACACCTCTGTTCTAGAGGATGATTTCCTGTGGTACAGAATTCTAGCTTGGTGATATTTTTTTTCTCTCAACATTTTAAATGCTTCACCCTACTCTCTTCTTGCTTACATGAATTCTGAGAAGAAGTCAGATGTAATTTTTATCTTTACTCCTCTATACGTAAGATTTTTTTTCTTTATTTTTTATTTTCTGCAGTTTGAATATAATATGCCAACCTGTAGGTTGGGAGCATTTATAGTGCTTGATGCTCTCTAAGTTTCCTGGATCAGTGATTTGGTGTCTGATACTAATTTGGGGGAAATTCTCAGTTATTATTGGTTCAAATATTTCTTCTTTTACTTTGTTGTTTGGTTCTTTTTCCAGTATTCCCATCATGTATATGTTACACTTTTTGTAGTTGTCCCACCATTTTTGGATATTCTGTTCCTTTTATTTTTTCAGACTTTTTTTCTTTGCTTTTCCATTTTGGAAGTTTCCATTGATATATAATCTACCTCACTAACTTTCCTCAATCATGTCCAGTCTACTAATGAGCCTATCAAAGGCATTCTTCATTTCTGTTACACTGTTTTTGATCTCTAGCATATGGTTTTGATTCTTAGAATTTCCTTCTCTCTGCTTACATTGCCCATCCGTTCTTGCATGTTGTCTACTTTATCACCAAGATCCAATTTAGTTTCTAGTTGTTCTATCTTTAGTGCTATCAAACCCAGCTATTAGCGTCCACTAATTGCTTCTTAATTCCACTATTGTTTTTTCTTAATGACACCCATGGGCATAAATTGCTCCACAATCTGATCCAGTTAAAGTTACACTCCCTTGCTGGGACAGGCTGGGTTTTTTTGGAAGCTTGCTGAGACCCTAGAATAGTTCTTAGTTTTTCCCTTGGTTCTTTCCATTAAATTTACAATTGTACTATTATTGTGGAGCTCCCAGGCCCCTCTGAATTGCTCACCACACCAAGATCTCCATTGTTTTTGACGATGCCCTTAGGCAGGAACTTCTGCTCTGTTCCAAATAAAGTATGTCCCCTCAGGACTCATCCATCCCCATTCTCCTCTGTTAGGTTTGTAAACACCACACTCCCACCCACACCACGCAGGTGATCTTCTTTCCCTCGGAACCAAGACCATGCCCAGTGCCAGGAGGGCTCTACCTGAGCTGAGCAGTGGGAGATACCTGCACTCTGGTGCAGAAACTGGGTCCTGGACACTCTTTGTAAATTTGGCCTTCCTAGTGGCTTTTCCCTTAAGGAGGCTAAAGACCAGACCTGAGGTGGGGGATCAGAAGGAACCAAGTCATGGTGAGGCCCCCACACAGTCTGCCCCCTGACAGGTGGCAAGAGATGGAAGGTAGGGCTCACAGAAGAGAGAGGCTACATGTCCCTACAGCAAGACAGATTGGACCAGCTCCCTTGGCCCCCTACAAGAAGCAGCCACAGGGCGAAGGGCTTGGGCTGCATTGGACAAAGCACTTTCCAAGGGTGAGGTACAGAAAGGGCTGTCACAGGAGGAAGTGAGCTCACTGTCATCCTGGGGTTTTATCTAAGCAGACAGCAGAGGGCCACTTGTCAAGGGGCCAGTCAGTCAGCAAGCAGCTGGGCCCCAGGACCCTTCGGGCCCCTTGCACCCTAAAATGCTCTGATCCTCCCGTGCTTGGAGGACAAACCCTGCCCAGTCCTGTCTGGCCCAGACAGGTGGCTCAGAAATACCCCCAGGGACTGCAGGCCTTTCCTGGGGCTTCCAAAAGGAGCAGCGTTCACATCCATTAGGACTCTAATTGGTATCTTAATTGCTAGTCTCACTCCAGTCTTGGATTTGTGTGCTGTAAAATGAGTACCAGCTGTGGAAACCTCCCCACCCCTCCCCCCTTCTCCCTAGGGATCCGCTCCCAGCTGTGCCTCACCTTCCCTGCATCCACTACCCACATCCCCCAACAAAGGTTGGAGGCAAGGGTGAGCTTCCCCACAGTGTCTGCATTGCACCTTCTCCCCCCCACCCCCCATCCCTTTCCAGCGAGCTCAGGAAATCGGTTTTAATCCCCCAGGCTCCAGTTGCTTAGCAACGGAAGAGCCTGCTCCTAGCAACCGGGAGCCACAAAGATGCTGCAGAAAGGGGGCTGTCTGGGCCCTGCTCTTGCTCAGCTCCTGAGTGCTGGCCTCCCTGATGTTTTTCTCACTGGGTACACACACCCTTCCTCTCTCACGTGCTGGGTCTCCAAAGGTTGATCTCTGAGGCAGCTGCTGGACCTCATCCACATCCTGCCAGCTGGCAGCCCCTCTGAATCCCACTTCCCAGGCCAGCAGAACGGGGCTCATGATCACAGCAGGGTGGCTCTGGGGTGTGCCCTCACGAGAGACAGACTGAGGTCACTGTCTGTGTCGGTGCCTCCAGCGTGGCCTGGTAGATGGCAGTAATGTGGGCGCTTTCACCCTGGGTGAGAGCAATTCCTGCCCAGGGGTGGGGGTGGGAGCGCATTGTCATTCCAGCCCATGGGAGCCTGCAGGAAGGCAACGGTCCACACGTGACAACCACCCCTACCCCGCCCCCAGCCCCAAGATCAGCAAACTGATCGTCAGAGAAGGGCTCAGGCCCGCAGCCTCTCTGTGACAGCTGTGACAGTCGAGTGTGAACCCATGGCAGAGCACGGGGCTCCCCAACGCAGGCAGCATCCATGAGGCTGCCAGGCCATTTGGCAGCCCAGGAGGCATCTGCGTCCCCTCCCCAAAGGTCAGCGAGGGCAGGTGTCCCCACCCAAAGAAGAAGCCTGGTGCCCTCCTACCTCCTGGCATGGCCCCAGCTCAGGGTGATCAGCAGTGCAGGTTTCGCATTTGACTGGCAGCTTTCCTAGGACTTTTGAACTTCACCATACTCAGGAGTGTGTCCCAGGAGAGGCCTGTCAGGAATTCTGACTCTGTCCTAATCACAGACCTCACTGGTCTTCACAGGAAGGTCTCATTCGTGCATTCCCCCAACCCTCCCGTGGGGACTCACGCTCTGGCAATGCGGCTGTCCCCCAGGAATGAACCACGAAAGGGAGGCTGTGGGAAGCGGGTCTCCAATGTGGGGTGCAATCCAGCCTCCAACGCGGGGTGCACAGCACCCCTCATCTCTCCCCCTGGGCCAGGCCCCCAGGCTGGAACAAGCTTTCCCCCCCCCCAGCAACTTCTTTCCCCCCCACCCCTTCCTTGCTCTCTCCCTCCCTTTCCCTGTTTCTCCCTCCCAAGGAAAGGGCTTCTGGCTTCTGGCTTCCATTGCCTGGCAACCAAACGGGCTGTCACAGGCTGGGAGGAACAGCACAGATGCTGCCTAATGAGGGGGCTGAAATGAGGGGGCGACATCTCTGTCTCCAGTCATAAGCTGCTGCCAGCAACACCGCCAGTGTGCACAAATCACACACGTTCTTAAATTTAAGATCCTTGCTCTCTGTAAGGAAAGCGTTCCAAAGTTGAAAAGATAAGCTGCATTTGGGTAAACAGCTCCTGATCCACCCTTCTCTATTTCATATTTAAAACGTTTTGTTATGGAAAATTTCAAGTTTACACACAAGTAGAATAGCATAAGGTGTCCACCCCCCAGCCCCCACACAGGCACATCAGCCAGCATCAACAAGGACCAACTCCTGAGCAGATATCAAATCATTGTATCTACAAGTATTCAGTGTATAGCTTTGAAACACAAGAATTCTGTTCTTAACACAACTATAGTGTCATCATAACACCTCAAGTAAAGAACAACAAGTTCATAATATCATCAAATATGTTGTGAGCATTCAAACTTTAAATGTCTTATCAATGCTATGAAAGGTTTTTTGTTTTTTGTTTTTTCAGTTTATTTGAGTTAGGATCTAAATAAAATCTACACATCAATCTATAGATTCCTGTTTCTGAATATCATCGGGGAGGAATCCCTTTTCCTCTACTCCCTTAAGTTCTGCAAGTGGGGTATGTTAATTAAACTGATACAAGACAGACTGACAGGAGGAAAAATCTGTTTATTTACATGTGCAACCTCAATGTACACAGGAGAACTCAGTGATGGTAACTCAAAGCGGTGAGTGGAATTTGGTGCTTATATACCATTTTAACATATGAAAAGGGAGGGAAAGACACTTGCAGGGAAAAGAAATTCCTTTTAGGAAAGATACATGGATTTTCAGGAGAACAAACAGTTGATCAAGAAGTTTGTGATCATTCTTGTGTATACAAGTGTGAATGGTCTTTCTGTCTCCATCACTCACCCTGGTCTACGTCAAAGACCTGTCCTCTGAACTCTCCGGTGCATTTCTCTCCTCCCAAGTGGCTGCCTTTGGGTGCACGTACCTCACTCTGCCCCTCATCCAGAAACTACCTGATGTGGGAACCTTTAGTGCTGGAGGGCGGGTGGGCTGGATGTACGGGCGGGCGGGTCTTCAAGCAGAGATCCAGGATCCCAGGCAGGAGTGGCCATCTGTTTCTCCTGGTGGCAGGGCTGGGCCTCTGCTCTTTACTTACACTGCTCTGTGACCCCGGGCAGGCAGCTTCCTCCCGGTGGGTCTCACTTTCCTTATCTACACAATGAAAGGGGTGGACTAGAGGATCTCTAGGGGCCCATTAGCTTCCATGTTTCTGTGATCTCCAGGAAAGGGAGACCCACAACATTCCTTGCTAAGTGGTTGCTGGTCTTAATCATCTTTCCAGTCAGGAAGGTCTTCCTGCATGTTTCCTACTGTCTGTGAGCCTTACTTCCTCTGGCCAAGGCCCAGGCCTGCATAAGCATGTTCACTGTCCCAGAAGTACCTGGGTGGGCATCACGGCTTTTCGTCACCACAACTCAAGTCACAATAGTGGGGGACTGGGGTCTGGAGTCCTGAGGAGGCAGCTGTGTTCTGGCACTGATTGGCTCTTTGTCCTCCATGTACCGCAGCCTCCCTATTTTCCAGACAAGGAGACGGGGTCTTGTCCAAGATCACACAGAGCTGGAACAGCTAGGAGTTTGGTGTGGAGATCAGGTGGGGTCATCAGGAAGGTTGGGATGGTGAATTAGAGAGCCAGTCTCCTAAAGAGAACACTACTAAGTGCCTGAATGGGAACACTAACTCAGCCATGACACTCGTAGCTATTAAGTCTCCTGGCTACTTCATTTAGTCAACAAACAGTGAGTGAGTTATTGGGAATGGAACAGTAAACAAGTGGGACACGGTCTCTGCCCTGTCAGAGCTTGCTGATTCCCCACCAGGAAGCTGGGTGCTGCCGGCACTGTCCTGGTGGTAGCTATTTCTGGGGGAGTCAGTTCTAGTTGATTGGGAACGTAGCCTTGGAGAGCAATTGCTCAGGCAGTGTGGGTTATGGGGCCTCAAAATATGGCAAAGAGTTCAACTGTTGTGGAAAAAAATCATTTTTTGTTTTCCCTCACTCATGCAGACGGCCAAGATGTTTCCTTCTTCAAACCTGTGCTTGTGATTTATCTTCCATTGACCTTGACACTTAATATAGAGGGCACTGAGCAAGGCTGCCCCTTTTCTCCATTCCTGCTGCTCTTCTCTTATGTACGTGGGTGGAGTGACACAGGAAGGAAGGGGGAAATGCATGCTTCCTTGGAACACAAAGGAAAGAGACCTCTGGTCCCTTGGAACCCCTTTCCCAGATTTTCCATCCATGTAATTCTGAGTCTACCTCTTGAACCCTATTTACTCTATTTCACAGATACACAAACTGAGTTCCAGAGAAGAACGGTCATTTTCTTAAAGTTCTACAGCCATCAATTGCAGAACTGAAATTCAGGTTTCTTAATAATACGTAATCTTTATAAATAGAATAATTAGATGTCCCCATTTATAAATGCTGTCCCATTCTAATTATTGAAATGAAAATTCCCTCAAAATTAGCATGGTTTCGACGATAGTCCCCCTATTTACCTGGCATTCATTTTACCTCATTATTTTATATAGTCCATACAATAACCTTATAATGTGACTACTATTAGCTCCATTTTACAGAGTAGAAAAAATAATCTGAAGGGGTTAAGTTACTTGCCTGAAGGTATATAAAAGGTAAATAATGAAGCTAGTGCTGTACCCCAATTGTCAGACCAACCTCTTACCATAGACGCGTGGACTGTACAGAACAGCTTGACCTCCACCTGTCAGAGAAGATATTTACCTGGGCTGGGCAGACAATGCAGAGAACAAGTAGCTCAGGGTCGGAGGGGGGCAACAGGAAAACTCTCCCCAGGCCTGGTGGTGAAGAGCCTTTGTATTGGCAGCTGATGAGAGCAGCACAATCCAGTTGAGGAGGGAGGTTAGAAACATGCAGCTGTAGGGGTACTGGAGATACCCACTTCCCACCCTGCCCTCTCATGTTCCCTTGTACAGCCTGGCACAGCAGTCTGCGAAAGTTCATCCTGAACAGAGCCAATTCTCTCCTGCTAAATCCCAAACTTCAAACCCATAATTAGTCTTTTATGTACAGTATTTTTTTCTCAAGGAGTTTGTCTTGGCATGGAGGCCACCCCCTCCAAAGAGCACATGTCTCAACAAACAGCTCCTGTTCCTCTTCACCTCCCTGCTTGCTCACCCTGCCCCCACCCTGGCTCTAGGGCAATGCCACCCACATAGAAGAATGGAATAGGCTGCAGTGGCAGCTGGGCAGCCTGGCCTGTACTGATACCTGCTGCCCCACCAGAACCCAGCAAAGCCCAGATCAGCCCATGGCCTACCATGTGGAAAGAGCCTCTGGGGTCTTCCAAGCACCCCAGCCTCAGACCCGAAATCCTGTCCAATCTCCACAGGAACGTGTCCCTTTAGGCTCTGGCACTAACAGATAGTGACTTTGGTAATATACTTAATGTCTCTGGGCCTCATTTTCTGCATGTGTAAAATGAAGAGGCTGGTTTAGATGAACCTTAAGTTTTGTCATTCCAAACTCTTGTGTATGTGAGTCTTAAGTCTGCTCCCATTGGCAAGTCCCTTCTTACCCTCCCCAAAAACTCTGACACTAGCATCCTCATTGGTGGCTTCCAATCCTGCCTCCACAGCCTAATGGACACAATGACCACAGTTGTCTTTTTAACATTCCACTCGGACTATATGTGGGCTCTCTAGCACCTAAAGATTCGGGTCCTTTTCCTGACCCTGTTATTCAAGCTGTCCACTTTTAGAGTTGGAGAAAGGCTCAGGACACATCCATTTTGTGAAGCTCTCTGGATATTTTTTTAAACTTTTATTTATTTTAAGTGTGTTTTTCCAGGGCCCATCAGCTCCAAGTCGAGTAGTTGTTTCAATCTAGTTGTGGAAGGCGCAGCTCACAGTGGCCCATGTGGGGATCGAACCGGCAACCTTGTTAAGAGCACCGCACTCTGACTGAGCTAACCGGCCATCCCCTCTCTGGATATTTTTAAATGAAAAATATGTCTATGCTATGAGAAACTGTGATACTTTTGAAATACTTAACTTTAACAACTAAACATTTAAACACACATCATGCAAATACAATACAATATATCTGGTTCACAAAATAATTACAAGATTAATAAGGTCTACATTAAATACCTTTTCTGAATGACAGCTCCAGCCAAATAGTCTTTCTGACATCCTCCTGCTCTCCCCATTCCCCACAGGGGACCCTGACAATGGACAACACACTTGGCAGTGGCCTTGAATTACCTAGGTAGTACAGATGTAGCCAGCCAAGCACGGCTGCCAGGCTGGCATTTGGAATTACCGGACAAGCTCCCTTTACTTGTGCTTGGCTTGCTCTGCTCCATAGCCACCCCAGCCCCTGGTGCCAGGCCAAAATCTTGGCAGGTTCTTAGTCAGTGTTGGTTTCATGGCTAGATAGCAGGGTGTAAATGTGTTTACAAGTCTGCTTCTGTTCCTGTATCTGCAAACCTTCAAGACCCTGACATTACCTTCCCTCTACCTGTACCCAAATTACAGTGTTCAAACCTCTGTTGTCCTGTCCTTGCAGGTCCCTGACCTTCTCTTCAGCCACCTCCCTTCTGTGTAAGCTCTGTCTCTGCCCTAGGGGCTCCACACCCGGTTACAGGAGACACACAGGGAGTAGACTGTGTTTCTTTTGTCTGGTTTCCTTTTGACCCACACAGCTTTCTTTGCTGCCTTGTGGGCACACGCATAGGTATTCAAATGACACAAGCCCAGACTTGAGAGTTAAGAACTTCGAGGAATTTCTCTGTTCCTGGGGTAAGCTGTTTGCCTTCTTTGCACCTTGGTAACTTCATCTATTGAGCAGATATGAAAATAATGCGATTAAATTCTGACCTTGCTAGAAGATGGCGTGTTTACCTGATCTCTGGCATTCTAAGCACATGGTGACCACAGGGCGCCTGGAGCGCAATGCCAGTGATGATATGAGATACAGTTGGGAATGAGGCAAAGAACACTAGACTGAGGGTCAGAGGCCCAAACTTAGGTCTTTTTCTGCTACTACTTTACTTTGTGTTGTTGGGCAAGCCACTCAAGCTCTCTGGCTCTAATTTCTTCCTTTACAAAAGAGCAAGGGCTTTAAAGTCAGACAAAACTGGGTTGGAGTCTCACCTACTATGTACTAGCTGTGTGACCTACTCTAGTCTCCAAATCCCTCTTGGTCTGTTAAGTTACTTGAGGGAAAGTACATGGGGACAGTAATAGTGTTTACTTTGTGAGGCTATGAGGATTAAATGACATGACATGGCTAATATACATAAGGAATTTAACATAGTGCCTGTCACACGGTGTCAGCTATTCCTACTACTACTACTATGAAGAAATGGAAGACATTTATTGGCCGTTCTAAATTCAAGATGTTTTCTTCCATCCCTGTGCCAACTCTGCCACTCCCACCCTACTGCAGAGGTACGTCTCAGAGAAGTACCTACAATTTCTTTATCTGATCGTCTATTTCGGTTGTTTCCGTATCTTCGCTATTGTAAATAATGCTGTAGTAGACATAGGGGTGCGTATATCTTTTTAAATCGCTGTTTTGGATTTCTTTGTATAAATACCCAGGAATAGAATTGCTGGGTCATATGGTAGGTCTATTTTTAATTTTTTGAGGAACCTCCATACTCTTTTCCATAGTGGCTGCACCAGTCTGCAATCCCACCAGCAGTGCACAAGGGTTCCCTTTTCTCCACATCCTCGCCAGCACTTGTTTGTTGATTTATTGATGATGCTTTTCTGACAGGTGTGAGGTATTAATTTGCATTTCTCTGATGATTAGTGACTTGAGCATCTTTTCATGGGTCTGTTGGCTACCTGTCTATCCTCTTTGGAACAATGTCTATTCAGATCCTCTGCCCATTTTTTAATGTGATTGTTTGTTTCTTTGTTTCTTTGGGGTTTTTTTGGTGTTGAGATTTTTGTATATTATGGATATTAATCTCTTATTGGATGTATCATTTTAGAATATGTTCTCCCATTCAGTAGGCTGTCTTTTCATTTCATTGATTGTTTCCTTTGCTGTGCAAAACCTTTTTAGTTGGATGCAGTCCCTTTTTTTTATTATTTTGTTTCCCTTGTCTGAGGAGATAGATCAGAAAAATATTACTAAGGGTAATGTCTGAGAGTTTTCGTCCTATATTTTCTTTCAGGAGTTTTATGGTTTTGAGCCTTACATTTAAGTTTTTGAGTTTATTCTTGTATATGGTGTAAGAGAGTGGAAAAGGATCTGAAAAATGAGCTTTGCCAATGTTTTTACAGTCCCTCCCTACCTCTGCCCTCTTTTTTCTACCACCATCCCTTTGCTCTGACAAGGAATCCAAGGGTGCTGGGGATTGTCAGCAGATTCCTACTTAGAGGCAGGAACATAGCCTAATCTCAAGAATGACATTTCCCCTGGCTTTGATCCTTCATTAAACCATAGCAGGAGGCCCCTAACTGTGGAGCCAACATTAGTATTTATCTCAGTTCTGAGAATCAAAGCATTATTGATTTTGGCACCCAGTCTTCCCTGGATTGATTACCTTGTCATGTGTCCCAGGCTGACCATCCAAGGTTTCCTTCTTCATGCTGGACTGCAAGTGTGGGGAGAGCGGCTTCTAGAGACAGAGTAATCATTTAAATTGGTTACCTCTTTAGCTCAAAAGTAATCTCAAAGTTGATGGCAGGGCCCTACCCAGTTCCAGTCTCAGGGCAGGAAGGGGCTCATCATTTCAGCATTTGTTTCTTATTTTGGCTCTGCAAAGGCCCTCATGCTTCCTGAAAACAGAGCTAAGAAAATTAGCCATCTGACCCTTACTGTTCTTCCCTAGGGAGCAGCTGGTAAGCTCTATACACCATTGCCAGTCCCAGCTGCACTCACTCCTGGCCCACGGGCTCAGAGTTCCTTTCCCAACTTCACAGGGTCCTGGTCAAATAAGGCCTCCAGCCGACCTAGATGTTTCAAGGCAGAGGGAGTGAACAGGGCATGGTGATTGAGGAAACCTGAGGCCATGAACTAAGTCTGTGGGTCTCAGTGTCTTCATCTGTAAACAACAGGAGGATCATTGATCAGCCTTTGCTTCATGCCTCTAGTTTGAGGGTGAGGGGGGGACCCAAAACTGTGAGATGGATCCAGACTGGGAGGCACTGCCGAAGAGCCCAGGAATGCCAAGTCCACAGAGCCATTGCCTAATTGAGCATAGGCAGGCAAGCATGACTGAGAGGCAACTTGGGATTTGGAGATGTGTAAGGAGAAAGAAGTCAAAGTAAATGGCCTAGGGGGCAGACAGGGAAAAGCTGGTTTGTGTTGTGGGGCAGAGGGATCTCAGGGACTTTCCCATAGAGACCTCAAGGAGAGAGACTCAGAAGGAGTAGTCTAAAGATGAGGGTATTAGTACTGATTCAGCAAGGGACCTGCTGTGTGTCCTTGAGAAGTTTGTGTCATCTCTTAGCCTCAATTTCTCCATTTATGCTCTTTTGAAACTTTATTGAGGAACAACTAACATACAGTAAACTGCATATATTTTGAGTGTACAATTTGACAAGTTTTGACATGTGCACACACTTATGAAACCATCACAACAAACAAAGTAATGGGCAGATCCATCCAAAAGTGTCCTCATGTTTCCTTCTCACTCCACTCCTTGCCCCTCCTCACCCCTCAGACAACTGCTAATATGCTTTCCATTACTCTAGATTAGTCTGTATTTTTCTAGAGTTTTACACAGCTGGAGCCATACACTATGTATTTTTTGGCAGGCTCTGGCTTCTTTCCCTTAGCATAATTATTTTGAGATTCATCAATGCTGTTGCATGTATCAATTGTTTGTTTTCCTTTCCTCCCTCCCTTTCTTCTTTCCTTCCTTCCTTCCTTCCTTCCTTCCTTCCTTCCTTCCTTCCTTCCTTCCTTCCTTCCTTCCTCCCTCCCTGCCTTCTTTATTCCCTTTCTTCCATTCTTCATTTAGGAGGTGTTGTTGAATTTTAGACATGGAAAGGTCTCCAAAACATGAGTAAAATTTTAAAAGCAGATTATAAATGGTATGTACTATATATACTGTCTTTGACAAAACTATATAGATATATGTATAGAGAAATATGTGGGAACACATACCAAGGTAAAAATACTTGTCTCCAAGTGATTGGAAGTCTGAAGATTTTTTTTTTTGCCTTGCTTCTCTGTGTTTTCTAATTTTTCAATTGTGAAAATACATGACTTAAAAATTAAGAAAATGTTACTAACTAAAAAATTTTCAACACCTTTATTAAGGTATAATTGACATAAAATAAACAGCCCATATTTAAAGTGCACACTATAAGTTTTCATAAATGTATATATCATGGAGCCATCACCATATTCAAGATAATAAGCATATCCATCATCTTCAGGAGTCCTCTCCTTATCCACACGCAACCATTGCTGTTCTTTCCATCACTACATATTAGTTTTCATTTTCTAGTATTTTATATAGATGGGATAAAAAGTATATATTTTTCAGTCTGCTTCTTTTACTCACGATATTTGTTTTGAGATTCATCCAAGTTGTTGCATATATCACTAGTTCATTGCTTTTTATTGCTGAGTACCATTTCTTGGTATGAGTACCACTACATGTTTACCATTTACATGTTGATGGACACTTGGGTTGTTTCTAGTTTTTTACTATTACAAATACAGTTGCTATGAAATTCATGTACAAGTCTTGATGTGGACATACACTTTCATTTCTTTTGGCTGCTGAGTCATTGTAACTCTATGTTTAACCATTTGAGGAACTTCCAAATTGTTTTACACACACACGTGATATGAGTTTTCCTTTATCAGCTATATCGTTGGCAAATATTTCTCCCAGTCTGTAGCTTGTGTTTTAATTATCTTTAAAGTATTTTTAAAGAGTAAATTTAAAAATTTTGATGAAGGGTGGCCAGATGGCTTAGTGGTTAGAACACAGTGCTCATAACACCCAGGTTGCCAGTTCAATTCCCACATGGGCCAGTGAGTTGTGCCCTCCACAACTAGATTGAAGACAACGAGCTGCTGCTGAGCTTCCGGAGGGGTGGCCGGATGGCTCAGTTGGTTAGAGCGTGAGCTCTCAACAACAAGGTTGCTGGTTCGATTCCCACATGGGATGGTGGGCTGCACCCCCTGCAACTAAAGATTGAAAACGGCAACTGGACTTGGAGCTGAGCTGCGCCCTCCACAACAAGATTGAAAACGACTCCACAACTAGATTGAAAATAACCACAACTAGATTGAAAACAACGACTTGACTTGGAGCTGAGCTGCGCCCTCCACAACTAGATTGAAAACGACTCCACAACTATATTGAAAATAACCACAACTAGATTGAAAACAATGACTTGGAGCTGAGCTGCGCCCTCCACAATTAGATTGGAAAAAAACACAAAAAACAATGACTTGACTTGGAGCTGATAGGCCCCGGGAAAGCACACTGTTCCCCAATATTCCCCAATAAAAATGGGGGGGGAAGTCTTTTTTTTTTTATTGTGAATGTTTTATTTAGTCATTTTTGTTTACAATTGAAATTCTGGGAATTCAAAATTAACATCCTTGCCCGTGAGCTTCTTATAGACACCAGAAAAGGTTTCAACCTTGTGCTCCACGTTGTTCTGCGGGGCTTTGTCCAGGTGGACCGTTATGAGCCGGCTGCCGCCCAGTTTCACGCGGATTCTCTTGCCCATGATCTCACTCGAGAAAACCAAGTCCTCCAGGATGGCATCCTGCACGGTGGTCAGAGTGCGGCTCCTGGGACGCTTTTGCTTATTTTTCCTACGGCTCTTTCAAGTTGGCTTAGGCAGAATTCTCCTCTGAGCGATGAAGACCACGTGCTTCCCACTGAACTTTTTCTCCAATTCGCGCACGAGCCGCACTTGGATTTTCTGGAAGGATTTCAGTTGAGGAACAGGAACAAAGATTATAATAGCTTTCCGACTACCACCAACTTCAATTTCCTGGGAGATGCCGGACTCGCCATTGGGCTTCACGATCTTCGCGCTCTTCGAGCTCGAGCTGAACATGGCCTCCTGCAAGCACACAAGCCCCGGGCTCAAAAATTTCGATTAAGTCAATTTTATGTATTTTTCATAGTTTGTGCTCTTTGTCCTATTTAAGAAATCTTTGCCTAATCCAATGTCACTATGATTTTCTCCTATGTTTTCTAGAAGTTTTATCATTTTAGTTATTACATTAGCTCTATGATCTATTTTGAGTTAATTTTAGAATATGGTATGAGGTAGCAGTTCAGCTTCATTCTTTTCCATGTGGATAACCAGTTGACCCAGCACATTTTGTGGAAAAATATTACTCTTTCCCTATTGAATTGTTTTGACACTTTTGTTGATAATCAACTAGCTATACTTTTGTTGATAATCAACTGGGCCCTTTTCTGGTCTATCTTTATGCCAATACTACAATGTCTTGATTGCCTAACTTTATAGTAAGTCTTGAAATCATGTTATTATAAGTCCTCCAACTTTGTTCTTCATTGTCAAAATTATTTTTGCAGTTCTATATCCTTTTTATTTTTTTTAAAGATTTTATTGAGGAAGAGAAACAGGACTTTATTGGGGAACAGTGTGTACTTCCAGGACTTTTGTCCAAGTCAAGCTGTTGTCCTTTCAATCTTAGTTGTGGAGGGTGCCGTTCAGCTTCAAGTTGTTGTCCTTTCAGTCTTAGTTGTGGAGGGCGCAGCTCAGCTCCAGGTCCAGTTGCCATTGCTAGTTGCAGGGGGCACAGCCCACCATCCCTTGCAGGAGTGGAACCGGCAACCTTTGTGGTGGAGAGGACGCGCCCCAACCAACTGAGCCATCCGGGAGCTCAGCAGTAGCTCAGCTCAAGGTGCTTGTTCGATCTTAGTTGCAGGGGGCGCTGCCCACCATCCCTTGCAGGACTTGAAGAATGAACCAGCAACCTTGTGGTTGAGAGCCCACTGGCCCATGTGGGAATTGAACCGGTAGCCTTCAGAGTTAGGAGCACGGAGCTCCAACCACCTGAGCCACTGGGCCAGCCCTATATCCTTTTTATTTACACATAAATATGAGAATCAGCTTGCCAAATTCTATCAAAAACAAAAAAACAAAAAAAAAAAACCTTGCTGGGAGTTTGATTGGGATTGCTTTGTATCTATAGAACAATTTGGGGAGAATTGATATCTTAACAATATTGAGTCTTCCACCCCGTGAATGAGATATATCCCTCTATTTGTTTAGGTCTTCTTTAATTTCTCTTATCAACATTTTGTAATTTTCAGTGTAGAGGTCTTGCATATATTTTAATCAAATTTATCCATAAGCATTTCAAATTTCTGTTGATATTTTAAATAGTATTTTTATTTCAATTTTTAATTACTCATTGTAGTTGACTTTGTATCCTGTGACCTCATTTAACTCACTTATTAGTTCTAGTAGCTTTTTTGTAGTTGAATTTTCTAGATAGACAATCATGTTGTCTGTAAATAGGGATAGTTTTACTTCTTTCTAATCTGTATGTCTTCTATTTCTTCTTTTTTAAAGACTTTTTTAACTTTTTATTTTATTTATTTTTTTATTAGTTTCAGGTGTACAAAACAATGTAGTAGTTAGACATTTACACCCCTCACAAAGTGATAAACCTGGCGAGAACCTCCAATGCAATGTTAAATAGAATTAGCAGGAGCAGACATCCTTGCTTTGTTTATAATCTTACAGTAGAAGGTTTTAGTCTTTCACTATTAAGTATGATGTTAGCTATAGGTTTTCCATAATTGCCCTTTACAGGTTGAGAAAGTGCCCTTCTATTACTAGTTTCCTAAGTATTTGTGTCTTGAATGGATATTGAATTTTGTCAGATACTTTTTTCTGCATCAATTGAGACAATTATATGAGATTTTAAAGAATTGTAGTCTGTCATAATCTCATACTGCACTGATTGATTTTTGGATGTTAATTAATGTTGTATTTCTGGGATAAATACTACTTGGTCATGATGTTTTATCCTTAATCTATATTGTTGGATTTAATTGCTAAAATGTTGGTAAGGGTTTTACAACTGTGTTTATGAGGGACATTCATCAGCAGTTTTCTTGTGATGTCTTTATCTGGTTTTGGTATGAAGGTAATATTGGACTCATAAAACAAGTTAAACATTTTTTCCTCCTCTTCTATTTTTTGTAAGAGTTTGTGTACGATTGATATTATTTCTTCCTTAAATGTTTGGAATTTACCAGAGAAGCCATCTTGGTTACTCCCCTATGATTCTTGAGGACCCTTTCATTTTTAACATTCTGCAGTTCTAATTAGGCCCTTGTCATCAATCTTTTTGTTTTAGATGTATGTCTCTCCTTCTGTCTCCTAATTGCTTGTCTATTTGTCTCTGCCTCCTGCCTCTTTCCCATACTCTCTATCAGGTGAATTTCTGACAATTTATGGCTGTCGGTGCTGGCCAGCCCTCTCAGAGAAAGCTGAGGAAATTGTTTAGATTCATAGTTCCTCCAAGCACCGATGGTTTTTGGTCTAAGAATCACATGTAATATAACTAAGCTACCAGAGTAGATAACTGACCATTGTACTACACCTGTGGGCTATTCAGTAGAACTCATTCACCCCTGAAAGACTGGGACAGGAGTTAGAACGACTGCATTTTCAGACTTGACATGGGTGCTCCTAGGTATGAGTCTCCCTGGGCCTCAGTCTGACTATCTGTAAAATTAGGAACTGAATCCCTACATCTTTTGATTCCAAAAATGGAAGTAAGTAAATAGTAGCATCAGAGAGAAGGAGGCCAAATAACCTAATAAGGGGGTAATAAGATAACTTATATTTTCAGTGATTATTTGACTTCACAAGTTTTAATGCTCAAAAGTAGGTATCCCATTAAAGTTGGTACGTTTGAGACAGAGTGTGGAAGGTTAAAAATGGGTTTTGCTTAGATGTGAAATGCTTGAAAAAGAATGTTTTCCAGTATTGCTGTGCCAACCTGGAAAAACACCACCATGTCCTAATGAAGAAAACAATTAAACCATTGGCAGGATCAAATACCAGGACAATATGAAAATACTTTTAGAATTTTTAAATAAAGCCTTGGTACAAATCTGAAGTAGAGTTGTAAACACAATAGATGGATGGTGAGTAGCTACCAAAGTAAATGGGCTTACAGAGGCTGAGTGTTGGAAGAAAGCTTCTCAATACAGCACTTTTCAGAAAATGAAAAAAGGTTTGGAATCAGCTTCCTTGAACAAAAGTATTTCATCTACTCACTGGAAAAATAACTACCTCGTACTTAACTCTGACCACTGCACAAGGCTAGAGAAATAGTTAATAAATGAAGCTCAGCTGGAGGTCACTCTCTGGTCAGCCACAAAGAGAATGGAGGCCAGAGCTCCTGCCATCTCAGTCCCCAGGGAAGACCAGGGTGTTGCATCTCTCCACTCTGGAGCTGCCTGGGTGACCCCTGAAGTGTCTTTGCTTGCCTCCTCTTAAATGTGTTCCAATAATGCTTTCAGTTGGCTAATGTGCTGATCACTTGGCCAGATGTGCCAGCATACCATAAACACAGTCCTGAGCTGCCTGCCACCTACCCCACATGGTCACCATGCCTTACCTATGTCGTTCTTACCACCTCCCACTTATCCCAACTAGGTTTAGTTTCTTTACCATCTTCTGGGGACTCTGAAGAGAAGTGGATATGGAGCAGAAATACAGGGATATTTCTGGCAACAGAGACTCCATTTCGTAGTGCCACTTTCTCCACTTATCATTGGGTACAGCAGTTGGATAGCTAAGCCTCAGAACATGAACTCCTAATCCTATTTGTTATTCCTTCATCGTACTGTGCACCTTATCAGGAAGGAAGGGTTCTTGAATAGAGTCACCTGTGCCCTTATGTTACCCCGCCCCCTTCACCTCTCTTTGTCATCTACCCTTTCCCTAGCTTTGCCTCTTCTTTGGCTTTGCTCCATCATTCCCTAATTTGAGCTTCTGTTAGTTCCCCACGACAACAGGAATTTTGAAAGCCTGTAATTTATTTGAAGAGTTTGGCTCTTGGAGTACCCTCTCACCCTTTTTCAATTCAGAGGGAGAGCTCAGATAGGTTGGCTTTTGGCAGCCAAGTAATGAGAAATCTAGTCTAACATTTGAGTTCTTTTCTGAGCAGTTTCCCAGTACTTCAAAGCCTATGAGCCTGGGTAAGGAGCCAGGGCACTAATTGGGCACTTGAGTGAAAACACTTTCTTGCATAAGGAATCTTGAGGGCCAATAGGCCCAGAATGGAGTTGGAAAGGCCACGGTTCTGCTCTTGTACTGCCCAGGCCCAACAGAAGTCCAGCTGGCTGTGGCTGCCTAGAAAAGGGAAGGAGGTGTACTTGCTGAATACAGACATTATGTTCACTTCAGGTACAGGCCTTTTGGGGCCAACTCTCTGGGAGTACTTAACTCATCTGAGGATAGTGGTTACGGCTAAAGAGAACTCTGGGAACCACTGGATGAAAGCTGTGGATGGTGGGTTTATACATAGTTCATCCTCAAAGTCTTAGGGCTCTGTTGGACGGAAAGTTTGTTAGTCAGAAATTAGGCATTTGTTTAGCACTTAGTGAAGCTGTGGGTTGAAAATAATGCTCTCTGCCTAATGGAAAGTTATGGGGTGCCACATCTGATTTTGCCAGGTCTGTTTAGAAAGATGAGCCTCTATATCTCCTGGTAAAAATCTACTTTTCACCCTTCCAATCTCTCCCACATCTCAGCTGCTTCATCAAAATATCTTTGTCTTCTTCATATGAGATCAAGAATAACATGGATAGGGGTGGCTCAGGCGGTTGGAGCTCCGTGCTCCTAACTCCGAAGGCTGCCGGTTCAATTCCCACATGGGCCAGTGGGCTCTCAACCACAAGGTTGCCAGTTCAACTCCTCAAGTCCTGCAAGGGATGGTGGGCAGCGCCCCCTGCAACTGGAAATGGCAACTGGACCTGGAGCTGAGCTGCACCCTCCACAACTAAGACTGAAAGGACAACAACTTGAAGCTGAACAGCACCCTCCACAACAACCTGACTTGGAAAAAAGTCCTGGAAGTACATACTGTTCCCCAATAAAGTCCTTAAAAAAAAAGAATAACATGGGTAACAACAAAATCTCACTAGCTTTGAGTCCAAGGACTGTCAAGAGTTCTAGAAAACCTCTATCATCGTCATTACTATGAGTGTTGGTTCTTTTTTTTTAATATAGTCATCCCTTGATTATTTTTCTCCTACTAAGTGTCCTCTTATAACCTTTCCCACTAACTTTTAAATGGTTTCTGTTATGGTCTTGAACCATGAAATTTATACATTTTACTACCCTATTTTTTAAAAATATGTTCCCTATTCTACTGTAAGATCCTTGAAAGCAAGGACCATATGTCACTCATTTAGCATCCTCAATGTCTATGGGGTAGCCATTTGTCTGTGCCAGAGATGATGTTAAATAACTGTTAAATAAATGAATATCACATATGGATGGCTTCATCTGAAAAAATATATATATTTAGCATTAAAAACTATAGTAAGGTATTTCTTCCTATTCCTCCTATGAATAATGACTAAAAACATTGAAAATTATATATAAAAGAAATATAAGAAGACTGAAATGTAGAGACAAAAAAGGCCGCTGGGCTCAAGACCTCAGGTCCTGAGGAATAACACAGTGATGAATTGCCTGGGTTTTCTTTTTGCTTCATAAATCTGGAGCTGAAGAAGCCATCAGAGGAAGTCCAGTGAAAGTCTTGAACACCAACCCCTACTCAGCAGTAACAAGGCACCCATCCTCCCCAGGGTGTCAATGGAGGCGAAGCAGGGAACACAGACTTCCACCCCTATGTCTCCCACCCATCTAGTGATAATGAAGTGGGTACCTTGCTGGTACAATGTCTCAGTAAGCCTACTAAAACATAAGATTTAAATAAGATCCAGAGTCTCATAACATAATATCCAAAATGCCTAGGACAATAGAAAACCACTTGTCACATCAAAGAATACAGAGACCAAAGGGAGAGGGTGGGAGGATGAGTGAATATAGGGGGAAGGGGAATATAGTCAATAATATTGTAATAAGTTTGCATGGTGGCAGATGATTACTAGAATTAGTGGAGTGATCACATTGTAAGATATAAAAATGTCTAATCACTATATTGTACACCTGAAACAAATATAACCAATATGATTATATACCAGCTATACTTAAATTTAAATTTTTTTCAAAAATTAACTCAAAATGGATCACAGACACAAATATAAACTACAAAACTATAAATCTTCTAGACAATAGCAGGAGAAAACCTACATGACATTGGCTATGGCAATGATGACATTTTAGACACAACACCAAAGGTACGATTCATGAAATAATCGATAAGGTGGACTTCATTAAAATTAAAAACTTCTCTGCAAAAGACAGTATCAACAGAATGTGAAGATAAGCCACACTGGGGAAAACATTTGCAGAGGACATATCTGATAAAGGACTGTTATCCAAAATATACAAAGAACTCTTAAAACTCAACAAGAAAATGAACAACAAAGTTTTAAAATGGGCCAAAGACCTTAACAGACACCTCATCGAATAAAATATACAGGGCCGGCCCGGTGGCTTAGGCGGTTGGAGCTCCGTGCTCCTAACTCTGAAGGCTGCCAGTTCGATTCCCACATGGGCCAGTGGGCTCTCAACCACAAGGTTGCCAGTTCAACTCCTTGGGTCCCGCAAGGGATGGTGGGCTCCGCCCCCTGCAACTAGCAACGGCAACTGGACCTGGAGCTGAGCTGCGCCCTCCACAACTAAGAAAGGACAACAACTTGACTTGGAAAAAAGTCCTGGAAGTACACACTGTTCCCCAATAAAGTCCTGTTCCCCCTCCCCAATACAATCTTTAAAAGAAAATATACAGATGACAAATAAGCACATGAAAATACACTCAATATCATATATCATCAGAGAAATGCAAATTAAAGCAACAGTGATACCACTACACCCCTATAAGAAGAGTCAAAATCCAGAGCACTGACACCACCAATGCTGGCAAGGCTGTGTAGGAACTCTCATTCACTGCTGGTGGGAATGCACAATGGTGCAGCCACTTTGCAAGACAGTTTAGCATTACCTTGCAAAACTAAACATACAATTTAGCAATCACACTCCTTGGCATTTAACCAAATGAGTCAAAATTTATGTCCACATTAAAAATCTGCACATGATTGTTTATAGCAGCTTTATTCATAATTGTGAAAACATGGAAGCAACCAAGGTGACCCTCAGTAGGTGATGGAAAAACAAACTGTCATCTATCCAGACAATGGAATATTATTCAGTGCTTAAAAAAATGAGCTATCAAGTTATGAAGAGACACAGAAGAAACTTAAATGCATATTACTACTAGGTGAAAGAAGCTAATCTGAAAAGGCTACACAGTGTAATTCCACCAGTATGACATTCTGGAAAAGGCAAAACTATGGTGACAATAAAAAGATCAGTGGTTGTCAGGGGTTGAGAAGGAGGGAGGGATGAATAAGGGGAGTACAGGATTCTTAGAACAGTGAAAGTATTCTATACGATACCATAATGATGGATACATGTCATTAACTTAAAAAAGCTATGTCGAATATAATTTGAACTTTCTTTGACTGTACAAAAGATAGCTCCAAGCCCAATAATCAGTTCTCAAGAATGGCTAAACAATTGTGAGTTCTAGTTTTTGAAATATTAGTAAGATGATTTACTCAATTTAAGTATTTTTTCCTCTTTGACAATATGCTTGAACATTCTTAGAAACGAAATCAGATTAGTGATTGCACCAGGGGCTGGAGAATGAATACGAATGGATTTGGGGTTTCTTTTCTAAGGTGATTGAAATGTTCTGGAATCAGACTTATTGAGGTATAATTTACACGTGATAATATTCACCCTTTTTACATGCTCAGTTCTATGAATTTTGACAAAAGAATACCACCACTACAGTAGAAGCATATAACATTTTATCACTCCAAAAATTTCCCTCAGGCTCCTCTGTAATGAATCCTTTCCTCCTGGTACTCACTGATCTATTTTCCTATCAGAAGTATATGAGATTTCCATTTCCTGAACATCCTCCCCAGTACTAGGTATTGTCATTTTTTAAAAGCATTTTTAGTAGGTGTGTAGTGGCTATCGCATTTTGGTTTTAATTTGCATTTCTTGTATTAATGATATTGAGCATCTTTTCATATGCTTAATTGTCGTTCATATTATGTGTGCTTGTGTGTGTGTGTAAATAAATGTCTGTTCAAATCCTTTGCAATGTTTTAAATTGGATTGTTTGTTTTAATCTTATTGAGTTGTGAGAGTCAACTCACACTTCTATTCTGAGTACCAGTCTTTTATCAGATAGTGTATTGTAAACATGTTTTTCCCAGGCTTTGGCTTGCCTTTTCATTTTTGTAACTATTTTTCCAAGAACAGACATTTCAAATTTTGATGAACTGGAATGTATCAATTTTTTCCTTTATGGATCATACTTTTGTAAATATATGAAATTTTTGCCTAACTAAAGGTCAGAAAGATTTTCTCCTATACTCTCTTCTGGAACTTCTTTTTATTTTATTTATTTATTTTTGAACAGGACTTTATTGGGGAACAGTTTGTATTTCCAGGACTTTTTATTGGGGAACAGTGTGTTTTTCCCAGGACCCATACTAAGCTCCATCCAATTCAAGTTGTTGTCCTTTCAGTCTTAATTGTGGAGGGCACAGCTCAGCTCCAAGTCCAGTCGCCGTTGCTAGTTGCAGGGGGCGCAGCCCACCATCCCTTGCGGGAGTCGAACCGGCAACCTTGTGGTTGAGAGCACGCGCTCTAACCAACTGAGCCACCTGTCCGTCCTGGAACTTCTTTTTAGTTTTAAGTTTTACATTTAAGACTATGATCCATTTGCATTAAAGTTTGTATATGATGTGACTATTGGTATTTACAAAGCTCTCTTACATCTGATCATCATTAAAAAAATCTTTGAGGAAAGTACATCAGGAATTTTAATCCCCATTTTACAGATGAGAAGACTGAGGATTAGAGAAGTGCTGTGTGACTTGCTCAAGGTCCCACAGCTAACAGGTGAAATTGCAAGGTAAGAGGTAAAACTATGATGAGACTGCAGGTCTCCCAGGCCAGTACTTTGGGAGCCAAGCAGCAAATTTTCCCAGTGGGGATCTGAACAACCTATTAGGCACTGAAGTAAGAGACACAGCCAGTGAGCTAGCCCTGGCATCACTCAGACTGGCCCACTTTGGCCTCCATGATTGAGAGCCAGAAGCTGGCCTGGCGCCCTGCTCAGGTGATACTCAATGAATGCCTATTGATGATGATAATGACTTGGAACGTATAATTACAGAGTTGGAAATTAAGCTAAGAAGAAAAGTTAAAGGAACTAAGATTATTTGGCCTAGAAAAGAGAGGCCCAAGATGAAACTTGATAATAGCCTTCAAACAAACAAACAAACCCTTGGGCTTTTTTTCTGAGGGCTGAGGAAGGAGAAATTGGCTGGAAAAATATAAAAGGACAACTTTCTTCCTCCCTGGTGAGGATTATTATTGACACTTAAGAGCCTTTATAAACAAAATAAATTCTTTTTATTTGAGTTTGGAGCCATGACTTGCCCAACGTGGGCTCTGATGAAGGATTTCACCATGATGGTTACATGAGCTTCTTAGACATCTTCGAGTGGCTCCTGAACATGTCCTATGTCCTTGTAAAATTCCAGGTTGCCTTTGTTTGTGGCCTTCTCTGCTCCTTAATCTTACCATCTTCACAGGGCTGTTCCAATGACCAAGAGAAGCCTTACCTTAGCTCCTGAAGTCTTAATTAATGCCCATGCTTCTTGGCCCTGGAACCAAGTGGTCCAGTGCCTAAGGCTATAAATCTGGCTTAGCATCCTTGGAAGAGCCTAAAATGTTGGCTAGTCCCAATCTGACCCTAGTGCTTGAATCCCGTTTTATATCTAGCCTCTGTTTGCACACCTCCAATGATGGGAAGCTTCACTCATCCCAATAGAAGATATACTACAATGAACTTTGGACTAGGAATAAGGAGAGCTAGGTTTGAGTCCCAGCTCTGTCACTAACTTGCTGTGTGATGTTTAGTAAGTCCCATCACGTTTCTGGACCTGTTTCTTTATCACTAAGATGGTAGTGGAGGGAACTCTTTGTTTTAGTGTCTGTCGGTTTAACTGCTGTAACAAATGGCCCTCAGAAATTCAGTGGTTTAAGGGAGAAGTTTCTTCATTTATTTCTTATGTAACATTCACGGCATGTAGTTATTCAGGGACCAACACAGAACTGAGGGCAGTTCTGCCAGTTTTAATACATGGCTTTCAAGTTCACTGCAGAAAACTCATGGGAGTTTTTTTTTATAGTCCGGTTCTGGAAGTGGTGTGTATCACTTATACCTACATTCCATTGGTCTGAATTCAGTTACATGTTCCTATCAAACAGCCCAAGGTATAGACTTGATCTTTAAAGCTTCGTTGCACCAGCTCTGAAGTTATGAACTGGACTCCTGCTTCTCACATTGCCTGTCTGACCACTAGGGAGTGGCTGACTGGCAGTGCAGACCAATGCAATGCCCCCTGTCAAAGGCCACAGAAGAATTGAGACACCAGTCACACCACCAGATACCACATTAAGCGAAGGCATCTTTGTGCTTATTTCCTCTGTAGCATGGGTGGGAGCCCTCTCAATGGGCATGATCTTCTTCTGCTCTCCCATTGTGAGTATATTCACTGATCGTTTGGGCTGCCGAATCACAGCAACTGCAGGGGCTGCCATCGCTTTCATCGGACTCCATACCAGCTCCTTCACCAGGTAAGGCTATGAGTTGCTGGCCATTTGCTCAAGCCCGAGGGTTGGCTTCTTTCCAGGCTTCAACTAGGGACACTCTTCTCATTGCAGAATCCCCTGTGGCCCTTTCCATGTAAGGTCCTCAAAGACTCTACTCTCAGGGATCATTGTGAAATAGGACTCACCTAAGTAGGGTCCCCAGGACACAGTGACCAAAGAGGACCCAAGAGTTCCAAACTGGTAGGAAGAGCCTATGCCTGGGAGTTCATACAGCTGGGCCCATGTCCAGTTTTGGCCACTGAATGGTTATGGAAGAATTGATGAGTACCATTCCTCTCTCTGGCCCTCATTTTCTGTATCTCTAACAATATGAGGGGATTACACCAGATTGTCTTTTCAGGTCTCTTCCAGTGCTGCCATTTTATTCCCCTTTGATCAACATCTCATGACCTCACCTGTCTTCCTGGGAATGAGCTTTTAGAGTGAGCTCATGTGGACACCTACCATTACAGAATTCCTAAAGGAATCTTATGCTGTAAAAAGAGATCTGCTGAGCCAAAAGCTGTTTAGCATTTCTGACCCCTTTCCAGATATTTCTGGCTACCAATGTATGCACAATTTGGGACAGATAAGGATTCATGTTTGGGGCATGAGAAAGGATGTTTAGCAGCATCCCCCACTGAGGTACAGACCCAGCACCCAGCTACCAAGCTAGGCCTAAGCTAGAGTCAAACTCTGGTCCTGATAGTCCTACTGGCAAAACTCAGTAATGTCAGGCAAGGAGCAAGATACAAGTTTGTTTTCCATTTTCTTTCTCCCAGCCCTGCAGACACATGTCTGTAGGCAAGGGGAGAAGTGAAAACCCTCTACCACAGACTGAGGAATATGGGATTCCTAAAGAACTCCATTGACTTTCAGCCAAAGACACTCTGGAAGCTATGGTACCTTCTACTTCCAATCTGCCTGGGCTGTTGTAGGACAATGCACTCACATCAGAGAATGATAATTGTCTTCTGCCACAACTGGGTCCTGTGAGGATAAGCCAGCTTTCTTTGTGACGAGCATTGCTGGATACCCAGCCCACCCTCCAGCAGAGCTTACATCTATTCTGCAATGGTTTCTTGGCTCAGTCCTCCCAAGGCAGCAGCTCCAAACCCTTTCAGGACCACTCTAGTGGTTGGCCTCATTTGCCCTCAGCAATCTGGTGTCTGGCTCCTTGTGGGAAGGAGCTAGGCCTCAGAATCAGCTCATCTCCACACAATGCAGGAGAGGCCTGCTTTTTAAGGCTGAGCAGAGTGAAGTATAAACAAATTAGCAACATAGGGATCCCATTTCCCTTCCGGTCCACATGAGCTCAGTTACAGGACGGGAAGGGGCTCAGATGTGTTTTCTCCTGGCACTCTTCCTTAGGCGTTCTGTTCTCCAGCCCCCTAAACCCCTCCCCCAACCCCATTTGCCTTTTCTGTAAGAACATCTTCAGAGCCAAGAAATTTTCTGAGTGGCTTCACATCCAGTGGAAAAATGGTTCTGTTTGTGGCTAGAGCTCCAAGTAGTCCTCCCAGTTGTCTGAATCAGGGCTCTGAGTTTCTTTGGATGGTGTGAGGTGGAGCAGAATGTAGGCCTACTAAGTGGCCTCCTGCCTGCGGGCCCAGATGGAAATAGATCTACCTGAACTGAATTCCATGGTTTACCCCCACTGACCCACTCCCTGAATGTGTAACTCCTGTCCCTTGGACAATGCTCCTAGCCCAGGCCATCCCAAGGGGTTGCTAGAATCTGACAGCACAAGAGCAGTTGTCTTAGCTAATGGTTCCAAGTGGAGCCAACCGTGTTGAAGCCAAGCCCTTGTTCATATCCAGTGAATGCAAGCAGATGGAAATCAATGGAAATGATAGGCCCACATCATCTCCACAGCATAGGCCTTTAGTACGGTGATTGGGTCTATCTATTGGGAAGAACTGCCTGACCATGGAGAGTATCAGGTAATTAAGTGGTCAGATAAAAACTATTGCAAAATATGTGAAAGCTTCAAAAAGAAAACAAAATTCTTCAGTAGGTTGTGCAAATACTGTTTGGGGGCAGACAGCTGGCCAAGCTAACCTTCCCACAGCCTTTTTCATGCTGATGCTTTGCCTTCCGGTAAAGAGGCCTATGGCCACAGCAGGGCCTAAGAGTTTTGACGCAGAACCTGTCTTACTTGGCCAGACCCACAACTTCTTTGAGACTCAAGGTCCCGTCAAGCAGCCATGCTATGTTGGGAACCTCAGGAGATCATGTAGGGCCTAAAGGAAAGGGTCTTGAAATAGTCAGACCTTAGGCAGGGTTGGGGAGGGGCGATCTCTCAGGAGACCGCCAGCCATTCTCTGAAATATTAAGAGCCCTGAGCACAGAGAAAGACACCGAAAAGTCCTAAGCACGGTCTCAACCTTCCAGTCCTTGCAGACCTTTGTTGTTACTTGGAATAAAGATTTGGCTACCAGCGTACCCCTTCTATCTAGATGAGCAGTAGGTAAAACTGCTCTCTCAAAGGTACTGACTTACCCCTTGTAGCACCTCATCCAGCCTTTGCATAGGTTGGTTATGCCCTTCTTTTGAACAGTCCTCTATGATGAAGTGCTATGATTCAAACTAGGGTCACACAGACCTGGAGTCAAGCCCAAGTTTTGCTTATCCCCAGTTATGCTACCTTGAGTAAATCACTTCTCTGAGCCTCTGCTGCTCCACCTGCAAAATGGGGATGAGAAGGTCCTGTTACTTGTGTGTTCTGAGGGTCAGTGGTAAGAGGGGCTGTGGGTTACTGATGTGGGATGCAGGTGTCAGGAGGGTGAGGGGAGGACAGGTAGATTGCTGATCAGGCTGCTGAGGATAGCTCTTGGTGTCTCTCCCACAGCTCGCTAAGCCTGCGTTACTTCACCTATGGGATTCTCTTTGGTTGTGGCTGTTCCTTCGCCTTTCAGCCATCTCTCGTCATCCTGGGCCACTACTTCCAACGCCGCCTGGGTCTGGCCAATGGTGTAGTGTCTGCTGGGAGTAGCATCTTCTCCATATCCTTCCCCCTTCTCATCAAAACGCTGGGGGCTAAGATAAAGCTCGCCCAAACCTTCCAGGTGCTGAGTACCTTCATGTTTATTCTTACACTGCTTTCGCTCACCTACCGGCCCCTCCTGCCCAGCTCCCAGGACACCCCAAGCAAGAGAGGTGTCCGCACCCTGTGCCAACGCTTTCTGGCTCAACTCAGGAAGTACTTCAACATGCGAGTGTTCCGCCAACGTACCTACCGCATCTGGGCCTTTGGGATTGCTGCTGCTGCCCTTGGCTACTTCGTTCCCTATGTACACCTGGTGAGGAATATCAGGGTGGGCCCATGGGCCCACCCCACCTGGCCCTAAGACTCTGCCCTTAAGCTGCCTAGAGTCCAGAGGGTTGGGGTGGAGGACATTGAAAGGGGAGAACTGGGACCTTTGGAAAAAGAGGCAAATTAGCAGTTTGAGAGATTCAGAGTAGAAAAGGCACAGTTTGAGGGAAGACTGGAGGGGAAATCTGAGGAGTTCCTTAGCGGAAGGCCTATGCCTGTAGTTTCTCCTCGTGAAAAGTTTAGACAGATTTTCATGAGAAGATAAGCATCACTGGGATGTAGGAGACTGGCCCAGGTGACCCAAGGATGCTGTTCTTTGTGGTCAAATCATTTAACATATATCAGATCTCTCTCACTTCATATTGTGTAGCAATCTTTTAAAGGTATCAAAAGAATCCTCCCATAATGAAACCCATTTAGTTTGATTTAACCATCATCCACCTTACTTAATTGGCCAAACAGCTGTTGGTTATAGTCCAGCTGTTATCTTCCATACAGCTCATGTTTCTTAAAACACACTTAAAACCTGAAAGTTGGTGAATCCTTCTCCGTAATGAGCTGATTTTACCCTAGTCTGTCAGTTCTGGGTAGCAGAATGGGGAGATTGTAGGAGAACCGTTGCATTTTCTGTCCCACCAGGGCTTGGAAGAGGCTTGGAGACACCCATCCCATTCAGCTGTTGTTCAGAAGCCCAGAATCCAGAGAGGCCAGGGATATGCAGGCTTTTATGCTCTTAGAAGCAGCAGAGAGCTTGTCCCAGAGATAGGGCTATAAGGGAGGGGGCTGCAGGGGCAGTAGTTTTTGCCATGGTCCAAACAAGTAAGTGGTACAGGGTTCTGGGTATGCCAGCAGTTCACCAGTCAGCGCCTCTTTTTTCTCCTGTCCTGGGGGGTCTGGTGCTATGCTTTTCAGATGAAATATGTGGAAGAGGAGTTCTTGGAAATCAAGCAGACCTGGGTGCTCTTGGTGTGTATTGGGGCTACCTCAGGCCTTGGGCGCCTTGTGTCAGGCCGTGTCAGTGACTCCATTCCTGGACTTAAGAAGATCTACTTGCAGGTGAGTGTGGCCACTCTGTCCACTATGGGGAGGAACAGATGCTAGATTACCCTCACCCTTTGAGATAGAATGGCAGGGTGTGTCACTGCTGTACCGTGCGTCCCAGCTTTGACACCAGCTTCTTGTGCAACATGGGAAAGTCAATAAAATTCTCTGAGCCTCAGTTTCTCTTGCTTTCAAATGAATACAAGCATCCTTATTCTGCCTCTTTCATCAAGATGGAGTGAGGATCCACAAAGAACAGTATAAATGGAACCTCTAAGAATATGTTCAAATAAATTTGTTATGAGTAAATGCTCTCCCATCTGAAAGAGGGAAACTGTGGCCAGGAGTTAGATGCTGACCCCAGTGAGGACTAATCTCATGCTTTTTGTTCCTGCACATGGGTTTACCGGAAAGTACCCAAATGTGGAACCCTATGGAGGGGTGACAGCAGACCCAGGAAACATGTGGTACCCTAAGTGACGAAAGGCAGAGCCAAGTCCCAGAGATGATAAGTCACTTGAACAAGGTCAAACCAAACGCTTGTAATTGATATAAACCAATCATGTAAATATCAGCAATTGCCTTATCTGGGTGGATTTTTACGTTCGAGCATGTGTAGCTCTCTCAGCTTCTTCCACATGATAACTCCAAGAGGCCAAAGGAAATCAGAGTAGCTAGGATTGGGCCAGGGCTTTGTTTTGAGGAGAGGCAGCAGCTAATTCCTCCAAGGGAGGCAAAGGCATTAGCTAGTGAGAAGCAGAACTAGGCTTAGGCCAAGTACTTCTGCTGACCAGTTCCCCTACTCACCCATCATTCTCTCCCCCTTTTCACTCTTACTTGACCCACTTTTACCACTTAGAACAATATAAAACAATCTTACAATGTTATGGCTGAAACATATCTTCATCAACTTGTAGTCCAACTCCTTCATTTTACAAATTGAGGAACTAAGGCCCACAGAGGGAAAGTGACCTGTCCAATCTCATCCTGCTGGTAAGTGTCTCAGGCTGAGAGCACAAGACAATGGACAAATTTCTTTTTCTGGGTACAGGCCAGGAAGAGGAAAGGAGTGTATACATAGCTTCAGGTTGTAAAGAGCCACCCCACTATACCCTGTGGTTTGTACTGTTTGAGAAGACAGGCACATGTGTTTGGGGTGAAGCCGCTGGACAGTCTGTTGGAAAGGAAATGGTTACAACCTACAGGTCAGCCTCACTTTGGGCCAGTTGTTGAAGCCTGCTTCTCAGTTCCAAGAGTGATTCTTAATTGCCAAACATTGGCAAGGCCTCATGGAGGATGTTAAGAGGCAGCTTGATACAATAGGTAGTAATTAAATCTGATTGAAATCAGTTAATGGGATTCTTCGTTATATAATAGTATTAACTCTTAATTGTCATACCATTATGGCTTGGTTGTTGCTAGGTAGGTGTGATTTTATCTTACAGTTATGTATGAATTTCCTAGAGAGGAAGGTGGGTGTAATTTCAGGATGTTATGCGGGGTCTCAGTTCCTGCTCCCTGCACCAGAACGCAGGATATGGTGAGGCCAAAAAGGAACACCCACGGAGCCATAGATAGGGGAGTCATACCACTATATTCTCGCTGGCGGCTGGGTTGGAGACACAGCAAGCAGGAGCCACACGATCCGTAACCCACCTCCCTTGCTAACTGCAATCTGCACTTGCTAGCTCAGCCACGGCAGTTATATCAGTGACTAACGGCAAACTGGTTACAGCTGATGGCCAACTAGCCACAGCTGATGGCCATCTACTACCCGAGCAAGCACCTTCCCGCATGAGGCTGAGAACCTGGAAACTGCTCTCTGGGACTCTGTCCCCACAGTGGGTATCTGGGTTCTTATTCCTAGATTGTGCCTTCTCTCACCAAACAACCTTGGCAAAGGTCAAAAGTCTCCCAAGAAGGAGATTTTCTCAGATGGCATGTTCAGGACATTTCTTATCCTCTCTGAAAGAGCAACTGATTAACCTAACATATTCACTGGCAGTAACAACACAGAGTCATAGTTAAATAGGAAGTGTCTTAAAAACTTTGAATCCTTTAATGAAGGACTTAGAAGTGGCCTAAGTAACTATTCAGTCCAAGTGTTCTCTCTGGTGACACCCCATGGGCCCATTTTATATTAATACATGGTAGGAATGAGAGCCTGAGAAAGAAGGTGTGATTTGCTACTGGCAAGCGTAATATGACTGACCTCAGGCCCTTGCTCCTCTAGGTCATCTCCTTCCTGCTCTTGGGCCTGATGTCCATGATGATTCCCCTGTGCCGGGGTTTCGGGGGCCTCATCGTTGTCTGCCTATTCCTGGGGTTGTGCGATGGCTTCTTCATCACCATCATGGCTCCCATTGCGTTTGAACTGGTGGGCCCAATGCAAGCCTCGCAGGCCATTGGCTACCTCCTGGGCATGATGGCCCTGCCGATGATTGCTGGGCCCCCCATTGCAGGTGAGTGTGATAGTACAGGGAAGACATGAGGGGGCGAGTCCTGAACACCTGTACTTGAAGTCCGTTTTCCTCTTACTGTTTAAGCACAGTATATGTGCTTGGATTCATTTTGGGGAATGTGCTTTTCATGGTTATACATCTATTTCAATGGAGTTTTACTGTACACAACATGGCTGATTCCACCAGTGTAGAGAGAAATAGTTGCGCAGGGAGAAAAGAGCAAGTGGGCCCTGGTTTTATGAAGACTTAGAGACAGTCTCCTACTCCTCTACTGGCTTCTGAACTGAGCCTGTAGAAGAGATTTCATTAAGGCCACATCCCAGAACTTGGCCACTAGAGTTCTCTAAACAACCTTCGTTAGCTTCCTTCATAATTAGCATTAGCCTCAAGAGCCTGCAGCTCCAGTACGTCAGGGAGGAGCCACCTGTGCTTGTAATAGAGCTTTTATTTCTTCCAAATAGCAGTATTTAAATTGAGGGGGCCCCCAGAAAAGTCAGCACCTTTGGCCAATAGGACAAAGCTGAGCTTGACTTTTCTCTCCTGTTTCAGGCCTCCTCCGCAACTGTTTTGGGGACTACCATGTGGCCTTCTACTTTGCTGGTGTGCCCCCAATCATTGGAGCTGTAATCCTCTTCTTCGTGCCTCTGATGCATCAAAGGATGTTCAAGAAAGGGCAAAGGGATTCCAGCAAGGACAAGATGTTGGCACCTGACCCAGACCCCAATGGGGAGCTGCTACCAGGCTCCCCCACCCCTGAGGAAGCAATCTAATGCCTCTTCCTTGCCATTGTGTGCTCCTCCCCAACCCTTTCCCTTCACCCCACCCCGCTCAGCATTTACATTTTTGCCACCAGCACACTTGTTCCCAAACCTGTGCACACAGCATTGCAGACACCTGACTATTCCCTTGGAGCCAAAGCTCTAGGTGTTCCAACCTCATTAACCAAATTCTCTCCGTTGAATGCCTTTAAACTTGCCAGGGTCCTTCTCCCAGGATCTAGGAAAGCTTGGAATCACACCCAGGCCTTTGGAACCTCTCCCTATATTTTCTAACCCCTGGGGGAAGAAGAGGATGGCACTTCTTGTCCCCTCTGGGTACTGATGAGCTGCCTCCTTCCCTTCATCCTTTTTTCCCTCTACTTCCTCCTCATTTCTCTTCACCTTCTATTTCTTTTTGACTGTCATAGACACATGGGTGCTTAAAGAAAGGAGGGACCCAGAGCTTGGGCCAATCAGCCTTACCTTGGCCCAGCCCACCCCTAACACTCATCACTCCCACTCATCTCAGGCTGAGCCACATCTCACTTTTTGGCTCAAGCTGCTATAATCATAGACTGGAAGAATAGAGTATCACATAGGGAAGGGACCTTAAACACCACTCACAGATTTTTACAGATTTCCCAGGTGAAAACATTGACCTGCAAGCCCTCCCAGTTCCCCATCCTTGTATCACCTGTCAAAATGTGAAGAAATCCCTTTCATCTCAGCAGGCAGAGGGGATGGCATGGTAGGGAGAGGGGCAATAGTTATTGACCTGGTGAACTACTGACTCCTCACTTTCTCATTATTCATGATATTTCCACCCAGGCTAGGCCAGGAAAGGGACTGTTTAAGGAAAATCCCATTCCCAACTTGGATCCCAAAAAAAGTAGAGGCAGCAGCTGCACATAGGGTTGGATAGGTTTCTTCAAGAAGGGAATATCTTCTTAGGCTTTACCAATCAATGTGTCCCCCATGCTGTGTATCCTGGGCCATTGTGCTTCATGGGCATTAAAGATACCACAAAAGGTAGACTCTGGACCATCTTCACCCTTCTAAACTAGGTGCCAGATGTTTCAGTCTTACTGAAGAGCATACCCAGCCAGACTGTGTGCAGCTAGCTAGCACAGCTCACTTCATTAGGGGCTCAACGTCTCCCCTCACTCGGCCTCTTTGTATCTCTTTCTCCTTGTTCTGGGCCCTTGTCTCTTGTATTCCTATCACCTAAACTTTTCCTCATCTTCTTCCCAGGCATCCTCAGCTGTTACTTGGGGCTAACAGTCACTTTCCACCCCAAGCCAAGGCTATCTCGAGGGCCAGGAGAATGAGCTTGCCCCTGAGGGGCTCCAAAGAAGACAGCGATCCCATTATTGTTTCCCTTACAAACAGGCAGCTGGGACATGGTTGGTCTCTGAGGGCCCCTTTCAAGTCCAAGTCCTGAGCCTCCTCCAGGAGTCCCAGTCCAGCTCTTACCAACTCTCCAAAGGAAAACACATTGGTTCTTGCCTCTGAATAGTAATGGGCCTAATTACTATCCTGTCAGCTCAAACAGCAGTGGGAAAGGAGAAGCTTGGCCCCAGGAGACCACTGAAAATGTTGGAGCAACAAAGCCCCTGCTTCCATTCCTCCCTGCCCCACCCCCAGCAAGTGACTGGAAGGCAGATGCAGGGCCTCCTTTGTTGTTCCTGGTGTGAGTAGCCTTAAGAATCAGGCTACCACCCACTTCTCTCCAGATGGAGGAAAGTCATTCACAGGTCCCAAATCTGCCCTATCAAGTGTCACTTAACACAAGGTGGGGGTGTCAGTCTACTTCTTCCACATATGTACATCTGCATGTGTGGGCTTGTGTGCTTTTGGAGACAATGTTGGTTGGTCAAAGCAGCACAGTATTAATATTTAAGGTAGGATGCAGCCTCTTATGCATGCACAGTCAAATCTAGGACAACGAACAAAACTTGGGAGCTTGAGACCTGGTACATTTAAATCCTCAAAAGGTTTGGAACAAAATAAACAGATCGAAAAATCTAGCTTTGGTATGTGTGTTGCCTGCAAGGGTGAAATAGTCTTAATCTGGTTAACAGCAGGAACTTTGGCTTCAGAACTGAAATCTTATTTCAAATCATAGAGCAGAAATTTGAAAAGGAGCTATGTAGGGGTTTGGAGTTGGGTGGACCATTCAGGATTGGATTTGTAAGGGAGCTCCGAAGTGGGAAAGTGGTTACTTCACAAAATGAGAATGTACCTATTGGCTGAGTTGGAGTGGAGGCTCCTCCAAGGCCATTACCTTGCTACAAACATGCCATGTTGCAAATTCAAGCCCCCTATCGTTTCCCTTGTTATTGATGGGGCAATGTGAAGGACTGCTATAGCTGGGTTCCACAGCGGGAAGCAAGAGGCATTAATGGTGATGCAAAAGGCACCTATAGGGGTGACCAGATGGCTTAGAACACGAGCTCTGAACAACAGGGTTGCTGGTTCAATTCCCGCATGGGATGGCAAGCTGCTCCCTCCACTAGAATGAAGGACAACTACTTGGAGATGATGGGCTCTGGAGAAACACACTGTTCCCCGATATTCCCCAATAAAATTGTTTAAAAATTTGTTTAAAAACAAATTTGGAAAAAAAAAAAAGGCACCTACATTGATGACAAAGCTAGGAGTCATCTTACGGTCTCCATGGTCTATACTCTCCATGAAATGTTAGTGGGAAAACTGAGGCCTAGAGATAGGAAGGGGCTACAGCAGGTTCACACACTTAATCAGTGACAGGAGGTTGAGACCTAAACTCAGGTAACTGAGTTCCAGTCCAGTCCAAAGCCCTCGTTTTACAGATGAGGAAACTGACCCAAGGAGGGGGAAATGACTTGCCCACTTCATTCAACAACAGTGTACTGAGACCGTTTCCAAAACGTTGTCAGCATTACTGGTTTCAAGCAAAATTGAAGCCTAAGTGTAACTTTTAGCATACCCCATCTTTTCATGATTACCCTCACTCCTGACACATACCTTTGAGATTCTCTTCACAAGCACTGCAGACCTTCATGTAGCCTTGGCCTTGGAGAGCTGGTTCCACCTACTGCCCTTCCACCTCCAGCAACCCAAGAGACACACAAAGTCCATCTCCCTATGGCCACACACTAGGCAGGGGAGAGGCGATGAGCGAGGACTGGTTTCTTTCCTTTGACAGGGTCTTTGTCCACCCAGCTGCTGGCTATTGCAGTTTCTCTCCTGACTCAGTGCAGACATCCTCAGAATGCCAGCCTCATCATCTCCTCCCACTGAGACTCTCTCATCTGAGGTCTGCTGCCCCCTCGCTCTCTCCCCCAGAAGCCCTAGTACCCCAGTCTGTTTTTGATCACTCAGGATCATTTCACTTCAAAGTTGTGGAATCCCATACTTTTTATGAGCATATGTCCTCCTGCAGGGACTTTTCATGTCTGAGGAGTCTCCCAGCAGCAAGCTCTCTGCCACTTCCCAGGTGTGTGACAGCTGGTACCTAGATAGGGTGGGTGCGGGTTTGAAACAGAGTCCGGAAGGAAGTACTGAAATTCTAATAAGCTGAAATGGGGGGGATACTGCACAGGCACAAGGAAGGCACTTCAGCTGGCTTGGCTTTAGGTTTTTGGATTCCTGCCTTTCAGCTCTCTCTAGTGGTCACCAAAGGCACAGTTGCGTGCTTGGTTTTCAAGTCGTTTCAGCAACATTTTCTATGGACCTGCTTTGTGTCGCTCACTCAGCTAGAACCCAGGGATTTCAGGAATGAAAGGAGCACAGGCGGAACAAAGAGAAGAAACACAAGAAGCAATTTCTACTATCTTCTTTCCAAGATACCTTTTCCTCTTCGGGACCGTTGCGGCCTAGAGAATACAAACCGCAGTTTGGGGCAGGAAGGGGGCACGGCGCCGCTTCCGCCCCGAGGCCGCAGCACCCCAGTCCCGCCGCCCCGACAGGGCCCTCCGCGGGGCCAGCGCCGCCCGGAAGAGGTCAGCGCTCCGCCGTCGGTTTCCTGCGCAGCCGGACGCGGCGCCATCAACTCAGCTCAGTGCTCACATCTCACGCGTGTCCGAGCCCGAACCCGGGGAAGGGGCGGCGAGGAAGGAGGGGCTCGTGGTGGTGGGGGGGGGGCGCCAACTGTCTGTCCCGGGAGCCAGACGGACAGACGGCAGCTGCCGCGTGTCCCAGCCCCGCTCCTGCTCCATCCCCGCGCCCGCGCCCACGCCCACACCACCGCACCCGCACCGGGACCGCGGCGACGTCGCCTCAGCGGCCACCGCACGGCCCAGCGCTGCGCCCTGCGTCCTCGAGGGGCCCGGGCTGCGCGGGCAGACAGCCCTCCAACCCGACCTGTCTTCCCCGGCAAATGGGGCCCAAGGCCCCAAGGCGGGGGCGGGCCGCAGCTGGTGGGCGACCTCGGGGACTCCAGACAGGAGGCCCGCGGGCACGAGGGGGCTGCGGGCGGGAACCGGGTCCAGGAAACGCCGGCTCGGGCCGGAGCAGCCATCTTCCGGCGCGCTGCTCTGCAACCTCCCACCCCAGGCCGCGCCTGCTTGCGGGGCCGCCTCCTCCACGCAGCAATCAGCTCAGCGCCGTGGGCCGCTTCTGCCCAAGACGGCCAGTCCCCACGCAAGCTGTGCCCGGACTCGGAGGGCGACCCCGCTGGTGGGAGCTCCCCCAGCAGCCGTCCCCAGGTCCCCCCCAGGGAGAACGGGCCCCCACGGGCCGCCCCAGCTTCACGCAGGTGAGCTAGCAGCATTTCCTGGGCGTGCGAAGCCTGCTGCAAACCGGCACGGAGCCCTAGGAATGCTGGGAAGGACCAGGTGGGCTCCAAGACCCGGCCTCCTCTGTGCCCCCGCACCCACGCAACACTCGTCCAGTCTGCTCCGAAGCCTGCTTTCTTCAGCCGCCTGCCTAAGTGAGACTCACGAGGGAGGGAGCCGGCTGATCACCCCCACTCCCCGCCCACACCTCCCACATACACCCTCCCTCTTCCGAGGTGGAGGCTGGCTGTGGGGGGTGAGGGGGGTCGCCTTGCAGATCCTGAGGCCCTAAAGCCTTCCAAAGGCCACTTTCCTCGTATCAGTCCCAGATCTTGCAGCTACCTGCCTCCTCATTCGCCTCCTGCTCCCCCAACACACCTGGAGGAAGGGTGCACAGACACACGCCCTTCACCCTCCAGCTCCATGAACACAAGCCCCCCCCACATACACACACACACACACACACCATGAACACAAGGGCTTACACACACACACACACACACACACACACACACACACACACGGGAGGCAGCTGCTCTTATACCTGTTGTGCAGATCGGGAAAGTGAGGCCCATGCGGGGAACTGAAGGCCAGGTTGCAAACCTCTTCTCCAGCCCACCTCACAGAAAGTAGGGAAGTTAGTGAACCTGTCTTTTCCCATGACGGACTTCTCAGACGGCCTGCTTGCTGCTCCTGGAGTCAGCTCCTGCTTCCCCCAGGCCCACTCTGCCCCCTCCTCAAGGAAGGCTCTGGGTAGTGAGGGGACCAGAGTCCCGAGATGGAGGCATGGAGGCGTGGAAGGCGGCAGGAGCTCGGTGGACCCCTTGCGCACGGCCCACCGACGTCCGCCTCTCCTGTGGAAGGGGAGGGGAATGTGGAAGAGGAATTAGGAGTCTCTGATCTGCCTGTCCCTGGGAGTACAGGACATTGTCTTCTGGGTTCCTCTCTGCCTCAAATGGAGGTACAACTCCAAAATGAGCTGTCCTGTGCCTTACTCGCCGCCTCCCTTCATTATTCAATAACATTATCATCAGTAACGACCAATTTCCAGGGCCTTGCCTGATGCCTGTGGATCCCCAAAGGGTCCTTTGTCAGGGCTGGCTATTTAAGGGGAGGTCATAAGGTCATTTTTAAAGTAATTCCTATCACTTACTCTCTCCCTGGTGTCTCATCCTTTCACCTCTGGCTTACTACTAGGACTTACATGACTTGCCTGGTTTTAAAACCACGCTAACTCAGATGGCCCCAGAAGGCTAGTCCAACTCCCCAGGACATTTGCCTGACTTTCTACTTATGCGCCTATCTTCATAAAGATGGCCACTATCTATACCCACCAATGGGGGCTTCCTGCTTGCTAACAGGAACATGTGGAATAGATCTTAGACTTCCTAGCTCTGTCATTCTTTTGTTCATAAGTTTAGATAGTTACTTTTGGGGCTTCATTTTCTTCATCTGTACAATTGGGTTATAATAATTATTTCCCAGAAATAATGTAAGAGCAGAAAAATGAGTGAATAAATATAAAGTGGTTGGTTCCAAGTAGATGTACGATGCATGTCCCTGTAAGGGAGCCCCATAACAACCTTTGTACTGTTTGGGTCTAAGGCCTTTTCTCAGGCTTAAATTGGTCCGTCATGTTAGTTTTCATTGTTGTAGGCACCAGTGCCTCAGCCATTTTCTTTCCTCCCACTTTATGTCATATTCCATTGTCTTCTGCTCTTGAAGACTTCTATAATTCTCCTTCACAGATATATTAGTTAAGGTGCAAGCTTTACCCATACACTATTGTAAGTGAAATGGCCCTGTGCACAGCTGGTGCTGCCTAATTAGTCACTTTTTCTACCATATGACTCTGCCTGTCCTCCCTGTCCTGGGTACAGCTAAATTTTTGTGATGGGAAAGAAGACCTTTCTCAAGGACATGGGCTGGTTTGAAAAAAATTAGCTGGGCTAATCAGTTACTTTCTTAAATCTAAAATATCAAACAAAACAACTAAACAATCTAAAATATAAACAACAAATATAACAAAAAACAAACAGTGACTTATTACAGCTGAAAGGTCACGAAGTATACTTGGAACTGGAGAAGTCATGACAAGCCATGCACAAGGAGATTTACCAGTAATAATGAGTAGTTAGAGGCAGTCAAGTGTTAGTGGGATGCAAAGAAGCAGTCATTTAGTTACTAGACTACCTTGAAGCCAAAACTATGCCCCCTCTCTGATCTTGGTGAGGTCCATTCCTGTTACAATATTTATTCTTGGATTTCTGTACTCTTCCTTCCATCCTATTACTCTACTCATAACCTTAGAATAAACTTCACTTTATATAAGCTAACTTGAGTGGGTTTCTTGCAACCAATTATGCCTGAATAGACACTCTGTTTTTTCTTGAATTTTTCATGAATTATAATGGAACACTTTACCCTGGATAAAATGACCAAATATAAAGATGGATTTCATTTACACTAAAACTTGCGCCAAGTAATGATAGATATTAGTTGCCAGCTCAATTGTGATGTCTCTATCAATATTCTGTCTGGAAACAGGGATAGAGAGAAATGGAGACCTCTGATACAATGCAGGATCTTTTGATGTAGGTTGAAGGCCTACAGTGGCAATTAGAAAGGAGCTCATCCAAATCATGTTGATATAAATATGGGGGGGGGGGATATTGGTCTTGCCGAAATAATCAGGAAAGGCCAAATCAGTGTCTTCAAAGCTCTTGGCTCTACTACCTATATCAACACAACATGGGGCTACCCTGTCTGGTTTGGCCGACATCCAGATGAGTCAACTGGTTCCTGACTTGGTGCTTTTAGAATGCTCTGGTTTGTCTCTGTGCCTTTCTATTTCATTTTTCTTCCATCCTGTCACCTTGTTCCTTCACCTTCTCCCCTGCCTTGGAGTTCCTGTCTTGTCTGGTTGCTAATTCTTTAGTTCTTTGTTATATTTCTGCTCTCCCTGCCTCAAAAGCAAAGCTATGCACCACAAAGCAGTTAGCCTGACATGGCAACTTGATTTTTGGAGAATTACCTCAGTCATCTGCTCTGTCTCCTCTGAGATCCCTGGCTGAGCTCCTACAGATTATCTAACAAATGTCTTTCATTCCTCTACTGATTTGGTATCTATGTTCACTTTGGAACTATTCCTCCTTCCACTTTCTCCACAACAACTTCCAACAGACTCTAAATACGTATATAAATTATCTACTACTACAGACTGGAAATAAATGCAGCTACTTTGTTGGCAGTGACTTGTGGCTTGGCTCTGGCTCAACCCCCTGGGCATTGGCAAGAGTAACTAATTGAACTGCAGCATGTCAGCCAGTGGAAAGAAAGGGGCTGGAGCAGGGACTGAAGCAGGGAAAGTAGAGGGCGTTCTTGGACATTGTTCTGGACAAGGTGATAAAAGACAAATGAAAGGAAATTAGTCCAGGGACTTAGGCAGGATGATCAACCTAACTAAGGTATCTATACTAAGATTCTCCAGCTACAAGTAACCAAAACCAAGGTAAGCTGCTTGACGCAAAAATAGGGAAATTGATTTTAAAGAGTTTGAGGTGTCTTGTAAAACCCAAAGTCAAGAGTGTTATGGGATCTCAGGAATGAACTAGAACAGGCAACTGCAAAGTCTGCAGAAACTCAGACAACAGACAATATCTTTATCCTTTTTATAATGTTTTGTTTTGTTTTGCATCACACTCTGATGAGCAGCTTCCTCTGCTCCTCAGAAAGCATGGGAAATACAGCTTCCCCAGAGATCCATGGCACTATTGCCATGTTTCCCCGAAAAAAAGACCTAGCCGGACAATCAGCTCTAAGGCATCTTTTGGAGCAAACATTAATATAAGACCCGGTCTTATTTTACTTATAGTAAATAAGACCGGGACTTATATAATTGTGGGGACAAAGCCCCCAAAAAACAGTTTCCAGGCTCTCGGCCTCACATAGAAAGGTGCTGGCTCGGGTAGTAAATGGCCATCAACTGTGATCAGATGGCCAGCAGCTGTGGCTAGTTGGCCGTCAACTGTAACCCGTAAGCCATTGGCCAGTAATATAACGGCTGTGGCTACGCTAGCAGAAAAAATGGGGGCTAGCAAGAAGATGGTGGCTGGCAAGCTCCGACTGCTGTTAGGCAGATTATGTAGATCCTGCTTCCTGTGTCTCCAGCCCAGCCGCCAGCGAGAATATATTGGTTTGACTCCTCTATCTATGGCTCCGTGGGTGTTCCTTTTTGGCCTCACCCTGTCCTGCGTTCTTATGTGGGGAGCGGGACCAGAGACCCCACAGGCCACCCTGCACGACAAATGGCGCAGCAAGCAGGGTTCCCAGCACGACAATAATATAATTAATATCATATCATATAATATCAGGTATAATACCATGTCTTATATAAGACCGGGTCTTATATTAATTTTTGCTCCAAAAAATGCCTTAGAGCTGATTGTCTGGCTAGGTTTTATTTTCAGGGAAACACGGTGTTTACTTTCTAAGGTTTGGCCATGGAGGGAAAATCCATTTCTCTCTCTCTCTCTCTCACACACACACACACACACAGTTTCAATTTCCTGGGAAGAGCTTCTAAACAGTCAGATACTCAGCCTTAAACCAACCAATTTAGGCCTTAGTAACTTCTCTTAGCTTTCAGTCCCCTAAGAGGGAATAAAACAGACTTAAACACAAGAGGAAGTTAGAGTAGTGAAATGAAGCCACTAGTATCCTGCTTAGTATGTTGAGTCAAGCGAAAATGTGAGTAGGCCTGCCATATAGTAAGCGCTCAGAAAATGTTAGCTGCCATTATGGTAATCCGAAGAGGCTGTGTGTAGCTGCACCTGAGCAAAAGGCTTTGCCTCATAGTTGGGTATACCGCCACAGGAACCAAATCTTATGTCTGCCACATACCACGCTCTCCTCTTCGCACAGAGCTGATGAACGCAATCCAATTCTTGAGTTTGGGCCCTACTTTTTCAATATTCTGTGCAAACTTCCCTTTTCTTGTGACAACACAATTACCTCATCCTTGTTACAATTGAACCTATGAAAACTCCCCCCACTACTCAATGAATTCCATTCTAGTCATTTCTACTTCAGAATCAGCCCAATTGAATTTGGAAGGCTCTTGATATTTCTGTTTAGAAGACATGCAATATGATTTATAGAAATGTGGGAAACATGAAAGTAATAATATTATAAGCACATACTATCTCTCCAGTTTGGCCACTTTTTGCTAATCTCCCTTTCCTGTTGATTCTTAATAATTTCAGTTTGAAAGGCATTTCTGACTTTGTCTCCAAATGTACCCTTTTGGGGGTGTGTGACTTCCTGTAGATTTTGGAGTCACATCATGCACACATGTGGGAGATAGGAATAAAAATAATGGGGGTGAATCCACCTACCATTACACTCACAGTGAGTGAGGGTTGGGAGACTTGAATCTGCTCTTCACCTAGGAGATCTCAGTTCCTGTGTGCATCTCATAGTGTAAGTATGTGTCATGCAGGGTGTCACGCAGGGGACCCTGCTCGCTGCGCCATTTGTCGTGCAGGGCGTCCGGCGGGGTCTCGGCTCCCACTCCCCGCCCAAGAACGCAGGACACAGTAAGGCCAAAAAGGAACACCCACGGAGCCATAGGTAGGGAAGTCAAACCAATATATTCTCGCTGGCGGCTGTGCTGGAGACACAGGAAGCAGGATCTACATAATCTGCCTAACAGCAGTCCGCGCTTGCCAGCCACCATCTTCTTGCTAGCCCCCATTCCTTTCCTGCTAGCGTAGCCACAGCCGTTATATTAGTGGCCAATGGCCTACGGGTTACAGCTGACGGCCAACTAGCCACAGCTGCTGGCATCTGATCACAGTTGATGGCCATTTACTACCCGAGCCAGCACCTTTCTATGTGAGGCCGAGAGCCTGGAAACTGCTTTTTGGGGGTTTTGTCCCCACACTCCACCCCTACAGGGTCTCGCCTCACAATCTACGCGACAAGCGTCTTCTGCGAGGGGCCCTGTGCAAGGAGCCTGGAGGTGAATGCACTATCCTGAACACAGCCAGGCTCTCTGGGCACAGGCAGGGTTTCTCAGGGCACCACCAGTACTTCTGGGCACAGCCAGACATCCTGGGCTTCTTAGGGTACCACCTGTCTCCCCGGGCACAGCCAGGTTTTCTCAGGGGACCACCACAGTACTTCTGGTCACAGCCAGACTTCCTGGGCTTCTTAGGGTACCACCTGTCTCCCCGGGCACAGCCAGAGTTTCTCAGGGCACTGTCACTCTCTCTGGACACAGCCAGACTTCCTGGACTCAGCCAGGGCCTCTCAGGGCACTGCCACTCTCTCTGGACACAGCCAGACTTCCTGGACACAGCCAGGGCCTCTCAGGACACTGCCACTCTCTGGACACAGCCAGACTTCCTGGACACAGCCAGGGCCTCAGGGCACTGCCACTCTCTCTCTGGGCCTCTCGGGGTACTGTGCTGGAACAACAGCGGCTCACATCAAGGTGCTTACATATTATCAATGGCGGCCAGTCAAGACACAAAAGCAAACATCAAACCAGTCCCACTACATGGTGGTATGTTCCCAAACAGTCAAGCGTCCATTAAATCAGGGATAGAAGGCAGTTCCTCATAGTCCATAGTCATTCGCCAGGGCTGTCCTGGGGGTGAGGGATGACCTTGACCTCACCCTCATCTCCCAAGGAGGACTCAACAAGCATTTCCTCCTGGGACTAAAAGTCCTGCATCCGGGCTGCTCAGCAAGCAGTTCCCAGCCCACAGGGCAGCAACAACCTCTGCTTTCTCTGCTTTCTCCGGCCTCTGCTGGTTGGGGAACCATCCACGTCTTTCCACCCCTCCACGGGAATCGAGCTCTCCGGCAGCTGCTCCTCTTGGTCTTCCTCAGACTGAGCTTTCATAGGCACAAACTGCTCCACTGCCCTTCGGAAAGCTTTGGCCAGCACCGTATCCTGCCGACTACGCCATGTGTCACGCAGGGGACCCTGCTCGCTGCGCCATTTGTCGTGCAGGGCGTCCGGCGGGGTCTCGGCTCCCACTCCCCGCCCAAGAACGCAGGACACAGTAAGGCCAAAAAGGAACACCCACGGAGCCATAGGTAGGGAAGTCAAACCAATATATTCTCGCTGGCGGCTGTGCTGAAGACACAGGAAGCAGGATCTACATAATCTGCCTAACAGCAGTCCGCGCTTGCCAGCCACCATCTTCTTGCTAGCCCCCATTCCTTTCCTGCTAGCGTAGCCACAGCCGTTATATTAGTGGCCAATGGCCTACGGGTTACAGCTGACGGCCAACTAGCCACAGCTGCTGGCATCTGATCACAGTTGATGGCCATTTACTACCCGAGCCAGCACCTTTCTATGTGAGGCCGAGAGCCTGGAAACTGCTTTTTGGGGGTTTTGTCCCCACACAGGGCGTCACGTGGGGTCTCTAGTCCTGTTCCCCACATAAGAATGCAGGACATGGTGAGGCCAAAAAGGAACACCCATGGAGCCATAGATAGGGCAGTCATACCATTATATTCTTGCTGGCGGCTGGGTTGGTATGGAGACAGAGTCCCAGAGAGCAATTTCCAGGCTCTCAGCCTCACGTGGAAAGGTGCTGGCTCAGGTACTAGATGGCCATCAGCTGTGGCTAGTTGGACATCAGCTGTAACCAGTTAGCCATTAGTCACTGATATAACTGCTGTGGCTATGCTAGCAGTGAAAATGGGGTCTAGCAAGAAGATGGTGGCTGAGCTAGCAAGAGCGGATTGCAGACAGGCGGATGCCGCCAGCAAGAATATAGTGGTATGACTCCCCTACTTATGGCTCTGTGGCTGTTCCTTTTTGGCCTCACCATGTCCTACATTCTTATGTGGGGAGAAGGACCAGAGGCCCTGCAGGCCGCCACGCATGACAGTAGGAGACACAGGAAGCAGGAGCCACACTATGGGTAACCTGCCGTCCACTTCTCTCTGCCAACCAACCTCACTTGCTAGCAGCAATCCGCCCTACTAGTTGCAATCAGCTGCTCTTGCAGGCTCAGCCCCCATCTTCTTGCTAGCCCCCATTTTTTGCTAGCGTAGCCATGACAGTTATATTAGTGGCCAATGGCTCACTGGTTACAGCTGACGGCCAACTAGCCACAGCTGATGGCCATCCAATCACAGCTGATGGCTATTTACTACCTGAGGCAGCACCTTCCCACGTGAGGCCGAGAGCCTGGAAACCGCACTCCTGGCTCTGTCCCCACAGTATGTCACCACCTTGGCTGTGTTTCTAGTGTTTAAACATGTATTTTTCATGCAACATGGACTCTAAACCCACGCCAGCTACTTAATCTGGTGCTCAATTGGAGAAACAGGGATCTAGGGAACATTTGAGATCTTGCTCCCCAGCATATGTTGTCAGTTTGTCTCAAATAAACCCGTATACAAATCCTTATACAGAGATCTTTTCCAATGCTAGACTTATTGATAGACATTATGTAGGTCTTTCACACTGAGCTTTCAGAAATGACTTTCAAGGATAATTTTGACTATATGTGATTTTTCCTTAAATATTTAATCCCTTTTAAAATCTAGCCTCTGCATAAAATGCAAATTCACTGTATTAACTACAGTCTACTGCTTGAAAAAAAATGATTTTTGTCCCCCACCAGCTTCCTGAGAGTGTGTTTTAGACAAGCTACTAAAAAAGAAGTATATAATAGAGAGGACATTTTGTTTTTCATAATTCCTGTGGTTGCGCCTAACAGTGTATCTAGTACATATAATTAATCACAACTTTCAGCATTCTTCAGTAAGTTTAGATTAAATTCAGTTTCCCACAAGACATGATTTTTTTAAAAAGTTTTTCTTGGGGAATGTTGGGGAACCATGTGTTTCTCCAGGACCCATCAGTGGTTGTCCTTCAACCTAGTTGTGGAGGGCACAGCTCAGCTCCAAGTCCACTTGCCGTTTTCAATCTTTAGTTGTAGGGGGCACAGCCCACCATCCCATGTGGGAATCGAACCAGCAACCTTGTTGTTGAGAGCTCACACTCTAACCAACTGAGCCATCCGGCCGCCCCTCCGGAAGTTCAGCAGCAGCTCGTTGTCTTCAATCTAGTTGTGGAGGGCACAGCTCACTGGCCCGTGTGGGAATCGAACTGGCAACTCTGTTGTTCAGAGCTCGTACTCTAACTACTGAGCGACCCGGTCGCCTCCAAAACATGATTTTTTAAAAATGTCTGCATGATATCCTCTCACATGGCCGTGTCATCATTTATTTTAATACCATTTTCCCCTAATTAGACATGTATATGATTTCAAATATTTTCTCATAAACATCATAATGAAAAGTATCCTTATGCATGAAACATGCACATGTCTGATGTTTTCTTTAGCCCATGTAGAAATGGATGCTCATACGGATGAGTACTTTTAAGCTTTAGGACGTATCGCCACACCACCTTTGGGAAAAGTCAAACTAATTTATGCTGCCGAGGGCACTGGATGAGAGGGCTTATCTCACTACACATATGCAGGTTTCCATGTTGCAGAAAGGGAAAAGACTGCTAAGCTTTTCATAGGACGAAATGAGACAATGAGGTCAGCCGAAAATGTTTGGCATACAATATGAACTTGTCTGTTTCAACATAACAACTTGACATGAGCAAATTATCAGTTATTAGTTACAATTAAATATAGATTGGCAGTTAGGGGATCACATGACATAGCCTGGTATGACTAGGGTCTGGCAAGCTGACAAACAGTGGAGCCTAAGGTTGGAGATGAGTCACTTGAGTTGGCTTTTATTTGAGAGGTTTTAAAACTCTAAGCTTTAAAATTTTAATAAAACATTTAAGTAATAAATGCTAATGGTACAAAATTCGAAAGGCACAAATAGGTACAACATGAAAAATACATATACTATGCCTGTCCTTTCAGCCACCCAACTCTTCTGCCCTGAATCAACCATGGTTACCAGTTTCTTGTTTATCCTCCCAATGACATTTGTTCAGCACCTACTAGGTGCTACTAGGTCAGGCCTATCAGTACACACTGAGATACACAAATAAACAAAACCCAGAAAAATGTCAACCCTCGTGGAACTTAGATCATAGTGGGGAGCAAGAAAAACAAAATTCTATGGAAAACATATGTTACATGATGGAAAGGGGTATAGAGAAAAAGAAAATGTTTATTCAGCCCAGCTGAATGTGCCCTTGATTACTGAATGCCACCTGCATGAGGAAGATGGTCTGTAGGTAAGGCTAAGCCAAGCCCAGGGAGCAGGAGCTAAGGCATGAAGAAATTCACGGTCAGGGCAAACACACAGCAGGGACAGGGCCATTGCCCTCCTCCTCCAACCCCAGCCAGCTTTTCCTAAAACAGAAACCCCACTGGAGTGAGAAACACCTGCCCACTGACTAGGTACTGAGCCAGGAGGGCTCTGCGTGGGCCGGGCAGTGGCAGAAGTCTGGACTCTGGGGCAGAAAGAAGCAGCCACGGGGCGAAGGGCTTGGGCTGCATTGGACAAAGCACTTTCCAAGGGTGAGGTACAGAAAGGGCTGTCACAGGAGGAAGTGAGCTCACTGTCATCCTGGGGTTTTATCTAAGCAGACAGCAGAGGGCCACTTGTCAAGGGGCCAGTCAGTCAGCAAGCAGCTGGGCCCCAGGTCCCTTGGGGCCCCTTGCACCCTAAAATGCTCTGATCCTCCCGTGCTTGGAGGACAAACCCTGCCCAGTCCTGTCTGGCCCAGACAGGTGGCTCAGAAATGCCCCCAGGGACTGCAGGCCTTTCCTGGGGCTTCCAAAAGGAGCAGCGTTCACATCCATTAGGACTCTAATTGGTGTCTTAATTGCTAGTCTCACTCCAGTCTTGGATTTGTGTGCTGTAAAATGAGTACCAGCTGTGGAAACCTCCCCACCCCTCCCCCCTTCTCTCTAGGGATCCCCTCCCAGCTGTGCCTCACCTTCCCTGCATCCACTACCCACATCCCCCAACAAAGGTTGGAGGCAAGGGTGAGCTTCCCCACAGTGTCTGCGTTGCACCTTCTCCCCCCCACCCCCCATCCCTTTCCAGCGAGCTCAGGAAATCGGTTTTAATCCCCCAGGCTCCAGTTGCTTAGCAACGGAAGAGCCTGCTCCTAGCAACCGGGAGCCACAAAGATGCTGCAGAAAGGGGGCTGTCTGGGCCCTGCTCTTGCTCAGCTCCTGAGTGCTGGCCTCCCTGATGTTTTTCTCACTGGGTACACACACCCTTCCTCTCTCACGTGCTGGGTCTCCAAAGGTTGATCTCTGAGGCAGCTGCTGGACCTCATCCACATCCTGCCAGCTGGCAGCCCCTCTGAATCCCACTTCCCAGGCCAGCAGAACGGGGCTCATGATCACAGCAGGGTGGCTCTGGGGTGTGCCCTCACGAGAGACAGACTGAGGTCACTGTCTGTGTCGGTGCCTCCAGCGTGGCCTGGTAGATGGCAGTAATGTGGGCGCTTTCACCCTGGGTGAGAGCAATTCCTGCCCAGGGGTGGGGGTGGGAGCGCATTGTCATTCCAGCCCATGGGAGCCTGCAGAAAGGCAACGGTCCACACGTGACAACCACCCCTACCCCGCCCCCAGCCCCAAGATCAGCAAACTGATCGTCAGAGAAGGGCTCAGGCCCGCAGCCTCTCTGTGACAGCTGTGACAGTCGAGTGTGAACCCATGGCAGAGCACGGGGCTCCCCAACGCAGGCAGCATACATGAGGCTGCCAGGCCATTTGGCAGCCCAGGAGGCATCTGCGTCCCCTCCCCAAAGGTCAGCGAGGGCAGGTGTCCCCACCCAAAGAAGAAGCCTGGTGCCCTCCTACCTCCTGGCATGGCCCCAGCTCAGGGTGATCAGCAGTGCAGGTTTCGCATTTGACTGGCAGCTTTCCTAGGACTTTTGAACTTCACCATACTCAGGAGTGTGTCCCAGGAGAGGCCTGTCGGGAATTCTGACTCTGTCCTAATCACAGACCTCACTGGTCTTCACAGGAAGGTCTCATTCGTGCATTCCCCCAACCCTCCCGTGGGGACTCACGCTCTGGCAATGCGGCTGTCCCCCAGGAATGAACCACGAAAGGGAGGCTGTGGGAAGCGGGTCTCCAATGTGGGGTGCAATCCAGCCTCCAACGCGGGGTGCACAGCACCCCTCATCTCTCCCCCTGGGCCAGGCCCCCAGGCTGGAACAAGCTTTCCCCCCCCCCAGCAACTTCTTTCCCCCCCACCCCTTCCTTGCTCTCTCCCTCCCTTTCCCTGTTTCTCCCTCCCAAGGAAAGGGCTTCTGGCTTCTGGCTTCCATTGCCTGGCAACCAAACGGGCTGTCACAGGCTGGGAGGAACAGCACAGATGCTGCCTAATGAGGGGGCTGAAATGAGGGGGCGACATCTCTGTCTCCAGTCATAAGCTGCTGCCAGCAACACCGCCAGTGTGCACAAATCACACACGTTCTTAAATTTAAGATCCTTGCTCTCTGTAAGGAAAGCGTTCCAAAGTTGAAAAGATAAGCTGCATTTGGGTAAACAGCTCCTGATCCACCCTTCTCTATTTCATATTTAAAACGTTTTGTTATGGAAAATTTCAAGTTTACACACAAGTAGAATAGCATAAGGTGTCCACCCCCCAGCCCCCACACAGGCACATCAGCCAGCATCAACAAGGACCAACTCTTGAGCAGATAGTGACACCAGGAGTAGAGGCCTCCCTGTATCCCCTTGTCTTGACCTATAGCTTAGTCATAGGTCATCCCCTGTGGCTTGAGCTCACAACGTCCCGTGTCCCAGTTCCGAGCTTTAGAAACTTATCCTGAAACTTGTGATCAATACCCTTAGGCTTATTGATCACAATCTCTATGGTCTAGCATTCTTTCTAAGCTATTCCTATCATTGTTCCTGGGCTGCTGATGCCACTGCCACCAGACAGCCACGTTGCCAGAGGGAAGACTCCATGCATATCCCTGGAACTGTCACGTAGCCTTTAGAGGAACGACTAAATTTTCCCTTAAATACCCCAACCTGGTCTGAGAACATGAAGGCAGATTTTGGAGGTGTTAACCCACTGTGTTCTCAGACCACTGGTGCTCCGATAATAAACGCTTATTCTATGACCCAGCTCCTGGGTTGGTCTATTGGCTGAGCTGGACAGGCAGCACGAGCCCCGAACTAGGTTGCCCTGCAGTTTCAATATCAAATCATTGTATTTGGAAGTATTCAGTGTATAGGCTTGAAACACAAGAATTCTCCTCTTAATACAACTACAGTGTCATCATAACACTTCAAGTAATGAACAACAATTTCATAATATCAAATATGCTGTGAGCATTCAAACTTTAATAAATGTCTCATCAATGTTATGAAGGGCTTTTTGATTTTTGTTTTTTCAGTTTATTTGAGTCAGGATCTAAATAAAATCTACACATCAATCTATAGATTCCCATTTCTGAATGTTATCGGGGAGGAATCCCTTTTTGTCTACTCCTTTAAGTTCTGCAAGTGGGGTATGTTAATTAAACTGATACAAGACAGACTGACAGGAGGAAAAATCAGTTTATTTACATGTGCAACCTCCATAGACTGTTTGTAGGCCAGCACAGAAGCAACAAGACCACTGAATATGTTATTGTCTTGAGTCCTCTGCCATTAGTGATAAACTGGGCAACTTACTTTTCTGAATAATTCAGGCCTCTTCATTCATGTTGGCATGTAAGGCAGTACTGGAACATGAATTAGGCTCCAAGCCCTGTGCTCTTTCTGTTGCCATACATATACATAGCCTTTCATTGTCAATGCCAATAAGGAGAGAAAAAAAATGACAGAACAAAGGAACATTGGCAGACTGGCTCTGGGGTATGTGGGAATAATACTGGGGAAAAAAGAGAGAGAGAGAGAGGAGTAAATTCCAAAAATAAAAGGCGGTAAAAAATAGTGGTAAAATTTTTTACTCTTTGCTGAGAAATACTGGGCTTGCTGATCACTAACCATTTCTAGAGACCTATTGTGAATAAATGATAGCCATAATAGATCTTAAGAATGCATCTTTAGGGATTCAGAAGTCCTGGTCAGGAACCCACAGGATTCCCTGGCGCCTCGCTTCCTGCAGTTTAAAGTTGGAAATTGGGAAGAGCTAAGAATAAAAGTTACAACAGATTTTGATCCAGTGCTGGGGGTTAGTGTTTATTCTTCGCTTAACAAAAGAAAGCAAAATTCCTCAATTGTTAGTGACAAAGGCACTCTCCCTGACCAAACTAGGCAGGCTACTCTGAAACCTTTTCTCAACTAGTCCTCGACCTTCGGACTTCCGTGTCCATCATTGCATTGCCCAATTTTAGCAAAAATCCTGCTAAATCAGTTTAGCAAGAATCCCCACCCTCACGTTATGATCAACCTTGATTAAATTCTTCATCCCTCACCCTTGCTATCTGATCACCCTGGCCTGCCTTCAGTAGTAATCCTGTATGAAAAAATTAGTAAGCAGAAACCTCATTTAAAATAAATTGGGAGGGCCTGTAGGGGGAGCCCTCACGCCCTACGTCTGTCACAAAGCATGGCATGCAGAACTCTTTGTTTGTTAGAGCCTCCCCACCCCCACCCACTTCCTCTTCCCTTCGATGAAAGTTTCCTTTCCTTTGTTTTAGTAGATTCACAAGTTGCCCGCCATGGTTGCATGTTCCAGATTACAATTCTTTATTGTTCTCGAATAAACCCATTTTGTTAGAGATATCTGACTGACATTTTAAGGTCAACACCTGTCAAGTCAGAATCCCGGCTTTCCCCTGATGTTTTAGTAATTTTCTACCCACTAACCCCTACCCTTCTGCTTGGTTTAAATCCCAACTCACCCTGCATGTATTTGCATTTCAGCCTGATCTCTCCCTCCTACTGCAAACCCCCATTGCGGTAGTCCCTTGAATGAAGTCTTCCTTACTGTTCCTTAACAAGTGTCAGCATAATCTTTATTTGACATTAATGTGAGAGGTAAAATGCAGTGGACAATTAAGGAGATGCTTTTATTCAGGCTATTGAAATACGGAGAATGTTCATTTCTGTGGAAGAATGTCTCAAAGTAAAGGAAGGGGACATGGGTTTTATAGAGGCAGATAAACAAGGGAGCCATAAGAAAAGGTGGACAGCAACTCTCATCTAAATGATGAGCAGGAGTGGCGGGGAGTATATATGAGGACAGGGTGGCCCTTTGTGGTTAGGCAAAAGGGTGGGGGCATTTCTCAACCATCTCTACTCTCCAAGAGCACAATTCTCAGAGTTACACATTTTCACTAGTTTTCTTCTATCATTTTGATTTAGGAAAACTGGGAAGCAGGATGGTGAAGGGAAACTTTTTTTTATACCCTTCTATTTTGTTTAAATTTTCTGGCTATATTCGTGTATTTAGTTTATTATTAAAAATGCTGTCATTGGGCTTTTATCTGGACATTGAGTTATAGGTCGTTAGTTTTTTCTTTCTATTTTTCTGCATTTCAAAACCTAATAAATAATCTTTTAAACATTGATATGAGGCAAATTTTTCTGCAAACTTGGTCTCTTAAAAGCAGCCCCATGGAATTAAGACAGCCAGGTGCATTTTGATTGCCCTAGGAGCTTGTCTCTGGAGGCTTTTTTTCCTTTTCCCTAAACTAAGTGAAGGGGCAAAAAAATGTTAAGGTGTCAAGGTTCTCAATTTCTTCTGTCTCCCCCCAGGAAGTAAAGATATGCAGTCTTCCCAGTTTAGCAGCCCCAACCAGAAGATCAATTCCCCCACCAGGTGATTTCTTGGATCTTTTGTGATGAAGAAATGGAAAAATGAACTGCGAAGGACATTATCTCAAAGGTGGACAAATAAGAAGTATGCAAAGAGCGAGAAGCTAGACTAATCTACCTAATAAAGAACCAAAAGATACTGGGGGAAAATGGTGGGGGGGATGAGAGTATTTGAAAGCATTTTTGCAAGTAAGAGGCTTCAGAGATATTAGGGTGAGGGTGTGTAAGAAAATTGAAAAGATACGAGAGGACATAAAAAGTATTGCTGATTGTATAAATTGGACTCTATTTTATATTTTTAAAGGGACATAAGATAAAAATGGAAAATATTTTTAAATTATTTAAGCCTTTTTGAATATGCTTCTTTGAATACAACTCCTTGCAACAATCAGACCACTTGGGTCCAGTATTCATAATGGTTACCGTTGAGGAGCTTTTCCATGATGATGGAACTATGGAGTCATGTTTAACTCTACCTAAATCTAAACATACCTTAGATCTGAGCCAAGAAATGTTCATTTCTGGCATCCAGATTGTTAGAAAAATCATGCAAAGAAATTGAGGTGAACTCAGCATGAACAGTAATGGCATTTGAAATATTCCCTTAAAGGGGAGAGGGATATGAGAGAGGGCTGAATTGATTCCCTTAGAGTCAATGGGTGCAGTGACCTTCAAGAGGCAGTGTTTCAAATGGAAAATTGGAACTGTGCCTGCTGAGCAGTTTCTAAATAAGATTTCCTGCAAGAAATCCCAAGGGAAAGTGGCCCACATAGGGCTATGTGTACATATGTGTTGTCTAACACAATATTTTTGACCTTGTGTTTTTTAAAAATGTAAAACTTGGGGCGGATGGGTGGGTCAGTTGGTTAGAGCGCATCCTCTCAACCACAAGGTTGCTGGTTCGACTCCCACAAGGAATGCTGGGCTGTGCCCCCTGCAACTAACAATGGCAAATGGACCTGGAGTTGAGCTGCACTCTCCACAACTGAGATTGAAAGGACAACAATTTGACTTGGAAAAGTCCCGGAAGTACACACTATTCCCCAATAAAGTCTTGTTCCCCTTCTCCAATAAAATCTTTTTTAAAAAATGTAAAATTTGTAAGTTTTCTGTAGAAAAGTTGCAATAATAGTACAGGGAGTTCCCATATACCTTGTGCTATTGTTGTTGTTGTTGTTATTATTATTATTACTAAACCATTTGAGAGCACATTATAAATGTCATGGCCTTTTATTCCTAAATATTTAATTATGATGCAAAAATTTTAAGGAAAATTCAATGGTTTCTAGAGAGGTAAGGCACATAATAACATACATGAGCAGTTTAGTAGAAGTAGGAACACCCTAGAACACATCAGATCTGGAGGTAGCTCAGGATTTTGCTGAGGCAATAGGGTGGGTCCCAAAGGAAGAAGAGTTAATTATGGAATAAATATGCTAAGGAAATATTAGACAAATGGAATGTTTAGATTTCTTTGTTTCCCTTTCCATGAATGGCTTGTTTCCTCCAAAATACTTCCTCTATTTGTTGATCTTGGTCTCTGTCTTTCATATTATTTATATTCATATTTCCTCAAATGCATGGTGATCCTCCATTGTCTACTTGTATTTAAGATTTGAATACTAGAAAGCTGATTGGCATCTCTGCATGTGGATGGGACATAAAGACAAATTTTCTCTGCAGGATGTTCTGATTGCTCCATTTCTTTGGGCAATTCCCCATGTCATTATCTTTCAGTCTTTTCTGTTGGGGTGGTCAGTTTCCTCACAAGAGTCTTCCAATCTTTCCCCTGTAGCAAATCTAAATGGCAGTAATCTTAGGAACTGGGATGTGGTGGGTGTCAATATTGAGTGTGTAAACATTCGTATAAATGAATTATTCTGTTTTAATTTGATATGGTCCAATTTATTAATTTTTCCTTTTATGGGTTGTGTTTTTGTTTTCATGTCTAAAAATTCATTACCTACTCATAGATCCCAAAGATTTTCTCCTGTTTTTTTCTCTAAAAGATTTACGGTTTTCATTTACAATTAAGACTGTGATTGATTTTTCAGTTAATTTTTGTGTAAGATATGAGACTTATATTGAAGTTCAGTTTTTTTGCTTATTGATGTCCAATTGTTCCAATATCATTTGTTAAAAAGTCTTTCTTACCTGCATTGAATTGATTTCACACCTTTATCACAATTCAGTTGGGCATATTTGCATGGATTTACGTCTGTGTTTTCTATTCTGTTACATTGATCTACATGTCCACATATCTGCCTATAGCACTCAGTCTTGACTACTATGGCTAATTAATGTCTTGAAATTGGGTAGACCAATTCCTCTTACTTTATTCTTTTTTAAAAATTACTTTACCTATTCTACTTCCTTTGTCTTTGTCTATCAATGTTTGAATAATCTATATGTACAAAAAAATCTTGCTGAGATTTTGATAGGAATTGCCTTAAACCTGTATATCAATTTGGGGACAATTGACATCACTTCTATGTTCAGTATTCTAATCTACATATATGGTATGGCTCTCGTTTTTTTGGATCTTTGATTTCTTTCCTCAACATTTTGTACCTTTCAGCATACAATTACTGTATATGTTTCACTAAATTTACACCTAGGTATTTCTTTTTATGAGTGATTATAACTGGTACAGCATTTTTAATTTCAGTGTTCATGTACTCATTGCTAGTATATGGGAATACAATAGATTTTTGCATGTTTTTCTTTTTCTTTTTCTTTTTTTAAAGGTTTTATTGGGGAAGGGGAACAGGACTCCTTTGGGGAACAGTGTACTTCCAGGCCTTTTTTCCAAGGCCAGTTGTTGTCCTTTCAATCCTAGCTGTGGAGGGCGTAGCTCAGCTCCAGGTCCAGTTGCTGTTGTTAGTTGCAGGGGGTGTAGCCCACCACCCCTCTCGGGCGTCGAACCGGCAACCTTATGGTTGAGAGTCCACTGGCCCATGTGGGTATCAAACCGGCAGCCTTCGGGGTTAGAAGCTCGGAGCTCCAACCACCTGAGCCACCGGGCCGGCCCTGCATGTTTTTCTTGTATCCTACAATCTTGTTAAAATCATTTATTAGTTCTAGGAAGTTCTTTTTTGGTGACAACTTGGGGTTTCCTATGTGTATAATCATGTCACCTGCAAATAGAAACAGCTTTAGTTCTTCCTCTCCAATCCGTATGCCTTTCATTTCCCATTATTACCTTATTGCAACACCTTGAATTTCCCTCACTATGTTGAATAAGAGTGGTAAGAGCTGCCATCTTTTCCTTTTTCCTGATCCCCAGAGAAAAGCATTCTTTCACTATTAAATATAATGTTAACTGTAGGTTTTTTGTAGATTTTTTAAATCATGTTCGGGAAGTTCCTCTCTACTCCTAGTTTTTATCATGCATGGGTGTTGGTTTTTGTCAAATGCTTTTTCCTGCATCAATTTATATGACCATATGGTTTTTCTTCTTTAGCATATTAATATGTTAGCTTACATGTATTGATTTTTGAGTACTGAACCAGCTTTACATCCTTGGAAAAAAACCTCACTTGGTTATGATGTATAATTATTTTAATATATTGCAGAATTTTATTTGCTAATATTTTGTTAAGGATTTTTCCATCTATATTCATAAGAGATATTGGCACGTAGTTTTCTTTTTTGTACTGTCATTGTCTAATGTCACTACCAAGATAATTCTAGTTTCATAAAATGTACTGAAAAATGTTCCTTCCTCTTACATTTTTGGGAAGAGATTCTGTAAAAGTGGTGTGAATTCTTAAAAGTTTGGTAGAATTTTCCAGTGAAACCATATGGGCCTGGAGATTTTTTTGAGAGGGAATATTTAATCACTAATTTAATTTCTTTGATAGTTATAAGGCTATTCACATTATCCACTTTATATTGGGTGAATATTGGTAGTTTACATTTAAAAAATTGGTTCATTTCATCTAAGTTGTCCAGTTTATGTGTGTAGAGTTGTTCATCATAACCTTTATTATTATTCCTTTTACATCTTCAGGATCCCTATTTCATTCCTAGTACTAGTAATTTATCTGTCCTCTTTTTTTTTTTTTCCTTTGTTAGTCCTGCTGGAGGTTTGTCAATTTTTAAAATCTTTTTAAAGAGCCACTTTGTCACTGCTGGGCCTTCTCTGGAAAGTACCCTGAGTGGGGTGCTGGGGCATCTCATTGTGGCTTTGTGATGGCCTAAGTCTAAGCTCCCGACTAGGCCTTTGCTGGTGGGGGTGGGGCCATACATAGTTTTACATGTGACGTTTGGCTGAAGTAGACCAGTTATTATCTAAAAGTTTTTATGTCTTTTTATTTTTATTTATTTTTTTTAAGATTTTTTTTATTGGGGAAGGGGAACAGGACTTTATTGGGGTACAGTGAGTACTTCCAGGACTTTTTTCCAAGTCAAGTTGTTGTCCTTTCAGTCTTAGTTGTGGAAGGGCACAGCTCAGCTCCAGGTCCAGTTATCGTTGCTAGTTGCAGGGGGCGCAGCCCACCATCCTTTGCGGGAGTTGAACTGGCAACCTTGTGGTTGAGAGGACGCACTCCAACTAACTGAGCCATCCGGGAGCTCAGCAGCAGCTCACTTCAAGGTGCCGCCTTCGCAGTTAGGAGCATGGAGCTCTAACCGCCTGAGCCACCGGGCCGCCCCAAGTTTTTTATGTCTTTTTAGACTGCGTCTCTTCTGCCTTGTGAGAGCAGACTTTTGTTGGGGCTTTCTATGTATGTGCTTGTTGAAATTTCTGGGTTGCTGGCTTCTTCAGTTTCAAGTCAGGGATACATGAAGCAAAGAGAAAACCCAGGGAACTCACTACCATGTAGTTCCTTTGATCCAGAGACCACTTGCCTGTCTTTTTCTCTCTACCTCTCAGAGTCTTTTTATGTTTGCCTTATATATAATGTGCAAGATTTTTAGTTGCACTCAATAGGAAGAATAGGCAAAAGTACATCTTATACCTTCTTGAAAGCAGAAGCCCTATTAGCCTTATTTTATTTTCTAAGATATCTTTTGTTATTTTTTTTAAATCAGAAAGAAGTCTTGAATTTTATAAAATGCCTTTTAGCCTCTATTGATATAATGTGCTTTCTTGTTTGTATCTATTACTATGAGGATTTCACAGTTTTAACTAAATTTATATAGTTGTCTACCGGGTCCTCACACATATAGCAGAGATTTGTTATAGACTCAAGTGGCTAGAGGGGTCTTGCAGGTAAAAGAAATGAAGAAGGAATGCAGGCTGGGACTCACTAATTTAATTTCCTTACACAGGAGAGACCTACTATGGGGAATATAGTAGGTGCTGGAACTACTATAAATAGGGGCAACTTGTGACTTGTCTGTAGGGAGAAAGTGCTACTCACCTCCAACTGAAAGTTTCCACATAGAAATGGGTGACTATTTCTTCCTGATCGTTGTTTTTGTTCCACAGAAACCAAAAAATAAGATTTTCTATGAGAAATGTTTCAATTTTTAAATGTTGGCCTCTAATTCTTGAATATTGTTAAGCAATGTGTAGGTTAAATTAAACGTATTGTGGACCTGATTCAGTAAGAGGACTACCATTATGTAATTTCTGGTGCAGGGATACTGTTAGGTCAAAATAAAGCTTCCTTTGCTCTGAGACTAGAAAAGATTGCCTAGAGAGAATGTAAAGAGGACTTAAATGCTGAGTGCGTCCTTAATAAAGGGACATAGCCTCTTTTACCCCTCCAACTCTGGGCCAAACTCCTGAGGACATGGGAAATGAAACTCCAGATGGTTTGGGGGGATTCAAAAGCAGAGTCCTGTGTTCCTCCTTTCCTAAACAGAGTTCAGCACTGAGATGAGACTCGAGAATGTGTTTGTCTGAGTGTGATGTAGGAGTTTCATGTTGTGTCTTGGCAGATTGGAGTGAGATTCCCCCCTTTTTTTCCTTTAGAGACAATTTTTTTTAATTGGGGAATATTGAGGAACAGTGCGTTTCTCCTGGACCCATCAGCTCCAAGTCGTTGTCCTTCAATCTAGTTGTGGAGGGCGCAGCTCAGCTCCAAATCCAGTTGCTGTTTTCAATCTTAGTTGCAGGGGGCACAGCCCACCATCCCATGTGGGAATTGAACCAGCAACCTTGTTGTTAAGAGCTCATGTTCTAACCAACTGAGCCATCTGGATGGCCCGAGATTGCCCCATTTAGGGGCTGTGAGTGTACCTGAGTTAATTTTGTTGAGACAGCACAGAGAGTGACAGAATCAATTTCTAGAAACATAAGAGGGTCATAGAAGTTGAAACTCAGCTGAATTGAAGGGGTCTCCCAGATGGAAACGAAGGGTTACACATCAACTGTCATAAAACTTCATAAAAGAATGCAACTTCAGTTACATTCCTTGGACCATTTCAGTTTATGGACTAAAAGTTGTACTCTCTACACTATTCTTCCTGCTATAAATTCTGCCCAATCCTAGGTTTGACCTGTAGTATTGTCATCATTGTTATTTTTTAAATCATTTTTTATAACCACTGCAATTCTCGCTTGACGTCTCCCCCATCCCAGGTTTTATTTACAGTTTAAAAGTGCCTTATCTATTTTTTAGAACTTCAGTTGTTTCTCTGATCTGATTTTTAAAAATACATCCCAGCAGGGAGACCGGATGGCTCAGCTGGTTAGTGCATAAGCTGTGAACAATAGGGTTGCCGGTTCAATTCCCACATGGGACAGTGAGCTGCGCCTTCCATAACTAGACTGAAAACAACGAGCTGCTTTTGAGCTGCCAGAGGGGTGGCTGGATGGCCTAGTTGGTTAGAGCGTGAACTCTCAACAACAAGGTTGCTGGTTCAATCCCCTCCATGGGATGGTGGGCTGTGACCCCCACAACTACATTGAAAACAGCAACTGGACTTGGAGATGAGCTGCGCCCTCCACAACTAGATTGAAGGACAACGACTTGGAGCTGATGGGTCCTGAAGAAACACAATATTCCCCAATAATTTTTTTTTAATGGCTACAATGATAAATTAAAAAAAAAATGATTCCAGCATATGAAACTAAACTTTTTCAGATCTGTGAAAACATGTTTCAGAAACTCCTAAATATAATTTTTGTATCTGTGAAAATGTGTATTTTTGAAATTACTGAAGACCCAATCTATGTTAATCTTAATGTTTAGACTTGTTCTCTTAGATTTTTAAAAGTATGTAAGTCCAAGCTTTGCCATCAATATCTTTATGTCCACAATTTGCTGCTAAAGTTTTTTGTTTGGTCTTTTTTTTTTTCTCATTGATCTCTCTGCAAGCTATTTAAACACATTATACATATTTTTCTGGTTTATTTTCATTAAACTATACACTCCATGTAGGGCCAGAGAGAGAGGTCTTTCAATGTTATTTAAAAGCTAATGAAGTCACAAAATTCAAAGCAATCAATGCATAATAAAGTTAAAGTTACTTTGGCAAGGTCATAGTCATTTCTAGAATCAGCTTTATTTGTGCAATGTATCTCTGAGGACATGTCACTACTTAAGTGTGTGTTGTGTATGTAAGACAGAAGCATCTGTGGCTTCCCACCCCAGTCTCTATCGTTTTGTCTGGTGTTCTTTTTTTTCTATATCTATTTATCTTCATTTGACACACTATATATTTTACTTGTTAACAGATTCCAGGCCTGTGTTCACAAACTTGGTTTGATTTGTTTACTGATATATCCCCAAGTTCTCCAATAGTAGCTGGCACATAGTAGGTCTTAATTAAAGGTTCAATGAAAGTACATCCAAAGAATCTAGAAATTACCTAAGGTTCAGAATGACCGATAAGTGGATTCACCTGTGATGCAGAAACACATTAATTATAAGACATCTAAAAATGAATTACTTTTTTTGAGATATTTTCCCCCCAGCTCTTTCCTCCTTTAACATGGTAATTAAAGCTAACTGGCCTGGCCTCCATCTATCAATCTTCGGTTATTGAAGAGGTTTCAGAGAAAATAATACAATTATCAATCAGTAAAAGGGGCTGGGGCGGAAAGGAAAAAACTTAAGCAGTAGCTTCAACGGGGCATTCCCGGGCTAAATGCCCGGCCTTGCCACAGCGGTAACAGTTGATCTCGGTGGTCCTGCTGCAGTTGATGGCCATATGGCCCATCTCACCACACCGGTAGCACTTGATTTGGTTGCACTCTTTCTGAATGTGGCCGTATTTGCCACAACAGTAGCACTTCTGCTTTTCCTGATGGTCGCAATCACGAGCCAGATGGCCTGGTCTGCCACACGTGTAACAGCACAGCTCTTTCTCTTGCTTAGGCTCGACACAGTCTTTGGCGATGTGGCCACTTCTTCCACAGTTGTAGCAGATTTCCTCGAGGTCACAGCTCCTAGCGTGATGCCCTGACTCACCACAGCGGTAACAGGTGTCAGGTAGAGTGGTGGAACTGCACTCAGAACCTCTGCCATGGTTTCTGGCCCCGCGGCCTCGAGCCCCTCCTCCTCTAGGGCATTCCCGGGCCCAGTGGCCTAAGCGTCCACACCGGAAGCACTCCTTACTGCTCATGGCTGCAGTGGCATGTGAGATCTTGCAGTGAGGGAGGCCACCAACGCCCCAGAGGCCTTGACGCGACTCCCCTTAGGGCGGCTTAGAAATCAGTGGCTGTTTTTCTCTAGGGGCCTCCACGACGTCACACAAAGTTTGTACACGGCCCCATTCATATGTCATAGGCGTTCCAGCAGCCATTCCCTCCTATCCTTGAAGCCAAAAGCGCGTCTCAGTGATGTTTTCCTTTTTTTAAAAATAAAAGCTTGGGTCGCTGAGTTTGAGTTTGAATCCCTCCCTTTTCAGAAAATGTGCCCTGTGGGATTTCTTACAATTAAGACCTACACGTTCTTTGTGGTCTAGTAGATGACCAATTTTTACATATGTACTATGGACATAGAAAAAATACATGTGAGATGTGTCTAATCCAGTAAATGAAAGACACAAATGATAACATATTAGACTAACCTATTTTTTTGTTTTAAAAAATAAAATACAAATGTCCATAAAGATATGACATACATAAGATAGAAAAAAATCTCTAAAATGCCAGAGAGATTTACTCACAGTTTAGCCTATTTTATTGTACTAATCTTAGTTTTCAACATAATCACCACCATCTTATATAAACCTCATAAAGATTTATGCACATGTTGTTCATTTATATAGATACAGAAATAAGTATGGAAAACTACATACTGAAATATCGACAGAAGCTATTTTGGGTTATGATTGAATATGACCTTTTTCTCCTTATTTTCCTTCTCTGTAATTTACAATTTTTGAAAGTATTTTGGGTTGTTTAATTTTAAAAATTCACAATGAACATTTTCCTTTAAGTTACAAGTCAGCTATATGATTTGCTTATGATTTTTTTCAGGCAGCCAATACAAATGTATTTGGTAAAACACGGATATAAGAATAGTGAATGTAGGGTATTATGCTAAGTGAAACGTCAGACAAACAAAGACAAATACCACGATTTCACTTATATGTGGACTAAAGCATACACACACGCACACACACACACACACACACATACAAACACACACACAAATAGACTCATAGATACAGAAAACAAACTCATGGTTGCCCGATGGGAGGGGGTTTTGGAAGCTGGGTGAAAAAGGTGAAGGGATTAAGAGGCACAAACTGGTAGTTACAAACTAGTTCCAGGGATGTAAATTAGAGCATAGGGAATATAGTTGATAATATTGTAATAACTATGTATGGTGCCAGGTAGGTACTAGACTGATTGGGGGATCACTTCATAAATTATATAAATGTCTAACCACTATGCTGTACACCTGTAACTAATATATTGAATGTCAACTGTAATCGAAAAATAAATAAATAAATAAATTTAAAAAAAGAATACTGAATGTAGCTGTTGCTCTTTATTTTGAATTTGACTTAATAGGCATGTGCAACTGGTTCCATAAATGTAATGACAAAGAAAAATGTTTTCAAAAATGAATAAAAGTTTAGAGCCAAAGAGCATGAGTAATTGCTACATACAGAGTGATGAAATAAATTTTCTTCCTAATCAATTAAATGGTGCTGTATAAATGGTTTCAAAAGCAAAAATTCTCTCTGTGGTTCAAAACTTGATATATGCTTATTAAATTAACCTTATCAATTATCATATTTAAATCTTCCTTTAGGTTTATATTTTTATTAAAATAATGTATGCCCATAGTTTAAAGCATTGATTTTTCAATGGATCAATATCCAACATTTACATAACTATAACTGTAAATGATACTCATGGCTGAGCCATGAATACTCTCATCACTTTTCATTACCTACACAGCATTTTGTCTCCTGGAGTTACTGTCATTCTTCATGTATTAATTTCTCATATACTTTTCTCCATTCTATTTCACAGATCTATATGGCTATCGTTATGAGTACCATACAGTCTTCACTACTGTGGCTTTATATTTTGTTTTGAAATTAGGAAGAGTGAGGACTCCAACTCTGTTCTTCTTTTCCAAGATTGTTGTAACTATTCTGAGTCCCTTGCATTTCCACATGAATTTTAATGGCAATTTGTCACTTTCTGCAAAAAAGGCAACTAAGATTTGATATACGAGGTCTGTCGATTAAGTTCGCGAACTCACCCTAGAAAAAGTGCTTCATGCCTCATTGTTGAATATCACTATGGTCACCTTCGAAGTACTCCCCTTGGGAAGCTATGCACCGACACCAGTGCCTAGTCCACCTTTTAAAGCAATTTTGGAACTCTTTTTCTGGAATGGCCATCAGAGCTGTCATCGTATTACCCTTGATGTCCTGAATGTCATCAAAATGTCTTCCTTTCAATATTTTCTTTATCTTTGGGTAAAGAAAGAAGTCATTGGGGGCCAGATCAGGTGAGTAGAGAGGGTGTTCCAATATAGTTATTTGTTTACTGGCTAAAAACTCCCTTACAGACAGTGCTGTGTGAGCTGGTGCATTGTCGTGATGCAAGCAGCATGAATTGTTGGCGAAAAGTTCAGGTCGTCTAACTTTTTCACGCAGTCTTTTTAGCACTTCCAAATAGTAAACTTGATTAACTGTTTGTCCAGTTGATACAAATTCATAATGAATAATCCCTCTGATATAAAAAAAAGTTAGCAACATCTTTGCAACAAGTTCGCGAACTTAATTGTCTGACCTTGTATAGTGTGGAATCCGTAGATCAATATAGGGAGTTTTACCTTAACAATTTTAAGTCATCCAACACACTAGCACAGGATGGTGTCTCATATTTTAGGTTTTCATTTTCATTTAAATGTTTTGTAATGTTCAGTGTATAAGTCTCACAGTCTTTTGCTAAATTTTTCCCTAAATATTGCATTCTTTTGGATTGTTCGTTGTTAGTATATAAAAACATAATTATTTTTGTATATTGATCATCTATCCTGCAACCTTGCTAAACTGAACTGATTTAATAGTTCCAACAGTTTTATAGTGGATAATTTAGGATTAGGATTTTCTATAGACAAGATTATATCAACTGCAAATAGGGATAGTATTGAATTCTTTCTTTCCATTCCAATTTGCTTTACTCAAAGTCCACCAATCTAAGTGTTAATCTTATCCAAAAAAACACCCTACAGAAATATCCAGAATAATAGTTGACCATACATGTGGGTACCATGACCCAGCCAACATGGCACATAAAATTAACCATCATAACCTCTAAAAGATGGTCATTTTCCTAAGAAATGTATAGGGTGGGGGAAAACAGGGAAATAGAACCACGGAATGTTAGCCGAAGGTGGATGGATACAATAGGGGCCTCCAAATTTCTCCTTTACCACTCCTGAGGAACTGCTTATGAACTGGGAAGTTCAGACAAATAGGTAGGCTCAAGACCATAAGTATTTTATAGAGTTCAAGATTTACAAGCTGTGCGTGCCTCTTCAACTTCTCTTTAGATGGGACCATAGTAGATCAGGGAAGTTTTGTCAAAAGGAAGAGAAGTGGAAAAAGCAAGTAACTCTATCTGCAAGAATTATTATATGCTAACCTCAATTTTATAATATTTAAAAAATAGAATGCTGTCCATTTATTAAAAATGATAAAGATGATAATTGGGAACATGGAAAAAGTTGAAACAACACATTATTGCATCTATAGAAACGTTGATGTTAAACCATTACATATTTAAACACAAATTGAAAAAACAAAGATAAGCTAATGGGCTGGAAGATTTTTTTTTTTTCCGGTGATAAAAAATTCTAAAATTGTGGTGATGGCGGTACAACTCTGTGAATATACTAAAATCCATTGCATTGTACACTTTAAGTTGGTGAATTGTATGACATGTGAATTATATCTCAATAAAACCTTTATAAGAAAAAAGGGAACACGAAGAAATAAAAGCAATTGTTATAATAGTGTTGTAGAACTCTGGGCAAAATTTCCTTTTATTTTAACTCTTAAGAAATAATAAATGATTCTTTTAATTTAGGAGAGAGGTTCTTTGTACCACTATGACTTCAGGGGATCTCTTTTTTCTTTCTGAATATTGTACATTGTTGTATAACTTTTGTGCATGTTATGTAAAAAACAAACTTCCATTATGTCTCTGAATAATGTTAATATAACATTCTTAATTAATTAGAGATGATAATGTACACATTTTATGGGTCTCAGGATTTATGGATTTGTGGGTCTCAGTTTTTGACATTTCCAAAGTGGCTTTCTTAGAAAGCAAGAAGAACCAGATACTAAAGTAAAACATCGTCAAAAGAACCAAATATTATTTTGTATTCTCTTCTGCTCACATCCAAAGAGGAATCCATTTTCACAACCTCTTAAAACGAATATGTGAATTTCTCACAGAAGACAGAAACAAGCCTGCTATTTAGCAGTGAAGGGCACTGAAGAGTAGCTTTAATGTCCAGACAATACCAGGGTTGTGAAGACAAAGAAAAAGGCATTGTATATTGCTACCTGCCCTTAAACTGAATGAACACCTTTGCCCTTTAGACTTCTTCTTTTGGTTCCCTGTCTCTGGGTCTTCTCCGTGGGTTTATCATCCATCATCACATGTCCTGTTTGCTTGACACTAGCTGGTTGCGCCTAGCTTGAGAGCTGCTTTGGAGAAAATTGTGTGGATATAATACCTTTTTAACAACACTTTTTGCAATTTTTTTTTAATACTGTTTGCAACATCAGGCACTCAGGGAGAAGAGTAAGACGCCGAGTAGAGCTGCTGGCGGGCAGGGAAGGCCACTAAGGATAGCAGAACCAATAGGCAGGCAACAGGGAGACTTAGCAACGAAGTAGTAGGCTGAGAAGAACGGGAAAGGGATTGACGAAGGAAGGATGGGCTGAGGAAGGGATGGTGGTGGAAGTCGCTTTGACCAAGGGAAGACCAGGTGAAAGAAGCTAGGGATCCGCGCGAAGACCGCCTGAGGTTAACCTCCCAGAAGTAGTTGGAGGTGGGGGTGGGGAGGAGAGGGAGTGCTCAGCGCATGCGCTGGAAGCATTGCGGTGAGCCTGCAGAGGCAGTCCTTAGCTGGCGTCAGACTTGCGGCTGGAGGCACGGTTGGTGTGCCTGGTGTCTAGTGCCACCTTGTCCTGCTGCTGCCACTCTGGCGCCGCGAACTCTGTGCCGATGCTCCCTCCACCCTGTCTTGGGACGGCCGGCACTAAAAGTTCATGCTGCGACACTCGATTCAGCCAGGAGGTAAAAAAGGAACGACATAAGGGAAGAATGTGGAGGGCGGCGGAGAGAACTCGGGCCAGGGAGATCCTTAATTTGTGTGTTCTCGCTGTTCATGAGCGGGAAGAAATGGGGGGCTGTGCGGCCACAGATCTACAACAGGGCGTTGAGCGCGTACTTCCCACTGTGAAAGGAATACTCCTTTCCTCTAACCAAGGCTGAGGTCCCTGGGCGTCGGTAGTTTCCCTAATGTCCACTGTTAAACAATTTTGGAGTGCCTCATGTGTAGCAGGTGTATTTGAAGGGCGGGGCCCTGGGGCTAGGCTCATCTGATCATGAGAGCTTTCTCTGCCTTTGTTCAGGGTGCTGGGTCTTAGTATGGAGTCCGAGGGTATTCTAGCCCCTCCCTGAGGGTCGAGGAGAATTCCATCGCAATTTGGCATCTGCTCGGATCACCTGCAACGCAGCCTTTTCCGTACTCCACTTCCCTAGTTTATCACAGTTACCACCGTTAGGGAACGCTGGTCGTGGCTCTCCTTGAGCACTGGGACACAGCTGTAGCAAGAAACACGTCCAGATAGCCATCAGGCGCGAATATATAAAAAATGGATGTGGGAGGGCAGAGAACAGGGGAGGACCTGCGCGGTGCCGGGGTATATTTGGTAGGCTGGGGAGGTGCAGCAGCGCGCAGGTATGTTTCAGAAGGCCAGCGGTGAGAGGGGGCGCTTGTGGGGGACAGCGGGAGGTACGCATGCGCAAGCCTTAGGGCGCGGGCGAGGGTCTAAAGTGTATTTAAGAAAGGAAAATTGGTGGTAGTCGGTACCCGCAGTTGGGAGGGAGAGTGAAGGTGCGCATGCGTATTTGAGACGGCGTTGCCGGCTTTAACGGTAGGGAAGAGGCGCGCATGTGTATGTTAGCCGGAATGACGGGGAGGGGAGGCGAGCCGCGTACGCGTAATTCAGATTGCAAAATGGCGAGGGGGGGAGGTAAGTTGTCCTTGCTTGGCCATCTTGGGCTAGGAGGACCTGCAGCGAAGCAGATCTACCGTTCTAGTTCAGTGAAGGGATCAGCCTGAGTTGGAGTTGCCCTTGGCTGTGGCCAAATCCACCGGAAATTAACCCAGACTCTTAGCCTCTCGCTGGACTTTGGATACTGTGGGTTTAAAAATGCGGAGGCGATGGTGGCTCTATAGGTTTCGGCAGCTGACTGGATAGGAAATGCGGAAAATCGGAGCACTTGGAGACCGGCCACATTTGGAGGTCTCTCTGTCGGACTTGCAGATCTTGCTTCGCTGAACTTGGCTCTGGACACATTCTCTTATTCCATCAGAATACCAGAACACAGTCTAGTCCCATTATTGTGAGAATCTACTGATATGTTTGTCAGAAGCTCTTGATTTTCTCCCCTTGAAAATATTGGGGTGAAGATTCGGCTTTGCTTCCAAATCCTTTGTTACTCTTTGCTTCAAACCTAGAATTTGGGCAAATGGTAATTGGTGGTATGAAGGTGACCTGGGCTCACACCCTTTCCTCTAAAATTATTTTTTTCTGTAAAACTTTGAGCACGGTTTCGTCTAGGGAGATGACTTTTCTTTTTAGGCAGCCTTACTGTCACGTCTCTCAGAGGGCTGTCAGTGAGGATCAATTGTTAATCGCGAAAACTAATTATTACCACTTAGATGTGTAATAGAAAGGACACCAGATTCAAAGTTAAGACAGCTCTTTTCCAGTAATCCTTGCTGTATGTAATCTCATGCTGGTCCTTTGCCTTCTCTGGGCCTATTTCCCTATCTAATAATAATTATGCACAAACGTCTACAGCACCTAAACTATGTATTTTTACACATATCTTCACTCATTTAGTACTCTGGCAATCTTAGGAAGTAACAACACCATTGTTCACCTTTTGAGGAACACAGATTGAGCAATTTGTCCAAAGCTTTACATCTAGTTGAATGGCTGACAATGCATTTTTATCCAGGTACTATGGCTCCAGAATTCTGTACTCTTAAATATCATGCTTTACTCCCCTAAAACGAAGGTGCAAATTTAAAGGACCCTTCCTTTATTACTTCAAATTTTGTTTGTAACTTGCCTGTGCTTTTTAAGAAAGGACACCTGTTTGGTGCTTTTTACTCAGTGCATTTGCCTTCTATACACATAGAAGACAAAAAGGAAAGAATTGTTGATTTGGAGCCTAGTGGGGTGGCCATCCTTAACTACCCTTGTCTTCTGTGCTTTTTGTTCTGCAGAGGGTTTAAGATGGCCGACGGTGGCAGGCTGGACACACCCTTCTTGTTTTGCCAGATTTGAGATCTAGTCTATTGCTTTGAGACAACCAGTCATTTGCTGCAGTAGAGATTTTTTTCTTACCCATTAGTTATATTTTGGTGTGTTAATACAAATCTCTAATACTAAAGGAAAGCTTATTGCTTTTTTCCCCTTATACTACAAGACTGAAATACCTGTATTTCTTTTATTATTTGGTTAGGATAGATATTGGAGTAGAATTACTACATCAAACGGTATGAACATTTTAAAGACTCAGCATGTGTTGCTACATTTCTTCCACAAAAGGCTGTACCAATTTTTACTCACTGAAGCATTGAGTAGTATTTGTTTTAAAAAATTATTTTATGGATAAAAACCAGTATTATTTTAATTTTGCATTTCTTTGGTTATTAGTGAGTTTGAATTCCTTTTTCCTCCGTATATTTCTTAACAGTTTTATTTTCCTTCATGTGATGATAGCTCATGTGTTAGATTGATTTATCTGTTTGAGTTTCGGTTTAGCATTTCTTATTGTTATCTATTTTAATGTGTTCTGTAAATAAAGGCTATTACTCAGATTTCTGTAAAGTTTTAAATATATACTACAGGTTATTGTTTGCCTTTTAATTTTTGTTTTTAAATTTTTGGTTAGCGGAGACGTGAAATCTTGTGGGCAAATCTTTTGTGACTTTTCTTCCATAGTTCCCTCAATCTAGAAATTTGGTAAATATTCATTGCATCTTTGTCTGAGAGTAACCATTAAGTATGGGGAAAAATCCACAATTTCACCACCCAGAGATAATAAATGTGTTAACTTCTTTTCATTATTTCTTCATTTTCTACAGTTGCTCATATATTTGTACTATTTATATAGTGTTTTGTGTTTAACATTATAACGTGAATTTCTCCATGTTAAATTTTCTTTGTAATTGTCATTTAATGGTTTCATAATATTTTGTTGTATGGAGGTATTTTAAGATTTTCAGTATTTAAAATTATGGAATGAATGTCTTGTCATTTAGGTTTTGTTTATCTGTTTTGAGTTATTTTATAAAATAGAGTTGCAGAATTAGAATTATTCATCAAAAAGTTTGAACATTATAAGGACTTGCCATAATAGTGTTCCAAAATTTTATGTCAGTTTTGGTACCCAGTCATTAAGGTACTTAATTTTTTTTGTTTTTTTGCTAACTTTGTATGTAAGAGGACGGCATCTTTGTTTTACAGTACGTTTCTCTTATTATTGGCGAGGCTGGACTCTCACATGGTAATTATTAGCTCATTTCCTTTTGTGGACTATGCAATTTGAGTCTGAATGTTATCTCTTTGTAAGAGCTCTGTATTATGTGCTCTGTATAAGGATCTATTATCACCCGTCATTTGTTGCAAATGACAAATGTCATTTGTTGTACATCGTACTCCTGGTTTATGTTTGTTGCCATTGAGTCTGAAGATATTTTTGTGATGCCAAAGTCAGCTGCTGAGTTGGGTACATGTCAGATTCTTGGTAGCCAATTTGAGATAACATTTGTCTGTCCTCTAAATAGATAGCCATTTCTTTTTATCTAAAAGGAAAGCATTCTTGAGTTCTGCACAGCAGTGGTTTCCCTGGCTGTGGGTGTGAGGAGAAGACATGGCAACATTTTGTCCCTAATAAGAAACCAACTTAGACAAGACACAAAACTGTAGTCTGCTCTCCCCCTGCTCATTCAGGGACGGATCTTATTTTGAATATTTATGAGTGATCTGGGAGGATATGAATGTAGTGTAATGTCCATAGTTGTAGATAACACTAAGATCTTTGGGGATATAAAACCCTAACAGGAACAAACTGCAACACCTGAGAAGGCTGACAGTTGGCAGAATGAACAGTATAGGCAAGAGCAGTGTACTGACTTTAAGGGAAAGTAGTATGTTAAGCATATAAAATAGTAGCCTCAGAGACATTGGGTCCCAAGACAGGGATCTGGCTGTAAATGGCAACGATTGATTGATGTCATCAGCTCAGTTTACTGGTGCACAGACAAAAGCCATTAAAAACCGAGGCCTTATTAAGAACAGTATGGGACACAGAAAAATTCCATCCTGTCCTGGTATAAAACCATTTGAACCAATTGACTAGTTAACAGTGGATGTCTCTTCAAGGAGTCTCTTACTATCTATCACTCACTGAATTTTGAAAAGGGTACGGGAAGAGTGTGTTACCTTTCTGTTTCCTTTTTCTTATTTATAATGTGTAGGTGATTTAGATTAAATATTCTGAAAGCTCTTTGGGGAGGGTGTAGGGTAGGATGGGTGTCTTATTCTGGTTTCCTGAAACTGGGTCTGTTATTTGTGGTTCAGAGAATCAGTTTAATTAATTTATTAAGTAAACCTTTATAAATGATTCCCACTCCATGAGCTGTATACTCTCTCTTTTATACTTAATAACATTGTAATTCTTTTATGTTTTCAATGAAGAGATTATTGGATTTAGAGGTGCCAAGCAGAGCTGTAACTGCTTTTTGCTATCCAGTTACACTGGGTTAATCCAGTTAGTTGTAAGCTCCTGTTGTTTTCAGGATTTTGCTAATTACAATTACAGATGTTAAATCAGGTTTATGTGTGTGGTGGGGAGGTTGACAGATACATTATAAGCAAAACAAAATGCAACAACAACAAGGAAGCTTGTGTCATAAAGAAGGTGGTTAACAAGGTCTTTTACTGAAGGTCTATTCCTGTCTTGTGCATGGGAGTCCCATTTTACACCATGCCATTGTCTAGTTTCCAAATTCATCTATGATCAGGAGTTGGGGAGAGCTTGGGTTTTTGAAATAGCCTAAAAGTATATAACCTCTCATTTCTACAATTTATTACTCCCCTCTCTTGATGTTACAGCAGCCTGGAGCAGCGCCCCCTGGAAAGAAATTTTACATCGGCCATTATAATATAACCTGATAAGTGTCACAGCACTTATCAGGTTGTATTGTAATTGTCTGTGTATTTGCCTCTCTCCCCTCCTATGTTATCGGTTATACTGTGAGCTCCTTGAGGGCAGGGACAGTGTCTTCATCTCCAGAGCCCAGCCTGGCACATTAGTAGGCCTCAGTAAATGTTTATTGGATGAATAAATGAATGACTCATCAACAAACCTTTATTGTGTGCCTGCTAACGTGATCTTCACAGGCTCTGGACTGTCAGCTTCTTCAAAATGTGTGTGGTCAGAGACTAGCTGTTTCTTTCCAATTATGTATATATATTCTCAAGAGTTTCTCCTGAGATAAGGCTCTTTTTGTGTTTGGAGTTTGGTCCTTGGTATTTACAGATGTTGCTACTGTTCTTACTGTTGCCAGTCTCTTCTTGGTGGGACTTGTGTGATAGCTGCCAGATTGGGCGCCTCATCCTCACTACCCAGTGGTTGCTAAACGGTTCCAATTTGTAGATTCATCCCCTTTTCACTCTTCTTCAGGTCATCCTCTGAATGGTATTCCTAGGTAGGGCTGTGCATTCTAAATCAGGGGTGGGCGACTACAACCCGTGGGCTGCCTAGTTTTGCAAATAAAGTTCAATAGGAACACAACTGTGCTCATTTGTTGTTTTGTGTGGCCTCTTTGGCCTGCACCAGCAGAGTTGAGTAGCTGCATCAGACATGTTGGCCCACAAAGCCTGGCTCTTTCCAGAAAAGGATTGCCTACCCTGTTTTGGATCATCATTCAATAGTAATGGTTCCATTTCCCTCTCCATTCACCACAGATACTTTTAGCATCTCAGAAACTCATTTATTTACCTCATTCATTATTACTTATGATACGTCTTTTTTCCTATTCTACAGAGGGGTTAGCTAGGATACACTTCAAACTAGGAGAGTATAAGCCCTCCCCTAGGGTCTACAATCAGCCAGTTATACTGTGTCTTTCAACTTCAAGTTCTGAGCTTCGACTCGAGAAATTCCTTTTGTTATATCCTAACTTCAAACATGTGGACATTTCATTGCCTTGGTGCCTTATTCCTTGCCACCCTCCTTTCCACACAGCTCTTTGAAATGACAATATGGAAAATAAGGAACTAATGTGAGATGAGGCAGAAAGGTAGGCTGAAGCAAATGTTTAGACAGTCTGAATGCTAATTTTTAAACAAAGAAATGGAGTTTCTGAAATAGTCTCTTGTTCAGACTTATACAGCCGTGAGCTTGGACTATCAAGAGCTGAAGGCCCTCCCCTCTACCTTTCCTAACCTACCACACATTGTCTTGGTAACCTGCCTGTGAGTATATTGTGATTCATTTCATTTCATTAAAAAGAGAGTTCCAAGTCCAATGCAAGAAAGCTAGATCTAAAAAACCAATATGGAGAGACTATCAGATAGTGTCATTCTTGGGGTAAAATAGAGGGAGGGAAAGGTCTTGCAGCATTATTTTTGAAGCTCTTACTAGATTTTCCCCAGCATTCTATTATGCAAAATTTCAAACACGCATACAGAAGATTTAAAAGGATTGTACAGTTAAAACCCACGTACCCATCACATCTATGTTGCTGTATTTGCTTTATTGCATATTTATCTAATAAAATACTTGTGTTGTCATCCATTTTGATCTCATTTGTATCTGACCCATCATAGTGCTGAAAAATAGTTTCTTTTGATTCTTATCTGTACGCATTTTCCAAGTTGGCATGGGTACTATTGCAGCATAACTATGTAAAAGTAGATCTGCTTGGAAATGAGAGTCCCAGTGGAGAAGCCATTTTGTTTCCAAAAGAAAATGGCTGCAGCTCACTATTGTTTACTAGAAATAGTAGGAGAAGGAAAGATGGAAGTCCAGGTCCAGTGTTAACGACTCTTTCCAATAATAGACTGGCCTGCCCTTCATTCACTTCACTGGCTTGGGGGGCAGATGGTTTTCTGAGAGGCTTCCCCTTGGTTCTTTACAACAAAGTCACATCAAAATGCCACTGAGATGATACTTGGCATTAACACAATTCCTTGGAATTTTTGCAAGTGGATTTTTAATTCGGACTACTGTCTAATATTCTTTTCGAACTTTTCTGTTAACAATAGCCATAGAGTTAAGGAGGAACCACTACAAACTCAAATCTTATCATTATCATGAACACAATAATGGTAAATGTTACCTGTTTGTGTATGTCTCCCTCATTTAAACTCAAGGGCAGAGGCCGTATCTTATTCATCTTTGTAAGTCTTTTAGTAATAAATGTTTACATTAATAAAAAATGCATTATTGCATGTAACACCTATCACATAGGCAAAGATTTAAAAATGCTATGCTCGTGTTGGTGGGGTATGTCCAATTTTAGTGTAACCGTTTGTTAGGGGCAGTTTGGCAGTATATGTTAGTGGGCAGAATAAATACTGCATATCTTTTGCCCTAGCAATTTCATTTCTAGGAATATACCCCCAAATATTCTAAATGAATTTAAATATTCTAAAGAAAATCTAGAGAAATATTCTAAGGTATTGTAAAAGACTTAAGTATGGGAATGTTCACAATGTTGGTAGCAGTAAAAAATGGAAAATCTTAACCTTTTCACAAGTAGGAATTTGGATAAATAAATTTTAGTGCATTTGTGTAATAATACAACAAAGGCATTAAACATAAAAATAGTCTAATAGTTTGGTATTTGACAAATAGTCTGGTATTTGACTTTGAAAAATCTACCCAGTATATTAATTGAAAGAAAAGGTAACAGAACAGTTCTATGATTTCATCTCATTTTTGTGAAATAAAAATTCATGTTTGTACGTGCACATAAAAGTAGTTGGAAGAAGATCCCCCAAAAGTGTTAAACTTTTTGGGATTCTGTGAATTTTAGTTTCTATCCTTAACGTATTTCTGGAATTAAAAAAAAAAAAGTGCCTTTATGACTTTCAAAGTTAGACAAACATTGAAACTATTTCCATTTTGAAACGTGTTGACCTGAACAGAAGTGGAATAAATGGGGTGGCGAGGCAGCAGGAAACTGGAGCAGTTTAGTTTGGAAAAGAGCTGGGTGGGGTGGGAGAAGGCAGTGGTGGAAATAAGATTGCTGTCTCCAGAGGAAGGCAGTAAGTACCAACTACTCTGTTCTTGGTTCCTTAGCAGAGGCATTTCACACATCACAGTTTACACTTACCATTTATTGCCCACATCCCTGTACACATTCCTTCCCCACCCCTGTCTCTCTGGGCTTCAATAAGCTAAATGATTACTAGTGGCAACAGCTGCTTGTGGGTATTCTTGCGCTGGTAATGGCTGCTTTACTTTATCCAATAAAGAGATGGCTCAAACTCATCAGGGCTCCTGACCCTGCCCCTCCCTCCCTTCACCCCCCATGTACAGTGGGAGAGCTTTCTGCTTAGACCTCCTGATCACTAGTAGGTTATAAGACATAACTTTCTGCTGCTGGTGGTGGAATAGTTTAGAATGAGCCCTGAGAAACTGCTTTTTGGGTCTGCCTGGGGTTTGAGGGTTGCTTGTATCTCACTGAGTAACAGGAAACCTAGTTGCAGTAGCTGGTGCTGCCAGCATTGGATGATAGTAATTTATTGCCTGGGCTTTGGGCCATCGCTGAATTGCCAGAGTTCTGGGTTGCTTTTCCTGCTAAGCAGCTAGGACCTGAGAAACTTGGAGGTAGTAGACTGCTTTCTTAGAAAGAAAGGACCCTTGGGGATCTTTGGCTTGTCCTTTGTGTCTCAGCTCTGAGTGCCATTCTTCCTAGCGGTTGAGTCTTGGAGGTAGGGGACTAGCCATAGGCCTACTTAGCTCCTTGTAGATATGTTCAGTTCCTTTTTATACATGGGTAAGGTGAGTCCTGGTGGCAGTTGAGATTATAAATGAAAATAAATCACAAGTCTTGGTCCAGAGACCAGAGTTTTGTTACCTACCTCTTCAGTGTGAATCAAATGCGATGTGATGACTACATGGAGGTTTGATTCCATTTTACAGGACTATTTTAGTCAGGAGTATGGAATGGAGGGTCATAACTGCCAGACATAGAAGGTCCCCTAACAGATCAAGTTTACCACCATTCAAAGATAAGGATGCTGAGGTTGAAGGAGGGGAAGGACTTATAGGCAGGCCAGCATAGAACTTTACATCTGAAGGAGGGGAAGGACTTATAGGCAGGCCAGCATAGAACTTTACATCTGAGTTCTAACGCTTTGGTAGAGTTACTCAGTGACTATCTACACAACTTATCTCATTTAAAATGGAGGCAAGAATCCATATTAAATAGTAATTGCAGGCGGTACAACAGCTTTTGCCAGATAAAGAACATGATTGTGACAGTAATAATAATGCTTAGCAAGAGTGAAATGTGACTTGAGTAATGTGGTAATGAGGTAAAAGTCAAACCTTGACTGTTCTGTCTCACATTGTTTCTCCTTCCTCCCAATCCAACAGGTGATAAAAAAATTGCGATTCGAAGCCATGCCACTGCTGAAGAGGGCTGCCCCAGTGAGGTTACTAGACAATTAGGAGAGGCTAAAATCAGCATCTTGCACATGGTTGTGAAACCATTGTGAACTCTTGGTAAGTGCTCAGTGGCTTTTGCTCACTGAACCCCAGTTCTCTTCCATCCTCCTTTCCTTTTGGGACAGCAGACCTGTTGTTTTTTCTTTTTCTTTAGGCTACTCATCTAGCACCCACACACAGCTTTTGAAAATTGCCTTTATAAGGTCATATTATGTTAATAGTAGTGCTTATCACTTGTAAGTACCTTTTCTGTTCCAGACAAGTGCTTTGTACAAATTTGTTACCTCATCTTAACAGTAACTCTGGGAAGTAGGATTTGTTCCTACTTTACTGGTAATAAAAGTGAAGATCAGACAGGTGATATCACCAACGCAACACAGCATTGCAGAGATCTTAACTACCTCTTTATATGAAAAGTCTTAGTCATTGGGACTTCCTGCCTCCTCGTGGGGTTGTTGTCACTGTCTTCTACAACATAGGGTCACATGTGAAGAGTTCATTGTCAAAGGGACACAGGTGGCAAGAGCGATGTGTAGGTCCCTCTAACTTATAGACATGACCACTTTGGATGAACTACAATTTCTCTCCCATTTGTTTATCTTTGTCTTCTCACCTTTTATTATTACCATCATTCTCCTGCATGATGTTTATGTTGCACAATTTCTATAGGTTATGCTTTCTTCTACACCAAACAGAAACATTGCTCATAGTAATACTTTATCTGATGTGTTTCCTTGGCAAGGGAAACAAAAGAAAAGTAAACAAATGGGACTACCGCAAACTAAAAAGTTTTTGCACACCAAAGTAAACCATCAACAAAACGAAAAGGCAACCTATTGAATGGGAGAAGATATTTGCCAATGATACATCCAGTAAGTGGTTAATATCCAAAATGTATAAAGGAAATTATATAACTTAACACCAAAAAGTAAACAATCCAATTATAAAATGGGTAGAGGACCCAAATAGATATTTTTCCAAATAGGACACACAGATGGCCAATAGACTTATGAAAAGATGCTCAATATCACTAATCATCATGGAAATGCAAATAAAAACCACAATGAGATATCAGCTCACTCCTGTCAGAATGGCTAACATCAAAAAATCAACAAACAACAAGTGCTGGCGAGGATGTGGCGAAAAGGGAACCCTTGTGCACTGTTGGTGGGATTGCAAATTGGAGTAGCCACTATGGAAAACAGCATGGAGGTTCCTCAAAAAATTAAAAATAGAACTACTTTATGACCCAGCAATTCCACTTCTGGGTATTGAGCCAAACATAAATCCAAACACTAATTTGAAAAAAATATGTGCACTCCTGGGTTTACTGCAGCACTATTTACAATAGTCAAGATATGGAAACAACCAAAATGCCCATCAATAGATGACTGGGTAAAGAAGAGGTGGTACATATGTACAATGGAATATTATTACTCGGCCGTAAAAAGAGTAGAATCTTACCATCTGTGAGCACCAGCATGGACCTAGAGGGTATTATGCTAAGTGAAATAAGTCAGACAGAGAAAGACAAATACCATATAATCTCACTTATGTGTGGAATCTGAAAAATAAACAAAAATAAAAGGCAAGGTACCTTGATAGTCACAATAAAAATAGCTGCTGTGTAGGACCCACATTCAGCACTCCACAGGAATCATCTCATTTAATTCCCATGACAACCTAATTTATTCAAGGTCACAAAGTTAGGAAGTGGCAGAGGTAAATCTGAATTCTTGTTGTGTCATGCCAAGGTCCATTCACATTACCTCTTAATCATACTAGACTACAACCTTCAAAGGAGGCTTTGATTTTTTTTTTTAAATGTGGTACACAGATGAAGCTATGTGTGAGCAATGGTTGAAAGAATTCAGAGAAAGGATTCAATATGGGCTGATAGAATGATACAGTAGTCAGAGAGGATTTGGGGACAAGGAACAGCTGGATTTTATAGCCCTGGAGAATGGGTAAGGGGATATGATAGATGGTGGAAAGGTCAAGAGCCCAGAGGTGTATGGAGGGCTTGTTATGAAGTATGTAGCTGACATTGATAGCTTTGGCAGGTTCTAGGGACACAGGAATCCAGGTGGATAGTTGGGACTTTGTTCATTGTTAATAGGTTGAATTGTGTCCCCTAAAAGATATGTTGAGGTTCTAATCCCCAGTATTTGTGAATATATTTGGAAATAAGGTCTTTGCAGATGTAATCAAGATGAGGTCATACTTGATTAGGGTGGGTCCTAATCCAACATGACTTGTGTCCTTATATGAGAGGGAAATTTGGACACAGAAATATAGGAAGAAGACCATGTGAAGATGGAGGCAGAGATGGTAGTTTTAAGCTATCTAGTTTGCGAACATTTGTTATGTCAGCCTGTGAAACAATAGAAATACATATACAAATCTGCCTCCAGTTCCTGTCAAAGCTCTCCTAAACCCCTTGTAATTTCCTAAGTGATAAGAGTGCTAGGCGCCTCTTTTGTTCTATTATTTAGTCTTTGACCCCTGGTTGCTGACACAGGACTCCTAAATCCTTTGGAATTTCCTAGGTGATGGGAGCATCTTTTGTTCTAATGAGGCAACTCTTAGTGGGCTCCTGGATTGCTTCTTGATGGGGGCTGATCACCAGAGAGAGCAAGCCATGAGTAGAACTACGAACTTTCAGCCTGATCCCCCATCCTTCCGGAAAGGAAGAGGGACTTGAGACTGAGTTAATGATCAATCCTACCTACACGTTGAAGACTCCATAAACATCCCAAGAGGATGGGGTTCAGAGAGCTTCTGGGTTGCTGAAAACAGAGGTGCTGCACCCAGAGTACATGCAAGTTTCATGCACTCTGCCTCATACCTCACTTTCTGTATCTCTCCACTTGGCTGTTCATCGGTATCCTTTATTATATCTTTTATAATAAACTGCTAAACATAAGCAAACAAACAAAGCATGGTGGCTGGAATGGGCCTGTGGGCTGGAGTTGTGACATTTTACTCTTACAACTTCTGCTTAGTCACTACTTTGTCACAATGGCTTTTCTTCCCTCCCCTCCTAATGTCTTAGAGCACTTTTTCATCTCCAGTCTCTGCTACTGATGACTTGTTTTTGTCCATATTTCACAGTTATCAAGTGTTGTGTCTACTAGCTCGCGGGCCGTGAAGGAATTCATAAGTCAGGTAGAAATATAGAAGAAAGATTTATTAAAGTAAGAGAAGGGTCAGCTGGGCAGAGTCTGCTGGAAACTACTGCAAACTACTGCGTCGAGTCTTTGTTTGGTCTCCAGTTTTATATTTTCTAACCAGGATGTAAATTGCTTCGGCCTGTAGTGGAATTTTCTGTTGAGTTTAGCTTTGTCCGTTGGGGTGGGGAGAAGGAGCAGTTAAGCCGGTTTTCACAACCTTTGCATATGTTATGTAGATTTAAGTTGGAGCCAGGAGTGGATCCCACACAGATGCAAAACGTCTCCCAAGTCACAGGGCCAGCGCTGGGCGGAAGTCAATAGAAACAATGAAACTAGTCTGCATAGTAAATGTATAGGAAGCAGAACCCTTAAGTCCTGGCGGAAAGGAGACAATGAAAAGAAAAAAAAACTTTAAAAAGTCCCAAGCTAAATTGCACTTGTTAAATCAAATTACACCAGAGATCCAAATCTCAAAATAGAAGATATATAGGGCCACCATTACAATCCCCTGTCTTAACATTCCCCCATCTCTGATCTGCAATAAAAAAATCTTTGGAAATTGGGACGAGGGTCCGTCTTCTGTAACTGCTTCAGAGCTGGTCGGGGACGTAGAGCTGTCCCTACCTACAAGAATAAGATTCTGAGAGCACTGGTGACAATAGCCAGATGGGATGGTCTCAGATTTTCTGCCTGATATATCTTGCTTCTACTACGAACTGCCTTCCCCATACTCTGTCTTCCTGCCTTCCTCTACCTCCTAGCGACTGAATACTTGTTTTTTTTCTTATTCATAACTTGAGCATTATGCCCTTGGGTTGGTTTCTTCTAGCTTCTAATGCATCCATTAACAACAGGCTTCTCCATACTTTATGTGAGGGGTTGCAATTGTAAATGCCTGCAGAGTCCCAATCAGGTAAATGTGTAAGATGCTGATATTTTCTTTCTTTCTCTTGAAATGCTGCTTTGGGTTTTCTCTTTTTTTATTTTGATTTTGGCTTTTCTTTCGTTTATCTACTTCTGATAGAGACATTGGAAAAGAGATTTCTCTGCTCTTCAAATAAAAACAAGAGTGTTTGGAATTGCAGTCACCTGGAATGTGCACCAAAGGCTGAAATATTGACAGGATTTCCATCTCTCTACAAGGCACCTGATTAAAAAAAAAAGTTTATTGGGGTGACAATTTTTAGTAAATTTGCATAGATTTCAGGTGTTCAATTCTGTAATACTTCATCTGTATATCACATTGTATAGGAACCAGATTTTTTATTCTTTTAATGCTACAGGCCCACACAGTGTGTTTATAAATGCTTTTACAATCTCATAGTTTCTACTTCATGATTTTGGCGTATTTGTAGTGTTAAGTTTTTTCCATGTGGTATGGGAGTTGGCAGTTTCCCCTGGACAGTATTTAAAACTAGGTCACAATTTTTTTTTAATTAATTTCAGGTGTACAAAACAATATAATAGTTAGACATTTACACCCCTCACAAAGTGATAACCCCTCTCCCCCAATCTACTACCCCTCTGACATCATATAAATCTATTACAATTCCATTGTCTCTATTTCCTATACTGTACTCCACATCCCGTGACTGTGTGTGTATATATACATATATATATACACACACGTATATGTATATATATATAGTTATAATTGACATATAATATTATTCGGCTTTAGGTGTACAGTGCAGTGGTCAAGCATCTACACCATCCATGAAGTGATGTCCCTAATAAGACACGTGCCCATCTGACACCCTACAAAATCTTTACATTATTGATTATATTCCCCAAACTGTCTTTCATTTCCCTGTGGCAATATTGTAGTTACCACTTTATGCTGTGTAATCCCTTGTCCTTCTCCCTCATCTCCACCCAAAACTAGGTCATAGTTTTGAATGGAGTTGTGTAGATTAGAATAGACTACATTAGGAACAAATAAATTAAGATAGAATGTAAATAATAACATACTAGTCTCCATCCAGCTTTGTGAGGTTTTTGTTTCAGCTCTGATTGTGTATATGCGTATCTTTGGTCCAATGTAATTGTATTTCTTACTAGGATGTCCTAAGAGTCCAAATAAAGAAAATTCTATATTTGAATAAAGAAAATTTAAAAATAAACAAAATAAAGTTCTGTTTCCTCTCTGAGGAAAATGGTTTGAGGATTGGAAATGGTTCTAAGACATCTGGGAATATTGGCAATGGGTTTGTGTCATCCGTTAACTTTAACTTCATTAGAAAAATTTGTATATAAGGTATACAATATGATGATTTGATATACATAGTGAAATGATTACTAATGGGGGGAGGAAGAAACTTTCCTCTACCCTCCAGGTTCTTCTGGCTGCTCTAATAATCAAATAGATGTGAGACAGATTAACACGAGAAAAGAAGCAGATTTAATACATACACATGGGAACCCTGCACACTGGAGAGAGTCAGAGACCCCACATGCAGGAGAGGTAGGGAGATAGAAAGGGGAACCTGGGTAGAGAAGACATCCTGAGCTAGGGTTGAGGTAAGATGCCCTGGGGGCTTCAAAGGGTCACTGCAGGATGATGAGAGCAGAGCAGATGGTTAGTGACTACCAGGTTGCCCTGCCCTATAGGTGGGTCAAACACAGATGGTGGCTGATGGCTTATTATGGCTCAGGCCCCTAATTGAAATTCTTCTAGGTAGTTAAAGGGACTCTGGAGCCTGAAGGTAAAATTGCCTTTAGTTCAAAGTAATGTGCATACCACTGATAAGTCAGTTATCTTCTCTCCTACTGTTTTTTTTTTTTTTTTGATGAGAGCACCTGAAATGTACTGTCAGCAAAATTTCAGTAGTCAATCCAGTATTAACTGTACACATGCCTTCCTCACTCATCTTCCTCATAGTATTTGCTTCCTCATGACTGGCTTTACCATTACCCTGTGAGGCTTTTAGCTTCAGCTTTTGCTGCTAATTACGAAGTTCTCATTGTTTCTATTCAAATTCCAACGAGTGAGAATCTAATTAGCTTAGTTCATCTTTTTTTGTGCAGTGCTTTTTAGACTTGTCATAGACTGCTGGCAATATATGCATTGATCCCAGCAACTGCTCAGTGGAGAAGATGTGAAACAAAACCTGGTCACCAAGAGCTGCTCTATTGCTGGGATAGTGGAAAAGGGCGCTGGTCTTTAGAAAGCGGTGGGTGTACTTTTGGTAGGAACCTGACCTGATAGCTTTCGTCCAATGGTTCGCAAAATGTGGTCTAATCCATGTTATTCCATGACTGTTGAAATAGTAGTTGAACTCTCCAGGGTCAGCAGCTCATTGTGAGAAGAGAAACAACTGTCAAATCCTGCTTTCCTCATTTCTTTGAAGTTGCTGTAATATAGCCACAGTTGCCTCAGAGTTTCAACCTAAATGGATGCATGTATGAGTCACAAAGGCAATTGTATAATTAGTGGCTTTGCCACAGCATAAGCTGCACTTCCAAAAAAAACACTTTTCATCCTGTTATGTGGAGGGGATTGTGTGTGATTTTCACTCCAGTCACCCCCTAACAATTCCAGATGTTTCATATTTCTGCTGAGGGTCTGTTTCCTGCAACTATATACCTGTTACAAAGTTCTGTACTAATTTGGCTCTTTGATCTCAAGAAATGAATCACTCATCCTTCCTTATTGATAGGATTTGTCATATGTAAACATACAGAACAATGTGGAAGATAGGGGTTTATTGTTCCTGGGCATCCTTAACCACTGTTCATGCTTCTTTTGCTATTAACTGTGGCTTCCCCAACTTTGATTTCTCTCTCTACCTTCTAGGTTCTGCTCACTTGTCCTCATAGATTGGAGTTCCTTATAAATTTGCCTTCATGAACTCCTTTAGAGAAGAGACTTAAAGTGTCTGTTGCAAGGCTTGGCAAACATTTTCTCTAAAAGTCCAGAGAGTAAATCCTTTCGCCTTGTTGGCCACACAATCGCTGTTGGAACTATTCACTCCGAGAATCAGCCATAGCTAATGAAAGCAAAATCTGTCCACAGCCAGATTTACCCCATCGGCTGTAGTTGCTGACCCCTTGTCTGTTCCCTACTTGTTTATAGTAAAGTTTCTTGTTTATTCTTTCTCAATATTTACTTAGCTACTGTTCTCCAATTCATCATTAACTTGAATTTAAGAATTAATTTGTAAAATTCTGCTTTGTCAAAAAAATTCACTTGGGGATATTATAATAGCATTTGATTTGTAAATTCATTTGCTCAGAATTAAGATGTTTAAAACATTTCTCCCCTCGTAGAGGCATTTATTTGTCTTTTTATATCCTGATAATCATAATTTTCATTATGTGGATCCCAGTATTTCTTATGGTATTTTATGCCATATGTAGCCACAGTTAATTATATATATTTTTTCTATTTTAACGACTGGTTATTTTTCTTACTTTATTTCAAAATGGAAGTGCTATTTTTCCTGGTTTTAAGAAGTACTTTTTATAACCAATTGAGGTAACACAAGGATATAAAGAATACAGTTAAGATAAACTATAATCTCATCATTCAGCTAAAACCACTGTTAAACTTTTTGTGTATAGACTTCTTCAGTGTCTTAGTCTCTTTGATGTTACTGAGCATTATTTTATCTGCTTGTACCACCTGTTCAGAATCTGTGCCAATTAAGCAATTTTATGATTGATTATAATTTGCTTCAGAAAACGAATATGGTCTGCATGTAGGAACAAGTGTTCTGGTTACATTGATGGTACATTTTTTGTAGTAAATTAAGAAATTGGCGTGTTAAAGATTATTTACCTCTCATTATATGTCAGCTATGATGAATGCCCATGTAATTTATCTTTGTACAGTCAACTCATCATTTCCTTACCAACCATAATTTTTAGTCACAGAAGCTGCAGTGAATTCTCTCAGGGCCCTGAGCATGGTTTGTTCCCATGAAAAAGAGCCTAACAAAAGATTAATAGTGTGGACATGTTCTTGGCAACAGGCATGAGCGGAAGTATGCATTTGGAAGTACTAGAGAAGAGAATGTGATAGTAAAAATCAGTGGTTATAGTTAGTAGAAAATCCCCCGTTTTCCAATTGTACGTACAGAATTACTTTATTCAATTTAGAGATAGCAGCATGGGTATGCTTTGTCCTGGTCCTGGGGCATTCAAGTAAAGAGAATTGCATGAAGTATTTATAACTGAAAAATATGAGTGCTTACTGGAACTTGATAGTAACGCCATTAACTGAAAGTAAGATGTCAGATATTTGAACTTAGAATAACAGCTTAATATCTAAAAATAGGTTTTGTATCACTGGGAACAAGTTTAGGAAATAAAGGTAATTTTTCTTTTTTTCGAGAAGCATGCCCTATCCCCCTCCCAAAGACTTGCCTGGTGAGGAAAATGCAGTGTTTTGCCTAAAAATCAGCTTGCCATTTGGTTCTGAGTCAGAAGTAATTACTAAGCTGTGAGTTTATGTTCTATAGATGTAACCTCATTTATTGACAGTTCCAATTCAGTGATTTAAAATGTGACAGTAAGGAGAATTATAACCCAAAACATCTAATAGTTATAATGTAAATATGTGTTATGTTTAATTGCGGTTGTTAAAATGCAATTTGAAACTTGGGGGGGGATAAAGGTTGCCTATATAATTTGTCAGCTCAATATAAAAAAAAACAGATGGTGTGTTGGGCTGCTCACATAGGCGCATAGCAAATTGCAGACTTCCAGAAGGAAATCGGCTCAGGCCTGCTATGTTAATTCTTTCCTGTGTACATTGGTTGCATGTATAATAATAGATAAAAATTAGAGCATTCTATAATTGATCACATTCAGACCCTGGTTTTAAGGAAAGAGGCAGGCCACTTTGATAAAAGAGTGATTTTAAATATGTGACTTGTTATGTTTGGGGCATGTAAAACATTTTGGGAGCCTTTTAGTTTATGTCAAAGTGTGACCTAAGTTTTTTTGTGAAGTATTTTTAACAAAATCTTTTGACACGTGGCTGTCTTTTTTTGCTTCATTTTTTTTCTCTTCATAGTGTTGCAAATAGTTAACTAAGAGAAGTGTGTTAATTTTAAATGTTGGGTGTCATTCCTTCCCCACATATTAATTTGGAAATTGACACTCAAGGAACCATTCTTTCAAAAAACAGTCAAAAGGTATATTAAATTTTTGTTCTACAGTTTCACATAAATTTAATTAGAAAACTGAAAGTTAATTTAAAATAACAGGCCTCTCCATTTGACAAGATTTAAAAGCAGATTTTCCTATCTGGACATAATTCGATTCTGGTAATACTATTTTCCCCTTTTGTCAGAAATTGGAGGAATTGCTGTAACCTCTTTCATGCATTTTCCTGGGAAAGTTAAAAATGTGGAAGTCTATACACCAAAATGCTCACACTGGTTATCTTCTGAGACAGATTTATGTGTTTTGTGTGTTTTGGTTTCTCTGTGTTTGTTTTTTTTAATGAAAATATATCGGAAAAAAGTTAATAATTTAGTTGGTGGATTAATGAAAGATTAATAGTGTTCTGACACCAGTTCTCTGACAGCACCTGGCACTCCTGCAGTTTAATTCAATCCTGTTCCCACAAGTTAAGGGCAAAGTCTTCTGAAGACTGCCCCCCCTTCAGCTACTCTTAAGGCTGCCTGGTAAATTCAGGGGTAATTCCCATTTACTGTCTCAGGTTAATTTGCTAGAACAATTTCCAGAACTTTCTGAAAGGGCTATATTTAGAATTATAGTTTTATTACAAAGGACACAACTCAGGAGCAGCTGAGGAGCATAAATGAAAGAGATACATATAGGATAAGTTCTGGGAGTGTTCTGGATAAGGACCATGCTGACCCATTGGTCTTAGGACATGACACCTTCCTGGCACACCAAAGTGTTCATCCACCAAGAAGCTCCTTGAGCTCTGGGTGTCCAGAGCTTGATTTTATTGGCGTCTTTTGTCATTGGCCACTCAATTAAGTTCAGTCTCCAACCCTTCTCTCCCTGGAGGTCTTTGAGTGGGGCTGAAAGTCTGAACCTTCTAATCATATTCTTGGATTTTCATCCCTTCTTTGGAAACTCTCTAAGAACCTACCTTGAATCATCTAGTTAGCATAAAGTCCGGTGTGGTCAGAAGGGGCTTCCTATGAATTACAGAAGAACACTCCCATTTCAGGCTTTTAGGAGATCTGTGCTACCAAAGGGACAAAGACCAGATTTATTATACATTTTTATATTTGCCTATGGCTTTCTAAGGTTTTTGTTCTAGTTCTTACTTGGTATTTAAAACTTGAGTGCTTCTGAACCGTCACCTCCAGCCGAGGGTATTTTCTCTTGTGATGGCTCCATCCTGATAACCTTATATGTACATATTTATGCAAATTAGCCTGACTTCATGGAAGAAGCCTTTGGAATGAGAATTGTTCCAAAGTGCTCCATTGGCTTCCCAACTAGATAACTGCCTTTTAGACAAAGAGATTACTGGGAGTCAACCTGCCATCAAGTCACCTGTTTTGTCCTAGACGTTTCTTTCCAGGTTCAGCTTTGGACATCCAGGCCCCTCTGCGTTCAGCTCTTCAGCCTCCATTTGACTTCGCATTTCGTGCACTGCAGAGTTAAGTCAGGTGAGGCGTCGTCATGTCCCATGGTCTGCAATGTTGCTGGGAATAGGGCCGTCTTTCCACAAGAGGGAGAATAAGTTATAAACCAGAATGTTTTGTTCAATGGGTTGAATTTTAGAGAAAAGCCATTAATAACATAGGTTTACTGTGCCCAAACTGAACATCTTATGTCCGTGTGCCTATTGAGTTCATTATAATGTAAACATCATGTACATGGTACAGATCAAGTGTGAATTGGAGAGAAAAGTTTAACAAGATCAGAATGATTTTAAGTTGGTTTAAATTTAAAGGCTCAGTTCATGGTCTTTTACATTCCAAGAAAGCTTTGAAATTGTTTGGGATTCAGATAACCCACATATATCAAAGGAAGTTAAGTATTAGATTCCACTGAACTGCAGCTAGCCTCCCACATCAGGGCAGTGCTTTCCTAAACATGTTTGTTTGTTTGTTTAATAGGAAAGAAAACAGCTATGCACAGAGGGAGAGCCGAGCACTGTCTATCCTTCAGAGACACCCCTGTGGCAGGGTAGGAGGAGGGTGGGCTTTGGGTGTCAGACCTGCGACTCCAGTGTTCACCGTGGCCTTTTGGAAAGTCAGGCTTTACTCCTTTTTCAGTAAAAAAAAAAAAAAAAAGAAATCCCTTTGGGATTGAGAATCTTTTCTGTTTATTGGCTCTCAGCCTTGATGTGGTCTTGAAGTTTTGAAATTTCTAGCTCTTAAGTTTCTTCAGGTTTAAGTTAAATGCACTTAAATTCACGTACACATGAACCATTTTAGTTGTAGTGTGCACAAGTACTTACCCCAAGCATGGTGCTGGGGCCAATTTATTACCTGGCAACATGGTCCCAGTTTGTTACCTGGCAACATGGTTCCTGCAACATGGTCTTAAGAATGAATCATGTGGCCCTTGGCGTCTCATTTTACCTCTTCAAAGGTGGTTGTGTGTGCTGGGCTGACTGTCGAAGGCTTCTTGTATTGGGCTCTGGCTTCTGCTCCGTGCCTTGCCTCCCTGCCTGTGTCTGTAAGCTCAGGTGATTCAGCAGAGGGTGAGCAGGGTGAGCCAGAGCCATTTGTAGGTTCCCCCATTATCTTCAGCCTGTGACTTAGGTTAGTCTGTCCGGGAAGTCGCTTTGTTTTCACCCTGGCCCCTGAAGGATGTCAAATATCACAAACTATAATCACTTACATGTGTCCCCTTACAGTACACCCTAAGGTAGCCTTCATCAGAATCTGGAGGTGCCTTCAGATCCAAGGAGCACGGTGATAGGACGAGGCCTCATTTGGCATTATTACACTTTCCCATGGTCACCAACCTGTTGCTGCTTTGGCATAGTGCTTTGAAGAAATCAAGCATCAGTCCAAGAAGAAATTGATCACAGCAGCTGTCTTCACATCAGCACGTCTCCCTGGAAAGGCCCAACCATACCTCTGCCCTCTTAATGCTGGTCCTGCTTGTGTGTATTATGGGGTCAGTGATGGCGTGTGCTCTGGGTGAATTCAAGCACTGGGAGAGGGACTACTTCTGGCTGTCATTTAGAGAAGTAGAAAAGGAGTGGTTTTCTGTAATGTCAGGCTGATAGGGAGCAGCATGGAGGGGAGGTATATACCCTGTAGGAATCTGAACACAGGTTTTTGTCACCAATCAATGCTCAGTATGTTGCAAATAGTTTTGGGACCATCATCTTCATATACAAGTTCCAACTTGAGATGCCTCCATTGTGATATCCAAGTGCCCTCTTCTCCCCTCCCCTGGCTTTTCATGCCCTAGGGGACTCATGGGCCAGCCTGTGCCCTGCCAGTGTGTCCTGAGTATCTACGACTGTGCTCAATTTGGGAGAAGGGTGGGGAATCAGCAGTATTAAGATCTTAAAAGACTTTGTGTATTTCACATGCCTCAAAGAATCTTACTGTCTGGTACATGCAGGACATTGAAGCAACAAATACACATAACTAGAGACATACTAACTTCACTCGAAACACGTAGTTCCCATGCTTTCCACTTGAACTTAAGAGAGGTTAAGTGAACGCAGTAGTGCTGTGTGCATGCTCGAGTTGGGTGGTCTTAAGGAATACCATAGTTGTGTTAGGGCCACAGCGCGTGGTAAATAATGTACTGACAGGATTTTCAGTCAGTGGGATGGTTGCAGACACTGACCTGCAGAATAACTTGGAACAAGTTTGTGATGAAAAGAAAGACTGCTTTCATTGGGAGGAGGACTGAGCCTGATGCAGTTTGTCTGTGGTGCTTGGTAGTGCCCTCAGAAATTGATGAAGGTAACCTTGGTTCATGCCTGCCACGGTGGCCAGTGCCCCTTGTCTTATTTGTCCTTAGCATGAGGTGTGCTTACTGTACTTAGTTTTCAAAGGGGCCTTAAAGCTTCCTTTGCACTTTGATTCACATCTCACCATCAACCACATATTAAAATCACTCAACAAAGGAGAGGTTTGCAAGCTTTAAAAATGACATACTGGAAGAGGTGGGAATAAAACTGGCTTCTGAATCATCCGTTTTAGACTAATGCCACCAAAAAGAAAACCAAGTGGCATTTTAAAGTGAAAAGCATTGCTGTTATGTATGGGCAGCTCACCACAAAATTGTGTGGAAATAAATTCTTTTCACGGTGACCTTGGAGTGTGGGTGGGATTCATGAATACACTTCCCTGCTGGGCTGTTTCAATAATTGGAAGGAGCACAGAAGATTTGTCATCATTGGAAGGTAAGGTCGGTTCACCATTGCTTCCTCCCTACCTTGCATGTCAACTACAAACAGATCTCCCCAGAGTCCATCCTACATGCCATCCACACAAAGGCCCTTCCTAGGGCCTCGGCATATTGTGCAGTGCCCCCATCACACACCCCAGTACAAAGAAGAAATTAGAATGGCAACAATGTTGTAATGTTGTAGGCAGTGAAATTCCTTGATGCCTACTTAGTATCAGTGCCTATCTTCCATGTCTTTACAATCTGAAAAGGCTCTGAGACAATTTTATCACCTGCAGTGCCCTTTGGGAACCATATGTTGGCAATACAATCTCCAGGCACTGGCTTTAAGGACATTTTTCCTGCTAGTGGACAGGAAGGTCTAGTCCCACTAGCACTTTCTGTCTTAGTCAAATGGGGCGCCTCTGAATGCTGCACTTCTCAACTCTCCCCAGGTGGGCTTGGTTGAATTTTCAGAGTGAATTTCTATTAATACTATCATTAGCCGTTACTATTCCTTTCAAGCATTCTGCCTAGGCTATATTACTTACATTTTCATAAAGTCAAGGTTATGCTGACAATTCCCTACATTAATAGTGTGGCTAAGCTTTCTTAGCAGTTTTTGATAAATGTCTTGGGAATGTTGCTTTCTTGAAAGCGTGTTGATGCCATACCCCCTTTTTTTAAACTTTTTTTATTATACACCTTTTTTCATTGTCCATTTGCTGCTCCTAAGTAAGCTCCTGTTGACACTGCCTTATTGTTGTATTAGCGACAGTCAGTGCTGGAGAACTGCTGTCCTAAAGTACATCTTACACATGGTGATCCGTTATTTTTCTAGCTTAAATGTGTTTTCAGACAGGATTTAACACCCAGTTAATTGGCAGCTAAATTCAGCAAATAGATTCTCTGCCGTGCATTCAGTTATGAATATCAATTTCAGTTTCTCTATGGACACATGAGAAGTAAGGACATCTTTCATATGTAACTGCATAACCCTGTCCCTTGGTAATCTGGTGCAGTCTTCTTTTACAAAGTTTAGACCTAGTAAAATTTTAGAATTTTGCCATTCACTAACAAACACATTGCATCTTAAGGGCCTTTGATTCTAGGAACTAAATATTCATACTAACATATACTTACACAGTGATATACCAGTCATTCTTTTTAGGTGCAGTGTTTAATTTTACATAGAAATCCATTAGCTACCGTTGTTTCCCCGAAAAGAAGACCTAGCCAGACATGAGCTCTTAAGAGCTGGTCTTATTTTACTGTAAGATTGGGTCTTAATGTAATGTAGTTAATATAATATAATATATAATATAATATAAATATAATACTGGGTCTTATATTAATTTTTGCTCCAAAAGACGCTTTAGAGCTGATGGTCCGGCTAGGTCTTATTTTCAGGAAAACACGGTAGTTGGGTTGTTTATTTCCATCCAGTGCAAATAGGTAATGCAATCAAGTTGCCCAATTGGCACCCACTTTAAATACCCATTAATTGCAATTTGTAGTGAAATAATGCTATTGGATGTCAGTTTTCTGTGGGAAATTTGACCTTGTAAATGGACACAGATGGTACTGCAAGCCTGGGTAGCTAATACTTCATCATATTTGTGTTAAGTCGTGTTGCTAATGTTATTTAACAGCCATCTGTCATATATTTGTTGGCACTGCCTACCAGCTTGCAAATAAGAGTACAAATTTATGGAGTTCCCTGTCTACTTTGTTGTCCCTTCAAGGGTGTCGTTACCTGCCAATGTCTCAGGCTGTTTTCCAGTTGCATTTCATTAGCATCCCTCAATTCTCTGCCAGCACAATAGGCTTTTGAAAGAAAATTTGCCACAACTGATTTCCATATCTTCAGGAACCTATGTGCTTTTTGGGGGAGTGGTTTTCATCTCAACTTATCCCATTGCCCATCATATCTTTCACAAGACTTACAAATTTGGTGCTTGTTTTGGACAAAAAGACCCATTACCATAGGTCTTCTGTAATACTTCATTTGTCTGTCTTCACAGTGTCATCCTTTAAAATTATTAGCTTGATTTGAAGAAAATTCCTCACAACTTGCAGCTTTGGGAACCAGCAATTCAGTAATGAAGGCATTTGGTGGAGTAACATTTTAACACTAAGTTTGGGGATCTATATGCCATTGACCGTTATCTCTTCATGCTGAATGTGCCGTGCATGCATTGGATTTATTCCCATTGTCATTTGCAAGTAATTTTACAACACTTCTCTATCCCCCATATTAATAGCGAGTATTTATCCTGGCATATTTATAACTTTCAGATCGACACTGTTTCAGAGTTAGGCAATTATTTGTTATTTTTCTGCTAAATTTGTCCACACGGCCTCACTTTTTAGCAGGTGCCAAGTTTCCACTCGAATTTTTGTTCTGAACGACCTTTGAGAGGCAAAAGTATGTATGGGTAAATTTAGTCATAAGTATATGCCGGATTCTGTTAGCCTCAATACTGTCTTATGGCCATTATTTTATTATTAGTTCCACTGCTTATTAAATCTATGGTAATTGCGTGGACTTTTCATAGGTTGTAATGTATCAGGCCTTTCCAGACTTGTCTCTGAACTGCGGACAAATTGGAGCTAATCCACAATGGTATGCTAGCCATTTGGCATATTCACCGTTGCCCTTTGGGAATTCAGGTGCTTTGAAGTTCATGTGAATGTCTGAAACTGGTGCCACCAGCTGTGCTACATTATCAGAAATATTGAGATTGGTAGGAATCTGGCGCCATCTTGTGGACACAAGGTAACCATTATGCAGTACCCAATTTATCCACACGATGGCGACCTTTGCCAAATAATGAGATACCACAACTTACTCCCCTGTTTTCCAGTAGTATTACCATCTGATTCCTCTATGTTGACTCACTAATATATTGTAAGATTGTTGAGCTTCTTTTATTATTAGGCATTCAAATTTTAATGAATACTCGTAGGTTTAGGTATATATTGGTAGTGTGATTTTCTTGTTTATAGCTCACTTTGGTTGTGTGATATGTAGTCTTGCCAATTACTTAGTTCCAACACATGATAAGAGTGGGGTTTTCACTTGTAAAACTGCAGAAAACTAAAAAAAAAAAAAAAACAAAAAAAAAAACTGCAGAAAACTTCATTCAGTTTTTGCAGTTTAGTGGACAAAAAGGAAACAATGGAAACCCAGCGTTACTCAATTTACCCCAAAACACAATGCCTTTTGAATATGTTAAGTTTACCACTCCCATCAGAAACAGGGTCATAATATTACAATCTGATAGTACTAAAGAGCCAAAAATATTTCAGTCTTCATAAAAGCTGTTTATTCGATTCTAACATTGTTAATTTTATCTCCAATTCACTGAGGTTAAGTTGCATTATGTATGTTACACTGGCTATTTTCCTATAAGTTTAGGCGTCTGTCACCAAATTTCTGCAGCATTTGTGACCTTCATTGTCAAAAAGTATTTCAAGGTTCGCCATCTTGTGGACACAATAGTTTTCTTTCTATATCCTGTAGTACTATATTAGTCCACAACACGGTTGCCCTTCTCAAACGACGTGGCATAGCCTGCATCACAAATTTGGTTCTGACAGAATATTAAAATAGTAACCTGAAGACTCTGCTAATGAGCCAAAAATACATTTGAGGAATTACAAGGGCACTTGTTTCATTTCTGGATTTTGTGCAATGACAGGTTCTAGCTCAAAGTTTGTCATTGGTGTTTGTGTGCAGTATAGTTTGTATACAATTTGTTTAATTCAGTATCCCTACTTCTTAGCTTAATCATTCTGATTTATCACTACCAATTTTTAAATTTCACTAGCAAACTAAAAAATATATGGATGATTTCTTTACATCACATACCAAAGATCATGTTTTTCTCCTCAAACCAGTCAATCTCACAGGAAAACATTACTCCATATATGAAAAATGTCTGAGGGAGTAAATTGTTAAAGGCTTAATGTACTATTCCAAAATTTCCAATATTGTTATTTCATATATTTTATCGTACTTTTGTTGCAGTAACATTAGCTGACTTTGGTTAAATATAAGCACGTGCCCTATAAGCTGATATGACATGGTTTTTAGTTATATCCACTTGGCTTGATCCCTTTATCATTATGGAATGTCCTTCTTTGTCTCCTGTTATAGCCTTTGTTTTAAAGTCTATTTTGTCTGCGATAAGTATTGCTAACCCATATATTTTTTTAAGTTTCCATTTTCATGAAATGTCTTCTTCTATCCTTTAGTGTGTGTATTTTGATCTGAAGTGTATCTCTTGTAGGCAGCATATATAAGGGTCTTGTTTTCTTACTCATTCAGCCACCCTATGTCTTTTGATTGGAGCATTTAATCCATTTACATTGAAAGTAATTGTTGATAGATACGTAGTTATTGCCATTTTATTTATATTTTTGATCTTTTCTTTTTAAAGAAGTCTCTTTAACATTTCTTCTACTGGTTTGGTGGTGAGGAACTCCTTTAGCTTTTTCTTGTCTGTCCTTTGATTCTAAATGTTAGCCTTTCTGGGTAGAGTAGTTTTGGTTGTAGGTCCTTGCTTTTCATCACTTTGAGTTATTTCGTGTCACTCTTGGCCTGGAAAGTTTCTGTTGAAAAAATAGCTGATAGTATTATGGGAGCTCCCTTGTAGGTAACTAACTGCTTTTTTCTTCTTGCTTTTAAGATTCTCTCTTTGTCTTTAACCTTTGCCATTTTAATTATGTGTCTTGGTGTGAGCTTCTGTGGGTTCATCTTGTTTGGGACTCTACGCTATCTGGGCTTGAATATCCATTTTCTTCACCAGGTTAGGGAAGTTTGCTGTCATTATTTCCTCAAATAGGTTTTTAATCCCTCACTCTCTCTTCTGGTACCCCTGTGATGTGAATATTGTTATGCTTGATGTTGTCCCAGAGGCCCCTTCAACTCTCCTCATTTTTTAAAATTCTTTTTCTTTTTACTGTTCCAATGGCTATCTTATCTTCCAAATTGCTGATTTGATCCCCTGCTTCATCTAATCTGCTGTTGATTCCTTTTAGTGTATCCTTCATATCTGACTGGTTCTTTTTTATGGTTTGTACGTCTTTTTATTCTTACTATCTCTTTGTTGAAGTTCTCCCTGAGATCACTGAGCATCTTTATAACCAGTGTTTTGAACTCTATCTGGTAGATTGCTCTTCTCTGTTTCATTTAGTTCTTTTCCTGGAGTTCTGTCCTGTTCTTTTTTATTTTATTTGGGACACGTTTCTTTGTCTTCCCATTTTGCCTGCCTACCTGTGTTTATTTCTATGTATTAGGTAGATCTGCTGTGTCTCCCAGTCTTGGCAGTTTGGTCTTACGTAGTAGGTGCCCTATGGCGCCCAGTGATGCAGTCTCCCTGGTCACCTGAGCTAGGTGCTCCAGGTGTGTTTGTTGTGTGTGCCTTCTTGTTGTTGACCCTTAATTGCTATTGGCATGTCAGTGGTGGTCACCAGATTAATGCAGACTTAGATTTGGTGCTGGTGAGCCTGGGGCTACTCAGTAAAAGGCACAGAGCATGCTGAGGCCAGCTGCCACCTGCCTGGGGCCCATGGACCCCCGAGAGTTGTCCAAGAAAGACCGCAACATGGGCCAACACAGGCTGCTCACTGCCAAAAGCTCAGATTTTTCTTCTTGAGTCATGTTTGATTGGTTGTCTTTCTAAGAATGTGTCTATTTCATCTAAGATATCTAATTGGCATACACTCTTTGATAATATTCCCTTGTGATTCTTTTTGTTCCTGTAAGATAATAATGTCCCATCTTATTCCTGATCATATTTTGAGTTTTCTCTTTAATGGTCAGTCTAGCTACAGATTTATCTTTTTTTTCATTGTTTCAAAGAACCAAATTTATTTTCCTTGATTATCTCTATTTCTTTCATTATTTTCATTCCAACTTGTATTATTTCCTTCTTCCTGATTTATTTGGGTTTAGTTTGAACCTTTTTCTAATTTCTTAAGGTAGTTTGCTCATTTGAGATCTTAATTTTTAATGTAGGTAATTATAGCTACAATTTTCCCTCTAGGGTCTGTTTTTGTTGTATCTCCTAAATTTTCTATGTTCTGTTTACATTTTCTTTCAAAGTATTTTCTAATTCTCTTTGATTTCTTCCTTGACCCATTGGTTATTTAAGAATCTGGTGCTTTATTGTTAGATGAATGTTTACAATTCTTGTATTTTCCTGATGGATCCTCTGATTAAAATATCTTTTTTTTTTTTGTCTCTAGTAACAATCTTTTCTTAATTCTACTTTTTATTGGTATAGCTACTATAGCTGTCTTTTGATTACTGTTTTGACTGGTATATCTTTTTCTAAACTTTTACTTGCAACCTGTTTGTGCCTTTGAATCTAAAATGTGTGTCTTATCTTATAGATAGCCTATAGATGGATTGTTTTTTTAAAATGTTTTGTCAAACTCTTCCTTTTGATTGGATTTAAAAATTGTTTTGTTTAATGTAATTACTGGTAAGGTAGGACTGGTGTCTGTTTTCCTATTTGTTTTCCATGTGTCTTACATCTTTTTGTTTCTCTGTTCCTCTATTACTGCCTTCCTTTGTGGTAAATATTTTTGTTCCATTTTAATTCCATTTTTTTTTATTATATTTTTTGAGCTATTTTTTTCATGCTTGCTTCTATTTCAATAACATCTTACCTTAAAATAATTGACTTCAAATTAATGCCAACTTAATTTCAGTTGTGTTCAAAATTTGCTTCATTATATCATTGTTCCCCTTTTGGGCTATTATTATGCAAATTACATCTGTATACAATATAAACATATCAACACAGTTTTCTAGTTATTCCTTTATGCTCTTGTATTTAAGTCAGAAATAAGAAGAAAGTGATACGAATAAAAGTAGAATTTTTGTCTTTTATATTTATTTATGCAGTTACTTTTAGTTTCATGTACATATGAGTTTCTGTTTGGCGTCCTTTCATTTCTGCCTAAAGAACTCCGTTTTTTATCTCTTATAGGACATGTCTACTAGTACTGAATTCTTTTGATTTTTTTGTTTATCTGGAATGTCATAATTTGTCCTTCATTTATCAAGGATATTTTTGCTGGACACAGAATTCTCAGTTAACGTTTTTTTTCTTCAGTAGTTTGAGTATGTTATATCACTATTTTTTGGTCTCTATGGTTTATGACGAGAAGTCAGTTTTAACTTATTGAGGATCCATTGAACATGGTAAGTTGTTTTTCTCTTGCTGCATTCAAGATTCTGATGTCAACTGAACAATTAGACTATCATGAGTCTAGATTTGAATTTCTTTGAGTTTATCCTTTTTGGCATATATTGATCTTCTTGCATGTATAGATTTAATATTTTTTCATCAAATTTGGCAAGTTTTTGGCCATTATTCACGTATTTTTGCTATCCCCTTCTCCTCTCCTTTGTTACCTTTACTAAGAGTAAGTCTTTTTCATTATCTTATAATAAGAGAACTTAAGGCTATATATAGTATTGGCTGAATCTCATAAGTAGTGTTCTTGTTTTGTTGTGCACTAAAAATGTTTACTATGTAATTTACATTTTATTATATAAATTAGTATATGTTACATTTTATTATAATTTATGTTATTTTATTGACCCAATAGTTATTTACTGTGAGGACCTCTGGTTTGAACTACTTTTTCTTTTTAAAAAAATGGTTTTACTATATTATGATTAGACAATGTGGCTGCTGTCATTTCCCACATGCCTAGTTTTTAGTAACAACTTTATCTAGTAAGGGAAATCCCTCATTCTTATTTTTTTTTTTAATATCTCTATTTTCATGTACTTATTCTTCCAGGAGACCTTTAGAAACTTGTGAAGTTTTCAGTACAAATACCACTGGAATTGCAATTGGAATGGCATTGAATGTATAGGTTAACTTTTGGAGAGCTATCGTCTTTGTACTCTTCTCATACATGGTATGTTTCTCCTTTTATTCAGGATTTCAGTATTGTTTGTGTGTATCTATTCCACTGATTATCTTTAATATTTATTTCCTCTTTTCTGAAAGAATCAGGCAAATCTCTTAGGAACTGAGATTCTGGTGGGAAAAGTACAGATGTTATCTACATAGACTAGACTCTTCATATGATGTTACCATTTCTCCCACATGACCCTAGGAGCCTGCACTATTTAGAATGTTCTAGATCCCTATTTTTTGTAACTACAGAGGTGATAGCAAATAGGGAATTTATGTAGTAAGCCATTTGTTTTTACTGCTGTCAGCATCCCTTTGACCCTTCCCTTTCCCATTTAGAAGTGTTTCCTCCATCTTGCAAGCTTCTAGGGACTCAGTGCTGACTTTTTACAAGATATGTATCCATTGAAGACCTTCAAACCATCTAATATAGAGCTAACTGGTTGTATTCTCACTACAAATGTTTAGAATCAGAGAGGTAAGAATGCTGTTCCACCTGTTGGTTTTGTTTCAATTTTAAGATCAGCTCACTAAAAGGGGGCTAGAGGAGAACATCCAGGATACAGAGAGTGATTTGGACTTAAGAGTCCATGAGAAGGGCTAGCCCAGTGGCACAGGCCGTTAGAGCTCCATGTTCCTAACTCCGAAGGCTGCCAGTTTGATTCCCACATGGGCCAGTGGGCTCTCAACCACAAGGTTGCCAATTCAGTTCCTCGAATCCCGCAAGGGATGGTAGGCAGCGCCCCCTGCAACTAAGATTGAACACGGCACCTTGAGCTGAGCTGCCACTGAGCTCCCCAATGGCTCAGTTGGTTGGAGCGTGTCCTCTCAACCACAAGGTTGCCGGTTCGACTCCTGCAAGGGATGGTGGGCAGCATCCCCTGCAACTAGCAACGGCAACTGGACCTGGAGCTGAGCTGCATCCTCCACAACTAAGACTGAAATGACAACAACTTGAAGCTGAACGGCACCCTCCACAACTAAGATTGAAAGGACAACAACTTGACTTGGAAAAAAAGTCCTGAAAGTACACACAGTTCCCCAATAAAGTCCTGTGCCCCTTCCCCAATAAAATCTTAAAAAAAAAAAAAAAGTCTATGCAAAGCATCATAGGAGCTGTTTAGATTGTGGGAGACAACTCCTCAAAAATAGAGGGTTTGATGGTCTTTTCAGATTGATTATGAAGTCAGGAATGGTTGGTTTTTGCTTTTGAAAGCAGTTGTAGTTAATGGAGAAACAAATTTAAGAACTGCCCAAAGATGAAAATACTCTTGGAAGTGATACCTAGCGGCATGTGTGACCACTTGGGATGGAATTTGAGAATCTCCCTGCATAGAGTGAGAGGTTGGATTACAGGCACTTAAAGTCACATTTATTCTTGAGATTTTGACTGTCTGAGTCAGGGAAAATGATTCAATACACCCTCCATGTTTTACTGATGAGGAAACTGAGTACCAGAATTAAAACTCAGAATATTTTGTAGGCATTCTTAGATTTGTATTGGGAGGAGGTGAAGACCAGACTGGATGATTTCATGGGGTACAGAAGGGTTGTGTTGCTTTTATCCATCCTTTAGTATACTCTTGGTTGCCAGCTCATCACATTAGATTAAGTGGCATTTTAACAAACATTGATCAAAAACACTAAAGGTTTAAGGAGGAAATTTAAAGCTTTCGTAGCAGGTTGTAGAAGATATTTTGAGTCATGAGGTCCTTCTGGGTTGCCTTGAAAGCATTTATTTTCTGCTCGAGGTTCAAGGGTTATCGGGGAAGCAGGCCACCAGAACATGAATTATATTGTAAGCTTGCAATCAGTTTAGTGTGGATGGGAATGAGGTCTCCATCCTTGCCCACAACTCTGGGAGCCACTATTCACTCATGGTTCTGTGACATAGGCTCAGAGTGATGGCTCTCTTGGTTATGGTTGTAGATGTAGAATCTCAAGGATAGAAGGATCTTAAAAAGTCTTATATTCAAAACAGCTTATTTTAATTTGATCCTAATTCCTTTTATAACATACCCAACAGATGGTCTTTTAGCCTCTAAATAACTGCACTTAGTGATGGGGGAACTCTTTTATGAGTCAACTTGTCTCTTCTTTCAAGACCTCTTTATAGTATTGAGCTGAAGTATGTTTTTCTTCAGCTTCAGGTCATTCAGCATTATTTGTATTGTGCCCCAACTCAAGAATATTGCTTTATTGTTCTCTCTCCTGCATCTTCAGCTTCTTCTCTCTGCTGCCTTTTGAGCTGCCAGGCACTGTGCTGGGTGATGGGGATACAGAGACGAACTAGATACAGTCCCTGCCCTCAAGGACTTCTCAGTTTAATGAGAGAGTTCGATATGTACAACAGTATGGTATGCTCTACAATGGAGGTATGTATAAGGTACTAATGGGGTTCAGAAGAGAAATCATTTGACTGAGTCTGGAGATGCTAGAGATTGGAGGAATTAGTGCTTAAGTTCATTCTTAAAAGAAGTAAAGGTTGACTGGGCAGAAAACAGATGGAAGGACATTCTAACCAAAGGCATGGACACTGGAAATAGAATAATGAATTGGTTGAACTACAAGTGGTTCATGAAATTAGGTTGGAAATGTAGGCTGAGAATAGATTCTTAGATAGTATGCCATGAAATTTAGATTTCATTTTGAGTGTTTTAAGAAGGGGAAGCTTTCGATAGTCACTCTGGCAGTAGTATGGAGTATGTTCTGGAAGATTTTCAAATCTGGACAGGGAGATCAGTTAGGAGGAAACTATAGTTAGGTGATAAATGATCTAAGTCCACAAGAAATGGGAGTGGAGAAGGGATAACTTCTTAAATAAGATTATAAAAACATAGACATAATAGAACATGGGAAAATTAAGGTGGTGAAGAGTGGGGGAAAAATCAAGGCTTTCAGACTTTGGCAAATGTGCACCCTCCTACTGTCAGCCCTGGTCTTGATGGAAGATCCTCTGATGTTTTTTAGATGAGTGTTGCTGTGACCAGGGCTTGGCTGTACAGATTTTGTAAGTTTCATTCTCAGGAAAACATCTGAACAGCTGCAGGGCTCTTATAGTATTACTAAGTTCTATCTGAAATCCACTCAGGGAAGAAATGGCCTTACTTATTATTGTGTCGATAGCTTTATTTTGCTTGGGGATTTAAAAATGTTCATGGCTACAACTCCAAGTAAAAAATACGTTCAATAATTGAAAACCTAAATATGTCCAGTGTTTTTCTCTTTTCTCAAAGCCATATAAACACAGTGTTCTTTGGGAAAGTCTGCACTTAAGGCTCAGAGCAGTGACCCTGGGGATTCAGAGAATGGCTTTCTGTGACTAGAATGATTAATGGTAGATTATATTTAAGTAGGCATTATGCATTTTCAGTGGACCTTATGTAACTAGCCATCCTGAAGGGGAATAGTAAGAAGAAGGGCTGGGAGACAAAGTCTTGAGCAGGAAGGCAAAGCAGCACAGTGAGAATTTGGGCCTTGGGACTAGATAGCCTGGGCTCCAATCTGCTCTGACATGTTTTCACCTCGAATGCAAAATAGGGATAATAATACCTTTTTGCAGTGATTTCAGTGAAGGGGGGGATGGTAAAGATATAATGAGACTATTTATGTAAATTGCTTAGAACAGGTCTGGAATATGCTGCTGATAATGATGTTGACTATGACAAGGATCAAAGCAGACAGTTAACTAGAGGGTGCTTGTACTTGACATTGTCAAATAGGTTGGGAAACCAGATGAATTTTGTCCATGCCCTGATCGCTAATGTATTGCCTTTGTTCTTATTTCCAAGTAGAAAGCTGTTGAAAAGTTGTGTAACATCTGAATAGGGGTTCTCTTAAAAACATAGACAAATGTTTTGGAAATGGTCGAAACTGGATTTGAAACGTGACTCAACTGCTTACTAGCCATGTGATCTAAGGTGTTACTTAACCTCATTGAACTTCAGTTTCTACATTTAATACAATAACTAATCTGCAGGGTTTCCATGAGTATATTTGTAAAGTGTATGCCATAAGCACTCTATACATTATAGCTATTATTGTTAGTTCTTGGACACTCACCGCGTGACAGAAACAACAGCAGGCCCTGGTGGCTGGGAGGACTTCATGGATCCAACAGCAGCCTGGAGTTGTGCTCTTCTGAAGAAATCCTACTCGGATGGATATAATACAACCTGCTAAGTGTCGTAGCACTTAGCAGGTTGTATTATCATTGTCCGTGTCTATGGCTCTCGTCTACCAGACTCCAAATTCCTTACGTGCAAGGACAATGCCTTATTCATCTTTGTATTCGCAGTGCCTAATCCAGTGCACATTGTAGGTCTCATTAAATGTTTGTTGAATGAAAAAATGAATCATCAACAGACATTAATTGGGCGCCTGCTCTGTGATCTCCATGGGCTGAACTTCTCCCTGCCAGTTGCCTACAACGTCCAAGCTGTCTTCAATGTGCTTTCTCCTGAAGCTTACTTCTGTCTTCTAATTCTTTTTGGAGGATTTTTCTGTGTAGTGCAAAGATAGCAAATATATTTCATCTCAAGGACCATCTCTAATTGATTGATAGTGTTTTCTAAAAAGGTTCTGAAGCCAGGTCTCAGCTCAGTGTGAACAGGGGTTATAACTAATTAGTGATGTTTGCTGAGGGTGGGGGAAGAGGGAGCAGTAATACAAGTGCCACATACATGTCATTTAATATTGTGTTTTCCGTAAAATACTCTTGTTTCTATGCCTGCGTTTTCGTCATGGCTATTTGCAAGGTGTTCCTTGTGTAGGACCAGAGTGATCGCTGATCAGCAACTTCATCCTCAGTCTGGAATTTGCTCCTGTGGCTGGTATTCACAATTTCCCCCTTGCAGCTTTACCTCAGCCATCCCCTTACCTACACTGACAGGTATGCCTCCACTTTCTGTTCAGCACTCAACAGGTTTATATTTCCGCTGTTTTCTTCCTTCGTGTGATTAAGTCATTATTGCTCCATGAGAAGCCTGCTTTCTGTTAGAAGATAGGACAACTAGAATACAAGTTAAACCATTCTGCCAGGGCCCTACAGTGAGTCATCTAACCTGTGTTAATAAGGGAGAAAATTGAATGTGGTTGCAGGCAGGGGCAGGAAGAACCGAGAAGGTAGCCATTGTACATGTGAGACAGAGAGGTGGTAACAGATGGAATAAGATCCTGAAAGATGATGCAGGGAGGTGGGAGGGTGAAAGACCTATGGCTCTAGAATGTGGCTGGAGGATTAGCCTTAGGTGAAAGGAACTACCTGTTCACTGGAGCATAGAGACAGGGATAGGAAGGACACCTAACAAGGGTGTTGAAGATTTCTAATTGTAGAGGTAAATGATGGAGAGCAAGATGAGCAGTGACAGGACTGTGGAGGCAAACTAGAGTTTCTAAGGAAGATCAAAAATGTCTGGCCTAAAGGCTGAGTGAGGCCATTAACAGGAGAGCTTCTATTATATCAAAGTGAGGAACTAGTTTCAAACTTGCATAGAAACTCAGGAACATATAAAGTGTTCTTGGGCCATGGTCACAGGCAACATTTGGTTGCCTAGGACTGACCTTGACTGATTGAAGAGTACACAGTTAGCAAGAGGATTTAACACAGAAATGGATTTGAGAATCCAGACTACATGGAAGGACATTAGATCAGAAGTGAGCTCAGAGTCTGTGAACAAAGAGGGGCCTAGTGTGATCAAGATAGTTGTTGACTAGTTGGAAAACTGGAATGATAGGACCTGGAATCACACAGTAGATTTTGTAATGTTAAGATTTCACAACTGGAGTAGTCATGATACCTGTGAAGCAGCTAGGACATCAAATGGTCACTTATATGGATATTTAAGTGACCCAGGGTTACAGTAAAAGCTCGGCTGGGGTGAACACTGTGGGCCCGATACAAGAGGCTTCAGTGAGTGAGAAATGATGTGGAGGTTGGCATTGGGGTAGGAGTATGAGCCTTGGAAGAGTGGCAGGGATTACTAGAAGATACAGACCAGTTTGCACATTGCACTGAGGTTTTGGCCAGCAGAATGAATGCCAGAGAAAATGATCCATAATGAGTGCCTTATGCCGGCATCTTGCTATATGCTATCCATTTACCCATTTTGGGTCTGTCACCTTTTAGATGTGACGGTGAGCAGCAATCCCAGGGGAGGACAGCTAGGGGAGCCACTGGCCGTAGCACTGATGGAGTCCTGTGGATATCTCCTAACTCTTTGAAAGAGCAGCAGACTGGTCAGCTTGAAGTGGCATAAAGATTTAGGATTAAATTTTTTCCTTGACCTAAATTCATTGAATGGTACAAGCTTTTGTTGGCTGCGCTCCATAATGTACTTTAGCCTCTGAGTCTCTAAATTGAGGTATGAGCTAATACTGTCTTTCAAAAAATCCAGGCATGGAACTTTAAAAACACATATTGAGTAACTACAACAAGACACAGAGTCCTATTATCTAATTGAGCTTTAAAGATGAAGGGATCCATCCAGTTTAACCCCTACTGTAGCTGTTCCTGCACTGTTGGGAAGGAGGCCTAGAAATTGATGCAGAGGGATGACCCTTAGGACTTGGAAGGTAAAGATTAGAAGAGTGTCTGTGAACCCTCTGACACTGCATACAGTCAATTTTGTTGTTATGATCTTCAAATGAACCAATATTCCAGGAAAGGTTTGGAGGCACTGTGTTTGAGTGGCCAGGACTTCAGACAGCCTACCCCCTCCTGTGGGGGCTGCTTTATATTTATTCCTTAGGAGGAGCTGCTGGAAGACTTCATGTGAGAGAAGAAAAGGAAAGAAGCAGAGGATAATTACAGTCTCTTTTCATCTGAGCTTCACAAAGCATGATTCAACAGAGGGATCACTCTCCAGACCACAGGTTGCTCTTTTCAACTGCATGCTTAGCCCTCTTGAATCCTTTTCTTTTCAGAAGTTGTACTGTATGTGTCCATGAACTGTTACTTCTCATAATGAGCAACCTATGTTTACAGCAAACAAAACCAAAAACAAAACCCCTAAATTCTGGCATAATACTTGTCCTGTTAGGCCTCCAGTAGTTAAAAATTGCTGGGTCCCCAGTGCTGGTATATAGGCTACCAGAGGAGTTTAGATTTCAGCAACAAAACACCCCAGCTTCATGGAAGGAAGGCAGTCAATTGACTTGAAAGTAATTTGTCAGTTATCTGCAGTTGGGGGAACATTCATGTTAATCAGCCTGTTACCCACTACCACCTGATGTCATGGCAGCCACTCCTGGAGAGGCTGTAGTCAAGGCCAGCAACTCTGTCAACTAATTATGAAATACCAGGAGGGCTTGCCTCTACTCATGGACCCCTTCTGACTTGGTCATCAGAGGTTAAGACCTGTGTTAGACATATGATATGTAATTACAGAAATCTTATGGGTTATTAGTAAGCAGTATTAGGAGTCCTGGTTACATTTTGTCTCTTTGGGGGATGGGCAGGATAGGGCATGGGGGAAGTGAGTGGAAAGCCTTGTGCCTCTCAGATGTTCCCAGTGATTACTTAGCTGACCCTCAGTTACACCTCATTTCTTCAGATCCCTTCTAATACACGCCTTGCCTTGCTCTTACTAACCACTTCTCATTCTCTGCCCCACTCTGATGGCTTTCTCCAGGTGTTATTTTCCCTTTTCCTTCCCCAGGGTATCTGTAATAGCCCCTACTTGGGAACAGCCTTATTGTGAATGAGTGTATGACGCCTCAGTGAGTGTTGGGAGTGAAACCCATGCTTCTCTCTGGAGAGAGGAATGGAGGGCAGAGAAGGAGAGGGAGGCTATGAAATCCCATAATGGAGCAACAAGTGTTTTGACTGTTTACTGGGTATTGGACCTAGAAGCCTTCATGAGGAAGCAGACCTGAGATCTGATGTTTGTGAGTGAAGTCCTTACTGCCCCTAGGATGGCAGGAAGCAGGGAAGAAAAGTGTGTGTGGGGGGGTGTCACAGAATTCTTTACTTCAGTGCAGGAGCACTGAGACTCACTCCACAAACCTGTGGTTTTTGAAGGTGGATTGAAGGTAAATTGTTGCACTTGTGTCACTACTTGTAGAATCATTGTCAACACTCTTCTCAGGTAGGGCTGCTTTTGTGGGGGTCTCTGTTGACCCTTATGGAGAATCGACCCAGAACAAGGTTTGCAATTTAGACCTCTGGTTCAGTCACAGAGTATTAAAGGAGTTTTTTTTTGTTTGTTTGTTCGTTTGTTTTTTTAAACAGAATAGATGAGCCAGAGGCAGTGGGTAGAATGGCTCCAGGCAACCCCAGTCATCAGATACAGCATAAGGAAACCATATAATGAAAGGTCAATCCTTGGACCTACTGTCATTCTCCAGAGCATGATGGAATAAAGAGCTGCTTTGCAGAAGGGTTGGAAAAGATCCTTTCACAGAAGAGATTTAGACGAGGTGAAATTTCCAGCTATGTAAGATGGGCTTTTAAAGACATCTGTTTCCTACATGGGTCATGGAGATGGACCCCAGTGTCAGCCTGGGGCTGACTAGGCCAGTTTAACTTGGTTTCATGCTCTTGGAGAGATTGCTGCCACTCTGTCTCCCTTTGGCAGGTGTTCATCTGCAGTGAGTCCTGAAGGAGCAAGAGGACAAGCAGCCAGGGACAACACTGTGGCCTTCTGAGTGAAGACAGCAACTGAAAAGATAATGCAATGGACTAGAGTGAAGACAACGAGCTGCCAATGAGCTGCCGCTGACATGCCGAGGGGCAGCCGGATGGCTCAGTTGGTTAGAGCACAAGCTCTCAACAAGGTTGCTGGTTTGACTCCCACAAAGGATGGTGGGCTGCGCCCCCAGCAACTAGATTGATAACGGCAACTGGACTTGGAACTGCGATGTGCCCTCCACTAGACTGAAGGAAAATGACTTGACTAAAGGACAACAACTTGACTTAGAGCTGATGGGTCCTGGGAAAAAACACACTGTTCCCCAATAAAGTCCTGGGAGTACACACTGTTCCCCAATAAAGTCCTGTTCCCTTTCCCCAATAAAATCTTTAAAAAATAAATAAATAAAATTACAACTAAATTATAGAACAATCAACCAGGAGATCCATCTGAAGTCTGGTTGAACAGAACTCCAGTAACTAAGGATATAAAGAAGCCACATCAAGACTGATAGAAGGGCTGGACGTGAAACAGGCCTGTTCCACACCTGCATGTGGTGGTTGAGAATCAGGAGGGATATCCAGCTGTGGAGGTCGTACCTGAGGAGTGAGGGGTCCAGCCCCACACAAGGCTCCCCAGCCCAGGGCATCAGTGGTTGAAGAAGAATCCCTAGAACATCTGGCTGTGAAAACCAGTGGGGGGATTAGTCCACCTGGGTGAGACAGAGGGCTGCTGGAAATCCAGGCGTCCTCTTAAAGGGCCTGCATAGACTCACTGAACAATTAGAAAATTAATAATTGATCTAAACAACACTAGAATCAACTTGTCATAACTGACATTTGTACAACACTGTATCCAACAGCAGCAGAATTTATATTCCTTGCAATTGCACATGGAATGTTCACCAAGGTAAAACTATATTCTAATTCATGAACTAAACTAACAGGTTGGCTTCTTCACTTAGCAATATAAATTTAAATTTTCTCCATGTCTCTTCATGGCTTGATAGCTCATTTCTCTTTTTTTTTAATTTTTTTTATTGGGGAATATTGGGGAACAGTGTGTTTTTCCCAGGGCCCATCAGCTCCAAGTCGTTGTCCTTTAATCTTGTTGTGGAGGGCGCAGCTCAGCTCCAACTCCAGTTGCCATTTTCAATCTTAGTTGCTGGGGGCACAGCCCACCATCCCATACGGGAATTGAACCAACAACCTTGTTGTTGAGAGATCGCGCTCTAACCAACTGAGCAATCTGGCCTCCCCCTCATTTCTTTTTATCCCCCAATAATGTTTCATTTTATGGATGAACCCAATTTATCCATTCAACTATTAAAGGACATCTTGGTTGCTTCAAATATGGGGCAATTATATAAATAAAACTACTATAAACATTCATGTGAAGGTTTTTGTGTAATCTTAAGTTTTCACTCATTTGGATAAATACCTAGAAGTGTGATTGCTGGATGGTATGGTAAATTTGTTTAGTTTTGTAAGAAATTGCCAAACTGTCTTCCAGAAACGAGTACCATTTTGCATTCCCACCAGCAGTGAGTGAGCTCCACATTCTTGTCAGCATCTGTATTATTAATATTTAGGATTTTAGCCATTCTAACAGTTGCGTAGTGGTATCTTGTTTTAATCTGCAATTTCTTAATGATATATGAGGTTGAGTATCTTTTCATATACTTATTTCCCATATGTATATCTTCTTTGGTGAGATGTCTGTTCGAATTTTTGCCCATTTAAAAAAATCAGGTTATTGATTTTCTTATTATTGAGTTTTAAGAGTTCTTTGTGTATTCTGGATAACAATCATTTATTGGGTATATCTTTTGGAAATATTGTCTCCCAGTCTGTGGCTTATTTTCTCATTGTCTTGATAGTGTCTTTTGCAGAGCAGAACTTTTTATTTTAATGAAGTCCAATTTATCACTTCTTTCTCTCATGGGTCATGCTTTTGGTGTTGCATCTAAAAAGCCATTGTCAAACCCAAGGTCATCTAGGTTTTCAATGTTATATTCTAGAAGTTTTACAGTTTTGCATTTTACATGTAGGTCTATGATCCATTTTAAGTACATTTTTTTGAAGCATGTAAGGTCTGTGTACATCTCCCAATCAAAGCTGGTGAGTATAGCCAAGAGTATAAGGACTCCTTTTCTTTACCCAGTCCCTACTAATAAGATGGAGATTCCACTTCAGGTGTGGAGGGCCTAGAATACTGGAACCCTGACTTCTCCCCCTTGCCCCAGCTTTCTCGTGGGGCAGAGGTTCCACACTGGGAGAGAAAGAGCATAGAATTCAAGAGACTACCACTCCAGCCAGTATCCATAGTAGTTTTTCAGAGTTTTCCCAGGGGTCCATGCAGTCCACAAGAAAAGTTGAGCTCCAAAGCTCAACCGAAAAAGAAAATGACTATTTGAAACAGAATGTGGAAAGTTCAAGTCTAAGGGCATTCTTAAAATCATTAGTTCCTCTCAATTAACAGCGAGAGACCAGCTAGTTTACCAGAGAGAACCAGGGAAAGATATAGCTAAGAAAAGCCCTCCTGGGAGTAGAACCAACCACAACGACTGGCTTCAAAAACTATCATGAATTTCATTGGATCAGGACTGCTTAGCAATTTATGCCTCACAGCATTGTTCAAAACGTTAGAGTAGTCAGCTGGTAATTAGTAGAGCCTAATAGGTGGAATATAATAATATATGAAGCAGACAGCTTACAAGAGTTCAGACAGTGAAAGAGAATACTGCTAAAATCTCAGATCCCAAGGTGACTATGCACATGCTCAAGGCTTCACAGTGCAAGGTAAGAGTCTTCACTAGAACATCCTAGCCATGAAACAAATAACGAAAACCAAGAGAACAACAATAAAAACAAGTCTTGTAGAGGGATAGATTACAATCCAGGGTTTAACATATTACATAAAATCTATAAAAGATATAAAGACAATGTCTCATCAAATAGAGAATATCAGTAAAGATACAGAAGTTATTTAAAAATAACCAAATGGAAGATTAGTACTTTAAAAGTAAATAACTGAGATAAAAAGTTCATTAGCAGGGCTCAACAGATTTCAAGTGGCAGAAGAAAGAATCCATGAACTCAAAGATAGGTCAATAGTGCTTATATAATCAAAGAACAACGAGAAAACAGAATAAAGGAAAATGAAGAGAGCCTTAGGGAAATGTGGGAAAACTTTTAGCATACCAACATGTGTTAACAGAAATATCAGGAAGCAGAAAAAACGTGAAGACATGGATGGAATGTCAAATTTGATGAAAAATATGGGGCGGCCAGATGGCTCAGTTGGTTAGAGCGTAAGCTCTTAACAACTAGGTTGCCGGTTCAGTTCCCACATGGGCCACTGTGAGTTGTGCCCTATGTATGTAACTAAAGATTGAGGGCGGCAACTGGACTTGGAGCTGAGCTGCACCCTCCATAGCTAGACTGGGGGAAAACGACTTGACTTGGAGCTTATGGGCCCTGGAAAAACACACTGTTCCCCAACATTCCCCAATAAAAATTTTTTTTAATTTGATGAAAAACATTATTCCTCTCCAAGGTCACCATGTGTGTTGCCTAGTACTGCGTGTGAGGGAACCACCAAGCAAAGCTGGCAACAAGCTGCAGATGTCTTTTTGTCTGTCTGTCTGTCTGTCTCTTCCCCCGCCCCTCCTTTTCTCTCTTCCTCTCTGTTTTCCAGTCCTATGGTTGGAAAATGGGGCCTTATTTACCCCACAATGCCCCACACTTTTTTTTTTTACTGTACCCATGGCTGGAACCAAGCAACAGGTTGACAGAAAAAAACAATGGGCGTTTACCCTCCTGTGATAAGCAAAATTTGTAAAATGTTCTCGCAAAGATGTCTCACTCTGATTCTCATTATCTGTAACTATGATATCACTCTACTGGTTACGCTGCTACATGGTGCAGTTGACCTTAAGACAGTAAGATTATAATGGATTACCCAGGTGGGCACATTGTAATTATATGAGCCTTTAAATGCAGTGTTCTCCAACTGATGGCAAAAAAGGAAGTCAGAGAAATGCAGCAGAGTGGGAAGGTAGAGATTTGATGCAGACTTTGATGCAGACGATGCTGGCTTTGAAGATTCAGAAGGCTGCATGAAAAGGAGTGCCAATGGCCTTAAGGAGCTGAGACCCAGCTAAGAGCTAGCAGGGGAACAGAGACCTCAGTCCTGCCCTGTAAGAAGTGAATTCTGCCAACAACCCAAATGACCCTGGAAGAAGATTATTCCAAATAAGAGCCTGGTCCAGTCAACATCTTAATTTTAGTCTTATTTTACTATAAGACCGGGTCTTATATAATAACATAATAAATATAATACCAGGTCTTATATTAATTTTTGCTCCCAAAGACGTATTAGCGCTGATAGTCCGAATAGGTCTTATTTTTGGGGAAACACGGTATTTTGAAATAATCGCAAAACATTCTGTTCATGAAAAGGCCTATCCTAAGAGAAACTATTTTACCAGAGCATAACTGACTGGAGTTTTAGTCCGTTAAAGCGAAGGGAAACACCCAACTCCAGCCTGCTGTAGACTTCTATGTGTTGGAAAGGAAATGAACTCTCGTCCCACCAAAGGGAGAAAAACCTGACAAGCACTTGTGAAAGTCATAGGTCGGGGCAGAGGTCCACTAAAATCCTGAGAATTTATCACAGGACTTTAGAACATTTGCCTACTCCCCACAACACATACCTTACCACCAACTCTAAAAGGCCCGTGTACAACAAGGGGAGCAAAATCAAATAAACCACAGAAATTTTAAGCCTCTGACAGCTACATTTATAGCAAACAGTAAACAGCCTAACTCCTAGCTAGATAAACATAAGACCTCACACTAAAGGCTCATTTATCTCAGTTACTTTAACTGACTACATCATTTCTGGCTTTCAACCCAAAATTACATGGTATAATAAAAGATAAACAATATGAAGATACAGAGGAAGCATCAGACACAGATATGGCAGAAATGTTGGAATTGTCAGACAGGGAATTTAAAACAACTAGGATTAACATGCTAAGTAGGGGCTCTAATGGAAAAAGTGGACAACATGCAAGAATGATGTATAATGTCAGCAAAGAAATGAAAACCATAAAACAGAATAAAAAAGAAATGCTAATCAAAAATACTGTAACAGAAATAAAGAATGCCTTCAATGGGTTCACCAATTCAGTGGATATAGCCAAAGAATTAGTGAGCTTGAAGAAATTTCAATAGAAACTTCTAAAACTGAAAAGCAAACAAAAAAAATGGAAAATACAAACAATATACAGGAACTATAGGATCATTACAAAAGTTGTAACATACACATAATGGGAATATCAGAAGAAGAAAAAGACCAGAATAAATATTTGAAACAAAAATGACTGAGAATGTCTCAAAATTAATGACAGATACAAACCACAGATTCAGGAAGTTCAGAGAACAGGACAACCCTTCCCCACCAAAAAGAAAAACCCTACACAAAATAACAGCTACGAACTATACTTAAACATATCATATTCAAACCGCAGAAAATCAGACAAACAGAAAATCTTAAAGAAGCCAGAGAGAGAGAAACACTTTACCTATAGAAGAGCAAGAATAAAAACCTATTTGGGACTTCCCTTCAGAAACCATGAAATCAAGAAGAGAGTCAAGCAAATATTTACAATGTTAAAAGAAAAAAAAAATCCCACCAATTTAGAATTCTGGATCCAGTGAAATTATGCTCCGAAAGTGCGGGAGAAATAAAGAATTTCACAGACAAGCGAAAACTGAGAGAATCTGTCACCAGTAGACCAGCGTTGCAAGAAATGTTAAAAGAAGTTATATAGGTCAGAAACTCAGATCTTCATGAAGAGCTTTAGAAAAGGAACAAAAGAAACCACATAAATTAAAATGTTTTCTTATTCTTAATCAATCTAACAGATAACTGTTCAAAATAAGAATAGGAACAAAGTATTTGGTGGTGATTGCTTATGAGTGAGTGGAATGAATGAGAGAAATATAAGAGACAGGAGGGAGAACTGGAAATACTCTTTTTATAAGATTCATGTACTACCCAAGGAGGAGGATAGTGTTATTTAAAGGAGAACTTTTCATTAGTTGTAAATGTATATGGCAAACCCAAAGGCAATCACTAAAAAGTAAAAAAGAACTAGGATATGTTAAAAAAAAAAAGAAGAAAAAATCTAATCATATAAAATATTCAATTAAAACCAGAGAAGGCAGAAAGAGTAGAAAAAAAAATAATAAAGAACAAGGGCAGAAATAGAAAATAGTAACAAATATGGTAGGATTAATCAAATTATATCAATAACCATCTTAAATTTCAATTGTCTAAATACAAAAGTTAAAATATGGAGACTGTCAGAATAAATAAGAAACAAGACCCAACACTACTCATATATTGTTTACAAGAAACCCAATGTAAACATAAAGACACAAATAGATTAAAAGCAAAGGAATGGAGAAAGACATACCATGCTAACACTAATTAAATAAATTTGGGGCAGCTATAATTTCAGACAAAGCAGATTTCAGAGCAAGGAAAATGATCAAGGATAAAGAGGAGCCTACATAAAGATAAAGGGATCTGTTCTCCAGGAAGACATAACAATCCTTAAGGTGTATGTGTCTAACAACTGAGTACCAAAACACATGAGGTAAAAAGCTGATGGAACTGCATTGACAAAAAGATGAATCCACTACTATAGTTTGATATTTTAAAACCCTTCTGTCAACAATGGGCATATCCTTCAGGCAGAAAATCAGTAAGGACACAGTTGAACTGAAGAGCACCATTTCTCAGCTGGATCTAATTGACATCTGTACACTACTTCATCCACCAACAGCAGAATACACATTCCTCTGAAAGGCACAAGGAACATTCACCAAAATAGAGCACTTTCTGGTCCACAGAAGCCACCAAACAAATTTAAAAGAACAGAAATCATACAAAGCATGCCTTCAGACCATAATGAAATTAAACCAGAAATCAGTAACACAAAGATAGCTGGAAACCCCTTAAATACTTGGAGATTAAACAAAACAGTTCTAAATAACATCTTGGTCAAAAAAGAAGTCTCAAGAAGCAGCGCGCGCCCTCGCAGCTGCAACCCACCTGGCGTGAGAGTCTGGTGGTTCCCACTGAAGCATGAGCGGGCATCGGGGTAGCCTCAGTGGCTCATACTCGGCGGTCCACGGCATCTCAAGCTCTGGGACATGTCGATGCTGGCTGAGCGTCGGCGGAAGCAGAAGTGGGCTGTGGATCCAAAAAACACCGCGTGGAATAATGATGATTCCAAGTTTGGCCAGAGGATGCTGGAGAAGATGGGGTGGTCTAAAGGAAAGGGTTTAGGGGCTCAAGAGCAAGGAGCCACAGATCATATAAAAGTTCAAGTTAAAATAACCACCTGGGACTTGGAGCTATGATCAATAATGACGACAACTGGATTGCTCATCAGGATGATTTTAACCAGCTTCTGGCTGAACTGAACACTTGCCATGGGCAGGAAACAACGGACTCCTCAGACAACAAGGAAAAGAAATCTTTCAGCCTTGAAGAAAAGTCCAACATCTCCAAAAACCGTGTTCATTATATGAAATTCACAAAAGGGAAGGATCTGTCATCTCGGAGCAAAACAGATCTTGACTGCATTTTTGGGAAAAGACAGAGTAAGAAGACTACCAAGGATGACTCCAGGCCCGCCACTCCAGATGGGAACGAAACCTCCACGACAACCAGTACCTTCACCATCCAGGAGTACTTCGCCAAGCGGATGGCAGAGCTAAAGAACAAGCCACAGGTCACAGCTGCAGGGCCAGAGACCGAAATGGAAAAGAAAAGGGGGGGGGGAGAAAGAAGAAAGGGGCAAAAGATAAAAATGTGGAGAGTTATATCCAACCAAAGACTAAGGAGAAGAGAGACCAAGTTGAGCAGCAGCTCGGAGACCCTCACGGAGATGAGAATTCTAATGCTTCTGCTGAGGTTGGCGTGGATGGTGTGTGGCCACGTGGTGACCCGGACATACCACCAAAGTCAAAAAAAAGGAGAGAAAAGAAAAAGCTGCAGAAGCAAGTTGAGGCAGCAGTGGATGCTACACTAGATGAAACACCAGTAAAAAGGAAGAAGAAAAAGAAGAAAAGTTCCAAATAAAATTCTCTCGAGCCAGGGCCTTCCAACCACTCAGATGTCAGGGCACTGCCAGGTAAACAGACACTTTTGGCCTGAAGTCAGAGCGGAGTTCACCTAAGAGTTTGTGCACATCTTTTAACATGCCCATGGGTTGTTGCATGTCGCCCTCTCACCACATTTGTCCCAAATCATATTCCCAAAAGAACTTTTTACTGTTTCAAATCATGGTTCCATAAACAAATAAATTTCGTTATAGACTCTGAAAAAAAAAAAAAAGAAGTCTCAAGAAAAATTTTAGGGGCGGGCCGTTTAGCTCAGTTGGTTGGAGCGTGTGCTCTTAACAAGGTTGCTGGTGCGATTCCCACATGGGCCAGTGAGCTGCGCCCTCCACAACTAGATTGAAGACAACAAGCTGCAGTTGAGCTCCCGGAGGGGCCGCCAGATGGCTCAGTTGGTTAGAGCGTGAGCTCGCAACAAGCTTGCCGGTTCAATTCCCGCATGGGATGGTGGGCTGTGACTCCTACAAATAAGATTGAAAATGGCAACTGCATTTTGAGCTGTGCTGTGCCCTCCACAACTAAGATTGAAAGGACAACAACTTGACTTGGAGCTGATGAATCCTGGCAAAAACAAACTGTTACCCAATAAAATTAAAAAAAAAAATTTTTTAAACATATTTCAAACTTAATGAAAATGAAAATATAAAAATGTGTGAGAGATAGCAAGAGCAGTTCTTAGAAGGAAATTTATAGCATCAAATGTATATATTAGAAAAGAAGATCTATAATCAATAATCTAAGCTTCCACCTTGGAAACTAGAAAAACAAATTAAACCCAAATTAAGTAAAAGAAAATAATAAAAATTAAGAGCATAAATCAATGAAATTGAACACAGAAAATCAATAGAGAAAATCAATGAAACAAGAAACAATTTCCTTGAAAATATCAATGAAATTGACAAATTTTTATTAAGGTTAATTAAGAAAAAAGAGAAAAGACACAAATTACTAGGATCAGAAAGGAAAGATGGGCCATCACTACCAATTCCATCTACATTAAAAAAATAATTAGAGTATTATGAACAACCTGATGCCCACAAATTTGATGACCTAGATCAGGGGTGTCCAAACTGTGGGCCACGGGCCAACTGCGGCCCGCGATCCATTTTTTATCGGCACACAGCAAATTCCAAAAATATATTTAGTTTACTTAAACCAGGTGAGGCAATACGTACTTCACCTCGAGTGAGTGGCCTGGCTGTTTGTGTATTTTATCACATGTGGCCCTTGGTGAAAAACGTTGAAAAAAGTTTGGACACCCCTGATCTAGATGAAACAGACCAATTCCTTGAGGAACACAATCTACCAAAACTCACACAATGAGAAACAATCTGAATGTGTATATATCTATTAAATAAATTGAATGCATAATTTAAAAACTTTCCAAAACAGAAAGCACCAGGCCCAGAGGCATTCAACAGTCAATTCTACCAAACATTTAAGGAAGGAATGATACCAATTCTTTACCATCCTTTCCAAAACAAAGAAGCAGAAATAATACATCCTAACTCATTTTATGAGGCTAGCATTTCTCTAATACTAAAACCAGACAAAGACATTACAAGAGAGGAAAACAACAGAAAATATCACTCATGGACATTCATGTAAAAACCCTCAACAAAATATTAGTAAATTGAACCCAACAACATATAATAAAATTATACACAAGCAAGCAAAATTCATTCCAAGTATGCGAGGCTGGTTCAACATTCAAAAACCAATTCATTTATTCCATCATATCAACAGGCTACAGAAGAAAAACCATATGGTCATATCAATAGATGCAGAACTTGACCCAGCTTTAACTTACAAAATTACAATAAAGAAAACACATTGGCAAAAGAATAAACAAATAGATAATAAAACAGAACAGAGAGCCCAAAAACAGACCCTCACAAACACAATCAACTCATCTTTGATAAAGGAGCAAAGGCAATATAACAGAGAAAAACCAGTCTTTTCAATAATGGTGTTGGACAATTGGGTATCTACATGCAATAAAATTAAAATAGACACAAACCTCAGACTTTTCACAAAAATTAACTGTCCTATTTTTTTTCTTTTTAACTTAAGTAAATCCGTCCCAATAATATCTTGACTATATATAAAATTCTTTTCTCAATATTTCTTTTCCACAAACCTTCTGTAACTTTCAACATTCATTCACCGTTTGTCTTATCCTCTTCTTTTTTATCCTGGGACAACCATTTACTTTAGGACAAAATGACTTTTTATTTCCTTTATAGAAACAAATAAAACATGTTCTTCATGCCTTTCCTTATCCAAAAAAACATTCTATTTTCCTCACCTACTTTTCACAGAGTCATTTTCTCTCACTCTTATTATTTCTAGTAGTTTTATAAAAACCCATACCTCTTTTAAAAATTAATTTTGGAAATACCCTCCAGAGGTAGAGAAACATCACATATATGCAACATACTTCCAGAGACACATGTAAACATAGACACAAACAGAAAGCCAGTAGCTTTCATTCCAAAACGTTAGCCATGAATCAGGAACCCACTCACATAGGTCAAACTTTTTACCTACATTAGCGATAGATTACGGGGCAAAAAACCTCTACAGCAGTCTGTATTTTTAAAGCCCCTCCCCCCCTTATTTAGTGTCTCTGGGCAATGTTTTGGTTGTCTCCTGGGATGTTTTACATTTGAAAGCCATGACAAGTTTAACAACTTCTAGGACAAAGAAAGATATGTGTTCCCCTAGGCGGTTTGGGGTAATTGGTATTTAAATTTTCCTTGGCATTAAGGGCTGCAGGGCTTGTTAAGTCCCCAGTTCCTTATCAATCAATCACAACTTCCTCCTCTTCGTTCTCATCACTTTCCTAGATACCAGCTTTTAGCATTTTAATCAGGCTTTGTCACAAGCACGCAGATCTTAACCATCTTAATCGCTGGCATTCTGTGCCCTCCTAGCTTTGCAAAACAGCACGCTAAAGTCTCCAACTTCTTATCCTGCTCCCACTTCTTGTCTGGCAGAGCAGTGGACAAGCACACGTGCTTCTCTAATGTCAGCTCTTCTTCCAACTTTCTAACCTGGGTTCCCGCCTCTAGTTAGGCATCGCTACCCACTTGAACTGCCCAATGTACTCTGCATAGTTCCTCAAAGGAGCCCATTAAAGCAGCTAGTGTTTTTAGGGCGTCTTCATACTCACACAGTGGCCCACAAGCATCTAACACATGGGCCACCCCTCCCCACACAGAGATCCACAGCCAACACAAGATGTCCCCCTCAGATGCCTCTTTCCCAAAGCTCATCTTTGGTCTCCAGGCTGGCTCACAACTTGTTGGTTCGTAAACTGGCCCCCAGAGGAGGGCACGGAGAGGCTGAACAGAGGTGGATCACTGCAGATGAGTAGATAACAGTTCTAATGAGCATGGGAACTTACTTAGGACGCTTGTCTTGGGTACTGCCAAATAAGTTTCCTGTTTCCACCTGGCCAAACCTTGAAAGTATCTATATAGGTCCTCACTGGGTCCAGTCAAGTACACCGTCTAGACGGTCGCAAGGCTGCATCCTTGGGGCAGCTTTGGACACAGGGAAGGAAGGGGAGTGGAGGGAGTGGGAGCCTCCATCTGCCTGGGTCCAGCTCACCAACTGGTGATCATGTCTTCTCGATGACCTCCCCAACATCTTGCAATATTTGATTTCAAATTTTCTTCATATTATGGAATTATTTTGAACTACAGTTTCAGCATATTCTCTTTTCTGTTGCTTTGGTTTGTTTTTTAGGGACTTGGATTCTTTGTGTTGGGTCATCTTTGCCTATTACCAATACTCCCCACTTTCTTTTGAATATTTTTTTTTTTTAATATTTTATTGGGAAAGGGGAACAGGACTTTATTAGGGAACAGTGTGTACTTGCAGGCCTTTTTTCCAAGTCAAGTTGTCGTCCTTTCAGTCTTAGTTGTGGAGGGTGCAGCTCAGCTCCAGGTCCAGTTGCCGTTTCTAGTTGCAGGGGGCACAGCCCACCATCCCTTGCAGGAGTTGAACTGGCAACCTTGTGGTTGAGAGGATGCGCTCCAACCGAGCCATCTGGGAGCTCAGCGGCAGCTCAGCTCAAGGTGCCGTGTTCAATCTTAGTTGCAGGGGGCGCTGCCCACCATCCCTTGCGGGATTCGAGGAGTTGAACAGGCAACCTTGTGGTTGAGAGCCCACTGGCCTATGTGGGAATCGAATCGGCAGCCTTCGGAGTTAGGAGCATGGAGCTCTAACTGCCTGAGCCACCGGGCCAGCCCCCATTTTGAATACTTTTGATTTCTTTCTTCACTATATTTATTAAGGTATAATTTGGGTACAATAAAGTATGTAATTTGAAGAGTGCAATTTGATGGCTTTTAACATATGTATATACCTGTGAAAATACAACCCCAATCAAGGTATGTAACACTTCCATTATCTCCCCAAGTTTCTTATGCCCCTTTACATTCTATTCCCATCCTCAGGTAATGGTTGATGTACTTTTAAATCACTAGAGATGTTTGCATTTTCCACAGTTTTATGAGTAGAATTACACAGAATGTCCCCTATATCCATATTGTTATACAATCAGTAGTTCCTTTCTTTACATTGGTAATAGTCCACTGTATGTATGTAATACATGTTATTCATATATTTATACCGTTTCCCCAGAAATAAGACCTAGCCAGACCATCAGCTCTAATGCATCTTTTGCAGCAAAAATTAATATAAGACCCGGTGTTATGTTATATTATATTAAATACCCAGTCTTATAGTAAAATAAGGGTTTATATATAAATATTTTTCCCCCTTCTTCCGCCTACCCCCCCCCCCACTCTGCTTCAAGCCGTTGTTTCTCAGTCTAGTTGTATAGGACACAGCTCCTCCCTGGCCCATGCTGGTATTCTGAGCCTTGAGCTGCCCCCCCCCCCCAACGGAAGCAGTCGGTCACCAGTCATCAGTTGGCAACTCACAGCAGCTCATGGCAGCTCTCGCCGGCTGCCGTCCGCTCACACTAGCCACCGGCCGCTCATGGCAGCACACGGCCGCTCACTGCAGCCCAGCTCCAGGGACAGCTGTTGTTCAAAATCTCAGCTGTAGAGGGCGCAGCTCACTGGCCCATGTGGGAATCGAACAGGCGACCTCATTAGGAGCAGGGCGCTCCAATCTTACCTGAGATACTGGGCCGACCCCCAGTCTTATATTAATTTTTGCTCCAAAAGACACATTAGAGCTGATGGTCGGGCTAAGTCTTATTTTTGGGGAAACATGGTATGTTTATAGCTACTTAAGTTGATTGCAATTTTCTACTATAGTGAATAAATCTATGTCGCACATAAGTCTTTTTGTGGACATAAATTTCCATTTCTCTTAGGTAAATATTAAACAGTGGAATTACAGGTTTTATGAAAGGTGTATTTTAACTTTATATTTAAAACTACCAAACATTTTCCAGTGAAGCTGTCGCATTTTGCATTCTCAACAGCAGTGGAGGAGTTCCAGTCAGTCCCTATTTTTACCAAGTATTGGTATTGTGAGTCTTTAAAATTTTTCCCACTTTAGACTGAAATAAATTAATTTTCCTCATTAAAATCAACAGTAGTATTTTCTCTACTGTTTCTATAAAAACCACAAAACATTTTTTTGCAAGCTTTCTAGATTTTGCTTGTAAATCTAGATTAGGCAGAAGACACAGTCATTGAAGAAGCCAGAAGAAAACATACGAATTTGAATTCATTGTCAGTATCTTAGACCTTTACTGAGCCTAAGATATAGGTAGGCTCAATAAAGGAATGTAAATATCGACAACAGGAAGTGAAACAATGGCAGGCAGTTTCATTCAAATTTAACTGTAACTTGTTCTTTTCCATTTGTTTGATAGAGACAGAATCTACAGTGAAATCCTTGCTGGGTGATCTCACAGTTTCTCTAACTTTCTGTTAATCTTCTTAACTGTCCATTACAAATTTTTAACAAAAGACTTAAAATACCTACTAGTCAATGGTCAATTGTGAGTTTCATTGTGTAGTTTTATAAAATGTACCTCTTGCCTTAATATGCCAGAATGTTATTAGCAGAAATAGCACAGAAATGCAACATGACACTCCAGTAGTGGTTTTTGAAGGAATATATTTATCTTTAAAGCAAGAAAGTAGAAACAGTCGCTGTTGAACTGGTAGATCACTGATATGAGACCAGAGACTACGAGACCATAAATAAACATATTCAGTGATCTACTAGTCTACATACACCTTCAATGTTTCCTTCTAATATCAAATATAAGATGAAAAAAAATTACTTTCTCTTGGGTATTCTCAATAATTTCTGAACTGTCGTTCAGTTCAAGTATTTTAGAATTTCTCTTGTGATTTATTCCTTGATCCATGGATTATTTAGAAGACTGTTGGTCATTTTCCAAGATACTTTGGTATCTCATTATGTTATTGTTGATTTCTATTTAGTGCTTTTCTGTACAGAGAGCATACTCTGTATGAGTTTATTACTTTAAGGGTATTAAAACATTTTGTGGCCCAAAAAATGGTCTGTCTTGGTGAGCATTCCACGTACATCTGAATACAATCTGCATTCTACAGTTGTTGGGTGTAGTGTACTATAAACATCAATTAAACCAGGGTGACTGATAGTGTTTAGATTTTCTATATTTACTGACTTTTTTGGGACCTTTTTATTCTATAAATTGCTGAGAGAAAGGTAAGCTGTAATCTATTGCATATATTTACCACCTTTTAAAAGTCAATTAACCTGTGAAAGGACACTTAGATTGTTTCCAGGTTTGGCAACAATAAATAAAGCTGGGCATTGGGTGTGGTTTTTTAATTTTAAAAATTTTATTTATTTTTTCAATTACAGTCAATATTACTTTATACTAGCTTCAGGTGTACAGTACAGTGGTCAGACATTTATATAATTTACAAAATGATCATATAAAGCTGTTCTAAAAGTTAAAGGTTTTACTCTGGGAGGAGTCAGCCAACTATGGCCCAATCTGGCCCATCACGTTTTGTGTAGCCAAAGAGCTAGCAATGGTTTTTACATTTCAAATGGCTGGAAAAAACTGAAGAATATTTCATGACACATGAAAGTGGTCTGATCCAAATCTTACTCTCTGTAAAAAAGTTTTGTTGGAACGCACCCATGCTCATCCACTCACATTTCCTATGACGTCTTTTGTGTTACAACAGCAGAGTTAAGTAGTTGTGACAGAGACCACATGGCCCACAAAGACTAAAATACTATTTGGTCCTTTACAGATTTCTGGAGCCTTGTCTACGACGAATACTTAGGGATAGGATTAATGGATCATATAGTAAGAGTATATCTAACTTTATAACAGAACGCCAAACAGGTTTCAGAATGGCCGTATCATTTCCCCTTCACACTATTTACTCCTCCCCAGAACTTGACTGTTGATTTGTTTTATATTGTTGTTGTTTTGCCATTCAAACAGGTGTGTAGTTACCTCACTGGGACTTTAATTCATGTTCCTAAAGGCTAATGGTGCTGAGCATCTATTTATAAGCTTATTTGGTATCTGTGCATGTTCTTTGGTGAAGTGTCTTTCCAAATATTTTGCCAATTGTTGGAGGTTGCTTGTTTTCTTACTGTTGGTATGTGAGAGTTCTTTATATGTAGTCTGCTCGTAGGCACCTTGTTTGGTTTATGATGTGTGCAATATCTTCTCATTTTGTGAATCCCTGAGACTGAACCTACATCCTTACTGCAGAGAGCAGCAACTCCCCCGGCCAACACATACAGATTACACAGCCTGGCCAGCTCCCCCAGGCTGCAGCCACCTTAACAGCTAAAGATCAGGCTACAGGTGGATTTCTCATAGAAGCAGAGCTCTCTATTTGAATCCCTACTAAATATTTGTGTCCCCGACCTTAGACTTCTGCTGTCCCTGTGGCATCCAGTTACAGAGGGCACCTGTGCCACCATCCAAACCAATGAGTCTGCTAGTGGTCTTTCTTTTTAGCACTATGAAAACTCAAGTAAACTCCCAGAGTGACCTGACTCCAAGCCTAGGTGACCTGTTAAAACATGGCTCAGGTCCTGGGGAGCATGATGGGAACAAATTGTTACTAATACTTGGACTATTTCTCTTAATTTGCCTTTTTTCTTGCATGTGTCTGTATCGTGGCTGTGGACTATCTCTTGAATATGGGCAACTGGTGACTAAGCGAGCTACCTGCAGGCTATTGAAGCCCCTCATTGACCACTCAGTACCTCGCAGAATAGGGGGAAGCAAGAGACTCTAACAGCCAGTCACAAGGGCTGGAGTGTGGAGGAGACTGTTCCATGAGACTGCTGTTGGATCCGGGCCAGAATAGAGATTACAGTCCCCTTTGAAACTGTCTGATAACAGATGTCCATTCTGACATGAAGCAGCAGCCCCCATGCCTCCTGCTACACACTGCTTCCTGGAGCAGGTCATTGTCCTGGCCTGGTCAAATATGGCATTTTCTGTACCTGGTGGCATTCACATACTAGTACCTGTGAATATCCCCACCTATTATCCTGTATCAATCGTTGGGGCCTGTCAAGTAGCGTGGAGGACATCCATTTTGTCTTGCAGCTGCCCAAGACACTTCATCTGTACTAAACTGTTAATTGCCAGAGAGGAGTGGCCTGCTTCTTTCGCGGATCTTCCATGCCCTCTTCTTATGGATTTTCAGTCTCGGGGCTTTGTCATGGCTGTGCATGTAATAACAGCATGCATGCTAGGGGCAGATGCACATATTCACACAGACTTGAAGTGAGCCCAGGGGTTTGTAAACAGCACTACAGTGTCGCTTACCTAGTTTCCTTGTCCCCATGATCTCCCCAGAACTTTCTGGTTACATGGCACTCCCATTTTTGGTCCTTTGGCCAGAAAACTGGTACTTTAAGTTATGTGTGCTGCATTCTTCTGTGATTAAGCTGACACCTGGAGCCAAGCAGCAGATGAGAGTGAAAAAATAAAGAGGGTTGGCATCACAATCTTGAGACCACAGTTCCTCTGATGAGAGTGGCAATTTCCTCTATCTCAAAGTTTTAGGGTCCTCTGGACACCATTGTTCTTCCTGTCCTAGTTACCTCACTGACAGTTTGGGACTGCTTTGAGGGATATGGTACAAGAAACTGAAATAGAGAAAAAAAATCAGATTACCCCAGTAATCGAACATGAAGAGTTCTTTCCCACTGTTCAAATTGGAACTAGATGGTTTCTCACAGCAATGCTTACTTCCACGTTCCTGGGAGATACCTCAGAAAAAAGGTAATATACTCACAACATACAATGGCACATTCTTTCCCATTCCACGTGGTATGGTTTACCTTTCACAATCTTCAAATAGCTGCTTTGTGCATTCTGTAGTTTTGTAGCTACATTTAACGGGAGAAGAAAGGTGGAGTTTATTTACTTGCTTCATCTTACCAGGAAATGGAACACATTGCTTTTCAAGTTCCTGTATTTAAAAGGGAGTTCTTGTGGACAGCATTCAGTTGGATCCTGGGTTTCTTCTTTTTTATTCATCCATTTGAAAAATCTCTTTTAATTCATTTAATATCATTTAATGTACGCATTGAAAAGTTGCTGCATAGACCTGTATTCTATTATTTGTATACATTGTTTTCTCTTCTATTCTTTTTCTATTGAAATACATTTCAGTATTCCATTTTAATTTATCCTTAGATTTCTGGCCATTTCTTTGTAGAGCTTTTATAGTTGCTACTCTTCAGATTAAAATGTACAGTTTCTCAGTCTTCTTAGCATAAATATTTTACAACTTCAGGGAGAATGTAAAAATCTTTCCACATATAAGTTCTTTAAATTTCCCTCTTTTTTGTTCAACTAAATGAACATATTTTTATTTTTAACTGTTTTTATTGTACTTTAAAAAAAACACACACAAAATTCATCACCTTAACCACCTTTAAGTGGTCCAGTAGTGCTAAGTATACTCACAATGTTGTGCAACACATCTCTAGAATTTTCTTAGCTTGCAAAAGTGAAACTTCACACTCACTAAACACTAAGTTCCAGCCACATCCTTCCCCTTGGAAATCAACTTTTAGTTTCCATGATTTTCACTACCTTAGGTACTGCATATGAATGGAATCATAGTGTCATTTGTGAGTAAATTGCTTCACTTAGCATAATGTCCTCAAGGTTCATACACATGACAAGATGCCCTTTTTATGGCAGCATAATATTCCACTGTATGCATATGCCACACTTTCTCTATCCATTATCTGTCAATGAACATATGGGTTGCTTCCTTTACCCTTCCCTTTTATTTATTTTTCTGATTCAGTATTTTTATTTAAGGCTCTAATTTCCTCTACGTGTATAATTATTCTTATAGTTCATCGATTTTTTAAAATTATAACTGACATACAATATTAGTTTCAGGTGTAAAACATAGTGATACATTTCTATTCTTACAATGTGACTGATCCCTGTGATAAGTCTAGTAACCATCTGCCACCATACAAAGTTGTTACAATAATATTGACTATTTTCCCTATGCTTTACATCCCCAAACTTATCTCATTTTTTAAAATTTATTGAGGTGACAATTGTTAGTAAAATTACATAGATTTCAGGTGTACAATTCTGTATTACATCATCTATAAAACCCATTGTGTTTTCACCACCCAGAGTCAGTTCTCCTTCCATCACCATATATTTGATCCCCCTTAACCTCATCTCCCACCCCCACCACCCTTACCCTTTGGTAACCGCAACTATTGTCTGTGTCTATGAGTTTTTGTTTCTCATTTGTTTGTCTTGTCCTTTTGTTGTTTTTGGTTTATATACCACATATCAGTGAAATCATATGGTTCTCTGCTTTTTCTGTCTGACATATTTCGCTTAGCATTATACTCTCAAGATCCATCCATGTTGTCACAAATGTTCCTATATCATCTTTTCTTACCGCCGAATAGTATTCCATTGTGTATATATACCACAACTTCTTTATCCATTCATCTATCAAAGGACATTTTGGTTGGTTCCATGTCTTGGCCACCATAAACAAAGCTGCAATGAACATTGGAGCACACGAGTCTTTATGGATAAATGTTTTCAGATTTTTTAGGTAGATACCCAGGAGAGGGATTGCTGGGTCATATGGTAATTCTATTTGTAATTTTTTTGAGGAACCTCCACACTGCCTTCCATAGGGGCTGCACCACTCTGCATTCCCACCAACAGTGTATGAGGGTTCCTTTTTCTCCACAGCCTCTCCAACATTTGTTACTATTTGTCTTGTTGATGATTGCCATTCTGACTGGGGTGAGGTGATATCTCATTGTAGCTTTTATTTGCATTTCTCTGATGATTAATGATGTGGAGCATTTTTTCCTATGTCTATTTGCCATTTGTATGTTCTCTTTGGAGAAATGTCTCTTCAGGTCGTCTGCCCATTTTTCAATTGGGTTGTTTGTTTTTTTGTTGTTGAGTTTCACGAGTTCCTTGTATATTTTGGATATTAGCCCCTTATCGGAGGCACTGTTTGCAAAAATCTTCTCCCATTCGTTGGTTGCCTCTTTATTTTGTCGATGGTTTCTTTTGCTGTGCAGAAGCTTTTAAGTTTCATACAGTCCCATTCGTTTATTTTAGCTTTTACTTCCATTGCCTTTGGAGTCAAATTCATAAAATGCTCTTTGAACGCAAGGTCCATAAGTTTAGTACCTATGTTTTCTTCTATGCAGTTTATTGTGTCAGGTATTATATTTAAGTCTTTGATCCATTTTGAGTTAATTTTGGTACATGGTGACAGATAGCAGTTCAGTTTTTCTTTTGCACGTGGCTATCCAATTCTCCCAGCACCATTTATTGAAGAGGGTGTCTTTCCTCCATTGTATGTTTTTAGCTTCTTTGTCAAACATTATCTGTCCATATTTATGTGGTTGTATTTCTGGGTTCTCAATTCTATTCCAATGGTCTGTGTGTCTGTTTTTCTGCCAATACCATGCTGTTTTGATTATTGTAGCCCTGTAGTACAAGCTAAAGTCAGGCAGTGTGATACCTCCAGCATTGTTCTTTTTTCTTAAGATTGCTTTGGCTATTCGGGGTCTTTTGTGGTTCCAAACAAATCTGATGATTTTTTGTTCTAGTTCTTTAAAAAATGCCATTGAGATTTTGATGGGGATTGCATTAAATCTGTATATTGCTTTGGGTAATATGGCCATTTTAACTATGTTGATTCTTCCAATCCATGAGCACGGAATGTCTTTCCATTTCTTTGTGTCTTCTTCAATTTCTTTCAAAAATGTCTTAGTTTTCAGCATGTAGGTCTTTCACATCCTTGATTAAGTTTATTCCTAGGTATTTTATTCTTTTTGCTGCAATTGCAAAAGGAATTGTTTTTTGTATTTCTTTTTCTGAGATTTCATTGTTAGTGTATAGGAATGCAATGGACTTTTGTACGTTGATTTTGTAGCCTGCAACTTTACTGTATTCGTTGATTGTTTCTAACAGCTTTTTGGTGGAGTCTTTAGGGTTTTCTATATATAGCATCATGTCATCTTCAAAGAGTGATATTTTAACTTCTTCATTCCCAATTTGGATGCCTTTTATTTCTTTCTCTTGCCTGATTGCTCTGGCAAGGACTTGCAGCACTATGTTGAAAAGCAGACGTGACAGGGGACAGCCCTGTTGTGTTCCTGAACGTAGAGCAAAGGGCTTCAGTTTTTCACCATCAATTATGAGATTAGCTGAGGTCCATCCATGTTGTTGCAAATAAGATTTTATTATTTTTTATGGAAGAGTAATACTCCATTGTGTATGTGTACCACCTCTTCCTTATCCATTCAAAGAACACCTAGATTGCTCCCATATCTTGGCCTATGTAAATAATGCTGCAACGAACATAGGGGTGCACGTCTTTTCAATATTGAAATGTTTTTCCCGTACCCGTCAGCTCTTAGTCTTTTTTTTTTCCCAATCTAGTTGTAGAGGGCGCAGCTCAGCTCCAAGACAAGTCATTTTGAATCTAGTTGTGGAGGGTGCAGCTCACTGTCCCATGTGGGGATCAAACTGGCGACCTGGCTGTTATGAGCACTGCACTCTAACTAACTGAGCCAACCTGCCGCCCCCTATTCTTATATTCTGAAGAACCTGCACACTGTTTTTCATAACGGCTGCACCAATTTGCAATCCCACTAACACTGCACAAGGGTTCCCTTTTCTCCACATCCTCACCAACACATCTTATCTATTACCTTTTTTTTTTGATTGGGGAAGGGGAACAGGACTTTATTGGGGAACAGTGTGTACTTCCAGGTCTTTTTCAAATCAAGCTGTTGTCCTTTCAGTCTTAGTTGTGGAGGGCGCAGCTCAGCTCCAGGTCCAGTTGCTGTTGTTAGTTGTAGGGAGCACAGCCCACCATCCTTTGCAGAAGTCAAACTGGCAACCTTGTGGTTGAGAGGACACGCTCCAACCAACTGAGCCATCTGGGAGCTCAGCGGCAGCTCAGCTCAAGGTGCCGTGTTCAATCTTAGTTGCAGGGGGCACAGCACACCATCCCTTGCGGGAGTTGAACTGGCCACCTTGTGGTTGAGAGTCCACTGGCCCACGTGGGAAGCGAACTGGCAGCCTTCAGTGTTAGGAGCAGGGTGCTCCAATAGCCTGAGCCACTGGGCCGGCTCATCTGTTGACTTCTTGATAATAATCATTCTGACAGCTGTGAGGTGGCATCTCACTGTGATTTTGATTTGCATTTCCGTGATGATTAGTGAGTGATGGTGAGCATCTTTTGATATGTCTATTGGTCATCTGTATGTCTTGCTGGAGAAATGTGTGTTCAAATCCTGTGTCCATTTTTTAACTGGATTATTTATTTTTGATGTTGAATTGTACGAATTCTTTGTTTCGGATATTAACCCTTTATTAGACAGATCATTTGCAAATATCTTCTATTCAGTAGGTTGTCTTTTCATTTTGTTGATTTCCTTCACTGTTAAGAAGCTTTTTAGTTTGATGTGAATCCCATTTATCTTTGCTCCTGTTGCCCTTGTCTTAGGACACATATCCAGAAAAATATTACTAAAAGCAATGTCAGAGTTTACTGCCTGTTTTCTTCTAGCAGTTTTATGGCTTAGGGCTTTACACTTAAGTCTTTCATCCATTTTGAGTTTATTTTGTATATAGTATATATAAGAGAGCAGTCCAGCTTAATTTTTTTGCATGCATCTGTCCAATTTCCCGAACACCATATAATAAATGAGACTGCCTTTTCCCCATGGTATATTCATGCCTCCTTTGTCACAGATTAACCAGATAAGTGTGGGTTAATTTCTGGGCTTTTCAGTCTGTTCCTCTGTTCTGTGTCTTTTTCTGCTAGTACGATGCTGTTTGGATTACTATAGCCTTGTAGTATAGTTTGAAATCATAGAGCATACTTCCTTCTTCTTTCTCAAGACTGGCTATTTGGGGTCTTTTGTGGTTCCATATACATTTTAGGATTATTTGTTCTATTTCTGTGAAAAATGCCATTGTTGTTTTGAATAGGGAATGCATTGAATCTGTAGATTGCTTTGGGTAGTACGGACATTTTAATATTAATTCTTCGAATCCATGAGGACATTTATGTGTCATCTTCAATTTCTTTCAGTGTCTTATAGTTTTTGAAGTACAGGTCTTTTGCCACCTTGGTTAAATTTATTTCTAGGTATTTTACTTTTTTTATGATGCAATTGCAAATGACATTTCCCCCCTGAATTTCTTTCTGATAATTCATTATTATTGTGTAGAAGTACCACTGATTTCTGTACATTAATTTTCTATCCTGCAACTTTACTGAATTCATTATTTCAAATTTCTTTTAGAAGTCTTAAGGGTTTTATATCATGTCATGTGTGAATAGTGAGTTTTCCCTTTTCCTTTCCAGTTTGGATGCCTTTTATTTCTATTTTTTGTCTAAATGCTGTGGCTAGGACTTCCAGTACTATGTTGAATAAAAGTGGTGAGGGCTAGGACTTCCAGTACTATGTTGAATAAAAGTGGTGAGAGACCCTTCTCCTTTATTAGAGTCATATGCATTACATCCCTATACAAAGAAAACTCCATTTTGTTTTTGCAACTTGAATCATAATAAAAGCACAAAACATGTTATTATGTTTACACCTGTGTTTGACATTTTGAAATTTCTTTTATTACTGATATTCCAAGTTTCCCTTTGGGATCATTTCTCTTCTGTCATAACTTTAATTTTTTCCCCCAGAGGTTTGCTGACCACAAATTCTCTTCGTTTCCCTTTATCTCGAAACATCTTTATTTAGCTTTCCATCCTGAAGGATATTTTTGCTGCATATAAAATTCTTGTAACATTTCTTTAAGCATCGTAAAAATGTTCTTCTACTGTCTTTTGGTTTCCATGGTCTCTGATAACGAATCCAGTTACTGAATTGTTTTGCTATATGTATCATTTTTCTTTATCTTATTTCAAGATTTTGTCTTTCCTTTTCAGCAGTTTATGATATGGCTGTGTGTAGTTTTTTTTTTTTTTAAAGCTTACTCAGTTTGGAGTATCCCGTGCTTCTTGAATCTGTATTCTGATCTTTCAACAAATTTGTTAAACTCTTTTTGTTTTAGTATTTTTTGTGCCCCACCCTGTCTCTCCTCTTCTTCTGGATGGACGTCAATATCCCAAATTGTAGAACTTTTAGCATTGTTCCACAGGTTCCTGAATCTCTCTTCAATGTTTTTTCAACATTTCTTCTCTGTTCTTCAGTCTGGATAATTGCTATTGGTCTTTCTTCAACTTCACTGATTTTTCTACTCTCATTTAAATTTTGCTATTGTGTGATAATTTCAGTATCAGAGTCATCTCACTTTTGCTATCTGTTGAGTGTCTTAAGCGTTGTGGTGATGTTCCTGGTTTGTATGCTGAGTAATTATGGAATGTATTCTGGGTATTTGAAATGTTTTGTTATGAGACACTTAGCATCATTAAAATCATACGTAGAATGTTGGTTGTTTTTTTTAACCCCAAAAATGATCCATTTACGTTCAAGACACAAGTTCCAAACCATCTATTGTGTCCATGCTTCCAATTATCAGCTTGCTTTACAAAGTCATTGCAGTACTATTGATCTATAACAAGTGGGTGTCATCGGGGACCAATCAGAGACCTAGGCACAGGTGCACTCTACTTTCAGTTTTGAAAGTTTTGTGTGCTGTTTTAGGGTCAGTCACACTCAGGGTAAGCCCAGAAGTTCATATATAATTGTATGCAATTTCCTTCTCAAGCTGCCTGCTTTCCTCGATCTCCCTAACACTCCATGGATTGGAGGGCCCCCCTTTCTTGTTCCTCTAGCTACAGATCCCAGGCTTGATCACCCTGCCATTTCACAGACTCCTGTGGATGCCTCTGGAGCCCAACAACCAAATGATAGGTTGTAAAACACAGTAACAAGTATTCTCCCAATGCTGTTTGGACAACTCCTCTAGTCATAGAGAAGGATTCAACTTCCTCCATTTTAGGAGCTTACTGGCAGCCAATTATATCAACACCAAAACACCACATGATTTTAGCTTCTGAATTGAGGCTTGTCTGTTGGCTGAGGTAGGGGAGAATAACACAAAAAATAAGGGATTTTCCTTACTCTGTCCTGTAAGGACTCCCCTTCCAACCACTCAGACCAGAAAGAGAACTCACCTCTTAGAGCCCTTTCTACCTACTCAGTGTGTATTTCAGATATTTATACTGCATTTCTGCCCAGACTGAGTTATGGTAGAAAATAAAACCAGGAATCTTGATGATAAATCAGTTGTACTTTGATTTCTGCCTCCTTCCCGTATTTGCCCACTATTACAAAATTTCTGAGCCTCTCTTTAGTTAACTGCTTCATGCATTATCTACAGGGTTTCAACTTGCATTCTGTGAGAGTGGAGTTTGTATTCTCTTCCACGATCTTTTTTCAATACAGTGAATTACATCAATTATCAAATGTTAAACTAAACTTTAATTATTGCCATAAATTCCAGCTGGCCACAATGAATTATGCTTTGTATATGCTATTGCATACAATTTACTAAATTTTTGTTAAGGAATTTTGTATCACTGTTGATCAAAGATATTGGTCTGGTAGTTCTATAATCTTGTGTGATGTGTTTGCTTGATTTTGGTATCAGAGTAATACACACCTCATGAAAAGGGTTGCTAAGTATTCCCAACTCCACTATTTTCTAATACTTTGTGTAGGATTGTTAATTTTTTTTTATTTAAACCTTTTATAAAATTCACCAGTGAAGTCACCTGGACCTGGACTTTCCTTTGTAGGAAGAATTTTATTACTGATTTAAATTTGTTCATTGACATGAGTTGTATTAATTTCCTATTGCTACTCTAAGGAATTACCACAAAATTAGTGGCTTAAAGGACACAAATTTATTATCCATTAATGTTTAATGCTGTTATTTATATGATTGGATATCTTTTTACAATCTTATTTCTTTTCTACATGCCTCCTCTGCTTTTTCCGTTTCTCCTCCTCTTCCTTTATTTAGATTATTTGAATATGTTCTAGCATTACTTAATTTACCTTTGGGAGTTTTATTTTAAATATCTTAATGTTCCCCTGTGGATTACAATATACAGGGGGTGTCCAAACAATGTATACAAGTGGACACTTTGGTTACTGTTGCTCAAGCAGTAGTTCACCATCATCAGTAGTGTCTGGATGCTGATGGTAACCACTTTGAGCACCTCCTGTAATTGCAGAAGTCACAAGTGACTTGAATTCATCTTTTGTTATTGGTATATATTGAATATTACAATTTTAATAATTTTTGTTTTTTAAAATGTGTATACTTTTTGGCATTCTCTATATATTCTAAACATTTGACAACCCATTTATACTTAACATTATATCACTTAATGTTAAAAATGGAAAACTTGTGACTGTATAGGTTTATATGCTTGACATCTCCCCTCAGTGATGTTACAACTGCTATATTTGTTACTTATAAACAGATAAATACAAGTGAACATTATAACTTTTGCTGTAATTAGTTGTCTCGTAAAAAAATTAAACGTAACAAGGAGAAAATAACTGTCCTTTCCATTTAGTCAGATAATTACAATTTTCAACACTCTTCATTCTATTCTGAATGTTTGTGTTCCTCATAAAACATAGAATTATCACATGACCCAGCAATTCCACTGACAGATACACAGCCCAAAGAATTTAAAAAGCATTTAAAGAAAAACTTCTATAACACACTAACGTATATTCTAGCACTATTTAAAATAGCCTAAAGGTAGAAAACATCACAACTGTCATCCATCCACAGATGAATGGTACAAATGTATGTGCTAAATCCATACAATGTAATATTCATTCATTATAAAGGAATGAAATATGTTCTGGAACACAGTGGTAATGGCTGCACATTATAAATGAATTAAATTTCACTAAAATTTTCACTTTAGTTAATTCTGTTATGTGAATATCATAATTTATAAATTATACATTAAGAGTAGGCAATACTTCAACAAAATTGTCATTTTAGCACAAATAAAACAAAATTCTACATTTTCATCAGTATATTGAACACTAAAACTTTTTGAAGATACTTTAAATAAATCTAACAAATGTTAGCCAACGTTTTAAAAAACTTTTATTAAAGTATACTTGGCATGTAATATTAGTTTCACGTGTACAACTTAGATTACACATTTATATACTTTACAATGTGATCACACCAATAAGACTAATAACCACCTATCCCTGTGCAAAGTTATTACAGTATTATTGACAATGTTCCCTGTGTTGTACACTACATCCCTGTGGTTTATTTATTGTATAACTGGAAGTTTATATCTCTTATTCCCCCACACTTTCATCCCCTCACCCCTGGAAACCATCAGTTGATTCTCTGTATCTATGAATCTATTTCGTTTGTTTTGTTTATATTGCACATATATGTGAAATCATACATTACTTTATCTTTCTCTGACTTAGCGTAATACTCTTTAGGTCCATCCATGTTGTCACAAAAGACAAGATTTCATCCTTCATCTCATCCACTAAATTCTTCAGCTCCAGCTCCAATTCTTGTTTGGTTCTTATTAGTTTCAATCTCTTTGGTAAAGTACTCCTGTTAATTAATTTTACCCATGAGCTCACTGAACTGTCTTTCAAAGTTTTTGTGTAGCTCACTGAGTTCCTTCATGACAGCTATTTTGAATTTTCTATCAGTTAGATCACAATCTTCCAGCCTTTCAGTTTGGTTCTTTGAGAACTATCATTTTCATGAAATTATGAATTATGTTACCGTGATTTTTAATGGAGCTTTTAGAGTTGTTCTGCCGGAGCATTTGAAGTAACGAACACTTTTCTTATTTAGGAAGGGTTTTATTTACCTAAATTTTTTTTTTGGGGGGGGCTTTGTTCATCTTGATTCTAATATTTCAACAGGTTCGTAATTAGAGGCCTTTCTTCTGTTTTCCAGTAATTAGCACTATAACGTAAGTTTTTGGTTTCTCCTACCTTATATGTGAGAGACAGCATTTGAGGCCTCTGGTTCCTGGAGTCTCAGTACACATGTGCTGCTGCCACTGTGGGGGAGGGGGAGCACCTGGGTCACAGGTATGCTGCGGTGACTAAATCCTCTGGTTTCATGTGCCTCCAGGGTTCCTGGATCCTCTGGTCACAGGCTTTGCTGCCATTGCTCCTCTAGTTAAACCACCTACCTCCACTAGATCCAATCTACCCACTTTGAGATGTACAGATGTATGGACCTCTCAGACTTCCTGGTGTGCATGTGTAGAGGAACTTTTGTTGGGAAATGGACATCCTTCTGGTTATAACTTGAAGGGGAGAGACAAAGGGAATGGCTTATACTGCCACAATGGCGATATCACTCCCTTTTTTCTTTTTAACTTAAATCCGTTCCAATCTTGGCTTGATTACACATAAAATTTTATTCTCAAGATTGATTTTCCACGAACGTTCTACAACTTACTATATCCATTTACGTTTCATCCTATCTTTTTTTCTTATTCGTCTTTTTTAAATTTTTTTATTACAAAAGTTTATTTGGGTGGTGATTGTTAAAGGTAGATTTCAGATGTACAATTATGTAGCACATCATCTATATATCACATTGTGTTTACCACCGAGTCAGCTCTCTTTCCATCACAATATATTTGATCTCCTTTTCCCTCATCTACAGTCCCTCTACCCCCTTACGCTCTGGTAACCACTAAACTATTGTCTGCATCTATGAGTTTTTATTTCTTCATTTGTTTGTCCTGTTCTTTTGCTGTTTTCAGTTTTATATGCCAAGTATCAGTGAAATCATATGGTTCTCTATTTATTTCGCTTAGCATTATAATCTCAAGATCCATCCATGTTGTTGCAAATGACACTATTTCATCTTTTCTTAAGTCAGAATAGTACTCCATTGTGTATATATACCACAACTTCTTTAGCCACTCATCTACTGAAGGACACTTTGGTGGTTTCCATGTCTTGGCCACCATAAATAAAGCTGCAATGAACATCAGATCACATGTCTTTATACATACATGTTTTCAGATTTTGGGGGTAGATACCCAGTAGAGGGATTGTTGGGTCATATGGGAATTCTATTTGTAATTTTTGGAGGAACCTCCACACTGCCTTCCACAGTGGCTGCACCAGTCTGCATTCCTACCAACAGTGTATGAGGGTTCCTTTTTCTCCACAGCCTCTCCAACACTTACTATTTGTCTTGTTGATGATAGCCATTCTAACTGGTGTAAGGTGATATCTCATTGTGGTTTTGATTTGCATTTCTCTGATGATTAGTGATGTTGAGCATTTTTTCATGTCTATTGGCCATGTGTATGTCCTCTTTGGAGAAATGTCTCTTCAGGTCCTCTGCCAATTTTTTAACTGGATTTTTTTGTTGTTGTTGAGTTGTAGGAGTTCCTTATATATTTTGGATATTAGCCCCTTATCACAGGCGTTGTTTGCAAAAATCTTCTCCCATTCAGTTGGCTGCCTCTTTATTTTGTGGATGGTTTCTTTTGCTGTGCAGAAGCTTTTTAGTTTGATACAGTCCCATTCATTTATTTCAGCTTTTACTTCCCTTGCCTTTGGAGTCAAATTCATAAAATGCTCTTTGAACCCAAGGTCCCTAAATTTAGTACCTACGTTTTCTTCTATGCAGTTTATTGTGTCAGGTCTTATGCTTAAGTCTTTGCTCCATTTTGAATTAATTTTGGTATGCAGTGACAGCAGTCTAGTTTCATTCTTTTGCATGTGGCTTTCCAATTATCCCAGCACCATTTACTGAAGAGGTTGTCTTTTCTCCATTGTATGTTTTTGGTTTCCTTGTCAAAAATCATCTGTTAATATTTATGTGCCTTTATTTCTGGGTTCCCTATTCTATTCCATTGGTCTCTGTGTCTGTTTTTCTGCCAATACCATGCTGTTTTGATTATTGTTGCCCTGTAGTACAAGCTGAAGTCAGGGGGTGTGATACCTCCAGCATTGTTCTTTTTTCTTAGGATTGCTTTGGCTATTTAGGGTCTTTTGTGGTTCCATACAAATCTGATGATTTTTGTTCTATTTATTTAAAAAAAGCCACTGGGATTTTGATGGGGATTGCATTAAATCTGTATATTGCTTTGGGTAACGTGGCCATTTTAACTATGTTGATTCTTCCAATCCATAACACGAAATGTCTTTCCATTTCTTTTTGTCTTCTTCAATTTCTTTTAAAAATGTCTTATGGTTTTTGGTATATGTCTTTCACATCCTTGGTTAAGTTTATTCCTAGGTATTTTATTCTCTTTTCTTATTCTTAATGATTTTACTCTAGAGAAAAAATTACTTTTTTCTTTAACAAATGACAAAAAAATGTCCTGTGTATATCGTTTTTCTGTAAACACATTCTAGTTTCCTTACCTACTTTTCATGTATTGTCATTTTCTTTCACTCTTATTATTTCTACTAATTTTTATATATTGAGCTTTTGTAATTTTTGCTATCCAGTGAAAACTAGGAAGCAGGCAATTGTGATCATGTACTAGCATTATTCAGTAGATTAGCAAACTGATAAATACAGTCCAAAATTTTTAGAAGTATATTCTTCAATAATTCTTGAATGTGGCAGAAAACATGTTTATTAATAGATCCAAAGATCTTCTCTCTGTAAAAAATTAAAAAGCCAGAAGATAAACTTATGTGTAGCATTTACTGCTTATCTTATTTGGAAATCATCTAGATAGTCAACGAATATTTACTGTTTAGTTTAATTTAGTATAAACTTTGATCTCATTTACATTTACTTAAATTGCTTATTTTTAAGAATTATGCTTGGATTAGATATTAAACAGTTAACCATTATCTTTATTTTTCTTGTTGACAAATTTTGAAGATATGCCTGCTTTTATTAAACCAACAAACTTAAACTAGCTTTTATTTATTAAAGATCACGTGAACTTAAAATATATTTGGGTTAGTTTTTATGTTATTGAGAGTATGCTTGATTTTCTTAAATCAATTAAATAGAGGTCTTTACGATTTAATTTTGGCAATACAATCTGGAGGTAGAAAAATTATCACATATCTGTAACACACATAGATATGTAAACATAAACATATGGACGAACAGAGATTTTATAGCTTTTGTTTTAAAACTTTTAGCCATGTCTCAGGCACAAAACTCAAAAGAACAGTTAGATCCAAACTGTGTTTTTGGCAGACGGATTAGGTCAAATGAACTGTTCAAATGATCAAAGATTTTTACTAAAGATTTTTTATTTGCATGCTGTAAGGATCTTTTTAGAGCTGTTTCTTAAGGCACTTTGTCATTTAGAAGCTTCTACATACCAATCAAAGAATACATTCCATTGCCTCTGGGCAATTTTAAATCCTCTCTTTTAAGGGTACCCCTTTAAGTGAACTTAGATAAGATAAAGGTCTCCAAAATGGCCACTGGAATTCCAAAAATTCATCCATTTTACCAGGAAGGCACAATCTCTTGTTCAAAAACCAGGCGGAACCCACATTTGCCTTTAGATTTCCTAAGACATCTTAACTAAGATGGGCATTTTCCAACAGCTGTTATAAAACACAGGGAATCTCATATTCGTTCCTTTTGGACAGAATAAGGAGACTTACCCAGAAGCTCTAATAAACAAAAAGAGAAAATGAAATCAAGTGTGCACAATAAAGTTGGAGAGCTCAGAACGCAGAGAGAGCAGAGCTCAGATCCAAGACAGACTTACCGTAAAACTCCAAGGTCAGCAAGGAGGCATCATGCCCAGTGGGCTCTATGGGTATCAGTACCTTGTTGCTCACTGGTCTCAGTCATTGGATGCGTCTTCTTTGGATCCCATTTATGACACCATCAACTGTCAAATGTTCAGAAATAACAAGTAAAACCAGTAAGTCACTGAAGTAGTAATTAGTAAAATTTTATTGTGCAAACATCAAAAAGACAGTTTCCAAATTGGGAGCACTAAAACCAAAACATGGAATTAGCCTCAGGTGCATATTGTAACAAAACAGCTTATACTGAGAAAGCAGTGACTGTTTATTTTTCAGTGATTGGTGATAATATCAAAATTTTCAGTGGTTACCTTATATTGACCTTGGTAAAGTTTAAATTTTGCTTATTTCCAAAGACATAAGCAAGAAAAGACCCAGGTCAAGTTAATCTTGCAAAATAATCTAAATTAAGCTTTGTTTATAAGACTAAACTGGTTCTATCTGCCCTGGGAATTTTCAAGGCTGGCCTTTGTTTTTTATTTCAACAAACCCAACAGTTATACCCATATTGATACATGCAACATGTATGAATCTCAAAAAAATGTGAATAACTAAAGCCAAAAGAAAAATGAATATATTTTGTACTACTCCATATACCCGGGGTGCCAAAACAACGTATACAAGTGAACACTTTGGTCATTGTTGCTCAAGCAGTAGTTCACCATAATCAGAAGTATCTGGACGCCGATGGTAACCACTTTGAGCACCTCTTGTCATTGCAGAAGTCAAACATGACTTTATTCATCTTTTGTGATCGGCATATATTGAGTATTACAATTTTAATACAGTTTTCCTTTCTTAAAATGTGTATACAATTTTTTTGGCAGCCTCTGTGTATAATTTTAAAAATGCAAACTACTGTACACTGACCAAAAACAGGTTAGTGATCACCACTGGATACAGGGAGGTGTTTGTTGAGGGGTGGAAGAAATGCAGTACAAATGGACAAGGGAAACTTTTCCTGATGATAATTAAGCTCATTATTGTAAATATGACAGTTTCACATAAGTAAAAACAAAGCAAATTGTACATTTTAAACAGTCACTTCATTTTTTGTCAATTATAGTTCAACATCCATAAATCAATTAATATGATACATCACATTAGCAAAATAAAAAGTAAAACCCATATGATCATCTCAATAGATGCAGAAAAAAATTAGACAAAGTTCAACATCCTTTGAAGATAAAAACTCCTAATAAAATTGGTATAGGAGGAACATATGCAACATAATAAAGGCCATGTATAACAAACCCACAGCTAATATCATACTCAATGGGGAAAACCTAAAAGGCCTTTCCTTTAACATCAGGAACAAGACAAGGACGTCCACTATCACCACTTCTAGTCAACAGAGTATTCTAAGTTTGAAAGATGGCTCAGACAAGACAAAGATATAAAAGGCATCCAAATTGTAAAGGAAGAAGTAAACTCTTATTATTTGCAGATGACATGATACTAAATATAGAAAACCTTAAAGACTCCAACAAAAAACTATTACAATAAATGATTTCAGTAAAGTTGCAGGATACAGGATCAATATACAGAAATCTGCATTTCTGTAAACCAATAACAAACGATCAGAAGCAATTAAGAAAACAATCCCACTTATATAATTGCATCAAAAAGTATGAAATACCTAGGGATAAATTTAACTACAGATGTGAAAGATCTGTACTCTGAAAACTATAAGATACTGAAGAAAGAAATTGAACACAATAACAAACAAATATAAGTATATATCAAATATATGGTGATGGAAGGAGAACTGACTCTGGGTGGTGAACACACAATGGGATTTATAGACGATGTAATACAGAATTGTACACCTGAAATCTATGTAAATTTACTAACAATTGTCACCCCAATAAATTTAATAAAAAAAAAAAAGAAAAGAAAAAATATCTATAAGTATATAACTTGTTCATGGACTGGAAGGATTAGTATTGTTAAAATGTCCTTACTACCTAAACTAACATACACATTCAAGCAATCCCTTTTAAAATATCAATGTCACCTATATAATTTTACTAACCAGTGTCACCAAAATAAATTTAAAATAAATGGATACCAATGGCATTCTTCTCAGAATTAGAACTAATCCTAAAATTTATGTGAAACCACAAAAGACCCCAAAAAGTAAAGAAATCTTGAGAAAGAACAAAGTGGGAGGAATCATTCTGTGATATCAGAGTATACTACAAAGCTACAATAGTAGTATAGCTATAAATAGCTACAAAACAGTATGGTACTCACATAAAAAAACAGAGATCAATGGAATAGAGAGCGCAGAAATAAATCTTCACTTTTAGGGTCAATTAATCTACCACAAAAGAGGCAAGGATATAGAATGGTGTAAAGACGGTCTCTTCAATTAGTAGTGTTGGCAAAACTGGACAGATACATGCAAAAAAAAAAAAAAAAGAAAGAAACTAGACAACTTTCTTATACAAAAAATAACCTCAAAATGGATTAAACACTTAAATGTTAGACCTAGAACCATAAAACTATAAGAAAACATAGGCAGTAAAGTTGTTAATATCGTTCTTAGCAATCTCTTATTAAATGCAGAGGGTGCCAAAAAAATGTATGCACATTTTAAGAAAGGAAAAAACTATAATAAAATTGTAATACTCAATACCTACCAATAACTAAAGATGAATAAAAGTCACATTTGACTTCTGCAATTATAAGAGGTGCTCAAAGTGGTTACCACCAGTGTAACTTTAATACAGTTTTTTCCTTTCTTACAGTGTGTATACATTTTTGGGGCACCCTCTATATATCTCCTGGAGCAAGGGAAAGAAAATATAAAATAAATGAAGGGGAATACATCAAACTGAAAACGTTTTGCACAGCAAAGGAAACCATGAGCAAAATGAAAAGATAACCTACTGAGTAGGAGAAGATATTTGCAAATGATACGTTCGATAAAGGGTTACTATCCAATATATACATATAAGAACTCATACAACTTAACACCAGAAAAAAAAATTCCAATTAAAATATGGGCAGAGGAACTAAATAGACATTTCTCCAAGTAAATACAGGTGGGCAATAGACAAACGAAGAGCTGCTCAACATCATTAATGATCAGGGAAATGCAAATCAAAACCACGGTGCGATGTCATCACCTCACACCTGCTAGAATGGCCATCATCGATAAATCAACAAACAAGTGTTAGTGAGGATGTGGAGAAAAGGGAACCCTCGTGCATTGTTGGTGAGAATGCAAACTGGTACAGCCACTATGGAAAACAATATGAAGGTTCCTCAAAAAATTAAAAATAGAGCTGCCCTGGGGGTGGCTGGATGGCTTAGTTGGTTAGAGAGTGAGCTCTGGACAGCAGGGTTGCCGGTTTGATTCCCACATGGGCCAGTAAGCTAGACTGAAGACAACAAGCTCCCGCTGAGCTTCCGGAGGGGTGGCTGGATGGCTCAGTTGGTTAGAGCGTGAGCTCATAACAACAAGGTTGCCGGTTCAATTCCCGCATGGGATGGTGGGCTGAGCCCCCTGCAACTAAAGACTGAAAACGGCGACTGGACTTGGAGCTGAGCTGCACCCTCCACAACTAGATTGAGGGACGACTTGGAGCTGATGAGCCCTGGAAAAACACACTGTTCCTCAATATTCCCCAACTAAAAAAAAGAAAAATTACTTACAAAAAAAAATAGAGGTGCCCTACAATCCAGCACTTCCACCTCTGGGTATTTATCCTAAGAAAAGAAAAACACTAATTCAAAAACATATGTGCACTCCTGTTCACTGCAGCCTTACTAGTAAATAGAAAGAGCAAGCAAAGCTTGGTTCTGGGTTCATGAAAATTTTGATGTTATCTGTAGACTTTCCTACATGCTTGAAATATTTTATTAAAAATAGAAATAAGATGAGAACTTTTAGGACAATAATGTATATTTAAAAAGGCACTTTATTCTATGTCAATTATACCTAAATACGACTTTTAAAAAAAGGCTACGAAAGGTAATGTCAAGCTACAGATTCAGAGAAAATTGCAAATCATGTATCTGATAAAAGAACTTATATACAGATTAAAATAAGTTCATCAACATTGCTGCCTAAAATAACAAGGAAAGAAGAAAATGTGCAAAGTGTTTAAGTTGCTACCTGGTTTCTTGATGCTTATAGTGAAATGTGAGAGGAGAGAGAGAAACTGAAGAAAAGAGTACTAATCATGAAGGAATTTAGACCTAATGGTTTGAAAATTTCTATTTCTCTCCTGAAGGCAAACTATGTTAAAGTTAAGCAATGCTTTCCTAGTAAGGATCAAGTCCAGAGTCCTGCCAAGAAAATAGGGTCTCTAGGTGAAGCTGAGGGTATGGCTCTAAAAATCCTTCGTTAAGGCATCAGAAAGAGAAAATGTTGTGCCTCAGAATGTTAAGTCAGACAAAAGACACTTTAAAGAATTTAAGTGTGTGCTTGAGCTTCAAACAATAGGGCTAATAAGAAACACAAAAACTTTATTTACAACCCTCCCAACAGAAGACCAGGCTAAAGAAAAGCTTAATTGGAAGAGATTTCAGGGAGTAGTGTTTATTCGTAGGAGACCAAAAACGATTTTAAAAGAATTATAATTCCAATCACACCACCAACTTTCACTGACAGAGACAGAAACACAAGAAAAAAAAGACTTTGAGCTGCCAAAACCTATGAGCTGAGAGCAGGCTACAAAAACGACACAGTTGAAAACACAGGCTAGTTACCGTATAAAAGGAAGGGCGATTCAGACGGGGTGGGACCAAGAGCCCTGCAGAATTATTCCTTGGCAGAAATGGAGCTGAGTCCTAATCAAGGAACTCCCCCAATTTTCCTGTCTGGATTTCAGAATTCCTACCTATTCCTTTGGCCTCTCATTTTCTCCCCGTTTTGAATGGGAATGTCTACGGGGGTTTTCTTTATCAGTCTCGACCCTGTGTGTTGAACAAATGGAGCACACACATACACCTCCATTACTCTCCCAGCTGTATGCTATCATTGCCACAGAATCCATCTTTATGTGGTATCCCCATTAACAAAGATTTCTCAATATTCCTTTTTTCCAACTGCTTTTTAGTTCATACAGGGAAAAAAGGGTTAAAAGCCAAAAATAAAATACTAGCTTTTAAATTTAAATATTTAGCTACCTTTCCTGCTGTCATGTCTTCATATGGAGTTGGATTACTGTCTAGTATCCTTCCAGTGTAGCATTTCCTGAAGGGCATGTCTACTAGTGACAAATTCTGAGTTTCTGAAATTCCTTAATTTCTCCTCCATTTTGTTATTGTGGTAAAATATGCATATTTTTGTTATTTTAACAATTTGTAAGTGTACAATTCAGTGGCATCAAACACATTCACAATGTTCTATAAATATCAACACAAAATCAATATCCAAAATGTTTTCATAATCCCAACAAGAACTCTGTACTCATTAAACAAAAACTTGCTCTCCTTCCACAGCCCTCAGTTTCTGGTAAACTCTAGTCTACTTTCTGTCTCTATGAATTTGCCTATTTGAGCTATGTCAGAAAAGTGAAAGGATACCACATTTATCATCTGCATCTGGTTTATTTCACTAAGTACAATGTCTTCAAGGTTCATCCATGTTATATCACATATCAAAACTTAATGATGTTCCATTGTACAAATATACCAGATATTGTTTATCCATTCATGTTGATTGACACTCGGGTTGTTCCCAACATTTGGATATTGTGAATAATGCTGCTATGAACACTGTACAAATTAATGATTGAATCCCTTTTTTCAACCTTTTTGGATTTATACCTAGGAGTGGAATTGTTGTGTCTTACGGTAGTTTTATGTTGAAGCTTTTGAGAAATTGTCAAACTGTTTTACACAGCAACTGCACCCTTTTAAATTCCCACCATCAATTCACAAGGCTTCCAAATTCTCCATACCTTTGCCAACGCTTATTTTTTTAATTATAGATACCTTTGTATTTGTGAAATGGTATGTCATTGTGGTTTTTATTTCCCTAATGACTAATATGTTGAGCATCTTTCCATGAGCTTACTGGCAACTTGTATGTCTTCTTTGGAGAAATGTATACTTAAGTCCTTTGCCTAATTTTGAATTGTTTTATTTTTCTTTTTGTTGTTGAGCTTTAGGTATTCTTTATAAATTCTAAATATTAATCTCTTATCAGATACCTAGTTTGAAAATATTCTAGCTCATTTTTTTAGGTTGTCTTTCTGCTTTATTCATAGTTTCCTTTGATGCACAAAATTTCTTAATTTTCATGAAGCCCAATTTAGTTTTTCATTTGTTTCTTGTGCGTTTGGTGTCATTCATGAAATCATCACCAAATCCAATTTCATTAGGATTTTGTGCAGTGCTTTTTTTCTAAGAGATTTTATAATTTCATCTTATAATTTCAGGTTGTTGATCCACTTCGAGTTAATTTTTGCACATGGTGCAAGTTACAGGTATGATTTATTCTTTTGCATGTGAATATCCAGTTCTCCAGGCATTATTTGTGAAAACACGGTCCTTTCCCCATTAAATGGTCTTGGCACCTTTGTCAAAAATCAATCAATCATATATATGATGGTTTATTTCTGAGCTTTATATCCTATGCCATTGGTCTATATATCTGAAGTACCAGTACCACAGTGTTTTGCTTACTGTAGCTTTGCAGTAAATTTTGAAGTTTGGAATTGCAAGTCCTCCAAATTTATTAATATCTTTTAAGACTGTTTTTGCTAATATATGTCTCTTGACATTTCATATGAATTTGAGGATGGGTTTGTCTACTTTTACAAAAAAAAGTCATTGGAATTCTATAAGGATTGCATTAAATCTGTAAATCATTTTGTTTTGGGTAGTATTCATCTCAACAATATTAAATCTCCCAATCCATGAACATAATTTTTTTTTAATCTTTGCATTTATTTAGGTGTGCTTTAACTTCTTTCAGCAATACACCAGATTCACATTTCTTTTATTCTTTTTAAGCAAACAACAAAGACCCAGTTTACCAGCTTTACATTTTTAAAACTAAGCTTAACATTACATATTTAAACAACTGTCAAAACTTACTATGTTGACAGCATTCACGCACATCCTGAATTTATATTAAATTAGAAACATATTACCATTGATGCTTAATATCTTACTTAGACTACTAAATACTAAAATAACAATAACAAACAAAAACTGAAATTATTTTCATGGAAGATTCATCCTGGCAATGCTAACTTCACAGCAGGCTGACACTACTTGGCTCACATTTCAAACACAACAGACAAGCACGTCTGTGCTGGTGTACAAGAGTCATGGCCATCTTGGAAAACATTTAATAAAAAAGCAATGTGCACAGAGAAATTTACAACAATTTTAAATACAAAAAAAAAAGGTACTGTTATGTGGTTCCAACAATAAACTCAAGTCAATGAGAACTAGGGGCTCCAATGAGCTGTTTATGAATAATTTAGGTATAGTTATACTGAAAGTTGAGTTCTTCAAAATCCTCAAAAAATATTCCTATTAATCCTCAAATGGTGCTTCTTATAGTTTAACACTTCTATTTAACCTGTGCATTGAATTACTTGTTATGCAAGTGCAGCAGCTGCTCCTTGCCATTTATCATTACGGACTTTGGACATCTTCAACTTCTACACTTTCTTGACCATCTTGACAATCTCTTTGTAGAGATTTTTCTGCCATTAACTATTTTAGTAGAGATTGGTATAGATTTGAAGTTGCCCACCCCACTTCTACTAAATGATGTAGAAGAGAACAAAATGAGGCTTTCACATCCTTGTGAATTGAAGGCAGTCAATCCTGTATCAAAAGAAAACCTGCCTCCAGAAGATGGAAATTCACTGAAAGCAGAGGAAAATGACCCTCTGCCCTGGCTCCTGCTTCCATGGGGACCCTTTTGATTCCCCCAAAAATTCTCTAATACCAAAAGAATTCCCTGAAGACGATATCTGGGTTATGGAATGTGAAGCCAAACAAATGGATGGACAAAATGATCTCCACCTCCACCACTGAACCCTTCTTTGCCTATCTGTCATAGATGTCCTATTTTCTGTTAACACCTCATACACCTCAGCTACTTGTTTGAATTTTCTCTCTGCTTCTTTTTTATTCTGTTTTATCGGGATGCCACTTCAGTGCCAGTTTCCAATATGCCTTTTTTATATCCTCTGCTGAGTCATGTCTCTACATGCCTAGAACTTCATAGTACTCCATCATGTTTTAAGAGGCTGTAGGAACAAGTCCGAGGATGAAGGAGTAGGCGACATGAAGGCAGAGTAGCACGGTAGCAGGCTGGGTCTCCCCTTGGCTCTGGAATGGCTATGCTAGCAAGAGCAGTAGAGGAAATGGCTCCTCGTGCTTTTCTTTCTCTCCTCAGATTTAACTTTATAGGTATCATTAGAAAAGAAATTACATTCTTAATTTCATTTTTGGATCGTTTGTTGCTGGTGTACAGAAGTACAACTGATTTTTATCAGTTGATCTGTAGCCTGCAAATTTGAAGAATTTTTTTTTTCAGTTCTAGTAGCTCTCTTATTCTTTGGATTTTCTAAAAAGCAGATCATATAATCTGTGAACAGATATAGCTTTACCTCTTCATTTCCAATGCTGATGCTTTCTTTTTCCCTTGTCTAAATAGCTTTAGCTTTTACTTCCAGTAAAACATTAAACAGAAATTGGTGAAAATGGGCAATCTTTACTTATTAGTGAAATTAGGGGTAAAATTTTCAGTCTTTCATCATTGAATATGATGTTAACTGTGTGTTTTTCATAAATGCCTTTTATCATGTTTTGAGGAATTTTTCCTCTATTCCTAGCTTTCTAAGAGCCTATATAAAAAGCTATTGACTAGAAAAAGAGCACATTAAACTAAAAGCAAGCAGAAAAAAGAAACCAGATCCCAAATCAATGAAATAAATATAAACTAATAAAGAAAACCAATGAAACCAAAATGTGGATCTTTAAGATTAATAAAATTGATAAACTTCTAGCCAGGATGATCAGGAAACAGAGAGAAAGCAAGATATTACCACAAATGAGAAAGGTGACACCACCAGAGAGTATAAAGATACAAAACAAATGATAAGTAGTTTTATGAATAACTTATGCCAATAAACTCAACGACTGAAATTAAATGGGAAAATTCCTTAAAAGATGGAAACTATCAAAGCTAACTCAACAAAATATATATATGTAAAAAACTTGAATACTCTTATATAAGTTAAAACATTGAATTTAAGGTTTAAATTCTTCCAAAAAAGGAAACATTAGGCCAAGACAGATTTACTGGTGAATTCTACCAAACATATAAGGATGAAATAATACAGATTCTACAAACATTACTTCAGAAAACTTAAGAGTTATTACTTTCCAACTTATTTTAATGAATCACTGATACTGAGACACGTTAGTTAGCATGTTGTTAGGCAGACAGGAAAGATCCCTGGTGAAATTAGCAAAAGGCAGCCATATCCTGAAACTCCAGAGTTCTGGAATATCTCCTTCACTTCAGGAAAAGATATGAGAATGTGCCCTGAGGTTAATAAATTATCCCATAAATCCCTTTTGGCCAGACAAAGGAGCAGATCTGATAGATAGGAATGGGTTAGTTAATTCCTTTAAGGTGGGCAAACAGGACAAACCTGATGGACAAATTCCATTAGAAGGTGCCAGTCCCCTTCCCCAAGCAGGCAAGGGAAGGTACAAAAGTAAAAACTTTTGCCTCAGTCACTGAGCACCCCCATTCGGGACCTCCTCCCGCTCGGGAGCTCTGACCCTTTGCTTTCAATAAACTATTCTCTTTTTAAAAAAACTCCTCGCCTCTCCTTGGTCTGTGCTTCCATTCTTCGGTTTCATTGGACACGATCCCGGCACAAAGAAAACATCCTACATCAATACTAAAACCTGACAAAAATATTGTAAGAAAACTACAAACTAATCTCCCTCATGAAAGTAAAAGTAACAATTCTTAACAAAATTGTAGCAAATCTAATCCAGCAATATATAAATAGGATAACGTATCTTGACAAAAATAGGATTTATCCCAGAAATGCAGGCCTATTTCATAATTCAAAAACCAATCAATGTAGTTCATATATCGAATTCAAAAAGAAAAACCATATAATCCCTTCAATGAACACAATAATGGCACTTCACTAAATTCAAAGCCCATTCTTCAAGAATGAAACTTTCAAAAAAACAGAATGAAAAAGAGTAATTTAACCTAACAAAGGATATCTACAAAACAAAACCCTACAGCTACTACCGTGTTTCCCCGAAAATAAGACCTAACCGGAAAATAAGCCCTAGCATGATTTTTCAGGATGACATTCCCTGAACATAAGCCCCAATGCATCTTTTGGAGCAAAAATTTATAAGACCCATTTTTGGGGAAACACAGTATTATGCTTAATGGTAAAAGACTGAATGCTTTCACTTGAAGGAATGAAGATAAGGATGCCGATTTCCACTTCTACGTAATATTACAGGGGTCCCTAGGCAGTAAATACGGGGGAAATATAAAGAAAATAGGATAGAAAAAGAGGAAGTAAAATTGTCCTTATTTGCAGGTGATATGATCCTATATTTAGAAAATCCTAAGGAATCCATAACAAAACTACAACTAACAAAGAAGTTTAGGGAGTAATAGGACACAAAAATTAAAGCCCCCAAATCAATTGTATTTCTATAAATAGCAATACATTTTCTAAAAATGAAATTAAGAGAACACTATTTTGAATAGCATCAAAGGAATAAAACATTTAAGAATAAATTTAACAAAATATTTATTAAAAACTACAAAATATTGCTTGGAGAAATTGAAGGACATGTATAAATGGAAAGAAATATATGGCAATATATGTTCATGGATTGGAAGATGCGATATTATTATGAAGACAACTCTCACCAATCTGATCTATAAAGTCAATGCAATCCATACCAAATCCCTGCAGGCGTTTTTTTTTTTTTTTGGTAAAAAATGGCAAGCAGAGCCTAAATCCAAGGGATGCAGAATACCCAAAACAATTCTAAAAAACAACAAAGTAGATCTTTCATTACCATATTTTAAAACTTGCATAAAAGCTACAACAATCAAGACAGTATAGCACTGATGAAAGATTAGATACAGAAATAACTGATATACTGGACTTTGACCAAAATTAAAAATGTTAACGCTACGTGGACATTATAGTAAATGAAAAGCCATGCAGTGGGGAAAAAATACTTGTAGATAATGCTTCTGATACAGGACTTGTGTCATATATATACAGAGGGTGCCACAAAAATGTATACACAATTTAAGAAAGGAAGAATGTATTAAAATTGTAATAATATATACCGATAAAAAAAGCAGATGAATACAAGTCAGCGTCCAGACATTTCTGATTATGGTGAACTTTCTGATTATGGTGAACTACTGCTTAAGGAAAACACTTAACAAATTACGCTGATAGTAACCACTTTGAGCACCTCTTGTCATTCCAGAAGTCAAACGTGACTTGTATTTATCTTTGGTTATAGGTATACATTGAGTATTACAATTTTAATACAGTTTTTTCCTTTCTTAAAATGTGTATACATTTTTTTGGCACCCTCTGTATATAAAGAACTCTTATAGTAAGAAAAAAATCTGAAATGGAGAAAAGACTCAAATGCTATCCCAAATACACATAAATGAACAAGCAAATGAAAAGATGCTCAACCTCGTTAGAGTTTAAGGAAATGCAAAATAAAGTCACAATGAAATACGACTTCATGCAAACTAAGTAGTTATAATAAAAAAAGACAGGCAGTAAGGAGTGATGCTGAGGAGGTAGAGAAACGTGAACTCTCAAACACTGCAGGTGGGAATGTGAACTAGTACAGCCACTTTGGAAAACAGTTCAGCAGTTTCTTTAAAAGCTAAATAAACACATACCCTCTAACCCAGCTATTCAACTCCAAAGAATCTATACAAGAGAAATGAAGACATACAAGGATATTTACATCAATGTCAAAGGACATGGCAGCATTTATTAATAATAGCAAAGAGGGAAAGAAGGGAAATTCAACTTTCTGTTGAGTGCTGAATGAGGACAGAAAATAGATGTATATCTATAAAATTGAGTAATATTCACCTCTAAAAAGGGAATAAAATACTGATATATGCCACCACAAGGATAAACCTTAAAAAGACTTTAATAAGTGAAAGAGGTGAAATTCAATAGAGTAAATATCACGTTTCATTTATATGAAATATTCAGAAAAGACTCATTTTTTATTGAGATCAGCGGTAGCCTGGTACAGAGAATGGGACAGGACTGAGTATAACAGGCTTGAGGAAATTTGTGGAAATAATGAAATGTCCTAAAACTAAATTGTGGTGATGGCTGCACACTATACAAATTTACTAAAAATAAATGAATTGTGCACGTACAATGGGTAATTTCTATGATATATTGTACCTCAATACAACGTTTAAAAAAACAAATTAAAAATTTGAACTAAAAATGACATACGCAATTAAAAAATTCACTTGAGATCTCAGTAACAGAATGGAGGCAGGAAAAAAAAGCCACTGAATTTGAAGACAGATCACTATAAGTTAGCTAATCTGAGCAACAGAACAACAACAAAAAAAAAGTGAAAGAAAACAAACAGCTTTTGGAACTACGGGACAACATCAAAATGTCTAGCATACAAGTCATCTGAGTGCCAGAATGAGGAAAAAATTGTGCAGAAAAAAATGGTTGTAGGAATATCAACCAAAAACTTCCTAAATTTGATAAAAGATAAAATCACATATCACCCCCCTCAACAAACCCAAACAAGATAAACCGATAGAAATACACATCCAGAACTATCAGTCAAATGCTAAAAGCCAAAAACACAAAAATCAATAAAATTGAAAGCTACAAAAAAAGTAACATTTTATACAGGGAAACAAGGATTCAAACAACTGCACATTTCTCATCAGAAACCATGGAGACAAAGATGGTAGAAAAACATCTTTTAAGTGATGAAAGAAGAAAAGCCATCACCTAACAGCTCTTAATCCAGTAAAAATGTCCTTCAGGAATGAAGGTGAAGTGAATATACTCTGAGATGAAGAGAAACAAAGAGGATTCATCTCAAGTACAGTTGAGATGAAATGATAAAGCCTTCTTTACTCTGAAGGTACAGGATATCCAGGGGAAGCTAGTTTCCTTAGGAATGAAGAGCAACAGAATCGGTACATGAATAAATATAAAGGACAATTTTCCTCCTCTTTAAGTGACTCTCAAAAGGAGAAATCTTAACAGTCTGATGGGCTTTCAAAATATATAAATATGAAACACATGGCAAGTTATTACAAAATCAATGGGGAAGCATAAACAGATCTATGAACAGAAAGGCTTACATTTTACTTGACATGCTAAGACATGAAATCTATATAAACTGTTAAGTGACTGCAAGGTATGTAATATTGTAACCCCTACAGTAAAACAAAACAAATTTGAGATATAATCAAAATAACATTTAAAAGAACATTAAAATGGAATAAAAAACGTTCAAATAATGCAAAAGAAAAAAGGAGAAACAGAAACAAAAATAACAGACGGCAAAGCAGACACATAGAAAGTGAGAAATAGCATCACTACATCCCTTAAGAGAAGAAAAGGTCTTGACAACTGCAAACTGATGATTTTCTTGACCCTCGCAATGAAGTCATAGGTCAAAAAATTATATAGAAATTTAGAGAAAAGAAGCAGCCTGCAGAGAAAAACGGAATCTGAGCATTTAATTACTGGACCAAATGTCATAGAAAGTCATATAAAAGCAGGTAGGAAGGATTAACTAAAAATTTATAATAAATTGCTAAAGACCAAGTGTGGGTGGGCTACCAGGAGAATGAGAAGCCCCTCTGGGTTTTAGAAAGGGGGTTGGGTTGCAATCATTCACCTGCAGCCTTTACCAACAGGTAACTACAGGAAAGAAAGCAGAAAAAAATTCCCCTGGGGCTATGTGGGGGGAGGGGAGGAGCAACTGAGAATGCAGTTCTGCCCAGATACATCACTCCTTTTTCTCTGACCTAAAAAAAGTTCTTAGAGAAAACCTGCAGCCTGAAGCACTGGGGAGAAGAATAGAGGGCAGAGCAAAATTACCAGCAGGCCTCCTTCCCGTCAGAAACAAAAGCCTCAGTGCACAGTGTGGGGACACTGGTGGAAAGCAGCCACCTGTGGGTAAGGGGAGAAAGAAAGCTTTAGCCTACGGCAGGCACAGAAAAGCTGCTGGCTGACTCTGGGCGGTGAGCACACAATGCGATATATAGATGAGGGTTATAGAGATGTACACTTGAAACCTATGTAACTTTACTAACCATTGTCACCCCAATCAATTTAATAATAACAATAAAAAGCAATACCTGCTGGGAACAGCAGTACATCTGAAGGTGTAGGACGAGAAGGCCACACTGCAAGTCGCAGATTCAGTCTTCATCAGAACAGCAGAGAATGCCCCCTCCCCATCCCTCGTTCTTCCCCCAGCCACAGGCTAACAAGCATCAAGTCAAGTCAGAATCACACACAGGACAGCTGAAGGAGAAGAGACCCTCTGTGGGGAGCAGTGCCAAGTGGGGGACCTGCAAAGCCAAGCAGGGCCACACAAACAAAGTGTCATTACATGGTCCAAAGCCCCTGGTGTAGAAAGCACAGTAACAAGCTTCCAAAATAACCTAGACAAAGGAAAGGTGCTTTTCTGAAAGAATATAAAATTCTTACTTCAGGATCTACTATCTTACATACAGCACGTCTGACTTGCAACAAAAATTATAATCCATACAAAAACAAAGGGACAAAAAACAGTCTGAAAAGCATGCAATCTTCAAAACCAGACTCAGATAGGAGATGTGGGAACAGATAATTTAAAATAACTAGGCTATGTTAAAATCATAGGCGACACGTAAGGTCACACAGGTAATATTTGAAGAGAGATGGAAATTACAATCAAATGAAAATGGCAGAAATGCCTTTATTGGGCTCATAAGTAGACTCAACACAAATGAAGAATCAGGGAACTGGAACACAGGCCAACCGAAACAACGCAAACTAAGATGCAAACAGAAAGTAGAAAAGATTTTAAAAAAAATCATTCAAGACACAACTATGGAGACAGCAAAAAGAGCAGTTGTTGCCAGAAGTTGGGGGGAGGGGGGACAAATAGGCAGAACACAGAGGGCTTTTAGAGCAGATACTCTGTATGATACTCTAATAGTGGACACGTCATTATACATTTGTCCCAACCCACAGAAGGCACATCACCAAGTGACCTGTATACAGCATTATGACTCTGATAGCTGTGAGTCACAAAGTGACAATCATGCCACAGCATCCCGTGAAAGGTGTGCTCAGTGAACGCCCTAACCAGTTAACTCCAGATGCAGGGTGGAGTGTGACCACTGGGATGCTTTATTAGACTGCTGATGGGGGCACCGCACCCGGTCTCCAGCATACAATCACACTGACGGCTCCTTGCTCAGGCCTCAGCCCATGAGCTGACAGCCACACCTGCACTCGTCCTAGACAGAGCCCTTGAAACCTCACCTCCTGACTGTCTCACCAGCCTGGCCTGATGCCTGACGCTCCACACCCCATCGACATAGGGACTCTTGCTGGACACCGGACTCTCTTTCATCCTTCTTTCCTAAGACCCTGTTCGCCTGGCCTAACCCTATTGCTTGCAAACCTGTGTGACCCTCTTGTGTGAATCCGCTCTACCTGGACTACTGGAGGCTATCCTCTGGCCAGAGCCCTGGTTAATGCCAGTGAGAAACCAAGTCAGTAGGACTAGATCCCTGGCTTTTTTCTAAAGAAGGCTGGCATTGTGGAAAGACACACACGTGTGAGACTGCTCCTTTGATAGCTACATCCCACTCATGACATGACCCCTCGTGTAAACTAGGGATTTTGGATGATGATGTGTCAATGTAGGGTCCATCAGGAACCAACGTACCACTGTGGTGGGAAATGTTGATAATGGGGGAGGCCATGTGTGTGTGTGTGTGGGGGGGGGTAAGAGGTATATTGGAAGTTCTCTCAATTTTGCTATGAACCTAAAACTACACTGAATGATAGTCTGTTTTTAAAAAAACTGCCACACTCCTTTAAGAAACAAAGTTTTTGATTAGCATTAACACCGTGCCATTAGTGCTGTTTCTAAAAATACATGTTTCCTTCTAGGTGTCATCTATGCTCTCTGTGACTCATTTTAATGAATATTTGTATAATGAATAAGATATGTGTTCACACAGTTTGTATATGTGGTCCTCCAAAGGTTTCAGCACCTTTTGTTAAAGAGATTATCCTTTTTTTGGTGAATGGTCTTTCCATCTGTGTGGGAATAATTCACTAGCTTTGTGTGAACTACTCCTAGACCCTTCCAACTGCTCCACTAGTCTTTGTATTTCTTTCACTAACACCACAAAGTATTGATTACTCCATCTTTATTGTAAATGTAGAAGTTAGGCAGTGTGAGCTTTCAAACTTTTTAGTTTCCCTTTTTTTAGAACTGTTTTGGTTATTCTAGTTTCTTTGCATTTTTATATAAATTTTAGAATAAGCTTGGCAATGTCCACAAAAAGAGGATGCTGCGATTTTGATTGGAATGATACTGAATCTATAGACTGTGGATGAAAAAGCGGCCGCAGACTAAACCTGATGAGCTCAGGGGAGGCGTATATGGCAGTCCCTACAAACTCAGAGACCAAAATTAACCACATAGGATGGTCTGAACATAAAAATTCCCAGCTAAAAGCGGGTCATGGCGGGTAGTCAAGATTGCATAACATGAATTAAGTCATGAAAAATGCCAAGATGACCAGTTCTTAAAATTATATGATAGAGACTTTAAAACAATTATTATAAAAATGCTCTGACAAGCAATCACATTCTTACAACAAATATTGAAACAGAAAATCCTGTCAACATATATGATATAAAGAAGAACACATGGAAATTTTAAAGTTAAAAATACAATAACTAAAATTAAAAAATAGACAAAAGCACAATGGAGATGGCAAAGGAACTTAAAGAAATAAATAGTAACTATCCAATACTAATAGAGAAAAAAAAACATTCAATATAAATGTACAAAGACTCAGGAAACTATGAGACAGTAACAGAAGGATAGAAGAGTTTGGGATTGAAAAATTTGAAAAACTGAATGCCTGAAAACTTCCCAAGTTTGGCAATAGACACAGACATACAGTTTCAAGAAACTAAAAATAATTTCAAAAAGGATAAATACACAAATTCACAGCCAGATACATATAATGTTATTAATCAATGTCACCCCAATAAATTCAATTTTTAAAAAATTTAAGAAGACAACTAACGAGTGTTGGTGAAGATGTGGAGAAAAGAGAACCCTTGTGTATTATTGGTGGGAATGTTAATTGGTGTAGCCACTGTAGAAAACAGTATAAAGGTTCCTTGAAAAATTAAAAATAGAACTATTACACAATCCAGCAATTCCACTTCTGGGTATTTATCCAAAGAAAACAAAAACATTAACCTACAAGAATTGCCAGAGGGAGTTCTTTGGTCTAAAATGGAAGGATTAGACAGTAACTCAAAAGCATATGAAGAAATAAAGAACATGGGTAAAGGTAACTACATATGTAAATATAAAAGCCAGTATTATTGTATTTTTGGTTTACAACTCCATTTTCTCCCCTGTTTTTTTCTATATGACTTAAAGAAAAATGGACAGGCTGATCCTAAAATTCATATTGAATTGCAAGAGGCCCTGAATAGCTAAAACAATCTTGAAAAAGAACAAAGATGGAGGACTGACATTTCCCAATTTTAAAACTTATAACATACAATCCAGTAATCAAAACAGTATGGTACTAGGATTAGGACAGATAAAGAGACAAATGAAATAAATTTGAAAGACCAGCAACAAACCCATATATCTATGGTCAATTGATTCCAGAAAGGGTGCCAAGACCATTCAATGGGAAATAAAGTCTCTTCAACAAATGGTGCTGGGACCACTGGCTATGCACACGTAAAAGAATAAATAAAGCTGGACCTCACATCACATACAAAACCTAAGATCCTAGAACACTTAAGAGGAACACATAGGGGAAAGTCTTCATGACCCTGTATTTGGCAAAGAATTCTTAGATTTGACACCAAAAGCACCAGGAACAAAAGAAAAAAACAGAAGAATTAGACTTCAAATTAAAAAACACACAAACAAAACTGTACACGAAAGGACAGTATCAAAAAATGTAAAAAACACCAACAGAATTGGGGGAAAAATTGCAAATCATATGTATAATAGTCTACTATCCAGAATACATAAAGAATTCTTACAACTCAAAAACAACAAAAAAACCAAACACCCAAATTTAAAAATGGGCAAAGGACTTGAATGGACATTTCTGGAAAGAAAATATACAAATGGCTAAAAAGTACATGAAAATATCCCCAAATCATTAGTCATTAAGGAAATGCAAATGTAAACCACAACGATATACTGCTTCAAACATACTAGGGATGGTTGTAATATCTTTAAAAACCAAAAACAGGAAATAACAAATGTTGGCAAGGAAGTATGATGATTTTAAGTTTAACTTATAGAGAAATCACCAAACTGTTTTCCACAGTGGCTGCACCATTTTATATGCCAGCAGCAATGTCCGACGGTTCCAATTTCTCTACTTCCTTGCCAAGACTTATTTCATGTTATGGGTTTTTTAAAAACCAGATTCTATTCTCAGTTTATAAGAAACTTCATTGGCCTGTTACTGTAATCCAGATAACAGACACTCAAAGATTAATCTTTTTAAATTGACTTTTCCTTTTTAAAGTTCTCTTAAAATTTATTTTAAAAACTAACCCATGCTAGGAAAGGTTCATATGTCACCAAAGTTTAAGAAATGCATAGGAAAAATAATGACTGTTTAAAATAATGTTTACCTCTGGGGATGAGGGAAGAGAGAAATGCAATCAGGGATGGGTACACAGAGAACTTCAACTACAGCGGTAATATTTTCTTTTTATGTTTGGTTGGTGAAAACAGAGGTTCACTATATTATTCTTTGTATGTCTATATAGGTCTTAAATATTTCATAAGATATACAGAAAGCCCCACAAAAAAACAAGACGAAGAAAAGAAAGTTAATCTTACGTTCTTTCATCACGACCACCGCCCCCACCACCACCAAAAACATGGGACCATATTAGATGGGGTATTCTGTAACTTACTTTTCTCACATAACAATCCATTTCAGCATTCTCTAGATCAAAAAAGTGTAAAGAGATAAATCAGTTTCCACAGTTGCAAAATATGTCATAATACAAATATCCTACAATTTATTCAAGTATTCTATTGATAGATACGCGGGTTGTTATTTGTCACAAAAACAAAGCTGCAAAGGCATCCTGTTCAGGCGTCTTAATATACTGGTACTTTTATCTCCGTAGGATAGATTCATAAAAGTCGAACTATTTGGTTCCAGTATGTGGCAAGTGATCCTGTGTTTTTTTTTTATTTTCCCAAATATTGCCAGATTACCTTTTCAAAAGGTTGCAGCAAGTCCGTCATACTCTCTCCAGCAATATATGAGTGAGATACAGACACTTCTTAACTAAAATTTTTTTTACCACATAAACATTTAACAACAGATTAGATGTAATTTTTTACTGTCCTCTCCATATAGTAAACATATCATCCTTAACATAAATAAATTTACTTTCACCAAGAGATCTGAACACAAGAAACCTAGCTCTTTTCTTACAGTGAGTAATCAAGCTAACAATCCACAAAATAATGTAGTAATTCCCTGAGATTACCCGTACATACACACACACACACACACACACACACACCCTACCTCTGAGATGCTTCCAGAACAAATATTAAGTATTATATTGTATGGCCAAAAGTCCTCGTTTAGGGCATAGTAAAAAAAGGTTTTTTAACCTAGCCCACAAAGAATGTTACAAACTAATTAGCCCATCAAAACTACGACATTTGCATGCGAAAGGCAGCACGAAGGAAATAAATTAGGAGAGGCCCAAAGGAGTCAGGCTGTTCCTGAAAGCGCTCTGGGCAGACGGACTCTTTCATTTGAGGTGGCACGTTGCCAATAATGGTGCATTTAAACGAGAAAAAACGAGAAAACTCGAAATGCCGCCTTGGAGCTACTTTCTGCAACCGCCTAGCCTCATCAGTGCTGGTAAGATGACTAACGCGAAATTATTCTCCGATATTTTGAAGATAGAAGAGCGAGAAAAATGAAACACAAGCCGGCCCACCCCCTCCCCCACCAGGCAGGCCACGCGATCCTGAAGTGTGGAGCCTTGCTGACGACTTTTGTTACCGGCGGGAGGTTGGGCACTCACCACACTACAGAAACTGGCCAATTTCTGGACTTTCCTTAGTAGATTCGTCTATGGCCGCCTTTCCAAACCTGGTACGCCGGCACTAGTTGCGCGCCATTCAAACGCCGCCATCTTAGGCCTCACAGGAGCCGTAGGGATAGGTAGATAAAAGCCAGTGGGTAGGCGTTACAGCCAAATAGGTCCCGCGCCCAACCGCGGTGCACCACCCAAATGGCTCCGCCGGCAACGAGAGCCAGCAGCTCTGCGGCTCCTTCCTCAGTTTTCCCGATTGCTTGCATTTCCTCTCACAGCCTTTGCTGTCTCCATTGAAATTCCCTCGTTCTTCCTTCTTTTCTTTCCCTTCATTTCTTTTTCCAGACCTAGTATTTTTTTTTTACCTTCGCTCTGAACTCTTTCTTCCGTCCACATTTCTAGATATCTCTTGTTCTCAGTTTTCATTTACCTCACAAGTGTGTGAGGTAAAACAAACCTGCCTTTCTGTTATTTCACCAAATTATTGCAACATTATAAGATAAGCTGAGGACTGATTTTTCCCTATTTTATAGACGAGGAAACTAAGGCCCAGAGAGATGAATCAATTTCCCAAAAGCTGCAACAGCTACTTAGTGTTAGAGTGGACAAGAACCTAATTTTTTCCACTCCGGTGAGCGCATTGCTCATGTAGATCAGTCCACTCCCCACGAACTAATTGAAAAGATGGGAAAACTGAAGACAAAGATGGCAAAGGTTTGGACCTAAATTCATGCTATGAGTCAATAACAAAAATGGATTTAAAACAAGCTGCTTCCTCGTTTAATTCTGTAACAAAGCATCTTCATAAAGGAGTTGGGGATGATATTCTCCATGCTGAAAGTCCTTCCTCTTCTTTTAGACTCAGCTTAAGTCCTGACTCCTCTAAGAAGCCTCTATATTTATCAAAACGTTTATCTTTTTTTGTCCCTCTCCATGAGGGAAAATACACTAGCTGGATGCCAGCCCCCAAACCATAAAAAGAAAGAAGTTGAAAAAAGTAAGAAGTTGTAAAGTATTATGGGTGAATCATTCGGAAGGTTGGTGGGGGGAGGTTTATGCTGCACAGGAAAGGAAAGCACCACTTAGAGGTACCAACCCTTTCCAAAGGTATAGTTTCTCCCTACATTGTGATGTTATCTCTAGCTTTCAAGAACCCAGCATGAAACACCTCTTATTCTATTCATTTTCATAATTACTTTTTCTTTCTGTATTTTGCCATTGTCACTCTCAAATTGAAGGTAATGGTAGGGTGTTGTGTAAACATCTGGGCCTTGATGTATGGCCATTCTTGTGTAAAACACTGCATGGTACCCATCTGTGTTCCCTCAGTAATGCGGTGGTGAAGAGGTCTTAGTTTAAGTTTAAACTGTGTCATTTCCTACGGGCGGCTTGAACTTATCTGTGCACATCCTGGAAATCGGTAGGGCAGATGCCAGAAATCAATTGCAAAAGGAACTGCTGGCTCCTGAGAAAGAACTCATCCTAACAGAGGAGGGAGTCAAGCAAACAACCGAGGTTAAGTAGAAAATCAGTTCTGCGTATCGCAGGGGATCTGTGACTTTAATTGTCTTTTTGCATCAAGTATCATATCTCTTGTTGTACTATAAAATGTATTTATTTTGAGCTAGGTACACAACATCTCTCTACACTAATTTAATGGTAAGTAGAAATGTGGATAAAAATAGTGAAACCTGTTGCAGTTTTGCTTCTGATGAATTTTTCTTTCTGGAACAAATGACTATTTGGATTTTAAAGAAATACATATAAGTAAATAATTAGCAAGAAGCATTAGAACAATAGGCTTGTGAAGCTGCTAGTCAATCTTTTTGGGGGGAAACCTGATGCACTGGTTTTTATTTAGTGGTGTTTCAAAGTGAAAGGTGCTAGATCCAGAGACCTAGTGGAAAAGCTCTATTAATTCACAGTCAAGGTGGAACCACATACCCCTGCCTCCACCCACTCAAATTTCTCATAGTCTATCTGCCTTGATTCCAACCCAAGAAAAATGCCTCCAGAAAACACCAGAAATGGAGGTTGGTGTCAAAGGAGGATATACTCGTGTTATGGGAAGAAGCGATACAGCTTCTTTCTTTTGCATGTGAATATTCAGTTATCCCAGCACCATACATATGTTTAAAGACTAATCTTGTTGAAAATTAGTTGATCATAAATGTGAGGGTTTATTTCTGAAATATCAGTTCTATTCCATTAATTTATATGTCTAACCTTATGCCAGTACCACCAGTCTTGATTACTGTAGATTTTAAGTAAGTTTTCAAATCATGAAGTGTAAGTGCTACAACTTTATTTCTTTTATCCAGATTGTTTTAGCTCTTCCGGTCCCTTATAGTTCCATATGAATTTTAGGATCAGCTTGGCAATTTTTTAAATCATCGAGCTGGGATTTTGATAGGGGTTGTGTTGAATGTGTAGAAAATGTGGGGAGTATTGATATCTTAACAATATTAAGTCTTCCAATCAATGAACACAGAATGGATGTTTTCCTCTATACTTAGGTCTTAAATTTTTTTCAATGACGTTTTGTACTTTTCTGTTAAATTTATTCCTGAGTGTTTTTCATGCTATTTTAAATGGAATTGTTTTCTTAATTTCATTTTCACATTGTTCATTGCATGTGTATAAAAATACACGATTGTTGTATTTAGATTTCTATTATACAACCTGATTAAGATGGTTTATTACTTCTACTTTTAGTAGTATTTTATGGATTCCTTAGGATTTTTCTATATGAGATTGCATCATTTGAAAGTAGATTTACTTCTTTCTTAATCACCTCTGAGAAATCTATTACCATGTGAGGTAAGATGTTTACAGGTTCTGGGGGTTAGGACAAAGGCCATTATTCAGCCTACCAAAGATGCCCTTTTCCAGTGTGAGTAAATTCCCCTCTATTTATTTCACATGTTGAACCAACCTACTATTCCCGCAATAAATCCCACTAGGTCATGACATATAATCTTTTCTAACTTGTTTTCAGATTCAGTTTGGTAGTATTTTGTTGAAGATTTTTGTGTCTATGGTCATAAGAGATAACTGATCTGTAATTTTCATTTCTCATGATGTCTTTGTCTGGTTTTGGTATCAAGGTAATTCTGGTCTCAGAGAATGAGTTGGAAATTGTTCCCTCCTCTTCTAGTTTTTGGAAGGGTTTGTGAAGGACTGTTATTTTTTTCTTTAAACATTTCTTAGAATTGACCAGGGGAGCCACCTGGACCTGGGCTTCTCTTTATGGCCTTTTCTTTCATTACTATCTCTTTAGTTTTAGAGGTCTATTTGTTCTTGAGTCAGTTGTTAATAGTTTGTATTGTTCTAATTTTGCATGATACTTAAAACTATTTCGGATGAAATTTCTACAGGACATACGTCATCAGAATATTCATGAGCCAAGTCATTGACTGCTTTGCATAAATCAGAAGTATTCATAGAAAATAGCTTTTCTCTGGTTAAAAATGAAAATTCTGAGGGCACTTCATTTAACTTTTCATGTCTCCACTTCAAATGTGAAATGTATAATTTTCTTAATTTATATTTGATATGTGTGTTCTCCATAATAATTGATGCTCTCATCTAATGATTTGTACATTTCCAATTTATTTACCTTTTTTTTTCATTTTCAAATTCGGGGAGAATATTTGTTTCTCTTGATAAAGTTTTACATTCATAAAGCATACTTTCAAAATTTGTTTCTTTCATTATTATTTAAAATATGTAGAACCATATATATGGGAACACACTTATTTCCTTTCACCTCAGGATTTAATATGGCTCAGCATAGCACTGCCGGGTTCTGATTTGATTTAAAATTTAAGTTTTGTTCATCATGGAACTTTTGTGTTAATTTTAATTTTAAAAATATTGCATTTACGAATTCACACCCACTAGAATGGCTGTAATCAAAATGACAAGAAAGCATTGGCAAGAATGTGGAGAAATTGGAACCCTCATATATTGCTGGTGTGAATGTAAAATGAGGGATAGTTTGGCAATTCCTCAAAAAGTTAAACTTAGAGTTACCATATGACCCAACAGTTCCACTCCTAAGTATATGCTCAAGAGAATTGAAAATATATGTCACCACAAAAACTTGTTCATAGCAGCATTATTCATTATAGTCAAAATGTGGAAACAACTCAATCAACTGATGAATGGATAAACAAAATGTAGTATATCCATACAATGAATGAACCTTGGAAACAGGATACTAAATTAAAGAAGCCAATCACAAAAGACCACATATTGTGTAATTTCACTTACATGAAATGTCTAGAATACAGAAATCTACAGAAAAAGAAAATAGATTTGTGGTTGCCTAGGACTGGCAGCAGTGGGACTGACTCCTAATGGGTACCAGGTTTCTTTTTGCAGTGATGAAAATGTTCTAAAAATAGATTATGGCGATGGTTGCACAACTCTGTAAATAGCTAAAAACCATTGTATTGTGCATTTCTAAATGATGGAGTTTTATGATGTGTAAATTATATCTCAAGCTGTAAAAAAGTAAACAAGTAATTACATTAAAATACGAAGATCTGACAAGTTCGCAAACTCATCCTAGAAAAAGTGCTACATACCTCATTGCTGAATATCACTATGGTCACCTTCGAAGGACTCCCCTTGGGAAGCTATGCATCGACGCCAATGCCAAGTCCACCCTTCACAGCAATTTTGGAACTCTTTCTGGAATGGCCATCAGAGCTGTCATCGTATTACCCTTGATGTCCTGAATGTCATCCAAATGTCTTCCTTTCAATATTTCATTTATCTTTGGACAAACAAAGAAGTCATTGGGGGCCAGAACAGGTAAGTAGGGAGGGTGTTCCAATAGTTACATTTGTTTACTGGCTAAAAATTCCCTCACAGACAGTGCTGTGTGTGAGCTGGTGCATTATCGTGATGCAAGAGCCATGAATTGTTGGTGAAAAGTTCATGTCATCTAACTTTCACACAGCCTATTTAGCACTTCCAAAAGGTTAACTGTTTGTCCAGTTGGTACAAATTCATAATGAATAATCCCTCTGGTATCAAAAAAGGTTAGCAATATCATTGCAACAGGTTCATGAACTTAATTGTCAGACCTCGTATGATCATCTTGATTGCTGTAGTTTTGATGTGCTCTTAAATTCTGCATCCAAAACAAGTGCTGTACCTGACCCTAATCCTGGCTCTGGGAATCAGTGACTCCAAAAGGCTTCTTGCATGACATCATGTATTGCCCACAAGCTAGTGATGCTGAAATTCCAACCTTTAAAGATTGTCCCTTCAGCCTAAAGTTTTCACTCCCATTGGAATGTTAATTTCTCAAGAGTAAGAGACATGGAGAATATCACAGTAAGTATTGTTCATCATTGATATCTTGTAGATGAAGTTATTGGTTTTTTTTCCCCTAGAGCATTTTTCAATGTGAAAGTATGAGACATTAGGGCTCTAAGGATCAGAGACATCCACGAAAAAAAAAAATAAAAAGGTTGAGGGCCACAGAAGCAAATGCTGCCTTTTAAATATGAATTTCTTTTTTTTTTTTTTAAAGTTTTATTGGGGAATATTGAGGAACAGTGTGTTTCTCTAGGGCCCATCAGTTCCAAGTTGTTGTCCTTCAGTCTAGTTGTGGAGGGCACAGCTCTCTGGCCCATGTGGGAATTGAACCAGCAACCCTGTTGTTCAGAGTTCGAACTCTAACCAACTGAGCCATCTGGCCACCCCAATATGAATTTCTTATGATCAATTTATCTAATACTTATTGAATACCTACTCTGTGTCAGGCTCTGGGCTAGGTGCAGGGTTAGAGCAGTGAAAAGGACAGGTATGTTCCATGACTTCAATGACTTCACAATTTGGTAGGTAAGATAGAACAATAAAGACCTCATTTTGTATAGAAAGCATGACAGAGTGCACAGAGGAGGGAAAGTATTGGGGTTTGCACAGTGCTTTAGTTTACGAAGCACCTTCTCACCCATGATCTCTTTGACTCTTCACAACAACCCTTTGAGTTTTGCAGAGCAGAGATTGGTATTCTCATTTTATACCTGAGAAAACTCAGGTTAAGCTAAATGGTAGTCAGGACTAAAATCCAGGTTTCATCTTTTCACTGTTATCTGCAATTTCTCACATCCAGGGGCCTGTCTATTCTCCTTGGCTTACAGTGATGGAGCTTTAAGAGGTGTGACTGAATAAGTTTCATTTTCTATCCTCCCTCACACCCTTCAAAATCTGCTATCCTGGATATTTCTAAAAATGCAACCAATACTAGAAAAGGATGAGGGAAGCAGGAGTGAAGAGGTCTTTAGCCAAATGATATATGCACATTGTAGTGAGATATACTAGAGTTCTGTAGGAGTTCTTCGCCAGCCTCTTACTTTTAGCCGAGTAGAATAAATTATAGCAGTATTGATCACCTCTAAACAAAAAAGCTCAGTCTATTCAAATGTAAACTTAAGCTCTCTGCCTATTATATTCTGTGCAATTTCAGGGAAATCCAAAACATGTTTCTGATTGATTTGCATTTATCTCATAAAAATGTTGAGAAAGGACTATGTGCTGCCCCAATGCCTTTTGTGGCCTCTTTAGTAAGCTTAAGTTATCTTTTGTCGTTCTTAAAAAACTAGGCCCTTCTGTGTCAAGGACGTGGAAGACTTTGAGAATGATGGGTGTTAATTCTTTTTCAAACTTCTGGTAGACTTCATGAGTGAAGCCATCTGGTCCTGGATTTTTCTCTGTTGGGAAGTTTTACACTACTGATTTAATCTCCTTATTTGGTATGGGTTTGTTCAGGTTTTCTGTTTCTTCTTTGTAGTTCCTTGGAATTTGTCCATTTTGTCTAGGTCACCTAAATTTTTTGGCATTCAACTGATCATAATAATCATAATAATCACGTAGTACAACAAGGTCTATAACTGTACCCTCCGGCACTGGGAAATGGGGAGTGGTAGGTTAAGTAAAAATGCCACAATGCTCTCTTAGTGTATTTTGGCAGTGTTTCTGCATTAAGCAATCCTCTGCTTGCCCTGCTTTTTTTATTTTATTATTATTATTATTATATTATAGAGTTCTGAAAAAGTTGATTCTGACAGTTTTCCCCAGCTTAGTGGTTGCTTCAGTGGATGATGAATCCTTAGAGCTCCTTCCTCCTTCATTCTCAGAGATGTCACCTGTCCTCACCATTTCATTTTGGTGATGACAATTTTCAATCCTGTGTTTAATCATATAACCATCTACCTATCAATCTATTAATTCATCTTATGCTTTGATGCATTTGAAAGTAAATTGCAGACTTCCATATACACTCTGACACTTACCTATGTATATCATGAACAGAATTCAATATTCTTTTATGTTATTTTGAACTCTGATGTAAAGTATATTATACACAGTGAAATTCACAATTATTAAGTATACCATCACTGAACTTTGACATGTGTAACTCCATGTTTTTTTCTTAAATAAACACAAAAACCTCTCCCAACAGCTTAATATATCCTTGCAGGACACCATAAATGATGTGTGTGTGTGTGTGGGGGGGGCAGGATTAGAGGAATGCCCGAAATACTCTGATGAAGCTCATGAGATCTTGAGCTAGTTAGAAGATCCTTACAGGGCATGTGGCCAAACTTTACTATCTGATGATTATCTCCAGAGCATCCCCACAAAATTTACCACTGGCTTGCGTCCTGTCAGGGACTGGCATCTGACCAGTTCTGAAGGTAGTCTGGTCCACCTTTGGACAGCTGAGAGTATGCAGACATCTTCATTGATCTAGAGCAACACACAAGGCTAATCATCTCTCCCACTGCAGACAGTCCTTATGACTACAAAGAGCTCTCACCAAGTATTCTCTTTGCCATAATATATTCTTGTTCTTTTCATTGCTTTTCACTGATGATGACTTGGAGGCCCCCCCCCCAGCAGCTTGCTAATTTGATTCTGAATGCTTTGACTAAGTCCCCTTTAAATGGGACTCCATCAAAACCAAGGACAAACTTCCCCTGAGGGGAGCTATTCAAATGAGAGGAAGTTGAGTACTTTTCATTTTCTCTTTCTTCTGATACTGAACTTGTATAAATAAGACGTTTTCCCCTTCAACTCAGACCTTAGTTGGGCCTTTCCCACACGCTGGCTCAGTTTCTTTGATAATTTCATGCTGCCATCTAGTGGCCAAATCAGGCAATTCTCGCCTTTCTTTGAACTCGAGCCGGGGAGAGGAAATGTATGTTAACAAAGTGTCAAGCCTACATGTGAAATCATTGGAATCTTTTAAAAAGAGGACTTGCTTCCCTCCTCCCATATAATTCCTGTTGTATGCCATGCATTTCGGATAAGTAAAGCCTGAAGGTGATAAATAGCAGCAGAAAGCAGGGCTACTCCAGGGCATGATTACGGCCCTAGATAAATATTTTGAGGGAGTCCCTTTTAATCCGATAAGTAATCCGATTAAAATATATTATAAGATTTATGGGCCCATGTGAGGTTAGTCACTTAGTAATGAAAATGTGGAATAATGGGCATACACGAGGTACTTATGTATTTGCATTTTATTTTATTTTTTATTCAGCAGTTCATGTGAAAATTCCTCACGATGTCCTTGTACCATCTCTTCCTTTTCAGGTTCAGAAAACATTTCTTCATGTTTTTTTTTATTGTCGAATGCATCATACGTGCCAATTTCATATTTCCCAATAGGACAAAAAGGTACCAACACTGTTACTATTGCTAATGCAATGGGTCTTTGGAACATCTGTGTATCGAAATAATACAGATTTCTTGTCTCTGTAGTTCTTGGAGCGTAAGTATCGGCAGTATACCTCGGTAACCTTACAGCCTGAAAATGTCCTGTGTCCGATGTGAGAGTCACCCAAAATCAGCACATTATCACCATTCGGCGGCCTGATCTCACCGATCCTATGAAATTACTGTGACAACCAGTGGAAGTGATCTGCTACTCTGGCCACCCTCCTGGAACTAGGGCCTCACTGCCGAACCCTGGGACAACCACTGTACAACCTGTCTTTTAACCTTTTAAGGTATTTTTGTGAAACAAGAAGTTTTCATTTCATAAAGTCAAATTTATCAATCTTTTCTAGTTGATGCGCTTTGAGTCTTATTTAGGAAAAATTTCCATAACCCAAGGTCTAAAAAGTATACAACATTTCTGCAACTGAAAAAATTTCTATTGGACAGAGCTGTTTTGGATGGGCCTAGTTAACCTAACAATTGGTAGTCTGTGCGAAGGACACAATAAGCTGAAACAGGTTACATTCTATAGTGCGGTCAGATTCCTGTTGATACTACGATAGTATTGCTGATGCATTGGTGAGGTGGCCGGATAGTATTGCTGATGGTGGTACTTCATTTGCTTTTTAGGTCCTGCTGGTTAGTTCGGGCTGAGATCTCAGGTGTTAGGGAATACTACTTATAGCTAACCTTTTTTCCCGAAGGTTGAGTGATATCAAAATGATTGTAGCGACTGCTTTTTACAGTTGTTATTTTTATAGTTGTTAGTTCCCAAATATACCATGATTGTTACAGTGATTTTAAACCCAATACAAATTCCACAATTCTCACTAGAGAGATCTGGCACACAAGGTAGTCTTGTCCAGAGTTATATCACTACAGTGCAACCAAAGTTACCTGAGGCCAAGGACCTCTACTCTGGGATCCAAATGCTGCTACTAGCTTTTCAACCAAAACCAAAGAAATCAACATCTGTCAACCTCAATTTACCAATCTATGCAACAAAAGAATCTTTTCCCCCTATTTGTTTCACTAGGAACTTATGAAACCTTAAATTAGAGTGAAATCTTATAACAGGCCTTGTTTGTATACTTTTGCTCCATAGTTTAATTTTTGGGTGTTCAGGAAGGCTCCTGTGGAAAATTATCTTCCAGACTGAAATTCTGTTATTAGAGTCTCTTTGTGTTAAGCATTTTCTTCTCAAGGCTACCACTTTTATAACAAAATATCCCTCATTTGGAATGACAAGTCAGATTACTTTTTGTGTGTGAACCACGAGCACTTAGAAGATGGAGTGTACTCTTTAAGGAAGAAAATTCTGCATACTTTATTATTTATCTGGAGACTGGAGGACATGCTTACTTGATAGTATCACTTTTCAGGTCAGTCAGTGGGAGGCCAATGTATCCTTTGACTTTCTAGTTGTGTGGTACTTAGTTTCTATGGTCTCCCTCGGGTTCTCCATGGTCTGTCTTGGGTTCTCCATGGTCTCCCTTGGGTTATCGATTGTTTCTCTGATAAATGATTATGATGACCTCAATATTGAACCAATCATAAGAGATTCTCACTGTAATAGACAGGTTTTTGGGGGGTAGCTGTGGCTTTTATATGAGCTTTTTCCTACCAGTTACTGCCAGTGGGTGAACTTCACTACTATGCTATTACTATTGGTTCAATGTTTGGGTCATCAGATTCATGGAGGCAGTAGGAAAATTCTAAAGACTAAGGGTTCGCAGTTTAAAAATTACAAATAGGTCACAAATAGTACTCCTTGATTATATAGGGGCCAAATCGGCATTCTGGGAAATGCCTTTCTTTCCCTCCTCTCTCTTGCTCAACATCTGACTTAGAAATTCTTCCAGTCTCCTATGATCAGGGGCCATACAAAGGCAGAGTACTGGAGTAGAAAATATATTGACTCAGAATCATGCACATCGTGTAACCCTTATGGGCGTCTGTTTCATAATCTGTAAAATATAGGAAGAAACCTTCACTATCACATTATATAATGGAAGGGAAAGTCCCTTGAAGAAGGTTCTAAATTTAACCGAATTGCCCTTTCCTAACTTCTTTTGTTCAAAAGTTTGGTAGGGTGTTATGCCTTCTGGCTGAATGAGGTATTTGAATAGTTTAACATATCAAAGCCCTATCTAGGCTTTGTCCTTTTTCAAAGCCAAACTAAACTAAACCCTTTTGTTATGCTGTTTCTGGTGAAAGCATCAGTAATCTAATTTGATTTACTCAACGTCTCTATTTTATAGACGATAAGCCTTTGAAACTACAATGAAGTTATGGCTCCCCGACTAGAAATGAAGCCTGCTTCCAAGTCTAATGTTCTTTTTTTGTTTCTGTGTTCTTAAAATCTCTCCTTTTCTCCGAATAAATGTGAGCTTTGCAAACCACAAAGATGTCTGGCTTTCAATCTTCTAGGCCACACCTCTTCCACTCCCTCTGCCCCAGGGCCCTCCCCGTTACTTCTTAAAGTGCTGCAATTTGCTGCAGCCGCCATATTTCTTCTTTTCCTGAGATAGAGGCTGGATAGCAAGATATCTTCACCCCTGTGGTCCATTCTGGAACACTTGCCAATTGCCAACCACACTTTATGGCTCATTTCTTAAAAAGAAACAAAAAATCTACCAAAATTCTATAAAATATTTTTTAAATTCTGAACTTTCTTCTAGTATTTTCTTGACACCTCCACCATATTTTTTCAGGTATTTGGGATATTTTTAGGCTATTTTACATTTTAAAGGAAGTTTTTTGCAATAAGTTTTGGTTGAGGCCTGGTTTTTTGTGGTTTAGGTTTCTTTTCCCTTCACTCTTATGTTTTGCCCATCAGGGCTGCGGATACCTGGTTTTATTTATTTATGTTTTTAATTTGCCCATCGGGGCTGCGGATACCTGCTTTTAATTTTTTTTCCCCCTTAAGCCCATCGGGGCCTCGGATACCTGCTGGGTACCCCCCTCCCATCCCCCAAACCTCTGGCATATCGAGGCAATGGATGTCTTTTTTTTTTTTTTTTTCATAATTTTTGGCCCATCGGGGCCTCGGATACCTGCTTTTATTATTTTTTTACTTGCCCATCGGGGCCGCGGATACCTGCCTTAATTTTTTTTCCTTGCCCATCGGGGCCGCGGATACCTGCTTAGATTTTCTTTTTTCATTCGCCCATCGGGACTTTTAATACATGGAAAAGTGGTTGATTTCAGTGGTTCCTTGTACTATCTGGAATGTCTACAAATTTTTGCTGCTAATCGTTTGGTGTTGTGTGAGTGGACCTACGGCTTTGGCTTGGAGATGATTTTGCAGTTAGGCTAACGGGTTAGACAGGCAGAAGAAAGATGGCGTCCACTTTAGGCTTGCCGCACGCCTCTGCCCATGGTTGCTCGTGTTTAGCATAAAATAGGGAAGCAGTATGGCTAGAGGGGCATACAGAGGCAGTTGTATGCATAGTATGAGTAAATATTTTGAATGAGCTAATTGGGGGCTGGTTAGGAGCTTTGCATAAGTTGTGGTATCCTAAGTTAGATTATCGCAATTGTTCTCTGACATTTCCTGGGGCTAATTGAAAATGGCAGGGAACCGACTTAGGGGCAGGGTTCAAAATGGCGACTTTAACTTTGCCGCATTGCGCAGCATGGCTCCCTGCGTGCTTTGTTAGTGTCCAATATGGCGGATCCAGTTTTGTCGCAGTGTTCAAGTGGCGGGAAGGCCACAGCATGTTGGTATTATTGTTCTAGTGCGCAGCTTGGTGGTGGAAATATTCTGGTACATGGTATAAGATGGCGGCTCAAGCACTTGCCGCAGTGTAAAATATGGCGTGGTTTCGTTTTTGCGGCATGAATTTCCTGACAGGTTTTGCCGCAGGGACAATATGGCAGACTTCGTCAGGTGGATGTGGCAGTTTGTCGGGTGGACATCTTGGCGAGTGGTTTTTTCTGCCGGGCACTTTCTTGGCGGGCTTTGCTCCTGGTGCTCGTGCATTGTTAAAGATGGCGGGCGTTGCCGCGTTTGCCAAAAAAAGTGGGATGGTCAGTGTTGGATTGCCCTATTGCCCACCCAATCAGAGAGGGTGGTAGAATTGGCCACAGCCAATTAGTGGAGGGTGGAATTGCACCGATTTAGCATGGCTCCTGCTGCCGTTTTTGATTCAACCAATCAGAAGGAAGAAGCAGAAGGGACCTCATTCTTGTCTCCTCCCAGTGGGTGGTACCAAAGGGTCTTTCCAAGGTCATTTGCCCTTTCCAGCTCCCTCCCCTCTTAGTTGCTCCCTTCCCTCTGGGTATTCGGTAGTGTGAGCTGAACCTCACACCATTCCTCTGCATTGGTGCCCTGGCCTAGGGCAGTCATTTCCCAGTTTGCCTCTGCTCTTCCACATTGGCCAGTGGTGTGCTCCATGCGTGCCAGGTGTGAAAATGGCGCTGAGACGTGGCAAGGACCAAAATGGATCCCACATGATCGTTGGCCAACAGGGGGCAGAAGAGGAATCCCTGCCTTCCTCAAGAGGAACACCTACCCCGTACCTAATGCTGGGGTTTGACTGATTTCTATTTATTTCTTGGATGTCAGTCATAGTTTGGTTATGCGGTTTGCTACTGTTAGACGTGAGCCTTAAATGACTTATGGAAATGTATTTAGGGGTTTTGTTGATTTGTAGAATCCATTTCAAATACATTTAATGAGTTTTCACTTTTGGGTTCCTTAAAATTCCTTGAAGTTTTCAATTTCATTTTTATAAATTGCTTAAGCATTTTTGGTTTAAAATATCCAAAGTTAATAATTAGGCATGCAAATTTTTTTTACTAATTTTTTTACTTTTAAATTGACTTAAGAAACTACTTCCCTTTGGGTTTTGGAAGTCTTATAGGACATAGTTAATTAAAAGTTTAACTTTATGATGAAATATAAAAATAAATATTTGAAGGTCCATTCCACTCCAGGCCTTACTTTGTTCCCATCCTTAATGCTGCACCAATTGACTAATTGCCCACCTTTTAGGCGGGAAACTTGAATTGCTGTGAACTTGTTTCCTTTATTCACACTTATTATACTTGAGTATTAAATGCCCAAATTTTCAATTTTCTATGGTGCTTTGCCTCCACAGCCCCCAACTCCTACCCAGCCCCCCTCCCAGAAACCCCCCTATTTAGCCCCCAGTCCTTGCCCCAGCCCCAGCCCCAGCCCCAGCCCCAGCCCCAGCCCCAGCCCCAGCCCCAGCCCCAGCCCCAGCCCTAGCCCCAGCCCCAGCCCCAGCCCCTTCAGCCCTGCTTCTCCCTACGGCCACTCCAGTTATCATTGAGTACTAAAAATAAGGTGTCCATTGCTCATTTAATAGACTGGGATGCCCTGTCAATTATTGTACAGAATCCCATTTGTCCATTGTCCTATGTTAGAACAAAAAAATCCATGCACCCTTTGCTTTGGAAATGTTAACTAATCAAGAACTTCATATCAGACGATTGTCCAGAATCCTACTCATCAGATTAGTTCCCAGTCCCAGACACTTTTGCATCTAGCAGTGGGCGCAGAAAACCCAAGTCATTTGATCAACAGTTAATGTGCTCAGTCCCAATTGCCATATCCTTGTCAAAGACGACGTTTGCCCTCCTTCTCTGGAGTCCTACTGTTCTGAGACAATTAAAGTACCAAATTTAATTGTATATTGTCTCACCGTCAATCAGTGATCCTCCATATCCTTTGCATTGCTACCAGGCAATGTTGGCTACCTGAGACCACGTTCCTTGAAGAACTAATTAGTAGAATTACAATGGTCCACACCCCTGTTCATTACACAAATTCTTTGCAACTTTGGACTACAACAGAGGAACTCACTCTGAAAACCCTTTACATTGGAATGTTAATGGATACAATCATTACTATTCGTGGTACTGCCTAACAGATAAAACCCAGAGAAGATCTTTTCATCGCTCTTATGCAGTGGGAATATGTAAAATCCTCATTGACCAACAATGGACGTGCATAATAACATATAGCCAATGTCCTGTGCAATAAAAACTGGAATCCCACCCCATTCCACCCTCTACAATATTGCTAAGGAGTAAAGAATATTCAAGAACTTGGCTCATGGGCAATTAATATGCACACTTGTACTTTCACAGAGTACTGTCCAGTTCAAGGTCCAAAATACCCAATTTGTATGGTATACTGTGAGCCCATTACTCGAGGACCCTTCTCTTCAACTTATAATACCCATACTTGCATTAGTCCGTGTCTGAAATATCAACACCCACTCCCTTAGTATTCTATTATAGGAACATTACCATTCAAAAACTCTACATTACAACAGATAATGTGGACAATTTTAATTGACTAAAACAGAACTTTCTTTGAGGAACACTGAAACACCCTTACTTTATATATGAAAGATAATAATTACTTAATGCCCTTACTGAAATTAATCACGTAAAAATAGCAGTCCCCAAAGTCTCCTCTGTTAACTGGATCCCATTCCCACGTAATTCCCTTTGCCACAAGATTGCCACAAGATTACTTGGTACTGTTAATGTGCTTAAATGCCACTATGGTCCTTACGTAACAATGGGACCCATCCCCACACACTTTGCATGACCACAGTGAGTACTTGGGACTGAATGTGTTTAAATGCCACTGTGGTTCTTATGACACAATGGGACCCCATCCTACACTTTGCATCACCACAGTGAGTACTTGGAACCGAAAGTGCTTAAATTCCACTATGGTCCTTACCTAACAATGAGACTTCTGAGGTTCTCACTTTGCATCGCCACAGTGAGTACTTAGGACTGAATGTGCTTAAATGGCACTATGATCCTTACGTAACAATAGGACCACATCAAATTCACACTTTCCATCACCACAGTGAGTACTTGGACTGAAGTTGATTAAATGCCACTACAGTTCTTACATAACAATGGGACCATATCAAGTTCTCACTTTGCATTACCACACTGAGTTCCTGGGACCTAATGTGCTTAAATGCCACTGTGGTCCTTACATAACAATGGGACCAATCCCTATACACTTTGCATCACCACAGTAAGTGCTTGGGACTGAATGTACTTATATGCCACTATGGTCCTTACGTAACAATGGGACCGCATCCTTAACACACTGCATCACCACAGTGAGTGCCTGGGAGTGAATGTGCTTAAAAACCACTATGGTCCTTATTCAACAATGGGACCCAATCCCTACACATTTTGCATCACCACAAGGAGTACTTGGGACCAAATGTGCTGTAATGTCACTGTGGTTCTTACGCAACAATTGGACCCCCATCCGTGCACGCTTTGAATCATTACAGTGAATGTTTGGGGCTGAATGTAATTAAATGCCACAATGGTCCCTATGAAACAATGGACCCCATCCCTACACACTTTCAAGACCACAGTGAGTAGTTGGGTCCAAATGTGCTTAAATGCCACTATGGTCCTTATGTAATAATGTGACGCTCATCCCTACACACTTTCAAGACCACAGGGAGTTCTTGGGATTGAATGTGCTTAAATGTACCTGTGGTCCTCATGAAAAATGAGACCCCAACCGTATACACTTTGTATCACCACACTGAGTCCTTGGGACCAAACGTGCTTAAATGCCACTATGGTCCTTACATAACAATGAAACCCCATCCCTACACACGTTGCATCACCTCAGGTTGTAGTTGGGACTGAATGTGCTTAAATGCCACTGTGGTCCTTACACAACAATGGGAACTATCCCTATACACTTTGCATCACCACAGTGAATGCTTGGGACCGAATGTGCTTAAATGCCACTATGGTCCCTACACAACAATGGGACCCTTCCCTAAACACTTTGCATCACCAAGTGAGTACTCGGGACTGAATGTGCATAAATGCCACTATGGTCCTTACATAACAATGAAACCCCATCCCTATACACTTTGTATCACCACAGTGAGTGCTAGGGACTGAATGTGCTAAATGCCAATATGGTCCTTATGCAACAATAGACCCCCCATCCGTGCACGCTTTGAATCACTACAGTGAATGCTTGGGGCTGAATGTAATTAAATGCCACTGGTCCCTATGAAACAATGGACCCCATCCCTACACACTTTCAAGACCACAGTGAACAGTTGGGACCAAATGTGCTTAAATGCCACTATGGTCCTTATGTAATAATGCGACGCCCATCCCCACACACTTTCAAGACCACAGGGAGTTCTTGGGACTGAATGTGCTTAAATGTACCTATGGTCCTCATGAAAAATGAGACCCCAACCGTATACACTGTGTATCACCACAGTGAGTCCTTGGGACGAAATGTGCTTAAATGCCACTATGGTCCTTACCTAACAATGAAACCCCATCCCTACACACTTTGCATCACCACTGTTACTACTTGGACCTAATGAGTTTAAATGGCACTATGGTCCTTACATAACAATGAAACCCCATCCCTGTACACTTTGCATCACCACAGTGAGTGCTAGGGACTGAATGTGCTAAATGCCAATATGGTCCTTATGCAACAATAGACCCCACATCCGTGCACGCTTTGAATCACTACAGTGAATGCTTGGGGCTGAATGTAATTAAATGCCACTATGGTCCCTATGAAACAATGGACCCCCTCTCTACACACTTTCAAGACCACAGTGAACAGTTGGGACCAAATGTGCTTAAATGCCACTATGATCCTTATGTAATAATGTGACGCTCATCCCTACACACTTTCAAGACCACAGGGAGTTCTTGGGACTGAATGTGCTTAAATGTACCTGTGGTCCTCAAGAAAAATGAGACCCCAACCGTATACACTTTGCATCAGCACAGTGAGTCCTTGGGACCAAATGTGCTTAAATGCCACTATGGTCCTTACATAACAATGAAACCCCATCCTTACACACTTTGCATCACCGCAGGTTGTAGTTGGGACTGAATGTGCTTAAATGCCACTGTGGTCCTTACACAACAATGGGAACTCTCCCTATACACTTTGCATCACCACAGTGAATGCTTGGGATCGAATGTGCTTAAATGCCACTATGGTCCCTACACAACAATGGGACCCTTCCCTAAACACTTTGCATCACCAAGTGAGTACTCGGGACTGAATGTGCATAAATGCCACTATGGTCCTTACATAACAATGAAACCCCATCCCTATACACTTTGCATCACCACAGTGAGTGCTAGGGACTGAATGTGCTAAATGCCAATATGGTCCTTATGCAACAATAGACCCCCAATCCGTGCACGCTTTGAATCACTACAGTGAATGCTTGGGGCTGAATGTAATTAAATGCCACTGGTCCCTATGAAACAATGGACCCCATCCCTACACACTTTCAAGACCACAGTGAACAGTTGGGACCAAATGTGCTTAAATGCCACTATGGTCCTTATGTAATAATGCGACGCCCATCCCCACACACTTTCAAGACCAGAGGGAGTTCTTGGGACTGAATGTGCTTAAATGTACCTGTGGTCCTCATGAAAAATGAGACCCCAAACTTATACACATTGCATCAGCACAGTGAGTGCTAGGGACTGAATGTGCTAAATGCCTATATGGTCCTTATGCAACAATGGGAGCCCATCTGTACACACTTTGCATTATCACAGTGAGTACTTGGGACTGAATGTGCTTAAATGCCACTAAGGTCCTCATGAAAACTGAGACCCCAAACCATCGCCACAGTGAGTTCTTGAGACCTAATGTGCTTAAATGTCACTATGGTCCTTCCACAACAACGGGGCCCATCCCTACACACTTTGCTTCACCGCAGTTTGTAGTTGGGACTGAATGGGCATAAATGCCAGTATGGTCCTTTTGTAAAAATGGGACCCATCCCTAAACACTTTGCATCACCACAGTGAGTGCTAGGGACTGAATGTGCTAAATGCCAATATGGTCCTTATGCAACAATAGACCCCCCCATCCGTGCACGCTTTGAATCACTATAGTGAATGCTTGGGGCTGAATGTAATTAAATGCCACTATGGTCCCTATGAAACAATGGACCTTATCCCTACACACTTTCAAGACCACAGTGAACAGTTGGGACCAAATGTGCTTAAATGCCACTATGGTCCTTGGGTAATAATGCGACGCCCATCCCCACCCACTTTCAAGACCACGGGGAGTTCATGGGACTGAATGTGCTTAAATGTACCTGTGGTCCTCATGAAAAATGAGACCCCAACCGTATACACTTTGCATCAGCACAGTGAGTCCTTGGGACCAAATGTGCTTAAATGCCACTATGGTCCTTACCTAACAATGAAACCCCATCCCTACACACTTTGCATCACCACAGTTACTACTTGGACCTAATGAGTTTAAATGCCACTATGTCCTTACCTAACAATGTAACCCCATCCCTACACACTTTGCATCACCGCTGGTTGTAGTTGGGACTGAATGTGCTTAAATGCCACTGTGGTCCTTACACAACAATGGGAACTATCCCTACACACTTTGCATCACCACAGTGAATGCTTGGGACTGAATGTGCTTAAATGCCAATGTGGTCCTTATGTAACAATGGGACCCCATCTGTACACACTTTGCATCACCAGTTTGTACTTTGGATTCAATGTGGTTAAATGCCGCTATGGTCCTCATGAAAAATGAGACCCCAATCATATGCACTTTGCATCACCACAGTGAAGTCTTGGGACCAAATGTGCTTAAATGCCACTGTGGTCCTTACACAACAATGGGAGCCATCCCTACACACTTTGCATCACCTCAGTGAGTGCTTGGGTTTAAATGGGCTTAAATGCCACTATGGTCCTTACGTAACAACAGCACCGCATAAGGTTCTCACTTTGTATCACCACACTGACAACTTGGGAGTGAATATGCTTAAACGTCACTATGGTCCTTTCATATAATGGGACCCCCATCCGTACACACTTTACATCATCACAGTTAGTACTAGGCACTGAATGTGCTTAAATGTCACAATGGTCCTTATGTAACTATGGGACCCTCATCTCTACACACTTTGAATCACCACAGTGAGTGCTAGGGACTGAATGTGCTAAATGCCAATATGGTCCTTATGCAACAATGGGACCCCCACCCGTGCACGCTTTGAATCACTACAGTGAATGCTTGGGCTGAATGTAATTAAATGCCACTGGTCCCTATGAAACAATGGACCCCACCCCTACACACTTTCAAGACCACAGTGAACAGTTGGGACCAAATGTGCTTAAATGCCATTATGGTCCTTATGTAATAATGCGACGCCCATCCCCACACACTTTCAAGACCACAGGGAGTTCTTGGGACTGAATGTGCTTAAATGTACCTGTGGTCCTCATGAAAAAGGAGACCCCAACCGTATACACTTTGCATCACCACAGTGAGTTCTTGGGACCAAATGTGCTTAAATGTCACTATGGTCCTTCCACAACAACGGGACCCATCCCTACACACTTTGCATCACCGCAGTTTGTAGTTGGGACTGAATGGGCATAAATGCCACTGTGGTCCTTACACAACAATGGCACCCATCCCTAAACACTTTGTATCACCACAGTGAGTACTTGGAACTGAATGTGCTTAAATGCCACTATGGTCCTTCCATAACAATGGGACCCATATCCGTACACTCTTTACAACCTCACAGTTAGTACTAGGGACTGAATGTGCTTAAATGTCACTATGGTCCCTATGTAACTCTGGACCCCTATCTCTACACACTTTGCATTACCCCAGTGAGTGCTTGGGACTGAACGGGCTTCAATGCCACTATGGTCCTTACGTAACAAGGACACCACATAAGGTTCTCACTTTGCATCACCGCAGGACCCCTTGGACCCAATGAGTTTAAATGGCACAACGGTCCTTGCATAACAATGTAACCCCATCCCTACACACTTTGCATCACCACAGTTTGTACTTGGGACTGAATGTGCTTAAATGCCACTATGGTCCTCATGAAAAATGAGACCCCAACCGTATACACTTTGCATCACCACACTGAGTCCTTGGGACCAAATGTGCTTAAATGCCACTATGGTCCTTACATAACAATGAAACCCCATCCCTACACACTTTGCATCACCACAGTGAGTGCTAGGGACTAAATGTGCTAAATGCCAATACCGTCCTTATGCAACAATGGGACCCCCCATCCGTGCTAGCTTTGAATCACTACAGTGAATGCTTTGGACTGAAGGTAATTAAATGCCTCTATGGTCCCTATGAAACAATGGACCCCATCCCTACACACTTTCAAGACCTCAGTGAGTAGTTGGGACCAAAGACCAAATGTGCTTAAATGCCATTATGGTCCTTATGTAATAATGCGACGCCCATGCCTACACACTTTCAAGACCACAGGGAGTTCTTGGGACTGAATGTGCTTAAATGCCACTGTGGTCCTCATGAAAAATGAGACCCCAACCGTATACACTTTGCATCACCACAGTGAGTGCTTGGGACTGAATGTGCTAAATGCCAATATGGTCCTTACATAACAGTGGGACCCCATCTGTACACACTTTGCATCACCACAGTTTGTACTTGGGACTGAATATGCTTAAATGCCACTATGGTCCTCATGAAAAATGAGACCCCAACCATATATGCTTTGCACCACCACATTGAGTTCTTGGAACCAAATGTGCTTAAATGCCACTTTGGTCCTTCCACAACAATGGGACCCATTCCTACACACTTTGCATCACAACAGGTAGTGCTTGGGACCGAATGTGCTTAAATGCCAATGTGGTCCATACGTAAAAATGGGAACCCACCATCCCTATCATTTTGCATCACCACAGTGTGTTTTTGTGACCTAATGTGCTTATGTGCCACTGTAGTCCTTAGGTAACAATGGGACCACATCAAATTCACACTTTTCCATCACCACAGTGAGTACGTGGAACTGAAGTTTAAATGCCATTGTGGTCCTATGTTACAATTGGACCCCATCCCTACACACTTTGCATGACCACAGTAAGTACTTGGGACTAAATGTGCTTAAATGCCACTGTGGTCCTTCTGTAACAATGGAATTCATCCCTACACACTTTCAAGAGCACAGTGAGTAGTTGGGTCCAAATTTGCTTAAATGCCACTATGGTACTCATGTAACAATGGGATACCCATCTCTACACACTTTGAATCATCACAGTGAGTGCTTGGGACTGAAGGTGGTTAAATGCCACTGTGGTCCTTCCATAACAATGAGACCCCATCCCTATACAGTTTGCATCACCCCAGTGAGTACTTGGGACTGAGTGTGCTTAAATGCCTCTATGGTCCTTACACAACAATGGGACCCATCCCTATACACTTTGCATTACCACAGTTGGTACTTGAGACCGAATGTGCTTAAAGGCCACTATGGTCGTTACATGACAATGGAACCCCATCCCTACACACTTTGCATCACCACAGTGAGTACTTGGGACTGAATGTGCTAAATGCCAATATGGTCCTTACGTAACAGTGGGACCCCATCTGTACACACTTTGCATTATCACAGTGAGTACTTCGGCCTGAATAGAATTAAATGCCACTGGTTTTTTCCTAACACTGGGACCACATGAGGTTCTCGCTTTGCATCATTACAGAGAGTGCTTGGGACTGATTGTGCTAAATGCCACCATAGTCTTTATACAGCAGTTGAATTTACCCTGTGCTCTAAGTGTCTGTATTATGCCAAGGGTTACATCAGTGTGATAATTGCATTAGTTTACCAGTTGTCCGTCATATTAGTCTGGCGTACATGACAAGAAACATCATTATATTATCGTAGAGTGGACACAGTACTCTGAGTATGCTTAAATGCAAGGGTGGTCCCTTTTGTTAGTTTAGAAACATTATCTCCTACATCTTTTCCTTTAGCTGAAGGGCATGTGAGACTTTAAACTTCTAATTGTGCATGTGATTCCTTCTGGTAGTCTAACATTCCATCTTTTCCTGATACCTTTGCATTACAAGAGAGGGTACTGGTGACTTTGAAGGTGGAAGCCATCCTCTTACCTGTTAGCATTACAGAAGTCCGTGAGAACCAGAGGCCCCTTGTTTTGTTTTGCACTGTTAATGTGCGGTATTCCTATCATCTTGTGTGTAGTCGATATGGAGCTCACTCATTTTCCTTATATTCAATAGAGGATGCACTTTCCTAAGGACCTTTGTACTAAAATACTTAAAGTGAATGATGATCATTGACCTCAACTGTATGCTTTATTTAAGGCCTCTGTAGTCTCTTCATCTGCCAAGAAAGTGTATTAATTACCTCAGTTATTTTTTTTTATGTGCAAAATTCCAATGTTTGTGGTCCACAAGTGTGCCTTTCAGGTCAGGACTCCTTTGCTTATGGAAGCGGAGATTAATGACCTTAAAGCCATTCTCTTGGGACTGTGGATACATTTAGTTAGTTGTCCATGGTCTTGTGAGTGAACTTGGGTTCCTGAGTCTTCACAGCCTTTTTGCTTTACTGTCCACTTAAGGCCCATTTCTCAAAGTGTTAGTGTGCATAATAATTACATTAGTATTGTTCCCCTTTGCAGGCACCACAGGAATTGTGACCCATTAGGTCCCATTTCTTGGCCTGTTAATATGCTTGATTATATCTGTGTGGGTTCCTATGCACTAGCCCAGGACACCTGTCCTTACTACCTTTCTGTTCCAGTAGGGAGTGCCCCCTGCACAAGACCGTTACACTAGGATAGTCCAGGTACACAGCTGTAACTGACTACAACCATACACATGGGGCACAAATGTGCGTAACTGCACATAGTTCGTTCGTTTTGAATACAATCCTTACTCTGTTAGACCCCCTAAGTCACTAAGGCCTCTTTTCATGGCTTGTTACTGTGCATAAATTCATTTGTCCATGTTGCTGTACACTAGGTAAACACACCTGTCCTCAATCCCTTAGCCTTTTAGTAATGCGTGCCCACTACTGTAAGAACCTTGTATTTGTACAAGGTACACGGTTTTAATTTACTGCACAATGTCCCTTGGATATTAATGTTCGTCATTTCAACTTAGTTTGTCCTACCCTGTTTCCCTCAGTTTGCAGTATATCATGGTTGCCAACCCCTAAATCTCCTTGGCCTGTTAATGTGCATAATTGCATTTGTCTGTGTTCTTGTGCACCAGACAAGCACACTTCCCTGTTCTATGTGCTAGGTAAATACCCTACCTACTTCCTTAGCATTTTCAACAGGCAGTGCCCAGTAATGAAGACCCTTTCACTTGGAAAGTTCATGGGCACAAATGCAATTTTCTAAGCACGTCCTGTATCAGAACCACTGTACCCTCTTTGCTTTATAGCAAGGAGGTGCTATTCAACGAATGCCCTTTCTTTTAGACTTTAATGTGAATGATTGCAATTATCCATCTCTTCTGTTGGAGGAGGATTGCATCCCTCCTGCCCCCTCTGCATTAGGGGCATGTTAACCATGAATGAGCTCTTCTCTTGAGGTTATTAATGTGCATAGTTGTTTCCGTATGTGGACCTGTGCAGTAGGAAAGGATGCTTTATGCCCTTGCCACTGCCTTTGAATTACTGCTGACCATCTTGACCTCAGCTCTTGAACAATTATATGCACCAATAACAATTATGCAAAGTATTGATTATTAGGTAGGACACCGGAACCCTCTTTGTATGCATCAGGGATACTGACTAAGGCCCTTTTTGGGACTGTTAATGTGACTTTGCAATTATCTATGCCCTCTTCTATTAGAGTAGGATGCCATTCTCTTGTACCCACTTTGCATTACTACAGGGGCAACTGAGCACACAAAACCTCTTCTGGCAATGTTTATGGGCACAATGGCAATTAACAGTGGGTTTTCTGTAGCCCCAAACAGGAACCTATACTCCCACTCCTTTTGCATCGCTCCAGGGTATAAGATTCCAAGTAGTCATGGTCTTACCCTTACCTTCCTTCTCCTCAGCCCTTGCCTGCCCTTGGACCCTTCTGATGGACTATTACTAATCACAATTTCAGGTGTCCATGTATCTGACCATTAGATAATATTGTGCTTCCTCCTCCTTCCCAGCCCTGCCCAGATGTCATTGGTTTACCCAATGTATTTGTATTGCTGTAATGCCTCAGTTGCACTTTCCTTGGTCCCACCCATCCAACATGAACCCCTCCATTTCTTAATTTGCATTGCTTCTGAGTAATGCTGACTATCCAAAGACCCTTCTGTGTTATTAATTAACACAGTACTGATTGTCCTGTGTTTCAACCCATCAGCCCAAGATCTCCCTACCACTTCGATGTTGTGATTGTGCAGTGTTGACTACCAAAGCAGGTCTGAACTAGGTGGATGGACCTTCACTCTTTTTCCTGTATTTTTTAAGGATCCCAATTTCAATTATTGTCCCATCGTGGGGACAAGAACCATCCCTGGCCACCTCTGTTACTGCTTTACTGGGCGAAAAGCTCAAGGCAAGTCAGGCCCAGGGAGCTATTTTTTAAGAAAGGCATCTGAATTGCAAGGTGGAATTGATAACCTGGTCATTGAATTTTTGAAGTTTAAAAACCCATTTATACCATGTACCCGATGACCAGTGTCTCTCATTTTACTAAGGGTGATGGGTCTGTGGATAGACCACTGTGACTCTTGATCTGGAGCACCAACCAGCCCCTACTTATTTCAAGATTGCTGTAAAAAGATGGAATAAGAGAACATATACTATAGATCACCTTGTTTGATTACTCTCTTACATAAAACACACCCTGTTTAGTTGTGCTTATTTAAAGTAGCCTCAAGCACCACAGTGAAGTAAGGACTTAGAGATGATGTTTCCCTGCTTTCTATCAAAAAAACAAGCCAAGATCTAATTCTTCTGGATGTAAATTGCAACAGTGAGCTAGCTGCTGCCTGGTAAAAATGAATACCAGCCGAGGCTCTACTGTGCAGGGTGTTTGGTGGCAGAGAAGTATTTCATGAGAAAATAACTAGCCATTACAACAGCGGTTCTTTGTAATCACTGAGAAAGGAAGGATACTATTCCCGTGAGAAGGATGCCAAAAGGTCCGCCCAGCTCAGAGTGCGGTTTGCAATACTAGCTCCTTGGACAGCTGTAAGAAGAGTCTCTGGCTCTTTAGATTACTGTAAGTACTACTTTGTAGTTACTAAGTCATCTTCCCTCTGTTCAATTTTCTTTCTCTTGATGCTACCCATAGAAAAGTCAGAGGGTTCTGAAAGTCTCCTTGCCTGATCCCACCTTATCTGCAATGTATATATGTGATAACGATATGAGTTAACCAACAGAACTATAGAATTAATATTGTGTACCTGGCTTTATGCTAGTTTACACATAAGTGAGCACTAGAAATGATAGAGTCCTATATATAATTTCATCCTCTAGATGGTTGTATTGGTGAGCTAATATAAGCACGCTTGAAATAACTTTAGGAAATTATAGTCAAGCACTGTCTTGTATGAATTATAAGTTAGACTTTTTAAAAGTGAGAAACCAGAGTTTGAAGTTGACAGCAGTAACTTAAAGAGGTGGGTTTACTTTTTCTCTTTGGTACTTGATATGATGACTATTGAAACCATCTGGGTAGTCCAGTTTGTTTATTTTTAGTGTCATTTGGTTTTTACCTCTTTTGGAGGCATGGAAATCAGTTAAAGAAATAAGGACTACCCATTGTGTTTGGCTGTATTCTGTGGCAAATTGTTGATTGTTAAATCTCATTAAAAGCTTGAGTTTTTCAAGGTTCAGGGGTTGGGGATATAAATCTGATGTGTTGGCTCTTTTTACCTTTTTATTCCATTTCCACTCAAGAGCAGATGAGAGTAGCATTGATTTCTTTTTAGTATGAGATATTTGTGGAACACGTTTGGCAAGAGGGCAATGGAGAAGTATAAGTTTTACAAGAAAAAATCATGACCGTGCCTAGTCTCCCTGATGTAAAACAAACACAAAGGTCCAGCAGAAAAATATCAACATAAAATTTGAGCATTTTTTGCGTACATCCATTCATCCTAGCAGGAGCAAGAAGAACCATAATAATGAGCTGGCCTTCTCTTACTGCCCATTTTAATTTATGTTCATATTTCCTTGTCCCCCCTCACCAATGTCTGAAGACATTGTTTGTCTGACTGACGGGGTAATATACAAATGGTCCTGAGCCTTCTTGGAAACGTGGTCTATGTATGACATTGTTTTTCAAACTAAAATAACTTGTCAGGATGAAACACCTTTTACAGGAACAAAATTCTTTGCGATCCTAAAGAACGTGTGCTTTGAGGAACACTGACTTTAAGTTTTTAAAATGTAAACACATTTCTCAATTTCAACATGTCTTTGTCAAAGATATATAATGTTTTATATAATTTATGTAGGACTTGAGGATTCATGAGAACATATCCACAAACCTCCAGGGTTCTTATCACCCCAATTTGAGAAACACTGGTCTGTGCTTATGAATTACTAAACCAACTATCATTGAATATTAACATACAACTATAATTATTGGAATTTGTTTTAAAGGGATGAATTCTGAGCCAGTTCTGTACTGCTACTCAGGAAGGATGGAACAATATTAGGTGGATGGAAGCCTGCACTGGACAGCACCCAAAGGTGAATCAAGTCATTGCTCAAAATAAAATCTCTGGCAGGTTAACAAATAGTTATTGGGCCAGGTACTGGAGTAAATAGCAATACAAAAGATATGATTCATGTCAAGGAATTTGTGGCTTACCGGCACTACTGTATTCCTTGCTTCTTGCAAGTGCATTTTAATGAAGCACATGTTCTCTTACATGGACTGGATCACTATTCTTTTTCATGGGTTTGGGGGCAGAAGGAGTGAGATGCCAACAAAGGAATGAAAAAATTGAGAACTGGGAATCAGAACACTTAGCTTTTGGTCCTGGCTCTAACCTTGGATCAAATCTCATCTCTCAACTTCAGTGACTTGAATACCTCAACCCCTTTTGTCATTTGGAAAATCTTCAAAGGTCAAAAAAGAAAGCACTTAAAAATTTTTTCGCCATTTTTCTAAATGATTATTGTGATTTCTTTCCTGACTTTCCTCCTTCTAGAACCTTAATATATATATATAGGATTGGAGGAAGTATCCTGACCCTAGTTTTGTGCCTCTTTTCCCATATTCCCCTTTACCTTTTCCATTTATCTTTCTGTAATTTACCTACACATTTCTATAACCACCTCCCTGAATTATAGAAGATCATAAGACCCAGGGTTGCCATGATTAAACATCATAATTTCTTTTCAGGGTATCTGGGCCCTGGTTATCAAATGTACATCTGGATAGGAGTTTGTGACTTGAAGTACAGAATTAAAAGTTGATCTGTGGTGGCTGCTAAAACATTGTTATCTGTGAAACTGTTCCAGGAAAATTTTTACCTGCTTAAAGAGAAGGGAACTGATATCTGACCTGAGCCAGTAACTGTTCCCCCAAACCTTAGAGGCTTGGGTGGCAAAGAGTACCGATGTGTGTGGTTACACACAGCTAATGCCTTTCTTTGCCTCAAGTCTTACAGACTGAATCGGAAGAAAACTTGATTTCCCCACTACCATATTTCTGGCTATAAATCAGTAGCACTTAACACTGGTGTCTTTCAAAATTCAATTCAAGTTGGATCTCAAATATTTGTTTGAGACTTAGCTGATTTGCTGAATTAACAAGTTGAACCTCACAGGGACTGTACTAACAAACATAGCATAAGAGGAAATCTGTTAATGAACAAGATGAACAACCGAATTTAATTGCTAATGTTTTTTAAAATAACTTTTTGATATTATGGATACTTGAATGTTTGGGCCTTATGTATTTCAATTTTAAAACTGACTACAGGTAAATCCCTATTAATAAAAGAAAGAAAGCAAGTCTTTAGGCCAGATTTGCAAACAATGATGGTACCTACTATAGTAAAATGTGGAACATAGAATTGCCAGTTCTCAGGTTCCATTTTGCTCGCTTTTTAAAAACTCTGCATTTTATAAGCCTTCAGCATCTAGTTGGGAGATTTAAAAAAGAAAAACACAACAAAAACACCCAAAACTTTTTATTTTAGAACAGTTTTAGAGATTTACAGAATGATTCTAAAGGTACTACAGAGTTACTGTAGCACCTATAGTACCTATACCCCACACCCAGTTTTCCCTATTATTAACATCTTACAGTACTATGATACGTTTGTCATAATTAGTACAGCAATATTGAAACATTGTTATTAGAGATAGTCCATACTTTACCCACATTTCCTCGGCTTTCTCCTAATGCTTTTTTGATGTCCCAGGATTCCATCAGGATACCACATTGCATGTTAGTTATGTCCTCCTTAGGCTTCTCTTGGTTTTGACAGTTTCTCAGGCTTTCCTTGTTTTTGATGGCTTTGACAGTTTTGAGAACTAAATGGGCAAGTATTCTGCAGAATGTTCCTCTATTGGGATTTGTCCTATGTTCTTCTCATGACTAGACTGGGTAGATGAATTTTTGGGAGGAAGACCACAGGAGTAAACTGCCATGCCACTCTTACTTCTTAAGAGTACATACTATCGACATATCACTGTTGATATTGATTGATCACTTAGATTCTACAATTAATATTTTGTTATATTTGATTAAACTTCTAAAAAGAAAATATTCATATGCACACTTTAGGTTCAGGGAAATCATTTTTATGCTAAAGGGAATGAACAAAATAGGAATAAGATCTTTTTGCTTAGATCTGTAATACAATTACATCTGTAATACAAATCTATAAAACACAGCAAGTGTGCAGGATAGTAGTGAATAAATGGCTGTTAAAATGTATGTGCAGTGTGGCATGTCTACTGGCACATGCTGTGTTAATGCACTTAACCAAATGGCCCTTCCCAAGGTGTTTCAACATTTTGTTATTATAGCACATAGCAGTGCTATTTGTCTTATTTGGCACAAGACACTTTTATATATTGTTTTCTTCTGTTCTTTTCTTTAAGCTACAGGCAACAAAACTAGTACCATTTGCCACCAATCTGGCAATGCAATCCTCCATTATGAGGTAATCATCTAGCTGATCCAGACTATCTTTATGGCGAAATACGGTAGACAGTTTGTGGAACACTCCTAGAGCCCTGAGAATCCTTGCCCAGACCTCAAGGTTAAAAGACCTTTGAACTGAGAGAAGACCTGGGTTTAAGTATCATTGTGCCACCGACTAGTTGTAAAAAACAGTGGGGAGTCTCATCTATTGGCCTCCCAGCTTCCTTATCTAGAGAATGAAAATGTTGGAGTACATGATCATTAATATCCTTTCTAGTTGTGGTGATTCTGTGATTTGTGTAGTGTTGGAGTATTTGAACCAGCTGGATCGCTATGCCACTTGGTCTTTATCTCTAAAATACCTTGACATTTTGTTGGGCTATGAGATGATAGATCAAGAGTCTAAAAACTCTTGCCAATGAATATTGAATCCCAATGAAATGTGTGGTTCTGTATCAGTACCAAAATGTAACCATTTTCTCTGGCCTTAGATTCCCTGTAAGGGAAAGGGACTGCTCTTTCTATGTCATCACTATGATAACAAAAAGAAACGAGCAGGCTTTGATGCTAAAGTGGCCATACTCAGTAAATGCGGTTCAGAGTAGCTCAGAAGATCTGGGGAGACTGGAATAGTTGTTTCCTTGTGGGTACCCTAACCAGGCAGTATATAAATGAATTTGAGCTTGGATCTATTTAAAAATTCTTCGGGCAAATTTGCTTGTACATCATTAATGGGGCTTTAGGAGGGAGCACAGTGAGTATATATGTATGGCTGTCACGTTTAACTGGAAGCCTGTATTTGGGGATGAAATATCTAACCTTAGGTTAAGTAAGGATGGGGAAGGATATTGCCAAGAGATTTCTGAAGCCTATTCTGCTCATAATGAGAACATCGTAGAATATCAGTTTTGCTTTACTGAACATTTTATGTAGAGAATAGACTTGAGTAAGTGATCTTTGACATACTACTGTTAGAATTTGTTGGATATTGACATAAAGGTCTTATAAATAAAAAGGGAACTCCTGATCAGGAATCAGGAAGCCACATGTGGTTCTTTCCATACTATGCCATACCATGCAAAGTGCTTTCGACATTGCAAACGTGGCTTAGACTTGCTTCATTTCAGTAAGCTCCTATCCTATAGTAAAGACAACTCACCAATTATTCAAAATGCTCGAGGCCATTGTGTCTCTAAGCAGTAGTAATTGCCCTGCTACCTTGCATCTTGAAGTGTTTTCCCCGCAAGAGCATGACCTTTAGGCTACAAATTTAGTCAGCCCTTAAAGTGAGTGTTGGCTTGAGCCATATTTTCATTTAGTTCTTTTTTATACCTGCCTAACCTTCTGTGCTACTGCCTGTGCTTGCCATTCATTACAAGACTTTAGGGAGACCATACGGGCTAGAGAGGACACACATATATCTAATGATTCAGTTGATGCTTCCTAGTGTTGTTGTTGCTGAGGTTTTCTCAACAATTTTGGTGTCCTGTCCTACTGAGCCCTGTCTTTATTCTTCAGAAAGACATTCTGAGCATGGGACACCTGAGGACTGGACTACAAGCAGCTCTAAGAAGCTCCACATTCAACAGATCTTTTCTTGCAGGCCACCTGGACCAAAAGGTAGTTCGGGGAGCTCATTGGTGGGGGAAGTCTGTCTTTGGCTGTAAGGGCTTTAACTTCCTACAGCTCCCCTTTTTAAAACAGGACAGCCAGTTTTCATCAGTTCCTACTGTTTTTTGGGGGGTTTTACATATACACACATTTTAGCTTTCCAGAGTGAGTTTGGCTTATTATTTCATTTATCTCTCAGAGCCAGGCTCCAGTGGGGCCTCTGAGGGCAAGTGTACTTGATTCCCTTTCCATACATGAAGAAAGAGACATGCAAAATAAAATTAGTTCCTTCCACATCTCATAGCTATTTAAGAGAGAAAAACGAACCTATGCCTTCTGATTAGTAGGCCTTGAAAAGTATTTCTACTTGCCTTTAGCAGACGGGTAGCAAATGCTGAGGATTTGCTGGTGAGTAGTACCAACTTGATCTGTGTCATAGCCCTGTTTTGGCAGGCCTAATTCCATTGTCACTGTCATTCCATTTTAACAAGTTGAGCGTTTGTTAATATGAAAAGCCATGAAATTGCTAAAAGGTAGAATAACAGAGACCCAAGGGTCTGTAAGCTATTTACTGGGTCCCTGCACCTTGTTTTTCCTTTTGCATAGATTTGTTTAGTTGTCTTAATAACGGGTTTTATATTGCTGTAACCATTTTTTATTTCTCTGAATAACCTGGGACTTGGAAGGGTTTCATTTACATAAGCTGTTCAAGAAGTGTACCGTGTGGGCTGAGTGGAAAACAATTGTGTTTACCTTGGCACTGCTCGAGCATCTCACTACTTAACATACAGATTAAAAATTATTGGGGTTTTTCCAAGTGGCTTCATAGCTGTCTTGGTTGAGAAAGCTTTGGTTTTTTTCTTCTATTATTTTCAATGCCTTGATTTTTTGACCCCCTTATACTTTATGATGAGAACACAAGGATATTAATAATCCATGCCTGTGGAGACTGGACAGTAAAGCACAGTATGGGAACTTTGCTAATTATTCAGCTCTAAATTGCTTTTGGAGATGAGGGGAAGTTCAAGGAACAGAACTGGAATGAGTAGAAGAGTTTGCCTGTTTATAGAATATGGAGCTCCCCACAGTGCTCAGTCTGCATAGCTTAATTTAACCACTAGTTGCTCATTGGAAGAGTCTTTCGCTGTGTACCACATTTTAGTCATTATTTTTCTTTTCTCTCTTCTCCAGATCTTCCTGAGAAGAATAGGCTTGTTGCTTTACAGTCGTAGTGACCCATTCCCCTTGACGGTCCCTAGGTGGAGATGGGGCATAAGGATCCTCCAGGGGAAAGGCTCACTACCACTGGGCAACAACCCTAGGCCAGGAGGTTCAATCAAGATTCTTTCCTGGGCCCTGATAGGAAGCTCAAGTCTCAAGACAACGTCAGAGGTGGGTAAGCAGTCCCTAAACATGTCATGAGGAAACTGTCTCTAATTTCCATCCTCTAGGTCAGTGATGAGAGAGGCAGAATAGGGGCTGCAGGTTGGGACATGAAGGTAGCCATTCAGTGTAGTAAGTCCTTATTATACAGATTAGAGTTCAACTAAAGAAATAAGGCTATGATAATGGTGGTGTTTCCAGTGGCTCACCAAATAGCATTAGGCAAGACATTTTCCTATTTATACCACAACTTCCTGGTCTGTTGAATGCCGAAGTTGTATTAGTTTTATCTCTAAGGATCTAGACGCTTCAACTTTATACATTTCTAGGCTCTATAGACACTTTCTATAACTCACTAATTTGAATCTCCCATAAGTTGAGCGCAGTACTCACTTAATATTTCATTATGGCATTTACATAGTTTCCCTCCCTCTTTTTTTTTTTTTTTTTTGTAGCTCCTGATTGTTCCGTTTATACCTACCATAATCATCTTTCCTAAAAGTAGTGCAAGGAGCAAGAAATCTGAACGTACTAAAGGAAGACTGATATGCCTGACACTGGCATTTTAGAAGAGCAAGATGAGGTAAGTTGTTGGTGGATCGCTTTAGAGCTCAGAGCCATTTGTTGGAGGTTTTTGTGAGTTGGGGTATGGTGGTCTAACGCAGAGGGGGCCTGAATGTGATATGGGAGAATGACCAGTAACCTGTGCAGGCACACCTTAGAGATATTGCAGGTTGGGTTCCAGACCACAGCAATAAAGCAAGTCGTAATCTTTTTGCTGGTGGAGGGTCTTGCCTTCAATTTGTAAAAAACACAGCATCTGTGAAGCACAATAAAATGAAGTGCAATAAAACAAGGTCTGCCTGGATTACCAACTGGGTTCACTGAAGCAACTCAAAGATAATATTCAGTGTTCCAGTTGTGTCACAGGGAATTTAGTCCTACCTCATCTGTTCTTTATCTTCACTACATAAATTCTTTGCCACTCTTACCATGTTTCCCCCAAAATAAGACCAGGTTTTATACCGTATTTCTCTGAAAATAAGACCGGGTCTTATATTAATTTTTGCTCCAAAAGATGCATTAGGGCATATTTTCAGGCGATGTCTTATTTTTTTCATGTACAGTAATCTTCATTTATTCAAATACAGTCATGTCATCTTCTGGAACATCGTTATAACGTACTTAATGACAATCTTAACTGGGGCATATTTTCGGGGTAGGTCTTATTTTCGGGGAAACAGGATAAAAGTCTAAACATATAAAAACCTAAAACAAAAAAGTTTGTTTTTTGAAAGGAGAGTGGCCCTTTCTTATCTCCTCTTGTGAGAGAATCTGTCTGCAGTAAAGATTTAGTGCTAAAGGAAAGCCAGTATTAGAATTGTGACAGGTGTGAAGATCAAGTCCCTTTACTAAAGTGGTGGGGAAAGAAGTTTATTTGACACAATATGAGTGGCCACCACTACCATCTAGTGGCAGGCAGACATGTTTTGGTTCTATGTAAAATTCCGAAGGTGAAAGTCTGTAAGAAGAGCATCTGTGTTGGTTGTGGTTGTTATTATAATTATTATTGGTGGTAACATACCTAGTATTGGTACTGATAATATCTTACTGTAGATGCTAATGCCCTTTTTGGTTTTCTTTTGTCTTCTCCTTGTGATGTTTATTGTGCCCCTCTTCCTCTGAATGTCTGCCTTGGCTTATCTCTTATCTCAAAAGTGTGTATTTCTTTCTTTGTCTGTTTCTTCCTTGAATGTCTTTGGTCTTTGTTCTCTAAAGTATGCCTTTCCCATTTGTATGGTTCTCTTGTTAGTTTCTTCTCTGTGTCTCATTTTCTTTTTTGTTCATGAGAGTGGTCTGTGCCTTGTCTTTGCTCTCCCAGACCTGGCTCTTCTTTCCCTTTGTGTCTCTGTGTCACATCTGGGTGCTTTGTGCTCATTTCTTGTCCTGCCTACCTCTCTTTTTTTCTCTTTGTGAACTGATTGTTTGTCACTCTCTCCCGTTGTTCATTTGACATTTTACCTTTTTCTGATTCTACTGTTTCTACTCTATCTTGGCTTTCTCTTTTCCACATGTCCTTTCTGCCTCTCTTCGGCCATTTACTCTCTTTTTTCATGCTCTGTGTGCTTCTGTGTCTCTTTGTTCTTTGTGATTTTTCCATTTCACCAGTCCTCTCTATTCTCGTTTCTTCTCTGCTTTTCCCCTTCTACTGACTTTTGGGTCTTCCAGCCTCTTCATGAGTCTGTGTCTCCCCCTCCGTGATGTCCTGTACTCTTCTCTCCTTGCATATTTTTTGTGCATGTGTGTGTTTGCTCATGTGTGCATGTTTGTGACAAAGGGGCTTCTAAGCCCTTTCTAATAGGTGCAGAGTGTCAGCTATCAAAATAAGCACTGCAGAGCGGTTCCTATGCCAGACTGTCCTGTGCAATGATCCCAAACTAAAGAAGGCCCAAGGGTCCAGACTGAAGTAAAAGCCAACACCTAACATGGACACAAGGTGGAGGGCCCAAGTGGAGGACAGATGTTTGAGACTTGAAACCTGAGGACTAAAATAGAAAACCCATGCCCCAAGATAGATAGAAACCTCACACCTGAGACCATTGGAAGCCCCAAGTGCCACGATGTACAGAAGGTGGCCCTTGTTGGACAGAAGACTTGACTGAATTGGATAGAGGGCTGAAGACCCAGGATGGGAGGCTGAAAGCCTAAGAGTGGGGACTCATGGAAAGGCCCGAGACACAAGGCCCAAGACCTGAGATAAAAAGACCCAAGGATGGGAGGTCTCAGACACACATAAAGACCCAAGAGTCAAGCCTCTCTGCATGGACTTGAAGGCTATCTTAAGACTAAATAGTGTGGGAAGCTGCAGTTCTATGACCCAGAATCCAGAAGGATAGAAGCTCCAAGATCAAGATGAGAACCCTAAACTTCAGCTGTTTTCTGTCCTCCCTTCTCTTGGACATTTTCCCGTCTCCCCTTCCAGTTCTCCTATCTCCACTTAAGCCCACTTATTTTCAGATGTCTTTTTTGATATAAGAGACATCTTTAAATTAGCAATAGTATGCCTGAGCCAGTTTTTATCATACTTTTGAGACATTTATTACATTTTTGGTGTTGTTTTTTTTTAAAAAAAACAATCCCATTTCTCTTCACCTCCACTCCATTTGAGAGAGACATATAGGTGACATTGTATTTCAGTCCCCCCCTTTCCTCAGAAGCTAGTCTAGGCTGATGAGAAGGGGAAATAAGTACCAGGCTATCCAGGCCAATGAGAAGAATGAGACAAGAAATACACAGATGTGCCAGGCTGCTGAGAAGCACCAGCCTGCACAGTTTACTTCTTTGAGTTTTGGTGAGCAGGATTCCTGGGGTTTGGCATTCCTAGTGATGGTCCCCAAAAAGGATGACTGAGACCCAAGGAGGCAGCCTGAACCCCCTGCTCATAGTAGTGGCCTCAGAATTTGGTAGATGGCACCAACTCTGCCCTTGGCTTTAATGCCCACCTCTAGGCTGAAAGCTTAGAGAACTTGGGAATACTTAGCAGGTTGAATCCTTCCCTTGATTTCTTTCCTCTTATTATGAAGGAAGATAATTTAAATGGTTGACAATATATATGAAAGCAAGGTGTTCTCATGAATAGTGTTGTGGCAGCCATGCACAGCTAATACTTGAACGTGCACTGTCAGTTGTGAAGTATTATGTAAATTGGGTCATCACACCCTTTTCTTCTAAAGGGTCAGATGGTAACTATCTTAGGGTTTACAAGCCATATGGTCTCTGTTGCATTTTTTAAAACAATGCTTTAAAAAGGAAGAACTATTCTTACCTGGTGAACCAAGTGGATTCATTTTTAGTCTGTGGGCCATAGATACCCCTGATGCAGATGCTAGGGACTGTGCTGAAAATATTAGTTTCCTTGTGTGCTGTGCCTGTCCCTTTGTAAACTATGAAAGTGCTTAGACTTCTAAGTTTCAGTTGATGAATGGATATTGATTACACAGTATATACATCCTACTGTCTAAGCACTGGATATAAAGATTAAAAGAAGCATGAATAAAGTGCTTTGTCAAAGGTATGTAATACTATGCAGATATTAGGAATTAAGTGGTTGATAAATAATTCATATATTTATAGCCATAGTGTTTCTGCTGCTATGGTGATTCTGAGTAAAAGTAAAGTATTCCAGGTAGCAGAAAAAAACACATGGAAACTGCTTTTAAACTATACAATATACAGCAAACACAAGGGACTAAGTTATTGTGATGACTTATAATGTGCTGGCACATTACATGCTAGGCACTCCGGATGACAAGGAAAATAGAAAGTATTCTCAATTTAGAATTAAACATTTCAGCTAGGAAGTGCATTTTAAAGTGCTTTTTTTGTAAACTAAAGCACTAAATAAATGCCAATGGGCTACATGTTAATGAATGAATGAATACTAATTGCCTTTTATGTGCCAACTATTGTTATGAGGAAAGAAGTGTACATGGTTATGCAAATTGAGAATTTAAATACTTGTTAAAGGACTGAACATCAGTTGCCTACTATGTGAACTCACGGTTGTGGCACTAAGGAGCTCCATGCACTTATCATTTCATTGTGTCTACAACTGAGGAGAAGGCAATACGAATACTAGCCTTATGAACTGTAAAGCACCATAGATCTAGAACTATTGATTTTCTCATTTGGTGCCGAGTACTATAGGCTTATACCATTGTATCACAGTTCTCAGACTATGAACCAGTGTGGAAAAAACTTGGGAAAGGATTATTTGCTATTGAACACTCTGAATATAATCTGTAAAAGATTAAATGTATGATGAATGTGAGACTGGATAATAATTGTATATTATGTACCAGTCTTTTCGCTAGGCATCAAGATGTAAAGATAATCCATCTTTATTGTGTCCTGGGTAGTAGCACATAATCTGTACAGTCAACTTATAAGTCTTAAACTGCTGTACATATATAAGCAATATCTGCTCATTGAACATCAATGATTTGCTCTCTCTTATCCCCAGAGATGCAAGGTTTCATTATTATTATTGAATCTGCAGCACAGGCTTGGGTGTACATTTACGAAACCTACTGTTCTATACAGATAAGGAATTAACTGCTGGTTGAATGAATGATTACTGATTACTTTCTCTGAGGCTCAGAACTGCATATTCCCTATGATACAAAAATGATTTTATCCTTATAGGATGCTCACTGAAGAAAATGAGGTAGTAGGTGTGAGATTCAGACTAAACGGTTATTTAATGATACAAACATGGGGAGAATAGAATTGTACAAAGCAGTATGCTAAATCCTGAGCTAGGTGGAAAGATACAACCAAGACCAGAAGGCTACTTGCTCCCTGGCCTGACTAAAGAGATGGGAGATTTTTTTTTTTTTTTTTAAAGCAAGCTGTTCTGATTCTCCCTCAGTGTTTTGAATGCTGAATGCTGAAGATGGAGGTGAATTACATCTACCTTGGCCTGGCTTAGAGATATTTAAGGCATAAAAATAAATGGCTCATGTTTCCTTTTAAGTTCATTTGAAAAAAAAAAAGTTCATTTGATAAACAGCATATTTTATGTGAAATGGATCATTCTAGGTCCTGAGCATTACAAAAGTGAAATAGGCCTACTCTAAAGGGCTTTAGATGACAGATCATAGCTGAAGATCTGAAAACAACTTTGAGTTTTGAGTAAATATTTGAGTACCTGTTTTCTGGTCCAGAAAACCCATTGACTTGCGTTGGAGATTTTAAAAATAGGGTGGGGGAAAGGCATGGTTCTTTCAATATAAAATGACATTTTTTCCCTACTTCTACATAGTCCCAAAGTCACTTGCTCATTGACCTAAATTGAAGCCAGAATGATGAAGGGCTCAGGATTTCTCCTTTAATTCATTAATTTAAGATTCTGCTTTTGTTGTAGTTAAATGGTTTAAGATGAGAAGGTGAAACAACTGGTTTTAAAAATATTTGCTCGTTGGCCTGGCTTAAAGTCGGGAAGTCACTTGAGCAATAAGAGATTCTAAGTTTTCCATATTTTGTAAAAATGTATTCACTCTGAATAAAATACTGTCTGAGGAGAGTGAACAGATTCAAAAGACCTAGACCAAGATTCACTTAAAGCTTACTGGCTTATGGTAGAAACAACAAAGTTTATGACTGCAGTTCTTTCATTTGTTGAAGAGCCTTCATTGAGCAGCTGTGATATTAATATTTTGAGAAGTAATGATTAAATCAACTTCTCTGGCATGTTTCACAGAGTAGGAGTAAGAGAGCCTTTTATTTATTCATTCATACAAACATTGGAGAAGGTGATGCTAAATGAAATAGGTCTGGTACAAAAGGCACTTTGTCTTGGACATGCAATTGAAAAACAAGAAATGGAATGAAACCTTTTCATTTATTCATTCATTCTACAAGTAGGCCTATTGTATATAAGGTCCTTTGCTAGGTTCTCTGTTGGCACCAAAGACATGAACAACTGAATGCTTTCCTAAAGAAATTTTAAAACTTCCTTTTGGGTTGTTTTTCTGATTAGGGGCTTTATCCCTGAACAACACTGTACAATTTAATTCCCACTCCATATTTCTTCTACCAGTCTGGCCACTACAATAAGCAGGGTTTCCATTGAGCTTGCTCCTTAAGTTGTAGAAACCCTCCTTATAATAGACATTTTATTATTCCCATCCCATCCCTCATGAGAGAAAGCTGTGACCACTGCTGGGCAGTAGGAGGGATGATGAATGGCTAATTCCCAAACCCTGGTCTCAATGGCACCAGCCTTGGGGAATCACTCATACTTGAGCCATACTTGCTTTTGAAATGCATTTACCACTTCTATTTTCTACTCTTTATCTTTTACATTCTTTCAAATATCCACTACCTAAGTAGACCTCTGAAGAACAATTCCCAGATAGTACATAGCAAGATTGGAGATGGAGACCTGATTCTCTTTTGTAACAGCTTTTCAACTTACACTTCAGAAATCTCCTTCAGCATCAAAACCTGCTCAAGAAAGAACTTGGTATAGTAGAATAATGTCAGTGAATGAAAGTTGCTTAATTTTTACCATGCTGAAATTTTAAGAATCATAAAAATCATAAAAATTGGAAGTAATTGGCAAAAATTGGAAAAATATCGAAAACAACCCAAAACATCTAAATCTAGGCCCTCCAGGCTTTGACCTTTTCTATTTTGAAATCACTCACAGAGGGTGGGCTAGGAGGAAGAGTGAAAGAAAAGGTCAAACCTGTTTCTGAGGGCAGCCTGCCTTTAACTGGATTGGTCTTGAGGCCATCACTATGTCCAGGTCTAACTTGGATTGCTTTTTTTAGTTTAGTGCAATTCCAATAACTGGTCATTGTGGAGATGATAAAATTCTTTGTCACCACTCATTTCTCTAAGTTCTTGAGAAACAATTTTTGGCTGAATGGTTATCAGCTAAGCCTTGGATTAGATAACTATGGGATTTATTAATTAAATCAATTTGAAGAAGATTTGAGGGTGGTGGGTGCATTAGTAGAAAGTGGAAAGGAGAAAGTAACTGAAAGTCTTCCTTTCACAGTTTCTGGCACCCTCCCACTGCTGACAAAACAAGAACAAGACAACTTGCCACCATCTGATTTTTGTGGCATAAAGAAAGTTGTGAACAAATTGGTTTTCCTAGGAAATGGCTTTATCTTTACCCTTCTGCCTCAAAGGGAATGCATGCCAAAATGCTCCGATAAACAGAAGACACTCTTTGACTTGTGAACTGATGTGAGATGCAGAATCTCTGAGCCTTGCGTGTTTTGAAGATTGAAAAGTCTTGCTAGCATGGGTGACCCTGAAAAGCAATTGAAAGCCATCTACCTACATGTCACAACTGAGAAAAATTGGGGGGTATGTTGTCTAATGTCAAATAAAATGTACTGTTTTGGAAACTTTGTGTTTTGATGTGACAAACTGTACCTCACTGTCCCCAACCACACACGTCATTTCATTTTTTTTGTCCTTTACTACCTTAATCACCCAGTTTGGGTAAATGATTTGAGATCACATTTCTTTTTACCTTTAGTTGCTTTGGTCAGGAATACTGAGAAGCACAAATGCAATAAAATGTGAGAAGCAAAAATTTTGAGGAAAGGGCAGGATATGAATAGGGAATAATAAACTATTTGTAAGTATGTGGGAAGTAGGATGTACTCAGGAAGGAAATCACTAATTAAAGAAGTTAGCAGCCCCAATCCCTCAGCAGGTGAAGGGACCATTGGGGTTCCTAGAATTTGGATTAAACTGGCAAGGACATATCCTTTTCAAACTGAAGCCTGAACAGCTGGCCTCACACATTACATACAGTCAAAGCTTGTTATAAATGAGCCTCTGACTCTTGGCAGCTTCCATTCCCTGAGGGGCTGACTTCACCAGTCTTGTCGTATTTGCTGTACTCACTCTTAGCTTTTGTGGTACCTTTGGTCCTCACCATTCTCATTCTGTTGTAATCCTGTAACGGAGAGGAAAAGCACCGTGTTTTCTGTTTAGTGAAGAAAAGTCACACATGGCAATTTGAAAAGGGCAAGTATTGCGTTTGGAAGAAAACCTTAAGCTGCTGTGGAATATTTAGAAAATAAAGCATTTGATAGTATGTTTCAGCTTTTATACTTTATGGGGGTATCAGTGTGTGCTCCCAGTTATGTTTCGTTCCATGCCAAGCCACTCCCACAGATTAATTTTGTGCCTCCTGTCAGGTTATTAGTCTACCCTTGGTTATCAGAAGTTTTTCTCTGTGTTTCTTTGGGAAAGGTAATGTTAATGGGGCTAGTACACTGAGGCAAACCAATACCTTTTAATTTGAAAGTTGTATAATTAAATTGGGTCTAATATTGAGCCAGCCATTTTGTTAGCTGTGAATGAGTGAGCAGCAAAACAGGTAGTTTTAGGTGCAACTTCTAAAAGCGATCAAAACTAATCGAAGAACCTTGAGACAGTTCCTAGGAATTATACCAAATGAAGCACCATATGAATAAGTTTCATACCTTTAACCTCAGCTATATTGCTTCCCTCAGCTTGGTAAAGGGAGTAAGAACCCCTCAAAAGTTCCTGGGTTTTCCATAGTCCTTTCTCCCAGTTACTGATATTCCTAAGGATCTTCCATTTACCCGATCTGGTTTCTTTTCCATGTGTACTCTGGATCAAAGCCAGAACTAGCGTGAAAATCATCACATAAGGAAAGATCATGGCAATAGGGTAATGTAGTTAGGTGGGAAAGAAGCTGGATTTGAGCATACTTGCAGATAGCTTACTGTCACTTGGGGAACTGGTGAGGAAGCAGAATTTGCGGGTAGGATGAAAAAACTCTGGAAGAAAATTCCATGGGAGAGAAGTGTTAAAGATAGGATGGGATGTGAGGTCCTCACTTTTATAATCTACAAGAACTAATGAGTTGTATCCCCTAGGCCTAGAATAAATCCTTTCCCCTTTTCCTTTCAGAATTTTTTTTTTTTAACAGTCAGTGATTCTGAAAACATCCCTCAGGCCAACTGCATTATAATGAGAATAGAGGAAGAGAGATGTGCACAGGTCTGTGGCAGTGAGCTCTTGTACCCTCCCCCCACTTCTAGAGGTTTAAGAAACAGCTCTTCTGTTACTATGCAAATAGTCTCATCTGCATAGTGTGGGGTTTTACTCTTAATTCCATTGGATTGTATTTTCTTTTGGTGCTTAAAGGTGCTAACCATGTAATTCTCAGCACAGTTCGAATTGTGTATATAAGTTGAAGTCCATAGAACATGGTGTTTCAGAGATATTAGGAAATAGAAACAGTGCTTGGCAGGGTAAAAGCTGCAAACACCACAATCTCACTTAATAGAGCTAAATATATAGACATATACATATATGATATGTATATATGTATATAGCCTGTAGAGTGCTTGTGTGGTGTGATTTCCAAGGTAGAAGAAGACCTTAATTCTCAAGCCTGTATTTAGTCTTAGTAGCTGATGTGTGAAATTCCATTATCTAGATAAGAGTCTTTGATTCTTCAATATATGATAAAGCAGGGACTATGTTTATTTTATTTTTGTACCTGCACAGAATCTAACACCAGTGCCTTGCCCATAGGAGATGCTCAACAAATATCTGTTCAACTAGATGCAAACTTCAGAACCCTCTATAAGACGAAACATAACTTTCATTCCACATGTAAGGCTAGTTTCTTTCTCCCAACCCATGGCAGATAGCATTAAACAATCTTGGCACCTATTCCTGCTAAATTTAGTCCCTAGAGACTGCTAGTTGCCCACCAAAATATATTCTCCCCTTCTTGCTAAACGTGGCTGCCCAGCTAGACTACGTTTCCCTGCCTCCTTTGCAGTTATATAGCCAGATTATTGTTATAACCAATGAAATATTAGTAGAAGTGATGGGTTCTATTTCTGGCACTGGCTCTTAAGACTTTGGGTATGATCGCCACTCCACTCTCTTACCACTTCCCATGAGCTGCATCCTAGACATAAAGTTTCTCTGCTTATAGAATGAGAGAGGGGAACTAGAGGGCCTGTAAGGTCCCTCCTGTTCAAGCACCCTAATTCTCATTGTACAGATAAACCAAGATTTCTACCATGTAAAAACCAAAGGTTCAGAACAGGGAAGTTGGCAAGGACTAAGAGAGGTCAATTCAGAACAGGTACACCACGATGAGGCCAACGTTAGTAGGAAGGTCATGATTCTGGTGTGTGACCTGGGGCCAATAACTTTTCCTTTCAGGGCTCATTTTCTTACCTTTAAAGTGGAGATAATAATGCCTCGTTTACCTTTCTAGCTGATTTTGTGTGTGTGTGTGAGAGAGTTAATCAGCAAAGAGAAAAAGCTGTGAAAGTGTTAAAAGTCCTTTAGATACATAAAGTGGTGGTTAGGTATGCAAAGTCCAGGCCAGACCAGTTTAATAAAGGGAAAAGAGTGAAAGCAAATGGGATTACGAAGCATCTTCACAATGCATTATACACACACTATTCACAAGCGATATACTAGTCATTTGAAGAGTTGCATTTGTGGACTTAGGGATCTTTACCATTCCCAATATCTGGGAATTCTGCTCGTTTCCAGGAAATCTGGCCCATGCAGACCCAACTGCTGATCAACCTGCTTTACGTAACTAATACCTACTGTCCCATACTAGGGAACCCTTCAGGAAGATAGAGGAATCTAAAACATGTTTTTCCCCCTTCATGACATCACGTTGTAACTGTGAGTGTAAGACTACAGTATTCCTATTTTCTGTACCAAGAATTGGGATTTATAGTCTGACAAGTATACATTTTCCTATGGAGACATCTGAGTAACATTAAAATCTGTACTGTGATTTAAAAATCAGGATATTTGATTATAATAAGAAATATAGCATGTACTACAGTCATGTGCTGTATAAAGATGTTTTGGTCAACACTGGACTGCATAAACCACGGTGGCCCTATAAGATTATCATGGAGCTGAAAAATTCCTATCACATAGTAACATTAGAGTACAACACAGTACACAAATACTATTATATTACAACTACCTACAGTATTGAGTACAGTAACATGCTGTACAGGTTTGTAGCCTAGGAGCTATAGGGAAACAGAATTTGTCGCACCAAAATATGTCTAATTGACATAAGGATTATTTTAGGCTGGCTAATTTTAAGAAACAGTAGACCTGGGAGAAGCTCTGAAAACCAAGTAGAAGTTACCCTTTATATGAAACATTTACATTTCTGAGGGAAATCTCCATTTGTGAGGGTGTCTCCCTCACTGTACCAGGAAGAGGGGTGATGAGTTAATCTCTACAAACTCTTATCAATGCAGAAGACAATCGACTTAAATCTGCATAACAACCTTACCCTTGTTTACTGGGTTTTTCATGGTCACATATTATATAACTGACTGCCCCACTCTCAACATCTTCAGCTGAGGATGGTATTCAAGGTGGTGGCTTCAGCGATTCTGGTGAGTTACCCACTTTTCCTGAGTCTCTCCCTATATACAGGAGGTACATACAAGTTATTAAACTTTTGTTTTTTGTTTTCCTCCTGTTAATCTGTCTTTTATTACAGGGATGTTTCAGCCAAGAACCCAGAAGGGTAGAGTTCCTCTGCCCAGCACACAGCAGCACCAAACACTGAACATTGCAAGTTGCAGTGGAGAAATTAGTCTTTTTATGGCAGGGCGCCATGCAAGGAGAATGGGAAGCTATCGCTTAAAAGCCCAAACTCTCTGATGGCTTATAATCGGGGGTTTTATTTTCCATTTTATATAATCAGGGGATTTAAAGGCAAAAAATCATGAGTAATGAGTAAGGGGTTAGGGTCGTGGGCTGTGTTGATTGGTCAATTCTTGTGCAAGCTTCTGTAATTTTCTTAATTTGATTTATTGAGTTCTTGGCAGAATCCTGTCCTGGGTCTTTGTGATCGTAGCCAGGTGGTCTTTCCTGCTCACTGTTCTGCAAGATATTGTGGGGTTGAGTCAGTGATACTGTCTTAAGAACAGGAAAAAATACAGAGCTATACATCCCGTGCTTAATAGGCTACATTCTCTTATTATCTTAAGCAAAGTATACTTTTATAATCTTTCTTGAAACTTGCAGCCTCCTTGACATGACTACACTTCAGTGCAACTATGACTGTTAAAAGAGCTATGTAATTATTTTAACTGAAAGCTAAATTCTAGTATACCTATTCTGTTAATGATTTGCTATTGGTTTCACAAGGAAGATTTCTTTGATATGGGGTGGCCAGAAAGTCTTCACTGAAGAGACAAGATGTATAAGCTTGTAGAAAGGAAGGGAAAGGCACATTTAGTAGCTGTGTTCATGTTTAGAATGTATGTAATAATTCATTCAGAATGCATTTATTTCTAGTGAGGCTGAGCATTCTTCCAAGTATGGTTTACCATTTTTAGACAGGATAGCGTAAGTATGAAGTTATTACATACACTTTACTTCCTTTAATAATAATAATAAAGGAGCTCAATGCTGGAGAGGCTGCCAAGAATCAGGAACTCTTATGCATTGCTGGTAATGATATAATTATTCAGTGTAAATTTTTATAAGGCACAATTTGGCATTACACATCAAGAATCATAAAAAAGTCAGGCTGCCTTTAATCTAGCAATCTCATTTCTGGGATGTATCCTAAGGAAATAATTATGATACATTAAAAGGTATTTTTGAACAACACCATTGATATTCCTAGTAGTAGAAAACTTGGAATTGACCAAAAGCCCCCAATTGGAACTATTTAAATCCTACAATCATAGAATCCTGAAACTAAAATCTCTGAGGTCATTTTGTCCAAACACTATTTCTCTGCCACCCCACCGTATTTTTCAGATGAAGCAGCTGAACTCAAGTAAAGTCTCATACCAATTGGAGTGACTATTCTGCCATCAAACATGGTAAAGACCATCAAACATAGTAAAGACCATGAAATATAGGAAAAGTTATGGATAAGATATTGTAGCCACAGCTGCCCATGAAAATGTAATGAAAAGGGTAAGAAAAAAGATAGACAGTAAAAAATTAAATTTTTAGTCCCACTCCTTGACAGCTGTTTCATATCTCTAAATTACTGAGGTATGCACCATGCTGTTTGGAGCATTTGCCTGATTCAGAGATCATTTACCTAGAGATAGGGGGAGAGAAAGGAGGCGGTCCTGTTCTTAACAATGCAAAGATAATCCAAAGAAAATAGAATAAGTAATACTGCAGTGGGAGTCAGGTAACCTTAGCTTCGGTTCCAACTCTGGTATTAAAAGCTAGTCTCTGTCCCCACTTTGGGACTGTGCTTTCTCATTTATATTGGAGTAGATGCCCTTGAAGATCATTTTTCATATCTAACACTTTGTTCCAGGAAGCTTAAAATTTAAATGCAAATCTGAGTTGTTTAGAACATCAGGCCAAAGCAATAAGTTTATATCCTATATGCTCCCTTGTTCTATTATTACAGACTATCCCCTAATCCCTAGTTACCACTTTGACATATGTGTGTTACTGGTCATGGGGAGGCCTGAACAAAAGAATTTGGGGGCTACATTCTCAAAACTAGTGTAAAAAATACCAAGGTAATACTACCTGAATATGAGGAAAGCAATGTACGATCTACTTAAAACTAGTATGGCAGTTTGTTGATAGTCAGTGGAAAAGATTCAAAGGAATACAGGAAGCAAGGCCCTTGTAAGAGCCTATTTTTAAAGGGAAAAATTAAAAGATAATTAATTTTTAGTACTATACATTACTAAGGTTTCACACAAACTTTGAACATCCTAAGGGTATAAATAAGAGGCAAGTAGCTGTAAGAATTCACTGGCTATAGCTCCCCTAAGGAGGAGAATCTTTTCTAATTGTGCCCTGGACAACAGCAATACTATCATTTACTTACAGTTTTGAAAGCTCTTCAACATCCATGATCTCATTTGATTCTCACAATAGTCCTATGAAGCAAGGATTATTATATTATCCCCTTTTCATAAATATATCAAAGACTTTGACTGTAAAGCTAGTAAATATAGAGCTGGAATTTGAATCCATATAATCTGATCCCAAGTTCAGTGCTCTTTCCATAAAACCATTTTTTCTTTATCTCTGGTGCAAATTCTAACATCGGTCTCCAAGGGCTACCTGTTCTTTCTTTTTCTACTCACTGGTCCATGATCTCCTTTAATCCTTATTATTAGTTTTGCTTTCCATTCTGTTGTAGCTCAACAAACTAGAAATTTGAAAAGACCCATTGCATACCTAGAAGTCAGAGATTTTAAAGTACATGTGAATGTGTTGTAGGCTTAGTTACCGGCATTTCCTCATTTCAAAAATGAGGAACTATTCATTTTTACAAATTATAATTTTTCCAAGACAGAACACTTCCCAAGTCATGAAATTTATTGCCAATCTTTTCTATTAAACAACTAGACAATATGAATATAGATTGTCTCTGTCAACCTCTACTGATCTAAGAAGGAAAGAGAGGATAGTCTTTGGGTGACACTCTGACTTATTCAGATCCAACAGCACACATCCCTCCAATTACTCTATTCTTCATGGTAGGTCTTGACCCCATTTCTCTTTTCATTACAACTTCTAGAGTCAGCATAGGCCTACTCTGAATGATCAAACACTGTCCTTTAATCATACGGTGTGGCATTCTGTTATCTGTTAACCAGATACTCATTCCTCCGATTGAGACTTAATTTTGATTTGGCGCCTGGAATACACCAAAGCTCATTAGTCTTAGAAGCCAAGCCAAACACTAACATGAACACAGATGAACTCAGTGGAGTGTCCAGTAGAGTTCCCATTTTCATTTGACAGCACAGATTTGTTGACTGTTTTCAGCACTTTGAGCAAACAAGGTTGAGATGGAGATGAATAAAAGCCAACGTTGAGACAGAGATAAAAGCCAAACAGAAAGAAAATTAAAGATTTCATAATGTTATAATTATTCATTAAGTTTTTATAGAGTATCAGACTGATATTAGAGATATCATGGAAAATGGGTCTCAGAGTGCAGGTGTGTTTTCCTTCGACTATGAATGTTAATAGCATCCAGTTGAAAGTTTCATTTATTTGAACTTTCCCTTTCTCTAGTTACCTTAAATAATCAGCTGGAGGAAAAAGGGTCCCTGGAAATTTCTCCAAATCCAAAAGCACCAAGCCCATTTTTGTAATTCATCACTCTTACTGTTCGGGCCTATCCTGTACAACCTATCTTAGGTCATTGAAAATTCACTAATCAGATTATGTCACAGAAATGGCAGTGTGAGGAGTGCTTCTTGAAATCTCCCCTGGAATTTACAACAAATTGAACAGTTACAATTCAACAAAAGGACTCCCTGTGAGGCACACAGGTACACCTGAGAGACCCACAAATTAAATCATCTAAAGGTGGGCAAATTGGGCGAGTGGGCAGGAGGGAAAGGAGAAGTGCAGAGACACGGCTGTGGGGCCACAGGACACAGACCAGAGCTTGAATCTCCCTGCATTGCAGAGCTACCACAGTCATAGGAGAGGGAAGAATTTGGATGGCTAGCCCCCCACTTACGGCCCACAGTCCTGCCTGAGGGATAAGCATATAACATGGCTGAACCTAACTTCATGGCAGAGAACTTGGAGAAAAGACTAAGGGCAGAAGGGTGAGAATGGTGGTTTAAGACCTCACTGCCAAGCAGAGGACAGAAGACATAGGCACAGAGACTGGTCGACCTCTCCCTACCCTCCCAGAGTTTACCCCACCCCCACTTTCCCAGTGCTAGAAGCAAACTCCAGAAGAAACGGTAGCAGTGTCAGATTAAAAAACAGAATATTTATGGCTCAGAACTGCAGCCCTGCAGCTGCAGACTCACAGCTCAACTAATTCTAGTGAAAGGGAAGGAACTGTAGGGGCAACACAACTGTGTGCTAGTAGTCACCATTGCTCAGAGTCACCTCTCACAAGCCACTCACCCCCAACCCCACTTTTTTGGGAGGATCCCTGCAAGGACAACCAGAGCACTGAGACACACAGGCTCTGCATTGGGCTGCAGGGGGAGCATTAGGATTTCAGAAGCTCAGAGACTATCCCTTTTCACACAGAGGTGGTGCCCTGAGACCCAGGTGACCTGCCCACAGAGGAGAAGCCCACCTTCCAGGGAACTCCCCCCCAATTGTGTGAGAAGCCAGAACAATGCAAGAGAAAATATAACGATACAGCATGAAAGAGAATAAAAAGCTGCAGCAGGAGAGAAAATAAAACATTTTACCAACACCTATTGGAAAGCAAAAGAAAGACCTCTTCCTATCAACTGTTGCAGAAGCCACTCCTGTAGATGTCTAGGAATAGAAATAATAATTCATTAATTGCCATGAATAACCAAGGTAAGAAGGCAGCTCAGAAAGAAAATGAAAAGTTTTCATAAAATGAACTTAAAGACATGGAAATATGTGACTTAAATTACAGAGAATTCAAGATTGCACTTCTTAAAAAAACTCAGTGAGATGCAAGAAAACACAGACAGGCAGTTTAATCAACTCAGAAACACAATCAAAGAACAAAACGAACATTTTACCAAAGATATTGAAATTTTAAAAAAGAACCAAATAGAATTCCGGGAGATTGAGAACTCAATAAAAGAAATGAAGAATGAAATAGCCAGCTTAGGTAACAGAGCTGAACAGATGGATGAAAGAATCAGTGACATCGAAGATAGTTATCTGGAAATGACACAGATGGAAGAAAAAAGAGACTTGAGAGTTAAAAGAAATGAAAGAACTCTACAAGAACTTTGTGACTCCATCAGAAAGAGTAACATAAGAACAATGGGTATACTAGAAGGAAAAGAAAGAGAGAAGGGAACAGAGAATATATTCAAACAAATAGTCAACAAGAACTTCCCAAATTTGTGGAAAGAACTAGATCCTCGAATCCAAGAAGCAAATAGAACACCTAATTACCTCAATCCCAACAGGCCTTCTCCAAGGCACATTGTATTGAAGCTGTCAAATATTAATGACACAGAAAGAATCCTACGGCAGCCAGGGAAAAGAAAACAGTAACCTACAAAGGAAAGCCCATTAGATTATCATCAGATTTTTCAGCAGAAACTCTACAAGCCAGGAGGGAGTAGAATCAAATATTCAAACTACTGACACAGAGAAATTATGAGCCAGGAATAATATATCCAGCAACAATATGCTTTAGATGTGAAGGAAGAATAAAGATTTTTCCAGACATACAGAAGTTTAGGGAATCTTCTAACACATGACCTGCATTACAAGAAATACTGAAGGAGACTATTTTGACCTGAAACAAAAAATCAAAACAATACAAAACCATGAGTAGTAGTATGATCAGAAACAGGAAATGGCAACCCTTACACAAAATAGGAAACTATACACTTTTTTTTTGCCATATTGAATTGATATTTATTTCAGGACATGCCATGTCAACATAAAACAAAAGAGTCAACCCTTGCCTTTAACAATAATATTGTATTATAAAAGCACTTTACAACTCCATCTCATCTTTGAGTTACTAGTATGTGGACTAATGATTATCTGAAAGCATTTCTCTATTCAGACCCACAATCCAAGTGCTCTCTGAATATTACAAGGTGACAATAAGTGGGGCATGGAGGAGGAAGAGGAAAGAGAGAGAATAAGATTCTCCCAGTTAAGTGTTTTGTTGCAGTGAGGGGATGAGGAAGTATGAAGATATTTTTGTTTTTTCATCTTTATACTGTGTTAAGTAATGCTTACAACATAAATTCAGCAGGCTTTTCCTGAGCTGTAACTCAGAAATTTTCTTCCTGCAAACAATGTATTTACAAATATGTTTATTAACTTACATAGCAATCTCACAATAACTAGTAAAGATTAAAATGGTGCACTCTTAGTATATTTGTTTGCAGTGTTTTAAGGGAAATACATATTGCCATGGTGATGAAGCTCTAAATAGATCGAACAAAACATCTAAAAATTGAAAGTGGTTAAAAAAAAGGCAAGAAATAAATATCACTAGAGATTACTTGTAGCTTAAATATAAAACTAAATCACTAATTAATCAAGTATACAGATCTAATAAAAAGCAAAACCATCCTGAAAAACACAACGTTAAAAAAAAAGCTAAAAAATAAGGCATAAATCTGCATAAGATTGAGTTTTATTTCCATTCTCTCCTTTCCCTTTTCTATGTATGCTTTTTTTCAGATCTGCCTCTAGGGGCATATAAGAAAAGGTGCCGTTTTCAATTAGACCTCAAATGTCCTGAGCAAAGTATTTGCTGTTCTCTTGAGGATTCTTTTGTTGGTAAGCTTTAGATATCATTATTTCTACTGGTTACAGCAGTTTTGATCAAGGTACCAAATTTAAATTCTTCCACTGGTTATTCTTAAAGGAATTTGATTTCTACAGTGCCTTGCCTGCATTTTTTTTTTTAAAAGAAAAAAACCTAAGAGAAATCTATTGCTGAAAAAAGTTTTTCTTTTGAACAAATAAAATAGCTCTATTTTGACAATTTTAAAATCTTGGGAGAAATAGTTCATTAGAAGGATTAAATATTAAAAACCTGTTCTGAAGAACTTTTACTTTTGTCTTTCAGAGTCTAACGTGTGAAAGCGTTGTTTGTTTTGGTCAGAAACACATTTTGTGTTTGTTTACTTGTAAGTACTATGTTCATTAGGGCTCATTTTAAAGATGCAGCAGAACACTTTTGTTATTCAAAGCACTGACTACCATGAAAGCTAGTTCTGACCTCAAAGAAGGTGCAAGTAATTTACATCAGTGCTCATGAATAATTTCGGATATCTTGACCCAAGGCCTAGAGCAAGTGGTACAACTAAAATTGAAGGATAATTCAAATGGGCTTGGTTTGACTGCTGCTTTGCCACCTCTTGTTCGTTTTGAGGGAGGAAGAGTAATAGGGAATGGAATAAGGGAGAGGTGAAAAAAGCACGGAGAGATTAAGTAGGTAGGCAAGTGCTGCTGTGAACAAATTGTTCCTTAACCAAGCCACATACTATTGAGATTTACATCATTTTGAAGTGCATTACCGGAACATTAAAAAGGAAAACAAAGTTAAGAAAATGTATGTAATTTTTAAAGTTATCAGTGGAATATGTTGGACTTGTTTGGCTTTTTGTAAAATATAAATAATGAAGACACTGACTTTTTTGTGCTTGTGAAGCAAATGGACCATCTCCAGGAGACAGGCAGCGATGATGAATTGCAATACGTTATTACTGAAGGGAAAAGGTTCAAGCCAATATTCACACTGCAGTCAATGAAAGAGTAAAGGGGGCCAAAGCAGTGAGCGTCTAGAGGGAAGTGAAGATGCCATGGGGGTGGGGGATTAGCAGGAACAGCCTCATTGACCTCCTTCATTGACTGGTTGCTCCTGTGGCTTTTCCAGTTTTATGTCAATCATGTCTTCTCTGCTTCTGTCCTGTGTGCTTTCAATTCCAGGCAAAGGTGCAGCCACACGTCGGAAGAGCTGCTTTACATTGTATCCTGCTTTCGCACTAGTTTAAATAAACATAACGTTCAGCTCTTTGGCTTTCCTCTCTCCGTCCTCAATTGATACTTGCCTCTTATCAGCAAGATCTGTTTTATTTCCTACCAGCATGATGATAACATCAATTCCTGTTTCTGTTCTGACATCATCAATCCATTTTGTAGTTTGCTGGAATGAGTTAACATTTGTGATATCGTAAACTACTACAGCTGCAGCAGAATCACGGATATAACTGGGAATGAGGCTACAGAAACGTTCCTGACCCGAAGTATCCCACAGCTGCAGCCTTATTGTTCCATCCTCCAGATACATTGTTTTTGATAAAAAGTCGATACCAATTGTTGCCTGATAGGTGTTGTCAAAACTGTCATACATGAATCTGGTGATCAAGGATGTGTTTCCAACGCTCTGCTCCCCCAGGAACACCAGCTTGAATTTCCTCAGCGGATTCCCGAAGTCTCCGCCCGCGGACATGATGGAACCGGAGGAGCGGCCGCCGCTTCAGCCCAGAGACCTACCGGACCGACGCTGCTCCAATCGGTTGATGAAAAGGGTGAAAGGAAGGGCGGGCGCCGAGCTCTCTCGGCCCCAGTAGGGCCGACGGCGGAGCAAGGCTAGGGGGCAGGACTGCTCTCCACAGACAGGCAGCCGTCACCACCGCCTCCCCGCGGAGTCGCCTGGCACCGAACGAGGCCCGCGGCTGGGAAGGGAAGGAGAGCGGTGTCAGAAGCAGCCAGGGGTGTGCTCAGGGTTCCCAAGGCTAGTGCTGTTCTGTTCTCAGCACCGGGCTCGGAGAGTGAGCGGAGACGCAGAGAGTGGCGGGGCCGGAGCCGCAGACGTCTGGAACCTCTGACACGCAGCGCCTCAGCTCCCACAGCTGCCGCCGCCGCAGCCCAACCTGCTGAGTGCGCGAGCCTCTGGGCGCGAGCCTCGGAAACTATACACTTAAACATAACATGCAGGGTAAAGAAGAAAAAAACATTTTAAAAAAGAGGAAAAAGACAACTTGCTACTGCAACACAGAAATCAACTCAGCATAAATAGCAATAATTTGTGACAACAAAAACGTAAAAGGGGAAAGAGTAAAGGTCTGAATTGGCAAAGGGGAATTGAGATAAGAAGCATGCTGAAGAAAAATGACTACTGTAAATATGAGACTTCCTTTTACAAAACCCTAATGGTAACCACTCACAAAAAATATAGAACTGAACTATATAACATAAAAATAAAAAGAAACAGACCGCATAATCACAGAATACCACCACACTGAAATAACAGACACCAAAAAAGGACAAATAAACAATTGAGACACTGAGTCACCAGAAAACAAAAGATGAAATGATAGGAAATCCTCATATATCAATAACCACCCTAAATATAAACGGACTAAACTTACCAATAAAAAACCAGAGTAGTGGATTGTGTCCAAAAACTAAATCCAACTATATTCTGCCTCCAAGAGATGCATCTCAGCTACAAGGCCAAATATAAACTAAAAGACAAAGGGTGGAAATTCATACTCCAAGCAAATGGTATTCAGACAGAAGCAGGTGTTATCATACTTATATGAAACAGACTTCAGGATAAAAAAGGTAACAAGAGACAAAGATGTACATTTCTTAATGATAAAGGGGTCTATACAACAAGAAGACATAACACTCATCAATATTTATGCCCCCAACCATAAAGCACCAAAATATACCAAGCAACTACTTACAGAACTAAAGGGACAAATTTACCAAAACACAATTATACTAGGGGACTTAAACACATCATTGACAACTATGGATACATCATCCAAACAGAAAATAAATAAGGAAATTCAGCCCTAAATGACACATTAGACAAAATGAACATAATTGACATATATAGAGCACTTCATCCTAAAACATCAGACTATACATTCTTTTCCAGTGTACATGGAACGTTCTCAAGGATAGACCATATATTGGGACATAAAACCAGCCTCAGCAAATTTGTTTCTCATTTGTTTGTCTTCTTTTTGGGAGCCTCAGCAAATTTAAGATTGAAATCATACGAAGCATATTCTCTGATCACAACGCTTTGAAATTGGATATCAACTGCAAAAAGAAATCAGGAAAAAACACAAATACATGGAGATTAAACAACATTCTCTTAAACAACTGGATCAAAGAAGAAATAAGAGGTGAGATCAAAAGACATATAGAAACAAATGAGAATGAATATACATCCTATCAAAATTATTGGGATGCAGCAAAAGCAGTAATAAGAGGGAAAATTATATCATTACAGGCCTATCCCAAGAAAGAAGAAAAATCCCAGATAAAGAATCTCACATTACACCTTAAAGAACTAGAAAAAGAAGAACAAATGAAACCCAAAGTCAGAAGAAGGAAGGAAATAACAAAAATCAGAGCAGAACTAAATGAAACAGAGAACAAAAACACAATAGAACAAATTATTGCAACAATCAGCTGTTTCTTTGAAAAGATTAGTAAAACTGACAAACCCTTGGCTGGACTCACTAAGATAAAAAGAGAAAAGACACTAATAAACAAAATCAGAAATGAGAAAGGGGAAGTTATCACGGACACCACAGAAATACAAAGGATCATGCAAGAATACTATGAAGGACTATATGCCACCAAATTCAATAACCTAGAAGAAATGGACAAGGTCTTAGAAACATATAGCCTTCCTAGTCTGAACCATGAAGAACTGGAAAATCTAAATACACCAATCAACAGTAAGGAAATTGAATCAATCATCCAAAATCTTCACGAAAGCAAAATTCCAGGACCAGATGGCTTCACTAGTGAATTCTACCAAACCTTCAAAGAGGATCTAATACCAATCCTGCTCAAACTCTTCCAAAAAATTGAAGAAGAGACAGTAATCCCTAACTCATTTTATGAAGCCAACATTACCCTGATACCAAAACCTGATAAGGATAACAGAAAAAAAAAAATTACAGACCAATATCTCTGATGAAGGCAGATGCAAAGATCCTAAACAAAATTCTAGCAAATTGAATGCAACAATGCATTAAAAAGATTATTCATCACGACCACGTGAGGTTTATCCCAGGGGCGCAAGGATGGTTCAACATACACAAATTGATCAATGTGATATATCACAAACAAAATAAACGATAAAAATCATGATTACATCAATAGATGCAGAAAAAGCATTTTCAAGACACAACATCCATTTATGATTAAAACAATAAAATGAGTATAGAAGGAAAATACCTTAACATAATAAAGGCCATACATAAAAAAACTCTGCTAATATAATTAATGGTGAAAAACTGAAGCCCTTCGCTGTATAGTCAGGAACATGACAAGGCTGTCCCCTATCACCACTGTTATTCAACATAGTATTGGAAGTCCTAGCTAGAGCAATCAGGCAAGAGAAATAAATAAAAGGCATCCAAATAGGGAATGAAGAAGTTTTTGCAGATGACATGATGCTATATATAGAAAACCCTAAAGACTCCACCAAAAAGCTATTCAAAACAATAAATATAATCAAGTTGCTGGCTACAAAATCAACATTCAAAAATCCATGGCATTCCTAATTAATAACAATGAAATCTCAGAAAAAGAAATTATAAAAAAATGATTCCTTTTGCAAATGCAACAAAAAGAATAAAATACCTAGGAATAAACTTAAGTAAGGATGTGAAAGACCTATACACTGAAAACTATAAGGCATTTTTTTAAAAGATTTTATTGGGGAAGGGGAACAGGACTTTATTGGGGAACAATGTGTACTTCCAGGCCTTTTTTCCAAGTCAAGTTGTTGTCCTTTCAATCTTAGTTGTGGAGAGCGCAGCTCAGCTCCAGGTCCAGTTGCTGTTTTCTAGTTGCAGGGGGCACAATCCACCATCCCTTGCAGGAATCAAACAGGCAACCTTGTGGTTGAGAGGATGCATTCCAACCAACTGAGCCATCCGGGAGCTAGCCCACTGGCCCATGTGGGAATCGAATGGGCAGCCTTTGGAGTTAGGAGCATGGAGCTCTAACTGCCTGAGCCACCGGGCCGGCCCTATAAGACATTTTTAAAAGAAATTGAAGAAGACACAAAGAAATGGAAAGTCATTTCATGTTCATGGATTGGAAGAATCAACATAGTTAAAATGGCCATATTGTCCAAAGCATTACATAGATTTAATGCAATCCCCATCAAAATTCCAGTGGCACTTTTTTTTTTAAAAGAAATAGAACAAAAAATAATCAGATTTATATGGAACCACAAGATACCATGAAGAGCCAAAGAAATCTTAAAATGAAAAGAATAATGCTCTAGGTTTCACATTCCCTGACTTCAGCTTGTACTACAGAGCACTGATACTGAAAACAGCATGGTATTGGCAGAAACAGAGACACATGGAATAGAATTGAAAACCCAGAAATAAACTCACATAAACACGGAAAGATAATTTTCGACAAAGAAGCCAAAAACATACAAAGGCGAAATAAAAAACCTCTTCAATAAATGGTGCTGAGGAAATTAGAAAGCTGTGTGCAAAAGAATGAACCTAGACTGCTATCTGTCACCATGTACCCAAATTAACTCAAAATGAATCAAAGACCTAAACATAAGACATGAAACAATAAACTGCATAGAAGAAAACATAGGTGCTAAACTTATGGACCTCGGGTTCAAAGAACATTTTATGAATTTGACCCCAAAGGCAAGGGAAGTAAAAGCTAAAATAAATGAATGGGACTATATCAAACTAAAAAGCTTCTGCACAGCAAAAGAAACCATCCACAAAATAAAGAGACAAAAAACGGAATGGGAGAAATTTTTTGCAAACAATGCCTCCAATAACGGGCTAATATCCAAAATACACAAGGAACTCATACAACTCAACTACAAAAAAACAAACAACCCAATTAAAAAATGGGCAGAGGACCAGAATAGACATTTCTCCAAAGAGGACGTACAGATGGCAAATAGACATGAAAAAATGCACATCACTAAACATCAGAGAAATGCAAATAAAAACCACAATTTGGGCCAGCCCGGTGGCTCAGGCGGTTGGAGCTCAGTGCTCCTAACTCTGAAAGCTGCTGGTTTGATTCCCACATGGGCCAGTGGGCTGTCAACCACAAGGCTGCCAGTTCAACGCCTCGAGTCCTGCAAGGGATGGTGGGCTCCGCCCCCTGCAACTAAGATTGAACACTTTGCACCTTGAGCTGAGCTGCCTCCGAGTTGGTTGGAGCGCGTCCTCTCAACCACACGGTTGCCAGTTCAATTCTTCGACTCCCACAAGGGATGGTGGGCTGTGCCCCCTGCAACTAGCACTGGGACCTGGAGCTGAGCTGCGCCCTCCACAATTAAGACTGAAAGGACAACAACTTGACTTGGAAAAAGTCTGGAAGTACACATCGTGTACTTCTAATGACAAATAAATTTTAATTTAAAATTTTAATTAAAAAAAAATTGAAAGCATTTGGAGGTTTTCTTTGATCTCCCTCTTCCTTCCATTCTGATCATCATCTATGCCACTCTGAACATCTGTATTGCCACTCACCTTTCATCTGTGAAACCTCTCATCAAAGTATAATTATTCCCAGATGCTTTCTCAAACAAGAAAAATGAGAACTGGATTCCCAGCTAATTCAGAGTTCTGTTTGTTGACTGGATTCATTCCTCCCTTCCACCTCCTACCAAATAATTTATTTCTAATCCAAACTGCTTAAAACATTTTAAAAAAATTACACGCTAAAATCAAAATGCAAAGCTGATCTCAGAAAATAATGTTTGCTAATTACTCTAATACACTGTTATTGTGCATATATGTGAAATATAGAAATGTGTATATGTGTATGATCATAGGAAATATATGATGTCAGAACAGCATAGTGGTTAAGAACATAGGCTTTAGAGAAGCAAAACAGTATAGGAAAAATGCTGACTGCTGTACCTGGCACATATTAAGTGCTTACTAAATACTGATTGAAGAAATGAATGAATGAATAAATGAATGAATAAATATAAATAAACTGTATAAATAAATATATAATAAATACAACACACTGTATAAATAAATAAACTCTGCCACCTTAGAATTCAGTTCTCGGAAGGTAGGCATCACATGCTGTGTAGACATGGCAGAAGGCATGCACATGACAGGTGTACAAAGAATGCCAAAAGAATGTGAGGAATGCCCCTAAGTAAAAAGAACTGAAAAGGGACCCATTCCTTCTAGTTTGGTGGAGTTTTGAATGGTCAACATGTTTAACATAAGCAGCAGTAGACAATCCTGATGAAAGAATTGGATTAACTTATTTATGTATCAGAAGGCACAGAATGTGAAATTACGCTTATTTAGAAACAAAAATATTGTGACTTGATGTATTCTTCCCAGCCCTTTCACATTACCTTACTTAATCCTAACTATTCTGTTGGTGTAATTATTCCTGTTTTACAAAGGAAACCAAGGGTAAAAGAGTTAAACTACTTTCTCAAGACTGACTAGAGGGAAATGGTAAGCAGGAAGCATAAAGCCAGGTCTACAATAAAAACAACATAAACCCAGTGCCTTTTCCCCTGAATCATGGCTGTCTTCCCTGAAATGGTAAAACAGATAAAAGCAGCCAACTTAGGGGAGTAAGAAACAACCCTATAGGGACACAGACTGCCAAATAATATGTGAGGCAGGGTCTCTTTCATAAAGTCAAATTGAAAAAGCTATTAAGGGAGGACCTGGGACGGAGGATTAGGCAAATGCTGTGCTCACCTCCTCCCACAACCACATCAAAATTACAACCAAACCACAGGACAACCATCATTGAGAACTGTCTGAAGTCTAGCTGAACAGAAGTTTTACCTCTAACGACATACAGAAGAAGCCACTGCGAGACTGGTAGGAGGGACAGAGACGCAGACAGGGCTGGTCACACACCTGCGTGTGACCATTAAAAATCAGGAGGGATATCTCGGCTACGGAAGACCCCCCTTAGGATTGAGAGGTCCCAGCCCCTCACTGGGCTCTCCAGCCCAGGGTTCCAGTGCTGCGAAGAGGAGCCCCCACAACAGCTGGCTGTGAAAACCAACTGGGATTCCATCCATCCAGGTGATACGGATAACTGCAGGAAACTCAGACATCCCCTTAAAGGGCCCACACACAGACTTGCTCGTTCGCAGGAACTCACCCTGGGTTCCGGTGAAGAGACAGCAGCTCGGAAGGTGCCAAACAGAGAGACTGAGTTGTGTGGTCTCAGAGAAAGGTTTGGAGGGACAAAATCCACCATCCCTGTACCGAGCTCTCCTCCTATGCAGCCAGCAGGCAGGCGCCATCTTCCCTGTATTGAGCCCTCCCTCTTAGTCAAATCTGAATCTGATTGGCCTGGTGAGCTCTGCTCACTTTGCCCCGATGAATCCCTGGGACCAAGCCCCACCCAATTCAAGCATCACCACAGGTTCTTTCAGTGGTGAGCAGCCACCTCAGCCCGCACTGTGGTCTTTTAATAAATCACAGAATTTGAGAGCTGGTGGCTGTCACTTTGATCCTTCCAATTATTGCCAGTACCTCACCGCAATTAGCATCTCTAAGTAGTGTGTGACAGAACAGGGATTACAACTCAGATTTATGATAATTACAATGGGTGAATTCTAATATCCCCCAGAGAATTTCCTATATTTAGGTTAAGTGAAGTATCCCATGAAGTGTTAAATATTATTTAATGGCAGATTTAAAGGCATGTGGCTTTTACCCTCAATAATATAAAATGTCATGTAAAAGTATTTTCTACACAGCACATCCTACTCCACATCCAAGAAGTTATCAATGAAAAGTATAAATGTTTGCACTATCCATAAAGTTTCCACAAAATAATTTTAAAACAAAACATTATGAAACTCCTCTATAGGTTTAAGTGTGCCATCTGTTCTAACATTTTGAAATTTAAAGCCTTTTTGAAATATTCAATACAATTACCAAAGATACTGGGAAACATTGACGTTTTTCTTGCTATGTTACATTTTGCTGTTTTGTCAAATTTACAAAAGTCTGTCATAAGTTTTAAAGATTCTCATTACATGTTAATCAGCTTGAGTAGTAACTCAAGCAGAAGACGTTAACTCTTTGAATTTCTTGTACAATCTGTTGACAAGACTCAACAATTTTCAAAAAGAAGACCTAAGTAATTACCTTATAATTATGCAAACAAGGAAGGGAAGATGCAACAAAGAACACACAATTACATTCAGTGACATAGATTTGCACTTTATTGTAATTTTGCATCCTGAGATAATAAAATTACATCTGACAAATCGACAAAGACAGAAGCAGCAGTGAATGTTTCAGAGAGGCAGGTCTTCATTTTGGCACAGCTGTATGTAGGTTGAGTTCTTCTGGGGTGGCAGGAGGGGGTCACTCCAGAACTCAAGGGAGAAAAATGAATCCATTCCACAGGCTATGTAACAATCAAGATGCACTTTTATTCTTTTCTGGTAAAGCTGTTCCAACAGGAATCCTCTGCCAAAAAGTAGAAATCCTAGGTTTTTCATACAGATGCTTTGATCAATGCCTGCTTCCTGGCTACCTGGATTTCCTGTTTTTCAGCAGAGACTCATATTTATATTTGTTTAGTCCAAGGATAGCAAATGAGCTTTTAGATTATACAATTTCAAACATCTGTAACTTGTTTCAATGTCTAGGCATTAAAACAGTTTAATACTATACTATTTGCTTACTAGAAAAATGGAAAATTGATAAAATTAAGCCAAGATAAATGCAAACAAAATAAGCAGGAATAAAAGGAACGTTTGAGAAATTATTGCCTTGACTCATCACGTTGAGTTTATACACAGAACTACTTTGAGACTCAGAAATTGATATTTACCCCAATGCTATTTTATGACATTATAATACTTTCCATGTTTGCAATCCTATGTGTGTGAATGTATGCTTTCACATACACACCCAAATAAATTAGCACAGTTATATAATCCAGAACCAGAACACATAACTGAAGGCAAATTCTAACCTGAAGTTATGTAGCCCAATCTAGCGAAAGCACACAAACACACATAATCTGGCATTTCGTTATTTAGGGGCTAGGTAAGCAACCTGTGGGGAGGGTCAAATAATTTTAGTTCCTTTATAAAAGTGGTTCCCAACATTTCACCATAAGGATCCCTTTATTATTCCTTCCTCGTGTTTTCAAGTATTTTGTTTACTAAATTGCATGTGATAATATGCTTTCTCATTTTTTTAAAAAAATTAAAAGTGTAACTGCCATTCACAGCTTCTGATCAGTGTGTGACAAGCAGTGTTAGACAGAATTGAGAAAAATTTAAGCAAAATGTATGGAAATTCAACATCATTGCAGAAATCTTATAGGTAAATGTATGATTTCGAGTACCTTTTTGAAATATTGAAAAAGGTTCAAGGATGCCCTCACTGCTATCTCCATCTGCCCCAAGTTGGGAACCACTGCTTTATATCCACCTGCTTCTCTTCCCTAAATCAAGTATTAACATAACACAGTTATCCATGTTAACACATAGGGGATTGATAACAGAATTTACTACTGAAAAATCGATTAACTGCAACACTCATTCTGTAGGGTTTGATTGAGAAAACAAAACATAACAACACAGATTTAAAGTAATTTAGAAATTACAAAATTATGACATCCAGTATATCTTTCAGTCAGCTTCAAAAATCACATTAATATATGAAAAAAAATTCTCAATTCCTCTGTGAGGTAGGTCCAGATTATTGTCCCCACTTACATAATGAGAACATGAGGTACAGAGGAATTGAGCAGCAGAGCTTAGAATTGAACCAAAGGGAAGTGACTCGGGTTTGAATTCCATAGCACTTTCCCTTCCATCTAATATTATCAATTTGTTCCATAGGTCTCTTTGAGGATATGGAACTTAATAAGTCACTGAAACAGATATTGGATAGAATATGAAACTCTTTTCGCCTCGTGTCAAAGTGGGTCCTCCCCTATCTCCATTGTTGTCACAGCTCTATTCTTGTTCAGATACCAACTGCATAGTCAGATTCCACATAGGCAAAGCACACAGACCTCAGTCCTCAGTTCCTAGGGAGACTACATTCATTCTTCTCACTGTATAGGGCCGAGGTCTAGTAGGCGTCGGTTTCTTTGAGTCTGTGTGATATGAACACACGTCAGCTAGGAGCCAGTTGGTGAATCAATCGTTTACGGTGTGCAAGGCACTGTGAGAGTTTCTACCAAGGGTAGTAGAGCTGAGCAAAATCGTTCTGAGATTCTATAGAGTAACAATTTCCTAAGAATTCCTAGAATCACAGAATGTTAGGTGATCTCTAATTTTCTGTCCAGCTCTAAGTTCAACTCCATGATTTTACAGATAAAGAGACGACGTGTAATTTAAGTGACCCGCCTGGAGCCATAAAATTAGATCATTTCCTCATATAGTATGAATCTGACAAAGTCCATAAAAAGTGGAAAATTTTCTCAGGTTGCCATCATTAAAATGAAAGGGCTGGCTCAGAATCAGGAAATAGAAATTTGGGGCAAGATAAGGATATCTGTCTATCTATTTATCTATTTATCTATCTACCTCTATTCTTATTTTTAGTCCACATATTAGATGAACAGGTAATATTAATAAACCGTATTCCTTTTCTGTGGAAAATTTCCCTATAATTCACCATTTAAAGGAACCCAAACAATTTGACAATGGTTGCAAAATTGATTATTTTAAAGCAGAATTTTATAGACATAAGAGGACATAATTTCAATGAATTTGACTATCATACAAATTAGCAAAAAGTATCTCCACTATGTGAAACTGCTCCATTTAAATGGGTGTATATAATTTCCATATCGTCCTGGGTCAAAGTCAATTCTAATGAAATACTGTTCAAGTAGTGAAGTTTGATTTTTGTAAATGGTGGTTTATTTCTAAACAAACTTAAAATGTTAATGATTTTTTAAAGCTCTCATACACTTGGAAAAACTCTATTCATTCAAAGGCTTACAAATGTTATGGAACGTCACTCCAATTATTAAGAAAACAAGAATAAATTTCATTTAAAATGGCAGAGTACTAAATATTAACATAAGATGATTAACTGATACGACATTAGTGCTTATAGGTCATAATAATATGAATAGTGTGTCCATTAAATACTTAAGTGGGTTTGGGTGGGGTTTTAATCAAAGACCATTGTTGTTCCAGAATCATGTTAAATTACATGTTTAGTAGCATTAGAATTATACTAGGTTTCTAAGTGACTGATAGTCTTGTTTTGTAATATTTTGTCACTAATATATCACATGATTGGGGGAAAACAAGGAAACAGACTTTAAATAATAAATAGAAGAAATATAACGTGTTAGTGAAATATTCTTATACTTAGTTGAAAAAGAGGTTTTTAAATATAATGTCTACCAATTCATCCATTGTTTCCTTCAACATAAATGTTATCTTTGTTCGAAAAAGACAAGGCACTTCTCCATCTACCTATAACATTTGACTACAATGGCCTCCTTCCTAAATTAACAGGGGGTAGAAGGGAACAAAAAGTAGCTGGAAAAAGTTAGAGCTTATTTCATTTTATGTACAATTTAGGTGTTTAAAGAGGCAATGGTGGTGGAGATGCATAAGCGGACATTAGAGAAAGACCAGTTTTAACTTGTAAACTCAAAACTCTGTGAGATTTATAGACTTTGGCAAATACATGTTATTTTCTCTGAAAGGACCACAGCAGCTTTCATAAAGGAATATTATGCAACAAAGAAATTCAAAATTACTCTCTTCAATCCAAAAACAACTTTCACAAAAATATTTTACTCACTTCATGAAAAATATCCAAGTCTGTTTTATCCTGAGGATAAAAGAAAAAAAGGTCGATGGGGGAGGAATTAATGACCACAGTGTGCTCTGTCATTTCAGCATTCACTGTTGCCAATTTCATTAAAAGAAAACACCCCCTCCCTACCAAAGCACTCCAAAATACCCAAATGCTAATCAGCCCTGTCCAAAACAAAATAGCTTGAAAAAGCAGTCATATAAGAAAAAAAGAAAACGGGGTATTTTCTGAGTAGTTCAAGAAAATAAGATGAGTGAACCAGCGTGATGATCAATAAAATAATAAATTTAAGAATGATTAGATTAGGTTTTAAAATTAAGTTTACACATGCTGGCAAATGGTTTTTATGACTTGAATTATACTCTGTCACCTTCAGGTGCACTCTATTCCTGTCTCAATATTTGTATCATGGAATCAATTCACCCCCTTCTGCTTTTCTTTGAGCAAAACCAAGTATGACTTATACATGGTAGAAAAAGTTACTATGACCATAGCATGGCTAAATTCTAAGTTTATAGAAAAAAATGACATTTTATGGGTTGATAACGTAAAAGTAATTATTCTATCAGTTATAATTAGAAATTTTGTATTATTCTGCAAATCAATTTTGGTATTAAACTGTCACAGTTTGAAGCAAAAACCTGTTATTAGCTGGAACATAAACCACAGATACAATTTTTCCCTGACCTCAGCTATAAAACAAGACATTTGGTATGCATTTTCAAAGGTTTCCACCTTGTCTATAAAAATATAGCTTCAATTGTGCAGCAAATAGGCAAATGACATAGGCAGGCACACACAATATATTAAAAATTAGAGATTCTGGGTGGTTGGGTGGTATCGTGGGGGCAATGGGGCTCAACAGAGGGCGGTGAAAAGTGTTTGTGCAAACAATTATAGCCACATATCAAACAGTGTCTCTTTTCCCCTGTCTTCTTTTACTGGATTTTGGATTTCAAATTAGGCATCAATTTCAAAAGTGGCTTTAAAAGGCCTGACCTTGTATGAAGAAATGATTGTTCCCTCCACTGGGATGAATGTTTGCCTAAAGAAGTTACTAAAAGCCATAAGAGTAAGATGATAGAATATTATTCAGTATCAGATACTTTTATTTTTAGCACTAGGAGCTAATGCCTATATAGGCTTATACTTGCGGTTGAATAAACACAATATAAAGCTTTTATTATGTTAAAAATTCAAATTCTAGAACAATTAGAGTGTGGTACTCTCACTCATCTTAATTGTGAAGAGAAATAGAAAAATATGTATCGATGAAAAGGCTACCTATGTGGTGAATGTATAAACTAAAATACTTTTGTGTAAGTAAACATCAATGTTTAAAAAAGATTTTCAAAAATAAGATCAAGAATATTTTATCGGTTATGATTCAGTTTCTCAATTAGCTTTCTCTCTTTCCCAAAGTAGAGGTTCGAAAGGGGTTAACAGTTTGAAATCTTGAAATCTTGATTGGAAATCTTGAAACACTCCTTACACGTCATAATTATGTGTATTTTCAAATAAGGGAATGGAAACATGAAGGGAAATAAATGAGGACAGTGAGGCTGTGAAATGTTTCAGATGTTAAATGAATTACTTTAGGGGTGGGAGTGGGGTATAAAATGGGAATTATTGTATTAAATGGAAAAAAATAAGGTTCCTGGCTTCAGGTGCAATGCAGAATATCTCAGACAATGATTTCAATTTCAGTCAACTCATTAAAAAGGGCAACCCTGCCCTACACCTAAAATTTTTAACATACTTTTATGGTGTTGCCATAAAATAGCATGTTAACAGTCTGTACATTCAAAAGGATGCTTGCAAACTTCATTCATATTAAAATCTATGCAGAATTGTTGGCAATACAGCAAGAGTAATATTACATTCTGTAAACCATGGCATATCACATTTTACATTATGCAAAGAGACAATATTTACAAGTCTTTAGGAGTTTAAATATTTTATCCACTAACATAAGTGATAATTTAGCAAAGTGCAGGACAAAACCAGTGCTATTAATTGCATGTCCTTTAAAAGCAGGTAAGAGTAAAACGATTTCTAAAAGCTACCAAAAGCTTATTTATGTATATCCAATAAGGGATTACAGAGCATTAAAGTAGCCTAGAAAAATGATGCATATTTAGAAACAGTGAGTATGAAAATAATAAGGCAGCATGCTCAGAATAAGATTTTGTTTTTTTTTTAAAACACCAGCACTGATGTTTTATCTTTAATGGTAACTACACACACACACACGCACGCACACACACACACACACACATATTTATTTAAAAATTAACAGTGCAAAACACAAGCCTCACTTAACAACGAAAAAATGATGTGCAAATTTTCTTCTTAAACCAACACAAATAAAAGTGTGAGGAGAATATTCTACCATTGTAAAGAATAAGTTGAACACAGCAAGGAGACCATCTTCATTCCAAAATCATCTACAAGGCACTAAGGGTAGGAAATGACAGGTAACACAGAAGTGACTGAACAAAATTCCTCAGTCAGGTCGGAATATGGGATATTTTGGTAAGAATTCTATTAGTATTACCTGCAAAATAAAAACAAACAAGAAGATAATAACAAAATAAATTTCACTTGCTGTACGAGTAACTTATATATAACCCAGAAAGTCTACAATCATTTCTCACAGGACTATATTTTGATCCTATACTACAAAGTAAGCGAAATATATAAAACAGTTACATAAAGAATATACCACATGTTTTCATTAGATCGGTAATTAAATGAAACTGGCAAGTATAACTACTTACTGTAGCTAACAGTTTTTATTACCTGATTTACAATAACTATTTGTTTAGGTGCAGAAAAGTAAACCCAGTTACATTATTATGTCCTTCCCCACCTTCCCCACCCTCATTTATCTACATAACATCTATATATATTTTTCAACTAAAGCTGCTGATATTGGTTGAGTATAGTAATCTCTTACAAGTTGTTTGTAAAAAATAATAAAGTGTCCAAATGGTTTGACTAAAACATTTTAATTAATTAAAAAAGGTTTAGAAATATAATAATAAAAACCTAAGATATATATAAACTATTATAAATTCAATACATAAATTTATAATAGTGTATGTGGGCTTTATCTATAGTAGATTTTAAATTTGTGGTCATTTGTACATTTTCCCCCCAAACTATTCAAAGTGGAGAAAGATACCAAAATAATTCTTATTAATGAAATGGAATGTTTACTAAATATATACTATATTTCAGCAACTTGAAAGTTGGATAAATTTCATTCTTTTCAATGTTAATGATGCTGAATTTCTCACATTGGCTATATGTAAATTAATGTTTTATGATTAAGACTGCAAAGCTTTCAGTAAAAAAAAGAAATAGAAACTACAGTTTCTTCACTAAAAGTTAAATGTCAGCTAAGAAAAAAAAAGAAGCCAGGAAAGTGAATCCATAATTCAGAAGTCAATTCCTATGTTATGCAACTTTTGACAAGATTACATTCAGAAATAGCTTGTTCAACAGCAGCTGTACCCATCAACACACGCAACAGATTAAGGTTGTGCAATGTTTTCTGTCATCTGAGCATCCTACCATGTTTCCCCGAAAATAAGACCTAGCCAGACCATCAGCTCTAATGCGTCTTTTGGAGCAAAAAGTAATATAAGACCTAGTATTATATTATATCATATCATATGTCATATCATATCATATCTTATATTATATATTATACTATATTATACCTGGTATTATATATTATATTATATTATATTATATTATATTATATTATATTATATTATATTATACTCGGTCTTATATTAAAATAAGGCCGGGTTTTGTATTAATTTTTGCTCCAAAAGACGCATTAGAGCTGATGGTCTGGCTAGGTCTTATTTTCAGGGAAACACGGTAGCTGAGATTTTTCTAAAATCTAAATAACTGCTAACTTTCAAGATATTTTATGTTGACTACAAATCTAAAGAAGATGGAAGGAAACCTCTATGTTCCAAATGACAAAAGTTCAGGCTGAGGAGGAGAAAAAAGGTAGACAGACGATTTGACAAATGATAAACATAGTGAAATGTAACAATTAGGACGGAATCCAAAAATTTTTAATTAAAAACAACTGCATACTTACATACTCCATCATATTGCTAGTTTCACATTTCCTTTTAGTCAACTTCCAGTGCAAAGCAAGCTAAGAAAGTACAGTTTGTTAAGAATTTTGATATCAATTTATACTAATTATTACCTATACATTTAAATAAATCACTGAAAACAATCCAGGAATAAGTATAAGATCCAAAACATAGCATTTAAAAGTACCTGGTAAAGATTATACATTAAAAACTGAGTATTAATTCTCTAATCCATTCTTTTGGACCTGAAAAATTCTCTTTTTTTTTCAATTTAATAATACCAATGTATGAATGAGGCACTTATTTGCTTAAACTTTCTTACCTTGTGATATAATCTGTTATTTTCCCATTCTAATAACTTCTGAATTGATCTTCTGGTCTAAGAGGAAGAATCAAGACTTTGTCACAAAATGAAATTGATGAGCTTTGTAAACTATATAAGATCCTATTATTATCTCCTCTTGTTTTTCTATTAAAAATCAGAGAAAAACAATGTAACTGACAGAAACTGCCAAAAGAGGAAAGGTATTTTGGGTGATTAGTATACTATTATAATAAGATCTCCCTCCCCCCCCCGCCCCGTGTCTCTCTCTCTCTCTCTCTCTCTCTCTCTCTCTCTCTCTCTCTCTCTCTCTCTCTCACACACACACACACACACACACACACACACACTCAGGATTTTAATATATGCATTTCAAAATGAAATATGTACAAAGTACTGTCTTGTGAGTCCATTCACTGGACTATTGTGAAAACATTACTAATACTGCTAATAGTCCATTTATAGACCTGATCTACATTTTCACAGGGTTACTTTTTCAATATATATGCAATATATCAAGCTAATCTGATTCTTCACAGAAAAGTTTCCTATCAGAGCTCCTAGCACAATGCCTGGCAAGTAGTAGTCAGTCAAGGTCTACAGGTTCAATAAAGCAAGCCAACATATATCAAAATTTCCACTGTTAAAAAACAGCTAGTCAGAAACCTTGTATTTAGAGGAAACAATAAAAAGAGAAGCAGCACTGTAGTAGGACAGAGGCCGCGTTTCTCCATTTGGAGTGTATATATTTTGTAAGGAGTAAGAAAAGTTTGCAAAACCTTTGAAAACATTAAAATAAAATATTACCAGGTAGTTTTGATTCTTATTTAAAGAGTTTTATGAGGTTTCTGATATAAAAGGTTAGTAGGACTTGTTAATGTTTAAAATTATTCCCTAAAATTAAATGATTTACAAATCAGACTATATCTGAGATGATTTCCAAAGCATCAACACGAGAAACTATTCTACCTGTTCAACTATGTAAGTTAACAACCAACAGCAATTATATTCAGCTCATATACAACGCCAGCTAGAGTTTATTGTGGAGTCACTAAACTGGATAGAATCTCTTCTAAACAAAATCAGATAGTTAACAAATAAAGAGATTGAATTAGTAATTATAAATCCTTTCACAAAGAAAAACCCATATGGTGTTAATGATGAATTCTACCCAACAGTTAAAGAAGAAATAATACCAAGAACATAAATATAAAACTCTCAACAAAATGCTAGCAAGCTGAATCTATCAACATATGAAAAAGATTATATTCCATCACCAAGTTGAATTTATCCCCGGAACACAAAAATAAATTGATGTAGTACATTATATTAATAGAGTAAAAGGCAGAAACTACATGATCATCTTCTTCAAGATTTAGAAAGATCATCAAGATTTAGAAAAAGCACTGGACAAAAATCCAATACCCATTCATGATAAAAATCCTTTAAAAAATAAGAATAAAAGGAAAATTCCTCAATACGAGAAAGGGCATCTATGAAGAACCTACAGCTAACATCATTCTTAATGGAGGGAGACTAAATATTTTCCTCCTAAGATTAAAAACAAGACAAGGATGTCTCCTCCCATTACTTTTATTCAACATTGTAATAGAAGTGATAGCCAGGACAATTAGACAAAAAAAAAAGAAATTTTACATTTCAAAAGGGATATTGTAGATGTAATTAACATTACTAATTGTTTGGCTTTAAAATAGGGAGATTATCCTGGATTATTTTGGTGGACCCAAAGTAACAGGCGCATTTAAAAGTAGAAAACTTTATTTCGCTGGTGGAAGGATAGTCAGAGGGGTTTGGAGCTCAAGAAGAACACGAACCACCACTGCTGGTTTTAAGGTGATAAGGCTCACACAGAATGTATAAGAAGGAAATGATTTCTGACAAAACCTGAATGAGCTTGGAAGCAAATTCTTTTCCAGAATCTCCAGAAACGAATGCAGCCCTTCCAGCACCTTGATTTTGGCCTTATTAGATCCTAGTAGGAGAATCCAATTGAACCATGCTGTGCCCAGATTTCTGACTGTGAAATAATAACAGGGTGTTGTTTTAAGCCATTAAGTTTGTAGAAATTGGTTACATTAGATGGAAAAGTAATACAAGGATCAACATATAAAGATCAACTGTATTTCTATACACTAGGAAAGAACAATCTGAAGTGAAAGTAAAAGACCAATTCCATTCACAATAGAAAAAAATATTTAGGAATAAATTTAAGAAAAGAAGTAAAGGATTTGTAAACTGAAAACTAAAAACATTGCTAAAATAAATTAAAAAACTGGTATTGCAGATGACATGATGCTATATATAGAAAACCCTAAAGACGCCACAAAAACGCTATTAGAAACAATAAACGAATATACTAAAGTTGCCGGGTACAAAATCAATGTATAAAAGTCCACTGCATTCCTATATACTAACAATGAAATTTCAGAAAAAGAAATAAAAGAACAATTCCTTTTGCAACTGCAACAAAAAGAATAACATACCTAGGAATAAACTTAACCAAGGCTGTAAAAGACCTATACACTAAAAACTATAAGACATTTTTAAAAGAAACTCAAGAAGACACAAAGAAATGGAAAGACATTCCATGCTCATGGATTGGAAGAATCAACATAGTTAAAATGGCCATATTACCCAAAGCAATATACAGATTTAATGCAATCCCCATCAAAATCCCAATGGCATTTTTTAAAGAAATAGAACAAAAAATCATCAGATCTGTATAGAACCACAAAAGACCCCGAATAGCCAAAGCAATCCTAAGAAAAAAGAACAATGCTGGAGGTATCACCCTCTCTGACTTTAGCTTGTACTACAGGGCTACAATAATCAAAACAGCATGGTATTGGCAGAAAAACAGACACACAGACCAATGGAATAGAATCGAGAACCAGAAATAAACCCACATAAATATGGACAGATAATTTTTGACAAAGAAGCAAAAAATACACAATGTAGAAAAGATAGCCTCTTCAAAAAATGGTGCTGGGAGAATTAGATAGCCACGTGCAAAAGAATGAAACTGGACTGCTATCTGTCACCATGTACCAAAATTAATTCAAAATGGATCAAAGACTTAAACATAAGACCTAAAACAATAAACTGCATAGAAGAAAACATAGGTACTAAACTCATGGACCTTGGGTTCAAAGAGCGTTTTATGAATTTGACTCCAAAGGCAATGGAAGTAAAAGCTAAAATAAATGAATGGGACTATATCAAACTTAAAAGCTTCTGTTCTTGCAACAGAATGAAACCAAGCAAATGAAACCATCGACAAAATAAAGAGGCAACCAACTGAATGGGAGAAGATATTTGCAAACAGTGCCTCTGATAAGGGGCTAATATCCAAAATACATAGGGAACTCATGCAACTCAATAACAAAAAAACAAAGAACCCAATTGAAAAATGGGCAGAGGACCTGAAGAGACATTTCTCCAAAGAGGACGTACAAATGGCAAATAGACATATGAAAAAATGCTCAACATCACTAATCATCAGAAAAATGCAAATAAAAACCACAATGAGATATCACCTCACCCCAGGCAGAATGGCTATCATCAACAAGACAAATAGTAACAAGTGTTGGAGAGGCTGTGGAGAAAAAGGAACCCTCATACACTGTTGGTGGGAATGCAGACTGGTGCAGCCACTATGGAAGGCAGTGTGGAGGTTCCTCAAAAAAATTATGAATAGAATTACCATATGACCCAGCAATCCCACTCCTAAGTATCTACCCCAAAAATCTGAAAACATTTATCCATAAAGACACGTGTGCTCCAATGTTCATTGCAGCTTTGTTTATGGTGGCCAAGACATGGAAACAACCAAAATGTCCTTCGATAGATGAATGGATAAAGAAGTTGTGGTATATACACACAATGGAATACTATTCGGCGGTAAGGAAAGATGATATAGAAACATTTGTGACAACATGGATGGATCTTGAGATTATAATGCTAAGCGAAATAAGTCAGACAGAAAAAGCAGAGAACCATATGATTTCACTGATATGTGGTATATAAACCAAAAACAACAAAAGAACAAGACAAACAAATGAGAAACAAAAACTCATAGACACAGACAATCGTTTAGTGGCTACCAGAGGGTAAGGGGGATCAAATATATGGTGATGGAAGGAGAAATGACTCTGGATGGTGAGCACACAATAGGATTTATAGATGATGTAATACAGAATTGTACACCTGAAATCTATGTAACTTTACTAACAATTGTCACCCCAATAAACTTTAATTAAAAAAATTTAAAGATATCTTCCCATGGAAGGGGGATCATTCAAAGACTAAAATAAAATTTTAAAGAAAATGAGATTAAGATAATAGTCTTTTTGTTTTTATTGCGGAACAGGGTCCATCAGCTCCACGTCTGAACAGGCAACCTTGTTGTTCAGAGCTCACACTCTAACCAACTGGGCCATCAGGCTGCTCCAAAGATAATAGTCTTAAATTCATGACATAACTAGTAATGTCATGTTGGAATGTTGTTTCAACATGTTGAAAACTAAGCAGGATTCCTGACCTCCCGCACCAACTTTGTAGGTCACTCCCACTTATGTCTCCAGATCAGAAGTCTTTCCATATACTTGTAGGTTGGAAATGCTTTAAATTAGAGCTTCAGGTTTTGTAAAACGAATAAGTAATCCAGTTGCATTTATATTTACTTAAGTACTCCACTAACACTGCACTTATTTAAAATGATGGGAACCCATGTTGTGATAAAGTGTTGATAAAGGTTGGACAGATGACTTACTCTCTATGTCCCTGAGTCTCTTTGCCCCTAGAATGAGGACAGCATTGTTGTGAAAATAAATTAAATCAAGAAATATACTTGGCACATAGCAAGTGTTTAATAAATCTTAGCTCTTATCATTAGTATACAATAAAATTGTTACTCACTCTTTTGTTGAGACAAATAACAGGCCACAGGCTGCAACCCAGGGTGCAGCAGCAGCAGAGACAACCGCACAGCAGCCATCTCCCATTGACTGGGAGAGCTTTTTTCAAACACGCGTTCACACGGCCAATGCTGGTCTTGAATTCCTCTGGGGCCACCTACAACAAGGGCATAAGCTTTAACAGTTTGTGGGCAGCTTTCCACTATTCATCTCTAAACCTAAAGAAAATGTTTGTCTTATTACTTTAAAGAACAACACATGTCTAAATAGATTTCTTCCCTTATAAATATGTATTACATGCTCCTGGATGACATTAGAAAGCAAAACAACATAATTTTATGTTTATAGAACTTAGTCTGATGTTTGAAAACCATCTTCTGCAATTGCCAACAATAAAATGATGGCAATGAAATTTGTGGTAAAGGATACCCACCAAGCAGTTTTCTTACCAAATATTCTCAATATTAAGGCAGTATTAATAGTCTCCAGTCATTCTGACCAGAAGTTGAGTAAGACTAGAAGAATAACATAACAATATGAAATTTAAATTAGACGCTGGCAATATTCTTGGATTACTTTTAAAAAGGCAACTCTCAAATCTTTTCTCCCTGGCAAATTTGCAACATAACAATTTCAACACTTGCCATTGTTCCCATTGTTTGTAAGGAAAAGCTACACTTAGAAAAGGCAGTGAGGAGTGATTACATTCAAAAACCAATCTTAATGTTCAGCATAAAATATGCTCATGGTTTATAAATTTTGAAAGTTGAAAGGTCCTTATACAAATTTAATATTTTGAATTACTACTTTCATTGCTGGAGTGGCTGCTTGTGCTTCTCTGTAAACAATGACAAAGTCAGTTCAAAGGCAAGAGCATGACAGGCATAATTAGAGTTCCACCTAAAATTCTGCTTGAAAGTTGTATTATACAATTCAAAGGTTTACTAAAGATAGCTTGCTTTCAGTGAAATCACATTTCTGAATCACAAAAATGACTCCCTTTGATTTAGAAAGCTGTCAGACTGTAAAGTCTATGGGGGAAAAATCCAACATTTGGCTGTGCAAGCAAAACATGAAATTGTTAGGAAAAAGAAGCTGCTGTAAAAGAAAAACCCGATTAGTACGCTTGTTATAAAAAATATAGAGCTTTACAACTCTTCCAAGTAAAACTTATACTAGAGGAATCAATTTACTACATTTTTGTCTTTTAATAAACGTCTTAAAGTCAACACTGCAAAACATATACTATTAGCAGATGTTAGAAAACTACATGACCACAGAATTCAGCACCATCATGATTAAAACATTAAGGAATTATATTAGCTTTATTAGAATCATTCATTCTACTCAATAAGGTTAACTGCTTAACCCACATATTTGATTTTCTTCCCAATATGTTAACTAACATCAACTGTGAAATTGTGAGGCTCAAAACTGTATTTAGGGGGAAAAGAAAGGGGAAACTGTATTTAGGGGGAAAGGAAAGGGGAAAGGAAACAAATTTTATTCTCCATCTAGATTGTTGGCAATATGACCTAAAGAAAATCATGAGTAAAAAGAATTTCAATTAAATGACTAAGTTTCTGAGGTAAATATGAAAATAAATTCAGGGAGCCATGGCTCATAACTGAAAATAGTAAACACCCACAGGCTAAGCACATTAGACAATAAATCAAGATCTGGATTCTAACTACATATTAGCTATGAAAAATCCTAGGCAAATTCATTTAATTTTTCTGAGTTTTAGTTCACCATCTCTAAAATGAAAATAATAGTCTTTGTTTTACATACCTCACAGGTAATGGAAATTATACCTTAGAAAGAATCTCCTGACTGGAAGACTTTGAAAAAGAAGTGAATCACAGCTCTGACAAGATTTGGAGAAAGAAAAGCAAAGCTTTGCCACACGTTTTATTATAAACAAAAGGATAATCTCCTACATTTTGAATGTAAATTCAATGCTCTTCAGTTCTTCAATTCTTCAGATTTACCTCAGTGATATTGAACTTCATTTTTACCTAGTGAATCACTGAGCAACAAAATAGAAGTTAAAATAGGGAAAATATATTTATGTATTTATCTCTAATCTGCAATATGACTATCAATTCTCAATAAATTGTAGATCTAGAAACACTAACACATTTTTAAAACATGGCAAAATTTTGATATAAACTTATGTAAATCATAAAATTATGAACTCTGTCCATTTACAAATTTAAGTGCTTGTAATTAGAATTTAAATTTTTATTTAAAAAGTAAATTTTTTATTTTAAATTTTTATTTAAAAGTGTATAAGCACAGATTAAAAAGTAAGAGCAAAAAGTGAGGTTAAAGCCAGAAATTTATCAGCCCATAAAGTAAAACTTGCTTTTTGTTGAAAACTTTCTGGGTGAAATAAATTATATGCCAGGCATGTAACATTTGTTATAAATTTGGTTTTTCATTACATGCTTCTGGAAATGAATTAACAAAAACATTCCTAAAATGTGGCAAATTTCCTTCTTCCTTGCTAATTAATACTTTCCACATTCACATTTAACACTCAATAGTCTCAGTTTGTATACTCTTATCGTGGGCAAATTGAAAACTTAAATACTCAAGTTATTAAAAATGAGAATTCAGATTTTTAAAAATTTAAGTACAGTTGGCATTCAACATTATATTAGTTTCAGGTGTACAACACAGTGATTTGACATTTCTGTACCTTACTATGTGCTCACACTGAGTGTAATAACCACATGACACCATGCAAAGTTACCTGATTACTGACTGTATTTCCCTTCACCTTTGTCACTCATCCCTCCATGCTCCTCCCCTCTGGCAACCAGCAGATTTTTGAAGTCATAACATAAATCTTCTGAAAAGAAAACTTACTAGAACTTGAAACAATAAACTAAAATTTGCATTTTCACTTTAAAAAAAAAAGGCCAGGATTGTCTTTCAAAAAATCTATTTGAATAACAGTAAAAACCAAAAAACACATAAAAGTATAGGAAATGAGAACTGGTTAACTAATTTTAAACAATGTGCAAGGAATGTTTAGTTAACTGTGTGGAATCAGAGTTAATAACATTTTACTCATTTGCTTCCATATAATCTCCAGTAATGAAGGTTAGATGGAAGCCCTTTACTTTCTAGCCAAACAGCAGGATGTAAAGAAACATTTAATTCCCTTTGACTTTCTTGGAAAGAAAAAAGAAAAGCACATCATAAAGGTGGGGAAAGGGTCATAATATTTTATAACAGGATACAAGAGACTCTGTAAACAGAAGAAAATCTAAGCAAAACCCAGCAGGACTGATTTGCCTCCTTTAATCACCAGGAACACAAGCCTATCCATCACTTGTCATATCGGCTCATAAAAGTAAAGGTCGATTTTATGGCTTATGGTTCCCAATACTGCACACTAATCTCCTCATAACACCATTTAATTGTTTCAAGCTGAGGGTCAGAAGCTTTTATTTCTTTTCTAAAATTCTGTGGTCCTTTCATTTTCTGGTCACCAGAATCTTTATGTATACACCTGTTTGGTATGTCCTGTTGTGACAGGAGGACTTATCTTTAGCGAAACGGTGGAAACTATCTTTTCTGCACATAATATAAAAGATTTTTTATTTGTATTTAAAGCATTAATACATAACAAGCACAAAATTAATACCGAGCCACAGAGCTTGTCAAAATGGCTTTTAGGTTTTCAGAATGCACTCTGTAATTTTGCTTAGTTCAGGCATAAAAGCTATTTAGAATCCCATTCATAGTGAAAGACTGATTTCTTTCACTATGAATAGGTAGATTTCTCTTTCTTTTTCAGCTGTTGCATTTAGCAAATGAATGAAAATATTCATTTTTAAATATTTTTGTACAAAAACTGCTAAGTCTAGAATTCAGATCTTTTTTCTTTTCTTTTTTTTTCTGGTTCATGTAAATTCTTTTTGCTCTTCCCCTCAATTATCAAAAAAGCATTTTGATAATCCAAAATAACCTACACAAATTAAACAGTGCCTACTGGAGAAAAATCATCTGATTAAAGAGAAAATGAATAAAGGTAATGCTACAACATGTGACTTAAAAATCAGATTTTTAGAATTCCTTTTAGTGCTGTTTTTTTTTATCACCAAGCACTAAACTAAGAAAAATATCACAGCATCATTTATGCCTTATCTAATATATGAGAAATTTTGTGCACTTTAAATAGTGCACACTAGAATAAAATATCCAATCATTATGATATGTGCTACAAAAATGGTCACCTGAAAAGAATGGATGTCATTAAGAACAGCTCATGTCCAGATTACTTAAGTTGTATTTAGGGATACCAAAAACAGCTTAAAATTCTTATCCTCTAGTTTAAAAAACTGTACTTTGGGGCTGGTGGAGTTTTTCGTTTTAGAAGGCTTGGAGAGAAATGAAGAAGTGTGAAGAAATATTTTGAAGATTCCTCAAGCACATACAACTGACCTATTTCAAAGACGGATAATTCTTCTGCCTTGGAACTCTCTTCTCTAACACTTTTTTGATTATTTATTTTCTAGAATTTCTTGAACTTGTAATTCAAACTTTAAATAAACTAAACCAGTAATAAAGCTGGATATAACTGCCCCCGACAACATAGCAGCAGCATGAAGGGAACATAAAGAACAAGTTTTCCATTGGAGATGTTTCAATTCATATTCTCTTTACTATTAATATTGAATTTGACATCTTTCCACAAACACATTATTGTTCAAGAGATTTTTTTCTTTTTTCTTTTTTTAAAATTTATTGGGGTGACAAATGTTAGTAAAATTACATAGATTTCAGGTATATAATTCTGTTCTGGGTGGTGAACACACAGTGAAGAGATTTTTTCATAGAGCTCTTTTTTTCATTTGGAGAAAACATTTATGATTAATTCATATAAAACAAATCTACGTCTGAAATCTACTTAAACTGATTTATTCTAAATGATCAGGATAGGACGGTAGAACATACTAGAGAGTGAGGCCGAAATCTCACACCGAAGGGCTCTTTGTGTCCTAAAAAGTTATATAGCCACATGTTTTATAATGTAAAATTAGCCAGGGACGATCTCCACCTGTTTATTATTATGTGGAATGATTTGACATACCCCAGGAGAGATATAAAAGGTCCAAAGACAAGAGGACAGGGCCAGCCTGGTGGCTCAGGTGTTTGGACCTCCGTGCTCCTAACTCCGAAGGCTGCCGGTTCGATTCCCACATGGGCTAGTGGGCTCTCAACCACAAGGTTGCCAGTTCAACGCCTGGAGTCCTGCAAGGGACGGTGGGCTCCGCCCCCTGCAACTAAGATTGAACATGGCACCTTGAGCTGAGCTGCCGCTGAGCTCCCGGATGGCTCAGTTGGTTGGAGCGTGAGCTCTTAACAACAAGGTTGCCAGTTCAATTCCTGCATGGGATGGTGGGCTGTGGCCCCTGCAACTATAGATTGAAAACAGCGACTGGACTGGGAGCTGAGCTGTGCCCTCTACAACTAGATTGAAGGACAACGACTTGGAGCTGATGGGCCCTGGAGAAACACACTGCTCCCCAATATTCCCAATAAAATTAAATAATAATAATAGGACAGATGTGAAATATTTTAAAAAAAAAGACAATCTTTCTTTTAAAAAAAGTAAATTAAGGTTCGAATAGGTAATATAGTCACATGGTTCAAAAATCAAAACAATACTAAAAGATAATCAGAAAATAGTCTCATCCTTACTCCTGCTGTCACCTGTCTCCTTCCCCTTCTTCAATGAAAGTAATCACTTTTATTAGTGTCATGTGTATCCTTCTAGAATTACTTTATAGAATTATTAATGTGCTTATTTCTCCCCTTTATTACACATACTTTACATACTGATTTGCATCTTGCTTTTTTCAATAATGTGTGAGAAAAAATAACACTAAAATAGCATATAAAAGCCCTTTAGTGAACGAAATGATTTTAAAATATGACCAAAATCTATACTGACAAATAGCATTTTTCTAGTACTAAAATTCAACAGAGTGATATTAAATTATAGACTTCAACACATGAAAGTTAACTTCTTTTAACCCCAAATCATCATTTTAGCTACCAAGCACTCAACTCTTAACTATTTGGAAATTATTGAATATTTTGTAATATAATGGCTTTTCTCTTTCTTTGTTTACATTTTCTCAAGTAACAAACATATGTAAACAACCTTTTGCCTTAGTCAGAGCCTTTTCCCTTGGGCCTAGAAGTTAACATTACTGTTGTAAGAAGAGTTCCCAAGCACAACTTCAAATCCTAGGAAGTCTTTGACTATTTGAACCTCAATGCTAGAAGATACCACTGAATGTAGAGGAACTGGGGAACAATTTATTGCAGTGAGTCCAATTTTAGAAACCCAAACTATCTAAAATGCAGAAAAATGTCTAACCAAAAATTTGATTCTTTTGATGTATAACAAATCAGACCACAGGACACTTTATAAGAGTGATACAAAGTTAAACCATGATAACTTTGTTTACTCTAAAAACATTGGAAATTACTGAGTTAAATGAAAAACTATATATACCTACCAGGGCTGAGAAAAAAGGCAAAACTGTAAAAACTGAACAAATAAGTAAATAATGGGTGGCATTAACGGAAAACGAACAAAATAACTGGTTATAGGCTAGTAGTCATGGAGACAGCTTTCAGTCACTAACAACACAGCCTCTAAGTACCCTGGCTTCTTGTTACCGGACTTCATTACCAGTGAGTCAAACATTTGTCATAATACTGAATAAGCCATAAAACAATGCTTTTAGAATTGAAAAGTTCAAAGCAAACTCTCACTTACCTTCCCTGTTAGAACTGAGGGAAATTCAGTATCAAACTTGTTGCTCAAGCCAAACCTTAAAAACAAAGACACAACAAAATATATTCTACCCAGCATATTTAACTCTCTCCCATTTTTTTTAAAAAAAGTTACAAAGCCATGCATTTTTCTTTTGATATTGTGATTTTAAAACGTATCTTAAAACTAATTTTATGATATTTATAGAAAATAAATCTTTGACTGTTAATCCAAATTAATAATAAAAGAAACTTAAGGAGCAAAGGTTAAAGTAGGATTCTGACTAGATCCATGATATGGGATTAAAAATAATAAATTAGAGAAACACTGATATAGAGCTGGAAATATAATTTTTGACTGAAATGTTTGTTAAAACCCATTTTAGTTGATAACTGTTGGAACTGGCTGATGGGTACTATGTGAGAGTAGATTATACTATTCTTTCTACTTTGGTGTATATATGAAAAATATCCTAATAAAAGCTAACAAAACCTTTGGAACCACAGACTTTGACAACTTATTGTCAGTTACTATTCAGAAACTCAAAGATTGATCCCTATGAATGGCATATGTGTGTGTGTGTGTGTGTGTATGCGCACACACACACACATATATATATATATATTATATTCAATCAATTTTGAGAAAACAGATCCCAGCCTTGAAAGCTCTGATACTCTCTTCATGTACACTGATTGAAATCTGTATGAGGAAGTCAAAATGAATTTTACAAGCCTTTATTCACCTACTTGTGGATTTCAGAAGGCATAACAAAGGTCACTTCCTGCATGTTAGATGATACTCGTATATCATAGTGACTACAATTTTTTGTTAGTGATTAATAGGTTGTAAGCAAAAAAGAAAAGACACTAACATTTACTAAGAATGCCTTGTGAGATAGGCAATAATAGTAACAGTTATCAGTAACCATCAACTTACCATGGGCTAGATATTGTGCTAGGTAAATATATTACTTCAAGACTATAACCCTGTAAGAGAGGTATTGTCATCCCAATTTTACAGACAAGGAAGCTGACATTCAGAAATTTTTTTTCCAAAAGTAATAAATTAAATTACTTACCCCAATTTATATATCTAGTAAGGGGGAAACCAAAATTCAAATGCTGATCTTCAGATTCTTTCTGTCCTATATTAAGCTCCTTGAGAACTGAACTACTGTTTATTTATTTTGCTATCTTCCATTATGCTTAGCAGCATAATGGAATATAGTAGGTATTTAATAAAAGTTTGTTAAATAATAACCTATTGTACTGTTTGAGTTAACTCATTTATGGCACTTTGGTCTTAGGGTCACTTGAAAGATATATTAAGATTTCCAGTCAAGATGGTGGAATAGGTAAAAGCTGTGCTTACCTTCTCTCACGAACACATCAAAATTACAACTAAACTGCAAAATAACCATCACTGAAAATCACCTGAAATCTTGCTGAACCGAAGCCCTACCATTAAGGACATGCATAAGAAGCCACCTCGAGACTGGTAGGAGGGGCAGAGATGTGGAACAGGCTGGTCCCACACCGGGGTGTGACCATTAAAAATCGGGAGGGTTATCTCAGCTGTGGAGATCCCCCTCGAGGAACAAGAGGTCCCAGCCCCTGCCCAACTCAGGGTTCCAGGGCCAGGGAGAGAAGTCCCCATAATTTCTGGTTGTGAAAAGCAGTGGAGATTGTGATGGACGGTGGGTGGAGTCCCACGTGCTCCTCTTAAAGGGATCGCACACAGACTTACTCACAGACGAAATCACTGGCGCTGAACTCCAGTACTGGGGTAGCAGCTGGAGAGGCGGCAGGGATATCTGGTGGGGAACTAAGCTAACTGGCTTTGGGATGGGGGCTGCAGGGGGTCAGCTTTCTCCTGGATGGAGGAGCTGACAGAGGCCATTGTTTCTTTGTTGAGACCTCCCACTCCCGAGCATGCAGACACAGGTGGCCGCCATATCTGGCTAATGCCATTCGTTTGCCCCATCCTGGTGATCCGAGACCCCACCCCACCCAACTTTTGTGCACACCTAAGCTGCTTCCAGTGGCTTTTTTGTACAAATTGCCTGCCTTGCCTCATGCTTCAGACTTTCCTAGGATCTCTCAAAGGTTCGTGGAACCCAGACAAGTAGCATCTGGCGTGAGTGTGTCCTGTACCTCTGGTTGAGCAGCCCTTGGCCTGGCACTTGCAGCAGGTGGCCTTGGTTCACACTTAGCCTCTCAAGGCACTTCCAAACATGGCACAGGTGGCAGCCATTTGTGGGTTTCTTTGTGGGTCCTGATGGGTCACCCCAAGTGGGGTACAGACTGTGGCTGAATTTGACCTGCAGTGGGTATGAAACGAGCTGGAACATCACCCAGCTTCCTCCAAGGGCAACACACCCAAGGGGTGGATTGGGCAGGCAACAGAGAACTGCTGAGGCAGATCCTGCTCTGTAGAGTCAGCCCCTGTATCAACTCCTCCTCTGCAGTCACAGCGAGTCCACATAACCAGTGAGCCTGAGGGTCAATCCCTCCCATAGACGAGCAAATGACAACCAAGGCTCAACTATAAGAGGAAGGGCACATACAACCCACTCAAGGGACACACTTGGAGTGCATGGCTCAGGGGAACAGGAAGACTTTGCCACTGGGCCCCACAGCATGCCTACTACCTAAGGCCACTCTACTAAGACCAGGAGACATAGCAGCCATGCCTAATACATAGAAACAAACACAGAGAGGCAGCCAAAATGGGGAGACAAAGAAACACGTCCTAAATCAAAGAACAGAACAAAGCTCCAGAAAAAGAACTAAACAAAATGGAGACAAGTAATCTACCAGATGCAGAGTTCAAAACACTGGTTATAAGGATATTTAATGATCTCAGGGAGAACTTCAACAAAGAGTTAGAAAACATAAAAATGGAGATAGAAAATATAAAAAAGAACCAGTCCGAAATAAAGAATACAATAATGGAAGTGAAGAATACATTACAGAGAATCAATAGTAGATTAGATGAAGCAGAGGATCAAATCAGCGATTTAGAAGATAAGTTAGCACAAAACATTCCATCAGAACAGCAAAAAGAAAAAGTCCAAAAGATTGAAGAGAGTTTAAGGGGCTTCTGGGACAACATCAAGCATACCAACATTCGCATTATAGGGGTACCAGAAGGAGTAGAGAGAAAGCAAGGAATTGAAAACCTATTTGAAGAAATAATGACAGAAAACTTCCTTAACCTGGCAAAGGAAAAATACATACAAGCCCAGGAAGTGCAGAGAGACCCAAACAAGATGAACCCAAAGAGGCCCACACCAAGACACATAATAATTAAAATACCAAAGGTTAACGATAAAGAGAGAATCTTAAAAGCAGCAAGAGAAAAGCAGTTAGTTTCCTATAAGGGAGCTCCCATAAGACTCTTAGCTGATTTCTCAACAGAAACTTTGTGGGCTAGAAGGGACTGGCAGGAAATATTCAAAGTGATTAAAACCTACAACCAAGACTACACAGCAAAGCTATCATTTAGAATTGAAGGACAGATAAAGAGCTTCCCAAACAAACAAACAAAAAGGTTAAAGGAGTTCCTCACCATCAAACCAGTATTACAATGAATTTTAGAGGGACTTCTTTTACATATATATATAATAGAATGGCAATAACTACATAGCTATCAAAAATTACATTAAATACAATGAATTAAATGCTCCAATCAAAAGATGGGGGCCTGAATGCATAAGAAAACAAAACCCTTACATATGCTGCCTACAAGAGATGCACTTCAGATTGAAAGCACACACAGACTGAAAGTAAAGGGATGGAAAAAGATATTTCATGAAAATGGAAACAAACAAAGAAAAAAGCTTGGGTAGTAATTCTTATACCAAACAAAATACTTTAAAACAAACACTATAAAAAGAGACAAAGAAGGACCCAATTAGTAATCTCACTTCTGGGTATTTATCCAAAGAAATCCAAAATGCTACTTTGAGGGGATGTCCATTGCAGCATTATTTATAATAACCAAAATATGAAGGCAACCTGGGTATTCCTGAATGGATGAATGGATAAAGAGGATGTGGTACATATATGTAATGGAATATTACTCGGCCATAAAGAAGAATGAAATCTTGCTATCTGTGACAATATGAATGGGCCTAGAGGGTACTGTGATGAATAGAGTAAGTCAGACAGAGAAAGACAAATGTCATATGATTTCATTTATAAGTAGAATCTAAAGAACAAAATAAACAAGCAAAACAGAAACAAATTCATAGATACAGTGAACATTTTGATGGTTGCTAGATGAGAGGGAGTTGGGGTAAGTAAAAAGGGAAAGGGATTAAGAAGTACAAATTTATTGTTACACAGCAGTCATGGGGATGTAGGGTATAGCATAAGGAATATAGTCAATAATATTGTAATAACTATGTATGGTGTCAGATGGATACTAGATCTATTGGGGTAATAGATGGGAGGGGGTTGGGGGCAGGGTGCAAAAGATGAAGGGATTAAGAAATACAAATTAGTAGTTACAAAATAGTCATGGGGATGTAAAGTATAGGAAATATAATCAATAATATGGTAATAACTATATATAGTTCCAGGTGGGTACTAGTCAAGGGATCACTTCCTAAATTATGTAAATATTTAACCACTATGCTGCACACCTGAAGCTAATATAAAATAACACTGAATGCGAACTCTAATTGAAAAATTCAAAAAGGAGGGAAAATGTAAAGAAGAGTAAGAGGTTCAAAGTTCCAGATACAAAACAAATAGGTCTTGGGGATGTAGTATACAGCACAGGAAACATAGTCAATAATATTGTGATAGCGTGGTACAGTGTCAGATGGTTGCTGGACTTATCATGATGATCACTTCTTTAGCATAGGGAATACATATAATCAATAATGTGGTAATAAGTCTGTATAGTGCCAGGTGCGTACTGTTGAATGACTATAATGTACACGTGAAACTAATATAATATTGCATGTTAGCTATATTTTAATAAAAATTTTAAGAAAAAAGTCATGTTAAAATCCAATGTCCTATTAAAACTGTATGTGGGAATACCATATTCTCCTTGTATTATTTATGCTAAAAGCTTCTTTTTAAGAATAGAAGTCATTCTTAAATACAAAGACTTTCTATACTTAGCAGCTAGTAGCAAAGCACATATCTGTGCATAAACATACTATACCTGTGTGTTTAACATGTATTTTAAAACAACAAATTCTGTATTTTAAAATAGTTGAGAAAATTAATTAGTAATTATAAAAAGAACATAACTTCATTTAAAAAATAATTAATTCTTCAGGTGTCAGTACAATATGTAATGAGAACATAATATTCTCATAATAACATTCTCATAATAACATTGCCTTTAAATCCATACATAGACACAGGCATAGAGCCAAACTTAAAAACAAGATAGCGTACCCCTGTACGTAAATTTTTATGGCAACTTTCATATTCTGTTTGAGAAATTGACATTTTAGTATTAAATATACATTTACAATTACATACTAACTCAGCAACCAATAACAAATATTTAATAGAGCAAAAACATATTTCATTTAAATTATATTTAGCTAAATAGTGACTTTTTCCCTAGTCAAAAAGATAGAATTTAATTCATTATTCCACAACTAGTGAATTCTTATTGTGTAACAAAGAAACACATACAAGTTTCATTTAGAAAGTAGACATGATACATTTTAAAGCAGAGCTCTTCCTCTTCCAAAAGGCCCCAGAACCAGCACACCTAGTGGCCAGCTTCAGACCAAGCAGGAGCATCACATTAGTCATAATGATGCTCAATAATCTCAGGGAGAACTGCAACAAAGAGTTAGGAAACATAAAAAGAGAGACAGAAAACATAAAAAAGCAGTCAGAAATAAAGAGTACAATAACTGAAACAAAGACTACATCAGGGAAAATCAACAGTAGATTAGATGAAGCCAAGGATTGAATCAGCAATTTGGAAGATAAGGTAGAAGAAAACACCCAATCAGAAAAGCAAAAACAAAACAAAAAAACCCAAGAACCCAAAAATATGAGGACAGTTTAAGGGCCCTCACATAAAACATTCCTATCATAGGGGTACCAGAAGGAGGAGAGAGAGAAAAGAATTGAAAACCTGTTTGCAGAAATAATGATAAGAACTTCCCTAACCTGGTGAAGGAAATTGACATACAAGTCCAGGAAGTGCAGAGAGTCACAAAAAGGAGGAACCCACAGAGGCCCACAACAAGACACATTATAATTAAAATGCGAAAGGTTAAAGACAAAGACAGAATCTTAAAAGCAGCAAGAAACAGGCAGTTAGTAACCTACAAGGGAGCTCCCATAAGACTGTCAGTTGATTTCTCAACAGAAACTTTGCAGGCCAGAAGGGAGTGGCAGGGAATATTCCAAGTGATGAAAAGCAGGGACCTACAACAAAGATTACTCCACCCAGCAAAGCTCTCATTTAGAATTGAAGGATAGATAAAGAGCTTCCCAGACAAGATAAAACTAAAGGAGTTCCTCACCACCCAACCAGAATCACTAGGAATTTTACAGGGACTTCTTTAAGATGAAATAAAAAAATATGAATAATAAAATGACAATAACTACATATCTATCAAAATTACTTTAAATGTAAATGGACTAATGCTCCAATCAAGAGACATGACTGGATAAGAAAACAAGACCCTCACATACGCTGCCTACAAGAGACTCACTTCAGATTGAAAGACACACAGAGATTGAAAGTAAAGAGATGGAAAAAGATATTTCATGAAAATGGAAATGAAAAAAATCTCGGGTAGCAATACTTATACCAGAAAAAAATGGACTTTAAAACAAAGGTTATTATCAAGAGACAAAGAAGGACTGAGTAATCCACTCGTGGTATTATATTCACATTTATCCAAAGAAACTAAAAAAACTAATTTTACAAGACATATGCATCCCTATGTCCACTGTGGCTCTGTTTACAGTAGCCAAGACATGGAAGCAACCCAAGTGCCCACCAATAGACCATTGGATAAACATGTGGTACATATAGAGGGTGCCAAAATAATGTATACACATTTTAAGAAAGGAAAAACCTGTATTAAAATTGTAATACTAATACATATTGATAACAGAAGATGAATGAAAGTCTTGTGTATACATTTTTTGGCACCCCCGATATACACAATAGAATATTACTCGGCTATACAAAAGAATGAAATGTTACCATTTGCGACAACATGGATGGACTTGGAGGGTATTATGCTAATGAAATAAGTCAGATACAGAAAGAAAAATACCATATGATCTCACTTATATGTGGAATCTAAAGAACAAAATAAATGATCAAAGAAAACAGAAACAGACTCATAGATACAGAGAACAAACTGATGGTTGCCAGAGGGGAAGGAGTTGAGTGAAAAAGGTGAAGGTATTAAGCAGCACAAATTGGCAGTTACAAAGTAATTGTGGGGATGTAGAGTATAGCACGAGGAATATAATCAGTAATGTTGTAATAACTATTATATGTATGGTGTCAGATGGGTACTAGATTTGTCAGGTGATGACTTTGTAAGTTATATAAATGTCTAATCTCTATCTTGTACACCTGAAACTAATATAATATTGCATGTCAACTGTAATTGAAAAATTAAAAATTAAAAAAAAAATTTTAAACTTTTCCAAGCTGTCATTCTTTTACTAGATATCAAATATGTGGAGGACATAAACAGATATATTCCACAACATGTATGGAATATTTCTATTGTTTCAATTCTTTGCCTTGCTATTCTGTTTGCATTTATCACAATACAAATGTACTTTCCTTTCTGCTGTTTCCATTTCTTTAATATTCCTCCCTTAGTCTTTTGAAATTTGACAGTTGATGCTGTCACTTTACTGAAAATAAATCTCTTATTTAGTAAATTTATTCAGAACAAGTTTATCTTGTCTTATTTATTGACAAATTCAATGTCCTCTTCTCAGAACTTTTCCCCTTGAGTTTTCAGCTTGTGAGACTTGATCACACCCTTACTAACACTCTTCCATTCTTTCAGTTTCCCCTAACACTCTTGTGTTTTTCCCCAAATTTAGCCTTTTGTCATCTGCTTCTCTTTCTAAGGAAGCTATAACAGTTCATCTACATTTATTAGCTTTGACAATTACTTCTATGCTGATGACCATCAAATCTATATCTCTGGTTTTATAGGTTTCAACATGCGCTAGCCCCTCATCTCTAATTGCATACTGAAAATTTCCATTTGGACATCTTGTTACAAAATAATAAAAACATAAGTCAAACATGTCTAAAATTAAATGTTATCTTTTATTGAAACTGGCTGCCCCTTTCAAATTCCTCATCTCTACCAATGGCACGTTGACTCTCCTAACATAGACTTTGGTATCATTTTTGCATCTTCCCTCTACTATTTTTTTTGCATGTTGCTGACATTCGGGCGGTCACAAGTCCTGTTATTTGTTCCTTTGAAACCATTCTTATAACAGTTCCTTCCATTCCAGTGCCACTGCCATGGTGGCTTTTGTCTTTCCTCATGTGGTTCCTCTCCCTAGTTTAAAACCTATGGCCCAAGTGAAGTTCCAACCCCTGCTGTAATGCGTTGAATGCTCAAGCCTTTACGGATTCCCCCTTTTTCTGAACACTCACAGACACATCTAATATGTACTATACAATTCAACAGTTACTAAACATTTCTTTATTCTTTGCTGTTCCACATCAATATCTTAAAGCCAATTTCCCCATTAGCTTTGTAAAGCAATGCCTGTCCTTTGTTTTTCTGTATTCTTCACAGTGCTTACTCCAGTGCTGAAGTTCACATTACTAATTTTCTACTCCAACATAAAAAGTGATTGTCTTTTCTAAAATATAAAAAGTATATTAGAAATGGTAAGGAAAGTATCATTTTACTTCTTAAAATACTCCTTTATGGCCTATATACATCTACTTCAAAATGTATAAACATAGGCAAACTAGGCCCAATATACTTTCATAATCTTGTCTAAAAGGCAGTTAACAATGCTGTTTTTATCTACCAGGGATTTCTTCCTTAACTTTCTCTACTAAAGACTCAGCACTTAAAAAGACTACTTAACTCAAATAACCTTAAGCACATTTCACTTAGTAGTTGTTAGGAGAAAAATGTCGAAATGGCTGCTGCTGAATAAACACCTCAGCTCTGTTTCATAAATAAACCATTCAGTTAAGAACTGTGAGTGCACAGAGGTTAGACAAGCTCATCTACCTATTACTGATAAGTGACAGACTTTAGCCAAGATGTGTGGTTCTTCCACATTAGACAAACAGGCACTTGGGAGCTGCTCATGCTGTCATTTTATTGGTTTCATTAAATACTATGTGTTTGAAGTGGACCCAGCTGGTGGTTCTTAATGATTGTATTCTATTTGTCAAGCATCTTCAATGCCCCAAATTTTAATTTCTTGGAGACTTCTTTGGAGTAAAGGAAATTAAGCCAAATAAGGATGAGTCTTCTTAGTTGTTCTTCCCTCTTCTCTCCCTTCCTATACCCCTCACTTTTCAAAATCCTTTTGAAAAAAGCTATACATCACCCTTTGAACACCTTGTACAAATTGAAGTCCACATATTCAGGTTATTTAATAAAACAAATGAAAGCATAGTAAAATTCTGCCAACAAGAAACATGATTTAACCAGAAAACTATGCACTTATAGTAATACTGATTCTGAAGCATATGCACTGAACTTTATCTACTACACTAAGGAAAAGGAAAATCTATGCCATGTAATTCAACGAGATTTTAAAAAACACTGCTAAATCTCTTTAATCTTTCATATGGAAACAATCATGTCTTGCCACACCATGAAATGGCAAGTGTTACCACAGCTTCAGTATTCTCAGAGCTTAAAATCTTATAAAATATCTATCTTATATAAACACAAATTAACAACTCATCACTGTAATCCCTCAAAGACAGCTACTTACAGAAAAGGCATTCCATTCACTTATTTGAGAAGTATTAATATTTGTAGTGCTCTCTAAGTTTTTGCCGAAATGCACTGTTTGGCAAATTTGGCCATCTCTTTCAATTCTATAGGTAATAACTTAAGCTCTTTTAATTTTAATGAGACAATTTTATAAATACCTGAGAATTAAGTAACCTATCATCTCTACTAACTTCTGTACAGGTGTACTACTGTGTTTCCCCGAAAATAGGACCTAGCCGGACAATCAGCTCTAATGCATCTTTTGGAGCAAACATTAATATAAGTAAGACCCAGTCATATATTATGTTATTAAAGACTGGGTCTTATATTATATTATATAAGACCCGGTCTTATTATATTATATAAGACCGGGTCTTATATGAATTTTTGCTCCAAAAGATGCATTAGAGCTGATTGTCCGGCTAGGTCTTATTTTCAGGGAAACACGATATCAAGGGTAAATGTCTATATATTTTAAGTAATATGAAGAGTGTGGTAATGCTTACAAATAAGAAAAATATCTCATGAGATACAATTTTCCTTGCATTTCAATACATTGGATCTAAATATTTATCCTAAAAATATCAAGAAGAAAAGTGATAGATACTTTTATATCAGCCAGATGTATAGTATTTCTGAAACAATACTTCTAAAAGACATTTCATTATTTCTGTTTCTAGAACCTCAAATTGGTGGGAGTTCATTTAGCCATGTTTGTTTTTTTTAATTTGGAAAAGAAATCCCCAAATATCCATGTATGATTATCATCTCAGAACTGGAATTACAATTAGTGTGGTTAGGTCATTCTACCACTTAAGAAATTATAATTAACTGCATATTAAAAGATTAATGTCTTGCAACAACATGGATGGGCCTAGAGGATATTAAGTGAAATAAGTCAGACAGAGAAGGACAAATACCGTATGATCTCACTTATATGAGGGATCTAAAGAACAGAATAAATGAACAAACAAAACAGCGGGGTTTGGGAATGGGTGAGAAAGGTGAAGGGATTAGTAACTAGTATTTGTTGAGGGGCTATAATATAGTATACACTATGGTGGGCATATTGAGTGTTACTAAAGTGAACCAATATTTATTCAACTCACTTTTATTGAGTGCCTACTTCAGGGCAGGCACTGAAGATTCAGAGGGAACCAGAAATTGTTCCTATCATTGCAGCCTATGGTGTAGTGGGGGCAGAGAAGACTTGCAGGAGTTGGTGACATATGGAGGACTAGGGTGAGGCAAAGGCAAAGAGATAAGAAACAGCATGTAGCTGCTATGGAAGGCAGTGTGGAGGTTCCTCAAAAAATTATGAATAGAATTACCATATGACCCAGCAATCCCTCTCCTGGGTAGCTACCCAAAAAATTTGAAAACATTTATCCATAAAGACACGTGTGCTCCAATGTTCATGGCAGCTTTGTTTACGGTGGCCAAGACATGGAAACAACCAAAATGTCCTTCGACAGATGAATGGATAAAGAAGTTGTGGTATATATACACAATGGAATACTATTCGGCGGTAAGAAAAGATGATGTAGGAACATCTGTGACAACATGGATGGATCTTGAGAGAATAATTCTAAGCGAAATAAGTCAGACAGAAAAAGCAGAGAACCGTATGATTTCACTGCTATGTGGTATATAAACCAAAAACAACAAAAGAACAAGACAAACAAATGAGAAACAAAAACTAATAGACACAGACAATCGTTTAGTGGTTACCAGAGGGTAAGGGAGGTGAAGGGTGGGAGATGAGGAGGGTAAGGGGGATCAAATATATGGTGATGGAAGGAGAACTGACTCTGGGTGGTGAACACACAATGGGACTTATAGATGATGTAATACAGAATTGTACACCTGAAATCTATGTAATTTTACTAACAATTGTCACCCCAATAAATAAAAATAAATTAGTTCCAAAAAAAGAAAAAAGAAACAGCATGTTATGAACAGGAAAATATAAGCAGTAAGGGGAAATGTCAGGAGATTAGGCTGATAGATCGACAGGGTCCAGTTCTATATGCCACGTTATGGAACTTAGATTCTATCCTGCAGGTGATGTGAAAAACTCAGAACAGTCTTAAGCAAGAAAGTAGTATCTCCAACCTAGCAGCAGGCTGGGGGATGAATGTGAAGGTGAAAAGGATGAAGGCAAGACGACTAATTAGTGTGGTAAAAGGGGTCTGATTCAGGGAAGTGGTGGTAGGGAGGAAAAGAATAAAAGTCTAGGTCATATAGTGCTAGTACTTGCTGACTGCATAGCTGTGAGAAGTGTGAGCGGGAAAGAGGATCCAAGGATGAAGAATGGGATCAGTGAAGGTACATTTAACTGACATAGAAAAAACAGAAATAGGAGCAATTTTTTGAGGGTTTGGAATGGGAGTATGAAGGGTGTGTAGGAGAGGAATGAATTCTAGATATGTTGTATTTAAGATAAGGTGAGGAACACCAGATAAGAAAGAGTCTGAGCAGAGTCGGGTTCAGAGATACACATCTTGGAGACATCCGATAATTAAAACCATGAGAGTCGAGATGAGACCATCTAGGGAATGAGAAGAATAGCAATCTGAGAACAAAACCCTAGAGATCAGTGGTATTCAAGGGACAAGAGAGGAAGAGAATCTCATGAATAAGACAGTTAAGGAATAACCAGAAAAATACAAGGAGAACCAGGAGAGTGAAGTGGCCAAGGAATCCTTAGGTTTGTTTGGCTGGAAAAAAAGTTTGTTTGTTTGTTTAAAACCAGAATTTAAATACCTTTAAGTAAAACACATACTTTCTAGTCCAACTAAGTTCCCATCATTACTCATGCTGCATCATTTTCTGTGACCTGTCTTTCCTCTGATGGCCTGTGTGTTTGTGACCCCTGGAGTAGAAGCTTCTAGGAAATGGAGTTATTCTAAGTGTCATATGCAGCCATGAGGACCAGAAAGATAGGGAATAAAAGATAAACACTAATTTGGCAACAAGAGGGTCATGGTGATCCTAACAAGGTCAATTCTCAGAGGGGTGAAGAGGAAATAGATATGGTGAATGTAGCTACTCCTAAGAAATTTTCAGAAGGAAGGAAGAGAGACCAGACAGTAGCAAAAGGGGCATGCAGGTCTAGGAATGCTTTTGTTTTACTTCATTTTTAAAGAACTAGGCTCTGAATATGTTTACAAGCTGAGCCAGTAAAGAGGCAGAGAGGAGTAATATTAGAGAGACGGGCTGCCTGATGTTGGAAGATCTGGGAGGAGGCTGCAAGAGAAGGGTATGGCAGGCACTAATGGAGGGATGAGCTTTGGACAAGTGTAGAGACTCCTTGACCTCAGAAGTTGGAGGAAGAGAGCATAGGAATTCAGACCTAATTTAGATCCAATGTAGGTTTTTCAGCAGGCAAGTGACATGATTAAACAGTGTTTTAAGAAAATTAGTTTGGCACAAACATGCAGGATGGATTGGAGTGAGGAGAAGTGGCAGACTGTGGCCATAATTCAAGCAGGACATGGCAATGCAAGCTAGAGTGGTGCCAGCAAAAATGGAGAAAATGAAAAATCTAATAGACATTTCAAAAGGCATGATGATACAATTCTGGGACAGACGGGCATAGGACAAGTCAAGGAGGAGGAAGAGTTAAAATGACTCAAGGATTTGAAATAATACCCCAGAAGATTAGAATGGTGGCATCAGGGTCAGAAATGGGGCAACTGGAATGCACAGCCAATGTGGGGAGAAAAAATTGCTAGGTTTAAGATATACTGAGTTTGAGGTGATGATTCTCAAATTTTAAACTTTGAAACGAAACAAAGTCCTCTATAGAACAGATGACTGCACAGAGAATGAAAAAAAAATAAGAAGTGAGAGAGAATAAGAAATATTTCATTCAGATAGGGCGACTCTAACACCCCCATGCCAGAAACACATCAAACAGAAGCTCATACTTTAGATGTCTCAGAATTAGATGAACTATTTCCTGAGGATCTTACTTTATCTGATATAAGAAAAGTTTTACAACCATAGAAAGACCACAGTCTCAGATCCCATAAAAGTTTCTCCTAAACATTTAATCTTTTTTCAAACCTGAGACATTTAACATCAAATGTGCTTTAGGGTCAGGTGGGTACTAGACTAGTTAGGGGGGATCACTTCTTAAATTATATAAATGTTTAACCATATGCTGTACACCTGAAATTAATATAAAATAATATCGAATGTCAACTGTAATTGAAACATTTAAAAAGTGGAGGAAAGGTGACGGGGAATAAGACATCCAAATTTCCAGGTATAAAACAAGTAAGTCATTGGGATGTAATGCACAGCATAGGGAATTCAGTGGTACCTCAGTTTTTGAACGTAATCCACGAGTTCTGAAACGTTTGAAAACAGCCGACAGCTAGGCCTCAGGATTTGCACTCAGCAGAAGCCGTGTGATATGTTCGACTTCTGAGTCATGTTCAAAAACCCAAAGCATTTACTTCCAGGTTTATAGCGTTCATAAACCAAAATGTTCATCAACGGAGACATTCGAAAACCGAGGTACTACTGTATAGTCAATAATATTGTGATAGCGTGGTACGGTGTCAGATGGTTGCTGGACTTACGGTGATCACCTCTTTAGGTCTATAAATGTTGAATAACTATGGTGTACTCCTAAAACTAATATAATATTGTATGTTAGCTGTATTTTAAGAAAAATCTTTTAAAAATGTGCTTTGTAGGTGAGAGAATGTGCACAATACAAATAAATAATTTTCCAAACTATATACACTGGTTAGCAATTCAATTATTGGTGTGCTGCTTTTTAGGTTTAGGCTTCAACTGACACCAACATAGCACCACGACTTCATACTCCTAGTTCCAAAATTTTTCAGCTGGGAGGGACTCTATACCTACCACAATGGTCTGTGCATGGCAAGTGTCAGTGTTTTGCTTTTAATTGAAAACAGGTTGGTAAGTACTTCACCATGGTTGTGTGAAGAGTAGAATGGAACCATAAATAAGTTTCAGGGAATTTAAATTCTTTTTCTTTGCCCCTTCTCTGTTCTCTGAATTTTAGAAAATAATAAGGGGGAGGAGTGTTGGAATATAAACTATGGACTGGAATAAAAACCTTTTTTCTGTTCAGTCATGTGAAATAATCTGCATGAAAGTAACCGTTTGTGCCATAATCATAATTAGTTTGAGTAATAAAATGTCTCCCTAGTGATGAAAGGAATGCAAGGAGAACAGTGCAAAAAGCTGGCATCTGGTCATTGTAGGCTATCTAAAAAATTCTTGGACCAAGAAAAACTATGTTAAAATTGCCTAACGAAAAAGCGGTCTAAAAATCTCCCCAACCTCTTGCACCATTTCAAAATCTTTCCTGATACATTTCATGCAAAGATCACAAAAGCATAATAAAATGAAAATATTCAACATGTTAAAATTAAAAGCTAACACGATGGGGAAAGTGGTGCATATTATATGATTTCAGGTAATACAAACTAAATTGAAAGTCAAAGGGGCTAGGAGAGCCATCATCAAAATTAGAGGCAGCATGACTTGATAGGAAAAAGTAGCTGTATTTTGCAAATGCAGTAAAAGATAGCAGAGTTAAGAGAATGAACATGACACAATACTCAAACTTCCAAATATTTACAACCCAAGCACATAAAAATGAGAAAGTACCCTTCAAAGCCCAAAGAATCATTAAAATGTTCTTCTTTTGCTTTGTAACTACTATGCTGAGGTCACTCCCCGTTTTATTTTTTGAAATATTATGCAAGATTTCAATTTTTAAAAGTCAGTCTGCATAAGTTTTCAAGAAATATTCCTCAGCTTCTGGAGGAGTAATTCCATATATATGTATGTATATATATATATATATATATATATATATATATATATATATATACATACATATATATATTTAATGTTTGCATAGTTAATGTCTGGGCATACAAAATCTCCTGGAGGTTATCTTAAATGATCTCAGAGCTGAAAGGCTTTAGAAACCATGTACCCCATACCTGTCATTTTCCAGATGGAGAAATCAAAGGCCAGAAATGGGCAGTAACCTGACCAAGGTCACAGGGCCAGTAAAAAGCAAAGCTGGGACTAACGTACAAGAGCCCTCAGTTTAAATCCATTGCTCTTTCTTTGTACTTTTCCTAGTTGCCTTTCACCCTGAACCTCTAATTGTGTGACATTTAAGGAATGTCAGAGTGAGGGTGATCAAGACACGGGAAGGTTAATTGTATTCATTCATATAAGGATTGGACAGGAAGAATGGATGGCTGAATATGTGGGTGGCTGGATATTGTACAATATTCAGAAAATGCATCATGTTTCTGTTTTGAAGAATCCAAGTCTAGGTCTTGTCACATGTCACAGCCGTCACCGTATTCCACTACACAGCAATTTTAGCAGCAAAGAATGCTGTGGTACGTCCTGCAGTTGAAAGACTATTCCCTTGCCAACATACACAGGGAAGCATAGACTCGCCCCTAGTCCAATGTCCCTGACTGCCAAACCCCTCAATTTCCCTGTCCTATAGTCACTCACTCTTTACCAGGCGTAGGTGCATCACAATCACATTCTCACTCCCGTAACAGCTATCTCCCTTCATTTGTCTATTTAGACCAGGTGTCCTTTCCTAAGTATATACCTCAGTCAGCCCTCCCTAACTCCACAGGCCCCTTGATCACCTTCTCATTTCTCTGTTGTTAAATCACAGCCTTTTAAAACCCCATGGTCCCCTCTCGCTTACACGGTGATGTGGCCCGCGCCGCGCACCAACACAGGGTCCGGGGCATATCTCCGCAGATGCTCCTCGCTCACTACCCGAGGCGGGGGCGGCGTCTCCTCTTCCTCCTCCTCCTCTTCTTCCTCCTCCTCCTCTTCTTCCTCCTCTTCATCTTCTTCGTCATCGTCAGGCCCCGATACCGAAGACGACGACGACGACGACGACGTTGCCGCTTCTTCCTCCTCCTCCAGTTCCGAGATGGTGTCGAACTCCGCCATGTTGGGCAGCAGGATGCTCATCACGTGACCCCTCGATGGCCGCCACCGTCACTAGAAGAGTTTGAACCTGCTGAGGTACTGGAAGAGGAGGGGGAACGAAATGAAGAGAAAGAGGAGTGTGGTAGGGACAGGATTTGAGGGGTGCGCCTGCGTGTTGTGGCAGACGGGACGGGGGTTCGGAGGCGGGGGCACCAGGGAGACGAACAAATCAGTGTACGCTTGCGCGGCTCTAAGGGAAGAGGGGCGTTAGAGGTGAACTCCAGGGAATTATCGAGGTCCGGTCTGCGGATGCTGATCTTAATACTGCTTTTTTGCCCTCTGCTGCTTGTATTCGGGGGACTTGCCTTCTAGTTTCACTTCCAATTAATTAATACTCGGTGTTATTACCCACACCCACCCAACCCCAGTGTAGGCAAGTATATTCTATAAAAGTGAGGTGAGACCTTTGTCCCAAATACCTCAAGGTATATACCAATTCCTTACGTTTCTTCAGCATTACCGTTTAAAACACTTCAGCAGCAGATCTTTCCCACACCCTGCAAGGCATTTTTATTAACACTTTACTGAAGAGGAGACTTTCTATTACCACTTCTATTCCTACTATGTAATTCTTATACAGAACTTTCTAAGCTAAGTACTTTATGTGTATATCTCATTTAATACTTCACAAGCCCACATACCACGATTATCTCATTTTACAGATGTAATTCCTAGACACAGAGAATAAGGTCCTGGAGTTACTACATGGCAGTCCTAGTTTTAAATTTTGGGGTCTCTTCTGATTCCAAAAGCCCAGTACTGTTAACCAAAGGACTATACTGACTGAAGTTGTTTGGATACGCTTTGTAGCCTGGTGCCTTTTGGGCTGTTTCTTAAAAGATGTTTGAATTTTGGAGGGTTTCCTTTTCGTGGGGAGTGCGGGGGTGGGGGGAAGGAGGGAGCGGGAATGGGGGATGGGAGAAGAATCCCAACCTAAGGAAACATTAATTAACATCATTCATTTTCCAGACAGTGAGATAGACTCTTTCACATACAATATCTCACTTAATCCTTAAACAATTCTGAGATAAACATCATCATACCTATTTTATACATGAGATGCCAGGGGCTCAGGAAGTTTAAGTAATTTATTAAGGTCTATGGTGACCTTTTGTCCAAAAATTTCCATTTCTAATATTGTGTCTTCTCCACACACACTAAAATGGTGTACAGATCACATATTTTCAGTTTCCAATCCATATCAAACTATTTCATACTTGGCAGCAGCACGAAAATCCATGTCATAACTCTGGAATCATGAAGACACTAAACTCACCACACGTCTACTAAGTTATAAAACAAATACCATAATCCAGGTATTCTAATATCAGCTTCATTGTTCTTTCTGCTACACTACAGCTACATCCCAATTACACAGTCTAACTGTGGAAACAGACAGAGCCACACTTTAATTTAGAATAAGCTTTACGTTAGAAGTAGAGCACTATAAACAAAGCATTTAGGATGTATGAGGAATGAAGAAATTAGTTCTATAAGAAGCTTTAATCAAACTAGATTCATTATCAAAGAGTTTGTGTTACTAAAATGAAAAGAATATCTTCTACTCGAAAGCTTGATTAAGAACTTTAAAAATAATTGCACTATCAATAAGCAACAAAATCTAGTTTTTTATAGTATAGAGGATTTTATCTACTAGCCAGAAATTTTATTATGAGATGGAACCTTAAAATATTTTATAATAGCCTCTGGCAAGACATACATAATATATCTCCCTTTCTTAGGTATTAACAAATATCATGTATCATTTATGTGAGTGACATACCTTAGACTTAAGATCAAATTAATGTTCTGCACCAGTTTTTTTTTTCTTTCAAAAAGCAAAAAAGCCATAGGTAATACTAAAAAAATTTCCAGACATCTTATATTATCCATAAAGGTCCACTAAGTCAATGTCTACAGTGAAGTATTTTGCTGGTTACTACGTAAATGATCGTTTCTTCTTTTCACCATTCAGGATTAAGCTAAGAAAGGATGTTTAAAGGAAAGAAAGGGAAAAGAGTGTAAGAGGTGGACTTTGTAATGACGTAGTGCAACTATGGTAAAAGCTAAAAAATCATGGTTGTGGAGGATGGAAGGGAAGGAGAGGAAGGGGGAAAATCCACTGTCAAAAATGAAAGAGGCCCTTGACATCTAGTCAAATGTCAAAATGATAAAGCAGTTCAGGGTAGTGATGCTATGCTTGGAGAAACTCACAAGTGTAGTCAGATCTGCTCACCTGTTTTCCTGCATATACAGTGTGCTGAAAAGGCAAACATGATTCCAAAGGGAATTTCTTTTGCTGAACTAGAGGAGAATTTGGAATTGAGCAAGCTGAGAAAAACACATTTTGTCAGGAAACACAAGAAACAACATGATTTTTAAATGATACTTTAGCAACCTTCAAGAATAGTAAAGCTAGGAGTGGATGGAAAATAAAGTAGACCATACGAGTACAACTTTCTGTCTGATGTGCTAATCTGGGGATGGGGGTGGGTAATTCTCCTGCCTGATGCTTAGGGACCTGAGGCAAGAGGTCACAGGTGTAACCATCTGAGGGTGTTTCAACCTTAAAACAGCTGAACAGAAGTATAACTTTTAAAAGCCCCCTTCTTTCTTTCCTTCCTTCCTTCCTTCCTTCCTTCCTTCCTTCCTTCCTTCCTTCCTTCCTTCCTTCCTTCCTTCCTTCCTTCCTTTCTCTTTCTTTCATCTATCTATTTAAGCATGTGATTCAGTGATTTTAGTAAATTGACAGAGTTGTGCAACCATCACCACGAACTAACTTTAGAACATTTTTGTCACACCCAAAAGAAATAACTGTCCTATTTTCAGTCATTCCCCTTTCTCACCTGTAGGCCAGGCAATAATTAATCTGTTTCCTGTCTCTGTAGATTTTTTTTCTGGACATTTCAAATAAATTGGATTATATGATATGTGGTCTTTTGTGTCTAGCTTCTTTCGCTTAACATAATGTTTCTGAGGTTCGTCCATGTTGTGTCTTGTATTCCTTTTAATGGATAAGTAGTATGCCATTGTAAGGATATATCACATTTTGTTTATTCCCCAATGCTGACATTTGGGTTGCTTTCACCTTTTGGATATTATGAAAATGGTGCTATCAAAAATCAGGTACATGTTGTGTGAACATATGTTTTAATTTCTTTAGGGTAGTTAACTATGAGTGGAATTTCTGGGTCATATGGTAAGATCTAGTCCTAGATTTTTCCATTAACTTACAGAAAATTTAGTAACTTTTTGAAGAGAAAGAGTTTAAATTGATCTATCCTCCAATATATACACCTAAACTAAGAAAAGGGAATTGGCTAGCCCAAGATAGTTCAGAGCCCAGCTTTTGGCCACTTCTATATGCAAACAGCATATTGGACCAACACCAAAAACTCCAGACAACTCTACTCACCACAGCCCAAGTTGTGTGTTTGTAGCCTGTAAAGTGCACCTCCTTGGGCCCCACTATATTGACATGACACAACGGAGGTAAAATTGAACAGCTTGAAGGTGAAGGCTATAGACCAGTACACTGTCCTTGTGTTCCTGTTAGGTCTGACTGCCACTGAACTATAATGGTAAGTGGAGTGCAAAGACAGAAAGGGGGAAGTACTTACTCTGTGTGTTGGAGATCTGCCTTTCTAGTGACTCAATCAAGCCAGCCTGTATTGTTCTAGTCTGATTTCATTGTTTTGGCAAGATTTAAAATTGACACGGCAGTTTGGAAGTTCTGAGATAAGATCATCAATACCCGACAAGTATGATTGAGGGACAAAAATCTTTTTTATTTCTTATTTTTATTAACCAGTGACAATGGATTCAGAATCACCTTCTGCTGATTTTTTAAACATTTGTCTTATGAAAATGCTGTTAGCTTTTGAATTAAACACTTGAAAAGGTATCCAAAGATAGATAAATTTCTGCTTACATTTTCCCCACCCTCCAAAGATAGCATAAAAAAACACACCCAGCATCAAATAGCAAGCACAAGTACACATACACAAATGTGCCCCCTGGCAGAATTGATTTTTACAGTACGTTCACTGGCAAGTTTCTGAAATTGTAAATAGAGTTACCAGGGCCTGTGGTTGTAGCTTTTAATTATATAGCTTACCAACAAGCTTGCTGACTAACTGACACATAGCATAGCACATAACAGGAGTTTTCTGGGGATGGTTTCTAATAGTAAGTGACCCCTGAATTATCTTCAACCCATTCCTCATCCACTTGTTCTGCATACTGCCTTACAAGGAATTACATCCTGTCCCAGGTCCCCTGCTGATATCTCAGAGACCAAAAAGTGAACGCTAAGGGAGGGCACTTTCCACTTTGATTTTCATTCATTCAGACACTATGACCTGCTGTATCTCATTAGCCTGAAATCCACGGACAGCAGATGGGGTGGTGAAAAAAGTGTTAGGTAGTTCCCCAGGGCTGATGGAGCCAGAGTCACTTTGCACCGAGCCTCCACTGTTCTCAAACTGGGAGATTTTCTTTTTGATCATCTTTCTCTCTTTGGCTCTGCGATTCTGAAACCAGATTTTCACCTGAAATACAAAATACTTTGGATTTAATGAGGCAATTTTTATAGTCATTGATGACATTATACAGGGACTTTAGCATTGATAAAGCCCTTTTACATGCATCACCTCATTTTAGCCTCACAATGACCTTGTAAAATATGCCCATTTAACAGGTTAAAAAAAGTTCAAGCTCAGAAAGGGAAAGTATCTTGTTTGCATGAGATCAAGTCTAGGGCTACTGACCTCACTCAGCACCTCTAGTTGCACAAGTAGAAATAAATGATAGAATGGAAGATGCTGAAGTGTGGTCATAAAAAGGGAGGGTTTAAATAGTGAAGGTGATTTCGATCTGTCATGAAAGAAATTTCCTAATATTAAGGTTAATGAAACAGAACTGGGTGAACAGGGTAATGAAATACTATGTCTCTCGCTATGATACCAATGTGCTTTCATATATGGTTGAAATGCAAGCCGCTTGGGATAAGGCAAGACATTAATGGACTTTACAATTCTAGAATTCTATAATTCCAGGATTACTTCTAGACAAGTGAAAAAACATCAGGTAGTTATGTAATGTCAAATCTGGGTGAACAGAAACCATTGATCCTTGCATGATTTAATCTTCATTAAGTACCCTCAGTAAGCCAAATTTGAGGCAGGCATCATAAGATTATGTAGATTGTAGAAAATTAAATTTCCTACCCTGAATAATAGAAAAACTTGGTTCAGGTAGCAGCACTGGTATTCAGTTACTGTTGCAGTTTGACTGATATGATCCTGATAATTGCCATGATTGCCAAATCTCCACTTCAGACATTGGTTGTGACTACTTGGGGAATTAGATCAAGGTTTTGACTTCACAGATCAATTCTATGGGAGTTTTAACCCTTCTCCACCTCCTGTCCCAACTCCTTGCTTCCACACCTACTTAGTGCTCACATTCAATTATTAATAAACTCACTGACAATGAGACTAAACTAGGAGGTCAGGTAGGATTAATGTGGGCTTTAAGAGAGCTTGGAGAATGTCTCTGTCTTCTGTTCTCCTGCTTACAGACTTCCCTAAATTCTCAGCCTATTGAAATGACTACATGAGACATGTTGGATGTACTTCTCCTGTACCTGTCTTTCAGAAAGGCCCAGGTTGACTGCCAGCTCTGATTTTCTCCGAATGGTAATGTATCTATTGCAGTGGAATTCCTTTTCCAGCTCCAACCTTTGATGATCTGTGTAAACCACGCGATACTTCTCTTTTGTCCTGGTTTTCCCTGTTTTGGGGGAAAGCAGTGCATTTGATCATATTTTACCTCTTTGGAGATTGTTTTGGTTGAAAGAATCACAGCCACTGTTCCCACCCTCATCTGTTCTTTTCAAATATAAACCAAGTACATTTTTTGAACCAAATATCTCATAAGTCCATTCCTCCATTAAACATTTTGTCATCTGTGGCCATTACGTGTGTGTATCTTACACACCTATCATGCTACCACTGACCTACTGTTATGCCAAAGCATTTTAAAGCACACATGTAAGCTGTGATTACACATGTACTTCCCCTTATTTTTTATGCAGTTCATCATACTGTTTTCTATTGAACCTCTCACCTTTACTTTCGAATTATGCAGAACATGTCTTATCCCCATTTTACAGATAAGAAACCTGAGGCTCAGTGTAGATAAGTAAGTGGCTTTGTGCTAACGAGCTGAGGAGTGAGGACCCACACACTTATTTTTGACTCACAGTTCAGTGTGCTACATGTTATTCCCAGTTTAAACATTTTGGAAAGCACAAGAATGTTCCAAATGTGGTAAATGACTCCGTGACCCTGACATTAGTTATATACATTGTAGTTACATATACATTCTAGAGAGAATTTTCTTTAAATAGCAATTAAAAATCATTTATTGTCACTTAGATTCTGTTTTAGGATAGCCCCTATAACCTATTAGGAAAGAAATAGTTAATTTTTTTTTTTTGGTGTGTGTATGAGTCTTAAACCAATTTTTATTCCCAAGCAGATAATGAATGGGTTAAAGAGGGGTTATTGACTCAACCAGAATATTCTTTGGCAGGACATACATACATTTGCTTTGTGTTACAACATTTAACTAATTTCTCATGCCCTCCTTCAAATAGAATTTTATTCCTCCTTTCAAATTTTCCAAAAGTGACTTTGCTTTCTTTTCAAGATCCTGGAAGATCCCTCCAGGATTTTCCTCCTTTCCTCTATGGCTTTTGGCAAACTCCTTCTGATCTTCTCTGGTTGTTTTTGATCTGAGGTTTTGGGGAGCAATCTGTAGGACAAAGGTTTCTTTAAAGTGGTTCCCTAACTCCATTGAGGTGTTAAGATGCAGCACAGGCCTAACAAAGGACCTACATAGTATCAGATCCCATCCTGAACCCTTTTTACATGTAGGAACACCAGCCAATTGGTTTGGAATTTACAAGCCCTAAACAAATGTCAGACACCCTTTCATCTCCAGAAAAGAAAAAAAAAGGGACATTAATGTAGAAACAAATTCTAGATGAGAGATACGTTTTAGGATTAAATTAAATGGCTGAATAACTCATGGAGTAATGAAATAAACAAAACGTACCCCCTTGAAAATGGAAAACGATGAGCCCCAGTCAATTAACCTACCTCAAAGACTCAAACTTTGAGCTGGTTTTCTGAATTCAAACAGAAACCCAGGAAACCAGAGGTCCGGCATTTGGTATGTTACAAAGGCAGAATGTATATTTGAGGTCACAATGAAAACTTTAAGGTTTAATTTATTTCCAAAACCTCAAATCATAGGATTGAAACACATCTTTGAAGAGATGTTTCCTAAAACCCTTGCTAATCCCAAAGTGGCTGAATGTTTAAATTCTAACTTGAGGCAGAAGATAAAATTCAACTTGCATGTGTCTGTTTTCTGCTCTTTGACAATCAGTAAACATAACCAGACTTCAAGAACTCTGGAAGGTTGCTGGCCTTCCCCACCCCCACTGGTCATAAATTCCCCTCTTGCAGTTTCTCCTGAGGACAATAAAGTCAAGACCAGGCCTCTTTATTTGCCATGAAAATCCTCACCCTTTCCGGCAATATAACCCCTGAAGAAAGGAGGGTTGAGGAAGTGCCGGGCTGCATATCAAAGCCATGCGAAGTGTTAAAAGGGTCTGCTGCCCCAACCTGACAGATAAGACCTCAAACCTCAAGAAGACGTAGCTCACGAGAAAATACTGACTGCATAGTTTACAGAGAGAAATGAATTCCCATTTCCTGGTGCTCCTCTTGTGTCCTTCCCTCTGAAGTTTCTTCTTCCCTCCCTCTCATTGCCTCTGCTCCTTAAATGATGAAATCAAATTAAATGGGATGTGGACATTTTCTAGTAGAGCACAATGTCCATATTCACACACAAAAGCACCAACAAAGCACTAAGAGTACTAGATTTTATTGTTTAAGCTATTCTCTTCTCCCAGATGCTAACCATTTCTGAGGATGAGGGATCCTTCTCTGGCGCTATTGTGAGTTAATTTGGGAAAGTAACAAAGTTACTTTAAGCTTCCATCTCTCTGTAGGGGGGATTTTGTTGCCTCCTCCAGCCCCCAAGGACTTTAACAAACCTCTGGAGTTCAGGATAGATGGGTTCCTTCCCATTACCCAGGATGCAGTATCCCCACAAGGTTTGCAAGCATCCATCCTATATGATGACTTATCATACTGAATGTCTTCATTTGAGAGACTGGCTGTGAAAGTGGTGTCAGTCAGAAAAGCACTCTCCAAATCTAGGGGTTATGATGATGATGACAATAAGGGTGAAGATGATCAAACCAATTTCCTTCTACAGGGAGTACAGTGCCATCGACCCCATGATGATGACTTTAAATTTTATGGAAATCCTTTGCTGCCTTTAGTTAACAATTGTATCCAAATTCATTTATAAAAAATTGTCCAGTAAAATGATCAAAAGCGAGGAAGACAATGGTAAACTTCTGGAATTATTAAACAACTCATTTGCTCAAGTGTCCTGATTGAATACAATCTTTTAAGTATGACTTCCTCAGTATTTTCTCCAGTGGCTTAATCAGAATTAGTCACTTTCTTCTCGCCCCTTCTTTCCCACCCCTAACAAGAAAGCTTCTCTCCAGCCCTGCTTAGATTTCCACCTTGCCAATACACACCCAGGGATACAACTCTGGGTAAAAGAAAAGATGAAAAATAATTTCTACTTGTAATGCACTGACAATGTTAAAAATATGAAAATGCTTAGCTTTTCACAGAACCTTTCTGTGAGGTTCCTTTTCACATAATCTTTAAAATGAGATGTGTATTGGAACAGACCACTTGGGAACAAAGTGGAAATAAAAATATCACACTCTTTAATACAATCACCTAGGGGACAGCCATTTACTCTGTATGTCAGTCCCCTTTCTCTCATTAGAAAATCAAATGCGATACTAATCCATATGAAATGTTTTCTGATTGTTCTCTAATGTGTGTACTTTTCTTTCTCTTACTAAAGGCTATTTAAAGCATTCTTCAGTAATGGAAAGAGCTTTCATTTGTTTACCCTTAATCAGGGAGGGATTATTTCCATTTTGCTCACCTATTTTCTTCTCAGTCATAAGCCAAGTGTTGTCCCACAATAATACAGAGTGAAGTAAAAAAAGTAGGAGGATCTGACTCTTTCATTCAATAAATATTTGTTTAACACTCATTATGGACTAAGCATAAAAACTGATGCATTTTAGTTCTGAGTGGTCCAGTGAGGTGATCAGCTTAATATTTTTGTGAGGTTCATAACCTGAAATCCATGGAAGGACTTAAGTGGGCCCATGAATCTCCCCAAATTATTCAAAAAACTACATGTGTGCACAACACACAGGGGAACTTTTGTGCATTTTTTGGGGGGTGAGCGTCCATACTTTCATTATATTCTTAAATTGTTGTTAAATATGCACCTTGGGTTCTAAGAATATAACAAAGAGGTAATTTTAATTTAGAAGACATTAAAATGAAACAAAGATGAAATAAATAAAGCCTCATCTATAGGATAGACTACCAGGAGTCAAAGGGATTCCAAAATCATTCAATTTTAAATTTCTCACAGAAGTGGGAGAGAAAACCTTGTGAAGATGCCATTGTATAGCCAGGTTTGAAGGCTTAGCTAACGACGAAGATACCAGAATCTAAACTTCTCACACCAGAATTTCCCAAGAGAAAGAATCTGCCTCATAAAAGCAAATAGAAGACTTTTAATAAACAGAAAATTCGTGACTCAAGATAATTTCTTTTATCTTGTTCCCCCCTCCCCAATTGTTCTCTCTTTCAAACATCATAGTTGTGACTTTCCTCTTCTAAAGTGTTTCAAAACATAATGCTGGACTGGGAGAAGCTACTTTTGTGTCTTTTGTGTCTTTTGCTGATGGTTAGAGTTTAGTGAATGGATGTTCATTACAAGCCTAAGATTAGATGTAGTAACAGCTCCGGGAGTGCCCCACCCTAACCTCATTTTGTATTCTACTTAGCCAGCCGACATATATATGTGTGTGTGTGTATACATATACACATATATATGTACATATATATGCAGATTTACTTCCAAACATTTTAAAGCCAAGTATTTAAACTCTACTGTTAATTTGGGATTTCTACGCTGGTAATGCCCTAATCAACCAAACTGCCTGCCTCCTCCCAGTTGAGTCCTCCTAATGGAAAAAGTTGATTTTTGGAGGAGAGAAAAAGTGCAGAGCTGTGAACAGGAGCATAATCACTGTGGACTATTGAAATGTCATTTTCTCCCCCAGAGAGATGAAAGTGATAAAGTTGAATTTTACTCATTTTCTCTAATGACAAGAAGCGATGGGTTGGAATAATAAGAATGTGATAAAAGAACAACAACAGCTGAAAACAAACATTTCCCCGCCTCCCCCGTCCAAGATTAAAGCAGAGTGCCCACGTCCTCCGCCCCAAGCTTCCAGCCGCTGCTCAGGGGCTGCTGGCAGGAGCACGGGTCAGCGTTACGCTGGGGTGTCTGGCCTTCCTGCGCGCGGACGCAGACCAGCATCCAGTCCCCACAGGTGGGACAGCTGCTTGGACAGTTATGAGGGCTTTCACCACTGCCTAGTGTTAGGGCTGATCGTCGCTCGCGCCCAGCGGATGTTAGGGTTGAGTAGCATATTATGGCCCAGAGGCGTGCTGTAGCCTTCTCGCCTGTTTCAGTGCTTCCATTGGCGGAAAGGTCTTGGGAAGAAGACGATGGGTTTCAGTGCAGCTCGCCTCTGCCAACTCGGATACAGGAAGCTGGAGCTTCCTTGAGAGGACGCGCGGTGCCTTCGTGGCTAAAGTGAAAGGTCCATTGCCAGGCAAGCACCTCGAACCTAAGTTGAGCATCACCAGTTTGGGGGTGGGACACCGTGGCTATCCTCTCGCCTCATTCACCCATCAGTGTTTCTCGAGCATCTGTTTTCCCATCAGGGCGGCTACAATGTTGGATGCTGATCCTTGACCATGCCCGTTGTCCACCCGCTTGCTCCCTTGACTGATCAGGAAATGGCGAAAAACACAACCAGGGTCGGCTTAGTTCCAAGTGCCACAATCTGCGGGCCTTGAGGGAGGTCACTAACGAGCGGGGACCCTGGGCAGTCAGCCACACAGTGCTATCCTCAGTTAAGCTGTCCCTGCAGAGGCCTGGGCAGTAGGGGGACCGGCAGGCCAGGAGAAGTAGAGGAACCGATTACTCACCAGGCACCTGCACGCTCTTGCGCATCCAAGCATAGGGGCTGTGGCGGCTGCTGTTGGGAGAACAGGCGTCGGCGGGGCCGGCCTCGATGGGGAACAGCGACCCGCCAGCTGGAGCTGGCAGGGTGCCAGCGCTGCTTCCACCGCCCGCGGCGCCCAGGTTGCTGTACTCCTGCGAGCCGAAAGCCGCGGGGCTCGAGGTCACGTCGTTCATGGGCATTGTGCCCATAGTACTGGACGGCCCGGGGTATGCGCTCCAGTCTTCCCGAGGGGGGCTATAGGGTGAGCCCCAGGCCGCCAAGGACGACCGGTGGAGATCTAGGCTGGGCACATGGGGATACCCCATGCAGTGCGTGTAAGCCGGGGCAGCTGTGAAATTGGAGGCTGGCAGCGCACTCCCACCGCCCCCGCTGCTGCCAGTCCCGGCGGTGCCGCCCCCCGCGGGACTCCTGAGAGCGCCCGGGTACATGCCCGCTTCTTTTTCTAAAAGGCAGCTTCTGTACATCGTGGCTTGGGTACGAGGAAGGAGTTCCCTAAGTCATGTTGAACTGAGTCCCTAGAAGGCCCCAAGCTGACTTTGAGAAACAGCGGCGAACCAATAGCTCAGTCCGTGGCTACGCCGCGAGCCCCTCTGCACCCTTCAGACTACTCCATCCCGCGGTTCCCACCCAGACGGTTTCCAGGTGACTGGTAGCCCGGTATTAATGGGCCACCAATGGCTAGGCTGACGTCAAGGGACTTCAGGCTTTTACATAGCATTTGCATTCAAATGAAGGGCCATTTCACTTTCGCGGGGACTTGTTCACTCGACGCTCCCTCTCTCAGAGCTCCCAAGCCTTTCTGTCTTATCTTTCTCGCACTGTGTCCATCTGGCCACCATTGCACCGCTGGCGCTTTTGGAGGCAGGAGCTCCCGCAGCGGATTCTGACCAGCTCTCTCCAAAATGAAATGGAGACGTGCAGAGGCAGAACCAAGTCCTGCTACTTGGGATTCAGACCTTACCCTGGAGCCTCCTCACTTTCCACAGATCTTGGCACGCCCAGCATGCATCGTGGTATCCCCTCTGCCCACGTTCCCTGGCAAGGGTACTGGACATACCACTGAAAAGGGCTTTCCCTTCTTCTCATTGCACCCTCCCCCGAGAGCAGAGCTTTGTTTCCAAGGACAAAGATTTATTTCACAATCATATATTGTGAGCCTGCTGTGTGCCGGGCAATATTGTAGGCATGGGGAATATAGCAGTGAACAAGAGACAAACTTTCCTGCTTTGCCTTCCTAAGGTTACATTCCACAGTATGGGCGGTTGAATTAATTGAATGTTTTACAAATACTCACAAATTAAAGAAAGAAGAAGAGAGTAGATGATGGAAAAGGAAGGAAAGAGGAAGAAGAACAATGGGAGCAGCATGCTTTCTTATTTTCACGTCACTTCACTAGTCCCAGGTGTCTTTCTGCCACGTGTGGCTTGTGCCTCAAAGCCACTGCCCCAAAAGGCCAAATTCCTACAGTCTCAAATTCTGGGCAGCTGCATCTTCCAACTTTCTTTCACACTTTGTAAGGCTCCAATTGTTGAAAAGGACATGGGCTTACCAGCTGATACCAATGAACTCAAGGTTTTGCCCCAAGAAGCCAGATCACCTGCTGACCACAAAAGCAGTATGTATCCCAGTGTTCCTTCCTAACACTGTCTGCATTACAAGGCAAGATTTACTGAGATAATGTATGCAAACTGCTTAACTTAATGCTTGGTACACAATATGGGACCACTGTATTCACCAGTTCACTCAACCAATATTTATTGAGTACTAGGTGCTGTTCTATGAATCGAGGCATCAATAGCAGATAGACAAAGTCCCTGACCTTATTAAGCTTATATTCTAGTGGGAAGAGTCACTAATAACTAATTAAATTTTATGGTATGTCACATACTAATAATCAGTGCTGTGAAGAAAAAGAAAGCAGGAAGGAAGATAGAGAATACTGGAGGGTGTTGCAATTTTAAATGTGGTGGCCTGAGAGGACCTCACTTAGAAATGACATCTATGTAAAACATAGAAGAGGTGATGGAGTGAGCTATGAGGAGAGGATCCAGACAGAGGGAACAATAAGTGAAAATAGAATGATGTCTATTTTCTGTTGGAGAAACAGTAATGAAGAGAGTGTGGCTAAAGAGCAGATGAGGTCCAAAAGCTAAAAGGAAGTCATTGTAAAGATTCTAGTTTTGGTCTAAGTGAGGTAGGGAGACTACTACAGCGTTTTCAGCAGATGAGTGACATGATTTGATTTAAGTTTTGAAAGGATCACTCTGGCTGTTGGATTAAGAATAGACTGCAACTGGGCAAAAGACAATCAGGCTGATTAATTAAGACTATTGTGCAGTGACGATGGTTAGTAAAATTACATAGGTTTTAAGTATACAATTCTGTAATGCATCATCTACATATCACACTGTGTGCTCACCACCCAGAGTCAGTTCTCTTTCCAGGGTAATTAAATTCCATAAATTTAATTTAAAAAAGACTATTGAAGTAACCTAGGTGAATGGCATTGGGGAAGGAGACAAGTGGTTGGATTCTGGATATATTTTAAAGCCTGCTTTGGAGAAGGAGAAGGAGGAGAAGGAACAGAGTTGGTCAGCAAAGACCAATTCAAGCATGGCTCTGGGGGGTAAGGCACTAAGGAGCAGGAAAGTAACATACGTATAGGCACTTTTTACTCATGATCTCATTTAATCTTCACAACAGCCCCATTAATTATTTATTTTCATTCCCATTTTAAGATGAAGAAACGAAAGCTCAGAGAGGTGGCATGACTGTTTAAATGAACTAATGGCATGGATTAAAGCTAACTTCCCATCCTAGGCCACCCTGACTGCGAAGTTCATGTTCTTAAGTTGGAACTGGGCTAAATGTAGAACCTCAGGGTTTAGGCCTGACACTTGACTTCTATTTTCTTTCTCTGCTCAGGCTACCAGGGCTGCCATTCAATGTTCTTCATAACATGGGCCCAATTACGCTTGCATTATTCTCTTTCACTTATTCTATCGTGAGGCAAACTGGTCTACTGAACAATTGAAAAACTATCAGGATGGAAGCACATGGAGGACCTTTAAAAGATAGCTAATCCTATGCTGTACTTTACACCCTGTCACTATTTTGTAACTACAAATTTGTATTTCTTAATCCCTTCACCTTTTTCACCCTGCCTCCGAACCCCCCTCCCCTCTGGCAACTATCAGTTTGTTCTCTGTATCTATGAGTCTGTTTTTGTTTTGTTTGTTTGTTTTGTTCTTTAGATTCCACATAAAAGTAAGATCTTATGTTATTTGTGTTTCTCAGTCTGACTTATTTCATTTAGCGTAATACCCTCTAGGTGTAGTGTCAGGTGGGTACTTGACTAATTGAGGGGATCACTTCAAAAATATAGAAATGTCTAACCATATGCTATTCCCCCGAAACTAACATAAGATAATATTAAATGTCAACTACAACTGAGAAAAACAAAGTTCGCTAACCCAATATTACCATTTAACCTATGAAGAAATTGAGGGCCTGGGAAGGGAAGATATTCTTTAAGGAAGTGAAGGACAGAACTCAGGTTTCTTGACTCCCAGATTAACACTTTCCACTAAAAAATGTTTCTTTGTTTAGGTAATCCCCTTTGTCTAGAGCAGGGGTATCCAAACTGCGGCTGGGGGGCCAACTGCGGCCCTCAATGCAATCCATTGTTAATTGGCCCGCAGCAAATTCCAAAAATATATTTAGTTTACTTAAATAAACCAGGTGAGGCAATACATACTTCACCTCGAGTGAGTGGCCTGGCTGTTTGTGTATTTTACTGCATATGGCTCTTGGTATAAAACATTGAAAAAAGTTTGGACACCCCTGGTCTAGAGTCTTCCTCCATAAACATTGTTTAAAGTTTTGTTATTCTTCATGGTTCAGCACAAATGCCCCCTCCTCCATAAACCATATGTGATGATGCTCTTCTCAGAAAGTGCTCTTTCTGTTGTCTGAATCCTATTATCAACTCCCCTCACCCATTAATATTATTCTTGTCCACCTTAGAGTTATTTGGGGTCTTATCTGAATCTTTCAGAATTTGAGCACTTTGAAGGGGTGTGAGGAGGAGTATTTGAGCGCAGCAGTGTGGAGCATTATGCACATGGTAGAGGTTTCAGGAAATATTTGTGTGCTGAATCAATAAATGACCTTGGAACGGTACATTGGAAATCAATGTTTTGACCCAGTTCTAGGGATATCTAGAAGAGAAGCCAGTAAGAACATTGTCCAGTGCTTGGCAGAACTTGGCTTTAGTATTACTGTGGTTTTGTGTTTCTGTTTATTTCCGGGGGTAGGAGTGAAATGAGGTGGATTAGGTGGACAGGCAGAGAGGTTCAGTCTAGTTTATTTGACTGGAAATTTTGATTCTTTTTCTTCACCTGGAAATTAACCAGAAAGGTGTCTTCACTGCAGGAAGCAGACTGGCCAGTAGCAGGAGTCAAACCCCACAGGCTAAAGATCAAGGTTCAGGCCACTCAAGGATTATTTAGTGCCACTAGTGAGTGATCTTTTCGTTTTTCTGAGACTTAGAGAGGCATCCTTGAAATGGAGCCTCTGTTAGACTCCCCATCCATTATCCAGTTCTGAGCTGATCCCCACAGAATAGGTTAATTGCAAGGCTTCCAGAAGATGATGAATGTGAAACCGCTACGTAAACAGTGCAGTCCACCTGTGATGGACTATGGGGATCTGGGTGAGTTGTTGTTGTTGTTGTTGTTGTTTTCTGGCAGGCTTATTGCTTAGGAGGCTTTTACTGCCTGGTAAATGTTTTCTAAGCCTGGTCTGGCCTCTCAGAACTGCCAGCATAGGCCAGGACTATGCTCTATCACCCCCATCCTCCCCCACCTCCTTGGCCCAGCTTTCAGCCTGGTTCTATCTCTGCAGGGGAACAGGGAGAGGGGAAGGAGCCTCTGTGTACTATGGAGCTTGGGTTCAGTTGTCAATCACTGGGCCCTCTCTATTACTGGGAGGAAGATAAAGAATACAGATTCAGTCACTCTTACTGACATGGTAACTGAGGCTGAGAGTAGGGCTTGGACTTACTCAAGGCACTCACTAGTAAATGATCTGTGGAACTTGGATTTATTTTTTCTTTCTTAAAAAATATTTTTTTTTATTTTTCAATCACAGTTAACATGCAATATTACATTAGTTTCAGATGATTAGACATTTACATAACTTAAGAAGTGATTACCTTAATAAATCTAGTGCCCATCTGACACTATATATAGTTTTTGCAATATTATTGACTATATTCCCAATGCTGTACTTTACATCCTGTGACTATTTTGTAGCTACCAATTTGTACTTCTTATGCACTTCCCCTTTTTCACCCTGCCCCACAACGCCCTGCCCATCTGGATACCATCAGTTTGTTCTATGTATCTATGAGTTTGTTTCTATTTTGTGTGTTTGTTCATTTTGTTTTTCAGATTCCACATATAAATGAAATCACATGTTACTTTTTCTGACTTATTTTACTCACCACAATGCCCTCTAGGTCCATCTATGTTGTTGCAGATTGCAAGATTCTATTCTTTTTTATGACAGAGTAATATTCCATTCTATATATGTACCACTTACTCTTTATCCATTCTTCCCTCACTGTACACCAAGACTGCCTCCACATCGTGGCCATTGTAAATAATGCTACAATGAACATATGGAAGCACACATGCTGTCAAAGTAGCATTTTGGGTTTCTTCAGATAAATACTCAGAAGTGGGATTACTGGATACTTCTTTGCCTCTTGTGATAGCCTTTGTTCTAAAGTCTATTTGGTCTGGTATAAGTACTGATACTTCAGCTTTTTTTGATCATTTCCATTTTCATAAAATATCTTTTTCCATCCCTTTACTTTCAGCCTCTGTGTGTCTTTTGATCTGAAGGGGGTCTCTTGTGGGCAGTATATACAAGGGTCTTATTTTCTTATCCATTCAGGTACCTTATGTCTTTTGATTGGAGCATTTAATCCACTTACATTTAAAGTAATTATTCATAGGTATGTAGTTATTGCCATTTTATTATTTATATTTTTTATCTTTTTCCCCCCTTCTTCTTGAAGAAGTCCCTTTAACATTTCTTGTAATACAGTTTGGTGGTGATCAACTCTTAGCTTTTTCTTGCCTCGGAACCTATTTATTTACCCTTGAGTTTTAAATGATAGCTTTGCTGGATAGAGTAATCTTGGTTGTAGGTCCTTGCTTTTCATCACTTTGAATATTTCCTGCCAATCCCTTCTAGCCTGCAAAGTATATGTTGAGAAATCAGCAAAGAGTCTAATGGGAGCTCCCTTGTAGGCAACTAACTACTTTGGTCTTGTTTTTAAGATTTTCTCTTTGTCTCTAACTTTTGGTATTTTAATTAAGATGTGTCTCAGTGTGGGCCTCCTTGGGTTCATTTTGTCTGGGACTCTCTCTGCTTCCTGGGCTTATATGTCTTTTTCCTTTGACAGGTTAGGAAAGTTTTCCATCATATTTCTTCAAACAGGCTTTCTTTTTTTCCTTTTCATAAACCTTCTACAACTTTATTTATTTATTTATTTTTATTTATTGGCGTGACAATTCTTAGTGAAATTACATAGATTTCAGGTGTACAATTCTGTATGACATCATCTATAAATCCCATTGTGTGTTCACCACCCAGAGACAGTTCTCCTTCCATCACCATATATTTGATCCCCCTTACCCTCATCAACCACCCCCCACCCCTCTTACCCTCTGGTAACAACGAAACTATTGTCTGTGTCTATGAGTTTTTGTTTCTCATTTGTTTGTCTTGTTCTTTTGTTGTTTTGGTTTATATACAACATATCAGTGAAATCATATGATTCTCTGCTTTTTCTGTCTGACTTATTTCGCTTAGCATCATACTCTCAAGATCCATCCATGTTGTCACAAATGTTCCTATATCATCTTTTCTTACCGCCGAATAGTATTCCATTGTGTATATATACCACAACTTCTTTATCCATTCATCGATCAAAGGACATTTTGGTTGTTTCCATGTCTTGGCCACCGTAAACAAAGCTGCAATGAACATTGGAGCACACGTGTCTTTATGGATAAATGTTTTCAGATTTTTGGGGTAGATACCCAGGTGAGGGATTGCTGGATCATATGGTAATTCTATTCGTAATTTCCTGAGGAACCTCCACACTGCCTTCCATAACAGCTGCACCACTCTGCATTCCCACCAACAGTGTATGAGGGTTCCTTTTTCTCCACAGCCTCTCCAACACTTGTTGCTATTTGTCTTGTTGATGATAGCCATTCTGACTGGGGTGAGGTAATATCTCATTGTGGTTTTTATTTGCATTTCTCTGATGATTAATGATGTTGAGCATTTTTTCATATGTCTATTTGCCATTTGTATGTCCTCTTTGGAGAAATGTCTCTTCAGGTCCTCTGCCCATTTTTCAATTGCGTTATTTGTTTTTTTGTTGTTGAGTTTCATGAGTTCCTTGTATATTTTGGATATTAGCCCCCTATCGGAGGCACTGTTTGCAAAAACCTTCTCCCATTCAGTTGGTTGCCTCTTTATTTTGTTGATGTTTTCTTTTGCTGTGCAGAAGCTTTTAAGTTTCATATAGTCCCATTTGTTTATTTTAGCTTTTACTTCCATTGCCTTTGGAGTCAAATTCATAAAATGCTCTTTGAACCCAAGGTCCATAAGTTTAGTACCTATGTTTTCTTCTATGCAGTTTATTGTGTCAGGTCTTATGATTAAGTCTTTGATCCATTTTGAATTAACTTTGGTACATGGTGACAGATAGCAGTGCAGTTTCATTCTTTTGCACATGGCTATCCAATTCTCCCAGCACCATTTATTGAAGAGGCTGTCTTTCCTCCATTGTATGTTTTTAGCTTCTTTGTCAAAAATTATCTGTTCATATTTATGTGGTTTTATTTCTGGGTTCTCAATTCTATTCCATTGGTCTATGTGTCTGTTTTTATGCCAATACCATGCTGTTTTGATTATTGTAGCCATGTAGTACAAGCTAAAGTAAGGGAGTGTGATACCTCCAGTATTGTTCTTTTTTCTTAAGATTGCTTGGCTACTCGGGGTCTTTTGTGGTTCCAAACAAATCTGATGGTTTTTTGTTGTAGTTCTTTAAAAAATGCCATTGGGATTTTGATTGGGATTGCATTAAATCTGTATATTGCTTTAGGTATTATGGCCATTTTAACTAAGTTGATTCTTCCAATCCATGAGCACGGAATGTCTTTCCATTTCTTTGTGTCTTCTTCAATTTCTTTCAAAAATGTCTTACAGTTTTCACCATATAATTCCTTCACATCCTTGGTTAAGTTTATGCCTAGGTATTTTATTCTTTATGCTGCAATTGCAAAAGGGATTGTTTTTTGTATTTCTTTTTCTGAGATTTCGTTGTTAGTATATAGGAATGCAATGGACTTTTGTACGTTGATTTTGTAGCCAGCAACTTTACTGTATTCATTGATTGTTTCTAATAGCTTTTTGGTGGAGTCTTTAGGATTTTCTATATATAGCATCATGTCATCAGCAAAGAGTGATTATTTGACTTCTTCATTCCGAATTTGGATGCCTTTTATTTCTTTCTCTTGCCTGATTGCTCTGGCAAGGACTTCCAACACTATGTTGAAAAGCAGAGGTGATAGGGGACAGCCCTGTCGTGTTCCTGAACGTAGAGCAAAGGGCTTCAGTTTTCACCATTAATTACGAGATTAGCTGAGGGCTTGTCATATATGGCCTTTATTATTTAAGGTATTTTCCTTCTATACCTATTTTATTAAGTGTTTTAACCATAAATTAAATCATAAATACATGTTGTATCTTGTCAAATGCTTTTTCTGCATCAATTGATATAATCATATGATTTTTGTCCTTTATTTTGTTTATGTGATGTATCACATTGATGGATTTGTAGATGTTGAACCATCCTTGTGCCCCAGGGATGAACCCCACTTGGTCGTGATGAATAATCTTTTTTAATGCATTGTTGTATTTGTGGATTTGCTAGAATTTTGTTTAGGATTTTTGCATCTGTATTCATCAGAGATATTGGTGTGTAGTTTTCTTTTTTTGTGTTGTCCCTACCAGGTTTTGGTATCAGGGTAATGTTGACCTCATAAAATGAGTTAGGGAGTACTGTCTCTTCTTCAATTTTTTGGAAGAGTTTGAGCAGGATTGGTATTAGATCCTCTTTGAAGGTTTGGTAGAATTCACTAGTGAAGCCATCTGGTCCCGACTTTTGCTTTTGGGAAGGTTTTGGATGACTGATTCAATGTCGTTACTGGTGATCGGTCTGTTTAGATTTTCCAGTTCTTCATGGTTCAGCCTTGGAAGGCTATATGTTTCTAAGAACTTGTCCATTTCTTCTAGGTTATTGAATTTGGTGGCATATAGTCCATCATAGTATTCTTGCATGATCCTTTGTATTTCTGTGGAGTCCGTGATAACTTCCCCTTTTTCATTTCTGATTTTGTTAATTAGTGTCTTCTCTCTTTTCATTTTAGTGAGTCTAGCCAAGGGTTTGTCAATTTTGTTAATCTTTTCAAAGAACCAGCTCTTTGTCACATTAATTTTTTCTATTGTCTTTTTGTTCTCTATTTCATTTAGTTCTGCTCTGATTTTTGTTATTTCCTTTTTTCTGCTGACCTTGGGTTTCACTTGTTCTTCTTTTTCTAGTTCTTTAAGGTGTAACATGAGGTTATTTATATGGGATTTTTCTTGTTTCTTGAGATAGGCCTGTAATTATATAAATTTCCCTCTTAAAACTGCTTTTGCTGCATCCCAAAAGTTTTGGTAGGATGTATTTTCATTGTCATTTGTTTCTATGTATCTTTTGATCTCTCCTCTAGTTTCTTCTTTGACCCAGTCGTTCTTTAAAAGTATGTTGTTTAATCTCCATGTATTTGTGTTTTATCCTGCGTTCTTTTTGCAGTTGATATCCAGTTTCAAAGCCTTGTGATCAGAGAATACGCTTGGTATGATTTCAATCTTCTTAAATTTGCTTAGGCTGATTTTATGTCCCAATATATGGTCTATCCTTGAGAATGTTCCACATTCACTAAAAAATAATGTATAGTCTGATGTTTTAGGATGAAGTGCTCTATATATGTCAATAATGTCCATTTCATCTAATGTGTCATTTAGGGCTGCTATTTCGTTATTTTCTGTTTGGATGATATATCTATAGCCGTCAATGATGTCTTTAAGTCCCCGAGTATAATTGTGTTTTGGTCAATTTCTCCCTTTAGCTCTGTTAGTAGTTGCTTGGTATATTTTGGTGCTCCCTTATTGGGGGCATAAATATTGATGACTGTTATGTCTTCTTGTTGTATAGGCCCCTTTATCATTATGAAATGTCCGTCTTTGTCTCTTGTTATCTTTTTCACCATGAAGTCTGTTTCATCTGATATCATTATGGCTACACCTGATTTTCTCTTGGTACCATTTGCCTGGAGTGTCAATTTCCACCCTTTCACTTTGAGTCTATGCTTCTCTTTGTAGCTGAGATGTGTCTCTTGGAGACAGCATATGGTTGGGTTTAGTTTTTTGATCCAATCTGCTACTCTGTGCCTTTTCATTGGTGAGTTCAGTCCATTTACATTTAGGGTGATTATTGATATGTGAGGATTTCCTGTCATTCTATCTTTAGTTTTCTGGTAAGGCGTGTCTCCCTTGTTTCTTTGCCTTTTTGTTGTTGTCTATTATTTCTGTGTGGTGGTATTCTATGATGTTTCCTCTGTTTCTTCTTTTATTACAGTATGTATTTCAGTTCTGGATTTTTTTTGAGTGGTTACCCTTTAGTTTATGTAAAAGGAAGTTTGATATTTAAAGTATTCCATTTTCTTCAGCACGCTTACTTTCTCCATTCCCGTATTTTGGTTCAGGCCTTTACTATCCCCCTTTTTGTGTTTTGTTACAAATTGTTTATGTTACAAATTGTCCCTGTTGATGGTGGTCGAATAGCCTCCTTTAGTATTTCTTGTAGTGCAGGTCGTGTATTAGAAAATTCCCTCAGCTTCTGTATGTCTGGAAAGGTCTTTATTTCCCCTTCATATCTAAAGGATATCTTTGCTGGATATATTATTCTTGGCTCATAGTGTCTCTCTTTCAATAGTTTGAATATTTGGTTCCACTCCCTCTTGGCTTGTACAGTTTTTGCTGAAAAATGTGATGATAATCTAATGGGCTTTCCTTTGTAGGTTACCGTTTTCTTCTCCCTGGCTGCCTTGAGGATTCTTTCTTTGTTGTTGATTTTAGACAGCTTCAATACAATGTGCCTTGGAAAAGGCCTGTTGGAATTGAGGTAATTAGGTGTTCTATTTGCTTCTTGGAATGGAGGATCCAGTTCTGTCCACAAGTTTGGGAAGTTCTCATCAACAATTTGTTTGAATATATTCTCTGTTCCCTTCTCTCTTTCTTCTCCTTCTGGTATGCCCATTATTCTTATATTGTTCTTTCTGATGGAGTCAGAGAGTTCTTGTAGAGTTCTTTCATTTCTTTTAAGTCTCAATTCTCTTTCTTCTTCCATCTGTGTAATTTCCTAGTTTCTATCTTTGATGTCACTGATTCTTTCCTCCATCTGGTCAACTCTACTACCTAAGCTGGTTATTTCATTCTTAATTTCTTCTACTGAGTTCTTAATCTTCAGAAATTCTATTTGGTTCTTTTTTAAAATTTCAATCTCTTTTGTAAAATGCTCATTTTGTTCTTTGATTGCGTTTCTGAAATCATTAAACTGTTTTTCTATGTTTTCTTGCATCTCGTTGAGTTTTTTCAGAACTGCAATCTTGAATTCTCTGCCATTTAAGTCACATATTTGCATATCTTTAAGTTCCTTTTCTGGAGACTCTTCACTTTCTTTCTGAGCTGTCTTGTTGCCTTGATTATTCATGGCAATTACTGATTTATTATTTCTCTTCCTAGACATGTACAGGAGTGACTTCTGCAACAGGTTGATAGGAAGAGGTCTTTCTTTTGTTTTCCTGTACTTACTGGTGGAATATTTTATTTTCTCTCCGACTGCAGCCTTTATTTTCTCTCTCACACGGTAGTGCTATGTTTTCTCTGCACTATTCCAGCTTCTCACACAATGGGGGGATTCCCTGGGAGATGGGCTTCTCCTCTGTTTATAGTTCGCCTGGGTCACAGGCGCAGTGTCCATGTGGGTACGCGGAGAACTTTTGAAGTTCCAAAGCTCTTTCTGCACCAGATTCAGAGCCCGTATGTTTCAGCAGTTCTGTTTACTCCTGCATGGATCCACTCAGATAGGTGGGGTAGGGGCGGGGTGATTTGTGAGAGGTGGCCCAGAGCAATGGTGGCTACCACCACCACATCCGGTCTGCTTCCACAGCTCCCTCCCCTTTGCTGGAGGTAGTTGGGCTGCGAATCTGTGTCTGTGGTCCACAGTTCTCAGAACAGCAAATATTCTGTTCTTTTAATCTGACACTGCTACTGTTCCGCTTTTAGCACTTGGCAGGTGGGGGCGGGGTGAGTTCTGGGAGGGTACAGAGGGGGCGGCTAGTCAGTGCCTAAGGCTCCGTTCTCTGCTTGGCAGTGAGGGCTTAAACCATCATTTTCAGCCTTCTTCCCTCAGTGTTTTCTCTGAGGTCTCTGCGGTGAGCGTTGGGTTCAGCCGTGTTATATGCTGCCCCCTCAGCCCTGTGGGCCGTAGCGGAGCCCTAGCAGTCCGAGTTCTTCCCTCTCCTGCAGCTGCGGTACTTCTGGGATGCAGCCAGCTCGGAGCAGTGAGCTAGGTCTGCGTCCTGCGCCCACGCGTCTCCGTCACCGCATTTCTCCCTTCCCTCCTCCCCCACTCACGCGATTCGCCCACGTTTAGGTGAATTCAGTAGTGGGCCTCTTCGTCTTGCTTGTCTGCTGTGCAGGGAGTCCTTTGTGGAGTTGTTGTTGTTCAATTAGCTGTAAATTCTAGGGGAGATTTACAGAGGCTCACCTCACACCGCCATTTTGATGACGTCCTCCCAAGGAAAATCTCAAACAGGTTTTCAAATCCTTGTTCTCTCTCTTCTTCTGGTAGCCCTATAATGTGAATGTTAGTACACTTGATGTTGTCCTAGAGGACCTTTAAACTATCCCCATTTTTTTGGATTCTTTTTTCTTTTTGGCATTTTGATTGGGTGTTTTCTGCTACTTTGTCTTCCAAATAGCTGATTCGATCCTCTGCTTCATCTAACCTGCTGTTGATTCCCTCTAATGTATTCTTCATTTCAGTTATTGCAGTCTTTATTCTGACTGGTTCTTTTTTATGTTTTCTATCTCCATTTTTATGTTTCGTATCTCGTTGTTGAACTTCTGACTGAGATCATTGAGCATCCTTATAACCAGTGTTTTAAACTCTGTGTTTGATAGATTGCTTGCCTCCATTTTGTTTAGTTAATTTTCTGGAGCTTTGTTCTGTTCTTTCATTTGGGCCATGTTTCTTTGCATCCTTATTTTGGTTGCCTACCTGTGTTTGTTTCTATATATTTGATAGGGCCGCTATACCTCCTGGTCTTAGTAGAGTGGCCTTAAGTATAGGTGTCCTGTGGGGCCCAGTGATACAGTCTTCTTGATCACCTGAGCCAGGTGCTGCAGGTTTGTCCCTTGTGTGGGTTGTGTGTGCCATGCTGTTGTAGTTGAGCCTTGGTTGCTGCTTGCATGTCAATAGGAGGGATTTCCTACTGTTATATGTGTATTAATATTCCATTGAAGCAAACCCTTCAATAGAGTCAAAGAGGGCCATTTCATAATAAAATGTTTAATGATTAGGGAAACTTAACAGTTTGATATTTATATACACCTAATAATATGGCTCCCATATATATAAAGTGATAATTTACGGAATTATAATTTTCTAATTATAATAAATACATCACAATAGCTGTACCTTTCAACTTGTCTTTATCATTAATTGACAGAAGAAGCCAACAAATAAATCAGTAAACTTTTAACCATTTTAAAAATGTGTAATAGTTTACTTGTTACACACATAATACTGTTCCAAAAACTGCAGAAAACACATTGATTTTACATGCCTATAGAATATTTACAAAAATTGACCTCATAGTTGGCCATAAGTAAGTCTCAAGAAATATCAGTGAATTTAAATTATATAGAGTTGCTTCTCTAAACACAGTGATGCTTAAGTTAAAACTCAATAAGAGAAAGATAGCTAGACAACCCTTTTTTGAATTTATTAAATGCTTACGACTAACATTACTAGGTTAAAAAAATCAAAACAGAAATTACAAAATGTTTAAAACTAAATACTAGTGAAATTATTATGTACCAAAACTTGTGACATGCATCAAAAATAGTGTTTAGAGAGAAGTATATACTTTAAGTGCATATATACAAAGAGATAGAAAGGCTTGATAATCAATGTTCTACATATCTGTATTAGGAAATTAGAAGAAATAATGGCAAATGATCCCAATTAAAGTAGGAAGAGGGATAACAGCAATAAAGGCAGGAATAGAAATTAATACAATAGGAAAATCATACAAAAGTGAGGATCAATAAAACCAAATGTTTATTTAAAAAAGCAAACAAAATTTATGAACACCTGATAGGACTGAAAATAAAAAGAATAAGAAGAAATAACTTGTAACAGGAGACATCAGTAGAGATAATATACACATTTTAAAAGATAATTCAAAGCCACAGGAAGGGTCAAAAATGGCTGGTGTCAAAATGGTAGAGCCACTTTGGAAGACAGTTTGGCAGATTCTTACAAAACTAAACATAACAATATCATGCAACCCACCGATCTCTATTATTCAAAGTATCTGACATTCTGTAAAAGATAAAACTATAGCATCAATAAAAATATCAGTGGTTTCCAGAGGCTCAGAGAAAGGAAAGAGGGATGAGTAGGTAAAGCACAGACATTTTGAGACCAGCAAAAATATTCTGTACTTGTTGATCAACTTTTCTGTAAAGCTAAGAGTGCTCTAAAAATAAAATGTATTAAATTCTTTAAAGGATAATTAATAAAATTGAAATTTTTGAGGAAATAAACTCTGTGTAAAATCAAATTACCAAACTGGCTCTAGAAGAATTAAAATATAAGCATTCTTTTCTAACACAGATGTTACTTAAATTGTATTAAAAATTCTCCCCAAATATAAAACTCTAGGCCAATGGCTTCACCAGTGAGATTAACCTAATATTAAAGTGAGAAATTGTACTAATTTTTTATAATATTTTTCAGACAATAGAAAGAAATACAACTTTTCTCAACTCACCTAATAGGGTTGTCAAATATTATCATAACCTGATGATGACATTACAAGAAATAAAAATTAGCAGCCAACATCACTCAGGAACGTAGGTGTGGAAATCCTCAGCAAAATATTAGCAAATCAAGTGATATATATTTACATTTATTGATATTAAAACAACTTGGTCATAAAATATTATGAGTTTTTATATCAATAAATATAAGTCATCATAATATCAGAATAAAGGGAAAAATCTTAAGATAACTTGAATAGATGCAAGAAAAACATTTAATAAAATGCAAACTCCATTGATAGTAAAAATCCTACCAGCCTAAAAGTTGAAGTGGAGTTCTTTAATATGATAAATTGTGTTATAAAGAATATCTCCAGGAGACAGTACATATAATGATAAAATGTGAAAACCTTTTTCTGTGTTATCATATCGAGGCAAAGGACCCCTTATTATATTTGATTTTCAATGCTATACTAGAGTTGCTAGATAGAGCTATCAGGTAAGACAAAGAACTGTGTAAGAATTAGAAAGGAAGAGATAAAAGACTATTTATAAATGTGCTTGTGTACATATCAAAAAGTATTTATAGGAAAAATAATGGAATTCATAAGTGATTTTTTCATGATTTCTAGATGTAAGATAGTTTTAAGATATAAAATAGTTTTGAAAACAACATATCTTAAAATATGCTGGTCACAGAAAATAAAAATTTTAAAAGATGGCATTTAAAATAGCATCAATATATATCAAATAACTATGGATATATTAAAATGCTATCTAATTGGAAAATTAGATATCCAATTATCCAAGCTATCTAATTGGAAAATTATAAATTAGTATTTGGAATAATTAAAGCATACTATGCTCTACAGAAATATAATTAATGTATTTGGACACATAACATAGACCAATTGCTTAATTCCAAGCGATAGTTAGAAAAGACCACAAAAGATGATATTAGCTAGGTACAGATACACATCTCTCTGATTTTACAGTACATAAAAAAATGTGTGTGCATGTTATACTTCAATAAATCCTCTATAAATTTTTCCTTTTGTCAGAGTCTTTTGTGGATATTGAGTGTTAGTTTAAGATTATTCTCTTGTACAAGTACTTGAAGCACATTATTTTCAAATGCCAATCACAACGTTCTTTAAGAAATAGCAAACTGAGAATAGAGTTGACATTATCTTGTGAAACTTGAAGAGCTTAATAAAGCTAGCTATACATACAAAGTAATGAAGTAGAAAAAACAGGTAAATTCTCTGATTCCTGAAATTTGTTAGCTTTTCAATCATTTCCATGGTTTGGTCTACTTTTTAATATAACAGCTTCAATGTTTCAAAGAAAAGTTGAAAGTAAACATTGGTAATCATGCAACTCAAATGTCCATTAGAAAGCCATCTTTGGATAAGGTTTTTTCTATTTATTGATATATTCATCTATTTTATACATGGTTGATAGAAACTTTGTATATTAAAAAAATTCTCCAAGAAGGAGGAGCAAGGCATGTCCTTTAGAGTTTTGGAAAAGGAATGTGGGAAGCAAGAATCAGTTACCTATCCTTAATGGACATTGTTTATGTCCATTAAGAAATTGTGCTGTTTGACTTTGCATGCATCTTCTCTTTTATATCAATTCCTTTCATATCCCAGCATCAATCACAGCCAAGGGATTACACAGAGTTGCCGTCTAGTGGCATGATATGGTATTACTACTACTAGAATTCACCTAAATACAGATAACCTGGAGAACTCTGGCCTCTGGGATGATTTTTATATGCAGATTTTGTCTCCTAGCTGAGAATTAAATTTATATGAAAACCAGAAGAACAGACAACAAGGGGGCTCTAAGAAACACTGAGGTGTAGACTCACCATAGACTGAACTTACTGACCCTCTATATTCTAGCTACTTTGCCAAATCCCATGGTGTACCCTTTAAACCCAACTCTCTTTATAGAACCATAACAGTGCCAGTGTAAGTTCTCTTGATTTTCAATGGGGCTAATTGAGGGAAAACTCCTGAAAGTATAACTAAATTTAGTGCCAGGAACCCCAAATTTCACCAGGATGACTGTAATGCTTAAAAGAAGAATGTACCACCACAAATTATGTCAAAAAACCCTCAAAATCAAAAATACAAACCCACTGAATGGGAGAATATATTTGCAAGTCATATATCTGATAAGGGGTTGATATCCAAAAATACAAAGGGTGCCAAAAAAAAAAAGTATACACATTTTAAGAAAGGAAAACTATTAAAATTGTAATACTCAATATATACTGATAACAAATATGAATACAAATCACGTTTGACTTCTGCATTTACAAGAGGTGCTCAAAGTGGTTACCATCCGCATCCAGACACTTCTGATGATGGGGAACTACTGCTTGAGTAATGTTGACCAAAGTGTCCACTTGTATACATTTTTTTGGCATGCTTGGTATGTAAGAAACTCATACAACTCAATAACAAAAAAATAAACAATATGATTGAAAAATGGGCAGAGAACATGAAAAGACATTTCTTCAAAAAAGACATAGAGATGGCCAACAGACATATGAAAAGATGCTCAACATCACTGATCATCAGAAAAATACAAATGAAAACCACAATGAGATATCACCTCACTTGTCAGAATGGGTATCAGCCATAAATCAACAAACAACAAGTGTTGGCAAGGATGTGGGGAAAAGGGAACCCTCATGCACTGTTGGTAGGACTGCAAACTGGTGCACCTACTATAAAAAACACTATGGAGATTCCTCAAAAAACTACAAATGGATATACCATACAACTCAGAAATTCCACTTCTGGATTTTATCCAAAGAAAATGGAAACATATTTCTGGTCAAGATGGCAGAGTAGGTAAATGCTGTGCTCACCTCCTCTCAGGACCACATCAATTACAACTAAACCACAACACAACCATCATTGAGAACCTCCTGAAATCTTGCTGAACCGAAGCCCTACAACTATGGATGTGCAGAAGAAGCCACCTCAAGACTGGTAGGAGGGGCAGAGATGCAGAACTGGCTAGTCCCACACCCGAGTGTGACCATTAAAAATTGGGAGGGATATTTTGGCTGCAGAGGATCCCCTCCTCCCCAAGGAGCAAGGGGTCCCAGCCCCACACCAGGCTCCCCAGCCCAGGATTCCAGTGCTGGGGAGAGAAGTCCCCATAACTTCTGGTTGTGAAAACCAGTAGAGATTATGGCTGACTGAGATGGAGGGCGGCTGCGTTCCCAGACCCTCCTCTTAAAAAGCCCACACACAGATTTACTTGATGATGGACTCACTCTCTATGAGCTCCAGCACTGGGGCAGCAGCTCAAAAGGTGCCAGGGACATACGGGGAGGAGATGAGTTGTCTGGCCTTAGGACGAGGGCTGGAGGGGCAGCTTTCTCCCGGGAGGAGGCGCTAGCAAAAGATATTGTTTCTTTGTTGAACACTTCTCCTCCCTGCGTGCAGATGCAGGCGGCTGCCACATCTTTGTCTCCATCAAACTGGCTAACACTGTTCATTGGCCCTGATTCCCTGAGACCCTGCCTCACCCAACTTTTGGGCACATCCAAGCCACTTTCAGTGGCTTTTCCATACAAACGGCCTGTCTTGGCGCAGGCTGTAGACTTTCCTAAAATCTCTCAAAGATTCACAAAACCCAGACAAGCAGCATCTGGCTTCAGAGTGTCCCGTACCTCTGGCTGAGCAGCCCCAAGTCCAGCAGTAGTGACAGTCGGCCTTGGTTGACAGCTTGGCCTCTCAAGGCACCTCTAAGCACAGTGTGGGCAGTGGCCATCTATGGATTGCTTTGTGGCTCACATGCCAGGTGTCCCTGGGTAAGGTACAGATTGCAGCTGAACTTGGCCTGTGGCAGGGCCCCTCCCAGGAGACCAGCTTTGGAGTGGTCCAGAGCATTACCCAACTACCTCGTGGAAGGTGATCCGTCGATGGATGAATGGATAAAGAGGAGGTGGTACATATAACAATGAAATATTGCTCGGCCGTGGAAGGGAATGGGTTTTTGCCATCTGTAGCAGCATGGATGGACCTGGAGGGTATTGTGCTGAGTGGAGTAAGTCAGACAGAGAAAGACAGATGCAATGTGATTTAACTTATATGTGGAATCTAAAGAACAGCATAAACAAACAAAACAGAAACAAACTCATAGATACAGAGAACATTTTAATGGTTGCCAGATGGGATGGGGGTTGGAGGTATGGGTGAAAAAGGGGAAGGAATTAAGAAATACAAACTGGTAGTTACAAAATAGTCATGGGGATGTAAAGTAAAGCAGGGAATATAGTAAATAATATGATAATAACAAAGCATAGTGCCCGTTGAGTACTAGACTAGTCAGGGGGATCACTTCTTAAGTTATATAAATGTCTAGCCACTGTGCTATACACCTGAAATTAATATAAAATAATATTGAATGTCAAATGTAATTGAAAAATAGGTGACAGGGAATAAGAGGTCCAAATTTCCAGGTATAAAACAAAGAAGTCATGGGGATGTATGTACAGCATAGGTAATATAGTCAATAATATTGTGATAGCATCATACAGTGTCAGATGTTTTAAGAGACTGAGGCAAATATCACCTCTTCTCTATATAAAAGAAAAATTTTTAAACTTAGAGCCTAAAAATAAAATTATGTTTGATTTTAAATCATGTTACTTTCTCCTATTCCCCACCTGAAATAGTCCTAAAGTGACCACAGAACAGGGAGAGCAGTGACCTCACAGTAGATTTTATGATGTCAGATATTCTGTAACCTATAAACATTGTCTCTGACTACTAGTGTTTCTTTCGACCCTGCAGCTACACATCACATCTCTTCCACTTAAGCAAGGATGAAAGCTTTACTTTGGCTCTACCATGTTTTATGTTGGGTTCCTTGCTGTTATGCTAGTAAGTCATAGAGACTTGAACATCTTTTCTCCTTGAATTTCTAAGACCTATGTCCTGTTCCTCCTCTTCTCCCTGTTTTACTTTCTACTCATTTCCAAACTATTTCATCACCTCTCCTCCAGTTCCTTCTCCTATTTTCCTTTCCCCACTTTCATTTGTACAATTCCTCTTCCTCTCTTTACATCTATTTCTTCTACTGTCCCCTTTTCTCTACACCTTCTCCCCTCTCTTTTATTTTCCCCTAATCAGGTGGGACATCTTTTGATACCATTCCTTTTTCTAATTCTACATTTCCTTCAATAAATACTCAGAGAAGAAGAGGGAAACAGTAGCATCAGTTTGTGATCATGGTACAAATACAACACTCATACCCACTCACACATACGCAATCACACATGTGGAGGAATTTAGGCCACATTGGTGCGTAGCAGAAACTTCCTAGCTAAAGCCATCAAATTTAATGGTTGACTCTAAAATCATAAATGTTGTCAACTTTGAGAGAAGATATTGGTTTTCATGCTGTCTTAACCCTTCCCTCTCCCTATCATACTCTTTGTAGTGCCGCAAACTCAGAAGCAGTGGCTTAGCTCAAGTTCATTGACCCCAAGCATACCACCATTGGCTATCTTCAATGACATACCAAGGCTGGTGTCCATGTCTGGAAATTGCCAGGGCATTGTCCTGAGTCAGTGGTGGATTCTCTCTACAGCTAATTGTCTGCAGAAGATGTGAGTAGGGGCAGATCCAATGGTCTTGGGTCTAGGGTGAGTGTTGGGTGACATTTCCTTTCAGTACTCCTACTGGTGGATCCTTCCAGAGAAACAGAGTGAAGAACATGTTGATATGGACCCTGGTCCTGAAGTCAGGTAATAGTCTTGGTCCTACTCCCTAGCTAACATCTTTTCCTCCTTTTCACTCTTACCCTCTCTTTTCTTCTGTCTCCTTCCCTACCTTCTTCGTTTCCTCGACAGATATTATCTGTCTTTGTCAGGCTCAGAACTAAGCTCTGAGGAGTCATAGATGAGGATTTGTTAGCTCTAGTGGGGAATACAGCGTATTTAACAAAATATAAAGGAAGGTGTTCTCTGCTATCTGACGAAATTGGATTTTATCACAAATATAATAAGTAGAAGCTTTTCCATCTTGATTGTGGGCAACATCATTCTACCCATCACTAAGGTCTTAAACTGGAATCTGTCCATGATTATTTAATGTCACGTCAACTGAGTTGCAAAATCCTGCTGATTTCTTCCTCCATAATGTCTTTAAGTTCTATTCGTTACTTCACTCCGCACTGCTATGGCTCTAATTCATGTATTCATGATGTTGATTCTGTACCTTAACAGCTCTCCATTGTCTAATCTACGCTCTATAATTTCTAAAACTGAATGTGAAATCTCTGCCTTTCCTCCCAGAGTTTTTAATAATATGTATTTTCACAATTGTATGTTACTATCCACTAGAGTTGTAGAAAGGTTAGCATTTCTTCCTCCATGGGATTTTGTATTTAACATTTTAGTATGAAAAATATCATACATGTATACAAGTAGAGTTGGCACACTTGATCTTAGCCTAAAGGCTGAGAAGCGATTACAAGTAGAGTTTGAATAATCAGTCCTTCCCTTCCCAATTTATAGAAGAAGGTATTAAAAACCAGGCACATAAAGCTACTTTCTCTGGATCAAGTATTTGGTAGAGGAGAAGTGGAGATGTGGAGGAGCCAAAAGCCCAGAACAAGGACTTGCACAGGCACAATGTGGTACATATCACGCTGTATTCAATAAGTTTCTACAATTAAGGTAATCTTATGTTTTCAAATACAGGTAAAGCTGGGTCATCTCATTCCTTTGACTTTGACATAAGCTGTCAAACAATGCCTTTCATAAAGTGGTGCAATGGATAACTTATGTGTGTTTAGTTTTTAAAAAGTGTATTCTTGTCCCTCTTTCTCTTTCCTTAGGGAGGCTTCGCACCTGAACATTTCAGGAATCATTGACTCAGAGAGCATCCTACACAGCCACAAAATCTGCCTCCATCCCAGTTTTGATCCCCAAGTTGAAAAACATCCAGCCAAAGCAGATATAGGTGTAGTCCTTCTGGAAGAGCCTATATATGAGGATGATGTGTCACTATCTCAGGCTCCCAATATTTCCTTGAAGGGTTGTTCTAGGTGTCATTATGAAATATGCCAGGTGTATCAATATCAGAGTAAGTAAAAGGAGCCAGGGTACACTGCTTTATGAGTTTAACTCTAACAATTGGTTTTGCAAAGAAACTAAGTTTCTGTGAAGGTGGCAAAAGAATCTGGAGGAAATATTGAAAATTCTAAATTCCACCCCACTCCATTTTATTGCAGGATAAATTGAGGCTAAGAAAGGAAGGGGATATTCTCAGGGCTAAATCTCTCACCTTTCAGTACAGAACTCTTTTTATTTCCTGGTTAAGGGAGGTGTGGGAAGCTCAGAAAGAACAGTGGAAGAATATATGATCTGAACGGAGAAGAGAAACGTGAGGGGAGAGTGCCTTGGGAAACCTGTGTGATTGATTCAAGATAATATGCCAAATCAAGCCAGAGTTTAGGTTGTCTGGGTCTCACAATATCATTCATCATCCATCCCCTCAGGTTACAAGGAGTTTGGAACCACAAAAGTAAAGAAGTTGTCAGTACGACTGCTGGAATTCTCAATGTGCCACCACCAACATTCCCATTTGGCTGAGACTGAGGGCTTGTGCATTCAGAGCCAGCTGCAACAAGACTGTTGGGTATTCATTTCACCAGGGAAACATCAAGAGTGGGAGGGGAAAGTAGAAATGTAGAATTCCACAAATGTGCAGGTAACCTGTAGATAACAGGCCATAGGGAAGTTTGTTCTTTGGTCCCAGGGAAATAAATGAATCTAGGAAGTTTCACTAAATATTTGAAAGGTGTAGAGTTTACCACAAGGAAGACCTTTGAAACCAATAAGACATACAAAAAAAAAAAAAAGGATCGATAGATCTTTCTACCTCTAAATTTTTTTTTTTTGTTTACTTTTCAATGTTGCTTGATCTTTCTTTTTTTAAATAAAAGTTTATTGGGGTGACAATTGTTAGTAAAGTTATATAGATTTATATAGAAAGGTGAAGGGATCAAGAAGTACAAATTGGTAGTTACAAAACTGTCATGGGGATGTAAAGTACAGCACAGGGAATAGAGTAAATATGGCAATAACTGTATGGTGTCAGGTGGGTGCTAGATTCAGCAGGGGGATCAACTTCATGAAGTATAGTATAAATGTCTAATCACTATGTTGTATACCTGAAACTAATATATTACATATATATGTCAATTGTAATTTTATTAGTATTATAATTATTTATTTTCTTTAATTTATTGGGGTGACAATTGTTAGTAAAATTATATAGATTTCAGGTGTACAATTCTGTATTACATCGTCTATAAACCCATTGTGTGTTCACCACCCAGAGTCAGTTCTCCTTCCATCACCATATATTTGATCCCCCTTATCTTCATCTACCACCCCCTTATCCCCTTACTCTCTGGTAACCACTAAACTATTGTCTGTGTCTATGAGTTTTTGTTTCTCATTTGTTTGTCTTGTTCTTTTGTTGTTTTTGGTTTATATATCACATATCAGTGAAATCATAGGGTTCTCTGCTTTTTCTGTCTGACTTATTTCGCTTAGCATTATAATCTCAAGATCCATCCATGTTGTCACAAATAGTCCTATTTCATCTTCTCTTACCACCGAATAGTATTCCATTGTGTATATATACCACAACTTCTTTATCCATTCATCTATCGAAGGACATTTTGGTTGGTTCCATGTCTTGGCCACCGTAAACAAAGCTGCAATGAACATTGGAGCCAACGTGTCTTTATGGATAAATGTTTTCAGATTTTTGGGGTAGATACCCAGGAGAGAGATTGCTGGGTCATATGGTAATTCTATTCGTAATTTTCTGAGGAACCTCCACACTGCCTTCCATAGCGGCTGCACCAATCTGCATTCCCACCAACAGTGTATGAGGGTTCCTTTTTCTCCACAGCCTCTCCAACACTTGTTACTATTTGTCTTGTTGATGATAGCCATTCTGACTGGGGTGACGTGATATCTCATTGTGGTTTTTATTTGCATTTCTCTGATGATTAGTGATGTTGAGCATTTTTTCATATGGCTATTTGCCATTTGTTTGTCCTCTTTGGAGAAATGTCTCTTCAGGTCCTCTGCCCATTTTTCAATTGGGTTGTTGTTTTTTTGTTATTGAATTGTATGAATTCCTTGTATATTTTGAATATTAGCCCATTATAGTAGGCACTGTTTGCAAAAATCTTCTCCCATTCAGTTGGTTGCCTCTTTATTTTATCGATGATTTCTTTCATCTAATTTTTTTTTTATAGTCTGTCTTCAGCCACTATAATGAAGGGAATATGGCTTAAACTTAGGTATGGGGGGTTAAAAGACATAAATGCACCTCAGTTCACCATTGATAAATGGAATGGCTATAGAAAACAAAGCCCTGTGCGATGATGATTGTTATGTACAAAGGTAGTCAAGTATGGTTGAAACGGCATTTCAGATAGAGGAAACAGCAAACGGAAATTTAAAAAGGCAGTAGCTATGGCTCATGTTGGAGAGTGGCAAGAGTTTAGATAAATATCAATATTTCTGTACATATGCACTAAGTATCAGACCTTGTGTTAATATCTAGAAACACAATGTTGAAAGAAGACTTGGAACAAATTCTTAGGTACCACCAAGTTTATTTGATGAAATAGAGAAGACACAAACCTAAAACAGGCCCTCAAGGAACTCACAGTGTGACAGGGGAGATAAAGGAATCAGATTGGCCATAATTATTGCCATAGGGCAATAAGCCATAGGACTTATTGTCTGATCAGTATGTCAGAAGGACAAACCATGTCCTAGCCTCAAAGATAACCTGCTCTTGAGGAGATAGAGCAGGCAGTCCAGTAAAGGAAACAAGCAAAAAACACATTGTATACACTATAAAAAGTATATCTGCATAGTGTGCAGTTAGCACTGAGGATAAAAGGAAGCAGTGGTCAATTTTAAATGTGTTGAAATTAACCTTTGAACTAGTCCTAAAAAATCAGTAGCAATTTACCAAATGGTGTAAGGAGTATAAATGAGGGGATGACATTTAGGTTAAAAGGAAGAGAATAAGCCAAATTTGACAAGGCTGAAAACTACATGGGTGTATGGTATGTAAGAAGTACTAGTCTAAGTATGGGATGAGAGAGATATAGACATGAATAATCAGGGGACAAATTATGAAGGTTTTTGTCTTGTTAAGGTACATACACTTTATTACTTAGGGAATAGCAAGCAACGGAAGGGTTTTGAGAAGAGAATTGACGTGGCAAATTTTACATTTTAGGGATTACTCTAATGAGTAGTGTAAAGAATGGCATTGAAGGAATCTGATGCAATAATTTAGGATAGAGAGCCTCCACGTACTATTTCCATTCTGATACAATATAATCTGAACTAAGTTAAGGCAATGAGGATAAAGTAGTCCATATTCTCATGGAACTTACATTTTTGGTAAAATAAACATATAATAATGCAAGTGGTAATAAAGACTTCAAATAGAATACATTAGTGTAACAAAGAGAGGACAGGAGTTACTGTGACCTTGAATCCTGAAATTGAGACAACTAGGCTCCAAAATCAAACTTAGCCGAAAGCACCTATAATACGAATCAGGCTTATGCAGTTGTTGCTATCTGGACTGAATCCTACTTAGTAGGATTAGGTGATGAGGAAAGGCATTCATAAAGAATTAACATTTCAATAAATTTTATGAAGGAAGTGATGAAGCAAGTTATGTGGATTTCAGGAGAATAGGGTTACAAGCAGATAAAAGCAACATAAAGATTCTGAAGTGGTAACACGTCTGGTGCATTTAAGTAACACAAAGGAAGCCAGGTGTAGGAGAGGAGACAGAATAACAAGAATAAAAGGTGAGATCAAGGAGGTAACAAGGGACTGGACCTTGGAGGGCCTTGTGACTCATTGTAAGGACTAATCTTTTAATGTGCTTGAGATGAGTAGCCATTGGAGAGTTCTGAGCAAGATGAAATGTTGTGTTATATTTTAACAGGATAATTCTAATGTTATATTAAGATTAGACTGAAGGGGAACAAGAAGTGTGACTTTTCATAAAAAGACTATATGTGGTAGGAGCACCAGCAGTCCTGAATGGCATTTTGGAAAAAAAAAAATTGAAAATAACAGGAAATTGTTTGCTGATGGACTGGTGGCAGAGGGTGAAAGAAGAAGAAGCATCAAGGATGACTTCATGGTTTTTGACTTGAGCTGTTGCGTGGATGGAGACGACATTAACAGAAGAGCAAGGTGTAGGGAAGATTTTGTATGAAGAAGATCAGGGGTTCTGTTTTTTGTTCTTCTTAAATACTAAGTTTGAGATGACTCTTAGACATCTAACTGGAATGCTTATTAGGTAGTTGGCTGTGAGAGTATGAAAACCTGTTTCATCTAAATAGTCCTAGCACTTCCTATATTCTCCCTTTATCAACTCTGTTTCAATTATGTGTGCCCATGTCTTAAATTGTTAACCTTTGAGAGATCCTTGACAATAGACATCATATTACATTTATTTCCATCTTTCACAGAGTGTATGAGCTGTATGCACATAGACTGCATAGCTCATATATATAATAAATTACAATATTTATTATAAGTATTATAAAAGTATATATATGTATATATAAGCATATATAAACATATATATATACATATATATATATATGTATATAATTTAATTTCTTGGTTTCCTTTCCTTATTCAGGTACAACAAGCTAGTCCTGTCTTGTGTCTTCTAAAGAACCACTGGGAACTGATGGGCCTGATACATGAGACCTCAAATATATGTTATGACCCCACAATTGTCATCAGGACAACCCCCTACCTTACCTGGATGAAACAGTTTATCAAGGCATCCAAGAAGCAATTGAATTTTACTACATCCCTACGTTGCAAGACTTCTCCTGGGAGTGAGAATGTTCCTCAAGACAGGCAAGGGCATAACTACATTCTGAACCTGGCCTCACATAGGTCTTCTATACAGCCTTTGGAGGGGAGCTTAGGGATTTCTCCACAAACCAAACATCTCAAAAATTCTTCTCCAACATTCCTTAACTATAATGGTGCAGACTCTCTTTCTGATAGTTCTAAGTTTTTCCCTGAAAAGAGCCACGTCCCCCAAGACACCAAGTGTCCAGCAGAACAACTGTGGACCACAATTGCTGTTGTCAGACCACCAGAATATCCTAGAGATAATTCAGCTCAATATCAGGATTCCCCTTCACCTCACACAGGTGATCCATGGAATTCCCTAGTAGCTAAAACAACTGAGCCTTCTTCAGCTCAAACTATTTCTGACAGAGCCTTATCATATGATCCTTCTAAGGCTAAGAGAGCTGAACACTGGGATTACCCAGTGGCTGATAGAGCTAAATCTTGGGATCAAATCATGAGTCCTGGAGATTATGAAGTTGAACCCCAGGGTTCCAACGGGACTATTACAACTGGATCTTGGGCTCAAACAACTGCTAATACAGCTGGACACTTCAGTTCCCTGACAGACAATACAGCTCAATCTTGGGCTCAACCCATTACAAATACAGGTGGATATTGGGTTCAACATACTGTTTATACAGCTAATGCTCCCCCACGTACTTTCCCTTCACATGATACAGTGGGACCTTGGAGCACATTTCTAACAGGTAAACCCACTGATAGAATAGCTGAGTTCCAGGATTCTCTAGCAGTAGATACAATGGAACTTTTAGATCCTCACATTACTGATAGCAAATGGGTTCCTTTACCAACTGGTATGGTTGAGCCCTGGGGTTCCTCTTCTGTATATTATTCAGGAAGGACCAAGGATCAATCTGTGACAGATTCAGTAAGATCTCACATTCATGATATAACTAATACAGATGAACTGCAGATTCTACCAATAGCTAACATGGGTGAATCTTCAGCTCCCTCTAAAGTGGTTACACATGAATCCCTAGAAGCTGCTTCTGGGGCTAAAATTGCCTTTTCCCAAGGTCAATTTACTACAACTCCATCCCAAGGTCAATCTACTAAAACTGCATCCCAAAGCCAATCTACTACACTTCCACCCCAAGATCAATCTACTACAACTTCATCTCAAGGCCAATATACTACAATTCCATCTCAAGCCCAATCTATTACAACTCCATCCAAAGCTCAGTCTTCATTTGGATCTGTGACACAACCTGGAACTGACATGGAACTCCATATGCAACCTGAAACTAAGACAGTTGGATTTTTATACTCAGTCTTAGCCTAAAGTATCTGTAACATGAGGTAGACATAAACAGGAGTTCTTATCTAGACTTAAGCCCACTCATTTATTAAGAGAGGTGCTTCTACTCCCTTGAAACTATACCTCGCCTCACCTCAATTTAAAATATTTTTATTCTAATGGCAAACCAAATAAAATTCATCACATTCCAAAACATTAAAACCATAATCAACTGTAAAAAAAATAGATGCTGGTTTTGTGAATGAGATATTGTTGTGTACTGGACTTTACCATCTCTAAGAGGTTTAGACTTTGTTCTCGTGGACACATAAGTTACATGCAGATCAACTTCATCTTTTAAAGCCTTGTTTTTAAAAAATTTTATTTTAAGACAATTTTAAATTTACATGAAGTTGTAAAAAATAATAATACAGAGAGATCCCAAATACCATTTACTTACTTTCCCCAAATTGTAAGATCTGGAAAAACTGTAGTACATTATCAGAATCCGAATATTGACATAGACATAATCTACCAATCTTATTCACACTTCCTATGTTATGTTTGTATTAATTTGTGTATATGTGTGTATTTAGGTAGCAATTTTATCACACATATAGATTCATGTATACACCTCCACAGTACTTCCATCACTACAAAGACCCCTCATGTTGTCATCTTATAATCCACTGCCTTGCCACCAGAACCATGTCCCTATCCCCTGGCAAATATTAATCTGCTCTCCATCTCAACAATTTGGTCATTTTGAATTGTTGTGTAGATGGAATCATACAGTATGTGAGCTTTTGGGACTGGCTTATTTCACTCAGCATACTTCCCTCAAATTCATCCAAATTATTGCATATATTAATAATTCCTTTTAATTGCTCAGTCATTGCTCCAAGTTATGGATGTGTCATTGTTTCTTTAACAATTTACACATTGAAGAATACCTAGGTTGTTTCCAGTTTTTTACTACTACAAATAATAGTTGCTATGGACATTATTGTGTAAACATAAATTATAATTTCTTTGGGGTGAGTGTCTAAGAGTACAGTTGGTGGGTCATATGGTAACTGCATATTCAGAGTACTATTGAAACTTTCATTGAGTTAATTTCAAATTCACATGCGGTGGTAAAAAATAATATAGAGATTCCATGGAAATTTTGCCCAATTTCCCTCAATAGTAATATTTTGCAAAATTGTAGTACAATATCACAACCAAGATATAGAAATTGATGCAATCTGCCAAACATTCAAATTTCCCCTTTTATTTGTACTCATTTGTGTGTATGTGTGTTGTGTTCCATAAAATTTTATCTCCTGTGTGGGTTGTGTTATTAAGTATCACAGTCAAGACCTTGAGCAGTTGCATAACCACAAGAACCCTACATGTAACCTTTCTATACCACACCTATCTTTCTCCCATTAACTCTCACTGCACTTCTGGGACCACTAATCTGACCTTCATTTCTAAATTTGATCATGTCAAAAATGTCATATAAATTATATCTTCCACTAGATAAGTTTTGGGAATTAGACATATTTTTAACTAAGCATAATACTCTGAAGATTCAATCAAGATAATGTGAGCAACAAGAGTTTTTCTTTTTTTAAATGACTAGTAACACATGACATCTATGGTATGTACCATAGTTTGTTTACCATTCATTTGTTGAACAGACATTTGTGCTGTGTCCAGTTTTTTACTACTGCACATATAGCTGATAAAAATATTTATCCACAAGATTTTGTGTAAACATAAGTATTAATTTCTCTGGGAAAAATGCCTGAGTACAGCTGCTGGGTCATATGGTAATTATAAGAAACTACCTAATTACTAAGAAAAACCCTCAAAAACGCAGTGAAAGAAATGATGAGGGAATTGCATTGGTAAAGTGGAAAATATCTATGTAAGACAAAAAAGTGGTAATATAGGGAATGAGGAGCTAAAAAGGAATGATAAATAGCAACAGTAAGTCTCTCCTTACAAGTACTACAGTAAGTGCATAAAACAGATTAAACTCTCCAATTAAAAGATAGAGATTGAAAGAATGGTTAAAAAACAACACTACATGCTATGTATAGAATACAAACTTTTGTTTCAAATATAGAAATAAGTTGAAAGTAAAAGGATAAAAAGATATATCGGGGTGAGGGGAGTAGTAGTTGAGGGTAAAAGGGATCAAATATATGGTGATGGAAGGAGAACTGACTCTGGGTGGTGAACACACAATGGGATTTATAGATGATGTAATACAGAATTGTACACCTGAAATCTATGTAACTTTACTAACAATTGTCACCCCAATAAACTTTAATTTTAAAAAAGATATATCAGATAAACAACAATCATAACAGAACTGGAGTGTCTACAGTAACATCATACAAAATAGACTTTAAGAGAAAAAAATGTTACTAGGGACAAAGAGAGATTTTGTAATGATAAATGATCATTTAGTCAGGAGGGATAAATAAATATAAGCATATATGCTCTAACATCAAGGTCCCAAAATATGTGAACCAACAGACTGAATTGAAGAAATAGTTCAACAATAATAGTCTAAGAATGCAATACTCCACGTTCAATAATAAATAGAAGAATCCAAAGACCACAGAAGAGAAGAATAATGCTATAAAACAACTAGACCTAATAGACATCTATAAAATACTCCACATAACAACAAAGTACATATTCTCAGGTGTATATGGGACATTCTCCAGGATAGAATATATGTTAGGCCAAAACATGTATCAATAAATTTTAAAAGATTGAAATAATAAAGTATGTTATCTGACTGCAATAGAATGAAAATAAAAACTCAATAATAGAAGGGAATTTGAAAAGTTTACAAATATGTGGAAATTAAACTACACACTTATAAATAACCAGTGGGTCAAATAAGAAATCACAAGGAAAGTTAGAAATACTTTGAGATGAATGAAAATGAAAACAGAACTTACCAAAACTGATGGGATGCAATAAAAGCAGTATAAAAAGCAATAATAAACAGAGGGAAATATATAGCTACAAACTTGTGCATTAAAAAGGAGAAAGATCTCAAATCGATAACATAGCCTACCACCTTAAGAAAATGAAAAAAGAGCAAGCTAAACCTATAGCAAGCAGAAGGCAGAAAAAAATTAGAAGACAGATAAAATAAAGATCAGAAAACAATAGAGAAAATCAAATACTGGTTCCTAGAAAAGATCACCAAAACTGACACCCATAGCTAGACTAAAAAGAAAAAAAAGACTCAAATTCCTAAAATCAGGAAAGAAAGTTGGTATATAATACCAACTATAATAATATAAAAAGTATTTTAAAGGAATAATATCAATAATTAAATGGCAACAAATTAGATAATTTAGATAAAATGAGGAATTTCCTAGAAGTACTCAAATTTCCCAAACTGACTAACAATATATAGATATATTAATTGACATTTAACAAGTGAAGAGATACAGTTATTTTTTTTCAAACTTCCAACAAAGGAAATGCCAGGCTCAGATGGCTTCACTGATGAATTTTACCAAACATGTAAAGTATTAAAACCAGTCTTTCTCGGGGCCGGCCTGGTGGCTCAGGCGGTTAGAGCTCCATGCGCCTAACTCCGAAGGCTGCTGGTTCGATTCCCACGTGGACAAGTGGGCTCTCAACCACAAGGTTGCCGGTTCGACTCCCGCAAGGGATGGTGGGATGTACTCCCTGCAACTAGCAATGGCAACTGGACATGGAGCTGAGTTGCGCCCTCCACAACTAAGACCAAAAGGACAACAACTTGAAGCTGAATGGCACCCTCCACAACTAAGATTGAAAGGACAACAACTTGAGTTGGAAAAATATCCTGGAAGTACACAGTGTTCCCCAATAAAGTCCTGTTCTGCTTCCCCAATAAAAATATAAAAAAAAAACAAAACAGTCTTTCTCACTCTTTCAAAAAGTAGAAGAGGAGCAAAAGTAACATATTCAATAAGGCCAATATTACCCTGATACCAAAGACAAAGACATCACAAGAAAAAAACAAAACTACAGCCATATATCTCTTATGAATATAGATGCAAAAATCCCCCACAAAATACGAGCAAAAAAAATCCAGCAGTATATCAAAAGAATTATACACCATAACCAAATGCAGTTCATCCCAGGAATGCAAGAATGGTTTAATATAAGAAAATACATCAATATAATACCACATATTAATAGAATTTTAAAAGCACATAATCATATCAATTGATACAGGAAAAGCATTTGACAGAATCCAACACATTTTCATGATAAAAACACCCAACAAATGAGGAATAGAACTTTCTCAAATGTAAAGGGCAGCTTGAAAGATCCACAGCCAAAATCAAATGTAATGGTAAAAGAAGATTTCCCCCTAAAATCAGGAACAAGACAAGGATGACTGTTCTTACCACTTCTATTGAACATTACACTAACAGGGTAATGAGGAATGATAGTGAAATCAAAGGTGGAAATAAAAAAGTAACATTATCTATATTTGCAGATGACATAATCTTTATACGGAAACCCCAAAGAATACACCCCAAAACTATTAGAGTTAAAAAAGGAGTTAAGTGTGGTTGCAAGATACATGCAATCAATATAATAAGATTTTATCAGTATACCCAAATCAGTTGTATATCTGTAAAATAACAATGAACAATTTGGAAATGAAGTTAAGAAACAATTCCATCTACAATAGCATCAAAAATAATAAAATGTGATTAAAATGGTGGCGTGATGGAAGCCTCTGTGGGGCTCCACTGGAATTTACAACTGGTTGAGCGGCAGTGACCACAGGGGGGACTCTCCGCACAGCAGACAGGCAGAACGAAGAGGTTCATTGCTGAGTTCACCTAGAGGTGGGCGAGTCACGTGAGCAGGGGAGGAGGGAAGGGAGAAGTGCGGAGGCGGAGCCGCGTGAGTGCAGGAGGCAGACCTAACTCAGTGCTCCGAGCTCGCTGCATCCTGGAGCTGCTGCGGCTGCAGGAGAGGAGGGAGCTGGGCCTGCTGGGGCTCCGATTGTGGCCCACAGGGCTGAGGGGGCAGATGTGGCAAGGCTGAGACCAGCGCTCACGGCAGAGACCTCGGAGAGGAGACTGGGGGAGGAGGGTGAAAAATGATGGTTTGACACCTCAGTGCTGAGCAGAGAACAGAAGCCTTGGGCGCTGGGACTGGCTGCCCCTCCCTGCCCTCCCAGAACTCGCCCTGCCCCCACCTGCCCAGTGCTGGAGGCAGAACACTGGCAGTGTCATATCAGAAGAACAGAATATTTGCTGTTCTGAGAACTATGGACCGCAGACACAGGTTCGCTGCCCAACTGGTTCAGGCAGGGGGGAGAGAGCTGTGGAGGCGGGAACGCTGTGGTGGTGGTCTCCGCCATTGCTCTGGGCCACCTCTCACAAATCACCCCGCCCCTACCCCACCTATCTGAGTGGATCCCTGCAGGAGTAAACAGAACTGCTGAAACATACGGGCTCTGAATCTGGTGCAGAAAGAGCTTTGGAACTTCAAAAGTTCTCCGCGTATCCACATGGACACTGCACCTGTGACCCAGGCGAACTATAAACAGAGGAGAAGCCTGTTTCCCAGGGAATCCCCCCATTGTGTGAGAAGCTGGAATAGTGCAGAGAAAACATAGCACTACCGTGTGAGAGAAAATAAAGGCTGCAGTCGGAGAGAAAATAAAACATTCTACCAATAAGTACAGGAAAACAAAAGAAAGACCTCTTCCTATCAACCTGTTGCAGAAGGCACTCCTGTACATGTCTAGGAAGAGAAATAACAAATCAGTAATTGCCATGAATAACCAAGGCAACAAGACAGCTCAGAAAGAAAGTGAAGAGTCTCCAGAAAAGGAACTTAAAGATATGCAAATATGTGACTTAAATGACAGAAAATTCAAGATTGCAGTTCTGAAAAAACTGAACGAGATGCAAGAAAACACAGAAAGGCAGTTTAATGAACTCAGAAACGCAATCAAAGAACAACATGAGCATTTTACAAAAGAGATTGAAATTTTAAAAAAGAACCAAATAGAATTTCTGGAGATTAAGAACTCAATAGAATAAATTAAGAATGAAATAACCAGCTTAGGTAGTAGAGTTGACCAGATGAAGGAAAGAATCAGTGACATCGAAGATAGAAACCTGGAAATTACACAGATGGAAGAAGAAAGAGACTTGACACTTAAAAGAAATGAAAGAACTCTACAAGAACACTCTGACTCCATCAGAAAGAGCAATATAAGAATAATGGGCATACCAGAAGGAGTAGAAAGAGAGAAGGGAACAGAGGATATATTCAAACAAATTGTTGATGAGAACTTCCCAAACTTGTGGACAGAACTGGATCCTCGAATCCAAGAAGCAAATAGAACATCTAATTACCTCAATTCCAACAGGCCTTTTCCAAGGCACATTGTATTGAAGCTGCCTAAAATCAACGACAAAGAAAGAATCCTCAAGGCAGCAGGGAAAAGAAGACGGTAACCTACAAAGCAAAGCCCATTAGAGTATCATCAGATTTTTCAGCAGAAACTCTATAAGCCAGGAGGGAGTGGAACCAAATATTCAAACTTTTGAAAGAGAGAAATTATGAGCCAAGAATAATATATCCAGCAAAGATATCCTTTAGATATGAAGGAGGAATAAAGACATTTCCAGACGTACAGAAGCTGAAGGAATTTTCTAATACACGACCTGCACTACAAGAAATACTAAAGGAGGCTATTCGACCACCATCAACAGGGACAATTTGTGGCAACCAAAACATAAAAAGGGGGAGAGTAAAGGCCTGAACCGGAATATGGGAATGGAGAAAGTAAGCGTGCTGAAGAAAATGGAATACTCTAAATATCAAACTTTCTTTTACATAAACTTAAGGGTAACCACTCAAAAAAATCCAGAACTGAAATATATAGTGTAATAAAAGAAGAAACACAGGGAAACGTCATAGAATATCACCACACAGAAATAATAGACAACAACAAAAAGGCAAAGAAACAATGGAGACACAGCCTTACCAGAAAACTAAAGATAGAATGACAGGAAATCCTCACATATCAATAATCACCCTAAATGTAAATGGACTGAACTCACCAATAAAAAGGCACAGAGTAGCATATTGGATCAAAAAACTAAACCCAACCGTATGCTGTGTCCAAGAGACACATCTCAGCTACAAGGACAAGCATAGACTCAAAGTGAAAGGGTGGAAATTGACATTCCAAGCAAATGGTACCCAGAGAAAATCAGGTGTAGCCATAATGATATCAGATGAAACAGACTTCATGGTCTGTTAAAAAGATAACAAGAGACAAAGATGGACATTTCATAATGGTAAAGGGGACTATACAACAAGAAGACATAACAGTCATCAATATTTATGTCCCGAATCAAGGAGCACGAAAATATACCGAGCAACTATTAACAGAACTAAAGGGAGAAATTGACCAAAACACAATTATACTCGGGGACTTAAACACATCATTGACAGCTATGGATAGATCATCCAAACAGAAAATAAATAACAAAACAGCAGCCCTAAATGACATATTAGATGAAATGGACATAATTGACATATATAGAGCACTTCATCCTAAAACATCAGACTATACATTCTTTCTAGTGTACGTGGAACATTGTCAAGGATAGATCATATATTGGGAGATAAAATCAGCCTCAGCAATTTAAGAAGATTGAAATGATACCAAGCATATTCTCAGATCGCAAGGCTTTAAAATTGGATATCAACTGCAAAAATAAAGTAGGAAAAACCACAAATACATGGAGATTAAACAACATACTTTTAAAGAACGACTGGGTCAAAGAAGAAACTAGAGGAGAGATCAAAAGATACATAGAAACAAATGACAATGAAAATACATCCTACCAAAATTTTGGGGATGCAGCAAAAGCAGTTTTAAGAGGGAAATTTATATCATTACAGGCCTATCTCAAGAAACAAGAAAAATCCCAAAAAAATAACCTCATGTTACACCTTAAAGAACTAGGAAAAGAAGAAGTGAAACCCAAGGTCAGCAGAAGAAAGGAAATAACAAAAATCAGAGCAGAACTAAATGAAATAGAGAACAAAAAGACAATAGAAAAAAATTAATGTGACAAAGAGTTGGTTCTTTGAAAAGATTAACAAAATCGACAAACCCTTGGCTAGACTCACTAAGATAAGAAGAGAGAAGACACTAATTAACAAACTCATAAATGAAAAAGGGGAAGTTATCACAGACACCACAGAAATACAAAGGATCATGCAACAATACTATGAAGGAGTATATGCCGCCAAATTCAATAACCTAGAAGAAATGGACAAGTTCTTAGAAACATATAGCCTTCCAAGGCTGAACCATGAAGAACTGGAAAATCTAAACAGACCGATCACCAGTAACGACATTGAATCAGTCATCCAAAACCTTCCCAAAAGCAAAAGTCGGGACCAGATGGCTTCACTAGTGAATTCTACCAAACCTTCAAAGAGGATCTAATACCAATCTTGCTCAAACTCTTCCAAAAAATTGAAGAAGAGACAGTACTCCCTAACTCATTTTATGAGGTCAACATTACCCTGATACCAAAACCTGGTAGGGACAACACAAAAAAAGAAAACTACACACCAATATCTCTGATGAATACAGATGCAAAAATCCTAAACAAAATTCTAGCAAATCCACAAATACAACAATGCATTAAAAAAGATTATTCATCACGACCAAGTGGGGTTCATCCCAGGGGCACAAGGATGGTTCAACATCCGCAAATCCATCAATGTGATACATCACATAAACAAAATAAAGGACAAAAATCATATGATTATATCAATTGATGCAGAAAAAGCATTTGACAAGATACAACATGTATTTATGATTTAATTTATGATTAAAACACTTAATAAAATAGGTATAGAAGGAAAATACCTTAACATAATAAAGGCCATATAGGACAAGCCTTCAACTAATCTCATAATTAATGGTGAAAAACTGAAGCCCTTTGCTCTACATTCAGGAACACGACAGGGCTGTCCCCTATCACCTCTGCTGTTCAACATAGTGTTGGAAGTTTTTGCCAGAGCAATCAGGCAAGAGAAAGAAATAAAAGTCATCCAAATTGGGAATGAAGAAGTTAAATTATCACTCTTTGCAGATGGTATGATGCTATATATAGAAAACCCTAAAGACTCCACCAAAAAGCTATTAGAAACCATCAACGAATACAGTAAAGTTGCTGGCTACAAAATCAACGTACAAAAGTTCATTGCATTCCTATATACTAACAATAAAATCTCAGAAAAAGAAATACAAAAAACAATCCCTTTTGCAATTGCAGCAAAAAGAATAAAATACCTAGGCATAAACTTAACCAAGGATGTGCAGGACCTATGTGCTGAAAACTATAAGACATTTTTGAAAGAAATTGAAGAAGACACAAAGAAATGGAAAGACATTCCGTGCTCATGGATTTGAAGAATCAACTTAGTTAAAATGGCCATATTACCCAAAGCCATATACAGATTTAATGTAATCCCCATCAAAATCCCAATGGCATTTTTTAAAGAACTAGAACAAAAAACCATCAGATTTGTTTGGAACCACAAAAGACCCCGAGTAGCCAAAGCAATCTTAAGAAAAAAGAACAATACTGGAAGTATCGCACTCCCTGACTTTAGCTTGTACTACATGGCTACAATAATCAAAACAGCATGGTATTGGCATAAAAACAGACACATAGACCAATGGAATAGAATTGAGAACCCAGAAATAAAACCACATAAATATGGACAGATAATTTTTGACAAAGAAGCTAAAAACATCCAATGGAGGAAAGACAGCCTCTTCAATGAATGGTGCTGGGAGAATTGGATAGCCATGTGCAAAAGAATGAAACTGGACTGCTATTTGTCACCATGTACCAAAATTAATTCAAAATGGATGTTAAGCATAAAACCTGACACAATAAACTGCATAGAAGAAAACATAGGTACTAAACTTATGGACCTTAGGTTCAAAGAGCATTTTATGAATTTGACTCCAAAGACATTGGAAGTAAAAGCTGAAATAAACGAATGGGACTATATGAAACTTAAAAGCTTCAGCACAGCAAAAGAAACCACCAACAAAATAAAGAGTCAACCAACTGAATGGGAGAAGATTTTTGCAAACAGTGCCTCCAATAAGGGTCTAATATCCAAAATATACAACGAACTCTTGAAACTCAACAACAACAAAACAAACAAACCAGTTGAAAAATGGGTGGAGGACCTGAAGAGACATTTCTCCAAAGAGGACATACAAATGGCAAATAGACATGAAAACATGCTCAACATTACTGTCATGCGGGGTGTCAGGCGGGGTCTCTGCTCCTGCTCCCCACATAAGAACGCAGGACAAGGTGAGGCCAAAAAGGAACACCCACGGAGCCATAAGTAGGGGAGTCATATCACTATATTCTCACCAGCGGCATCCGCCTCTCTGCAATCCATTCATGCTAGCCCCCATTTCTTCTGCTAGCGTAGCCACAGCCGTTATATTAGTGGCCCATGGCGTATGGCTTACAGCTGACGGCCAACTAGCCACAGCTGATAACCATCTGATCACAGTTGATGGCCATTTACTACCCGAGCCAGCACCTTTCTATGTGAGGCCAAGAGCCTGGAAACTGCTTTCTGGGGCTCTGTCCCCACAATCACTAATCATCAGAGAAATGCAAATAAAAACCACAATGAGCTATCACCTCACCCCTGTCAGAATGGCTATCATCAACAAGACAAATAGTAACAAGTGTTGGAGAGGCTGTGGAGAAAAAGGAACCCTCATACACTGTTGGTGGGAATGCAGACTGGTGCAGCCATTATGGAAGGCAACCGTTATGGAAGGCAGCCATTATGGAAGGCATTATGGAAGGCAATTCCTCAAAAAATTACGAATAGAGTTACCATATGACCCAGCAATCCCTCTCCTGGGTATCTACCAAAAAAATCTGAAAACATTTATCCATAAAGACATGTGTGCTCCAATGTTCATTGCAGCTTTGTTTACGGTGGCCAAGACATGGAAACAACCAAAACGTCCTTCGAAAGATGAATGGATAAAGAAGTTGTGGTATATATACACTGGAATACTATTCGGCGGTAAGAAAAGATGATATAGGACCATTTGTGACAACATGGATGGAGCTTGAGAGTATAATGCTAAGCGAAATAAGTCAGACAGAAAAAGCAGAGAACCCTATGATTTCACTGATATGTGGTATACAAACCAAAAACAGCAAAAGAGCAAGACAAACAAATGAGAAACAAGAACTCATAGACACAGACAATAGTTTAGTGGTTACCAGAGGGTAAGGGGTGTGGGGGATGGGAGATGAGGGTAAGGGGGATCAAATATATGGTGATGGAAGAAGAACTGCCTCTGGGTGGTGAACACATAATGGGATTTATAGACGATGTAATACAGAATTGTACACCTGAAATCTATGTAATTTTACTAACAATTGTCACCCCAATAAACTTTTTAAAAAGTTTAGAAAAAATCTAATCAAGGAAGTACAAGACTTGTCCACTGATAAATACAAAACATTGCTGAAAGAAATTAACTACCTAAATAAATGGAAAGACATTTTATATTAATGGCTTGCAAAACTTAATGTTATTAAGGTGGCAATATTCTCTAAACTGATCTACAGGCTTTATCAAATTCCAACCAATTTTTTGCAGAATTTGACAAGTTGATCATAAAATTCATATGGAAATGAAAAGAAAACTGAATAGTCAAAACACTTTAAAAAACAAAAAAACTAAGTTGGAGGACTCACACATCCTGATTTCACCACTTACTACAGAGCTACCATAATCAAGACAGAATTGCACTAGCATAAAAGTGGACACATAGACCAATGGAATAAAATTCAAAGTCCAGAAGTAAGCCCATACATCTATGATAAGTTTGTTTTTCAACTAAGTGTTAAGACCATTCAATGGGAGAAGGAACAGTCATTTCAAGAAATGGTGCTGGAAAACGTGGATATTTATATGCAACTTAATGAATTTTGTATAACTCACAGTATACACAAAAATTAACTTAGGATTGAAAACCTAAATATCAGAACTAAAAGTATAACACTCAAAGATAACATAGATGTAAATATTTTTGACTTTGGAGTATGCAACAGGTTTTCACACAAACACCAAAAGTACCAGCAACCCCCTCCCCAAATATAAATTGGACTTCTTCAAAATTAAAAAAAACAAAAAAAGCCTTTTGTTCATCAAATGACACTATCAGTAGAGTGAAGGCTATTCAAGGTGAAGAATGAGCCTACCTGGGGTGACATTTATTGCTAGGTTGAGAGTCAGGAACATTAGACATGACTCACCTTCTTCTGGTGAACGTGGGATCATAAGATATCATACCTCTATGTTTTTCCTCCATTCTGGGGCCCTTAACTCATCTGTCTTCCTCTTTACTCCTTTCAGAGTTCTCCTAAGGTTGCCTCTTGCATTATTTCCAGGGTTTGTAATTTTACTTAGCTACGAATAGCAGGGAGAAATGAATCGACATTATCTTGGCCAGGCTGGCTAAAGGCCTGTTTTCAGGTTTGGTAACAGGTCTAAAACAGTCATTAGGGATGGTTTAGAAATCCTCCTAATGTGTGACCCTTCTGCAGTTTCTACTGTGTGTTCCTTTCATTCAAGAAATCCATTGGTATTATGTTAACAACTATAAACTTAAAAAAATATTTTTAAAATTTAAATTATGGTAAAAAACACTTAACATAAAACTTACCATGTTAACCATTTTAAGTGTATACTTCAGTAATGTTAAATATATTCACATTGTTGTATGACAAGTTTCCAGAACCTTCTCATTTTGCAAAACTGAAACTATATTCATAGAACAACTAACTATTCCTGTCTCTCCCCCAGTGCCTGGTGACTGCCATTTTACTTTGCTTCTATGAGTTTGATTACTTTAGACACCTTATATAAGTGTAGTCTTCTTGTGACTGGCTTATTCCACTTAGCATGTCCTCAAGGTTCATACATGTTGTAGCATGTGAAAGAATTTTCTTATTTTTGCAGGCTGAATAATATTCCATTGTATGTAGATACCACATTTTGTTTATCTATTAATCTACCAATAAACGTTTGGTTGCTTCCACCTTATGGCTATTGTGAGTAATGCTGGAAGAACATAAGTGTACAAATATCTTTTTGAGACCCTGCTTTCAATTCCTTTGGGTATATATACCTGGAAGTGAGATTGCTAGGTCACAGGGTAATTCTATTTTTATTTTTTGAGAAAACTTCATACTGTTTTCCATAGTGGTTGCACCAATTTACATTCTCACCAACAGTGTGCAAATGTTCCAATTTACCCACATCCTTGCTGGCATTTGTTTTTTCTGGGGTGTTTGCTTATAGTAACCATCTTAATATGTGTGAAGTGGTATCTTGTAGTTTTGATTTGTGTTACTCTAATAATTAGTAACATTGGATATCTTTTTATATGCTTGTTGGGCATTTGTATATATTCTTTGAACAAATATCACTTCAAACCCTTTGCCCATTTAATTAATTTTTTTTATTGTTGTCGAGTTGTAAAAGTTTATTATTTATTCTCATTTTTTCCTTATTTCCTATTTCCCTTAATCACCAAGTACCAAGAGGGCATGTCCCCTTCTCAAGTTTCCCTATTCCCCATGCAGAAATGTTTTCTAAGACTGCTGGTTTTGATTTTCTTGTAGCCAACACTCTGATCTAACAGATTTTAAACTTGTTCTTGGTATTTTCTAGCTCATGGTGGAGCTTTTATTTTCTGGGGTATTTCTATTTGTGTTCTGTCTCCTCTATGGTCCCCATTCCTCTTTCCTGTGATCTCTTTAACATTTGTGCCTGACTCATCCCCAAAACTGTATTTTAAACAATTATCCTATTTGCCATTGTTTTAAGGTTATGTGTTGTATTTTTTCTGTTCCTTTACATATGCAGAAAGCACAGATTATGGATGTTTTAACTTGCTTTTCTTATTTATCCAGATGAGTTTTAGGGGGAAATGAGTAAAGAGAATCATATTTAGGAGGCCACCCTTATTCTATGTCAAAGCAGAAAAAAACAGATTTTAAGCCAAAGAATGTCACAGGTAGGATTTGGAAAGATAAAACTTGTGACAGTGTTCTGAAATGTGCTTGACTACACATTTGCACTTCTCAAATAAATAGAAAAAAAAATGAACCCAAAGAGGCCCACACCAAGGCATATCATAATTAACATGCCAAACGTTAAAGACAAAGAGAGAATCTTTTTTTTTTTTTTATTAATTAATTTATTTATTAGTTTCAGGTGTACAAAACAAGGTAATACTTAGACGTTCATCATTTATATCCCTCATACTGTGAACCCCCCCTCCCCCCATCCACTATCCCTCCGACCTCACACTGAACCATCACATTATATATATAAAATTATAGTTGGCATTCATTAATGTTTAGCTTCTGATGTACAATGCCATGATCAGGTATCCACAGTATCCCTGAGGTGGTCTCCCAAATAGGACGCATGTCCATCGGATACCCAACAAAATCTTTACAACATTATAGAATACCTTCCCCAAATTAATTTTCAAAAGAAAAACCCTGAGGCCATCTTGTGGTTACCAGCTGCTTCCAAATCCCTTCACCTTTCCCCTTATCCCCAACCCCCTCCCACACACCCATCTAACCACTCTCGGTTTTTTCTCTGCGTCCCCAAAACTGACTCTGATTAGTTCATTCACATAGTCAAAGAGAGAATCTTAAAAGCAGCAAGAAACAGGCAGTTAGTTACCAACAAGGGAGCTCCCATAAGACTCTCAGCTGATTTCTCAACAGAACTTTGCAGGCCAGAAGGAATTGGCAGGAAATATTCATGATAAATGATAAAAAGCTAGGACCTATAACCAAGATTATACTACTCATCAAAGCTATCATTTAGAATTGAAAGACAGATAAAGAGTTTCCCAGACAAGAAAAAACTAAAGGAGTTCATCACCACCAATCCAGTATTACAAGGAATCTTAAAGGGACTTCTTTAAGGTGAAAAAAAAGATAAAATTATGAATAATAAAATGGCAATATCTACATATTTATCAACAATTACTTTAAATGTAAATGGATTTAAATGCTCCAATCAAGATAGGGTGTCTGAATGAATAAGAAAACAAGACGCTTACATACGCTGCCTACAAGAGACTCACTTCAGATTGAAAAACACACACAGACTGAAAGTAAAGGGATGGAAAAAGATATTTCATGAAAATGGAAGCACACAAAGAAAATTGGGTAGCAATGCTTATACCAGACAAAACAGACTTTAAAACAAAGGCTGTAACAAGAAACAAAGAAGGACCTAATAATCCCACTTCTGTGTATTTATCTGAAGAAACCCAAATGCTACTTCAAGGGGACGTGTGCATCCATGTGTTCACTGCAGCATTGTTTACAGTGGCCAAGATGTGGAGGCAGCCTGGGTGTCTGTTGATAGAAGAATGGATAAAGAGGAGGTGGTACATATATACAATGGAATGTTGCTCAGCGATGGAAGGGAATGGGTTCTTGCCATCTGTGGTGGCATGGATGGACCTAGAGGGTATTGTGCTGAGTGGAGTAAGTCAGATAGAGAAAGACAAATGTCATATGATCTAACTTATAAGTGGAATCTAAAGAACAAAATAAACAGAATAGAAATAAGCTCATAGATACAGAGAATATTTTGATGGTTGCCAGATGGGAGGGGGTTGGGTGTGTGGGTGAAAAAGGGGAAAGGATTAAGTAGCACACATTTGTTGTTACAAAGTAGTCATGGGGATGTAAGGTATAGCGTAAGGAATATAATCAATAATATTTTAATAACTGTGAATGGTGTCAGATGGGTACTAGATTTAGAGGAGTGATAGATGGGAGGGGTGTTGGGGGCTGGGTGAAAAAGGTGAAGGGATTAAGAAGTACAAATTGGTAGTTACAAAATAGTCGTGGAGATATAAAGTAAAGCATAGGGAATATAGTCAATAATATGGAAATAACTATGTATAGTGCTAGGTGTGTACTAGACTAATCAGGGGAGTCACTTCTTAAATTATATAAATGTCTAACCACCATGCTGCACACCTGAAATTAATATAAAATAATATTGAATGTCAACTGTCATTGAAAAATTAAAAAGGGGGTGAGATAAACGGGAATAAGAGGTTCAAAGTTCCAGGTATAAAGCAAGTAATTTTTGGAGATGTAACATACAGCATAGGGAATATAATAAAAAATATGGTAATAATTATGTATAGTGCTGATGGTATAGTACTGTTGAATAACTATGATGTACATGTGAAACATATAATATTGTAAATTAGCTATATTTTAATAAAAATCTTTTAAAAAGAATACAGTAATATGTAAACAGTATTTATCTCTGTGATACTAACACAATATAAATTATTGTTTAAATCTGAAAAAATAATAAAGTTTTAAAAATTATTTAATTAATCAATAATCAGCATTGGAAATGTGGACAAAATAAACATCACCAATGATTCCTATCCAGAGGAAATTTTGTAATGACTGCATAGTATTCCATGCTATGAGTACTCCATTATATATTTAGTTATGCCTTTAAAGCTGAGATTTAGATTATTTTCAGTAATTCAACTGTCAAGCAAGTGTTATGAGTTTTAAAAGAAGTGTTACTTTATATTTGAGTCTTTCTTTTTAAAATTCCTTTGAACTTTAAAGCCAGCATCGAGAAAGGTGAAGTGGTAAGTCAGTGTTAAGACTGGGTTACTGATAAGCCAGGCAACTGGTTTATTGTCTTCACTTTTTAACTTTTATTGTGTGTATTTATTTTTATTGTTCAGTTTTTTGTTGTGCTCACTTGTCATACAGCACTTTGGCTCTTCATACGAGGACCTGTTTCACCCTAATGGTAATCTAACGTCCTCCAGCACTGCTCCACCATTCACCCGGAGAAATGTTTCAAGAATTTCTCAATCTACAAGTACTGCTCAGTTATCATATAGCTTGTGAAAATGCAGAAAACAGAACATATAATATTTAAATCACTGCTAGTTATACCACCGTGAGACTAGCATTGCTAATTTTTTAGTGTTTTCGTTCTAGTCTCTCTTTATGAGTTCCTCCAGCAACCAGCAGTTTCAGTCCCAGAGACCAGAGCTAAAATGAAATGGACAGATTTAGGATGGGTGGATGCCTTTCATCTCTCCTTGTCTGACATTTTAGTTACAATTTTCTCTTAACTCTTTTGAAACGATAAAAGTATAATGTAGTTGAAAATTGAACGCATAAACTCAGAAAATCTGGGTTTCTAGAAAATTCGGGGGATGCTGGAGGATCAGTGGGAGGTGAATGAATCAGCCATATTCCGGGAAGGTGAGTGGAGTTAGAAAGTTGATAGATCTAATAATTTATTGGCTCAGGGTTTGTCAATTACTACAGCCCAGCAAATGAGATTAGAGCAGAGTTGTGGGGGAGGGAGGGAGTGACGCAGGAAGCTATTGGCACCAAGAAAAATTTAGCCAAGAGGCAGCTGCGTAATCATATTGCAGCACCCGTTTTTTTGTTGTTTTTGTTTTGTTTTGTTTTGTTTTTTGTTTTTTTCACCAGCTCCTGCTTGCGGAGGTGTAACCACTGCGGATGTCTGCAGTCTGTGGCTCGCTCCTACGGGACCAGTGACAGCGCCCATCACCATCCTGTGCACCTCAGCTTGGGGTACCGCTGCCTCTGTCCGGTTCTCACACTCTCAGCACCGCCTTCATCCCTGCAGTCTGGCTTCCGCCGCCCTCGTTGCGCCTCTGCCTCAGGCGCCGCCGCTTCTGATAGTCCAGTGAGTCTCCCTGTGGCGGTCAGATCTGATCTTGGCGATAGCCAACTTAAACGCGTGTACTGTCCTTCGAAAAATGGCCGAGTCAGCCGACCACAAGGAACTGTTAGAATCCAGCCAAGAAGAGGCTGATAATAAGATGATGATGGGGGGGCCGGGGAAACTACCGGACAGCGGCGAAGGAGCCGCCGCTGGGCCTGGGGAAGGCTGGGAAAAAGGTGAAGATGCTGATGAGGACTCAGGATCAGACCGTCCAAGAGGACTTATCGGTTACCTTTTAGATACGGACTTCGTTGAAAGTCTACCTGTGAAAGTTAAGTTGCGTGTGTTAGCCCTTAAAAAGCTTCAAACTAGAGTGGCAAATCTAGACTCCAAATTCCTGAGGGAATTTCATGGAATTGAGAGAAAGTTTGCTGAAATGTATCAACCCTTATTGGAAAAAAGACGTCAGATCATCAATGCAATCTATGAACCTACAAAAGAGGAATGTGAATATCAATCAGACTCTGAGGAATCTGACGGCGAGGAGATGTATGATGAGGAAGAGATGTGTGGTAATAGGAAGGGTCTGGTACATGAATGCGTGAATGAGGATACCCGTTCCGAGGACGATTATTATGATTACGCTGCTGAAGATGAGGAGGAGGAGGAGGAGGACGACGACGACCCTGACGATGACATTGAGGCTGCTGGAGAAGATAATAAAGAAGAAGAAGATCCTAAAGGAATTCCTGATTTTTGGCTGACTGTCTTAAAAAATGTTGACACACTCACTCCTTTGATTAAGAAATATGATGAGCCTATTCTGAAGCTACTGACGGATATTAAAGTGAAGCTTTCAGATCCTGGTGAGCCTCTCAGTTTCACACTAGAATTTCACTTCAATCCCAATGTATATTTCAAAAATGAGCTGTTGACAAAGACCTATGTGCTGAAGTCAAGGCTGGCATATTTTGATCCCCACCCCTACAGGGGAACTGCAATTGAGTATTGCACGGGCTGTCACATAGATTGGAATGAAGGAAAAAATGTCACTTTGAAAACCATCAAGAAAAAGCAGAAACACCGGATCTGGGGAACAATCCGAACTGTGACTGAAGATTTCCCCAAGGATTCATTCTTCAATTTCTTTACTCCTTATGGAATCAACTTAAATGGAAAAGATGGAAATGATGATTTTTTACTTGGTCACAATTTACGTACTTACATAATCCCAAGGTCAGTCTTATTTTTTTCAGGTGATGCACTTGAGTCTCAGCAGGAGGGGGTAGTTAGGGAAGTTAATGATGCAATTTATGACAAAATTATTTACGATAACTGGATGGCTGCAATTGAGGAGATTAAAGCCTGTTGCAAAAATCTTGAGGCAATAGTAGAAGACATTGATGGCTAAAACAGGGTGTACACGGCCCTGAAATTAACAGCCCTAGATCTAGTTACTCAAAATAAGTTAACTAGTCTTGTGTTCTGAATTTTCTTAGTGGTAGTTAAAGCATATGGATCAGAAATGTAAGAGAAGTTCACATACTAATTCATTTGACCTTGCGTTTTAGTAGTAGTAGAATGCTTTAAAAAAATGTAGACTGTGGTTTAAGACATAATAATATAGTGTGCTGTGCTTGAATCCTTCTGAAGTCCTTTTTTATGTAGCTATTAACCTGTGGCTGTGAAAATTATCCAAACTGATAAATGAGATCAATATTTATTTGAAAAGAAAATCTTGAAGAACCCATCCAAGGTTTTATGTTGTTGTTGTTTGTGTAGTTTTGTTTTCTTAGTCCTTTAGGTAGTGGGTTTCATTTTATTGTATCTCCTTCATTTTGCAATAAACATGCAGTAGAATTTAAAACTTAAATGCTTAAGAGGAAGCTTGCATATGTTAAGAATTTCAGGCAAAACCAAATTTATTGTTAATAACAGCTTGTTCATATGCTCTTGTGTTATGTGATCATAATAAATAATGCAACTTACTTATACTAAAGTTATTGTTTATCAGTGAATTATTTATTACAGTATTTTCAAAAGATTGCCACATATTGTTCTGTGTAATTGTGTAAGCAGTAATTACAGTATACAATTTTTCTTTTCCTATAGTACATTTAGTCATTCGTTGAAAGTAATCACTTTACCATTTTGAAAAGATTTTTCACGTTCTTTCATTTCAAAATAAAATGAATAAAAATGTCAGAGTGTTTCATGTTTTAAAACTGATCTCTTTTTCTGTTTATAAAAGTAATATGTTCGTTGGAAGACATTTGGAAAATATTAAAAAATACATTAATTAAAACTAAAATCCATATTTCCCCTCCCCAAAGCACTGTTAATGCTTTGATTTACTTTTACTATTATTTTTCTATGTGTACGTATGATGCAAATTTGCTAACACTATACTTAGCTGTGCAAAGAAAGTATAACTTTATTGTTTATAACTGATCTAATCTCAAGCCTGGGCCCACCTCCACTGTCCAAGATTGTGGGGAAACAAAAACCTCAAATTGAATCAATCCAGTAAACTCATTGCTATTTAGTAATTTAAATATTCTGTATAAATAACAAGCTCCTGTATGTTAGTCTGTATTTCAGATTTCCCTACCCTTCTACAATGTTATCTGGAATGTACAGGGACTTATATTCCTTTATGACATTGAGGGGGGTACATTGACTGGGGACAATGGGATGTGGTTGGTTAGAGAGCTGTCTTGTCCCAGAGCTGACTTTCTCTACCTTCTGTGTGGAAACCCAGAGATTTGGCTTTCCCCTTGAGCAGACTCAGTGAATGTCACACGTATCCCCGTACGACAACAGGGAACTTCTTAATCTTTTTAATAATGCCTTGTGAGAGCTGAGAGTGGCTAGGAAGTGATAACTCTGTCTCGTTATGGCTGCCTGGCACCCGCTCTTCCATCCGGTGGTTGTGATCCTACAGAATTATTAAATGAAAGTGGGACAAAAGCTCCTCTGCTCGTGACTTATTCTTCCACTGTCGAACATGCTTCTTCCTTCAGATTTGAGCTCAAAGACATACGTTGATAACACTGCCTGCTTTTCTTACCTCTGTCTCATATCTCTACAATCAACTGCAGAGGAAGGCATGGGCTTTTTCTTTCCTCTTCCTGTCTGGACAGGACTCTCCTTTTTACAGTGTGTTTCTCCCAAGTACAATGGTAGATGTGCACTTGCTTTTCTCTGGGGTTGCAAGAGTTGACAGAGTATAGGGAAACAAACACAACTTACTATTATAGGGGAACCTAAATATGGAAACACTTCCAATGAATACTTCGTAAATGTAGACTTTTTCACACTCTTCATCACCGTTAATGTTGACTTCTATTGCATTCCTGACTCACCTTGCCCCTCCAACCTCTCTCACACAGAAAGATTAGGCCCCTTTTAATTGTGGTTACTGTTGCTGTGCATTAAAAAATCAGGAACATGGCTGTATCTCTCCCTCCTGCCCCTTTCTCTTGCCTTCATGACACAGAGCAGTAAAACTGCTTCTGGGCTCTCTGTAAGGGCAGGCCAGTCCCCTTTGCTGTATCTCTCATGTCGGTGACCTCCAGCGAAAGACCACCAGGGACATACCAATAGTTGAACAAGTTGGGTTTTCATCATTGCTGTGAGGAGAACATGCATCATGTGGAAATGCTACATGTTATCAGTAAGTGGATGTTAGAAAACATATTGCAAGATTTGGGCTTTGGTTGTGTGATTTGGTGGAGGGTCTAACAAAGTGGAGGTTTGCTCTATATAGGGAAAATTTTATAATTGGTAGTTCAATAAATCTTATTTATAGGGAGGAAAGACTGGAACAAGAATAAGGCTGTAATAATTAGAGAAAAGCCACTCAATTTAGGTAGAATGGCAGGGGTGTTTAGTATTCTGTGGGTGGCATAGGGACCTTGCTTTTGTCTATGCTTAGGCAAAATTAACTAGCCTTGCTTTGTCTCATTTTATTGTATTCTCAGAGTAACTTTGTCTGAGGTTGCCATTCTACGAGATAGTTTATGTCCAGTAGGAGAATAGCATGGCCTAGCTGTGAATATCAGGCCTACTTCCTGATGTCAGGGATTGCTTTTTATGTTTGTCTTTTACCCCTTCTCAGGAATGAAGTTTGAGGCTGCCATTTCTCCCATAGCTTGTGGTGGGATGGAGGTACATTTGAGTTTAGACTAGCGTAAAGACCCTTTAGGCCTTGAGGGTAGGTCATTAACTTCAGTCCACATACCACAGAGGCCCATACTAGGGTTTAGGGCACAACTGTGACTCAAAATAGAGTTTCACCTTAGTTCTTTTTGTAATTGTTCTTAAAAAAATTTACCCTTCATACAGTCCTGGAGGGGTTGTTGAGGTGATTGTTGGGCTTTGTTAGAATTTTGATATTTTTAGGGAATATGCTAAATATGTAAATATAATTCCAGTTGGGGATACATAATTTATAATGTCAATTTTATTATTTATAATATAATTTATATATCATATGGCAGAGTGGTTAATCTTTGAAGCCAGGTTGCTTGGATTCAAATGCCAATTTTGTAATTTATTAGTTGGGTAACCTTATGCAAGTTACTTTATGCGTCTGTTTCTGATCTGGAAAAATATGGTAATAATTGTGCACTACCTCGTAGATTATTATGAAGATTGAATTTGTTTATGTAAAGTACTTATAAATATGCCTGGTATGCAAGTGCTATCTAGGTGTATCTATCTTTATTATTTTTATTAAGTTTATAACTGTAAAATACTCAAAACTGTTTGCTTTACAATAAGGGTGCAGTAAATTCTTATTAAATTATTAATAACTGTTCCCCTAATTTGTTTCTAATTCACAAAAAGTGAAAGCTCATATTTTGTGTTTTAACAACAGAATCTCCGAGATTTTTGCAAGTATTAAGAAGGACTAAGTGACAAGTTTAGCAACAGCACTTAAAGTACTGACAAGCCTGATTAATGAAGAGGAAAATATAGTGACTATGCTGTTACTTCCTCACCCCGCCCCCCAGTACATCCATTAGTCTTGGAGCTGAGTATGCCAAGCTCAGTACACATGCCAGGCCATTTGTTCATTGGCCAATAAATGTATCGTTAAATTCAAATATTTGGAAAGCAAAGAAAAATAGAACACAGAAAATAAAAATGACATGAAATTATGTATCATCCATAAGTATACAACAGGTTTGATTTTTCAGTTAGCAAAAAGATACATGCAACATGTAGTTGATTATTTTAAAACGGAGTCTTTTAAAAAGAAATATAAAGAATACTTTTTCATGAAACACATTTCTGAAATGTATTTTCTCTGAATTCTTTGCCAAATAATACAATTTTTTAAAGTGAAAGAGAAAAGAATGTCTAAAAGGATCTCTGCCCGTTTTTGTTTTTTTTTAAATCACACTGATGATCTATTTCTTGATCTACTCTCAGGGTGTTTTAAGACAATAAAAACTCTCCAGGTCATACAGCCAGTGGGTAACCATTCACCCCCATTCTGCATGTGCACACACCTCCACACTCCTACTGGCTGTGTGTGTGTGTGTGTGTGTGTGTGTTGGTGTCTGCATGTGCTCACACGTGTGGTGGGAAGGGTGAAGTGGGATGGGAGTGTGGGGGGTGGGGTGTGTCACTCATCATAAAGGACACCAATTCTTGTGTAACTTCTCTCCCAGGGCATGTGTGCGTGTGAGTAGAGGGTCGGGTAGAAGGGAAGGAGAGGTTGGATGGTCAAAGAGGCATCTAGTGTGTAAGTCTCCTCTTTGGCCTTTGTGTGCATGTGCGTGTGTGTGTGCGTGTATGTGTGCATGCGTGCACATGCCAATCAAAAGAATAAGTGATCGTTTTTCAGGTTCTGCTACTTTATGAAATTATATTCTATGTGCAAGGGTACTTGTGGCCAGTAAGAAAGAAGGCAATTCTGGCCGAGGTGGTCTGGTGTGGTAAGTGGCTTCGAAGAGGCTGGAGTGGAGGCCCTTTTGCCCACGTTGAAGTCAAAGTGAGCTTGTCTGTCTGCTAACGTGGAGGTACCCAGAGGGAACGGAAGGATAGGTGGCAGCATAGAGGGAGCGTCCTGGCCTAGTTAGCATTTGGTTTGACACCTGGGAAAGAAACACTGAAATAGATGGCGTGGGGAGAGTCCCGGAAATGACAGTGTGGGACGTTTTGGATGAGTTCAGCCTTGTGGCATCTCAAATTTCAAATACCTATAGAATAGATATCCTTTTGCTTGATGAATTACAATGCCACCTTGGGCCATGGCCAGATTTGGAGGTCAAGTGTATATAAATGCAGGTATGTACAAGTATGTAAGAAGTGTTGTATGTAAAAGGCATAGCACTGGTTCTGACGCATACTGAGCACTCTGTTAGTTACTAGGGTAGGTGTATATGGAAGAAGAGATCAGTCAATGATATGTTAATAATCTAGTTGTAATCCACTGCCTCTGTAAATGAAAGAATCCGTGTATTAATTTAAACCTCATACAAAAGGTTCTGCATTTTGAGAGTATCACTTGGCCATGAGAAGAAAGCTGTCCAGGCAGTGTTATTTGGTAAGAATGGTGCTGAAATAAAAATTTCACAAGGGAACTTCATGCAAATGCTAAAAGGTGACTGATCTTAATTAAATTTTCTATTTCACACTTAACATGCTCTCAGGCATGTGTGCGCATGCGCGCGCACACACACACGACTGGATGATCCAGAATGAGAGGAAGCTCATGGTCAGAGAGATTCACAACAGGTGGAACTAATATGGAGTGATTTATCATTTAATGTTTCTCCATCAGCTATCAAGGTGAAAGGAGGTAATAAAAACTGGTCGTGTGTGGCTGTGCATGCTCACTTCTATGCATGTATGTGCATGTTTTAATGCAGAATATGCCAGTAACAAGTGGAAATTATATTTAGACAATAATCTTTGTTGTCCAAAATATCACCTACAGTTTGCCAGGATTCCTATAGATAAGGAAAAAGGGAGTGGTTTGTGATGAGTTCCCATCCTCATTCTGATGAAGTACTTTTTATTTTACAGCTTAGAGGAATTGAAAAGGTGATTTTGCTTGCCAAGACACATATCAGCCAATTTAAGGCACTTGCATTTCATGGTATTAAACTTGCATACTCTTACTGTAAGTTAACATTACAGTAAGTATTTGTAGGACATTTCAGCATCGAGTTGTCGCTAGAGTTTGGATCAGGTAGTTTTCTTCATGTTTCAGGTGAGAAATCTGAGATACAGACATTATGATTCAACTAGTAGAGGGAGAAGTCCGATCTGGTCTCATTGCTTGTGCTCTTTTCATCACACCATGAGCGTGCTGCCTTTAGAGAAACTGAATGATGTTGCTGGTTTGCTGAATATTAAAATGTCTCATCCCATATTAAAGCTGCTTGGTACTGGCATAGGAAGAGATATTAACTTATATTCCTTAGCGAGGACTGTTCTCTCATTGACTTAGAATATATGGTAATGGAACTAGGCTGAACCTTTGAAGAAAACTTCCCATTGCAGCTTAACAATGTGAAAGTCTATTGGAATTAAATCTCATTTTCTCTTAAATATTCTATAACTTCCACTTTGCTAATGTGATCTATCCTTTCTCACATAATCATAGATTTAATTCAAATTTATTGTTTTTTAAACTTCTATTTTTTTTCTGGGTTCTTGTCCCTATTGTGAAACTCGTATATGTTTCACACATAGTTTGACTTGGGTCAAACTATTAGGTTGGCGCAAAAGTAATCGCGGTTTTTACAATTATTTTTAACCTTTCAAAACACAATTACTTTTGCACCAACCTAGTAATAAAGCCCACTTGTTAGCAGTTTCCTATCTGTACAATGGAGATAATTAGTAGCAGATAAGATTGTTTTGATTATCCAGTGTGATGAGTGTCAAGCACTTTGCACAATGCCTGGCACATATTAAGCCCTAAAGCATTAAGTGATTATTATTGTAATCATTGTCATCAGTCCTTAGGATTATTATGGGCATAAAATTGTAATATAATGCACATGGTGCATAATAGGGACTTAATAAATAAATCATAGCTACTCTTTTATAACTTTATATCCCCAAATGATCACAAACAGATGTGAGGTCATTAAATGTAATTCTCTTTTTAAAAACTTTTTATTTGAAATAATTAGACTCACGGGCAGGTGCAAAAACAGGATGTAGAATCACACGAGCTCTGTAGCTTTGTGCATTTCACCAGATTTTGAAAATTTCCAGCTTTTATTGCTTTGAATATTTTTGTAGCACCACATTCATCCTCTTTTCTGGGACCTGGGTGACATAAATGTTAGTTCTCTCATTATTGTCACAGGTGTCATAGCTCTTATTTTTTTATGTGCATTTTCTCTATGTTGTTCAGATTGGGTCAATTCTATTTGTGTTTAAGTTCACTGATCCTTTCCTGCCATCTGCATTGTGCTATCGAACCCATCCAGTGCATTTTAAAATTAGCTATTTTATTTTTTCAATTTTATAATTTCTGTTTGGTTCATTTTTATTACTTTTATTTCTATGATTCATGTGTGTCAGAAGTGTTCATAATTGCTTGCTGCAGCATTTAAAGCTGGCTGCTTTAAAATCCTTACCAGCCAATTCCAACATCTGACTGACTCATGTTTGTGTTGGCATCTCTTCATTGGTTTTGCTCATCCGAGTTGTGCGTTTTTGCTTCTTGATATGATGAGTGATTTTTTTTATTATATCCTGGACATTTTTAGTATTATGTTATGAGACACTAGATGCTATTTAAATCTTATATTTTAGCAAACAGTCACCTGCTTGCTAAATACCTACTTCTGCAAGGATTAAAAAACATAATATATGCAATTGTTTTACATATTGGTGCTCAAAAAATGTTAATTTTTATGTTAATTCTGTTGCACTCTCTGACCTTAATTACGAGGATAACATTTCTTACATTTTTTCCTCTTTATCTGAAATTGCTCTTATTACATATTCGCAGAACAACCTTCATTGTATTGGTACTTAGTTGGATTGTTGGATTCCTACAGTGATAGCTGTTAAATGACTTTTTCCAGATATTACTACATTACTACTCTGACAGTGGTTTTCTCTCTCTCTCTCTTTCTCTCTCTCTCCTCTCTCTCTCTCTCTCTCTCTCTCTCTCTCTCTCTCTCTCTCTCTCCCCTTTCCCCCCACCCCTTTCTCCTCTCTTCTCTGCCCTCACTTTTCTTTCCCACCTCCTCACTACTTCAGCTCAATTTCGCAGTAGTTGATGAGACAGATTTTATCTTGACTAGATCAAACCTGAGGCCAGATCTTTCCTTGTGCTGAAGTTGGACTGCCAATGGCTATCCACCTCATGCATGGGAGGTTACTTTTGAATCCCTTATGTAATGGGATACACAAATATAACAAATTTAAATATATAATTTCTGTGCATAAACAGCAATCCATAGCTTACAAGCATAAATCCTAAAAACAAGTATGTCTTTCAGTCTTTGCCAAATCATCAAAGCCACCTTGATGTCAAAGGAGGACCTACATTAACAGTCTTAAAGAATATGCATAAGCTTTTTTCTTTTACCAAGGCAGGGACTTTGTTTTCTTACATTTATAGAATTTGTAAAAAATGTCTTAATTATAAATGGTTCCTTAAAGATGGTCAGTCCTTTTTCTTCTTTTAAAATCAACATTTCTGACCCTTGTCTTGATTTTTAAATGTTAACTCACACCTGTGCTAGGAAAAAGAACATGGAATGCTTTTCCCTGGGGGAAAAACAATTCAACTGCAAAATTATTCACCATAGAGTTCGGTTTAATGGGGAAAACATAGTAACTACTTTAATATCCAAAAGGGGACACTCCATAAAAAAATTCCAGTCCTAGACAATGAGGGTGAGTTGTAGAAGAAACCTGAATAGCCATAGATGTTTTAGGTATGTTTACAATATATTGAACAGCAAATTATGGGATAAAATATATTCAGTATGAATCTATTATTTTTTGAAATGCTTATGATAGTGAAAGCTTGCAAAGGTAAAAAAAATAATATATCTGAAGTAGTTCTTATCTACATTTTAATGTGTTTGATCTCATTTAAAAATGTACTTGAAAATGAAGTAATAAAAAATGTTTAGGGCCGGCCCGGTGGCTCAGGCGGTTAGAGCTCCGTGCTCCTAACTCCGAAGGCTGCCGGTTCGATTCCCACATGGGCCAGTGGGCTCTCAACCACAAGGTTGCCGGTTCAATTCCTCGAGTCCCGAGTCCCGTAAGGGATAGTGGGCTGCGCCCCCTGCAACTAGAAACAGCAACTGGAGACCTGGAGCTGAGCTGTGCCCTCCACAACTAAGACTGAAAGGACAACAACTTGACTTGGAAAAAAAGGCTTGGAATACACACTGTTCCCCAATAAAGTCCTGTTCCCCTTCCCCAATAAAAAAAAAATCTTTAAAAAAAATGTTTAAACCATTTCAATTTCACAAAACTTGAAAATTATTTTGAACAATTAAAAAAGCTGGGCAGGGATGTGTGCACTCTTCTAAACTACTGCTTGATATAAACTTTAAGGGAGAAACATTTGGCAACAGACCAAGAAAAATATTTGGCATGTCCACAACTATCATCCTGAAATTACAACAGTAAGGAATAGAAAGCAATAAAATGTTCCAAGACATTCAGGTACAAAGCTGTTCATCATAGAATTGATCTTACATGTAAAAAGTCAGAACAATTTTAAACATACCACTAGGAAACTTCCTGGTAGAAATTATAGCTCATCCCTGTGGTGGAATATTATGAAACAATGTAATTAAAACAATATATTTAGTGATTTAGAAATGTGGTGCCACAGGACTGGTAAAGTGAAACAACACATAGTTCATTACAAATATGAAGGTATGTAGATATCTATTCATTAAAAATGTATTTTGTCAAGTAGTGATGTTAGGAATGGTATTAGGATATTGACTTTATTTTGTTACATTAACAAGTTCATAAAAATATTTTCTATTATAATCGTGTACAATTTGTATAAAATATTTAAAATAAATAAAACAAAAAAGTTCCTCTTTCCCAGATAAAACTGGGTCCTGTTGAATGCTGGTGCATATTACAAAGATAAACTTATGATTCTATATGGCCATTTATTAATACACTTCCCTGCCAAACCTTCCATATCCTTGGACCGCTCAATTCTTCTGTTAGCAATGTCTGTTCAGGAAAGAATGCTGAATGTAAGCAAGGTTCGTGCACTATGATATTATTAGCAGTTTGGGTTTGGATAAGAACAGAAAGAAAAAAAGAAAAAGAAAAACCAGAAATCACCCAGATGTTCAACCATGAGGAAGCAGTGAAAAGAAACAGCCCTGTAGGGCTACCCATCTGAATACGCATAGAAATGCAGACATACACCTATCTGTTCCTCTGTCAGGCCATCCACTGGGACACTAAAGAGCCATGGAAACTATTTTAGAAGAATATTTAATGACATGAAAGGAAGTTCAAGAATATCTAACTATACATCTGTATCTATCTATGTTATATATTTATGTGTGAAAAAGCAGATATTGAAACAGTATATACATCAGAATTCACATATATGTCACATGAAAAACACTGGGCAGGTGCAGACGGAAATGATTTCACGAAGGTATGAGTGGTCATTAGGATCGATGACTGGTGACATTAAATTTCTTCTGTTAACTTGTCTGCTTTGTGATTTTATTTTTTATTTTTTTCCTGCAACGAAGCTGTTATTTTTCTGCGGTGGGGGGGGGGGTGATGGGTGGGGAGGGGGGAGAGGGCAGGAAGTGTGCACAGGGGAGGGAGGTGATAAAGAGTATTTCAATCCAGCAAAACAATCAAGGACAGCAAAGTGCCCTTTGCAGCCCATCAGGCTGGCCAACACACACACACACACACACACACACACACACACACACACACACACACACATACACAGCACACAGCACACAGCACACCAAGTTACAGGGACCAGGAGACTATGCAGGGGGAATGGGCATACTGTCTTTTAGTAGCTGTGCTGGCTGGCATAGCTGGCATGGTACAATAGTTATGAAGGGGCCATTCGGCAACACACAGGGAAAGTCTTTAAGGTGTCCATATGTGGACCCTGCAAGTCCACAGTTTGGATGACCATCAGCTATGCTAGCGAAGATTTGGCTGGACAAGGAAGGATTCACTCATCAGAGCACGCGGTGTTGGGCTTAGACATAGGGAAAGAGCTAGGCACCACCTGAATGTCCCACAAGGCGGGAATGGTTACAGAAATGTTAAGGTCCATGGAGACACTCTGCAGGCACTGAAAATGAGGTTTGGGGAGCCTGTTGAATAACACGGAAAGAAGTTCAGTGGATTGGTTTTTGTTTGGTTTTAGTTTCTGAAAAAGCAGGTTAAGAAACCCCACATACATGAACCATTCTGTTAAAAGGGGAGGTGGGGCTGGGGCCGGGGTGGGGGCTGAGGAAGGGAGGGAGAGGGGGGGAGAGAAGAGAGCCTGGAAAAACAGCACACCAAAAGGTAAAAGTGGTTCTCTCTCTGGGTAGCAGGATCATGGGGAGCAATTACTCTCTTGGTTGTTTCCCCTCATCTGATTTCCTTCTCCTTTCTGATGTGTCTACCATGAAATTGTATCACCTGTGCAGTAAACAAAGAGAGAAAGAAAGTGCTTTTTTAAACCAAACCGCAAGGAGAAGAGGCAGCCTCTAATTTATCAAGTGGTACAGATGAGCAAGATTATTCACAACGCCCTTGGTGGGTGTGGGGGGGGGAAGGGGGGAGGGGAGAAGGGCAGGGGACAGGGCAGGGGAGAGGAGAAACAGAGGGGAGAGGGACACGGGACGGGGGCAGGGCAGGAGAGGGGGGAGGGGGGAGGGGGTCAGGGCAGAAGGATAGGGGAGGAGGAGGGAGAAGAGGGGGCAGGGCAGAGGGAAGGGGCGAGGGGAGAGAGATGGGGGAGGGAGGGGAGAAGGGCAGGGGAGAGGGAGGGGGAGAGAGGAGACCGAGGGGGGAGGGCGGGGAGGGGGCAGGGGAGGGGGGAGAGGGGAGACAGAGAGGAGAGGGTAGGGGAACAGCGGGCAAGAGAGAGACGGAGACAGAGAGAGAGAGAGAGAGACCTGCACTCCCAATACAATACACTGCTGGTTGGGTTAGGGGGGCAAAAAGAGGGGCTTGTAAACCGGGTGGGAGCCAAGGTTTGGCTCTGCTGGCTGGCTCGCTCCTGGGCCGTGTTCATCGCAAGGTGGCCCCGTCGTCGGTGTCTTCCTGGAAATTCTTGACGTCAGCACTGGTGGACTGCCTGGCCCAGGCCCCCCTTTCGGCCTCTCGTTCTTTGTGCGACTTGAACCTGCCGACGAAAATTTTGCGGTAGTTCAGGAACATGCCGTTCATGGCATCGATGGCGCGCTCGGCGGACTCCTGTTTCTGGAAGTGCACGAAACCGTAGCCCTTGGGCCCCTTTTCGTCGCAGGCCACTTTGCAGGAGAGAATGTTGCCGAACGCCGAGAAGATGTTGTACAGCGCCTTGTTGTCGATGGTCTTGCCCAGGTTCTTGATGAAGACATTGCCCACCCCGCTCTTGCGCAGCGACGGGTCCCGCTGGGACCACATGATGCGCACCGGCCTGCCCTTGATGACATCGAAGTTCAGGGTCTCCAGGGCCCGTTTGGCGTCCAGCGGCTGCTGGTAGTTGACGTACGCGTAGCCCAAGGAGCGGCGGGTGATCTTGTCCCTGCAGATGCGGATGGACAGAATGGGCCCCGCCGGGCTAAACTTCTCGTACAGCATCGCCTCTGTCACCTCCGGGTGCAGGTCCCCCACGTACAGCGAGGCCATGGGAAAGTCTGGGCTCCCGTCGGAACCGCCGCCCGTGTCCGCGTCCGCGTCCGCGTCCGCGTCCGCGTCCGCACCCGCACCGGCACCCGCATCCGCGGTGGCCGCCGCCACGGCCGCTGCCACCTCCGCGTCGGCGTCCGCACCGTCGTCCTCCTCCGAGGGGGGCGCCGCAGCCTCTGCCGCTGCGGCCGCGGCGGGCTGGGCCGCGCTGGCCTCTGCCCCCGCCACGGCCGCTGCCGCTGCCGCCAGGGTGGCCTCCGCCACTGCGTCGTCTACCGCGGCCTCGGCCTCCGCCTCAGTCTCCACCTCCGCTTCCGCCTCCGCCACGGAGGCCTCCGCCACCGCCTCGGCCACGGTCGCCGCCGCAGCCTCCGCCGCCGCCGCCGCCGCCGCCGCCGCCGCCGCTGTCGCCGCTGTCGCCACGGTCGCCGGTGCCGCCGGGCCGCTGCCGCGACCTCCCTTCCTGCAAGCTGAGGGGCCGACAGGCGGGAGACGGCAGCAGGCCGGGTGGGCGCCGGAACCTGGGCCGGGGGCGCGAGCGGGAGCTGGGGCGGGGGGCTCGGGGCCAGGCGATCTGGCGAGTCCCAGTCACCTGGGATGACGAGCGAGGCCAGGAGCGCGCCTGTGCGAGTCGCCGCAGCCCGCCGCCGCCGCCGCCGCCGCCGCCGCCGCTCAGTCGCGGGCTAGCGTGCGGGGCGCGGGCGGCGTGTGGTGGGGGGCAGGGGGTGTTGGCGTCTGTGGTCCGGGCAGCTGGGAAGGCTTCTGTCTCTTTGGTTCCCCCTGTGGCTGCTGCGGGGCTGCGGGGCCGTGGGCGGTGGGAGGGGGCGGGAGCGGGAGGCTGGGGTGGGCGCGGGCGGGGCGGGGGCGGGGGTGCTGGGGACGGGAGTGTGAGTCCTCAGCGGCTCAGGTCGCCTAGACATTTGTGAGGACGAAGCGGGGAAAGGGCTCCACTGTGCACGCAGTGGGTACGGCTCCAGTGGGGGCAGTTGCGTTTCCTCGCTCCTCTACCCATACGACGCATACGTGATCAAATCTTAACGACCGATGCCAGACACGCTGGGTGGCGGGCGTGGACGAGGCGCTCGCCCCGGCCGAGGCGAAGCACAGCCAAAGGCTTTGCGCACACCCACGGGCTCTCCCCACCCCAAGGCGCACACCCTCCTACATGAGGACCACCAAAGGGAACAACTCCTATTCTGAGCCACAGCTGGGACAAACTCCTCTGGCAGCCTCCTGACCCATTTTCACACAGATCCCTCCCCCTTTTCCAGCTTTTTTCCTCCTCCGCAACACTTGCAAAACACGGAATGTGAACACAATATCACGTATTCACTTATTCATCATGCCATGCCACAAGTATTTATGGAGCTGCTTCCAATCCCTACAAAAATGGGTCCGGGAGGCAGCAGAACACCAACTGTTTCTGACCCTCGCTTTGGGAACACCCAGTCAGAGCTGCAAACCCTGTCCCTATTCAAACTATGGACCTGTGGTTCTGGAGCCCTCCAGTTCTTCACACTCACCCCAATATATGCACCCTGGAAGTACACGAATTAACAGTACCCCATCTCTACTTCCATCCTTAAGGATACCATCACCAAAGCAGAACCAAGCGCTGGGGACTTTGCCTGACTGTACCTTCAAAGTGCTCAGGTTCCCAGCGTCAACCAAGAAATGCACATCCATATTCAAAACAAAAACAAAACCTGAAATCTCTCTACAATGAAGTGCCTGGTCCCACTTCACCACCTAATATTTATGTAAGCTTTATCAAGTACTTGGCACCAGGGCCTACGGGATACGCAATGTGCTAAGTGAGCAATGAGTGTTGCTGCGTTGGAGCTGTGCAGTGCAGTAAGGACAGGTGAACAGTATGCATTGTGGGAGCACACACGCTGCACAGGGCCAAGTGATGAACAACCACTGGAGTGCAATATAACAGACACTACACTCCCACTGCCTCCAGAAAGGAGAAATCAGGCACTAACTCTTCCAAGTAGCAATCAACTGAGACTGTATACAGGATGAAAGCTCAAGGTGAGCTCTCAACAATGAGTCCACCATGTTGAGCCAAAAGGGAACGCATTCCAGAAAGAGGGATGAGTCTGTGTCCAAGGCCCTGTGCTATGCTTGCACACATGGTCACTTCTGCTCATGCCTAATAACCTGGAGTGAACAGAGCTCGTAGTCTCCAAGACCATATGGCAGGACAAGGCACGGGAAGGTGTGGAGCCCTGAAAAGCAAGGTGAGGTGCTTGGACTCTATACCCAAACCAACTGGCACCACTTAACACGGTCAAAGAGAGAATGGGTATGATCAGATCTTTAGTAAGACTATAAATTGAACATCAACACAGAAAGCAGCTAAGAGAGTAGATCTTTTCTTTTTAAATTAAATTTATTGGGGTGACAATGGTTACTAAAATTGCATAACTTTCATGTGTACAATTCTGTATTACATCATCTATATATTACATTGTGTGCTCACCCCCCCAGAGTCACGTCTCTTTCCATCACCACATATTTGACACCCTTTACTCTCTTCTACTATCTCCCTTCCCCCCTTACCCTCTGGTAACCACTAAACTGTTGTCTGTGTCTATGAGTTTTTGTTTCTTTGTTTGTCTCATTCCTTTGTTGCTTTCAGTTTTATATCCCACATATGAGTGAAATCACATGGTTCTCAACTTTTTCTAACTTATTTCACTTAACTTATTTCAAGGTCCATCTATATTGTCACAAATGGCAGTATTTCAACTTTTCTTATGGCAGAATAGTATTCCATTGTGTATATATGCCACAACTTCTTAACCCAATCATCTATCGAAGGACACTTTGGTTGTTTCCATGTCTTGGCCACCGTAAATAAAGCTGCAATGAATATTGGAGCACATATACCTTTACGGATAAATGTTTTCAGATTTTTTTTGGTGGACATCAGCAGAGGGATTACTGGGTCATATGATAATTCTAGTCTGAATTTTTTGACAAACCTCCACACTGCCTTCTATAGAGGCTGCACCAATCTGCATTCCCACTAACAGTGTATGAGGGTTCCTTTTACTCCACAGCTTCTCCAACGTTTCTTATTACTTTTCTTGTTGATCATAGCCATTCTAACTGGTGTGAGGTGATATCTCATTGTGGTTTTGATTTGCATTTCCCTAATAGCTAGTGAAGTTGGGCATTCTTTCACATATCTGTTGGCTGTTTGTATGTCTTCTTGGGAAAAGTTTCTGTCATGTCTTCTGCCATTCTTTAATTGGACTGCTTCTTTTTGTTGTTGAGTTGTATGAGTTCCTTATATATTTTTGATATTAGCCCCTTATCAGAGGCATTCTTTGCAAATAGCCTCTCCCATTCAGTTGGTTGCCTCTTTGTTTTGTTGATGGTTTCTTTTACTGTGCAGAATATTTTTAGTTTGGTATAGTGACATTTATTCATTTTAGCTTTTACTTTCCTTGCCTTTGAGGCCAAATTCATAAAATCGTCTTTGAACCCAAGGTCCATAAGTTTAGTACCTATGTTTTCTTCTATGCAGTTTATTGTTTCAGGTCTTATGTTTGTTTAGGCCTTTGATCCATTTTGAGTTAATTTAAGTACACGATGACAGATATCAGTCTAGTTTAATTCTTTTGCACATGGCTTTCCAGTTCTCCCAACACCATTTATTGAAGAGGCTGTCTTTTCTCCATTGTATGTTTTTGGCTTCTTTGTCAAAAATTATCTGTCCATATCTATGTGGGTTTCTTTCTGGGTTTTCAATGCTATTCCATTCGTCTGTGTCTCTGTTTTTCTGCCAATACCATACTATTTTAATTATTGTTGCTCTGTAGTACAAGCTAAAGTCAGGGAGTGTGATACCTCCAGCACTGTTTTTTTTTCTTAGGATTGCTTTGGCTACTCGGGGTCTTTTGTGGTTCCATACAAATCTGATGATTTTTTTTGTTGTATTTCTTTTAAAAATGTCATTGGAATTTTGATGGGGATTGCATTAAATCTGTATATTGCTTTGGGTAATATGACTATTTTAACTGTGTTGATTCTTCCAATCCATGAACACGGAATGCAATGGACTTTTGTACGTTGATTTTGTAGCTGGCAACTTTACTGTATTCATTTATTGTTTCTAATAGCTTTTTGGTGGAGTCTTTAGGGTTTTCTATATAAGAATCATGTCATCTGCAAAAACGGATTAGGAGAGTAGATCTTAAAAGTTCTCATCATAGGGGCGAAATGTATAACTATGTGAGGTGATGAATGTTAACTAAACTGATTCTGGTAGTCATTTCACAATATATACATGTATCAAATCATTATGTTGTACACCTTAACATTATGTAATGTTATATGTCAATTATATCTCAACAAAACTGGGGGGAATCTCATCAATACACATATAAATGCATGTGTGCCCCCCATCTGCAACTGAGAGTTGATAGAACATAAAGAAGGCAGTCCAGTGTGACCAGTTCCTGCGAAGACTCAGAACAACCTTTCCCTCTGATCTTCCTTTCCTTCCACAAATAGGGGTTTTACATTTACTATGAGCCAGACATTGAACTGTGGGCTGTGGGGTCAGATATACAAAACGATCAAAGCATAGTGCCACCCTTCAGAATGTCTCCCTCTACGAAAGCTCAGGGTACCCAAACAAATAACAGAAATGTTGGCGGAGGGCTTTAGGTGGTACGGAATTCTATCTGCCTAGCACTTATTCTCTCTTCCTCCTCGCTCCAGAAGGGACAGGTCCCTTTCTTATGGGAGGAAGTATTATTCATTTCATTCACTCAATGATTCCAGGCATTCTTCTAGACTCTTTGAGTCACTGCACTCAAGGAGCATATTTTTGGGTAGAGAAGATAGACAATAAACAAGTCAGAAAATATGGAAGCACTTAAAGGTTTCTACAAATGTCCTCAAAGAAATAAATAAGAAGATTTGGTACATATTACCTAGAACCCAAGAGAAGTGGTGAACTTCAGGGATGGCCTTTCTGAGGACAATGATAAGTGGCCAGTTCTGCTAGGAACCAGGGGAAAACCTGCCCAGCAGAGAGCAGTATAATTCCCCTGGCATTGTGGCAGAAAAGAGGGGCACCAGACAGACAGAAAGGATGCCAGTATGACTGGAGCCCAGTGAGGGGAAGGTGCTGGTGCGAAGGAGATATGATAAAGAGTTTGGTTTTTACTCAAAGTGCTCTCGGGAGCCAGAGGAAGTATGGAATCAAGGGAGTGTCATGATCTAATTATATTCAAGAATTTCTCTCTGGCTGCTGTTTGTGAAACATACTGTAAGTGGGCAGGATACAAAGGAAAGTAGGGACACCAATTTGGACCCTCTTGCAGTTGAGAGATGGCAGTATAAATTTGGAGAATAGTGCCTGGGTCCACGTGACACTTGAGGAAGAGAAACGTATCACTTGCTGATGGATTGAAGGCAGTCAGTGAACAAAATTAATAAGTGAATGATTACTTGTGAGTATTTTCTTGCAAGTCTTGATCATGGAGGTGTTATGTATAGTCACAGACAGTATGGGCAGTGGGTGTGGGGAAAGAAGACAGTTGGGGGTGAGTGTCAAGAGCTCGTATTTGCACATATTAAGTGTCTGAAGTCTATATGTCATTCATGTAGGCTGGAGAAACAGAATTATCGAGCCAACAGGATGCAGATAGTATTTAAAGCCATGAGACAAGGCAGTATCTCCTAGCAAGAGTATAGTCAGAAGTTGCAGGGCTATTCCCTGAGACATGACAGCAGAAGAGACTGAGAAGGACCAGCCTCAAACCATGGTCCAGCCCCAATGTCCTGACTCAGTCCTCCCTTCAGTGCTCCTGGCTGCACGTGCATGGGTGTTGGTTTAAAATGGGACAATAAAGACTCTGTAACTTTGGACTTATCTTTCTGTTCATTTCTCAGTGGAGCTTTAAAAAGAGATAGGTTCAGATACGGAGACATTCAAAGAGTGTTTGGAGCGGGTATTCCTCTTCCATTCCAATATGGCCCAAACTCTTCTTCATATCAAAAGGAAGAAATAGAAAGGAGTGGGGATAGTGTTCAGAGAGCAGGTGAAAAGAGTAGAAAACAATGGAAGAAGATAGGGGGTGGGAAGTATGAATGGGGAGAGAGACAGATCGACTCTCTATGCAAAAATGAATCAAAATGCTGAAAAGGGGAATCTACATAAAGAAATCTCTTTCCATGAATTTCTCATTGACATAATTGTAGGAAGGATGCTCAGGGGAATAGAGAATGAACTCATAACTGTATCTTGGAGTAGGGAAATTGTCAATTCACACTGTTCCCTCAAATTCCCCCCAAAGAAAATAATTATGGCATGAAGGCCAACAAAAGAGCAGCCTTAGGCTTTTATTCTGGGAGGATTGTAAAGTGTTTGGATGTGCCTCTGTTATTTTACATTAACAGTGATAATGACATTGTCTTGAACAAATATGACACATTTAGAGAATGGTCCTTTGGGGACAGATATGTGGGGCAAAGAAGGAGTGGGAATTCGGCCTGTAGACATAAGAACCCAGGATGTCAGTACATATGCACGAGCATGTTTACCACAGGAGGATTCGTATTGCACAAACTAGGACACAAAGCAAGCGCTTATCAGTTAGAAAACGACTGGAGACATTGTGATGTAGCCATTCCACGGATTATCGTGCAACCATTAACAAGCAAGAGTTATGTCCATATGGCTGATTTAGGGGAACCTCCAAAATATGCTGTTATTAAATGAAAAAAGCAGATTGCATACAAGGGAACAGTATATGGTCCCACTTTTGTGGGTGGAAAAAAAAATATGAGGTTGTGATCTCACACTTATTTGTCTGCTTGTTTGACATCTCCACCTGAATGTCTCAGGCATTCGTTCTTAAATGGCAAAATTAAAACTCAGCTTCTTTCACTTCCTGCCCTCTACTCTCCTTAACTTTGCTCCTCCCACAGAAGTCTTCCCCTTCTCAATGAATAGCATCACCATCCATCCAAGTATTCAAGTGAAATAAAAATGGAGAAGTATCCTTATTTCTTTCCTCTCCCACTCCATCTTCCTCTGGCCACTATGTCATCCTTCAGCGATTCCTATCCCCTCAACCTCCCAAACACCACTTGAATCTCTCTAACTCCACTGGAGTCCACCATTATGTCTCTCATGGGTTCCTGCCATAGCTTCCTAAGTGGTCACCTGCTTCCACCAAACCCCCTTCTACAGTCAGTAGCCAGAGTGATCTTTCTAAAAAATGGATGGTGCTTTTTGCTTCCCCTACACAAAACCCCAGAAGGAAGGGCTCCCCATTCACTTTGAGTAAAGTGCAAGCTCCTTACATATAATGAGCTGCATGACATGGCCCTTGCCAACTTCACCATTCTCAACTTTCTATATCCTCCTGGTCATTGTGGGCCTTCTTAGAATACTCTGACTACTCCAGGATCTAAGCTTAACCTTTCCTGATGTCTTCCACCTATCTGAAACCGTCTTTCTCCAACCTTTTAAAATCACGAATAGGTTTTTAAACATACAGAAAATTACAGCAAATCACAGGACACGTACCCAAGTACACATCCCTCAGAATGAACAACAACAAAAATAATATTTGTCCTATTTTTACTTCAGATGTTTAGATATTTATGGTGATAAAACAATACAAAATATAGCTACCACCCCCAATCCCATTCTCTTCTTTCCCCCCACTGCAGAGGGCACACACCTAGGTCACTCTGGGTGTGATTAAAGGCAGGAGACAAGCAAGTCCTTGATTTGCCTCTAATTTCTTTTTCTTTCTCCGTCTTGTTCCCTGAGATCAAAATTTTCCTTGACCTTTTGCTCCTCGAGTCTCAGAAGAAGACATGGTCCACAAAAGGAACCTAATTGGTGATATTAGTGCTTAGAATAGTGAAAAACGAAGAAGTCTATACTCTCAGCAGTTCTTGCACATTCCTAAATTCCTGGGCCTAAATTCCTCAAAGATGGGCCTTGGAGTCAAATGGATATGTGGACAGAATTCCAGAGCAGAACACTTAAGGACCCTAAGCCTCAGTACGTGCTTTGAGTTTGAATTTCAGAAATTCTGTTAAGTTCCTTAGGAATTATCTTTATAACAAGTACTTTTACCCGAACCCTGCTTAGGAAACAAGAACAAAGGGCTGCCTCCACTGATGGTTTTTACATAGCATTGCAGGTATTTTTCTCTCTGGGAACCAATTCTTATGCTTCAAGTTTTAACTAACACCTTTCTTTGTCATAGTCTTAGGCAAATTACAGACATAGTCTTATAAAAATATCCCTATAGATGTGCCCCAGGCCATAACTTTCTGGCTGTGCTTACCTTGGTCAAGTTGCTTTAGTTTTTTTGTTGTTTCTTTAGCTTTGGAGTCCTCATCTGTACAAAGACACATTCGTTTAAGGATGAAAAGAATTGAGAATGTATGGTAAATGTTTTTCACAGTGCCTGGGAGGCCTTCAGTGACTCCTTATTAATGTCATTTCCCTGTGTCCTGAGGAATCCTTGTTCAGCTAGGTTTCCAAGGCCCGGTGTCTTTCCTTTCTGGTGCCCAAGGAAGCCTGGCATTTTCTCTCTAACCAGGAGCAAAGTGCCAGTTCACTTTTGGGATGATCAAGGAGTCTGATCCTCTGGGTTACATCCCAGTTTATGGCTATATTTTACTCTAAGCAACTGATTCTCTAGCCCGAACTCGCTTCGCTTACAACCTCATTCAGCTTTTCTTTAGTTCTCCTGACTTTAGAACCTTTTTATGATCCATTTGTTTATGTTCCCTGAGGTCCAAGGATCCTGCAAGTCAACACATGAAAGTATGCCATTTTCTATACTCAAGAAAACCACCCAGCAGATTTCATAATAGTACTATCTCAACAAAATGGAGGATTGAGCCAGGAGTGAATTTTCCTTCAACTGCTATTCATCCCTTCAAGCACCCTTTTGGGGTCATTTTGGAGATAAACTTCTGTGAGGCAATGCACTTCTTCAACTTCTTTGCTGCAGGATACTGAATGCATTTTGACGTCTCCATAATGTCTCTGGAACACTACTATCAACATTCATGATAGTATTATGACACATTCGTGGGTATTGAGGTGTGAGTGGTTTATCTTCAGTACTGTCAGTTGCTGAGCAATTGAAGTTTTCACTCTGCATACTAAATGAAATCGCCTTCCATGTGGTAAAGTCTTGGTGATTAACCTTGGCACCTCCTCCCATACACATCATCTTTTAAAAACCATTCTCCAAAAGAACTGTTCTTACTGAAAGTGAAAGGAACTCATGCACATGTAAATAAAATAGTGCTCACCAGAAAGATCCAAGGAGTTTATGATAAAAGCAAAGGTCTATACCCCATTACTTCCCACTCCCCAGTTGTGCTTCACAGGGTAGACCATTTTAATAATTCCTGTTTGCATTGTTCTGCCAGTTACCTTCCTACATGTAAATAAAGTGCTTAATCTGTTGTTTCCATAATTCATCAAATTCAGACATCATCAAGTGACCACATTCTGCTTAGAGAGGAAAATTTAACTCATACCATCTTCAATCTGCCCTCACTTTCTTTCGCTCAGTTTTTATACTTTCTTTTGATTTTTAGTTGCTCTATTGGTGATTCTTGTAACTTTAAATAATGTACTTAACCCTCAATTTCTTACATATACCTAAGTTTACCTTGACTTTTTGTAAAATGAGGATATTGCCATGCCTGTCTTTCCCTCAACTTTTCTTCCTTCTTTCTACATCCTCTTCTAACCAGACTCATAATCATTTACATACACTTCTGGAATCCTAATCAAATATTTTTTGCTTTGAAAAGCAATGAGTCTTTTACCTTTTACTGAATCTCTAATAATGTTAACCACAGGGCCACTAGATGTAGGCTGGGCCACTAGAAGATTAATCCTGGAATCCAGCTCAAAACCTTTTTCTTTATTCCACTAACTTCTGAAAGGTCTGTCATATTTGAGTTTGATTTATATTTAATTTATGCATCAATTCTCTCTCTCTCCCTCTCTCTCTCTCTCTCTCTCTCTCTCTCTCTCTCTCTCTCTCTCTCTCTCACACACACACACACACACACACACACACACACTTAAATAGTTGGCAGGAAATTGATCACTAAACCATTTAATTTTATAACAATTTATGAAATGGGTGTTATTATAATCTCCATTTTACACCTGGTATCACATTGGTAGCCAAGTATTTAAATAACCTGCCAAGGTCTCACATAGTGTAAGTGGCAGAGTCTGGAATTCGATTTGAGGAAAGGCAGTCTTGTTCCAGAGTTGATCCTGGTGACCACTATGTTATTCTACACCAAGCTTCTCTCTTTTGGTTTATCAGAATCTATAAATATTACCAAATGAACCCATGCTGTTAAAACAGGTGGAAGAGTGAACAGATGTAGAAATAATGGTGATGATCTATCTACCACATACCATCACAACTTCCACCAGTCCCAGACCTCAGAGGTTACAGAGAACAAAATCATCTGGGTTTTTGTTTTATACTTTTCTGAAGCTCATGCAAATCTGTATAAACAGATTAACATTTTTCTGAGTTGGTTTTCTTTGTAACGTTGTCAAAAAATGGCACTATGCACTTTAAATTTTTCTATGACTTCCTAAATTCACAGAACAGGTTAACACATGTAGACCAAATTAATTCTGTTATTAAAACTTGCATTAGAGGTGGTCCGTTAGCTCAGTTGGTTAGCTCTGGTACTCTTGGCAACAAGGTTGCCGGTTCGATGCCCACATGGGCCACTGTGAGCTGCACCCTCCACAACTAGATTGAAACAACTACTTGACTTGGAGCTGATGGGTCCTGGAAAAACACACTTAAAATAAATATGTTTAAAAAAAACACCTAAATTGTTAAAAACAAAACAAAACCTGCATTAGAGACAAACTGCAATTTATACAATAATGTCCTGCTTGCTTGAGATATTTTATTTTTGCAGGCAAAAAGACAGAAGTCATTTTTACCTTTGTTCCCCTTTCTGTAATGTGTCTTTTTTTCTTAGCCTGCTTTTTTTTTTTTAAGATTTTATTGGGGAAGGGGAACGGGACTTTATTGGGGAACAGTGTGTATTTCCAGGACTTTTTTCCAAGTCAAGTAGTTGTTGTCCTTTCATTCTTAGTTGTGGAGGGTGCCATTCAGCTTCAAGTTGTCCTTTCAATCTTAGTTATGGAGGGCGCAGCTCAGCTCCAGGTCCAGTTGCGGTTGCTAGTTGCAGGGGGCGCAGCCACCATCCCTTGCGGGAGTTGAACCAGCAACCTTGTGGTTGAGAGAATGCACTCCAACCAACTGAGCCATCCGGGAGCTCAGCGGCAGCTCAGCTCAAGGTGCCGTGTTCAATCTTAGTTGCAGGGGGCAGAGCCCACAATCCCTTGTGGGACTCGAGGAGTTGAACAGGCAACCTTGTGGTTGAGAGCCCACTGGCCCATGTGGGAATCGAACAGGCAGCCCTCGGAGTTAGGAGCACGGAGCTCCAACAGCCTGAGCCACTAGTCCGGCCTTAGCCTGCTTTTTTAAAAAAATCTTTTTAGTTTTGTTTTTGAAGCTATTAGTTTATGGTGGGCCTTGGTAAGCCTTTCATTCTGTTTCCAGGTTGGAATTTAAGGATCTTCTTGGAACTCTAAGTTTATGGTTTGCCTCATATTTGTAACATTTTCTGCCATTACATCTTCAAATATTTTTGTGTTCCTCCCTCCCTCTTTTTTCTTCAGGTACACCAATTACATGTAGGTTTAGTAACTTGATATTGTCCCACAGGTTAATGAGGCTATTTTCCTTTCTGTTTGTTTGATTTTTTAATGCTTTACTGACATATAACTGACATACAAAAAAATGTTTATATTTAAAGTACACAATTTGATGTTTTCACATATGACCCATGAAATTATCTTCACAATTAAGATAAGAAGCATTTCCTCATGCACCTTGCAACATCTCCCCTCGATTCTCTCTGACACTTCCCTTCCCATCACCAGAAATAAACGTTGATTTGCTTTCTATCATATATTAGATTATTTTACATTTTCTAGAATTGTGCACTACTGATGATTGTCACACACACTCACACACACATATCACAATATGAACTTGTTTTGGTCTGGCTTCCTTCAATTAGAATAATTATTTTGAAATTCATCCATGTTGTAGCATGCATCGATAGTTCATTACTGTTTATTGCAGACAGTGCTCCATTGTGTAGATGTACAACAGCTTACCTATCCCTTCACCTGCTGATGGACATTTCTGATGTTTCTAAGTTTGGGCCCTTACAAATAAAGCCATTATGGCCTTCTATGTATGTTTTGTGTGGATGTATGCTTTCATTTGGTTTGGGTAAATATCTAGGAATGGAAAGGCTGAGTCATATGGTAGGTGTGTATTTAACTGTAATAAACTGCAAAAACAGTTTTCCAAAATGGTTCCACATTTTACATTCCTATCATTGGTATGACAGTTCCACTTCCTTCAAATGCTAGCCCACACTTGCTATGGAGACACTTTTTAAATTTTAGCCATTCTAATAGATGTGCACTGGTATTGATTTTTGGTTTTTAGTTGTCTTTTCCTAATGACCAGGGATGTTGAACATGTGTTCATGTGCTTATTTCCTATCCATGTATCTTTGTTGGTGAAGTATCTGTTCTAATATTTTGTCTGTTTTTAACTCGGTTGTTTGCATTCTTAATATTCAGTTTTGAAAGTTCTCTATCTATGTACGCTGGATAACAGTGCTTGATAAGACTTGTATCTAAGACAATGTGGCCTACCACAAAGTAAGAACAGATTTCTTTATTTTTATTTTTATTTATTTATTTAATTTATTGGGGTGACAATTGTTAGTGAAATTACATAGATTTCAGGTGTACAATTCTGTATGACATCATCTATAAATCCCATTGTGTGTTCACCACCCAGAGTCAGTTCTCCTTCCATCACCATATATTTGATCCCCCTTACCCTCACCTCCCACCCCCACCCCCTTACCCTCTGGTAACCACTAAACTATTGTCTGTGTCTATGAGTTCTTGTTTCTCATTTGTTTGTCTCGTTCTTTTGTTGTTTTCAGTTTATATACCACATATCAGTGAAATCATAGGGTTCTCTGCTTTTTCTGTCTGACTTATTTCGCTTAGAATTATGCTCTCAAGATCCATCCATGTTGTCACATATAAGAACAGATTTCCATATGTTTTCTTCTAGAATTTTCTTAAGCTGACAAGTAGGTCTATCATCCATTTTGAGTCAATTTTTGCATATATATGTATATATATGGCAAGAGATATTAATAAATGCTTATATTAGGGAGCTAGGGATATGCACTTGTATTAACACCACTTCTTGAAAGGTTTACCCTTTTACACTGAATTACCTTTGTAACTATGTTGAAAATTGCTCCTTGTTATATGGGTTTTTGCCCATTTTTTGCTTATTTCTACCTTATCCATTTGTTCCACTGGTCCATTTGTAGATCTTTACGTCAATATCACAGTGTCTCAATAAGTGTAGTTTTGTAGTAAGTCTTGAAATAAAGTAGTATTAATTCTCCAACTTTGTTCTTTTTTTTTTTAGTTTAAACTCTTAGTGGTTTATTCTCTCATAGCACAGATTTCCAGAGATAGGACAATTCCAGACACGGGTAATTAAGAGATACAATAGTACTTTTGAGGCAACTTCTTTCCATCCCTACAGGTTAGCTTGTCTCCTTCAGCTGATCCCCTCATAGATCCAAGATGGCCACCACAACTCTTACCCTTTCTTTAATTTTTTTTAAACTAAATTTTATTGGGGTGACAATGGCTAGTAAAGTTACATAGGTTTTAGGTGCACAATTCTGTAATACATCATCTATATATCACATTCCATGTTCAGCACTGAGAGTCAGTAAGTCTTACCCTTTCTTATGGCTGTCACAAGTAGAGGCCAAAAAAAGTTGACTCTCCTTGCCCATTGCATTTTAAGAGCCCAAAATTCCTTCCCTGAAGTACTCCCCGCCACCCAGACACCAGCAGACTGCCAGTTCCTTTCATTGGCTAGAATTGTATCACATTTCCTTTTTATTTCATTAATTATATTTTAAATTTATTTTCTGATTGTTCATTAATAGTACACAGGAAAACACTGATTTTGATATACTGATCTTATATCCTGCAATGTGGCTATATTGAGTTAGTTATTGTAAGCATTTCTTTTTTACTTTCAATTATAGTTGACATTCAGTATTATTTTATATTAATTTATATTAATTTCAGGTGTACAGCATAGTGGTTAGACATCCGTGTAATTTATGAAGTGATCCCTTGATTAGTCTAGTACCTAGCTGGGACCATACATAGTTGTTACTATATTATTCAATATATTCCCTATGCTGTACTTTACATCCTGTGACTATTTTGTAACTACCAATTTGTATTTCTTAATCCCTTCACCTGTTCTTCACCCAGCCCCTTAGCCCCCTCCGATCTGGCAACCATCAGTTTGTTCTCTGTATCTATGAGTCTGTTTCTGTTTTTTTCTTTGTTTATTTCGTTTATTCAATCTGTTATTTAGATTTTATATGTAAGTGAGATTATGTGGTATTCGTCTTTCTCTGTTTGACTCATTTCACTTAGAAAACTCAGCAGCAAAAAACGAAACAATCAAATTTAAAAATGGGCAGAGGACCTGCATGGACGTTTGTCCAAAGAGGACAGACAGATGGACAATAGAGATATGAAAAGATGCTCAAGTCAATAATCATCAAAGAAATGCCAATAAAAAGGACAATGACATACCACGTCACACCTGTCAGAATGGCCATCATCAGTAAATGAACAAAGAAGTGTTGGTGAGGATATAGAGAAAAGGGAACCCTCATGCACTGTTGGTAGATTGCAAATTGGTGCAGCCACTATGGAAAAAGTATGGAGGTTCCTCAAAAAATTTAAAATAGAACTAGTATAAGACTCAGCAATTCTAGTTCTGGGTAGTTATGCTAAGAAACCCAAAACAGTAATTTGAAAAGATATATGCACCCCTATGTTTACTGCAACATTATTTACAGTAGACAAGACATGGAAGCAACCTCAGTGTGTATTGATAGACGAATGAATAAGGAAGAGCTGAATATATATATATATACATATATATATATATATATATATATACACACACACACATACACACACAGAGAAACAGACACATAATGTAATATTACTGAATCATAAAAAGGAATGAAATGTTGCAATTTATGACAACATAGGTGGATCTAGAGGGTATTTTGCTAAGTGAAATAAGTCAGAGAGAGAGAGAGACAAATACCATATGATTTCGCTTATATGTTGAATGTAAAGAACATAGTAAACAAACAAACAGAAAGAGTCATAGATACAGAGAACAAGCTGATGGTTGCCAGATGGGAGGGGGTTTGGGGTACTGGGTGAGAAAGGTGAAGGGATTAAAAGGTAGAAATTGGTCATTAGAATAGTCATGGGGACATAAAGTATAGCATAGGGAATATAGTCAATGATACAGTGAGAAGTATGTATGGTGTGAGGTGTGTACTTGAGTTATCCCAGGATTAATCCTTAAATTATATAAATGTGTAAACACTATGCTCTACACCTGAAAATAATATAATGTTAAATGTGAACTGCAATTGAAAAATAAAAAGCAGTGTGAATTTGTTTAAATAAATAAATGGGAATTTGGAAGTGAGATATCCATCAAGTAATATGTAAATATTATACGTCCTATAGAGTGATAATATATATATTGAGTTCTTATATATTTTAAGTACGCCTTGGGGTGGGGAGAGCCCGTGGGTGTGCGCAAAGCCTTTGGCTGTGCTTCGCCTCGGCCGGGGCGAGCGCCTCGTCCACGCCCGCCACCCAGCGTGTCTGGCATCGGTCGTTAAGATTTGATCACGTATGCGTCGTATGGGTAGAGGAGCGAGGAAACGCAACTGCCCCCACTGGAGCCGTACCCACTGCGTGCACAGTGGAGCCCTTTCCCCGCTTCGTCCTCACAAATGTCTAGGCGACCTGAGCCGCTGAGGACTCACACTCCCGTCCCCAGCACCCCCGCCCCCGCCCCGCCCGCGCCCACCCCAGCCTCCCGCTCCCGCCCCCTCCCACCGCCCACGGCCCCGCAGCCCCGCAGCAGCCACAGGGGGAACCAAAGAGACAGAAGCCTTCCCAGCTGCCCGGACCACAGACGCCAACACCCCCTGCCCCCCACCACACGCCGCCCGCGCCCCGCACGCTAGCCCGCGACTGAGCGGCGGCGGCGGCGGCGGCGGCGGCGGCGGGCTGCGGCGACTCGCACAGGCGCGCTCCTGGCCTCGCTCGTCATCCCAGGTGACTGGGACTCGCCAGATCGCCTGGCCCCGAGCCCCCCGCCCCAGCTCCCGCTCGCGCCCCCGGCCCAGGTTCCGGCGCCCACCCGGCCTGCTGCCGTCTCCCGCCTGTCGGCCCCTCAGCTTGCAGGAAGGGAGGTCGCGGCAGCGGCCCGGCGGCACCGGCGACCGTGGCGACAGCGGCGACAGCGGCGGCGGCGGCGGCGGCGGCGGCGGCGGCGGAGGCTGCGGCGGCGACCGTGGCCGAGGCGGTGGCGGAGGCCTCCGTGGCGGAGGCGGAAGCGGAGGTGGAGACTGAGGCGGAGGCCGAGGCCGCGGTAGACGACGCAGTGGCGGAGGCCACCCTGGCGGCAGCGGCAGCGGCCGTGGCGGGGGCAGAGGCCAGCGCGGCCCAGCCCGCCGCGGCCGCAGCGGCAGAGGCTGCGGCGCCCCCCTCGGAGGAGGACGACGGTGCGGACGCCGACGCGGAGGTGGCAGCGGCCGTGGCGGCGGCCACCGCGGATGCGGGTGCCGGTGCGGGTGCGGACGCGGACGCGGACGCGGACGCGGACGCGGACACGGGCGGCGGTTCCGACGGGAGCCCAGACTTTCCCATGGCCTCGCTGTACGTGGGGGACCTGCACCCGGAGGTGACAGAGGCGATGCTGTACGAGAAGTTTAGCCCGGCGGGGCCCATTCTGTCCATCCGCATCTGCAGGGACAAGATCACCCGCCGCTCCTTGGGCTACGCGTACGTCAACTACCAGCAGCCGCTGGACGCCAAACGGGCCCTGGAGACCCTGAACTTCGATGTCATCAAGGGCAGGCCGGTGCGCATCATGTGGTCCCAGCGGGACCCGTCGCTGCGCAAGAGCGGGGTGGGCAATGTCTTCATCAAGAACCTGGGCAAGACCATCGACAACAAGGCGCTGTACAACATCTTCTCGGCGTTCGGCAACATTCTCTCCTGCAAAGTGGCCTGCGACGAAAAGGGGCCCAAGGGCTACGGTTTCGTGCACTTCCAGAAACAGGAGTCCGCCGAGCGCGCCATCGATGCCATGAACGGCATGTTCCTGAACTACCGCAAAATTTTCGTCGGCAGGTTCAAGTCGCACAAAGAACGAGAGGCCGAAAGGGGGGCCTGGGCCAGGCAGTCCACCAGTGCTGACGTCAAGAATTTCCAGGAAGACACCGACGACGGGGCCACCTTGCGATGAACACGGCCCAGGAGCGAGCCAGCCAGCAGAGCCAAACCTTGGCTCCCACCCGGTTTACAAGCCCCTCTTTTTGCCCCCCTAACCCAACCAGCAGTGTATTGTATTGGGAGTGCAGGTCTCTCTCTCTCTCTCTCTGTCTCCGTCTCTCTCTTGCCCGCTGTTCCCCTACCCTCTCCTCTCTGTCTCCCCTCTCCCCCCTCCCCTGCCCCCTCCCCGCCCTCCCCCCTCGGTCTCCTCTCTCCCCCTCCCTCTCCCCTGCCCTTCTCCCCTCCCTCCCCCATCTCTCTCCCCTCGCCCCTTCCCTCTGCCCTGCCCCCTCTTCTCCCTCCTCCTCCCCTATCCTTCTGCCCTGACCCCCTCCCCCCTCCCCCCTCTCCTGCCCTGCCCCCGTCCCGTGTCCCTCTCCCCTCTGTTTCTCCTCTCCCCTGCCCTGTCCCCTGCCCTTCTCCCCTCCCCCCTTCCCCCCCCCACACCCACCAAGGGCGTTGTGAATAATCTTGCTCATCTGTACCACTTGATAAATTAGAGGCTGCCTCTTCTCCTTGCGGTTTGGTTTAAAAAAGCACTTTCTTTCTCTCTTTGTTTACTGCACAGGTGATACAATTTCATGGTAGACACATCAGAAAGGAGAAGGAAATCAGATGAGGGGAAACAACCAAGAGAGTAATTGCTCCCCATGATCCTGCTACCCAGAGAGAGAACCACTTTTACCTTTTGGTGTGCTGTTTTTCCAGGCTCTCTTCTCTCCCCCCCTCTCCCTCCCTTCCTCAGCCCCCACCCCGGCCCCAGCCCCACCTCCCCTTTTAACAGAATGGTTCATGTATGTGGGGTTTCTTAACCTGCTTTTTCAGAAACTAAAACCAAACAAAAACCAATCCACTGAACTTCTTTCCGTGTTATTCAACAGGCTCCCCAAACCTCATTTTCAGTGCCTGCAGAGTGTCTCCATGGACCTTAACATTTCTGTAACCATTCCCGCCTTGTGGGACATTCAGGTGGTGCCTAGCTCTTTCCCTATGTCTAAGCCCAACACCGCGTGCTCTGATGAGTGAATCCTTCCTTGTCCAGCCAAATCTTCGCTAGCATAGCTGATGGTCATCCAAACTGTGGACTTGCAGGGTCCACATATGGACACCTTAAAGACTTTCCCTGTGTGTTGCCGAATGGCCCCTTCATAACTATTGTACCATGCCAGCTATGCCAGCCAGCACAGCTACTAAAAGACAGTATGCCCATTCCCCCTGCATAGTCTCCTGGTCCCTGTAACTTGGTGTGCTGTGTGCTGTGTGCTGTGTATGTGTGTGTGTGTGTGTGTGTGTGTGTGTGTGTGTGTGTGTGTGTTGGCCAGCCTGATGGGCTGCAAAGGGCACTTTGCTGTCCTTGATTGTTTTGCTGGATTGAAATACTCTTTATCACCTCCCTCCCCTGTGCACACTTCCTGCCCTCTCCCCCCTCCCCACCCATCACCCCCCCCCCCCACCGCAGAAAAATAACAGCTTCGTTGCAGGAAAAAAATAAAAAATAAAATCACAAAGCAGACAAGTTAACAGAAGAAATTTAATGTCACCAGTCATCGATCCTAATGACCACTCATACCTTCGTGAAATCATTTCCGTCTGCACCTGCCCAGTGTTTTTCATGTGACATATATGTGAATTCTGATGTATATACTGTTTCAATATCTGCTTTTTCACACATAAATATATAACATAGATAGATACAGATGTATAGTTAGATATTCTTGAACTTCCTTTCATGTCATTAAATATTCTTCTAAAATAGTTTCCATGGCTCTTTAGTGTCCCAGTGGATGGCCTGACAGAGGAACAGATAGGTGTATGTCTGCATTTCTATGCGTATTCAGATGGGTAGCCCTACAGGGCTGTTTCTTTTCACTGCTTCCTCATGGTTGAACATCTGGGTGATTTCTGGTTTTTCTTTTTCTTTTTTTCTTTCTGTTCTTATCCAAACCCAAACTGCTAATAATATCATAGTGCACGAACCTTGCTTACATTCAGCATTCTTTCCTGAACAGACATTGCTAACAGAAGAATTGAGCGGTCCAAGGATATGGAAGGTTTAAAATTTTTTTTTTCAGGTGTTCCTTTTTAAAAGACTATTCAAAAGATCGTATCAACTTACCCTCATCAAGTACACAAATACTGGGAGAGAACCTCAGTAGTTGCAATGTTTTCTGTACTCCCCCAATATTTTATTAGAGAACTGTACCTTTTTTGCTTTTGTTTATTTTCAACATTTATTTCTATATGAATGATACATTATAACAGAAACTTTGTTAATTGATAAGAAAATAAAAATCGTTCCAAATTCTACCACTTGACAAAAAAGTTTAAAACACATAAAACTGAAATAAATAAATAATGCCTTCAAAATATAATATGTATTGTTTCAGTATGGGATAATTTCACTATAATTGGCCTTATCATTTTTCCAAATTATTAAATATTCTTATTTGTTTTTACTTCATATTCCATCTTATGGATGAGCTAGTTTCTAAAACTCAGCTCCTTGATGTATGTTTAAATTGTTCTATATTTTCCCCAGTAAGATTAACTCTGTGGTGACCACATTTGTAGGTGAATGTTTGCTGACATATAGAAATGTTTAATTGGCTAATATACCTTGCCAGTTTGTTATTGAATGCTTCCTCCATAATGTTACACCCCTCAACAGTGTAAGTGAATATATTTCCCTGCTTATCTTCTTATGTTAACGTTTTTTGTTATGAGGAATTGGTTAAACTTGTGGATTTTTCTTTATTACTTCATTTTACAAGTGCATTGCTTGAAAAAGAGAACATACATGTTGAATATACACAACAAGCACTTTAAAGAGATTAATTTTTGCCTCTACAGGCTTTGCCTATTTGTCCACCAAATTTAAAACAAATATAGGATCATAATGTATTCTGTCAAAATTTTGTTTGTAACGTATTATAAATACCTCTAAAAAACCTCTGGTTAATCAGTATTCTCCCACAAGTCACTATCATTGTATAGGTGTCTCAGAATTTGTTTAAATGTGTTTCCTTACTTAACACTTTAAAGTAGTTTCTAAATTTTCCCCATTAAACCCAATCTGTGGTGAATAATTTTGCCACAGAATTATGGAACTTACATAAATACATAGAAGTGGAATTGAAAAGTAGAAGTCTTTTAAAAATTTTTGACTGTACCATCAAGTGACCTGGATATACCAATTTACATTTCCACTGATAGTTTGGAAGAATGCCTATATGCCTGCACTACCGTGTTTCCCTGAAAATAACACCTAGCCGGACAATCAGCTCTAGTGCATCTTCTGGAGCAAAAATTAATATAAGACCCGGTATTATATTATATTTTTTATATTATATTAATTTTATTATACCCAGTATTATATTATATTACATTATACCTGGTATTATATAAGACCCGCTCTTATTTGTATGTCTTCTTTGGAAAAATGTCTATTCAGGTCCTCTGCCCATTTTTTAATTGGGTTGTTTGTTTTTTTGTTGTTGAGTTGCATGAGTTTCTTGTATATTTTGGATATTAGCCCCTTATCGGAGGCACTGTTTGCAAAAATCTTCTCCCATTCAGTTGGTTGCCTTTTTATTTTGTCAATGGTTTCTTTTGCTGTGCAGAAGCTTTTAAGTTTCATATAGTCCCATTTGTTTATTTTAGCTTTTACTTCCCTTGCCTTTGGAATCAAATTCATAAAATGCTCTTTGAACCCAAGGTCCATAAGTTTAGTACCTATGTTTTCTTCTATGCAGTTTATTGTTTCATGTCTTATGCTTAAGTCTTTGATCCATTTTGAGTTAATTTTGGTACATGGTAACAGATATCAGTCTAGTTTCATTCTTTTGCATGTGGCTTTCCAATTTTCCCAGCACCGTTTATTGAAGAGGCTGTCTTTTCTCCATTGTATGTTTTTGGCTTTTTTGTTGAAAATTGTCCATATTTATGTGGGTTTATTTCTGGGTTTTCAGTTCTATTCCATTCATCTGTGTGTCTTTTTTTCTGCCAGTACCACGCTGTTTTGATTATTGTTGCCCTGTAGTACAAGATGAAGTCAGGGAGTGTGATACCTCCAGCATTTCTGTAAACCATATGACTTAAGTAGTAGATTTTTGTTTCCAGTTTTTTCACATTAAAATTAAATGTGTGGGAAGACAATTCTTGAAGTTATATCTTCACACACATTCAGAAGTATTTGTCATATACTTATTAAAAGTCTGATTACAAAATAAATCACACTGTCACAAAAATTAAGATCATTTCCATATTAAACCCCCATAATCCACTCCCAGTTTACAATTGTGTCCATTGTTTTGCATTGTTGTCTTCACTTGTAATTCTTTTTAAACTATGGGGAAAAGATGCTTTAAAAGGAAAATCATTTTCTATTTCTTTAAAAAATGATTTGAAATTGTTTGAGTCAGAATATAATGATCTTATATAATGCTTAATTTGTGGCTGGCATTGTTATAAATGCTTCTCATGTAATAACTTATTTAATCCTCACAACAAATTCTGTGTGATATATTGTTTTCCCCATTTTACAGATGACATAACTGAGATATAGAGAGGTTAAGTAACAGTCCAAAGTCATACAGCTAGTAATAGACAAAGGTATGATTTAAAGCCATATATTCTGTGCTCTCAACTGCTTAACTAGAAAGAAAAAAAGGCATAATGACAGTCTATGTTTTTATGCCTCTACAGGCTTTGCCTTTTTCTTATTCATAGGTAAGCATATTTTAACAGAAATGATATTCAAATATATTTTCTTTAAAGGTTTTATTTAGTAAAACATGTCTTAAAAAATGAGGGGATGACATCAAGATGGTGACATAGGTTGTTCCCATCTTTAGTCCTACTCATAAGAAGACTAACAAGCAACTATCCATAGAGAAGACATCATTACCAAAACCCAAGGACCTGAGAGTGAGGCTGAAGCACCCCCCTGGACCACAGAGACCAAAAAGGACCACATTAGATGGGTAAATGGAAGGGCTACACTCTGACAGCATTGCCCCTCTCTCATGCTGACACAGAGCCACACTCAGAGGGTTCCCTAGGCCTGTGGTTTCTCTAGTGAGAAAAAGAAAACCCAAGGTGGACAATCAGCTTTCCCAGTATTGTGGGACGCTTCCTAGGAGACTCATTCAAGTCTCTTCTCACAGGGATCACTGGCAGAATCCCTGGGTCTCAACCACTGGGGATCAGACAGAAACAGAGAAGAAAAGTGGGGCTTATATCAACCAGAGCTCAGACCTTGGCAGACTGTATTCCTGCTCCCATTGGCACCAGAGCAGAGATTCTACCCAGTGATTCTTCCCTATCTGTAGACCTGAGGCAATGGCCCAGTCTGGCCAGGGAGACTAGTTGGCAGTTATGCCTGATGCGGATCCCCAGTCAACAGGCCAGGCACTGCCCTTTCTGTGAGCACAGCCTGCAAACTCACCTGACCAGAGGTGATTCCAGATCCCAGCTAGTGGCTCTGCCTGATCATATAGCGTGGGCAGTGGCCTCACCCAACTAGAAACACCAAAAGCAATCCCCACCTGCCCACAGATGTTACCAGATGATCCATCCAGTACCCCAAGCTGAGCTGACTTAAGAAGGTCTTTTCCTGCTAAAGTGAATCTGTAAAATATTGAAGAGAACGTTTACTCAAAAGAGGGATACTAATGCAAACAATCAAGGATCATGAAGAATTAAGTAATGATGCATCACCAGAGGAAACAAATAAAGCTCCAATAATGGACCTTAAAGAAAGGGACATCTATGTATGAGCTATCTGACAAGGAATTTAAAATAATCCTTTTAAAGAAGTTCAGTGAACTACAAGAGCACACAGACAGACAACTACACAAAACTAGGAAAACAATGCATGCACAAAATGAGAAGTTCAATAAAGAAATAGACACCACCAAAAAACTAAACCAAACAAACAGGAATACTAGAGCTGAATAATACAATGACTGGACTGAAGAATTCAATAGAGAACTTCAAAAGCACACTGAACCACGCAGAAGGAAAAATCAAAGAGAAAGAATAGAGATCCCACAGATAAAATAGTCAACTAATCTTTGACAAAGCAACCAAAAACACAATGAGGAAAGGATATTCTTTTCAATAAATAGTGTTGAGAATCTAGATATCTACATGCAAAAGAACGAAACTCAACTTCTACCTTACACTGTATAAAAAATTAACTTGAAATTACTTAAAGAGTTAAATGTAAGATTGGAAATCATAAAATTCCTAGAAGAAATCACAGGAAAAAGATGCTTGACATCGGTCTTGGCACCTATTTTTTGGATATAACACTAAAAGCACAGATAACCAAAGCAAATATAGATAAGTGGGACTATATTAAACTAAAAAGCTTCTGCACAGCAAAGAAAACAATAGAGTGAAAAGAAAACTTACACAATGGGAGAAAATATTTGCAAACTATATATGTTATAATGGGTTAATTTTGGAAATATACAAGAAACTCACATTTCAACATGAAAAGAAATTTTAATGGACAAAGGACATGAATAGATGTTTTTCCAAAGGAGATATTCAAATGGTCAACAAGTACACAAAAATGTGCTAAACAGCACTAATCATCAGGGAAATGAAAATCAAAGCCACAGTGAGATATCACCTCACACCTGTTAGGATTACTGGTATCAAAAACACAGTAAGTGTTGGCAAAGATTTGGAGAAAAGGAAATCACTGCATACTGTCGGTGGGAATGTAAAATGACAGTCATTATGGAAAACGGTATGGATGGTCCTCCAAAGATAATTAAAATAGAACTACTATATGATCCACCAATCCCACTTCCAGCTATATATCTGAAGATAAGATCAATATCTCATAAAGATACCTAAACTACCAGGTTCATTGCAGCATTATTCACAATAGCCAAGATATGGAAACAACTTCCATGTCTATCAATGGATATACAGATTAAGAAAATGTGATACACACACACACACACACACACACACACACACAGGGTGCCAAAAAAAGTATGCACATTTTAAGAAAGGAAAACTGTATTAAAATTGTAATACTCAATACATACCAATAACAAAAGATGAATACAAGTCATGTTTGACTTCTGCAATTACAAGAGGTACTCAAAGTGATTACCATTAGCATCCCAACACTTCTGATTACAGTGAACTGCTGTTTGAGCAACGTTGACCAAAGTGGCCACTTGTATACATTTTTTGGCACTCCCAGTATACAAAGGTATATATCATACACACATACACACACACACACAAACACACACACACACACACACACACAATGGAATATTATTGAGCCATTAAAAGGAAATCCTACCATTTGCAACAACATGGAAGAATCTGGAGGACATTATGCTAAGTGAAATAAGCCCGGCAGAAGGTGGCAAATAATGTATGATCTCACTTGTATGTGGAATCTAAAATAATAATAAAAAAGGATAATCTCATTGAAACAGAGAGTAGAATGGTGGTAGTCAAGGACTGGGGCATGTGGAGGAAATGGAGAGATGTTGACCAAAGGGTTCAAAATTTCTGTTATGAATAAATTCTGGGGACATAATATACATCACAGTGAATATAGTTAATATTATATTGTACCCTTGAAATTTGCTGAGAGTAAATCTTAACCATTGACACCACAAAAATAACTATGTGAGGTAATGGATGTGTTAATTAAGTTGATTGTGGCAATGATTTCACAATGTATATGTGTATCAAATCATTATGTTGTACACTTGTATACATACAATTTTATTTGTCAAATATATCTGTCATGCGGGGTGGCCTGCGGGGCCTCCTGTCCCGCTCCCCACATAAGAACGCAGGACATGGTGAGGCCAAAAAGGAACACCCACGGAGCCATAAGTAGGGGAGTCATATCACTATATTCTCGCTGGCGGCATCCGCCTCTCTGTCATCCGCTCTTGCTAGCCCCCATTTTTTCTGCTAGAGTAGCCACGGCAGTTATATTAGTGGCCAATGGCTTACGGGTTACAGCTGACGGCCAACTAGCCACACCTGATGGCCATCTGATCACAGTTGATGGCCATTTACTACCCGAGCCAGCACCTTTCTATGTGAGTCTGAGAGCCTGGAAACTGCTTTCTGGGGCTCTTTCCCTACAATATCTCAATAATGCTGGAAAAATAAGTAAAAATAAAGTACACATTTAAAACTTCTGGTCTCTGAAAGTCACTGTTAAAGGAATGGAAAGGCAAGCTACAACCCAGGAGAAAATATTTGCAAAACACTTACCTGGTAAAAGACTTGTATCCAAAATACTCAAATAACACTTAAAACTCAACAATAAGAAAACAAACATCTCAATTAAGAAATGTGTGGTGGCTTCCAGTCAAGAAGTCAGAATAGGTAAATGCTGTGCTTGCCTCCTCTCATGACCACATAAAAATTACAACTCAACTACAGAACAGCCATCGTTGAGAATTATCTGAAGTCTAGCTGAACACAAGTCTTATAACTAAGGAAATACAGAAGAAGACACATCAAGACCGGTAGGAAGGGTGGAGACGCAGAACAGCTGGTCCCAAACCCATGTGTATGGTGAAAAATCGGGAGAGATATCTCAGCTGCAGAGGTCCCCCACTGAGGAATGAAGAGTCTCAACCCCACACCAGGCTCCCCAGCCAAGGGTTTCAGTGCCAGGAAGAGAAGTCCTCACAACTTCTGGCTGTGAAAACCAGCAGAGATTGTGGCTGAGTGAGGCAGTGTCTGGAATCCCAGGCTCTCCTCTTAAAGGGCCCGCACATGGACTTACTCACTGACAGACTCACTCGCTCTGAGCTTCAGAGCTGGGGCAGCCACTTGAAGGACGTCAGGGATATACAGGGAGGAACGGAATTGTCTGGCTTCAGAGCAAAGGCTAGAGGGGGCAGCTTTCTCCCAGACAGAAGTACTGGCAGAATCCATTATTTCTTTCTTGAGCCCTCCTTCCCAAATAGCCTGCACGTGCAGGTAGGTGCCATATCTGAATCTCCATTAACCTGGATAACACAATTATTCCCTGAGACCCTGCCTCACCCAACTTGCAGGCCCACATAAGCAGCCCCCAATGACTTTTCCATATAAACAGCCTGTCTTGGCTCATGCTGTGGAATTTCCTAAAATCTCTCAAAAGTTGGAAAATCCCAAATCAAGCAGCAGCTGGCCTTGTGATGCCCTGCACCTCTTGCTAAGCAGTCCCAACCTTGGCTCTAGAGGCAGCTGGCCTTCGTTTGCAACTTACTGTCTTCCAGGCCTTCGAGCACAGCTCAGGTGGCAACCATCTGCAGATCACATTGTAGCTCATACCAAGTGGACCCCCGCAGGGCACAGGCAGCCTGCACCAGAGCCCGTCCCAAGAGGCCCCAGAACCAACACACCTGGTGGCCAACTTCAGACTACACCAGAGCACCACCCAACCACCTCCACAGAGACACACCCAAACGGCAGACCTGGCAGACACCAGAACTCTGCTAAAGCAAATCCTGCTCCAGAGAGTCAGTCCCTGCACCACAGCTCCTCCACAGCAGTCATGGCCAGTCCTCACAACCAATCAGCCTGAGGGTGAATCCCTCCCATTGATTTGCAAATAGCAATCAGGTTTCAACTACAACAGGAAGACACACACAACCCAACACAAGGGATACACCTGGAGCACCCAGCTCAGGTGACCAGGGAGATTGTGACACTGGGCTTCACAGAACACCTATTTCATAAGGACACCCCACCAAGATGGGGAGATGTAGCAGCTCTATCTAATACACAGAAACAAACAAAGGGATGCAGCCAAAATGGGGAGACAAAGAAACATGTCCCAAATGAAAGAACAGAACAAAGCTTCAGAAAAAGAACTAAACAAAATGGAGATAAGCAATCTTCCAGATACAGAGTTCAAAACACTGGTTATAAGGATGCTCAAGGAACTTAGTGAGAACTTCAAAAACAGCAGCGATAGGAAACATAAATATGGAGATAGAAAACATAAAAAAGGAACCAGTCAGAAATGAGGAATACGATAATTGAAATTAAGAATACATTAGAGGGTAGAAAGGTCCAAGATGGCGGTATAGATAAACGCTGTGCCTGCTTCCTTTCATGAACACATTAAAATTACAACTAAATTATAGAATAATCAATCTGGCAAACCATCTGAAGTCTAGCTGAACAGAAATTTTATAACTAAGGATATAAAAAGCCACGTTGAGACTAGTAGAGAGGTGGAGACATGGAACGAGCTGGCCCCAAACCTCCATGTGGTGTTTGAGAATTAGGAGGGATATCTCTGCTGCAGAGTGTGGGGACAGAGCCCCAGAGAGCAGTTTCCAGGCTCTCGGCCTCACGTGGAAAGGTGCTGGCTCGGGTAGTAAATGGCCATCAACTGTGATTGGATGGCTGTCAGCTGTGGCTAGTTGGCCGTCAGCTGTAACCATTGAGCCGTTGGCCACTAGTATAACTGCCGTGGCTACGCTGTCAGAAAAATGGGGGCTAGCTAGAAGATGGTGGCTGAACTAGCAAGAGCGGATTGCAGAGAGGCGGATGCCGCCAGCAAGAATATAATGGTATGACACTCCTATCTATGGCTCCATGGGTGTTCCTGTTTGGCCTCACCATATCCTGCATTCTTATGTGAGGAGCGGGACCAGAGGCCCCACACGCTGCCCTGCATGACAAATGGTGCAGCAAGCAGGGTACGGTGCCAGCCAAAGCTCTCTGAAGGGCAGTGGAGCAGTTTGTGCGTATGAACACTCAGTCTCAAGAAGACCAGGAGGAGCAGCTGCTGCAGAGCTGAACCCCTGTGTAGGGGTGGAAATACATGGACGGCTCTCCAACCAGCACAGGCCAGAGAAAGCGAAGGTCATTGCTGCCGTGTGGGCTGGGAAGTGCTTGCTGAGGCAGCCCTGATGCGGTACTTGTAGTCCCAGGAGGAAACGTTTGCTGAGTCCTTGTGGGGACAAAGCCCCCCAAAAGTTTCCAGGCTCTCGGCCTCACATAGAAAGGTGGTGGCTCGGGTAGTAAATGGCTATCAACTGTGATCAGATGGTCAGCAGCTGTGGCTAGTTGGCCGTCAGCTGTAACCCGTAAGCCATTGGCCACTAATATAACGGCTGTGGCTACGCTAGCAGAAAGGAATTGGGGCTAGCAAGAGCGGATTGCAGAGAGGCGGATGCCGCCAGTGAGAATATATTGGTTTGACTCCCCTACTTATGGCTCCATGGGTATTCCTGTTTGGCCTTACCGTGTCCTGCGTTCTTGGGCGGGGAGTGGGAGCTGAGACCCTGCACGACAGTCCTCCATGGGAGGTGCGAGTGAGGTCAAGGTTGTCCCTCACCCCCAGGTTGGGGAGGACTTGGAGCCCTCACCCTGCGGAGAGGGCAAACGTGGGACCAATGCACAGCCCTGGTGAATAACTATGGACTATGGGGATTGCCTTCCATCCCTAGTTTAATGGACCGCTTGATTGTTTGCTTGGGAACGTACCACCAAGTAGTGGAACTAGCAGATGTTTGCTTTTGTGTCTTGACCAGCTGCCATTGAGAATATGTAATCACCTTGACTGTGAGCCACTGTTGTTCCAGCATGGTACCCTGAGAGGCCCAGAGAGAGAGAGTGTCAGTGCCCTGAGAGCCCTGGCTGAGTCCAGGAAGTCTGGCTGTGCCCAGAGAGAGTGGCACTGCCCTGAGAGGCCCTGCCTGTGCTTGGGGAGACAGGTGGTACCCTAAGAAGCCCAGTAAGTCTGGCTGTGCCCTGAATGACTGGTGGTGCCCTGAGAAACCCTGGCTGTGCCCAGAGAGCCTGGCTATGTCCAGGATATTGCATTCACCTCCAGGGTCCTCACACAGGGCCCCTCGCAGAAGATGCTTGTCGTGTAGATTGTGAGGTGAGACCCTGTAGGGGTGGAGTGTGGGGACAGAGCCAGGAGTACAGTGTCCAGGCTCTCGGCACCATGTGGAAAGGTGCTGGCTCAGGTGGTAAATGGCCATCAACTGTGATTGGATGGCCATCAGCTGTGGCTAGTTGGCCGTCAGCTGTAACCAGTGGGCCACTGGCTACTAACATAACTGCTGTGGCTACACTAGCAGCGAAAATGGAATCTAGCAAGAAGATGGTGGCTGAGCTAGCAAGAGCGGATTGCAGAGAGGCGGATGCCGCCAGTGAGAATATAATGGTATGACTCCCCTATCTATGGCTCCATGGGTGTTCCTATTTGGCCTCACCATGTCCTGCGTTTTTGTGTGGGGAGCGGACCAGAGGTGCCACAGGCCGCCCTGCATGACACCTGGTGATAACAACTCTTCCCCCTCTAGTGACTCCTCGAGACCCTGTCTCACCTAACTCACATATCACTAAGGGTTTATCAGGGGATGAAACTTAAGGGAGCTAGCAGGTGGCAGCAGGCCTCGGGGTGTCCTGGCTTTTTGCCAAGCTACCCCAGGCAGTACTGGTGGCAGATGTCCTTGGTTCACAGCGTGGCCTCTCCCACTTGCCTCCAGGTTTAGCACAGACAGCGAACAACCGTAGATCACTTTGTAGCTCCTACCAGGTTTTCCCCGGCTGGTCACAGGCAGTGGGTGATCTGGTATGGGGACAGAGCCAGGAGTACAGTTTCCAAGCGCTCGGCCTCATGTGGAAAGGTGCTGGCTCAGGTAGTAAATGGCCATCAACTGTGATTGGATGGCCATCAGCTGTGGCTAGTTGGCTGTCAGCTGTAACCAGTGAGCTATTGGTCACTAATATAACTTCTGTGGCTACGCTAGCAGCAAATGGGAGCTAGCAAGAAGATGGTGGCTGAGCTAGCAAGAGCGGATTACAGCTAGCAAGTGGGGTTGGTTGGTTGGCAGAGAAGCAGACGGCAGGATGCAGATCATGTGGCTCCTGCTTCCTGTGGCTTCATCCCAGCCACCAGTGAGACTATAGTGGTATGACTCCTCTATCTATGGCTCCGTGGGTGTTCCTTTTTAGCCTCACTGTATCCTGCATTCTTATGTGGGGAGTGGGAGCTGAGACCCCGCCTGACACCCCACCTGACACCTGGGCCTGCTCTGGAACCCCTCCTAAGAGGTCCCAAAACCAACATAGTTGGTGGTTGACTTCAGACCACAGTGGAGCACCACTCAATTAGCCCCACAAATGGCACACACACAAAGGGCAGTCTCAACAGGTACCAGAGCATGATGGGGCTAATGCCACTCGTACAAGCCCAGGAAGTGCAGAGAGTCCGAAACAAGATAAACCTGAAGAGGTCAACACCAAGACACATCATAATTAAAATGCCAAAGGTTAAAGACAAAGAAAGAATACGAAAAGAAGCAAGAGAAAAGCAGTTAGCTACCTACAAGGGAGTTCCCATAAGACTGTCAGCTGATTTCTCAACAGATACTTTGCAGGCCAGAAGGAATTGGTAGGAAATACTCAAACTGATGAAAAGCAAGAACCTACAACTAATATTACTCTACCCAGCGAAGCTATCATTTAGAATTGAAGGACAGATAAAGAGCTTCCCAGAGAAGAAAAATCTGAGGGAATTCTACACCACCAAACCAGTATTACAAGGAATTTTAGAGGGACTTCAATAATAAGAAGAAAAAAAGATAAAAAATATGAATAATAAAATGGCAATAACTACATATCTATCAACAATTACTTTAAATGTAAATAGATTAAATGCTCCAATCAGAAGACAGGATAAGAAAACAAGAATGGATAAGAAAACAAGACCCTCACATATGCTACCTACAAGAGACTCACTTCAGATCAAAGACACACACAGCCTGAAAGTAAAGGGATAGAAAAAGATAGTTTCTGAAAACAGAAACAAACAAACAAAAAAACTAGGGCAACAATACTTTTATCAGACAAAGTAGACTTTAAAACAAAGGCTATATCAAGAGACAAAGAAGAATCCAGTGGTCCCACTTCTGGGTATTTATCCGAAGAAACCCAAAACATTAATTGAAAAAGATAAATGCATACATATGTTCATTGCAGCATTATTTACAATAACCAAGATATTGAAGCAATCTAAGTGTCCATCAATAAATAATGGATAAACAAGAAATGGTACATATACACAATGGAATATTACTCAATCATAAAAAGGAATGAACTCTTGCCATCTGCAACAACATGGATGGGCCTAAAGGGTATTGTGCTGAGTGGAGTAAGACAGACAGAAAGACAAATGTTGTATCATTTCACTTATATGTGGAATCTAGAGAACAGGATAAATAAACAAACAAAACAGAAACAAGCTCATATATACAGAAAGCATTTTGATGGTTGCCAGATTGGGGGAGATTCGGGGGTTGGATGAAAGGTGGATGGGATTAAGAGGAACAAATTGGTAGTTACAAAATAGTCATAGGGATGTAAAGTACAGCATAGGGAATATAGTCAATAATATTGTAATAATATGTATGGTGTCAGATGAGTACTAGATTTATTGGGGTGATCACTTTGTAAGTTATATAAATGTTTAATCATGTTGTACACCTGAAACTAATATAAGTCAACTGTAATTGAAAAATAAAAACATTATTTAAAAAAGTAAATAAAATTCTTAAAAATTAAAAAAAAATCATAAACAGGTTGGATTGGAATAAGGAGATTAATTTATCTTTTGAATTTTGACCTGTTAAAATAAGCTTATATTTGTGTAATTTAAATAAATCTTATACAACAGGAAAATAAGTTTCTTTTTTAAACTTTTATTTGTTTTAAGTGTGTTTTTCCAGGACCCATCAGCTCCAAGTCAACTAGTTGTTTCAATCTAGTTGTGAAGGGTACAGCTCACAGTGGCCCAGGTGGGGATCGAAACGGCAACCTTGTTGTTAAGAGCACTGTGCTCTAACAAACTGAGCTAACTGGCCACCCCCCAAAATAAGTTTTTGAGACATCTTTTCACTAATAGTGAGAAGCCTCTACTATAATTTTGGGATGTTACATTGGTAATTTTACATCAACCATATTTAATTTTTATACATGTTCCCATAATATAGTTGTGGAATCTGATCATCCATCTTGCAGGTGCAATATCTGAAGTGGAATTTGCTTCTTCATATATTTTACAAATTTTGCATTTGCCTTTTCTTTATTATTCATATCATAAATTTTATTTAGGAAATGAAATTCTTGTCACATTGTGGGAAATGTTTATACCCATTGTACAGTTCTTTCTTGTTTTCTGATATGTTTTAAAACTTTTACATTTTTACTTAGGAAAATGCACTAATCTTTCATTTTTATTGGTTCTGTTTTCCTAAAAATTCCCAAGCTTTTAAAATATATCCTATAGTTTTTGTAATTTTATTTGAACTGTCACGTTTATTTCAAATCTTCATTCAAATAAAGATTTTTATCAGGTTTCTGGCAATCTAAAGAGTAAAGTCCCCAGGAAAAATGTTTTAAAAAAAGTGTTGTTGAGACTGTGGAGAAAAGGGGACCCTTATAGACTGTTGGTGGGAATGTAAATTGTTTGCAGCTGCTGTGGAAAACAGTATGGAGGTTTTCCCAAAAATTAATTAAAAAAACTACCACGTGATCCAGCAATCCCACTTCTTGGTTTATATTCAAAGGAAATGAAATTACAACATCAAAGAGATGTATGCACCCCCATGTTCATTTCAGTATTATTCACAATAGGCAAGATATGGAAATAACCTAAGTGTCTGTGAACAGATGAATGGGTAAAGGAGATGTGATATATATAAATAATGACATATTACTCAGCCACAAGAAAGAAAGAAATCCTGCTGTTTGTGACAACATCAATGGACCTTGAAGACGTTATGTTAGGTGAAGTAACTCAGACAGAGAAAGGTAAAAACTGTATGATATCACTTATATGTGGAGTCTAAAAAAGCCAAACTCACAGAAATACTGAGCAGAATGGCGTTTACCGGAGGCTGGGACTGGGGGATATAAGGAGATAGTGATTAAAGGATACAAACTTTCAGTTATAAGTTGAATAAGTTTTGGAGACCTAATGTACAGCATGGTGATTACAGTTAACAATACTGTATTATAAACTTAAAAGTTGCTAAAAGAGTAGATCTTAAGTGTTCTCAACACAAAAAGGAAATGGTAATAGTGAGGTGATGGAGGTGTAAGCTAATGCTACAGCAGTGATCATTTCTCAGTGTATAAGTGTATCAAGTCAACATATTGTGCACCTTAAACTTACACAATGTTATATGTCAGTTATAAAATTGAAAATAAAAACACATAAAAATATTAGCTAACCTGCACCCAAGCATTGAATGTGTGTCTTTGAATACACAAATTTTGACATGTAGGCATGACATAAGTAACCACTAACAGATGTTTTTCTGTCTCAATCTCTCTTTTTTTTCATTTGTGATTCAATGTCTATTGTGCTTAACTTGGAAAGAAATAAAGATAGAAAAAACTGCAAAAAGAAAATATGTGAGCAATGACATGAATAGATATTTCTCCAAAGACAATATTTCAATGGCCAATACACACCTCTGGGCTATGAAGTTGAAATCTTTAGGTACAATGAGAAACCTGAGGTGCCAATCAGTGTCTTGGGGGAAAAAAGCCAATGGGAAGCCACATGGAAAATAGCTCCCAGTGTAACAATGCCCACAGTTTCCCTATATCATCTTTCTGGCTGCCACAGCAGGCAGCTGTGAGTATACCAATCCACTAAATGGCACATCATCACAGGCGATGAGAGCTAAACGGTTCAAGACTTTATACTATACATGGAGACACTGAGGCCTGTAAAGAAGAAGGGAGGGACTTGTTTAAGCTTGAACAGAATTCACGGTTCGCCCAGACTGAGGGAATGGGAACAGGGATATTTGTGGTCAGATGCTGAGTGACGACAGTGTTGCTAGGACTCACAGATGAAACATGCCTTCCCCTGGAGTTCAGAAGGTCCAGAAACAAAGGGCCTGGGCAAAGAGCGAGGTGGACAGGTCCAAATGGGTCATCATGGCAAGGAGGTGGGTCAGGATAGCCAGCATCCAAATGAGCAGCAGTGGTGTTCCTGTAAGGGTAAAATGTGTGATGCTGTGTGTGGGGGGGGGCGGGGGGGCAGAAGGAGGGGGAGCCAGAGACCAGTGCATAATGAGAACAGTGATATGAGTGTACCTAGAATAAAACAAGGACCACACAAGGAAGTGCTGGCTATTTAGCAGGCGTGAAGTGAGTGACAAGATGCAGAAGTGTGGGGCTGGGATCTTGGAAACAGGCAACCAAAAGAGAGGAAGGGAAGGGGAGAGGGCGAGAGGGGAAAATGGGAGTATTTGTTCTTCTGTGTAAGAGATAGGGCTTCCGAACTGCATCCAGCTGGGACTGCCTCCCTCACCCCAGAATGTTTTACAAAAGTATCTGGTCTGATATGATTCCCTTCCTGGAGAACACACGCTTTTGTGCTACAATGGTAGGAAGATCCTATGGCCCGGTTTTCTTTTCTTTTTTTCTGGAACCCTCCTGGATTGCTGGGGAGCTCCTGCGAGGCGGATGCAGGGTCCCAGACAAACCATGTGAAAACTCATGGCTGCCATTTACCGAGGGCCCTCATGTATATCAGACATTCTGTCGTGTGAGTTACAAATAAATTGACAGTTATCTTTCCAACAACCCTCCAAGTTGACTATCAGTCAAAGGTGACAGAAGAGTAAACTGAGCCACAGATGTCGAGTGATTAGTCCAAGGTGACACAGATGATCAGTGACAAAGCTGGGACTAGACCCCAGGTCAGACGAACAGGTGGGCACACCCTGGTCCCTGACAAGCCCTCCCAGCCTGAGTCAGCCGCTTTCCCCCCGACCCCCCGCCTCCAGAGATTCCTGCTGTCTGCATTATTATTGACCGCTGCACGACAAATGACTCCCGAAACATGGTGGCTTCAAACGATACCCAGCGATTATCTCAGGGTCTGGTGGATCAGCAACCTACCTGGGCATGACATAACTGGACCCTCTGTTTCCCATTTCTTACAAGGCTGCAACCAAGGTGTCAGCTCAGGAACTGTGGTCTCAGGGGAAGGCTTGACAGAGAGAGGACCCGCTTGCAAGCTCGCTCACATGTCTAGTGGCAGGACCCAGGTCCTCGTGGGTTATTGGACCGAGGGCCTCAGGTCCTCTGTGGCTATTGGCCAGACACTGCCATCCGCTCCTTGCCAGCGGCCCTCTCCATTAGAGCAAGAATGCAAGAAGAGCCAGAGAGAGAGAATGAATGCCAGCGAGGTGGAAGTCACAGTCTTGGCATAGCGTAACTTCAGAAATGACATGCCATCACTCTTGCCAAATGCTACTGGTTAGAAGCGAGTTACAAGGTGGCCCACACTCGGGGGGAAGGGATTATACAGGGGAATGAATGCCAGGACACAGGCACCTGTGGAAGCTATTTTGGAAGGCTGCCTACCACACTTGCTCTCTGTGCCCACCTCAGTGTAGTGAGTCCCTGCCAGTGTCAGCTGATTTGATGGAGCTAATGGTTAATGGGTTGCTGTGGACCGTGCGGTGTGGTCTGATGGTCCCAGCCAGCTTCCAGTAGGCCCACTGGATGGGTCTCACCAGGAGTCGGGTCTGCCTGGCCCTGCCCTCTTCCCCATCCCCACCAGCCAACCTGGTCACCGAGCCCATGGGCTGTGAGAGCAGCTAGCAAGGGAGCAGCCCCCTGTGTGAATGGAGCAGTCCTTTCACTTGAGCAGGACTGGGACCCAGGAGAGTGCTCCTGGCCTCTCTTGGGAAAACAGATGCAGAGCTCAGCGCCCCCAAGGAGACCTGGACAGAACAAGTGTGTAGAAGTGTGTAGGTGAGATAAGGCTAGGTCCTGGGATATTGGTAAAAGCTGCTGAGGTGGTCTTGCTTTTGCCTTCTGGGTTGGGATTCAGTGTTGTCGAATCCCTCGTGTTCACCAGGACGCACCAGGGGACCATTGCTAAGGCGACATGGGGTCACCCATGCAGGGGCAGAGGACGTCTCCGAAGCTGCACAGAGACCTAGGATTCTTCAGGCAGCAGGAAGGGGGGACTACTTTAGGGAGGAGCCGACGGAGTATGGGCTGGGGACGCCGTACATACGTCCACGATATTTCACTCAAAAGTCAAGCGAGATCTGAAGTGCTTATGGCAAAGTGTTGCTAAGTAGGGTTGGTGGCTGCTGTGCTCTGCTGTCAGCTGTTCTGAAGGTTTGAAATGCTACAGTGCTCAAAAAGTGGGGAATGGAATAGAAGGGGAGGTCTCTCAGAGCCCCTGCACCCCACATTTCCCCAGAGCCAAACGCCGCCAGTACAGGGGCCTGGTGGGCTCGGGAGTGTCTGAGGAAGCACACGGCTCCATTAGGCCGTGGGGGTGTGGACTGCAGGGGCTGGAACCCCTGGCCCAGCCTTGGCCAGTGTCAGAGCAGTCCCAGAAAAGCCCGGGCTGTGCCCGGCTCCGAGAAGCACTCGCCAGGCTCAGCTCTTGCCTGCTGTCATTTCATTGCAATAAATAGCCAGAGCAGCTTACAAAGGGACATGGTGCCATAATGTGAGGTAAGCGGCCTGAGGTGGTGGCCGAGGTCAGGTGCTGGAGCGACTCTTTCCAAGGGTGGGGTGGGGGTCTCCCTGTCCAGATTATAACTCTGTGGCTCTAATGCCTCTGAAAGCCTGGGCCTTGCAACATCTTCTCTCCTTCTGACCCAACCTCCCCATCCCTCTCCTCGCTGCTACTGTGCTCCTCCGCCCCGAGGGCTGTCGCTCAGTCACTGCCCAACAGCCACCCTTTTTGAAATGTTTGAAACAAGTAGACCGGTTGCTCTCCATCAAACATAGTTCTACTCCAACAGGACTCATCTGGCGGCTCAGCGGTGTGGTAACACCCTCGCCTCCCCCCTCAACGCCCCCACCAAAACAGGCAAAGCAGAAAGCACAGGAAGTGGAAGAGAAGGGCTGAAAATCATGCTTCTGGGAGAGGGCCATGTGCCCATAGTGACCATAGTCTTCCTTGAAGGCACCAGCTATGCTTCTCACTCTGCTGGATGCAAAGGGGCTGAGGGCCTGTCCCACCCACGCCCCTTCAGCCCCCCGCCCCACCCTGTCTTTCCTCCCTCCTACATCTGATCTGGCAGGCTGAAGGCGGAGAGCAGTGTGTTCAAGCAGTGGATACATTTCTGGTATGGGACATCCTCTCTGTTCCTGTGTCTCTTACTCCCACCTCTCCTGTGGTTTTCATTCTGTCTTTTTTCTTTCTTTTTTTACCTTCTTTCCTCTGAACCTCCCAGCAGGCTCAAGATAGGTGTCTGTTTGCTGAACAACAAGAGAGCAGAGGTATTCAGGCATATGATGAGTTGTCATTTGGGGGGGGGATGCCATAGACAGGGATGGGTCCAGAGGGGTTATCAAAGAAAGAAGGGTGAGCCGGGTGACGGTGCTCATGGTGCACATCAACGGCAGAGGGTTATGTGTGATGCCACACCTGTGAGAGTCAGGTAGACAGTGGACAGGTGGTTTGGGGCCTACAGGGCTTGGGAAATGTGAGGGACAGAGTGGACAGGCCTGTGCTGGGCTAAGTCGGAAGCAGAACAACTGAAGCAAGAGCCTGTTGTGGCTTAGTCCTTCTATTTGTAATTCCGTCTTTGACACTTGGGTTTTGAGTGAAGCTGCCTACTTATGCCCCCTACTTACCACCCAGAACTATGAGGGTCTGCCCCACTGACTCCAAGGGAGCTCCCTGCAAACAGTACCTGGAAAGGAAAGAGGAAGTAGGTGGCCTCAGTGTCTTTTATTTGGCTTTTGAAATAATAGTGTCGTTTAGGAAAGCGTCTTTTCTAGAACTGTGATAAAACAGCTGATCTTCTCTGGGAGCCTATCTTGGGCCATGGCCTGGGATTAGAGAAATGAAAGAGACTCTATTGCTGCTTCAAGCCATTGTGTGGGAGAGAAGCCAAGAAAAGGATGATTACAATAGAGAGAGACGGAAGGAATTTTACATGGCCATGAGAGGACCTGAGGAGGTGCAGCCACCCAGCCTTGGGAGTTGCAATAGAGTCTTGATTTTCCAAAGGAGGCATGGCTGGACTGAGTAAAGAGACAAGTTTGCCAGGAAATGGAGAAAGGGGAGAGCTTTGCAAGCAGAAACGGAAGACAATAAGGTGAGTTTTTGCAATTGAAAATAAGTGGACCCAGCTTTCTGTTCAAGGAGTGAAGTAGAAGTCAAAGGCAGTCATGAGGTTCCAGTACAGGGGTGGGGAAAACTATGCCTACTGCACAGAGATACTGAAGCCAGGTTTTAGAGAGGCAAACCTTTGTGTTAGTCTGTTGTTTCTTTTGATTTTCATAACGGTCCATCATCGATCATTTTGCCTTTGTCATTTATACTGCTTGAATGAAAAAAGTTCTCTCGCAGATTTGCAATGTACACTTAGATCTATGATTTCAGTTAACTTTTGCATGTAGTGTGAGGTATTGAAGTTTGTTTGTGGTTTCCTTTTCCGTATGGGGGTCCATTTGTTCCCAGCACCATTACTTAACTATTAGCTAATTCCATTGTCTTAGCTCCTTTGTCACAAACCAACTTACCATATATGTGTAGGTCTATTTCTGGGCTTTCTATTTCATCCATTGATTCGTATGACTATTATTATGGTAATAGCACACTGTCCTGGCTCCCATACCTTTCTGTTAAGGCAGGGAATTTGGTAGTGTGAGTCCTCCTTCTTTCTTCTTTTCCAAATGGCTTTGGCTATTCTGTGTCCTTTGCATTTCCATATAAGTTTGAGTAGCAGCTTTTCATCTGAATCATGGTTACGGTAAACCTATAGACAAATTACTAGAGAATTGACGTCTTAAACCTTTTGGACTCTTCTGATCCATGAGCATAATAAGTATATCTCCGTTTGTTTCAGTCTTCTTTAATTTCTCTCAGCAGTATTTTATAGTTATCTGCGTGTAAGTCTTGAACATACAACGTTAATTCTCCATAGCCATTTCATTTACTTTACTTCTATTGTATGTGACATTAAAAACAAGTTCCAGCTCCAATTATTTGTTTCCAGTATATTGAATTAAAAACAACTTTTCTAATAGACTCATAGATACAGAGAACAAACTGATGGTTGGGAGTTGGCAGGGAGTTGGGGGCAGGGTGAAAAAGGTGAAGGGATTACAAAGTACAAACTGGTAGTCACAAAATGATCACGGGGATGTGAAATACCGTGTGGGGAATAGAATGAATAATGTTGTACAGACCATGTAAGGTGTCAGATGGGTACTGGATCTATTGGGGGATCACTTCATAGATTATGTAAATGCCTAACCACTGCTCTATATACCTGAAACTAATACAAAATTTAAAAAAAACCAAATAAGTCACGGGGATGTAATGTACAGCATGGGGAATATATATGTAAAGAATATTGTGATAGCATAGTACGGTGTCAGGTGGTTGCTGGACTTATCATGGAGGTCACTTCTTTAGGTACATAAATATGGAATAACTATGGTGTGCCCCTGAAACTAATATAATATAATGTTAGCTATATTTTAATGAAGATCTTTTTTTTTAAAAAAAAAAAAAGGATTAAAGAAACACAAACCTCCTCCCACCTCCCCCCAAAAAATCAGGAAAAAAGAAAAGAACTTTTCTATATTGGCTTTCTCTCCTGTGACCTTGTTAAATTGCTTATTAGATCTGGGAGATTATTTTTCCCCCCTACACTACTAAGTATTTTCTGTGTAGACTATTATGCCTTTTGAAAATAAAGGCAGTTTTTGACTTCTTACTTTTCTATCTGTATGCCTTTATTTTTTTTTTCTTGCCTTATCGACTAGGACCCCGAGTATACTGTTGACTAGATATGGTGGGAGTGGAGATACTGCCATACTCCTAATGTTATGGGAGAAGCATTCCGTCTTTCGTCATGAAGTATGATGCTAGCAGCGGGTTTTTGGTGGAAGCACATTATGAGGCTGAGGATGTTCAGTTGTGTCCTTTTCCTTCTTTTCCAACCGAAATTCTTTAATCGGAACAAGTTTACATGTTGACACTTATGGCTTACCTAGAATAAATCTGTCCAGATTTTAATTGTGCTAACAACCAAACATAAGAGCAAGAGTTCCCTCTAAACAGTGGGTCCTCTGTTCCACTGTAAGACCTCTCAAAAGCAAAACTCCAGTTGTTGAAATGATTAAAACTTTTCATCTGCAGATGAGAGCAATTATCCCAGAGGTCAAAACATACAATGTATGTCATGTGCAAACAGTGAAGTATTAGAAGCCTTTTTCCCATCTTCATAGATTCAAAACATGAGAAGTATCTTTTAGCTACCGTTTCCCCGAAAAGAAGACCTAGTCGGACAATCAGCTCTAATGCATCTTTTGGAGCAAAAATTAATATAAGACCCGGTCTTATATTATATTGCATTGTATTATATAAGACCCGGTGTTTATTACATTATATTATTATATTATATATTATATTATGTTAATTATATTATATTATATTATACTATATTATATTATACTGTATTACATTATATTACAGACCCGGTCTCATATTATAGTAAAATAAGACCGGGTCTTCTATTAGCTTTTGCTCTAAAAGACGCATTAGAGCTGGTTGTCCGGCTAGGTCTTCTTTTCAGGGAAACATGGTATTAAAACCACCAACTGAGCTGATCCAAACATCTTAGAGATGCTCTCTAAGTGGCCCTTAAATTTTGTGTGCTGACCTTGGTTCACCCTGATTTAGTCCTATACATGGATACACAGACTGCCAAAAAGTACTCCTTTACGTTGTCTGCTGCCTCAGAGCAACCAGTGTTCCCACGTTTTGCAGTCCTGTCACGTGTGTGACACAGAAATAAAAACTCCCTTGTGATACAGCTGTGTTTTCGCACAGGCAAGCAGCTTCCTTACATAGCATTTACTTTACTGCACGGGCATCACGGTTGTTCTCCAATTTAAAAAACACTACTTAGTGACCTCCTTAGTGAGCGTGGCTTTTTAAAACATTCAGAAGTGTTTCAAAAATAAACTGTCATTGTTTAGTTTTCAGTTTCAGCTACTAGTGCCTGTAAAAGTCTTAGATGGCTGAACCCTAAAGGCAGACTCATTCCTATGGGCACCCCTTCTGCTCTCCGCAGGAAAGTCATGTGACTTCACCGAATGCCCAGCCACAAAGTTAACTTACCTTCAAAAGTTCACATGAGTTTTGTACCTTGTAGAATTGTCGGTTCAATGTCAGTTGGGTATCTAGTTGTCATACAAAAAGGCAGGCAGACCACACAAAACCCACAAACAGTCAAAAGATGGTCTGGTAAATCGACGATTTGTGAAAACCTATGCACAAAACCCACGGTATTTGGGAAAAGAGGAAAGGTTTATACTCGAACGACTAGCAGTGTTAGAAATGTTAACTTTTTTCTACTGTCGATTATGCATGAACACACACACACTCACACACACACACACACACACACACACACACACTCACTGAAAATATGCTACAACTAATGTCTGGAAAAGCAGTTCAACGCTTCCTAAATGGAGTTTCCCTCACACTCACTGTGTAACGTAGCTGTTAATACTGCACAAGTACAATTAAGCAATGTTTCATTACTTTTAAACAAAGATAAAGGGACTTGCTCCCTCAAAACAAGTTTTTAAACATCAAAACCTGTGCTTGTAAAAATTTAAACCTTTCAGATGTCTAAATAGCTCAAATCAAAACCATTAGAAACTTCTCAAGCATTCTTTTTGTTTTTTTGATTGGGGTGACAATGGTTGGTAAAGTTACATAGGTTTCAGGTGTACAATTCTGTGATATATCATCTGTATATCACATTGTGGGCTCACCACCCGGAGTCAGTTCTCCTTCCATCACCATATGTCTACATCCCAGGCATGTCAACCTAGTTATCTAGCGGAGAGCTCCTTCAGAGACACTTCAGTCTCTCTCTTCACGGGCTGGCTTTTCCTTACTGCTGGCCTCGCCTTCCCTTTCTTCAGTGCTGTCTCATTACGTTGTGGCTGATTGCCCTCTTGAGCGTCCAAGCCCCCATTTAGAGTCTTTGAACCTGTTTGTTCCCTTTCTAGCTTCTTCTCTGGCCCTTCCCTCCCTTGATCTTTGGTTTTATTTGCTTCCCCGTGCTGCCTTTGTTCTGCAAGAGATTTATTCAGCACTTGTGTGGTTACAGAATCTCCTTCACCAACCCAAAACGTGTTCTTAAACCCGTTATACATACATCGTTGCAGGCTTTCCCATAATAATCAGAGTCACGTTGAGTCACCGTCATTTTTTCAGTGTTGTCATCATTTCTGAGCTTGTTGCATTGTGACCTGAAGTGAAACAAGTTCATCCAAGACCTCGATACATGGCTTCACATCAAGGTTGTCAATTTAGAGTGAAGTCTTTATTTCACCGTGTATCCTTGGAAGTCAAGAATCTATTGATGTTTCTTGTTTCTTCTCCATTTCCTTAACTTCTGGCTTCTTTCCTGCATCTTGATTCTGCGGCTCAGTTTCCATTTGTTCCTCTTGTTTGCGTTTTCTATCTGCTGCTTCTTTCTCATGTTGGCCTTTTAGCCTATTCCTTCTGGGAGCAGTCTGAAAGTTTCTTCCACCTTTTCTCTTCTTTCTGCCTTCTCAACCATCTCCTTTCTCTTGATAGTTACATCCGCTTCAGCGAAAATTTCCCTTTCTGACTCAACTTCTTTCTTCCCCTCTTTTTTGTCAAGCTCTTCTCTTGGCTTATTCTTCCTTTCCCTTACGTTCTTAAGTGAGCAGATTTTTTTTAAAATCATGAATGGATGTTTATTATCCAATGACTTTTCTGTCATATATTGTGATGATTGTCATTGTTTTTCTTGCCTTCCCTTAATATGGCAAAATACATCGATGCATTTTTTTAACGTTAAAACGGCCTTGCATTCCTAGGATGAACTCTGCTTGGTTGCACATGATACTTTTCATGTATCATTGGATTCAGATTTCTAAAATTCCATTAGGGAATTTTACATCTATAGTCACCAGGGATATTGGCCTGTAGTGGTTTTTTCCCCCTTGTAGTGTCTTTTTCTATTTATTTATTTTTGTGTGTGTAAAAGTAATGTTGCCCCCATAAAATGATCGGCAAGAGTTCCTCCTGTATTTTCTGGAAAAGTTCTGTAGGACTGTTACTGTTTTTTGTTTTTGTTTTTCCTTTTAAATGTCTGATACCGTTCACCAGTGAAGCCAGTGAGGCCATTTAGGACTAAAGTTTTCTTTATGTGAAAAATTTGAATTACAAGCTGAATTTTTAAAAAATCGTATAGTACCCCCTTTTTAAACAAGATCTTTAGAGATGGTTAACGCTTAACTATGTGTAGTTATTAGACCATTAGACAATTCTAAGCATACGCTATCATTGCTAAATCCCTAACTATACTCCTAATGAAAATTTTGCCTTTGATACATAGCAAATTTCTTGACAGGGTAAGGCAATTTTCCGTGGAACTGAGTCGGTCTTCCTTCCTTCCTAGAAGTAGAATTGTTGGATCCTATGGTAATTCCATTCCTAATTTGGGAGGGGAATCACCATACAGACCCAACTAGTTGGTCGAAGTTGCTTACCCCTTTCAATCCTTTTTATTTTTGTAAACTGGCAGTAATATCCCCCTTATTCCTTCTGATTTCGGTCTACCCCCACTTCCCCCCCCCCACCCCAAGTAAATCTAGCTAAAAGTTTTGTCAATTCTGTAACTCTTTTCAAAGAACCAGCACTTGGTTTCATGGATTTTCTCTAACGCTTTTCTATTCTCTATTTTATTTATGTCTGCATGGTCATTATTTTTCATTCCTTATGAGAGCTTTAGGTTTGGTTTATTATTCTCATCCTAGTTCCTTGTGGTGTAAAGTTAGGTTGTTGAATTCAGACCTATCTTCATTTGTAATGCAAGTGTTTACAGCTATAAATTTCCCTCTTAGGACTGCTTTCACTGCATCCCTTAAGTTTTGGTAAGTTGTGTTTTAATTTTCATTTTTTTTTCAAGAAAGCTTCTAATTTCCCATGTGCTGTCTTCTTTGAGCCACCGCTTGTTTAGGTGTACGTTGCTTAATTTTCACATATCTGTGTATTTCCCAGCTTTCCTTCTGCTACTGATTTCAAGTTTCACTCCATCGTGATTGTAAAAGATACTTGGCATGATTTCCATCTCTTCAAATTTATTCATACTTGTTTTGTGGACTAACGTGTCGTCTGGAGAACGACCCAGGTGCACTAGAGAAATTGTGCATTATTTTGTTTTGGGGTGCAGTGCTCTGTATGTGTTTGTTAGGGTCAATTGTTCTGTAGGGTTGTTCAAGTCCTGTATTTCCTTATTGGTCTTCTGTCTCGTTGTTCTACCCATTATTGGAAGTGGAGTATTGAAGTCTCCTATTATGGTAGAGCTGACTATGTCTTCCTTCAAGTCTGTCGATGTTTTCTTCATCTATTTTGGAGCTCTGATATTTGGTGCCGATATGTTCATAATTATTATATCTTTCTGGTTCATCGCCCCTTTTATCGTTATACAATGTACTTCTTTGTCTCTTTTAACAGTTTTTACTTAAATTCTATTTTGTGTGATATTAGTAGAGCCATCCCTGCTCTCTTTTAGTTACTATTTGCACGGAAAATCTTTTTCGGTCCTTTCACTTTCACTCCGTGTATACCCTTAGACCTCAAGTGAGGCTCCAGTAGAGAGCATATAGTAGGATCATTTCTTTTAACAATCCATTCTGCCAATCTGTGTCTGGTGACTGGGGAGTTTCATGCATTTACATTTAAAGTACTTACTGGTAGGGAAACACTTACTTATTCCATTTTATGACTTGTTTTCTGTATTTCTTATAGTTTGTTTGTCCCTCAGGTTCTCCATCACTGCCTTCCTTGTGTTTAGTGGTGTTTTTGTAGTTATGCATTTAGATTCCCTTCTTGTTTTTCTGTGTGTATACTCGATAGATATTTTCTTTGTGCTTACCATGGGGATTGCACATGACATCTTAAAGTATGCCAGTCTATCTTAAATTGATAACAGCTTAACTGCAACTGTGTAAAAAAAGAAAAAAACTCTAGTCCTTTACACTTTTGCCTCCCTCTCTGTGTTAGTGATTTCACAAATTGTATATTTCCATATTGTGTACCCATTAACATAGGTTTATTATCAAATTTTATGCATTTGTCCTTTATACTCTGTAGAAAATAAAAATAGAGTTAGGAACAAAAATTACAATAACATAGGTTTTTATTTGTCCATATATTTACCTTTACTGGAGAACTTTATCTTATCATATGCCTTTGAATTACTGTCTAGAGTCCTTTAGTTTCAACTTGACAGGCTCCCTTTAGCCTACCTTGGACAGCAGGGCTAGCGGTAATGAGCTCCATCAGCTCTTGTCTCTCTCAGAGTGTCTTGACTTTCTCTGTCATTTTAAAGGACAGTATTGCTTGGTATAGCATTCTCAATCGACCAAATTTCTCTTTCAGCTCTTAAATATATCATCTCACTACCTTCTGGGCTGCAAGGTTTCTGCTGAGAAATTTGCTAATAGTCTCCTTAGGGATCCCTTATACATGATGAATGACTTTTCTCTGTCTGTTTTCAAGAATCTCTCTGTGTGTTGGCTTTTCACAGGTTGATTCCAATGTGTCTTGGGGGTGGGTCTCTTTGTGTTTATCTTACTTGGAGTTCTTCCGGTTTTTGGATTTGTATATTTACGTCTTTATTCAATTTGGAAGTTTTCAGCCATTATCTCTTCAAATAATCTCTCTGCATACCTTCCCCCTCTCTCTCACCCTCCCAGGATTCCTGTAATGCGTATGTTCTATCACTTGATGACATCCTATAAGTCCCTCAGTCTCTCTTCACTTTTCTTCATTCTTTTCCCTTTTGCTCCTCAGAATATGATCATTTCGAATGATCTCTGTTCAAGTTCACTGACTGTTTCTTCGGCCTGTTCAAGTCCACTGTTGAACACCTTTTGTGAATGTCTCATTTCAGTTATTGCATTTACCATCTCTGGAATTTTTGTTTGGTACCTTAAAAAATTTTTTTTTTCCTCTTTGTTCATATTCTGATTATGTTCATATATCATCTTCACAATGTCCTTTAGTTCTCTGTCTGTTTTCCGTTAGCTCTTTGAGCGTATTTAACAGAGTTCTTTGAAAGTCTTGATCTCGTAATTCTGATGCATGTGTTTCTTCAGGGACAGTTTCTGGAGGTATATTTTTTCCCCTTTGAATGCACCTTGCTTTCCTTGTATTTACCTTGCTCTTCTTCTTTATTATGTTTTTTAGCTTTTTAAAGTGGAACCTTACATCACTGACTTGAGGTCTTTCTTCATTTGTAATATAAGCATTTAAAAGCAATAACTTTTCCTTTAAGCACTGCTTTAGCTGCATCCCTCAGATTTTGTTATGTTGTGCTTTCATCTTCATTCAATTAAAAAAACATTTTCTAATTTCTTTTGTGCTTTCCTCTTTGGGTTATGAAAATGCTTTCCTTTTCAATTTCCAAGTAATTTGGTTTCTTTCTGATATGTTTATGTTATTAGTTATTCACTTACTGTTGTCACGGTCATAAAACCTGCTCTGTATGATTTCAGTCCTCTTAAATTTCTTGAGACTTGTTTTAAGACCCAACACGGGGTCTGTGTTCATGATATATCCACCTTTGCCTCTGGTTATACTCTGTGCTATGAAGTGTCTGATAATCTCATATCCACTCAGCTATCTGTCGCTTAGTATTTTCATGGTGTGTCTTTTCCCACCTATTTATTTTTAACCTATGTGTCTCTGTACATAAAGTACGCTTATGCAAAGAGCATATAGTGTGGTCTGCAATTTCTTCCAGTCTGGCAACCTTTGTCTCTTTCTTTGCCTCTTTCTGCTCCCTCTGGCAGCTTCCAGGCCTCTGGTTTTCACCGTGATGCAGGCTGTTAGTGTTTAAGGCTACCCCGGAATTGGATAGAGGGGCAGGGGCATAGGGCTAGTTGAAACGCCACGTAGCTCATCCTTCCTCCTGAGATCCGGCTGTTTCTCTAGAATAAACATACCTGAGGTCATTGCAGACTTTTGGCGAATCTCCAGAGTTCTGAAAACACTGGGTCTGAACATTTCTGCCAGTTTCCTTGCTGCTTTCAGGGATGAAAGAACTTTCAGAGGTCCTTCTTCTGCCATTTTGGATGACCTCAGTGTACAATCGTTCACTGTGCTTGTCTATCAGGGCATCTGTTGCTATGCAGTACACTGTGCTTGGTACCTGCGTACATGTCGCTCAAAACATAAGTTTGCTAGTCACTGACCATGTGAAAAGCATCACAACAGGGGTTCTGGAAGCAAAACTGTATAAGATACCATCTTTGATCTCAAAGTTGTGACTCTCAAATAGATTCAATTCAACTGGAACTTTTGAAGCATAATGATTACCAAGCCTGCATCTGGTCAGGAAACTCCATCTTAATTCAGTTCAGTGCAGGGTGTGGTGTGGTGGGGGGCTCTTTTTGGCCACCATTTCTTAAACATAGGCAGGTTTTCACCTGGATATTTGGCAGCGAGCCTGACTACTACCTCTGGTCACAAGTAATTTCACCCCTAATCACTTCAGGAAGCTGAAAGCCTCAAGTAAGTAGGAGTGCAGATGAAGGGCTGCAGAGTTCTCACGTATGAAGGGTTAGAAGCAGGGATTCATTCAAACGACCAGTCTCGGTTTCCATAATGCCATAGCACTAAGTTAGTATTTTCCACTGGAATGGCTTGTTTTTATATTGATGCAGCCCACCACCCTGCTGGTTATTGGTAGACTTTTGGGTAAAAAAGTAGAGGGGACCCAAGAGACCACTCTCCTCACACCAAGGTATGGAAATGTAGCCCCACCCTTCTCCTTTTGAACCAATCTCTGCTTATTCAACAAATGTCACTTGGTCATTGACCAAAGATCCCCAGCGGTAACCTAAAAGCTGACTTTACAGACAAAAATCTGTATCTGTGAGACCCTTTGAACTGCAGGAGATGCCTGCTAACTGACTCACAACTGGTTTGTTCGGGGCTTGATTTCTCAAGGTATCCTGGTGCCTTGGATAAATACGTCGAAAAAGTTGTCAAGAGCCTCCAGATGACAACATAATATATAGGAGGCAGAAATTTTAATTTGAAACTTGGCTCTACCACTTCTTAGCTGTGTGGCTTGGGCTTGGGGTAAATTTCTTAGTCTCTGTCAGCCTCAGATTCCCAATTTGTAAAACTGAGGATAATAATAAGGGCTTTTTAGGGATTAAATGGGACAATGTTTGCAAAGCATTTAGTTTACTATCTGGGAAATAGCCAATGCCCCCAAAACATTAGCTCCAATCACTATTGATCAACCTCAGAAAAGCCATCAACACGAAACATCTATTAGAGTGACCCAAACGGAGAGAATCAGAAGCCATGTGCCTCATTTGGGCAACAATGAGTTCCCCCTCCGTGCACTTGCACGGAGGGACAGTGGCCAGGACAGAGAGAGCCCCTTTGTTCAGGATTCTCCCCGTTATGCTTTGTGATGCCGGATGACAACAAAATCAACTCTCCTAAAGTTAATGAATTTACCAAATGACCAACTTGCCACATTTACCGGCTCTCCCGATTGTCACTTTCACAACTTTTACAGGAATACTCTTTCTTGGTTATTGAAGATGAAGTATACGCGTATATTTCTGAATGTCAACTTAGTGAAGTGGGCGTACCTTAGAAGTTGGAAAAAACACCCAAAATTGGGGACTGAAAAGATTTCCCCATGAAATTATTATTCCAACCTAAAATTTGGGTTTTACCTATGATGCAATTGTTTTAATTATTCTTGATTTCTATGGGAATCTTTTGAATATTATTTTCTGTCTTTTCAAACCACATGCTCCTTTTTGCATATTTTTCAAATGGTTTGTCAGATAGAATTGCTTATTTCTTGCGTTATAATTTCTAATCAAAGAAAATTGTAGTAAGTTCTAAAGCTATATTTAATTTTAATTTTAAATCCAATTATCTAAAGTTGGATTATAGTTGAACTTAAATTTAACTTTACATTGAAACACATGCTAAACATCAGACCTCATAATTAAATTCATATGGAAACTTCTGCTTCTGGGAAGATAGACTGGACGTACACTTCCCTGTGCTTCCTACTAAGCACAACTTAAAACCCTGGGCACAACATCTGAAATAAACAGGAGACTCTGCAAAGTGGAGAGGAGAAGGCAGAGCAACTAAGGGTCTCAGAAGCGGAGGGAGGACACATGGTGAGTTCCCTGGGTTTCTTTCTGTGTCATATACCCCAGACTTGGAGCTGAAGAGGCTGGCTATGGGGAAATGCCATAGGACACAAGCAAAAAAAAACCCCAACACCAACAATAGCAACAACAAGCAGCCACAACAAAAGCCTGCTCTCTCTAGCATAAGGAGCAGAAAAGGGGAGGCATAGCAAGACAGAAAACCTTTGGACAATAACTGCTCTACTGCAGCCAAACACCACAGGAAAGGCCCAGTGGGGAGCCTAGCATTTCACAATTGACTGGCGGAAATGGGGGCCACCCTACCCCTCCCATGTCAGTGGAAATCAATCACATGGAGATTCTGCAATTATACCTCCACTGGGCAGTAAGGAGGCCACCTTCCGATCCCCACTGGGATGATTTCAGGGCTTTCACCACCACCCAGTGGTCAGGAGGCCACTCAGTCCACGGGCTAAAGAAAACGTTTTCCAGCACATCAAGAAATGCATTGAACTGAATGGAAATGATCATAAAATGCATCAAAATTTGTGGGATAAAGCTACAGCACTGCTGAAAGGGAGATTTATATGATCGGGGACTTGCATTAAGTAAAAGGGAAAGTATCAAGTCATTAAGTTCTCACCTCAGGAGACTAGAAGGAGAAGAGCAAAATAAAGTCAAAGCAAGCAGAAGGAAGGGGGTACTAAAGATAAGCCTGGTGATCGATGAAATTGAAAAACAGGAAAATGAGAGAGAGAAAAAAATCAAGGAAACAAAAATCTGGTTCTTTGAAAAGACCCATAATAGTCACAAACCTCTAGCGAGACTGACAAAATAAACCTACAGTGATTCACTGCATTTGAATGTATTTACTGAATGACTTTAATAACTATAGTCGTGATACATTTCACATACTCTACGTTTCAAACCTAAGTACCTATGTTCTTAATGTGTATCATACAGTGGAAAGAAGAATAAGAGAAATATAGGACACTTGATTTAAAATAACAATGATATTTGATTTCTGATGTAATAGCTAGATCACTGTCTTTCATGACAGAAGCTATTTTTTTGGTAATGTTTTCACAATTCTCTCAAATTCTTGTCTAAAGTGATACAAATGATTCCACATCATCTATGCCACAGTTCCGATGTTTAGGCTACAACCCTGTCTTTGCAAGTTGGAAAGTCCATGGAGACAAAATGTACCCAAGGTATTACATTGGCCGGGGTCTCATGTCTCGTGACTCATGTAACGGTAAAAATAAGGTATTTGAAATTTTTTCAAATTTTGAATCAATTACTCTTTCATATTGTTGGAAAGGTCTTGCATTATACGGAGTTTGCTGAAGGTCTGCTTTTTATCAAATGTTACAGATGGTCTCACAATTCTCTAACATACATTGTATTACTGAAATAACGATATTTTTATTTTTATTTTTATTTTTTTTTACCATGTCTCCATCTAAAATTGTGTGTGAGAGAGAGGAGAGAGAGAGAGAGAGAGAGAGAGAGAGAGAGAGAGAGAGAGAGAGAGAGAGAGAGAAAGTGAAGTACAGCACTCATTTTAATGTGGAAATGTTGGCAGCTTCTATTTAGTATTACAAATGACTGAAAAATACCCACTTTTGCCATCTCTATTCCACCTGTGCTGGCTGCCCTAGCCAGCACAGGAAGGAACCTGTGAGTTGATTATTATACTTGTGTTACTCACAGTTTCACAGGAAACCACCAAACACATGTAGACAAATCATTAGGTATCACCGAATTTAGCATGGTGGCTGACGTGAAGATGAATTTACTTTTCAAAGAGTCAAACGGATTGCTACAAATTAGATACAAATAGAAAAACGTCATTTTAGACAGTTATTGTGTACAAGAGCAACAACACTGTGGAGTATGTTAGGATAAAGTGAGTAAAAGACGTACGAGTTCTGCATGTACAGAGGCTATAACTAGATACTAACGTGAAAGATTAAAAAGATAATAGAGAAATGAATGGAACAGAACAGGGAGCTCAGAAACAGAGACGCACAAATATGCGCCAAAATGGCTCGAGACACTACCAAAAGTTCCCTGGGGGTGCACAATCGCCCCAGATTGAGAATCCCTGACATAGGAATAGGGATCGATCTTAAAACCTCACACTGAATTTTGTGAAAGTAAGCGACAGAATACCAAGGACAGGAGTTAAAAACGCATGTGCATCCAGAGAGAGAACAGTCTGGGAAACAAGGCTTCGGGAACACAAAGTTGCACTTCACTTCATGACTTCACGTGTTACTGGCCAGCCTAGTAAAGAGAGCCCGAGAAGTGGGAGGGAAGGAGGGAAGTGGGAGGGATGAGCGCTGGTGGAACTCCACGCTCATTGGTCGCTGGCCACAGCGGCGAGAGCCGGAAGGCGGAGGCAGCACTGGAAGCTCATTGGCCTTTGCGGGAAGGGCGGGAAAGGGAGCGAGAACTACGATTCCTTTCAGACCCCTTGTCCCAGTCCACTGATTACGACTTGCTGCAGGCTGAGGTAACCACATGCTGGTATCAGGAATACCACCCTCGATGGATCCATCATCATTCTCCAGGCCTCTCCCTCCTTCCCTCCCTCCGCTCTGGGCCCCACCCCTTCTTTTCTCTTCCACCTCAGCAGGGTACTTCGGGGGTGGGGATGGGGGAAGAGGAAGGGGCTGCTGATATCCCACTCTGCCCCTCACCCCTCCTCAGCGGGACCCCTGTGGGAGGATCCGTGGGGCAGGGCTCGTGCCCCTGCGTTTGGTTCTGAGGTGGCAGCAGCGAATGATCGAATGATGGGGTGCCTGAGAGGAGGTGGGGCACTCCGGTGAGTGAAGGTAGGGTAGGGTGTGCTCGAGCATAATTGTCTGAGGCGTGGTGAGGAACACCGAAGGTTGTTGGCAGGCTGTGCAGGAAACACATGGGTGTGCTGAAAGCAGACAGGGGTGTGTTGGTGCAAGGGGGCAATTGGTACCATGAAGAGATAGCTGTCCACGAGATCAGGGTCTGGCATTTGATACGGGGCTCAACAAACATCTGTTCAATGAATAATCGGGGGGGATGAATGAAAATAATTATTGAAAGAGGGCCTTGTGATCCAGCAAAATGATGAGATTTCATAGGGTGCCAAGGTGTGTCAGCTTAAAAGGCGACCAAGGAAATGATGAAGATTAAGATGGGCTGCATGAGAAATGTCAGAATGGAGTGTGTGAGAGAAACTGAATGTGGGCCATACATGAGACTAGTAATAGAACTGAGTGAGGGCAGCATGCATTCATGAGTGGGGAGTGAATGACTGCAGAAGATTAGGAAGACACCTGTGGAGTTGGACACCAGGAATAATACTTGGGTAGAACAGAGTACAGGAGGGATGACACACGAAAAGGACAAGTAGTAATTGCTGAAGGGCATGAGACTGCATGTCTGTGCCTGAAAATAGGGTCTACTGGGTCTGACAATTAAGTTGGCGAACTTGTCGCAACACTGTTGCTACCCTTTTTTTGATATCAGAGGGATTACTTATTATGAATTTGTACCAACTGGACACACAGTTAACCAAGTTTACTATTTGCAAGTGCTGAAAAGGCTGCATGAAAAAGTTAGACAAAAACGACCTGAACTTTTCGCCAACAATTCATGGCTCTTGCATCGCGGCAATGCACCAGCTCACACGGCACTGTCTGTGGGAGAGTTTTTAGCCAGTGAACAAATAACTGCATTGGAACACCCTCCTCACTCACATGATCTGGCCCCCAATGACTTCTTTCTTCACCCAAAGGAAGGAAGACATTTGGAGGACATTCAGGACACCAAGGGTAATACGTCGTCAGCTCTGTTGGCCATTCCAGAAAAAAAGAGTTCCAAAATTGCTTTGAAGGGTGGACTAGGCGCTGGCCTCAGTGCACAGCTTCCCAAGGGGAGTCCTTCGAAGGTGACCGTAGTGATATTCAGCAGTGAAGTATGTAGCACTTTTTCTAGGATGAGTTCACAAACTTAATTGTCCGACGTGACCTCCTATGTGGCGTGAAGGTAGACGAGGAGCATAGTAACTGCAGTGAAAGTATACAGGACCCAAGCCAAGGCTTTCATGGAACAAGGTGACGCGTGAGTGGGACTTCCTGGGAAGGAGGCTACATGAGCAAGAAGGGAGGGTGCAGCCTGACAAGAATTCAGGGGTCTACCAAGGTCAGAGGAAGTATGTTGGGGGCAGGGGATCATGCAGCCATGCTGACCTCTGCTCCTGGCCCTAGAACCATGGACCCCAAAGGGAAGAAGACCACTGTGGCCCGCTCTCGTTCCTGCTCCCGCTCCCGCTCCAGCCCTAGGTTTGATAGCAAAGTGCCATGGCGGATGGAACTTCGCCCCAGAAGAGCTGTAAGTCGCTGTGTCCGCTGCCACAACCACGGCTTCACTGACCAAATCAAGAACCACATGCACTTCTGTTTCTTCCAGACCTGCAAGTGTTACAAGTGCACCTTGTTCTCGTGAGTGGGGTGTCTGACAAGGGAATGGGAGGGTGGGTCTCCTCTAAGTGTGACTGACTTTACACCTGCACTCCCCACTTTAGGGAACACGGCAGGGTCTTGCCTGCTGAGAGTGCCTTGCAGAGGGCGCAGGGGGCCCGCCTAGAGAGGCGCCTGACTCGAGCACTGGTAAGGAGTGGGGCCGCACCTCCCAAGGATCACAACCCTGTCAAGAAGTTGGCTGTTCAAGCAGGAGTCTTTAGTGAGTGTCTCTGGCCAGGGAGGGAATCTGGGTTTGGGTGTAGGGAGCATGAGTAGTTCTGTCGCCATTCCTACCACCCAACTTCGATGTGGCCTTGGGCAAGATACCCCTTGGGCCTTAGCTTCCCCAACTGTAAAACGCCATCAATATTATCTGCCACGTGTTGGTGGGAAGGAGAGATCTGGGGGTGCGGTGGGATGGGTCAAAAAGGTCCACAGTGAGATGAGACCTCAGGTTGGGGGTGAGGTAGAGCGGGGTGGGGTAAAGGGGAAAGGCTCGCCTAAGCTGTCCCCAGTCTCCCACAGCTGGGAAGGAGAGCATCACGCCCCCAGCTTAAGGCCCACCCCTGTGCAACCCGCAGGGAGGTAAGGAGAGTCTGGGACCAGCAGGGGAGGCTCCCACCTCAGCCACTTCCCAGACCCATTCCTCTGTGTCTTGAGGACCTGGGTTGCATCCCTATCCCTACTGCAACTTGCCATATGACCTTGGGGGAAAAGATGCTTCTCCTCTCTGGGCCTCAATTTCCCCAGTTGCAAAATGAACAGTAGGACTGGCTGGTCTTCAAGGCCTTCTCAGCTCTGACATTCTGGGCTCCTATTCTCATCCCAAAACACGCCCATGTCTCCTCTGCATGGCCTGCCTGCTACCGGACTCCAACCTGTGCTCTCTGCTCCTGCAGGTGATCTCCCAACGGGTTCCGCTGATTGGTCAGGCCCCAGGATCTTTGTCTCTGTCCTGGACTCCAGCAGCCTTGATGAAGCAACGGACAATTTCTCTTTCCAGGGATTTGCACAAGACCCCTGCCCTGGCCAGCGCGTGAGTAGAGTGAGAAGGACTACAGAGTTAGTTGTGGATTGAGATACTTGGTGCCTGTCCCTGTGCTTGATGCCATGGGAGGTGGAAGGAGGAGGTGGAGGCAGAGGAGGGGGACAAATAGGAGGAGGCGAAGGAGAAGGCGGCATCTCAGGCTAGCGGGCAAGGACAGGGCCCTCCCAGCTTTGCCATTTCCTATTTGTGAGAGGCTTTGGGCAAGTGAGTTTACGTTTCCGAGCCCTTCTTTCTTCGTCAGTGCACTGAGAGGGGACAATATTCTGGACCCATAGCACTGATAAGAGGACTAGCATAAGACCTGCCATATAGCAGGCCTTCACCAAACAGAGGCTGTTATTCCATATGAAACAGATTGATGGGATAGAAGGTCCTGCTGAAAATGGGGAGGGGCATGATGGTGAGGGCCACAGAGGCCCAGGCGAGAGTCTGGAGGCCATCAGAGAAACCTTCCTGGAAATGAGCCAAGCTGGTCCTTAAGTCCCATGGGGATTGGGGACTATGGAAGCAAAAACCAGTCCCTGGACAGGGACAGGAATTGCATCGCTCCAGGTGCTTTGCAGATTAAAACACAAGACACCTGTGATTTCCTGTAATCTTCACGGTTGCCCTGGCAAATTTTGAGAAAGCTGGCAGGAATTAGTGTCTCGGGAAAGAGAGAGAGAAAAGAGATAGAAAAGAAAAGAGGCCAAGCAGGGGAAGGGACTTGCCCAAGCCACAGAGCCTAATGGTCAGCAGGCATTTGGACTCCTACATTCAGAGACTGCAAAATCTTACCCCTTTCTGATGACTGGCGGTATGTGTCTTCCAGAGGGTTTAATCCCCCAGCCTCTCCTCTCCTTGTTTCTGGACAGTCAACTCCAATCCTCCAGCCCTATGCCACTCTTGACAATCTTCTACTGCAGCCACAGATCCTGGGAAAATGGTGGGGCCCAGAACCCTGGCAGAGGCCAAGCTTAGTGAATGGGAAGAGCAGAACGCTTCAGAGTGGGTGGAGCCTTCAGTGGAACTGGGGACTGAAGGGGCACTTGTCGCGTGAGGCAGGGAGGTGTGAGTTCCCAGCTCCCATTCTTTCACACCCTTTCCTTTGCAGGCTCCCACAGCTTCTGGCCAGGCCTTGGTTTCTGCTGCCTCAGAGTGGCAGCAGATGCTGGAGGCGGCCGAGGCTCTGCTGATTCTGAAACAATCTTCCCAGGCTCCTTCAGGCTCCATCTCCCCGCTCCAACCCTGCGTTGCACCAGGTAGCCTGGTCCTTGAAAGGAGAACACGGGGTGGGGCTAGTTGGGAAATGGGAGGACCTTGAGGTAAGCGGGGAGTAACTGGAAACTTGGGGTTGGTGGGTTGACCCTCCTTGGGCCCAGGTACCTGAGCTCCTCAGTCTGATGCCTGACATGGCAGTTGATGGTTGTTCAGCAAAGCATCAGTTTAACGAGCTTTGTATTCAACAGCAAATGTCCAGTGTCCTGATGTCAAGAAACACGGAAACGGGCCCTGAGAGTGGCAGGGGCTTTCCCTAGGGTATGCAGCATGTTAAGTGGAAGACCCAGGTCTCCTGACTCTCAGCCCAGAGCTTTCTACCCGGACCCTTGCCACCTGCTGTGGTCTGGGGAGGACATACATAGGTGATGTGAGCCTAGTCTGGAAGGAGATCTGGTCCCTGCCTTAAGGGACCTTCCAGTCTGGATGTGGAGCCTGGATGCCTTCACAAGTTGTGTTTTGCCACTAAATCTCAATGATGAGCCTGGAGTGGAATGACTGGAGGAGGTCTGCAGAGGGATGGACACCTGGGGAGGCTGAGAGGGATGGCTGGGCATGCCCAGGCCCAAATGGTGGATGGGGTATGGTGTGTGAGTGAAGCAGGAACCCTGGAGGAACATAAGGGGAGGAGGCTGCAAAGGCTACCAATCACAGATGTCTGGCATGCCAGGCTTAGGAGGCGATACCAGCGACTATGGGTGGTGAGGAGCCAGGGACTGTGTGAGCTAGGGGGGAGCATGCTCAAAGACCCTGGGCTTGGCAAAGATAAATGTGATTGGAGGGACTGCAGGAGGCAAGAGTTGACATGGGCAACTCAGCGAGGAAGAGTTCTGTGCAAGAGTCCGCGTGGCAAATCCTCGATTGGGTGGAACACAGAAGAGGGGTGAGCTGGGAGGGGAGATGGATGTGAGCTGGCCCTAACCCCTTCCTTTCTGTCTGCAGCTCCTGCTGGAGATAGAGGGCTCCAGCCTCCTAGCCCCTGTCTCCCACCCAGGCTGGCCAGCTCTGTTTCTCAGCCTCTTGGACATCCGGCGTGCATCTCACTCTTGAGCTAGAAGTCCAGCGGAGGAGGCCTCACTAGAGTACTGCCTACTTACGCATTTGCAAAATGTTTAATGTTCAAGACGTTCAACGTTTATAAAAAAAAAAAAGCCTCCAGAGGGGGTAGGACTCACTAGAGTACTGCCTACTTATGCATTTGCAAAATGTTTAATGCTCAAGACGTTCAACGTTTGTAAAAAAGCCTTCAGAGGAGGAGGCCTCACTAGTACTGCCTACTTATGCATTTGCAAAATGTTTAGAACTCAAGATGCTTAACATTTTTTAAAAAGCCTTCAGGTGCTTCTGTAAGCTTTCAGACCCTTTTTATTATACAGGGCAATTCCTTGGCTGAGGGCAGAATTCTTGTACCTCCATCCTTTACTCCCTTGGATCCTGGGGCCTTTTTATGTCTCTTATTACTAAAAGACGGTTGTGTAATCTAAGCTGATCAGTCTTGAAATAGGGTTCTGTGTGAGTTCATATGTTTATATGCCAGAGTTTTTGTTTGATTCATGATTGCAAACATACCAGTGTGTTCATGTACATATCCATGTATGTGAAAATATGAAGACAGTTTTTCAGTTTTTGCCTAGGTTTGTGTGTGTGTGTGAACAAATAATAAACCCTTATTGTTGTAAGGCACTGAGATACAGGCATTGTTTGTTGCCACAGTCTAACCTAGACTCTCCTGACTCTAACAGACTTGTTCAAATCACCTGTCAAAGTGAATATCGCCCCAACCAATAACCAGGATTTCTTAGCTTGGCCAGATAAGAAAATGGTAGAGGGATTTCCGGTCAAGATGGTGAAGTAGGGCGGGTGGCTGGATGGCTCAGTTGGTTGGAGCGTGAGCTCTTAACAACAAGATTGCCGGTTCGATTCCCACATGGGCCAGTGAGCTGTGCCCTCCACAACTAGATTGAAAACAACGACTTGACATGGAGCTGATGGGTCCTGGAAAAACACACTCTTCCCCAATATTCCCCAATAATAAAAAATAAAAAAAAAGCGAAAACAATTCCTTTAAAAAAAAGAAACAGTGGAGGTAAACACTGTGATGACCTCCTCTCACAACCACATCAAAATTACAATCAAACTGCAGAACAACCATCTGAAGTCTAGCTGAACAGAAGTCCTATAACTAAGGACATACAGAAGACGCCACCGCGAGACTGTTAAGAGGGGTGGAGACGTGGAACGCACTGGTCCCACACCCGCATGTGACCATTAAAAATTGGGATGGATATCTTGGCTGTGGAGGTTCCCCCCTGGAGGAGCAAGGGGTCCCAGCCCCACACCAGGCTCCCCAGCCCAGGGTTCCAGTGCCGGAGGGAGAAGTCCCCATAACTTCAGGCTGTGAAAACCAGCAGAGATTGTGGCTGGGTGAGATGGAGGATGGCTGCATTCCCAGACCCTCCTCTTAAAGGACCCACGCATGGTCTAATTTGATGACGGACTCAGTCGCTTTGAGCTCCAGCACTGGGGCAGCAGCTCAAAAGGCACCAGGGACATACAGGGAGGAAATGAGTTGTCTGGCCTCAGGATGAGGGCTGGAGGGACAGCTTTCTCCTGGGCGGAGGAGCTGGCAAAAGTCATTGATTCTTTGTTGAGCCCTTCCCCTCCCTGCGTGCAGATGCAGGCGGCCGCCATATCTGAATCTCCATCAACCTGGCTAACACCATTCACCGCACCCTGGTGGTTCCTTAAGACCCTGCCCTACCCAACTTTCGGGCCCACCCAAGCCACCTCCAGTGGCTTTCCCATACAAACGGCCTGTCTTGGCTCAGGCTACAGACTTTCCTAAAATCTCTCAAAGGTCCACAAAACTCAAACAAGCAAGCAGCATCTGGCTTTGGCATGTCCCGTACCTCTGGCTGAGCAGCCCTAAGCCCAGCACTAACGGCAGCCAGACTCGGTTCGCAGATTGGCCTCTCAAGGCACCTCTAAACCCACTGTGGTCAGTGGCCATCTGTGGATTGCTTTGTGGCTCACAAAGCCAGGTGGCCCTGGGCAGGGCACAGGCTGTGGCTGAACTTGGCCTGTGGCAGGGCCCCTCCCAGGAGGCCTCGCGGCTGGCATGCCTAGAGGCCAGCTTCAGACCACACCAGAGCACCACCCAACCACCTCCACAGACGATACACCCAAAGTGGAGACGGGGCAGGCACCAGAGCCCTGCTAAAGCAAATCCTGCTCTGTACACAATAGCTCCTCCACTGTAGTCACGGCCGGTCCTCAGAACCAATCAGCCCGAGGGTGAATCCATCCCACTGACACAAACAGCCACCAAGGCTCAACTACAACAGGAGGGCACACACAATCCACACAAGAGACGCACCTGCAGGACCCGGCTCTGGTGACCAGGGAGACTGCACCACTGGGACCCACAGGACACCTACTACATAAGGCCACTCTACTAAGACCAGGAGGCATAGCAGCCTTACTTAATACATAGAAACAAACATAGGGAGGAAGACAAGATGGGGAGACAAAGAAACACTTCCCAAATGAAAGAACAGAACAAAGCTCCAGAAAAAGAACTAAACAAAAGGTTGGGGGAAATGCCCTGTGTTGTAGCATTTGGCAATGTCAAGCTACCAACGTGATGTCAATTAATGCAGAATTGGGAAGAGACACATTTCCATAATTCAGATACAATAAATGTACATAACCTCAAGAGCATAGATAATAGGAAAATAATCAGGGATTGATGAGATGTGAGTATGTGTTATGTTTGTTTTCAATATAACGTATGTAATGTGATTGTTACTTTACATCCAGTTTTTAATGACAACTGTTTTTAACAGGTGGCTTGTGAAGTTTCTGAAAATTTAACAGTCGGTGCTTATGTTCCAGCAAGAGTCCCCTCCAGCACTCCACTCTTTTCAACCGTTGCCCAGAAAGGCACCTCTTCTAAAGTAGGTCACACTGCAGGACCGTCAAGGGCTGCTACCACTGGTTTCTGACCAAAAATAGCCTAAAGTGTGGGGAAAGTACTAACTATTAATTTTAAAAATGGAATGATCTGGAACAAATTTTGAACAGAATTGAATTGTCAAAAGTGTTTATGGGTGAACGTGCATTCTCAGAGACAGCCAACATTGGGTGAAGGTGAGAGGTGGGGACACCACAATAAGAACAAGTCGTGCAGAAGTGTATTCAACAGATTTCTTAAAGGCTAAAGGAAGGGGGCAACTGGTGTTACCTGGCCATCGGATCTGTATCTCTCATCAGAGAGACAGACATTCATCATATTCCCTTCTCCTTCTTAGAAAAATGCTGCATAATCTACATAAACTTCTCCACCTTGCCTTTTGACACTTAAAAATACATACTTCATTGTTAAGTAGAGTCACTATGTCATACAGCAGATCTCTAGAAAATACTCATTTTGTATAACCACGACTTTGTACCCATTAAACAACAACCCATTAAACAGTATAATTTTATGCTATCCTATATAATATTATGTTATATAACATTACATTATATTATATTATATCATAGACCGGGTCTTATAGTAAAATAAAACCGGGTCTTATATTAATTTTTGTTACTAAAGACGCAGTAGAGCTGATTGTGCAGCTAGGTCGTATTTTTGGGGAAACACAGTATCAGATTGGCAAAATGCATAAGTCTGGCAACACTACTAGCGAAACTCTGGGAAAACATGCATTGTCATACACTGATGGAGAACAGGCAATAGGCACAACCTTAATGAGGGGAATTTGACAGTAATAAGGAAGATTACACATGTTGTTTTACCCTTTATTCAGCAATAGTACATCTAGGAGTCAGTCTCGAAGATGAATTTATTAAAATTGCTAAAGATTATGTCACGAGTCTATTCATTGCATCTATATTTGGAGTAGCAAAAACAGAAACAACCCAAACGGTCCATCAGTAGAAAATAGTTGACTAAATTATAGTTCCTCCACACAGTATAGCTGCTGAAAGGAGAGATGTCTCTATAGAGCACTATGGTGTAATAAGCTCAAGGATATTATTTTTTCACTTTCACTAAGGTATAATTTGTATGCAAAAAACACCTGTCAGGTATTAATGTGTAAAATTTGATGCATACATCCATGTTACCATCTCCAACATCAAGGTAATAAACATATCCATCATCTCCAAAGATTCTTGTGCACCTTTGTTATCTTGTTGTTTTGTTTTTGCTTTCTTATGATAAGCAAACTTAACATGAGAGTGACCCTCTTTTTTTTTTAATTTACTGGGGTGAAAACTGTTAGTAAAATTACATAGGTTTCAGGTGTACAATTCTGTATTACATCATCTATAAATCCCATTGTGTGTTCACCACCCAGAGTCAGTTCTCCTTCCATCACCATATATTTGATCCCCCTTACCCTCATCTCCCTCCTCCCACCCCCCTTGCCCTCTGGTAACCACTAAACTATTGTCTGTGTCTATGAGTTTTTGTTTCTCATTTGTTTCTTGTTCTTTTGTTGTTTTTGGTTTATATACCACATATCAGTGAAATCATAGGGTTCTCTGCTTTTGCTGTCTGACTTATTTCGCTTAGCATCATACTCTCAAGATCCATCCATGTTGTCACAAATGTTCCTATATCATCTTTTCTTACCGCCGAATAGTATTCCATTGTGTATATATACCACAACTTCTTTATCCATTTATCGATCGAAGGACGTTTTGGTTGTTTCCATGTCTTGGCCACCGTAAACAAAGCTGCAATGAACATTGGAGTACACAGGTCTTTATGGATAAATGTTTTCAGAGTTTTTGGGTAGATACCTAGGAGAGGGATTGCTAGGTTATATGGTAATTCGATTTGTAATTTTTTTTTTTTTGCTATTAAGATTTTTTTTTAATATGCCATGAGATATCTTGATTGTATATTTTCCAAAGTATTTTCCCAGCCACATCTCCCAACCCTTCCAAAAGACTTCACCAGTCTTTCCAATGCCATAAAAGATGCTGGATTATAGTTCTGTCCACCTTCTCTTTTGGAAAGCAGTAGACTCCTAATGACTTTAATGGTCATACATTCTTATCTAATAAGGAAAAACATTTACAAATATTAGAAACCCAGTTTCGAAACATTTGCATTAATTTTGAACTGAATCAGCATTTTGTAGGTTTTAAAAAAGGCCGCAGTTTGAAGTCACGACTTGCTGACAAACACATTTCTGCTGAGGGAAGGGAAGAGAGGGAGAGTGAATGCTGCATTTCTCCATTGGCCCCAAGGTGCTAATTTCACAAAGGGATACATCAAAAGCAAACATGCAATGATGGAAAGACATTTTGTGCTCATGGATTGGAAGAATCAACATAGTTAAAATGGCTATATTACCCAAAGCAATATACAGATTTAATGAAATCCCCATCAAAATACCAATGGCATTTTGTAAAGAACTAGGACAAAAAATCATCAGATTTGTTTGGAACCACAAAAGACCCCAAATAGCCAAAACAATCTTAAGAAAAAGAACCATGCTGGAGGTTTCACACTCCCTGACTTTAGCTTGTACTACAGGGCTACAATAATCAAAACAGCATGGTATTGGCAGAAAAACAGACACATAGACTAATGGAATAGAATTGAGAACCCAGAAATAAAACCACATAAATATGGAGAGATAATTTTTGACAAAGAAGCTAAAAACATACAATGGAGGAAAGACAGCCTCTTCAATGAATGGTGCTGGGAGAATTGGATAGCCACGTGCAAAAGAATGAAACTGGACTGCTATCTGTCAGCATGTACCAAAATTAATTCAAAATGGATCAAAGACTTAAGTATAAGACCTGACACAATAAATTGAATAGAAGAAAACATAGGTACTAAACTTATGGACCTTGGGTTCAAAGAGCATTTTATGAATTTGACTCCAAAGGCATTGGAAGTAAAAGCTAAAATAAACAAATGGGACTATATGATACTTAAAAGCTTCTGCATAGCAAAAGAAACCATTGACAAAATAATGAGGCAACCAACTGAATGGGAGAAGATTTATGCAAACAGTGCCTCCGATAAGGGGCTAATATTCAAAATATACATGGAACTCATGAAACTCAACAACAAAAAAACAAACAACCCAATTGAAAACTGGGCAGAGGACCTGAAGAGACATTTCTCCAAAGAGGACATACAAATGGCAAATAGACATGTGAAGAAATGCTCCACATCACTCATCATCAGAGAAATGCAAATAAAAAGCACAATGAGATATCACCTCACCCCAGTCAGAATGGCTGTCATCAACAAGACAAATAGCAACAAGTGTTGGAGAGGCTGTGGAGAAAAAGGAACCCTCATATATTGTTGGTGGGAATGGAGGCTGATGCAGCTTCTATGGAAGGCAATGTGAAGGTTCCTCAAAAAATTACAAATCGGATGATGATGGCGGCCACCAGCCTTGGTGAGCTAGTGGATTCTCCACTGGTCTCGAAGAGCCCCTCGCCCCTCCTGCCGACTCAGTGGCTGGCGCCAGGCGCGTGAGGAAGCACGGCGGCCCGAAGTCGCAGGGAAGGCGCAGTCGCGGAGACAGCGGCCCGGCCTGGGGCCAGTGCTGGGGAAGAGGCCGCTCCGCAGGGCGAATGTGACAAGCCCCCACCCCCACCGCCTTCCTCCCGAGTGCACGAGGAGCGCGGGCGACCCCGGGGCCCCGCCAGGCCACAGACCCCGCCCAGCGGCCAGCACCCGGAGCAGGCCCGGCCACGGAGCTGCGCGTCGTCGGCACCATGCAGGTCACCCTGAAGACCCTCCAGCAGCAGACCTTCAAGATTGACATCGACCCGGAGGAGACGGTGAAAGCACTGAAAGAGAAGATTGAATCTGAAAAGGGGAAAGATGCCTTTCCCGTAGCAGGTCAAAAATTAATTTATGCAGGCAAAATCCTCAATGATGATACTGCTCTAAAAGAATATAAAATTGATGAGAAAAACTTTGTGGTGGTTATGGTGACAAAACCCAAAGCAGTGACAACACCAGCACCAACAACAACTCAGCAATCAAATGCTGCCACCACTACCACAGTTAGTTCCTCCACAGCACCAGTTGCGGCTCAGGCCCCAGCCCCCACCCCTGCTTTGGCTCCCACTCCCACACCTGCATCTGTCACTCCAGCATCAACAACAGCGTCTTCTGAACCTGCACCTGCTAGTGCAACAAAACAAGAGAACCCTCCAGAAAAGCCAGCAGAAGCACCAGTGGCTACTAGCCCAACATCAACTGACAGTACATCAGGAGATTCTTCTCGGTCAAACATTTTTGAAGATGCAACAAGTGAGCTTGTGACAGGTCAGTCTTATGAGAATATGGTAACTGAGATCATGTCAATGGGCTATGAACGAGAACAAGTAATCGCAGCCCTGAGAGCCAGTTTCAACAACCCTGACAGAGCAGTGGAGTACCTTTTAATGGGAATCCCCGGAGATAGAGAAAGTCAGGCTGTGGTTGACCCCCCTCCAGCAGCCACTACTGGGGCTCCTCAGTCTTCAGTGGCTGCAGCTGCAGCAACTACGACAGCAACAACTACAACAACAAGTTCTGGAGGACATCCCCTTGAGTTTTTACGGAATCAGCTTCAGTTTCAACAGATGAGACAAATTATTCAACAGAATCCTTCCCTGCTTCCAGCCTTGCTACAACAGATAGGTCGAGAAAATCCTCAATTACTGCAGCAAATTAGCCAACACCAGGAGCATTTTATTCAGATGTTAAATGAACCAGTTCAAGAAGCTGGTGGTCAAGGAGGGGGTGGAGGTGGCAGTAGAGGAATTGCAGAAGCTGGGAGTGGTCATATGAACTACATTCAAGTAACGCCTCAGGAAAAAGAAGCTATAGAAAGGTTAAAGGCATTAGGATTTCCTGAAGGACTTGTGATACAAGCTTACTTTGCTTGTGAGAAGAATGAGAATTTGGCTGCCAATTTTCTTCTACAGCAAAACTTTGATGAAGATTGAAAGGGACTTTTTTTGTGTTGTTGGTTTTTTTTGTTTGTTTGTTTTTAATCTCACACTTCACACCAGTGCATTACACTAACTTTGTTCACTGGATTGTCTGGGATGACTTGGGCTCATATCCATACTACTTGGTATAAGATAGATTGTTGGGGGTGGGGAGGGAGGGATCTAGGAATATAGGGCAGGGATCAATACCGTGCATGTCTGCTTCAATTAGCAGATGCTGCAAATCCACAGTGTGTAAAATATTATACAACCAAAAATCAGCTTTTGCAGGTCTTTATTTCTTGTATAAAACAGTAGATAACTTCCTAGGTTTCACTCTTTTTAGTGTACTAGATCCAGAAATTTAGTGTAATGCCCTGCTTTGTATCTCTTTGAGTTAACATTGGTTTCAGAAAGAATCTTTGCTACCTAGAATCTACAGTCTCTCTTTCATGGCAACACTGGATAATGGCTTTGTGAAATTGAAAACAATTTTGAAACAACTATAAACAGAAATGCCAAATTATTGATGGTTATTGTTGCTGCTTCAAATAAGTATAAAATTAATGTCAAGAAAGCCTATTCTTTCCTGTTAAGTACTTGGGATGGCGAAAGGGAGAAGGGGACCCTTTTCTTAAAATGAAAATAATTACTGCTATTTTAAAATCTCTTGATCATTGAATGTGAGACCCTTCTAACATGATTTGAGAAGCTGTACAAGTATAGGCAGAGTTATTTTCCTGTTTACATATTTTTGGTTTGTTTTGGGGGGGAAATTGGTAGGTGTCTAATTACTGTTTACTTCATTGTTATATTGCAGTAAAAGTTTTAAAACCATCATTGCATGTTTGCTTTTGATGTATCCCTTTGTGAAATTAGCACCTTGGGGCCAATGGAGAAATGCAGCATTCACTCTCCCTCTCTTCCCTTCCCTCAGCAGAAATGTGTTTGTCAGCAAGTCGTGACTTCAAACTGCGGCCTTTTTTAAAACCTACAAAATGCTGATTCAGTTCAAAATTAATGCAAATGTTTCGAAACTGGGTTTCTAATATTTGTAAATGTTTTTCCTTATTAGATAAGAATGTATGACCATTAAAGTCATTAGGAGTCTACTGCTTTCCAAAAGAGAAGGTGGACAGAACTATAATCCAGCATCTTTTATGGCATTGGAAAGACTGGTGAAGTCTTTTGGAAGGGTTGGGAGATGTGGCTGGGAAAATACTTTGGAAAATATACAATCAAGATATCTCATGGCATATTAAAAAAAAATCTTAATAGCAAAAAAAAAAAAATTACAAATCGAATTACCATATAACCTAGCAATCCCTCTCCTAGGTATCTACCCAAAAACTCTGAAAACATTTATCCATAAAGACCTGTGTACTCCAATGTTCATTGCAGCTTTGTTTACGGTGGCCAAGACATGGAAACAACCAAAACGTCCTTCGATCGATAAATGGATAAAGAAGTTGTGGTATATATACACAATGGAATACTATTCGGCGGTAAGAAAAGATGATATAGGAACATTTGTGACAACATGGATGGATCTTGAGAGTATGATGCTAAGCGAAATAAGTCAGACAGCAAAAGCAGAGAACCCTATGATTTCACTGATATGTGGTATATAAACCAAAAACAACAAAAGAACAAGAAACAAATGAGAAACAAAAACTCATAGACACAGACAATAGTTTAGTGGTTACCAGAGGGCAAGGGGGGTGGGAGGAGGGAGATGAGGGTAAGGGGGATCAAATATATGGTGATGGAAGGAGAACTGACTCTGGGTGGTGAACACACAATGGGATTTATAGATGATGTAATACAGAATTGTACACCTGAAACCTATGTAATTTTACTAACAGTTTTCACCCCAGTAAATTAAAAAAAAAAGAGGGTCACTCTCATGTTAAGTTTGCTTATCATAAGAAAGCAAAAACAAAACAACAAGATAACAAAGGTGCACAAGAATCTTTGGAGATGATGGATATGTTTATTACCTTGATGTTGGAGATGGTAACATGGATGTATGCATCAAATTTTACACATTAATACCTGACAGGTGTTTTTTGCATACAAATTATACCTTAGTGAAAGTGAAAAAATAATATCCTTGAGCTTATTACACCATAGTGCTCTATAGAGACATCTCTCCTTTCAGCAGCTATACTGTGTGGAGGAACTATAATTTAGTCAACTATTTTCTACTGATGGACCGTTTGGGTTGTTTCTGTTTTTGCTACTCCAAATATAGATGCAATGAATAGACTCGTGACATAATCTTTAGCAATTTTAATAAATTCATCTTCGAGACTGACTCCTAGATGTACTATTGCTGAATAAAGGGTAAAACAACATGTGTAATCTTCCTTATTACTGTCAAATTCCCCTCATTAAGGTTGTGCCTATTGCCTGTTCTCCATCAGTGTATGACAATGCATGTTTTCCCAGAGTTTCGCTAGTAGTGTTGCCAGACTTATGCATTTTGCCAATCTGATACTGTGTTTCCCCAAAAATACGACCTAGCTGCACAATCAGCTCTACTGCGTCTTTAGTAACAAAAATTAATATAAGACCCGGTTTTATTTTACTATAAGACCCGGTCTATGATATAATATAATATAATGTAATGTTATATAACATAATATTATATAGGATAGCATAAAATTATACTGTTTAATGGGTTGTTGTTTAATGGGTACAAAGTCGTGGTTATACAAAATGAGTATTTTCTAGAGATCTGCTGTATGACATAGTGACTCTACTTAACAATGAAGTATGTATTTTTAAGTGTCAAAAGGCAAGGTGGAGAAGTTTATGTAGATTATGCAGCATTTTTCTAAGAAGGAGAAGGGAATATGATGAATGTCTGTCTCTCTGATGAGAGATACAGATCCGATGGCCAGGTAACACCAGTTGCCCCCTTCCTTTAGCCTTTAAGAAATCTGTTGAATACACTTCTGCACGACTTGTTCTTATTGTGGTGTCCCCACCTCTCACCTTCACCCAATGTTGGCTGTCTCTGAGAATGCACGTTCACCCATAAACACTTTTGACAATTCAATTCTGTTCAAAATTTGTTCCAGATCATTCCATTTTTAAAATTAATAGTTAGTACTTTCCCCACACTTTAGGCTATTTTTGGTCAGAAACCAGTGGTAGCAGCCCTTGACGGTCCTGCAGTGTGACCTACTTTAGAAGAGGTGCCTTTCTGGGCAACGGTTGAAAAGAGTGGAGTGCTGGAGGGGACTCTTGCTGGAACATAAGCACCGACTGTTAAATTTTCAGAAACTTCACAAGCCACCTGTTAAAAACAGTTGTCATTAAAAACTGGATGTAAAGTAACAATCACATTACATACGTTATATTGAAAACAAACATAACACATACTCACATCTCATCAATCCCTGATTATTTTCCTATTATCTATGCTCTTGAGGTTATGTACATTTATTGTATCTGAATTATGGAAATGTGTCTCTTCCCAATTCTGCATTAATTGACATCACGTTGGTAGCTTGACATTGCCAAATGCTACAACACAGGGCATTTCCCCCAACCTTTTGTTTAGTTCTTTTTCTGGAGCTTTGTTCTGTTCTTTCATTTGGGAAGTGTTTCTTTGTCTCCCCATCTTGTCTTCCTCCCTATGTTTGTTTCTATGTATTAAGTAAGGCTGCTATGCCTCCTGGTCTTAGTAGAGTGGCCTTATGTAGTAGGTGTCCTGTGGGTCCCAGTGGTGCAGTCTCCCTGGTCACCAGAGCCGGGTCCTGCAGGTGCGTCTCTTGTGTGGATTGTGTGTGCCCTCCTGTTGTAGTTGAGCCTTGGTGGCTGTTTGTGTCAGTGGGATGGATTCACCCTCGGGCTGATTGGTTCTGAGGACCGGCCGTGACTACAGTGGAGGAGCTATTGTGTACAGAGCAGGATTTGCTTTAGCAGGGCTCTGGTGCCTGCCCCGTCTCCACTTTGGGTGTATCGTCTGTGGAGGTGGTTGGGTGGTGCTCTGGTGTGGTCTGAAGCTGGCCTCTAGGCATGCCAGCCGCGAGGCCTCCTGGGAGGGGCCCTGCCACAGGCCAAGTTCAGCCACAGCCTGTGCCCTGCCCAGGGCCACCTGGCTTTGTGAGCCACAAAGCAATCCACAGATGGCCACTGACCACAGTGGGTTTAGAGGTGCCTTGAGAGGCCAATCTGCGAACCGAGTCTGGCTGCCGTTAGTGCTGGGCTTAGGGCTGCTCAGCCAGAGGTACGGGACATGCCAAAGCCAGATGCTGCTTGCTTGTTTGAGTTTTGTGGACCTTTGAGAGATTTTAGGAAAGTCTGTAGCCTGAGCCAAGACAGGCCGTTTGTATGGGAAAGCCACTGGAGGTGGCTTGGGTGGGCCCGAAAGTTGGGTAGGGCAGGGTCTTAAGGAACCACCAGGGTGCGGTGAATGGTGTTAGCCAGGTTGATGGAGATTCAGATATGGCGGCCGCCTGCATCTGCACGCAGGGAGGGGAAGGGCTCAACAAAGAATCAATGACTTTTGCCAGCTCCTCCGCCCAGGAGAAAGCTGCCCCTCCAGCCCTCATCCTGAGGCCAGACAACTCATTTCCTCCCTGTATGTCCCTGGTGCCTTTTGAGCTGCTGCCCCAGTGCTGGAGCTCAAAGCGACTGAGTCCGTCATCAAATTAGACCATGCGTGGGTCCTTTAAGAGGAGGGTCTGGGAATGCAGCCATCCTCCATCTCACCCAGCCACAATCTCTGCTGGTTTTCACAGCCTGAAGTTATGGGGACTTCTCCCTCCGGCACTGGAACCCTGGGCTGGGGAGCCTGGTGTGGGGCTGGGACCCCTTGCTCCTCCAGGGGGGAACCTCCACAGCCAAGATATCCATCCCAATTTTTAATGGTCACATGCGGGTGTGGGACCAGTGCGTTCCACGTCTCCACCCCTCTTAACAGTCTCGCGGTGGCGTCTTCTGTATGTCCTTAGTTATAGGACTTCTGTTCAGCTAGACTTCAGATGGTTGTTCTGCAGTTTGATTGTAATTTTGATGTGGTTGTGAGAGGAGGTCATCACAGTGTTTACCTCCACTGTTTCTTTTTTTTAAAGGAATTGTTTTCGCTTTTTTTTTTTTTTTATTATTGGGGAATATTGGGGAAGAGTGTGTTTTTCCAGGACCCATCAGCTCCATGTCAAGTCGTTGTTTTCAATCTAGTTGTGGAGGGCACAGCTCACTGGCCCATGTGGGAATCGAACCGGCAATCTTGTTGTTAAGAGCTCACGCTCCAACCAACTGAGCCATCCAGCCACCCGCCCTACTTCACCATCTTGACCGGAAATCCCTCTACCATTTTCTTATCTGGCCAAGCTAAGAAATCCTGGTTATTGGTTGGGGCGATATTCACTTTGACAGGTGATTTGAACAAGTCTGTTAGAGTCAGGAGAGTCTAGGTTAGACTGTGGCAACAAACAATGCCTGTATCTCAGTGCCTTACAACAATAAGGGTTTATTATTTGTTCACACACACACACAAACCTAGGCAAAAACTGAAAAACTGTCTTCATATTTTCACATACATGGATATGTACATGAACACACTGGTATGTTTGCAATCATGAATCAAACAAAAACTCTGGCATATAAACATATGAACTCACACAGAACCCTATTTCAAGACTGATCAGCTTAGATTACACAACCGTCTTTTAGTAATAAGAGACATAAAAAGGCCCCAGGATCCAAGGGAGTAAAGGATGGAGGTACAAGAATTCTGCCCTCAGCCAAGGAATTGCCCTGTATAATAAAAAGGGTCTGAAAGCTTACAGAAGCACCTGAAGGCTTTTTAAAAAATGTTAAGCATCTTGAGTTCTAAACATTTTGCAAATGCATAAGTAGGCAGTACTAGTGAGGCCTCCTCCTCTGAAGGCTTTTTTACAAACGTTGAACGTCTTGAGCATTAAACATTTTGCAAATGCATAAGTAGGCAGTACTCTAGTGAGTCCTACCCCCTCTGGAGGCTTTTTTTTTTTTTATAAACGTTGAACGTCTTGAACATTAAACATTTTGCAAATGCGTAAGTAGGCAGTACTCTAGTGAGGCCTCCTCCGCTGGACTTCTAGCTCAAGAGTGAGATGCACGCCGGATGTCCAAGAGGCTGAGAAACAGAGCTGGCCAGCCTGGGTGGGAGACAGGGGCTAGGAGGCTGGAGCCCTCTATCTCCAGCAGGAGCTGCAGACAGAAAGGAAGGGGTTAGGGCCAGCTCACATCCATCTCCCCTCCCAGCTCACCCCTCTTCTGTGTTCCACCCAATCGAGGATTTGCCACGCGGACTCTTGCACAGAACTCTTCCTCGCTGAGTTGCCCATGTCAACTCTTGCCTCCTGCAGTCCCTCCAATCACATTTATCTTTGCCAAGCCCAGGGTCTTTGAGCATGCTCCCCCCTAGCTCACACAGTCCCTGGCTCCTCACCACCCATAGTCGCTGGTATCGCCTCCTAAGCCTGGCATGCCAGACATCTGTGATTGGTAGCCTTTGCAGCCTCCTCCCCTTATGTTCCTCCAGGGTTCCTGCTTCACTCACACACCATACCCCATCCACCATTTGGGCCTGGGCATGCCCAGCCATCCCTCTCAGCCTCCCCAGGTGTCCATCCCTCTGCAGACCTCCTCCAGTCATTCCACTCCAGGCTCATCATTGAGATTTAGTGGCAAAACACAACTTGTGAAGGCATCCAGGCTCCACATCCAGACTGGAAGGTCCCTTAAGGCAGGGACCAGATCTCCTTCCAGACTAGGCTCACATCACCTATGTATGTCCTCCCCAGACCACAGCAGGTGGCAAGGGTCCGGGTAGAAAGCTCTGGGCTGAGAGTCAGGAGACCTGGGTCTTCCACTTAACATGCTGCATACCCTAGGGAAAGCCCCTGCCACTCTCAGGGCCCGTTTCCGTGTTTCTTGACATCAGGACACTGGACATTTGCTGTTGAATACAAAGCTCGTTAAACTGATGCTTTGCTGAACAACCATCAACTGCCATGTCAGGCATCAGACTGAGGAGCTCAGGTACCTGGGCCCAAGGAGGGTCAACCCACCAACCCCAAGTTTCCAGTTACTCCCCGCTTACCTCAAGGTCCTCCCATTTCCCAACTAGCCCCACCCCGTGTTCTCCTTTCAAGGACCAGGCTACCTGGTGCAACGCAGGGTTGGAGCGGGGAGATGGAGCCTGAAGGAGCCTGGGAAGATTGTTTCAGAATCAGCAGAGCCTCGGCCGCCTCCAGCATCTGCTGCCACTCTGAGGCAGCAGAAACCAAGGCCTGGCCAGAAGCTGTGGGAGCCTGCAAAGGAAAGGGTGTGAAAGAATGGGAGCTGGGAACTCACACCTCCCTGCCTCACGCGACAAGTGCCCCTTCAGTCCCCAGTTCCACTGAAGGCTCCACCCACTCTGAAGCGTTCTGCTCTTCCCATTCACTAAGCTTGGCCTCTGCCAGGGTTCTGGGCCCCACCATTTTCCCAGGATCTGTGGCTGCAGTAGAAGATTGTCAAGAGTGGCATAGGGCTGGAGGATTGGAGTTGACTGTCCAGAAACAAGGAGAGGAGAGGCTGGGGGATTAAACCCTCTGGAAGACACATACCGCCAGTCATCAGAAAGGGGTAAGATTTTGCAGTCTCTGAATGTAGGAGTCCAAATGCCTGCTGACCATTAGGCTCTGTGGCTTGGGCAAGTCCCTTCCCCTGCTTGGCCTCTTTTCTTTTCTATCTCTTTTCTCTCTCTCTTTCCCGAGACACTAATTCCTGCCAGCTTTCTCAAAATTTGCCAGGGCAACCGTGAAGATTACAGGAAATCACAGGTGTCTTGTGTTTTAATCTGCAAAGCACCTGGAGCGATGCAATTCCTGTCCCTGTCCAGGGACTGGTTTTTGCTTCCATAGTCCCCAATCCCCATGGGACTTAAGGACCAGCTTGGCTCATTTCCAGGAAGGTTTCTCTGATGGCCTCCAGACTCTCGCCTGGGCCTCTGTGGCCCTCACCATCATGCCCCTCCCCATTTTCAGCAGGACCTTCTATCCCATCAATCTGTTTCATATGGAATAACAGCCTCTGTTTGGTGAAGGCCTGCTATATGGCAGGTCTTATGCTAGTCCTCTTATCAGTGCTATGGGTCCAGAATATTGTCCCCTCTCAGTGCACTGACGAAGAAAGAAGGGCTCGGAAACGTAAACTCACTTGCCCAAAGCCTCTCACAAATAGGAAATGGCAAAGCTGGGAGGGCCCTGTCCTTGCCCGCTAGCCTGAGATGCCGCCTTCTCCTTCGCCTCCTCCTATTTGTCCCCCTCCTCTGCCTCCACCTCCTCCTTCCACCTCCCATGGCATCAAGCACAGGGACAGGCACCAAGTATCTCAATCCACAACTAACTCTGTAGTCCTTCTCACTCTACTCACGCGCTGGCCAGGGCAGGGGTCTTGTGCAAATCCCTGGAAAGAGAAATTGTCCGTTGCTTCATCAAGGCTGCTGGAGTCCAGGACAGAGACAAAGATCCTGGGGCCTGACCAATCAGCGGAACCCGTTGGGAGATCACCTGCAGGAGCAGAGAGCACAGGTTGGAGTCCGGTAGCAGGCAGGCCATGCAGAGGAGACATGGGCGTGTTTTGGGATGAGAATAGGAGCCCAGAATGTCAGAGCTGAGAAGGCCTTGAAGACCAGCCAGTCCTACTGTTCATTTTGCAACTGGGGAAATTGAGGCCCAGAGAGGAGAAGCATCTTTTCCCCCAAGGTCATATGGCAAGTTGCAGTAGGGATAGGGATGCAACCCAGGTCCTCAAGACACAGAGGAATGGGTCTGGGAAGTGGCTGAGGTGGGAGCCTCCCCTGCTGGTCCCAGACTCTCCTTACCTCCCTGCGGGTTGCACAGGGGTGGGCCTTAAGCTGGGGGCGTGATGCTCTCCTTCCCAGCTGTGGGAGACTGGGGACAGCTTAGGCGAGCCTTTCCCCTTTACCCCACCCCGCTCTACCTCACCCCCAACCTGAGGTCTCATCTCACTGTGGACCTTTTTGACCCATCCCACCGCACCCCCAGATCTCTCCTTCCCACCAACACGTGGCAGATAATATTGATGGCGTTTTACAGTTGGGGAAGCTAAGGCCCAAGGGGTATCTTGCCCAAGGCCACATCGAAGTTGGGTGGTAGGAATGGCGACAGAACTACTCATGCTCCCTACACCCAAACCCAGATTCCCTCCCTGGCCAGAGACACTCACTAAAGACTCCTGCTTGAACAGCCAACTTCTTGACAGGGTTGTGATCCTTGGGAGGTGCGGCCCCACTCCTTACCAGTGCTCGAGTCAGGCGCCTCTCTAGGCGGGCCCCCTGCGCCCTCTGCAAGGCACTCTCAGCAGGCAAGACCCTGCCGTGTTCCCTAAAGTGGGGAGTGCAGGTGTAAAGTCAGTCACACTTAGAGGAGACCCACCCTCCCATTCCCTTGTCAGACACCCCACTCACGAGAACAAGGTGCACTTGTAACACTTGCAGGTCTGGAAGAAACAGAAGTGCATGTGGTTCTTGATTTGGTCAGTGAAGCCGTGGTTGTGGCAGCGGACACAGCGACTTACAGCTCTTCTGGGGCGAAGTTCCATCCGCCATGGCACTTTGCTATCAAACCTAGGGCTGGAGCGGGAGCGGGAGCAGGAACGAGAGCGGGCCACAGTGGTCTTCTTCCCTTTGGGGTCCATGGTTCTAGGGCCAGGAGCAGAGGTCAGCATGGCTGCATGATCCCCTGCCCCCAACATACTTCCTCTGACCTTGGTAGACCCCTGAATTCTTGTCAGGCTGCACCCTCCCTTCTTGCTCATGTAGCCTCCTTCCCAGGAAGTCCCACTCACGCGTCACCTTGTTCCATGAAAGCCTTGGCTTGGGTCCTGTATACTTTCACTGCAGTTACTATGCTCCTCGTCTACCTTCACGCCACATAGGAGGTCACGTCGGACAATTAAGTTTGTGAACTCATCCTAGAAAAAGTGCTACATACTTCACTGCTGAATATCACTACGGTCACCTTCGAAGGACTCCCCTTGGGAAGCTGTGCACTGAGGCCAGCGCCTAGTCCACCCTTCAAAGCAATTTTGGAACTCTTTTTTTCTGGAATGGCCAACAGAGCTGACGACGTATTACCCTTGGTGTCCTGAATGTCCTCCAAATGTCTTCCTTCCTTTGGGTGAAGAAAGAAGTCATTGGGGGCCAGATCATGTGAGTGAGGAGGGTGTTCCAATGCAGTTATTTGTTCACTGGCTAAAAACTCTCCCACAGACAGTGCCGTGTGAGCTGGTGCATTGCCGCGATGCAAGAGCCATGAATTGTTGGCGAAAAGTTCAGGTCGTTTTTGTCTAACTTTTTCATGCAGCCTTTTCAGCACTTGCAAATAGTAAACTTGGTTAACTGTGTGTCCAGTTGGTACAAATTCATAATAAGTAATCCCTCTGATATCAAAAAAAGGGTAGCAACAGTGTTGCGACAAGTTCGCCAACTTAATTGTCAGACCCAGTAGACCCTATTTTCAGGCACAGACATGCAGTCTCATGCCCTTCAGCAATTACTACTTGTCCTTTTCGTGTGTCATCCCTCCTGTACTCTGTTCTACCCAAGTATTATTCCTGGTGTCCAACTCCACAGGTGTCTTCCTAATCTTCTGCAGTCATTCACTCCCCACTCATGAATGCATGCTGCCCTCACTCAGTTCTATTACTAGTCTCATGTATGGCCCACATTCAGTTTCTCTCACACACTCCATTCTGACATTTCTCATGCAGCCCATCTTAATCTTCATCATTTCCTTGGTCGCCTTTTAAGCTGACACACCTTGGCACCCTATGAAATCTCATCATTTTGCTGGATCACAAGGCCCTCTTTCAATAATTATTTTCATTCATCCCCCCCGATTATTCATTGAACAGATGTTTGTTGAGCCCCGTATCAAATGCCAGACCCTGATCTCGTGGACAGCTATCTCTTCATGGTACCAATTGCCCCCTTGCACCAACACACCCCTGTCTGCTTTCAGCACACCCATGTGTTTCCTGCACAGCCTGCCAACAACCTTCGGTGTTCCTCACCACGCCTCAGACAATTATGCTCGAGCACACCCTACCCTACCTTCACTCACCGGAGTGCCCCACCTCCTCTCAGGCACCCCATCATTCGATCATTCGCTGCTGCCACCTCAGAACCAAACGCAGGGGCACGAGCCCTGCCCCACGGATCCTCCCACAGGGGTCCCGCTGAGGAGGGGTGAGGGGCAGAGTGGGATATCAGCAGCCCCTTCCTCTTCCCCCATCCCCACCCCCGAAGTACCCTGCTGAGGTGGAAGAGAAAAGAAGGGGTGGGGCCCAGAGCGGAGGGAGGGAAGGAGGGAGAGGCCTGGAGAATGATGATGGATCCATCGAGGGTGGTATTCCTGATACCAGCATGTGGTTACCTCAGCCTGCAGCAAGTCGTAATCAGTGGACTGGGACAAGGGGTCTGAAAGGAATCGTAGTTCTCGCTCCCTTTCCCGCCCTTCCCGCAAAGGCCAATGAGCTTCCAGTGCTGCCTCCGCCTTCCGGCTCTCGCCGCTGTGGCCAGCGACCAATGAGCGTGGAGTTCCACCAGCGCTCATCCCTCCCACTTCCCTCCTTCCCTCCCACTTCTCGGGCTCTCTTTACTAGGCTGGCCAGTAACACGTGAAGTCATGAAGTGAAGTGCAACTTTGTGTTCCCGAAGCCTTGTTTCCCAGACTGTTCTCTCTCTGGATGCACATGCGTTTTTAACTCCTGTCCTTGGTATTCTGTCGCTTACTTTCACAAAATTCAGTGTGAGGTTTTAAGATCGATCCCTATTCCTATGTCAGGGATTCTCAATCTGGGGCGATTGTGCACCCCCAGGGAACTTTTGGTAGTGTCTCGAGCCATTTTGGCGCATATTTGTGCGTCTCTGTTTCTGAGCTCCCTGTTCTGTTCCATTCATTTCTCTATTATCTTTTTAATCTTTCACGTTAGTATCTAGTTATAGCCTCTGTACATGCAGAACTCGTACGTCTTTTACTCACTTTATCCTAACATACTCCACAGTGTTGTTGCTCTTGTACACAATAACTGTCTAAAATGACGTTTTTCTATTTGTATCTAATTTGTAGCAATCCGTTTGACTCTTTGAAAAGTAAATTCATCTTCACGTCAGCCACCATGCTAAATTCGGTGATACCTAATGATTTGTCTACATGTGTTTGGTGGTTTCCTGTGAAACTGTGAGTAACACAAGTATAATAATCAACTCACAGGTTCCTTCCTGTGCTGGCTAGGGCAGCCAGCACAGGTGGAATAGAGATGGCAAAAGTGGGTATTTTTCAGTCATTTGTAATACTAAATAGAAGCTGCCAACATTTCCACATTAAAATGAGTGCTGTACTTCACTTTCTCTCTCTCTCTCTCTCTCTCTCTCTCTCTCTCTCTCTCTCTCTCTCTCTCTCTCTCCTCTCTCTCACACACAATTTTAGATGGAGACATGGTAAAAAAAAATAAAAATAAAAATAAAAATATCGTTATTTCAGTAATACAATGTATGTTAGAGAATTGTGAGACCATCTGTAACATTTGATAAAAAGCAGACCTTCAGCAAACTCCGTATAATGCAAGACCTTTCCAACAATATGAAAGAGTAATTGATTCAAAATTTGAAAAAATTTCAAATACCTTATTTTTACCGTTACATGAGTCACGAGACATGAGACCCCGGCCAATGTAATACCTTGGGTACATTTTGTCTCCATGGACTTTCCAACTTGCAAAGACAGGGTTGTAGCCTAAACATCGGAACTGTGGCATAGATGATGTGGAATCATTTGTATCACTTTAGACAAGAATTTGAGAGAATTGTGAAAACATTACCAAAAAAATAGCTTCTGTCATGAAAGACAGTGATCTAGCTATTACATCAGAAATCAAATATCATTGTTATTTTAAATCAAGTGTCCTATATTTCTCTTATTCTTCTTTCCACTGTATGATACACATTAAGAACATAGGTACTTAGGTTTGAAACGTAGAGTATGTGAAATGTATCACGACTATAGTTATTAAAGTCATTCAGTAAATACATTCAAATGCAGTGAATCACTGTAGGTTTATTTTGTCAGTCTCGCTAGAGGTTTGTGACTATTATGGGTCTTTTCAAAGAACCAGATTTTTGTTTCCTTGATTTTTTTCTCTCTCTCATTTTCCTGTTTTTCAATTTCATCGATCACCAGGCTTATCTTTAGTACCCCCTTCCTTCTGCTTGCTTTGACTTTATTTTGCTCTTCTCCTTCTAGTCTCCTGAGGTGAGAACTTAATGACTTGATACTTTCCCTTTTACTTAATGCAAGTCCCCGATCATATAAATCTCCCTTTCAGCAGTGCTGTAGCTTTATCCCACAAATTTTGATGCATTTTATGATCATTTCCATTCAGTTCAATGCATTTCTTGATGTGCTGGAAAACGTTTTCTTTAGCCCGTGGACTGAGTGGCCTCCTGACCACTGGGTGGTGGTGAAAGCCCTGAAATCATCCCAGTGGGGATCGGAAGGTGGCCTCCTTACTGCCCAGTGGAGGTATAATTGCAGAATCTCCATGTGATTGATTTCCACTGACATGGGAGGGGTAGGGTGGCCCCCATTTCCGCCAGTCAATTGTGAAATGCTAGGCTCCCCACTGGGCCTTTCCTGTGGTGTTTGGCTGCAGTAGAGCAGTTATTGTCCAAAGGTTTTCTGTCTTGCTATGCCTCCCCTTTTCTGCTCCTTATGCTAGAGAGAGCAGGCTTTTGTTGTGGCTGCTTGTTGTTGCTATTGTTGGTGTTGGGGTTTTTTTTTGCTTGTGTCCTATGGCATTTCCCCATAGCCAGCCTCTTCAGCTCCAAGTCTGGGGTATATGACACAGAAAGAAACCCAGGGAACTCACCATGTGTCCTCCCTCCGCTTCTGAGACCCTTAGTTGCTCTGCCTTCTCCTCTCCACTTTGCAGAGTCTCCTGTTTATTTCAGATGTTGTGCCCAGGGTTTTAAGTTGTGCTTAGTAGGAAGCACAGGGAAGTGTACGTCCAGTCTATCTTCCCAGAAGCAGAAGTTTCCATATGAATTTAATTATGAGGTCTGATGTTTAGCATGTGTTTCAATGTAAAGTTAAATTTAAGTTCAACTATAATCCAACTTTAGATAATTGGATTTAAAATTAAAATTAAATATAGCTTTAGAACTTACTACAATTTTCTTTGATTAGAAATTATAACGCAAGAAATAAGCAATTCTATCTGACAAACCATTTGAAAAATATGCAAAAAGGAGCATGTGGTTTGAAAAGACAGAAAATAATATTCAAAAGATTCCCATAGAAATCAAGAATAATTAAAACAATTGCATCATAGGTAAAACCCAAATTTTAGGTTGGAATAATAATTTCATGGGGAAATCTTTTCAGTCCCCAATTTTGGGTGTTTTTTCCAACTTCTAAGGTACGCCCACTTCACTAAGTTGACATTCAGAAATATACGCGTATACTTCATCTTCAATAACCAAGAAAGAGTATTCCTGTAAAAGTTGTGAAAGTGACAATCGGGAGAGCCGGTAAATGTGGCAAGTTGGTCATTTGGTAAATTCATTAACTTTAGGAGAGTTGATTTTGTTGTCATCCGGCATCACAAAGCATAACGGGGAGAATCCTGAACAAAGGGGCTCTCTCTGTCCTGGCCACTGTCCCTCCGTGCAAGTGCACGGAGGGGGAACTCATTGTTGCCCAAATGAGGCACATGGCTTCTGATTCTCTCCGTTTGGGTCACTCTAATAGATGTTTCGTGTTGATGGCTTTTCTGAGGTTGATCAATAGTGATTGGAGCTAATGTTTTGGGGGCATTGGCTATTTCCCAGATAGTAAACTAAATGCTTTGCAAACATTGTCCCATTTAATCCCTAAAAAGCCCTTATTATTATCCTCAGTTTTACAAATTGGGAATCTGAGGCTGACAGAGACTAAGAAATTTACCCCAAGCCCAAGCCACACAGCTAAGAAGTGGTAGAGCCAAGTTTCAAATTAAAATTTCTGCCTCCTATATATTATGTTGTCATCTGGAGGCTCTTGACAACTTTTTCGACGTATTTATCCAAGGCACCAGGATACCTTGAGAAATCAAGCCCCGAACAAACCAGTTGTGAGTCAGTTAGCAGGCATCTCCTGCAGTTCAAAGGGTCTCACAGATACAGATTTTTGTCTGTAAAGTCAGCTTTTAGGTTACCGCTGGGGATCTTTGGTCAATGACCAAGTGACATTTGTTGAATAAGCAGAGATTGGTTCAAAAGGAGAAGGGTGGGGCTACATTTCCATACCTTGGTGTGAGGAGAGTGGTCTCTTGGGTCCCCTCTACTTTTTTACCCAAAAGTCTACCAATAACCAGCAGGGTGGTGGGCTGCATCAATATAAAAACAAGCCATTCCAGTGGAAAATACTAACTTAGTGCTATGGCATTATGGAAACCGAGACTGGTCGTTTGAATGAATCCCTGCTTCTAACCCTTCATACGTGAGAACTCTGCAGCCCTTCATCTGCACTCCTACTTACTTGAGGCTTTCAGCTTCCTGAAGTGATTAGGGGTGAAATTACTTGTGACCAGAGGTAGTAGTCAGGCTCGCTGCCAAATATCCAGGTGAAAACCTGCCTATGTTTAAGAAATGGTGGCCAAAAAGAGCCCCCCACCACACCACACCCTGCACTGAACTGAATTAAGATGGAGTTTCCTGACCAGATGCAGGCTTGGTAATCATTATGCTTCAAAAGTTCCAGTTGAATTGAATCTATTTGAGAGTCACAACTTTGAGATCAAAGATGGTATCTTATACAGTTTTGCTTCCAGAACCCCTGTTGTGATGCTTTTCACATGGTCAGTGACTAGCAAACTTATGTTTTGAGCGACATGTACGCAGGTACCAAGCACAGTGTACTGCATAGCAACAGATGCCCTGATAGACAAGCACAGTGAACGATTGTACACTGAGGTCATCCAAAATGGCAGAAGAAGGACCTCTGAAAGTTCTTTCATCCCTGAAAGCAGCAAGGAAACTGGCAGAAATGTTCAGACCCAGTGTTTTCAGAACTCTGGAGATTCGCCAAAAGTCTGCAATGACCTCAGGTATGTTTATTCTAGAGAAACAGCCGGATCTCAGGAGGAAGGATGAGCTACGTGGCGTTTCAACTAGCCCTATGCCCCTGCCCCTCTATCCAATTCCGGGGTAGCCTTAAACACTAACAGCCTGCATCACGGTGAAAACCAGAGGCCTGGAAGCTGCCAGAGGGAGCAGAAAGAGGCAAAGAAAGAGACAAAGGTTGCCAGACTGGAAGAAATTGCAGACCACACTATATGCTCTTTGCATAAGCGTACTTTATGTACAGAGACACATAGGTTAAAAATAAATAGGTGGGAAAAGACACACCATGAAAATACTAAGCGACAGATAGCTGAGTGGATATGAGATTATCAGACACTTCATAGCACAGAGTATAACCAGAGGCAAAGGTGGATATATCATGAACACAGACCCCGTGTTGGGTCTTAAAACAAGTCTCAAGAAATTTAAGAGGACTGAAATCATACAGAGCAGGTTTTATGACCGTGACAACAGTAAGTGAATAACTAATAACATAAACATATCAGAAAGAAACCAAATTACTTGGAAATTGAAAAGGAAAGCATTTTCATAACCCAAAGAGGAAAGCACAAAAGAAATTAGAAAATGTTTTTTTAATTGAATGAAGATGAAAGCACAACATAACAAAATCTGAGGGATGCAGCTAAAGCAGTGCTTAAAGGAAAAGTTATTGCTTTTAAATGCTTATATTACAAATGAAGAAAGACCTCAAGTCAGTGATGTAAGGTTCCACTTTAAAAAGCTAAAAAACATAATAAAGAAGAAGAGCAAGGTAAATACAAGGAAAGCAAGGTGCATTCAAAGGGGAAAAAATATACCTCCAGAAACTGTCCCTGAAGAAACACATGCATCAGAATTACGAGATCAAGACTTTCAAAGAACTCTGTTAAATACGCTCAAAGAGCTAACGGAAAACAGACAGAGAACTAAAGGACATTGTGAAGATGATATATGAACATAATCAGAATATGAACAAAGAGGAAAAAAAAAATTTTTTAAGGTACCAAACAAAAATTCCAGAGATGGTAAATGCAATAACTGAAATGAGACATTCACAAAAGGTGTTCAACAGTGGACTTGAACAGGCCGAAGAAACAGTCAGTGAACTTGAACAGAGATCATTCGAAATGATCATATTCTGAGGAGCAAAAGGGAAAAGAATGAAGAAAAGTGAAGAGAGACTGAGGGACTTATAGGATGTCATCAAGTGATAGAACATACGCATTACAGGAATCCTGGGAGGGTGAGAGAGAGGGGGAAGGTATGCAGAGAGATTATTTGAAGAGATAATGGCTGAAAACTTCCAAATTGAATAAAGACGTAAATATACAAATCCAAAAACCGGAAGAACTCCAAGTAAGATAAACACAAAGAGACCCACCCCCAAGACACATTGGAATCAACCTGTGAAAAGCCAACACACAGAGAGATTCTTGAAAACAGACAGAGAAAAGTCATTCATCATGTATAAGGGATCCCTAAGGAGACTATTAGCAAATTTCTCAGCAGAAACCTTGCAGCCCAGAAGGTAGTGAGATGATATATTTAAGAGCTGAAAGAGAAATTTGGTCGATTGAGAATGCTATACCAAGCAATACTGTCCTTTAAAATGACAGAGAAAGTCAAGACACTCTGAGAGAGACAAGAGCTGATGGAGCTCATTACCGCTAGCCCTGCTGTCCAAGGTAGGCTAAAGGGAGCCTGTCAAGTTGAAACTAAAGGACTCTAGACAGTAATTCAAAGGCATATGATAAGATAAAGTTCTCCAGTAAAGGTAAATATATGGACAAATAAAAACCTATGTTATTGTAATTTTTGTTCCTAACTCTATTTTTATTTTCTACAGAGTATAAAGGACAAATGCATAAAATTTGATAATAAACCTATGTTAATGGGTACACAATATGGAAATATACAATTTGTGAAATCACTAACACAGAGAGGGAGGCAAAAGTGTAAAGGACTAGAGTTTTTTTCTTTTTTTACACAGTTGCAGTTAAGCTGTTATCAATTTAAGATAGACTGGCATACTTTAAGATGTCATGTGCAATCCCCATGGTAAGCACAAAGAAAATATCTATCGAGTATACACACAGAAAAACAAGAAGGGAATCTAAATGCATAACTACAAAAACACCACTAAACACAAGGAAGGCAGTGATGGAGAACCTGAGGGACAAACAAACTATAAGAAATACAGAAAACAAGTCATAAAATGGAATAAGTAAGTGTTTCCCTACCAGTAAGTACTTTAAATGTAAATGCATGAAACTCCCCAGTCACCAGACACAGATTGGCAGAATGGATTGTTAAAAGAAATGATCCTACTATATGCTCTCTACTGGAGCCTCACTTGAGGTCTAAGGGTATACACGGAGTGAAAGTGAAAGGACCGAAAAAGATTTTCCGTGCAAATAGTAACTAAAAGAGAGCAGGGATGGCTCTACTAATATCACACAAAATAGAATTTAAGTAAAAACTGTTAAAAGAGACAAAGAAGTACATTGTATAACGATAAAAGGGGCGATGAACCAGAAAGATATAATAATTATGAACATATCGGCACCAAATATCAGAGCTCCAAAATAGATGAAGAAAACATCGACAGACTTGAAGGAAGACATAGTCAGCTCTACCATAATAGGAGACTTCAATACTCCACTTCCAATAATGGGTAGAACAACGAGACAGAAGACCAATAAGGAAATACAGGACTTGAACAACCCTACAGAACAATTGACCCTAACAAACACATACAGAGCACTGCACCCCAAAACAAAATAATGCACAATTTCTCTAGTGCACCTGGGTCGTTCTCCAGACGACACGTTAGTCCACAAAACAAGTATGAATAAATTTGAAGAGATGGAAATCATGCCAAGTATCTTTTACAATCACGATGGAGTGAAACTTGAAATCAGTAGCAGAAGGAAAGCTGGGAAATACACAGATATGTGAAAATTAAGCAACGTACACCTAAACAAGCGGTGGCTCAAAGAAGACAGCACATGGGAAATTAGAAGCTTTCTTGAAAAAAAAATGAAAATTAAAACACAACTTACCAAAACTTAAGGGATGCAGTGAAAGCAGTCCTAAGAGGGAAATTTATAGCTGTAAACACTTGCATTACAAATGAAGATAGGTCTGAATTCAACAACCTAACTTTACACCACAAGGAACTAGGATGAGAATAATAAACCAAACCTAAAGCTCTCATAAGGAATGAAAAATAATGACCATGCAGACATAAATAAAATAGAGAATAGAAAAGCGTTAGAGAAAATCCATGAAACCAAGTGCTGGTTCTTTGAAAAGAGTTACAGAATTGACAAAACTTTTAGCTAGATTTACTTGGGGTGGGGGGGGGGAAGTGGGGGTAGACCGAAATCAGAAGGAATAAGGGGGATATTACTGCCAGTTTACAAAAATAAAAAGGATTGAAAGGGGTAAGCAACTTCGACCAACTAGTTGGGTCTGTATGGTGATTCCCCTCCCAAATTAGGAATGGAATTACCATAGGATCCAACAATTCTACTTCTAGGAAGGAAGGAAGACCGACTCAGTTCCACGGAAAATTGCCTTACCCTGTCAAGAAATTTGCTATGTATCAAAGGCAAAATTTTCATTAGGAGTATAGTTAGGGATTTAGCAATGATAGCGTATGCTTAGAATTGTCTAATGGTCTAATAACTACACATAGTTAAGCGTTAACCATCTCTAAAGATCTTGTTTAAAAAGGGGGTACTATACGATTTTTTAAAAATTCAGCTTGTAATTCAAATTTTTCACATAAAGAAAACTTTAGTCCTAAATGGCCTCACTGGCTTCACTGGTGAACGGTATCAGACATTTAAAAGGAAAAACAAAAACAAAAAACAGTAACAGTCCTACAGAACTTTTCCAGAAAATACAGGAGGAACTCTTGCCGATCATTTTATGGGGGCAACATTACTTTTACACACACAAAAATAAATAAATAGAAAAAGACACTACAAGGGGGAAAAAACCACTACAGGCCAATATCCCTGGTGACTATAGATGTAAAATTCCCTAATGGAATTTTAGAAATCTGAATCCAATGATACATGAAAAGTATCATGTGCAACCAAGCAGAGTTCATCCTAGGAATGCAAGGCCGTTTTAACGTTAAAAAAATGCATCGATGTATTTTGCCATATTAAGGGAAGGCAAGAAAAACAATGACAATCATCACAATATATGACAGAAAAGTCATTGGATAATAAACATCCATTCATGATTTTAAAAAAAATCTGCTCACTTAAGAACGTAAGGGAAAGGAAGAATAAGCCAAGAGAAGAGCTTGACAAAAAAGAGGGGAAGAAAGAAGTTGAGTCAGAAAGGGAAATTTTCGCTGAAGCGGATGTAACTATCAAGAGAAAGGAGATGGTTGAGAAGGCAGAAAGAAGAGAAAAGGTGGAAGAAACTTTCAGACTGCTCCCAGAAGGAATAGGCTAAAAGGCCAACATGAGAAAGAAGCAGCAGATAGAAAACGCAAACAAGAGGAACAAATGGAAACTGAGCCGCAGAATCAAGATGCAGGAAAGAAGCCAGAAGTTAAGGAAATGGAGAAGAAACAAGAAACATCAATAGATTCTTGACTTCCAAGGATACACGGTGAAATAAAGACTTCACTCTAAATTGACAACCTTGATGTGAAGCCATGTATCGAGGTCTTGGATGAACTTGTTTCACTTCAGGTCACAATGCAACAAGCTCAGAAATGATGACAACACTGAAAAAATGACGGTGACTCAACGTGACTCTGATTATTATGGGAAAGCCTGCAACGATGTATGTATAACGGGTTTAAGAACACGTTTTGGGTTGGTGAAGGAGATTCTGTAACCACACAAGTGCTGAATAAATCTCTTGCAGAACAAAGGCAGCACGGGGAAGCAAATAAAACCAAAGATCAAGGGAGGGAAGGGCCAGAGAAGAAGCTAGAAAGGGAACAAACAGGTTCAAAGACTCTAAATGGGGGCTTGGACGCTCAAGAGGGCAATCAGCCACAACGTAATGAGACAGCACTGAAGAAAGGGAAGGCGAGGCCAGCAGTAAGGAAAAGCCAGCCCGTGAAGAGAGAGACTGAAGTGTCTCTGAAGGAGCTCTCCGCTAGATAACTAGGTTGACATGCCTGGGATGTAGACATATGGTGATGGAAGGAGAACTGACTCCGGGTGGTGAGCCCACAATGTGATATACAGATGATATATCACAGAATTGTACACCTGAAACCTATGTAACTTTACCAACCATTGTCACCCCAATCAAAAAAACAAAAAGAATGCTTGAGAAGTTTCTAATGGTTTTGATTTGAGCTATTTAGACATCTGAAAGGTTTAAATTTTTACAAGCACAGGTTTTGATGTTTAAAAACTTGTTTTGAGGGAGCAAGTCCCTTTATCTTTGTTTAAAAGTAATGAAACATTGCTTAATTGTACTTGTGCAGTATTAACAGCTACGTTACACAGTGAGTGTGAGGGAAACTCCATTTAGGAAGCGTTGAACTGCTTTTCCAGACATTAGTTGTAGCATATTTTCAGTGAGTGTGTGTGTGTGTGTGTGTGTGTGTGTGTGTGAGTGTGTGTGTGTTCATGCATAATCGACAGTAGAAAAAAGTTAACATTTCTAACACTGCTAGTCGTTCGAGTATAAACCTTTCCTCTTTTCCCAAATACCGTGGGTTTTGTGCATAGGTTTTCACAAATCGTCGATTTACCAGACCATCTTTTGACTGTTTGTGGGTTTTGTGTGGTCTGCCTGCCTTTTTGTATGACAACTAGATACCCAACTGACATTGAACCGACAATTCTACAAGGTACAAAACTCATGTGAACTTTTGAAGGTAAGTTAACTTTGTGGCTGGGCATTCGGTGAAGTCACATGACTTTCCTGCGGAGAGCAGAAGGGGTGCCCATAGGAATGAGTCTGCCTTTAGGGTTCAGCCATCTAAGACTTTTACAGGCACTAGTAGCTGAAACTGAAAACTAAACAATGACAGTTTATTTTTGAAACACTTCTGAATGTTTTAAAAAGCCACGCTCACTAAGGAGGTCACTAAGTAGTGTTTTTTAAATTGGAGAACAACCGTGATGCCCGTGCAGTAAAGTAAATGCTATGTAAGGAAGCTGCTTGCCTGTGCGAAAACACAGCTGTATCACAAGGGAGTTTTTATTTCTGTGTCACACACGTGACAGGACTGCAAAACGTGGGAACACTGGTTGCTCTGAGGCAGCAGACAACGTAAAGGAGTACTTTTTGGCAGTCTGTGTATCCATGTATAGGACTAAATCAGGGTGAACCAAGGTCAGCACACAAAATTTAAGGGCCACTTAGAGAGCATCTCTAAGATGTTTGGATCAGCTCAGTTGGTGGTTTTAATACCATGTTTCCCTGAAAAGAAGACCTAGCCGGACAACCAGCTCTAATGCGTCTTTTAGAGCAAAAGCTAATAGAAGACCCGGTCTTATTTTACTATAATATGAGACCGGGTCTGTAATATAATGTAATACAGTATAATATAATATAGTATAATATAATATAATATAATTAACATAATATAATATATAATATAATAATATAATGTAATAAACACCGGGTCTTATATAATACAATGCAATATAATATAAGACCGGGTCTTATATTAATTTTTGCTCCAAAAGATGCATTAGAGCTGATTGTCCGACTAGGTCTTCTTTTCGGGGAAACGGTAGCTAAAAGATACTTCTCATGTTTTGAATCTATGAAGATGGGAAAAAGGCTTCTAATACTTCACTGTTTGCACATGACATACATTGTATGTTTTGACCTCTGGGATAATTGCTCTCATCTGCAGATGAAAAGTTTTAATCATTTCAACAACTGGAGTTTTGCTTTTGAGAGGTCTTACAGTGGAACAGAGGACCCACTGTTTAGAGGGAACTCTTGCTCTTATGTTTGGTTGTTAGCACAATTAAAATCTGGACAGATTTATTCTAGGTAAGCCATAAGTGTCAACATGTAAACTTGTTCCGATTAAAGAATTTCGGTTGGAAAAGAAGGAAAAGGACACAACTGAACATCCTCAGCCTCATAATGTGCTTCCACCAAAAACCCGCTGCTAGCATCATACTTCATGACGAAAGACGGAATGCTTCTCCCATAACATTAGGAGTATGGCAGTATCTCCACTCCCACCATATCTAGTCAACAGTATACTCGGGGTCCTAGTCGATAAGGCAAGAAAAAAAAAATAAAGGCATACAGATAGAAAAGTAAGAAGTCAAAAACTGCCTTTATTTTCAAAAGGCATAATAGTCTACACAGAAAATACTTAGTAGTGTAGGGGGGAAAAATAATCTCCCAGATCTAATAAGCAATTTAACAAGGTCACAGGAGAGAAAGCCAATATAGAAAAGTTCTTTTCTTTTTTCCTGATTTTTTGGGGGGAGGTGGGAGGAGGTTTGTGTTTCTTTAATCCTTTTTTTTTTTTTAAAAAAAAAGATCTTCATTAAAATATAGCTAACATTATATTATATTAGTTTCAGGGGCACACCATAGTTATTCCATATTTATGTACCTAAAGAAGTGACCTCCATGATAAGTCCAGCAACCACCTGACACCGTACTATGCTATCACAATATTCTTTACATATATATTCCCCATGCTGTACATTACATCCCCGTGACTTATTTGGTTTTTTTTAAATTTTGTATTAGTTTCAGGTATATAGAGCAGTGGTTAGGCATTTACATAATCTATGAAGTGATCCCCCAATAGATCCAGTACCCATCTGACACCTTACATGGTCTGTACAACATTATTCATTCTATTCCCCACACGGTATTTCACATCCCCGTGATCATTTTGTGACTACCAGTTTGTACTTTGTAATCCCTTCACCTTTTTCACCCTGCCCCCAACTCCCTGCCAACTCCCAACCATCAGTTTGTTCTCTGTATCTATGAGTCTATTAGAAAAGTTGTTTTTAATTCAATATACTGGAAACAAATAATTGGAGCTGGAACTTGTTTTTAATGTCACATACAATAGAAGTAAAGTAAATGAAATGGCTATGGAGAATTAACGTTGTATGTTCAAGACTTACACGCAGATAACTATAAAATACTGCTGAGAGAAATTAAAGAAGACTGAAACAAACGGAGATATACTTATTATGCTCATGGATCAGAAGAGTCCAAAAGGTTTAAGACGTCAATTCTCTAGTAATTTGTCTATAGGTTTACCGTAACCATGATTCAGATGAAAAGCTGCTACTCAAACTTATATGGAAATGCAAAGGACACAGAATAGCCAAAGCCATTTGGAAAAGAAGAAAGAAGGAGGACTCACACTACCAAATTCCCTGCCTTAACAGAAAGGTATGGGAGCCAGGACAGTGTGCTATTACCATAATAATAGTCATACGAATCAATGGATGAAATAGAAAGCCCAGAAATAGACCTACACATATATGGTAAGTTGGTTTGTGACAAAGGAGCTAAGACAATGGAATTAGCTAATAGTTAAGTAATGGTGCTGGGAACAAATGGACCCCCATACGGAAAAGGAAACCACAAACAAACTTCAATACCTCACACTACATGCAAAAGTTAACTGAAATCATAGATCTAAGTGTACATTGCAAATCTGCGAGAGAACTTTTTTCATTCAAGCAGTATAAATGACAAAGGCAAAATGATCGATGATGGACCGTTATGAAAATCAAAAGAAACAACAGACTAACACAAAGGTTTGCCTCTCTAAAACCTGGCTTCAGTATCTCTGTGCAGTAGGCATAGTTTTCCCCACCCCTGTACTGGAACCTCATGACTGCCTTTGACTTCTACTTCACTCCTTGAACAGAAAGCTGGGTCCACTTATTTTCAATTGCAAAAACTCACCTTATTGTCTTCCGTTTCTGCTTGCAAAGCTCTCCCCTTTCTCCATTTCCTGGCAAACTTGTCTCTTTACTCAGTCCAGCCATGCCTCCTTTGGAAAATCAAGACTCTATTGCAACTCCCAAGGCTGGGTGGCTGCACCTCCTCAGGTCCTCTCATGGCCATGTAAAATTCCTTCCGTCTCTCTCTATTGTAATCATCCTTTTCTTGGCTTCTCTCCCACACAATGGCTTGAAGCAGCAATAGAGTCTCTTTCATTTCTCTAATCCCAGGCCATGGCCCAAGATAGGCTCCCAGAGAAGATCAGCTGTTTTATCACAGTTCTAGAAAAGACGCTTTCCTAAACGACACTATTATTTCAAAAGCCAAATAAAAGACACTGAGGCCACCTACTTCCTCTTTCCTTTCCAGGTACTGTTTGCAGGGAGCTCCCTTGGAGTCAGTGGGGCAGACCCTCATAGTTCTGGGTGGTAAGTAGGGGGCATAAGTAGGCAGCTTCACTCAAAACCCAAGTGTCAAAGACGGAATTACAAATAGAAGGACTAAGCCACAACAGGCTCTTGCTTCAGTTGTTCTGCTTCCGACTTAGCCCAGCACAGGCCTGTCCACTCTGTCCCTCACATTTCCCAAGCCCTGTAGGCCCCAAACCACCTGTCCACTGTCTACCTGACTCTCACAGGTGTGGCATCACACATAACCCTCTGCCGTTGATGTGCACCATGAGCACCGTCACCCGGCTCACCCTTCTTTCTTTGATAACCCCTCTGGACCCATCCCTGTCTATGGCATCCCCCCCCCAAATGACAACTCATCATATGCCTGAATACCTCTGCTCTCTTGTTGTTCAGCAAACAGACACCTATCTTGAGCCTGCTGGGAGGTTCAGAGGAAAGAAGGTAAAAAAAGAAAGAAAAAAGACAGAATGAAAACCACAGGAGAGGTGGGAGTAAGAGACACAGGAACAGAGAGGATGTCCCATACCAGAAATGTATCCACTGCTTGAACACACTGCTCTCCGCCTTCAGCCTGCCAGATCAGATGTAGGAGGGAGGAAAGACAGGGTGGGGCGGGGGGCTGAAGGGGCGTGGGTGGGACAGGCCCTCAGCCCCTTTGCATCCAGCAGAGTGAGAAGCATAGCTGGTGCCTTCAAGGAAGACTATGGTCACTATGGGCACATGGCCCTCTCCCAGAAGCATGATTTTCAGCCCTTCTCTTCCACTTCCTGTGCTTTCTGCTTTGCCTGTTTTGGTGGGGGCGTTGAGGGGGGAGGCGAGGGTGTTACCACACCGCTGAGCCGCCAGATGAGTCCTGTTGGAGTAGAACTATGTTTGATGGAGAGCAACCGGTCTACTTGTTTCAAACATTTCAAAAAGGGTGGCTGTTGGGCAGTGACTGAGCGACAGCCCTCGGGGCGGAGGAGCACAGTAGCAGCGAGGAGAGGGATGGGGAGGTTGGGTCAGAAGGAGAGAAGATGTTGCAAGGCCCAGGCTTTCAGAGGCATTAGAGCCACAGAGTTATAATCTGGACAGGGAGACCCCCACCCCACCCTTGGAAAGAGTCGCTCCAGCACCTGACCTCGGCCACCACCTCAGGCCGCTTACCTCACATTATGGCACCATGTCCCTTTGTAAGCTGCTCTGGCTATTTATTGCAATGAAATGACAGCAGGCAAGAGCTGAGCCTGGCGAGTGCTTCTCGGAGCCGGGCACAGCCCGGGCTTTTCTGGGACTGCTCTGACACTGGCCAAGGCTGGGCCAGGGGTTCCAGCCCCTGCAGTCCACACCCCCACGGCCTAATGGAGCCGTGTGCTTCCTCAGACACTCCCGAGCCCACCAGGCCCCTGTACTGGCGGCGTTTGGCTCTGGGGAAATGTGGGGTGCAGGGGCTCTGAGAGACCTCCCCTTCTATTCCATTCCCCACTTTTTGAGCACTGTAGCATTTCAAACCTTCAGAACAGCTGACAGCAGAGCACAGCAGCCACCAACCCTACTTAGCAACACTTTGCCATAAGCACTTCAGATCTCGCTTGACTTTTGAGTGAAATATCGTGGACGTATGTACGGCGTCCCCAGCCCATACTCCGTCGGCTCCTCCCTAAAGTAGTCCCCCCTTCCTGCTGCCTGAAGAATCCTAGGTCTCTGTGCAGCTTCGGAGACGTCCTCTGCCCCTGCATGGGTGACCCCATGTCGCCTTAGCAATGGTCCCCTGGTGCGTCCTGGTGAACACGAGGGATTCGACAACACTGAATCCCAACCCAGAAGGCAAAAGCAAGACCACCTCAGCAGCTTTTACCAATATCCCAGGACCTAGCCTTATCTCACCTACACACTTCTACACACTTGTTCTGTCCAGGTCTCCTTGGGGGCGCTGAGCTCTGCATCTGTTTTCCCAAGAGAGGCCAGGAGCACTCTCCTGGGTCCCAGTCCTGCTCAAGTGAAAGGACTGCTCCATTCACACAGGGGGCTGCTCCCTTGCTAGCTGCTCTCACAGCCCATGGGCTCGGTGACCAGGTTGGCTGGTGGGGATGGGGAAGAGGGCAGGGCCAGGCAGACCCGACTCCTGGTGAGACCCATCCAGTGGGCCTACTGGAAGCTGGCTGGGACCATCAGACCACACCGCACGGTCCACAGCAACCCATTAACCATTAGCTCCATCAAATCAGCTGACACTGGCAGGGACTCACTACACTGAGGTGGGCACAGAGAGCAAGTGTGGTAGGCAGCCTTCCAAAATAGCTTCCACAGGTGCCTGTGTCCTGGCATTCATTCCCCTGTATAATCCCTTCCCCCCGAGTGTGGGCCACCTTGTAACTCGCTTCTAACCAGTAGCATTTGGCAAGAGTGATGGCATGTCATTTCTGAAGTTACGCTATGCCAAGACTGTGACTTCCACCTCGCTGGCATTCATTCTCTCTCTCTGGCTCTTCTTGCATTCTTGCTCTAATGGAGAGGGCCGCTGGCAAGGAGCGGATGGCAGTGTCTGGCCAATAGCCACAGAGGACCTGAGGCCCTCGGTCCAATAACCCACGAGGACCTGGGTCCTGCCACTAGACATGTGAGCGAGCTTGCAAGCGGGTCCTCTCTCTGTCAAGCCTTCCCCTGAGACCACAGTTCCTGAGCTGACACCTTGGTTGCAGCCTTGTAAGAAATGGGAAACAGAGGGTCCAGTTATGTCATGCCCAGGTAGGTTGCTGATCCACCAGACCCTGAGATAATCGCTGGGTATCGTTTGAAGCCACCATGTTTCGGGAGTCATTTGTCGTGCAGCGGTCAATAATAATGCAGACAGCAGGAATCTCTGGAGGCGGGGGGTCGGGGGGAAAGCGGCTGACTCAGGCTGGGAGGGCTTGTCAGGGACCAGGGTGTGCCCACCTGTTCGTCTGACCTGGGGTCTAGTCCCAGCTTTGTCACTGATCATCTGTGTCACCTTGGACTAATCACTCGACATCTGTGGCTCAGTTTACTCTTCTGTCACCTTTGACTGATAGTCAACTTGGAGGGTTGTTGGAAAGATAACTGTCAATTTATTTGTAACTCACACGACAGAATGTCTGATATACATGAGGGCCCTCGGTAAATGGCAGCCATGAGTTTTCACATGGTTTGTCTGGGACCCTGCATCCGCCTCGCAGGAGCTCCCCAGCAATCCAGGAGGGTTCCAGAAAAAAAGAAAAGAAAACCGGGCCATAGGATCTTCCTACCATTGTAGCACAAAAGCGTGTGTTCTCCAGGAAGGGAATCATATCAGACCAGATACTTTTGTAAAACATTCTGGGGTGAGGGAGGCAGTCCCAGCTGGATGCAGTTCGGAAGCCCTATCTCTTACACAGAAGAACAAATACTCCCATTTTCCCCTCTCGCCCTCTCCCCTTCCCTTCCTCTCTTTTGGTTGCCTGTTTCCAAGATCCCAGCCCCACACTTCTGCATCTTGTCACTCACTTCACGCCTGCTAAATAGCCAGCACTTCCTTGTGTGGTCCTTGTTTTATTCTAGGTACACTCATATCACTGTTCTCATTATGCACTGGTCTCTGGCTCCCCCTCCTTCTGCCCCCCCCGCCCCCCCCCCCCACACACAGCATCACACATTTTACCCTTACAGGAACACCACTGCTGCTCATTTGGATGCTGGCTATCCTGACCCACCTCCTTGCCATGATGACCCATTTGGACCTGTCCACCTCGCTCTTTGCCCAGGCCCTTTGTTTCTGGACCTTCTGAACTCCAGGGGAAGGCATGTTTCATCTGTGAGTCCGAGCAACACTGTCATCACTTGACTGTCTCACTATAGCGGTACATTTTATTTCTGTGGTACCTGGACCAAGCTCTTATACTTCTGTGGGCTTCCATGTCTCTAGCTATTCAATGAAAGGTCTTCTTATGTGATCTCCAAATCCTTGTTCCTCTCACAGATTCATGATCTTATAGTTTAGATTATTGGTATACTCACAGCTACTTGCTATGCCATCCAGACCACCTAGGCACACTGCTGCCCTGGGTGCTATTTCTCCCATGGATTTGCACTCGTTCCATCCCCTCAGACACTGCCTGACAACACTGGACTCCCATTCCTCCTAAAGTGGCCTCCTTCCACATCCCAGAATACAAAACTTATAGGGTCCATAGAGTCTACCAGGCAGTTTTTTAGGGGCAGATATCACTACCTTAAGTCCCATTGCAGACTTCAGAAACTTTAGACCAGGTCATGGACACAACCTGGCAGATCCTAGAGGGCTAAAACTTGAAATTCAGTCTAGCTCCTGACTGAGCATCCTCACTCTAGAGTACCACAGCAAAGGAACTCAGGGTTTCTGTGAGACACAAGATTCTAATCCTCTGCTGTCTTCTGGTAGCTCATCTTGACTTCTACAAATGCACAGAATAAAATCCTGAGTTCAGTTATTTGCAGTTTCACAAAATCACCTTGGTGATTACCTTAAGGAAAACTTCGTTAACCCCATTGTAAGCCTCAGACCTGGATAAGTACCATGTCTGAGCCTTCCCATGGCTCCCTAAACTTCTTTCCCTTTTTTTTCTTAAGCAATTTTATTGAGCTATCATTGACATGTAAAAAGCTGTATGCACTTAATATGCACAACTTTATGAGTTTAGACATAAGTATTCACCCATAAAACTATCACCACCATTAAGGCCATAAGCCTACCCATGATCTCTCAAAGTTTCTTCCTGCCCCTTTAGTAATATTGTCATTATTTTTTTTAGTAAGAATATTTTTTAATAGAAGAATATATTTTTCTTATATAACTGAAACTTGGTTCCCTTTAACCATCACCTCCCCATTCCTCCCCCAGTCCCAGGCAACCACCACTCTACTCTGCTTCTATGAATTGTACTATTTTAGATTCTCAAGTGAGATATTTTCTGTCTGTGTCTGGCTTATCTCATTTAACAAAATATCCTCTGGGTCTATCCTTGTTGTCATAGATAGCATGATTTCCTTCTTTTTAAAGCTGAATAATATTCCATTGTATACATGTACCACATCTTCTTTATCCATTCATCCATCAACGTACAGTTAAGTTGTTCCCATATCTTGGCTTTTGTGATTAATACTGCAATTGATGTAGGAGTACAGATATCTTTTTGAGATCCATATTTAAATTCCCTTAAATACATATCCAGAAATGGAATTGCTAGATAATCTTGCAGCTCTGCTTATAAATTTTTAGGAACCTCCACGCTACTTTCCATAATGATTGTAACAATTTTCATTCCCACCAACAATGTGCCATGCAGGGTACACTTTTCTCCAAATCTCCACCAGCATTTGTTATCTCTCTCTCTCTTTATAAAAAATAGCAGCCATCCTAAGAGGTGTGAGGTGATATCACATTGTGACTCTGATTTCCATTTCACTGATGATTGCAATGTTGAGCACCTTTCCATACACTTGTAGGACTTTTGTGTGATTTCCTGGAGAAATGTCTCTTCAGGTCTTTTGCCCATTTTTTGATCAGATTATTTATTATTTTGCTATTGAGTTACATGAGTTCTTTATATATTTTGGATATTAACCCCTTATTAGATATATGGTTTGAAAATATTTGTCCCATTTCATAGCTTATCTTTCCATTTTGTTCATTCTTTCCTTTGCTGTGCAGAAATTTTTAGTTAAGTGTAATACCACTTGTTTAATTTTGTTCCTGTTACCTGTGCTTTTGGTGTCATATCCAAAAATTCATTGCCAAGACCAATGTTAAGGTGCTTTTTCCTTAAACTCTTCTAAGAGTTTATGGTTTCGGCTCCTACGTTTAACTCTTTAATCAATTTTGGATTAATTTTTGTGTATGGTGTAAAGTAAGGGTCCAATTTCATTCTTTTGCATGTAGACATCTAGTTTTCTCAACAACATTTATTGAAGAGGCTATCCTTTCCCAGTTCTGTATTTTTGCCACCCTTATTGAAGATTAGTTGATCATATATGCATAAGTTTATTGCTGGGCTCTGTACACTGTCACACTGGTGTATACGAGTATGTATATATTTATGCTAGTATCATACTGGCATGATTACTATATAGCTTTGTAATATAGTCAGGTGTTTTTTTAATATTTCTTTTTTCTTCCGTTTTATTGAGATATAACTGATATACAACACTGTATAAGTTTAAGGAGTACGGCATAATGATTTGACATACATACATTGTGAAATAATTAACTCAATTTTAGTTACTATTCATCACATCATACAGTTCCAATTTTGTTTTTTTTAAATCATGAAGTGTGATGCTCCAGCTTTGTTCTTCTTGCTCAAGATTGCTATGGCTACCCAGGGACTTTTGTGGTTCCATATGAAATTTAGGACTGTTGTTTTTCTACTACTGTGAAAAATATCATTGGAATATTTATAGTTAATATATTGAATCTGTAAATTGCTTTGGGTAGTATGAACATTTTAACAATATTAATTCTTCTAATACATGAAAATGGGATATCTTTCCATTTGCTTGTATCTTCTTGAATTTCTTTCATCAATGTCTTAGACTTTTCAGTGTACAGGTCTTTTACTTCCTTCGTTAAATTTATTCCTTAGAATTTTGTTCTTTTTGGTGCTATTGAAAAGGGGATTGTTTTCTTAATTTCCTTTTTGGATACTTCATTGTTAGGTTATAGAAATGCAACTGATTTTTGTACGTTGATTTTGTATCCCAAAACTACTGAATTTATTAGTGCTACCAGTTTTTGGTGAAGTCTTCAGGGTTTTCTGTATATAATATCACATCATCTGAAAACAGAAATAGTTTTACTTCTTCCTTTCCAATTTTGATGTCTTTATTTCTTTTCTTGCCTAATTTCTATGGCTAGTACTTCCAGTATTATGTTGAACAGAAGTGGTGAGAATGGACATTCTTCTTGTACCTGATCTCCGAGGTAAAGCTTTCAGATTTTCACCACTGAATATGGTGTTAACTGTGGATTTATCATATATGGCCTTTATAATATAAGGTACACTTCTTCTATACATAATTTGTTGAGATTTTTAATCATAAAAGTATGCTGAATTTTTTTCAAATGCTTTTTCTGCATCTATTGAGATGATCATATGATTTTTATCCTTTATTCTGTTAATGTGGTGTGTCACATTTACTGATTTATATATGTTGAGCCATCCTTGCATCCAGGGACAAATCCCACTTGATCATGAAATATGACTCTTTTAATGTTGAATTTAGTTTGCTAATATTTTGTTGAGGAGTTTTGCATCTATGTTCATCAGGGATGTTGGCCTACAATTTGTTTTCTCAAAGTGTCCTTATCTGGCTTTGGTATGAGGGTAATGCTGGCCTCACAAAATGAGTTTGGGAGTGTTCCTTCCTCTTCAATATTTTAGAGAGTTTAAGGAGGATTGTTATTAACTCTTCTTTAAATGTTTGGTAGAATTCACCAGTGAAACCATCCAGTCCTGGGCTTTTCTCTGTTGGTGGTATTTATTACTGACTCAATCTCCTTGTTATTGTTCTCTTCAGATTTTATATTTCTTCATTATTCTGCATTGGTAGGTTGTAGATTTCTAATAATTTATCCATTTCTTCTAGGCTGTCCAATTTGTTGGCATATAATTGTTCACACTAGTCTCTTATGATCCTTTGTACTTCTGTGTATCAGTCATAATGCCTCTTCTTTCATTTATAGTTTTGAGTACTCTTTTTTCATTGTTTAGCAAAGAGTTTGTCAATTTGTTTTTCATTTCAAAAAATCGAGTCTTAGTTTCATTGATTTTTTTCTATTGTCCTTCTAGTCTCTATGTCATTTACTTCTGCTATGATCTTTCATATTTTCTCCTTCTGCTAACTTTGGGCTTAATTTGTTTACTTTTTCTACTTTCTTGAGATGTAAAGTTTAGTCATTTGAGATCTTTCTTTTTTTCTTAATGTAGGCATTTATTGCTATAAACTTCCCTCTTAGAACTGTTTTATTGCTACATCCCATAAATTTTAGTGTGTTGTGATTCCATTTTCATTTGTCTCAAGGTTTTTTGTGTTTTTTCTTCCTTTTGATTTCTTCTTTGACCCATTGGTTTTCCAATATTGTGATAATTTACACATATTTGTGAATTTTTCAATTTTCCTCCTGTTGTTGATTTCTAATTTCAGATCATTGTGTTCAGAAAAGATAATTGATAAAATTTTGATATTCTTAAATTTGTTAATACTTGTTTTGTGCCCCAACATATCATCTATCCTAGAGAATGTTCCATGTGCACTTGAGAAGAATGTATATTCTATTGCTATTGGATGGAATGTTCTGTACATGTCTTTTAGACAATTTGATCTATACTGTTGTTCAAGTGTGCTGTTTCCTTATTAATATTCTGTCTGGATGATCTTTTCATTGTTTAAAGTAGGGCGTTGAAATTTGCAATTGTTATATTCTCTTGAGTAATGGACCCTTTGTCTTATATAAAGACTTTCTTTCTCTCTTGTGACAAATTTTTACAGCTTTTGTCTGCTATAAGTATAGCCATCCCTGCCCTCTTTTGGTTACCATTTGCATAGAATTTCTTTTTTATCCCTTCACTTTCAACCTGTGTATGTTCTTACAGCTAAAGTGAGTCTCTGGTGGGCAGCATATAGTTGGATCTTGTCTTTTTAAAAATCCATTCACCAACTCTGTCTTTTTATTGGAGGCATTATTTCTTCCAATTTAATGTAATTATTCATAGGTAAGGGCTCACTATTGCCATTTTGTCAATTGTTGTCTGACTGTTTTGTATTTCCTTTCGTCAACTTTTGCTGTTGCCCTCCATGTTTTGTTGATTATTTTTGATGCTTGATTATTTTCTCTTTATCTTTTATGGTCTACTAGAGTGTTTTTCTTTTTTATGTGTATCTAGTAAAGGTTTTTCTTCATATGGGTACCATGAGGCTTACATATAACATCTTATAGTTATAGTTATAGGTTTAAAATAGACCTATAAAGAAGGTCTGTATATAAGATAAAGGGGCCATTACTCAAGAGAATATAACAATTGCAAATTTCAACACCCTACTTTAAACTGATATTAACTTCAATTACAAAAACTCTACACTTTTACTTTTATGCTATTGGTGTCACACTGTACATCTTTTTATATTACATATCCATTAACAAATAATTATAGCTATCAGTTATTTTTAATACTTTTTCTTTTAACTTCTATATTAAAGTTAAAGGTGATTTACACTCCATTACAGTGTTAGAGTATTCTTATTTGACTGTATACTTACCTTTACCAGTGAATTTTATACTTTCATATGTTTTCATGTTGTTATTTGGCATCTTTCATTTCAACTTGAAGAACTCCCTTCAGCATTTCTTATAAAGCAAGTCTATTGGTGATGAACTTTTTCAGCTTTTGTTTTTCTGGGAATGTCTTTATCTCTCCTTCATTTCTGAAGGACAGCTTGGCTGGATATAGCATTCTTGGTTACAGATTTTTCTTTCAGCACTGAATATATCATCCTCCTCTCCTGCCCTGCAACATGTGTGCTGAGAAATCAATCAACTGACAGTCTTATGGAGGTTCCTGTGTATATGAGTCACTTTTCTTCTGCTGCCTTTAAAATTCTTTCTTTGTCTTTGGCTCTTGACATTTTAATTATAATGTGTTTTGTTGAAGACTTCTTCATGTTCAGTTTATTTGGGGTTCTTTGTACATCATGGATTTAGATGTTCATTTCCCTCCTAGATTTAAGAAATTATCTTTCATATTTCTTTAAATAATCTTTCTGCTCCTTTCTTTTTCTCTTCTTCTAAGAATCCCATGAAACAGATATTGAAGTTTGTTTTTTTTATTATTATTTTCAGGAAGGGGAGGGTATTCCATAACTCTCATAAGCTTTCTTCACTTTTAAAAATTCTTTTTCCTCCTGTTCTTCTTACTGGATAATATCAAATGAGCTGTCTTTCAGCTCACTGATTCTCTCTTCTGATTTTTCAAGTCTGATACTAAAGTTCTCTATCGAATTTTTTCAGTTCAGTGTGTGTCGTTCAGCTCCAGAATTTTTGTTTGCTTCTTTTTCATGGTTTCTATCTCTTTGTTGAAATTATAATTTTATTTATGTATTGTTTTCCTGATTCTATTTAGTTGTCTATCTGTATGCTCTTGTAGCTCAGTGAGCTTCTTTAAGACAATTAAAGAAAATGTGAGATATATAGATATAGATATATACACATGATGGAATACTATATATTAGATTGGTGCAAAAGTAATCGCGGTTTTGCAATTATTTTTAATCTTTTAAACCACAATTACTTTTGCACCAACCTAATATAATGGAATACTATATATAACATAACACTGTACTTGTATAATGGAATACTACTAAGTCACAAAAAGAATGAAATATTGCCATTTGCAACACATGGTTATACTTTGAGGGTATTATGCTAAGTGGAATAAGTTAGACAGAAAAAGACAAATACCACATGATATCACTTATACAGGAAATCTAAAAAACAAAACAAACAAAACATAACCCAAACTCATAGATACAGAGAACAGATGGGTGGTTGCCAGAGGAGAGGGGGTTGAGGGTGGAGGTAAAATGGGTGAAGTGGATTAAGAAGTAAAAATTTCCAGTTATAAAATAAATAAGGGGAATGTAATGACAGTATGTGGAATATAGTCAATAATTCTTTATTACTTTGTAAGGTGACAGATGGTAGCTAGGCTTATTGTGTGACCATTTCACAATATAAACAAGTTTCAAATCACTGTGTTGTACACCTGAAACTAATATAATATTGTATGTCAATTATACCTCAGTGAACGCACAAAAAAGTGTTTTCTCTGTTCCCTACAGTTCATTGGTTTTCCTAGATGTAATCTCCATTGGTTTTCAAAGCCAGGCATTTTGGGAGTCCATAAATCCTGTGTAGGATCTAAAGTTTGGGGTCTCTGCTATGGAGTACAAACCCCTCACTCCTCAGGGAAATGTTACATACTTTTGAGGTCCCTCCCTTGTGTTGACCTCCATGCTTTGGGTGGTCTTTTTTTTTTTTTTTTGCAAAACCATGTCTCTGCCTCTCCTATCCATCATGATGCTGCCCTTTTATCCTTTGGCTTAAAAGCTCTGTTCATCCAGTTTTCAGGTCTTTTTCAGAGGAAATTATTTCATATGAAGTTGTAGTTTTATTCTGTCAGTGTGAGAAACATCTTCCTATGCTGCGATCTTGAACCCATCTTGTGGTATCTCTTCTCATAAGGACACTAACACTGCGGGATCTGGGCCCCACCCTTATGACCACATTTAACCTTAATTACTTTCTTACTCCAAGTAGAGTTACATTGGGGATTGTCACAGGCAAAATACATTCTGCTTAATCCCTTCACCTTTTTCAACCAAACTTAACCCCCCTTAAATCTGGCAACCATCAATTAGCATTTATAAAAATAGTCAAGGGAATGTAAAGTCCAGCATAGGAAATATAGTCAATAATATTGTAATAACTATAGATGGTGTCACAGGGTACTAGACTTATCAGGGTGATGGCTTCATAAGTTATGTAAACATCTAATCACTATGTTGTACCCTTGAAACTAATATAATATTGTATGTCAACTATAATTAAAAATAGATTTAAAAAAGAAAGGTTCTATTTATAATAGCTTTTAAAAATTAGAAATAAATTTAACAAAAGAAGTTTAAGAATTGCCCACCAGAAATTTTAAAAAGTAACATGTTGATGTAAATCAAAGAAGATCTAAATAAATGGAAATATATCTAATATTCAAGGATAACAAAACTTAATTCTGTTAAAATAACAATATACCACAACTTGCTATACAGTTTTAATGCAGTTCCTTTCAAAATACCAACTGTCTTTGGTTTACATACCACATATTAGTGAAATCATAGGGTTCTCTGCTTTTTCTGTCTGACTTATTTCACTTAGCATTATACTCTCAAGATCCATCCATGTTGTCACAAATGCTCCTATATCATCTTTCCTTAACGCCGAATAGTATTCCATTGTGTATATATACCACAACTTCTTTATCCATTCATCTATCGAAGGACATTTTGGTTGTTTCCATGTCTTGTCCACCGTAAACAAAGCTGCAATGAACATTGGAGTACACGTGTCTCTATAGAGAAATGCTTTCAGATTTTTTGGGTAGATACCCAGGAGAGCGATTGCTGGGTCATATGGTAATTCTATTCGTAATTTCTTGAGGAACCTTCACACTGCCTTCCATAGCGGCTGCACCAGTCTGGGGTGGGGGGTGGGAGATGAGGGTAAGGGGGATCAAATATATGGTGATGGAAGGAGAACTGACTCTGGGTGGTGAACACACAATGGGATTTATAGATGACGTAATACAGAATTGTACACCTGAAATCTATGTAAATTTACTAACAATTGTCACCCCAATAAATTTATTAAAAAAAATTCACTAATGTTAATCCTACGTACAGCTGCCAGATAAAATACAGGATCCCCATTAAACTTAAATTTCAATTATCAACAAATATATTTTTAGTATAAGTATGTCTTATGCAATATTTGGGAATACTTATACACCTCAAACAATCGCTAAATACTAAATAATTATTTTTTTATTAGTTTCAGGTGTACAAAACAACATAGTAATTAGACATTTATATACTTCACAAAGTCATCACCTCAATAAGTCTATTACCCGTCTGACACTGTCCATAGTTATTAGAATATTATTGACTATATTGCCTCTGCTGTACAATATGTTCCCACAACTATTTTTTAAATTATAGTTGACATTGACTATTATTGTATATTAGTTTCAGGTGTACAGTGTAGTGGTTAGACATTTACATAATTTATGAAGTGATCCCCCTGATAAATCTATTACCCATCTGAAATTCAAATTTAACTGAGCATTCTATATTATTTGCTGATTCTGACAACCTCAATCCTAAAGAACTAACCAACCCTATGCACAAGAAGACATGTACAAGAATTGTCATTGCTGTGTTTATAATTATGAAAAATTGAAAATAAAAATATTCATCAATAGAATAATAGCTTTAAAAACTACACTGTGATGAAATCCTATGCAAAAGTTAAAAGGCTGAGGCAGATTTGTACCGGGGGTGCCAAAAAACTGTATACACATTTTAAGAGATGTTATCTATGCTCAAGCAGTAAGTAGTTCCCCATAATCAGAAGTGTCTGGATGCTGATGGTAACCACTTTGAGCACCTCTTGTAATTGCAGAAGTCAAATGTGACTTGTATTCATCTTTGTTATCAGTATATATGGAGTATTACAATTTTAATACAGTTTTTTCCTTTCTTAAAATGTGTATACAGTTTTTTGGCACCCTCTGTATATACTGACATGGAAAAAAATCCTTAAAATCTATTCTTAAGTTAAAGAATATTGAGGAACAACATTTAGAATTTGTTAATCATTAAGTAAGTCAAAGCAAAACTAGACTGTATATTTCTGTAGGTACAAATACATTAGGGTAAACGCATAGAACTAGGTGTAAAAAGATACTTATCAACAACCTTTTAAGAATGATCACCTTTGGAGTGGGTCCTTTAATTTGGGGGGTTTAAAGTGGGCACTTTTTATTGATTATCCATCATTTCAACTTTGACTTTATATGCCACTAGATTCTAAACTTACCAAATAAATAGGTCTATCCCTTGGATTTGTATTCTTTTCTGTTGATCTATTTATCTTGTCTCGAGCCAACATAACACTGTTCTAATTAATATATCTTTACCATAGGCATAACTTATATTATGGCAAATTCTCCTCCGAGTTCTTATTTTTCAAAATTGCATAAGACTAGCTGTATGTCCACTGCTGTTCCATCCATAAGAAAATTCTCAATTGGCAAGTTCAGTTTCACCTGGGTCAGGGGTCAAGGATCCCCTATATGCCTCCATCCCCAGGAGTCCAAATCCTCCACTCTCTGTTCAGTGAAGCTTCCAAATATCTAGAACTGTTGAGCTATGGGTTGCCCACAGGTGATTAATAATAAGACATAAATAAATCATAATGTAAAATAATTATAGTAAATAATTAAACAGTAAATAATAAATAAGTTAAACTCACCAAGTAAAAGAGACGCTCAGGTTGGATTTCAAAAATAAGAACTAAGATATGCATTTATACTAAAAAGACAGAAAGATAGAGAATGAAAGGGAAAAACAATATAAAAACAGAAAGAAAGCTGGGGTAAGCAATATTTTTTTTATACTGACAGTACTTTATTGAAGTATAAATTACGTACACTAAAATGTACAGGTCCAAATCATAAGTATAGAGATCACTGATTTTTGTTAAATTCATACACCTCTGTAACTATCACACAGGTCAAAATAAAGACTATTTCAATCACCCCAGAAAGTTCTCTTGTGTTACTGTCCAGTCAGTATTCACCCTCCCTGCCCCCTAAGCAACCACTTTTCTGATTTCTGTCACCATAGATTAATTTTGTCTATTCTGGAACTTTACATAAATTGAATCACAGTATGTGCTCTTTTTCTCTGGCTTCTTTTGCTCAACATACTGTTTTTGAGATTCATCCATTTATTTTGTGTGTCAGTAGTTCTTTCTTGCTAAGTGGTATTCTATTGTATACTCCTAAGTATATAACAGTTGTTTGCCTACTGTCCTGCTGAAGGTACTACAGTCTGACCTAACCAGCTGCCAGACCAGCTGATCCTTTTCCTTTAAAGGAATCAATGTCAAAACAGCACACCAGGGCCAGTGATGATCTCAAGCAATTCACAGGTTTACTACGCATGGAAGCGCATAGTAACAGGAAGTGATGGGAGTCCCTGAGGAAGGGAGGGAAAGAGGGAGGAGAGAGCCAGGGAAGAAATACAGGACATGAGCCCCCTTCTGGGACTTTTGAAAAATTCTATTCAATTTATTGGGGTGACATTCATTAATAAGATTACATAGGTTTCAAGCATATGTTTCTATAAGACATCATCTGTATATTGCATTGTGTGCTCACCAGGTGGGCAGCCCATGGAGGAAATGGGGGTGCAGGAGGAAGAGCATGGTGCAGGGAAGGCTGCTAATAGTGAGTCAAAGAGTGAGTTGCTGTGAGTGAGTGATGTCGCGAGTAGAACAGCAGGCAGGAGTCATCTGGAAGAATGATACATGTGAAACAGTTTACATCAAGGGCTTCTACTCACTGAAGTTCCTATAACATCTGGGGGGGGTGGGGGGTAGCCAATTTAATGGGAGCTGTGGCCATGGTAAAATCAGAATGATGTTCCCAGTGGTGAAGGTTAAGGGGTTTGTATCCCCTTGGTCTTATGGCCTGCAATCCCTCTGAGTGAGAATCCCCGTTTGAATTTGGAAGGATCCTCAGGAATCAAATTGACCTAAGAACTAGTATCACTTTAGGACAGAGTGTGTTGAGTATTCTGACGGAACCTATGAACCACCAGGATTGTATATGATCATGTGACCGCAGACGGGGCTGAGGCCCCAAAGTACTGCCAAGTCTCTAGTATATGGAGCTTGAGGTTACCATTGACAAAGGCTGGGGAAGCTAGAGAGGTCATTTAGTGGGAGAGCCATTGGGAATTAAAGGGCCAGGGCTTGCCAGAAATGGGCTATTTGAATGACCCATTTTTAGATGTCCTGTAGTTCTGACACAGTTTTCCCTGATACTGGTGATTGGGGAAGCCTAAATCTTAAAGTTGCCACTACCAGAGAGTCTGTTCAGGGTCTTCATGATTTGGATTTTGGGGACTCTTATTGTCACCCACAAGAATGGGAATAAATACAGAGGGTGCCAAAAATGTATACACATTTTAAGAAAGGAAAACTGTATTAAAATTGTAATAATATACAATGATCACAAAAGATGAATCCAAGTCACATTTGACTTCTGCAATGACAAGAGGTGCTCAAAGTGGTTCCCATCGGTGTCCAGACACTTCTGATTATGGGGAACTACTGCTTGAGCAATACTGATCAAAGTGTACAGTATTTTGGCACTTGTGTACATTTTTTTGGCATCCCTGGTATATGTTCTATTCAGAGAACACTGCAGCTGCTTTGCAGGAACTACTTAACTCCACTCAAGGAATTTGCCTACCTCAAAGGACAGAAAATTGGCTCACTCCTGTTTTTTGTTTTATTTTGTTTTGTTTTTACACTTAAAATAGCCTGTACCCAACTAGGATACTAATTACGTGAATATCAGGCCACTAACTTAACCTGTGTATTCAGGATAATTGATACAGACTTTGAAGTATTTGAAACTATTTCTTTGTGTTTTCCTGGGGAAAAAAAACCCAGAAACCTCCAAAATGAGGTCAACACAAGGTACTTGGGAGAACTCCCGGTAACTGACTGCCTCTTTTTGCATACTGTGTAAGCTATAATTCCTACTGCATAAATAATACAACTGGAAAATGTAGTCCAAAACTTTTCTTTGAGCCTAGCAGAAGTCATAAACGACAAAACTTCTGCTCCAGAAGTCCCAAAACTACTTTAAAATCATTAGCTGGAATTGTCATGAACAATTGCATAGCCCTGATTTCCTCTTAGCCAACCAAAGGAAAGTTGATGTTATAATAAATACTTTTTGCTGCACCTATATAAATATTACAGGACAAATGTTAACAGTTTGTAACTAGGCTTAAAGAAAACAAAAAACCCTGGATCTCTAAAACACAGGCAGCTGGATTCTGGGATGTGTTTTTATTGCCTAGTTTTCTAATTTAGGCCCCCTTGCTTTGAGACTTGTTACAAGGACTAATAACTATCTTGTTCCTGTTGATTACCTGTGTTGCAGTTTGCCAATGTGTCTTGTCTAGAGCCTCAAATGCAGCCCTTGTCACAAAATCATTCAACAGCTCATCTTAACAGAAAGAACAGGAAGGATTAACCCTAGTTAATTAACTACAGACTAGATTCTTTGAACACTGTCCTGATACTTATCAGCAAAATCCCAGAAATAGTGAAAATCTGGATATTATGGATTAATGTCCTGAGTCCTAATTTTATCTTTCCTTGCCAAATGAGGAGATCAAGAAAGAGAAAAGCAGCCCCTAACATCCAGGAGCTGACTTGTCATCACTAAGCGTTGATGTTGTTAGGAGCTGGCCTGACATTTGCAGCTAGGCCATGATACTTTCCTATTGAAACTAAACAATCCTAGAGAACAATAACGTCAGGCAATGCTAACATCTGTGACCAGTGAAGTGTAACATAAGAAACAAGAGTGCTTCCTAAGGTCACTGTGCAAAAGCACCAAAATACAAAACCTCTCTCTCTGCCAGGCCATACTAGTAACTGCTGCTTTGTTACCACTTACAGCTCTAGGCTTTGGTAATTCCTCCCTTCTTCCAGATAAGATTTGTTAAGATACCCAGTCAGAGAATTGCCTCTGTTCTCCAATCCAAAGCAAAGTCCTACAAAATTGTTTCTAATACCCTCTTACTGAGAGTCCCACAGTTCCCCATGGTGTGTTAAAGGGGCAGAAAGGGGAGCAGGGAAGCAGAAAGAAAGAAAATAAGGAGATAGCAAGAGATGCAAAGCAGGAGAAGCAAATCAGATTTTCCTGTTCTATTACTTGGTCCAAGCACATACTCACTTATCTTTACACACTGTCTTATTTCCTATGGGATCCATAGCCATTCAATGTTTGCTAAGGTGACATTTTATTTTAAAGGCAATCTTGACTTTTATTATTCCAGTTTGCTGCCCTCACTCTTTTTTCTTTCTACTCCTCCTCCCTTGTTTGCCTTAGCCATGCTTATGGCTTCTCTTACTACTTTTCAGCGGAAATCTTCCAATTCTCTTCCTCCAACCTCAACCCCCATCCCTAAGCTGTAATTCTACATTTCTACTTGTACCACATGGTGGCGCTCAAGAACAGGAAACTGACATTCTTATTGTATTAAAGTTCTGCATCCTCTAGCCACATTCCCACTTTTGTCTCCTGCATCTTACTACTCAGTTCCTTAATTATGTTCCATTCAAGCTCTTGGTTGAATCATAGGAGAACAGGTTTATTATCTTTATTTAGAAAGGTGAATTCACTTGCCTAAGGTCACACAGCTAATACACGGAAACACCAGGATTTGAACACAAATGTGTTACTATGGAGCTGGAGTTCTTAACTGCTCTGTTATATTATTTGGGGGAAACTAAGGGAATGAGACCACTATGCCCAGATCGATAGAGTGTGGGATGTGACAGCAAGAGAGTTCGCTACTGGAAAATGCTGTAGGACAATGGTGTCTTTAGGTGCACTAGGCAAAAATAGGAAATGATACCTTGTTATCTTTGTCATAGCGTTGTATTGCTACATCTGTGTTCCCCTGAAAATAAGACCTAGCCAGACCATCAGCTCTAATGCGTCTTTTGGAGCAAAAATTAATATAAGAGCTGGTCTTATATAAAATAAGTATATAAAATACTCATAGTAAAATAAGACCAGGTCTTATATTAATTTTTGCTCCAAAGGATGCATTAGAGCTGACGGTCTGGCTAGGTCTTATTTTCGGGGAAACATGGAATTAAGACAAACAGTTGGAGAGAACACTGGAAAAAAAGTGGAGGATAAGGAAATCATTTTAAACCATGAAACAAAAAAAGCCAGAGTGTATTTGAGAAAGAGTTAAGCACAGTCAGATATGGAGAGGAAAAGAGAAAAAGAAAATGACCAGAAATTCCTGCATTTGGGGCAGTGTCTGAGAATGACAGACATGAGGCTTGGTGGCATCTGCTGGCTTCAAGTTACCAAGCAGAGGACTCTGGTTAAAATTGGTCTGTGGCAGTGCAGCAATGTTCTGGAAGATGTTGGCAGCCTGATCAATGAATGTGGATAGAAGCAGCAGAGGCCATTGCTCAGGGTTCAAGAGTACAGTTCAGTGAAAACATTGTGATAGTGTCCTCTGTTGACAGGGCAGCCAGGGGATAGGACAGTATTTCACAGAAGAGCGCAAACTCTAGCTTGTGTTTTTATTGCTCCTGGTATGACTTAGGGAAGTAATATATACATAGAGCATTTCTATGTCGGGTGTCTCTGAGAATAAAAACCAAGGAATTTACCAGAACACTCCATTTCAAATGTCTGCAAGAGCCAATCTGTCATTCCAACAAGGGAATAGGGAGGATGTAATCTCACAGGGATTACAAACATTTTTTCACTTGGTTGGAGAGAGGGTATAGAATACTTATGAGAAAACTAATCAAATCAGTTGACTGACTTCTTAGGGGAGCTGGGGGGCTGGATGTGGGAAGGAGGGGACAGAATGTGAGCACATTTTATGGGGCATATAATTACTGAGGAGAGTTTCTTAGAGGTTATAGTTCACTGTAGCACTTGGAAACACAGTTGGAGAAGAAAGCACTTTCTCATTCAATGAGGCACTTGCAAACAAGAAAAAATAGCCCCCAATCTCCTTCGTCAAAGGCCTAAGGCCAGGCCTGGTTGCCCTAGACAAAGCTGTTTATGTCCCTTGGAGATCTTTACTTCTTGCACAAGAGACTTCTGGGGAGAAAAGGCTATGGTAGCATTAGTACTGGCAGTGAAAATGACATTGATACTAGGCTCTCATATTTACTAAAAACAATTGGGTACCACCTCAAAACTATGGGAGACCAAGAGGCTCCAAGGGGCAGAGATGATAATAATGATTGATTAGAACAACAACGATTATATTATACACAGCTTCTTCTTATTTCTTCCCATCTGCCACCCCTACTTACAATGGAAGTAAGGATTTGAGTGTGTATTAGCGGCTGATTGGCTAATGAAGTAGAAATATGAAGGTTTATCATCAGCTTGCATCCTGATTGTATTTCCAAATATTGTAGCACAGTACACGGTGATTTACATTTTGAATTTAGTCCTGGAGTCAAGCTGCCTGGGTTCAAATTCCAATTCTACCACTTACTATCTCTGTGTGTCCTTGAGCAAGTTACTTAATGTCTCCTTACCTTAGTTTCTTCACCTGTAAAATAAAAATAAGAATAGCACTCTCTTTGTGCCATTATATTAAATAAATTAGCATGCTTAGCACAGCCCTGGCCTACAGAAAGTGCTTAATAAAATATAATGATGACGATGGTGATGATGGTGATCCAGAGAAATAAAAACCTGATACATTGCTATTCATAGCCCTCCGTAGTACTCATCAGCACACGCGTGTAAGAAAACTACCCTAGATAGTAAAGAACTACTCAAAAGAACTAGAGGGAACAGTACCTGGTGCTCACACAGGAGCAGGAATAGTAGCACTAGTCAGAGTGGAAACTCTTAATTCTCTAGGCCTTGTATGAAGGACTGAAAAGAGTCTTTGCCTAACTGAAAAATAATAAGCCCTAAACTAAACACAGCTTGGATCTTGCCTAACAAATCTTAAAAGCAAGATCCAAAAGGATCAGATTGTTTGCAAATAACTGCATCCCAGAACAAAGCTCAAGAAAAATTATAAGAATAAAAATGTCCATCACCCAACAAGCTAAAATTCAAATCTCTGGCACCCAGTCAAAACTTAGCAGACATACAAAGAAGCAGGAAAACAACACACAAGGAAGAAAATCGATCAATTGAAAGTGACCTGAAACTGACAGAGATGTTTGAATTAGAAGAGCAGAACATCAAAAGTTATTATAAATTTATTCCAAATGTTTGAAAGTTAAGTCAAAAACCTGGAATATACATAAAAGATGCCAATGAAACTTCTAGAGATGAACTACTATGTCTAAGATGGAAAATACAACAGTATATTAGCTATTGAAGAAGAAAAGATTAGTAAAGTTGAAGATGTAGCAATATAAGCTAGCCAATATGAAACACACAGGGAAAAAAGAATTTATGAAAAACCAACGGAGCAACAGGGCACAATAGGACAACATCAGGAAGCCAAAAATATGTGCAGTTTGTGTCCCTGAAGGAGAGAAAATGCAGGGGGGGGGGACGAACAGAAATATTTTGGGGAAAAAATAATGGCAAAAACTTTCCACAATTGATAAAAATCTTTATGTCCACAGATCCAAGAAGCTCAACAAACACCAATAAAACACCAACCACAAAAAAATATGAAGAAAGATAAATGAAGGCACATTATTATCAAATTTCACAAAACCAGTGAAAAGAGAAAATCCTAAAAGAAATCAGGGGAGACGTGGGGGGCACACAGTACATACAGAGGAACTAAGGTAAAGATGACAGCAGATTTCTCATTAGAAAAAAAGTGATAAGACAGTGAAACAACATTTTTAAAGTACTAAAAAATATATATATATAATTCCAACCTGGAATGGTATACTCAGTGAAAATATCTTTTTAAAATGAAGGCCAAAAAGAGGGAAAAGAGAACAAAGAACACAGGAGGCAAACAGAAAATGAAAACCAGGATGGTAAACAAACCCCTAAACAAATCAATAATCACATTAAATATAAATGGTATAAGTATGCTAATTAAGAAGCAAAAACTATCAGGCTAGATTAAAAAAGCAAGACTGAACTATATGTTGCCTATAAGAAAGTCACTTTAAATATAAAGACACAAATAAGTTAAATGTGTAGAAATGGGGAATAGTATGCTATACTAACACTGACCAACATAACGATGAAGTTGTTATATTAATTATCAGGTAGATTAGATTTCAGAGCAAAGAATATTACCACTTATATGGTAATATCATTGATTTCATAATGATAGTGAAATCAATTTATTAAGAAGTTATAATAATTCTAAATGTTTGTGCATCTAAGAACACAGCTTCAAAATGCATGAAGCAAAAACTAAAAGAACCTCAAGGAGAAATAGACATATAAACAATTTCAATACCCCTCTCTATATAATTGATGGAATAAGTAGAAAGAAAATCAACGACAATATAGAAGACTCATAACACTAATAACCAATTTAATGTAATAGACATATAGAAAATTCCATACTAAAACAGGAGAATATGCATTCTTTTCAAGTACACATGGAACATTTACTAAGGTAGACGATATTCTGTGACATAAAACAAATCTCAACAAATTTCAAAGCATCCTATTAGGTCGGTTTAAAAGTAATTGCAGTTTAAAAGGTTTAAAAAAAAATTGCAAAAACTGCAATTACTTTTGCACCAAACTAATAGCAATACAAAGTGTGTTTTCCAACCACAATAAAATTAAATTAGAAATTAATAACAGAAAGATATTCAGAAAAATCCCCAAATACTTGAGAACTAAATAACACATTTTCAATTAATTCATGAATCAAAGAAATCATAAAGGAACTTGGAAAGCATTTTGAACTGACAAAAAATAAAAACACAACATATCAAAATTTGTGAGATGCCAATAAAGAAGTACTTGGGGAAAATTTTTATAGCATTAAGTACCTCTGTGATTAAAAAAAAAGTTCTCAAATCAAAGACTTCAGCAATGAAATGAGAAAATGAAAAGAAAATTATATCCAAAGAGAAGAAAGGGAACGGTAAAAATCAGAACAGAAATCACAATAACACAAAGTAGTAAAAAACGATAAAGAAAATCAATGAAGCCAAAATCTAGCTCTTTCAGAAGAGCAATAAAATTGATAAACCTTTATCCAGACTGATCAAGAAAAGAGACAAATTATTAATGCAAGGTAAAAGAGATGATATCCCCACAAATTCTGTAGATATTAAAAGGGACAAATTTGAACTTTATGTCAACAAATTCAACAAGTTAAATGAAATGAACCTATTGCTTTAAAGTCACAAACTACCAAGGCTCATGCAAGAAGAAAGAGATAGCATGAATGGGCCTGTGTCTATTAAAGAAATTGAATTTGTAGTTAAAAGCCTTACTAACAAAGAAAACTGCAGTCCTGGATGGTTTTTCTGGTGAATTCTACCAAGGATTTCAAGAAGAAATAATGCTAATTTTACACAAAATTGTCTCAAAAGTTAAAAAGAATAACATATTTCTCCATTCTATGAGGCCAAAATATTAGCAAATCAAATACCTCATTATATAAATAGGACAATATATTATCCAAGTAGGTTTATACCTGGAATGGAAGATTGCTTAAAATTTAAAAATTAACATAATTCACCATATTAACAGTTATTCCCAAAAGAAAATCCATTTTATTATCTCAATATACATTGAAGAAGCATTTGAAAATAAAAAACCAAATCCATTCCTGACAAAAATGCTCAACAAACTTGGAATAGACAAAAACTTCTTCAATTTGATAAAAGGCATCTATGAAAAACCTACAACTACCATCATACTTAATGTCTCATCCCTTCTATTCAATATTATACTAAAGGTTCTAATGAGTGCAATTATGCAAGAAAAAGAAATAAAATGCAGATGTGACACCAAAAGCACAAGCAACCAAAGCAAAAATAAATTATTGAGACTGCATCAAACTAAAAGGCTTCTACACAACAACAAAAAAATTTTAAATGGAAAGGCAACTTATAGAATGTGAGAAAATATTTGCAAACCATATATATGAGATAAGGGGTTAATAGCCAAAGTGTATAATGAACATATACAACTCAATAACAAAAAAATAATTCAATAAAAAATTCAAAGAGGAGCCAGAGCTTCCAGTCAAGATGGTGGAACGCTGTGCTCACCTCCTCCCACAACACATCAAAATTACAACTAAACTACAGAACAACCATCACTGAGAATCACTTGAAGTCTAGCTGAACAGAAGTCCTATAACTAAGGACATGCAGAAGGAGCCACATGGAGACTGGTAAGAGGGGTGGAGACGCGAAAGGGGCTGGTCCCACACCCGTGTGACTGACTATTCAAAATCAGGAGGGATATCTGGACTGCAGAGGTCCCTCCTATGAGGAGTGAGGGGTTCCAGCACCACTTTGGCCTCCCCATCCCAGATCACCAGTGCTGGGGAGAGAAGTCCCCATAACTTCTGGCTGTAAAAACCAGCAGGGATTGTGGCTGAGTGAGACGGAAGGTGGCTGGAGACCCCAGTGTTCCTCTTAAAAGCCTGAGCATGGACTTACTTGCTGATGGACTCACTCGCTCTGAGCTCCAGCGCTGGGGTAGCAGCTCAAAAGGCGACAGGGACATACAAAGAAGAACTGAGTTGTCTGGCTTCAACACAAGGGCTGGAGGGGCAGCTTTCTCATGCATGGAGGAGCTGGCAGAAGCCATTGTTCCTTTGTTGAGCCCTCCCCTCCCTGCGTGCAGACGCACGCATGCAGATGTCATATCTGAGTCTCCATCAAACTGGCTATCAACTTTCACCTGCCCTGCCCTAGTGATTCCCTGAGATCCCGCCCCACTCACCTTTTGCACACACCCACTCTGTTTCCAGTGGCTTTTCCATACAAATGGCCTGGCTCATGCTGCTGACTTTCCTAAAGTCTCTCAAAGGTTCACAAACCCCAAACAAGCAGCAGGTGACCTTAGCCTTCCCCATACCTCTTGATAAGCAGTCCCAAGCCTGGCAATGGCAGCATCTGGCTTCAGTTAACAGTTTAGCCTCTCTCAGGTGCCTACAAACTCAGCACAGGTGGCAACCATCTGCAGATCACTGTGTACCTCTTACCAGATGGCTCTGGGCAGGCATAGGCAGTGGCTGACTTTGGCCTGCAACACAGCCCCTCCCAAGAGTCCCCAGAACCAACACACCTGGTGGCCAGCTTCAGACCACACCAGAGCACCACCCAACCATCTCCACAGACGACACACCCAAAGGGCAGATTTGGCAGGGACCAGAATCCCACTAAAGCAAATCCTGCTTCAGAGGGTCAATCCCTGTACCACAGCTCCTCCTCTGTAGTCAAGGCCAGTCCTCACAACCAATGAGCTTGTGGGTGAATCCCTCCCACTGACGTGCAAACAGCCACCAAGGCTCAAGTACAAAAGGAGGGCACACAAGAGACACACCTGGAGGACCCAGCTTAGGTGACCAGGGAGTCTGCACCCCTGGTTCCACAGCACACCTACTATAAGGATGCTCAATGATCTCAGGGAGAACTTTAACAGAGAGATAGGAAACATAAAAATGGAGATAGAAACCATAAAAAAGAACCAGTCAGAAATGAAGACTATAATAACTGAAGACTACATTAGAGGGAATTAACAGTAGATTAGATGAATCAGAGGATCCAACCAGTGATTTGGAATACAAGGTAGCAGAAAACACCCAATCAGAACAGAAAAAAGAATCTAAAAAAACCATAAGGATAGTTTAAGGGGCCTCTGGGATAACATAAAAAATATAAAAAATGAAACAGCAATAACTACATATCTATCAACAATTATTTTAAATGTAAATGAATTAAATGTTCCAATCAAATGATAGGAGACCTGAATGGATAAGAAAACAAGACCCTCACATATGCTGCCTACAAGAGACTCACTTCAGATTGAAAGACACACACAGACTGAAAGTAAAGGGATGGAAAAAGATATTTCATGAAAATGGAAACAAGCAAACAAAAAGCTGCGCTAGCAATACTTATCTAGATAAAAGAGACTTTAAAATAAAGGCAATAATAAGAGACAAAGAAGAATCCAGTAATCCCACTCATAAAGATACCTGCACCTTCATGTTCATTGCAGCATTATTTACATTAGGCAAGATATGGAAGCAACCAATTTAGATGGATACTAATAAGTATCCATCAATGGATGAATGGATAAAGAAAATGTTATATATACATATCTATCTACCTATAGATATAGATATAGATATATATATAAATGTTATATATATACACATGCATGTGTGTGTATATATATATAGCAACCTAAGTATCCATCAATGGATGAATAGATAAAGAAAATGTTTTATATATATATATGTTATATATATGCATAAATGTTACATATACACACACGTTTTATATATATACATAAACACACAAATATATACATACACACATCTATATATATATATATATATACAAATGTTATACATCTACACACACACACAGAGGAATATTATTCAGCTATTTGCAACGACATGAATGGACCTTGAGGGTATTATACTAATTGAAATAAGTCAGACAGAGAAAGACAAATACCGTATGAGTTAACTTATATGTGGAAATAAAAACAAAATATACAAATAAAACAAAACAGAAACAGACTCATAGATACAGAGAACAAACTGATTGCCAGAGGGTAGGGGATTCGGGGACGGATGGCTGAAAAAAGTGAAAGGGAATAAGAAGTACAAACTTCCATTTGTAAGATAAGTCACAGGAAAGTAATGTACAGGATAGGGAATATGTCAATAGCTGCATAATAACTTTGTACAATGACAGATGATTACTAGATTTATAACAGTGATCACTTCATAAGGTATGTAAATGTTAAATAACTATGTTATATACCTTAAATTCATATAATATTAATGTTAACTGTAATTTTAAAAAAGAATTGAAAAAAATTAGAAAAAGATAGTTCAATTCAATTTACTATAGCATCTAAAATAATGAATTACCCAAGAAGATATTTAATCAAGGAGATGAAAAATTTGCACACTGAAAACTACAAAATATTGCTGACAGAAATTAAAGAAGCCCTAAATAAGTGGAGAGATAGCCTGTGTTCATGGATTGAAAATCTTAATATTGTTAAGATGTTATTCTTACTGAAAGCCATCTTCAGATTCTACACAATCCCTATCAAAATTCCAAAAGCCTTTTTGTTGTTGATGTTTTCCAGAAATGTAAAAGCCAATCCACAAATTCATATGGAATATTGAGGGTCCTTAAATACCCAAAACAATCTTGAAAAGCAACAAAGTCAGAGGACCCACACTTCCTGATTTTAAATTTTCCTAGTAAGCTACAGTAATCAAAACAGTCTGGTACTGGTAAAGCATAAAAATGTAGATCAATGGAATAAAATTGAGTGTCCGGCAATAAATCCATACATCTATGACAAGTTGACTGACAAGTGTGCAAAGTCCATTCAATGGGTACAGAACAGTCTCTTCAACAAATGGTACTGTGACAACTGATTTCCACATGCAAAAGAGTGAATTTTGGGACATCTGGTTAGCTCAGTTTGTTAGAGTGCAGTGCTCTTAACAACAAGGTCTCCAGTTCAATTCCCACATGGGCCACTGTGAGCTGCACACTCCGCAACTAGATTGAAACAACTACTTGACTTGGAGCTGATGGGTCATGGAAAAACACACTTAAAATAAATTTTTAAAGTTAAAAAAATAGAGTGAATTTGGGCCCCACCTCACACCATATACAAAAATTAACTCAAAGTAGATCAATGACATAAGTTAAGAGCCAATATTAACAAACTCTCTAAAGAAAATATAGAAGTAAATCTTCATAAGCTTGGATTTGGCAATGGATTCTTAAGTATGAAACCAAAAGCATGAGCAACAAAAGAAAAAAATAGATAAATGGGATTTGAACAAAATTTTTAAAAACTTTTATGCATAAAAAGTGAAAGGTATCAAAAAAGTGAAAGGACGACCTACAGAATGGTAGACAGTATTTGCAAATCACTTCCCCGATAAAGTTGAATATCCAGATTATATGAAGAACTCATACAACTCAACAACAAAAAGAACAACCTAATTAATTAATTAATTAATTTATTTATTTATTTATTTACTTCAGGTGTACAAGACAAGGTAATACTTAGACGTTCATCATTTATATCCCTCACACTGTGAACCCCCCTCCCCCCATCCACTATCCCTCCGACCTCACACTGAACCATCACATTATATATATAAAATTATAGTTGGCATTCATTAATGTTTAGCTTTTGGTGTACAATGCCATGATCAGGTATCCACAGTATCCCTGAGGTGGTCTCCCAAATAGGACGCATGTCCATCGGATACCCAACAAAATCTTTACAACATTATTGAATACCTTCCCCGAATTAATTTTCAAAAAAACCCTGAGGCCATCTTGTGGTTACCAGCTGCTTCCAAATCCCTTCACCTTTCCCCTTATCCCCAACCCCCCCCACACACACCCATCTAACAACTCTCGGTTTTTTCTTTGTGTCCCCAAAACTGTTTCTGATTAGTTCATTCACATAGTCTTTTCTTTAGATTCCATATATAAGTGAGATCATATGGTACTTGTCTTTCTCTTTCTGACTTATTTTACTTAACATAATGTTCTCTAGATCCATCCATTTTGCTGCAAATGATAAGATTTCTTTCTTCTTTATGGCTGCGTAATACTCCATTGTATAAATGTACCACAGCTTCTTAATCCAGTCATCTACCGATGGGCATTTCGGTTGTTTCCATATCTTGGCTATTGTGTAAAGTGCTGCAATAAACATAGGAGTGCATACAGATTTTTGAATTGGAGTTTTGGATTTCTCCGGGTAGATGCCTAGGAGTGGAATTACTGGATCATAGGGTAGTTCCATTTTCAGATTCCTGAGATACCTCCATACTGTTTTCCATAGTGGCTGCACTAATCTGCAGTCCCACCAACAGTGCACTAGCGTTCCCTTTTCTCCACATCCGCGCCAGCATTTGTTGTTTGTTGATTTATTGATAATAGCCATTTTGACTGGAGTGAGGTGGTATCTCATTGTGGTTTTTATTTGCATTTCTCTGATGGTTAGTGAGGTTGAGCATTTCTTCATATGTCTTCTTGCCTTCTGTATGTCCTTTTTAGAGAAATGTCTCCCCAAGTCCTCTGCCCATTTTTTAATTGGGTTGTTTGTTTTTTTGGAGTTGAGTTGAGTAAGTTTTTTATAGATTTGTGATATTAATCCCTTATCAGATATATCATTGGCAAATATCTTTTCCCATACAGTAGGATCCCTTTTTGTTTTATTGATGGTTTCCTTTGCTGTGAAAAAACTTTTTAGTTTGATGTAATCCCACATGTTTATTTTTTCTCTTACTTCCCTCGCGCGAGGGGATATATCAGTGAAAATCTTACTCCGGGTAATGTCCATGAAGTTTCTTCCTATATTTTCTTCTAGATATTTTATGGTTTCAGATCTTACATTTAAGTCTTTAAGCCATTTTGAATTTGTTTTTGTATATGGTGTAAGGAGGTGGTCCAGCTTCATTTTCTTGCATGTGTCTGTCCAGGTTTCCCAACACCACTTATTGAACAGACTGTCTTTACCCCATCGTACATTCTTGCTTCCATTGTCGTAGATTAGATGGGCATATAGGCATGGATTTACGTCTGGACTCTCTATTCTGTTCCATTGATCTATGTGTCTATTTTTATGCCAGTACCATGCTGTTTTGATTACTGTAGCCTTGTAGTATAGTTTGAAATCAGGTATCGTTATACCTCCCACTTTGTTCTTATTTCTCAAGATTGCTGAGGCTATCCGGGGTCTTTTATGGTCCCATATAAATTTTAGGATTATATGTTCTATTTCTGTGAAAAACGTCGTTGGTAGTTTGATAGGAATTGCGTTGAATATGTATATTGCCTTAGGCAGTATGGACATTTTAACTATATTAATTCTTCCTATCCATGAACATGGAATGTGTTTCCATCTATTTATGTCTTCTTTCATTTCTTTCTTCAGTGTCGTATAATTTTCTGAGTACAGATCTTTTACATCTTTGGTTAGATTTATTCCCAGATATTTTATAGTCTTTGGAGCAATTGTAAATGGAATTGTTTTTTTAATTTCTCCTTCTGCTATTTTATCATTGGTATGTACAAATGCAACTGATTTCCGAATATTAATTTTATATCCTGCTGCTTTACTAAATTCATCTATCAGTTCTAATAGTTTCTTGGTGGAGTCTTTAGGGTTCTCTCTATATAGTATCATATCATCTGCATATAATGATAATTTTACTTCCTCCTTACCAATTTGGATGCCTTTTATTTCTTTCTCTTGTCTGATTGCTGTGGCTAGAACTTCCAGCACTATGTTGAATAGAAGTGGAGAAAGTGGGCAACCTTGTCTTGTTCCTGATCTTAGGGGGAATGGTTTTAGCTTTTCCCCATTGAGTATGATATTAGCTGTGGGTTTGTCATATATGGCCTTTATTATGTTAAGATATGATCCCTCTATTCCCACTTTCTTAAGGGTTTTTATCATAAAAGGTTGCTGTATTTTATCAAATGCTTTTTCTGCATCTATTGATATGATCATGTGATTTTTATTTTTCATTTTGTTAATGTGGTGTATCACATTAATTGATTTGCGGATGTTGAACCACCCCTGCATACCAGGGATGAATCCCACTTGATCATGGTGTATGATCTTTTTAATGTATTGCTGAATTATGTTTGCTAATATTTTGTTGAGAATTTTTGCATCTATGTTCATTAGAGATATCGGCCTGTAGTTTTCTTTTTTTGTGGTGTCTTTGTCTGCTTTTGGGATCAGGGTGATAGTGGCTTCGTAAAAAGTGTTTGGGAGTCTTCCTTCCTTCTGGATTTTTTGGAAGAGCTTGAGGAGAATAGGTGATAATTCTTTTTTGAATGTTTTGAAAAATTCACCTGTAAAGCCATCTGGTCCAGGGCTTTTGTTTGTTGGGAGATTATTGATTACTGATTCAATTTCCCTGGTGGTAATCAGACTGTTCAGGCTTTCTGTTTCTTCTTGAGTTAGCCTTGGAAGGTTGTGCGCCTCTAGAAAATTGTCCATTTCTTCAAGGTTGTCAAATTTGTTGGCATATAGTTGCTCATAGTAATTTCTTAAAATTTTTTGTATTTCTGTGGTGTCTGTTGTCACTTCTCCTCTTTCATTTCTGATTTTATTAATTTGGGTCCTCTCTCTCCTTTTTTTAATGAGTCTGGCTAAAGGTTTGTCAATTTTGTTTATCTTCTCTAAGAACCAACTCTTGGATTCATTGATGTTTTGTATTGTTTTTCTGGTTTCTATTTCATTTATTTCTGCTCTGATCCTTATTATCTCCTTCCTTGTGCTCCCTTTGGGTTTATTTTGCTGTTCTTTTTCCAGATCCCTTAAGTGTGAAGATAAACTGTCAATTAGTAATGTTTCTTGTTTCTTTAGGTAGGCCTGCAGTGCTATGAACTTCCCTCTTAGGACTGCTTTCGCAGCATCCCATAGATTTTGGGTCGTCGTGTTCTCATTCTCATTTATCTCAAGATATCTTTTGATTTCTTTTTGATCTGCTGCTTGACCCATTCATTATTTAGCAACATGTTATTCAGCCTCCATGAATTGGTGTATCTTCCTGGTTTTTTTCCCCCTGTAGTTCATTTCTAATTTCATAGCACTGTGGTCAGAGAAGACAATTGGTATGATTTCAATTTTCTTAAATTTATCAAGGCTTGTTTTGTGTCCTAACATATGATCTATCTTAGAAAATGTTCCATGTGCACTTGAGAAGAACGTGTATTCTGCAGCATTGGGGTGAAATGCTCTGAAAATATCAATTAAATCCAACTGCTCCAAAGTATCATTTAAGGCTGTTGTTTCCATATTGATTTTCTGTCTGGAGGACCTGTCCCTTGTTGTCAGAGGTGTGTTGAAGTCCCCTACTATGATAGTGTTGCTGTTGATCTCTGTCTTTATGTCCATCAGTACCTGTTTTATATATTTAGGTGCTCCTATGTTAGGTGCATAGATGTTTACTAGGGTTATGTCCTCTTGTCGGATTGATCCCTTTATTATTATATAGTGCCCATCTTTGTCTTTTAATACGTTCTTCATTTGAAAGTCTATTTTGTCAGATATAAGTATTGCAACTCCAGCTTTTTTTTTGCTTCCATTTGCATGAAATATGTTACTCCAACCCTTCACTTTCAGCCTGTGTGTGTCTTTTGATCTGAAACGAGTCTCTTGTATACAGCATATACAAGGGTCTTGCTTCCTTATCCACTCAGCCACCCTATGTCTCTTGATTGGAGCGTTTAATCCATTTACATTTAAAGTGATTATTGATAGGTACATAGTTATTGCCATTTTTAAATTTGTAGTAAATTGTTTTCATCTTTCTTCTATTTACAGAAGTCCTTTTAGTATTTCTTGCAATGCTGGCTTGGTTGTAATAAATTCTTTCAGTTTGTTCTTTTCTGGGAAGCTCTTTATCTCTCCATCAACTTTAAATGATAGCCTTGCTGGATAAAGCAATCTAGGTTGTAAGCCTTTGTGTTCCATCACTTTGAGTATCTCCTGCCACTCCCTCCTTGCCTTCAATGTTTCTGTAGAAAAGTCATTTGATAGCCTTATGGGAGTTCCCTTGTACGTAACCTTCTGCCTTTCTCTTGCTGCTTTTAAGATTCTCTCTTTGTCTTTAAGCTTTGCCATTTTAACTATAATGTGTCTTGGTGTGGACCTGTTTGGGTTTATCCTGGTTGGAACTCTCTGCACTTCCTGGGCTTGTATGTTGGTTTCCTTCATCAGGTTAGGGAAGTTTTCGGACATTATTACCTCAAATATGTTCTCAATCCCTTGCTTCTTCTCTTCGCCTTCTGGTATTCCTATGATGCGCATGTTGTTGCGCTTGATGTTATCCCAGAGGTCTCTTAACCCATCTTCATTGTTTTTTATTCTTTTTTCTTTCTGTTGTTCAGTTTGAGTGATCTCTGCTAACTTGTCTTCTAAGTCGCTGATTCGATCCTCTGCTTCATCTAACCTGCTGGTCATTCCTTCAAGTGAGTTCTTAATTTCGGTAATTGTGTTCTTTAGTTCTAGCTGGTTGTTCGTTAAGATTTCTACATCCTTTTTTAGTTCTAACTGGTTGTTCTTTATGATTTCTATATCCTTCTTTATGTCTTCTCTAAGCTCCTTAAACATTCTTATCATCAGTGTTCTGAACTCTGTCTCTGACATGTTGGTTACCTCTGCTTTATTTGGTTCCAGTTGTGGAGGTTTCTTCTGTTCTTTTATTTGGGACATGTTTCTTTGTCTCCCCATTCTGACTGACTCTCTGTGCTTGCTTTGATGTAGTAGGAAGATCCCCTAGAGCTCTTAGTTCTTGCTGGGTTATCTTATGTATTACGTGTCCTTTATATTTGACTTGGACTACTTCGTTCTTCTCTGCATGTGCTCCACAGGTGGTTCGTGTGTTTAGTATATCGTCCTTCAAGTAATCCTTCCACGAGTCTCTTAGGAGTCTCTTAGCTGTTCTGCGTGATGAGCAAAGAGTTGTTTGATGGGTTATATGTCCCGTTTGTAATAAGATCCTGAGGAGAACTCAGAAAATGTGCCCCGCTGCCGCCATTCCTATGACCTAATTAATTTTTTAAATGGGCAAAAGACTTGAAGAGACGTTTCTCCCAAGAAGATATAAAAATGGCCAATAAGCCCAACATTATTAGTCATTAGGGAAATACAAATGAAAACCACAATAAGTTACCACTCATACCACTTCACACCTACAATTTTTAGAAAAATGAAAATAACAAGCACTGGCAAGGATGTGGAGAAATTGGAACCCTCGTATCTTGCTGGTGGGAGTATAAAATGGTGCAGCTACTATGGGAAACAGTTTGCAGTTCCTCAGAAAGTTAAACATAGAATTACCATATAATTAGCAATTCCTCCCCTAGGTATATAGCCAAAAAATTGAAAATAGAATCTGAAACAGATAATTTTATGCCAATGTTCATTGCAGCAGTAGTCACAATAGCCAAAAGGCAGAAATAACCCAAGTATCCATCAACAGATTAACAGATAAATGAAATATGATACACACAAACACACACACACATACACACACAGAGGGTGCCAAAAAATGTATGCACATTTTAAGAAAGGAAAAAACTATTAAAATTGTAATACTCAACATATACCGATCACAAAAGATGAATACAAGTCACGTTTGACTTCTGCAATTATAAGAGGTGCTCAAGGTGGTTACCATCAATGTCCAGACACTTCTGATGACGGCAAACTACTGCTTGAGCAATGCTGACCAAAGCGTTAACATGTCTGAAATGTGTATACATTTTTGTGGCACCCCAATACACACACACACACACACAAACACACACACACACACACACAGTCACACACTGGGAAAGACTGAACTTCTGATACATGCTACAATGTGGATGAACCTTGAAAACATTATGCTAAGTGAAATAAGCCAGACAGAAAAGGACAAATATTGTCTAATTTCACTTATATGAAATAGGCAAAATACCAGACACAGAAAGTAGATTAGTGGTTACTGGGTGCTGGCAGAGAGGGGAAATAGGGAGTTATTGCCTTATGAGTACAGAGTTTCTAGTTAGGGTGATGAAAAAGTTTGGAAATAGTGGCGATTGCTGTACAACATTGTGAATATAATTAATGTCACTGAATTATACATTGAAAATAGGTAAAATAGCAAATTCTATGTTATATATGTTGCCATAATAAAAAATTTTCAAAAATAAACAGAAAGAAATCTAGGGTTACAGAAGGCACAGCCTGTGCCCCAACAGCTCCCTTACTTACTCCATAATGTTCTTTTTTTTTTTTTTTTTTTTTTTTTTGTTGAGAGCCCACTGGCCCATGTGGGAATCGAACCGGCAGCCTTCGGAGTTAGGAGCACGGAGCTCTAACCACCTGTGCCACCGGGCCGGCCTCCATAATGTTCTTGAAAAACATTATAAATTAACCTCAGGACAGTACTGGGAACCCTAGGCCACCATTCATAAGTAACATTTGGTAGCAAACTTCTTTCAGTACCGTGAGGTAGCTGCTGCATTTCCTAGCTCCCTCCTCTACTTTCTTGGTTACAACTTTACCCTAACTACTCTTGCCCACTCCACCAGCATACTGGATGTTCCTCAGCAATAACTTCTTGTAAAAATCCTCTGCCTGTATTTCTGTCCCTATTTTCCTGACTTACTTTAGGTCATACCTCCAGCTTGACAAGACTGTTTGAATAGTCAGTCCAGAATATGATCATTTACGCAGGCAGACACTAAATATTCAGCTTATATTTTGCCTTTATCCTGGCTCTGTGCATGATCATAGGCAAGGTACCACTCTGAGTTCAACACTCTTATCTATAAGACAGGAATAACGGCGTCTTCCTCCAAGAGGTTGTTTTTTTTTTTTTTTTAGGATGAAATAAGATTAACATGTGGAATGTATCTAGTACCTAGCAGAATCTAAGTAAACTTCACACACCTTCCCCTTCTTCATAACATGCTAGTAAGAGAAAGTTGAATGCTGGGGTGGGGATGGCCTGTACTTCTAATATTTTGAAAATGATATCAGGGGTATAAACTTACCTACACACATACTAATATCCATGCCTCTGCTAAGTACCAATCCTGAGCGAAAAAGAGGATGGGTTTACCTCCTTTCATCTGCACTAAAGACACTTGTTGTTTAGAAAATGATCTTGTGAGTAATTTTATAAATTAACTACTTTTAAAGCAAACTGTTACATCTTTTGAGTAAAGTTGCTGTGGAGACAGAGCCAGGAGTGCAATTTCCAGGCTCTCAGCCTCACGTGGAAAGGTGCTCACTAGGGTAGTAAATGGCCATCAACTGTGATTGCATGGCCATCAGCTACAGCTAGTTGGCTGTCAGCTGTAACCAGTGAGCCATTGGCCACTAATATAACTGGCATGGCTACACTAGCAATAAAATGGGGGCTAGCACAGAAGATAGTGGCTGAGCCTGCAAGAGCAGATTGCAGTTAGCACGGCAGATTGCAGCTAGCAAGTGAGGTTGGTTGGCAGAGAGAAGTGGACGGCAGGTTGCGGATCGTGTGGCTCCTGCTTCCTGTGTCTCCAACCCAGCCTCCAGCAAGACTATAGTGGTATGACTCACCTATCTATGGCTCCGTGGGTGTTCCTTTTCGGCCTCGCCATGTCCTGCGTTCTTATGTGGGGAGTGGGACCAGAGACCACACATGACAGTTGCATTTTCTTGTATTTCTATGTTGATCTTGTTAAGAGTAAGACACAGCTCTATAATAGGCTACAGTCTAATGAGGGATACGGACAATCACATCTAGTGCACTAAGTGCTGTGACTGAGGGGAATTGTAACAATGGGGACTTTACCCAAGCTGGCAGGAGGGGACACCTGAGCTGTCTTGAAGGTCACGTATAACATATAAAAACATACCCTATTACTATCATTATTCAACAATCACCATGTGCCAAGTGCTATTCTAGGCACTTGGAGTAAATCACTGAACATAACTGTAGGGACGGAGTCCCAGAGAGCAGGTTCCAGGCTCTCGGCCTCACGTGGAAAGGTGCTGGCTCAGGTAGTAGATGGCCATCAGCTGTGACTAGTTAGCCATCAGCTGTAACCAGTTAGCCATTGGCCACTAATGTAACTGTCATGGCTACACTGGCAAGGGGGTTGGTTAGTTGGCAAAGAAGCAGACGGTGGATTGCAGCTAGCAAGTGTGGACAGCAGGTTGCAGATCGTGTGGCTCCTACTTCCTGTGTCTCCAACCCAGCCACCAGCGAGAATACAGTGGTATGACTTCCCTACCTATGGCTCCATGGGTGTTCCTTTTTGGCCTCACCATATCCTGCGTTCTTGTGTGGGGAGTGGGAACTGAGACCCTGCATGACAGTAACACACCAATATCCCCGCCCCAGCTGGGGCTTTTATTTTATCAAGGAAAGACATACGATAAACATTAAACTTAAATAAGTAAAATAGGTAGTCAGGAGGTAGTACTAAATAGCGTGATCATGCTTGACCTCATTGACAAGGTCTGAGATGGATAAAGACCTGAAGTAGCTGAGGAAGTTAGCAAAGTGAATATCTGGGGAAATCGTGTTCCAGGTAGAGGGAAGAATTAGAGAAAGGCTCTGAAGGAGAAGTATGGTGGGCACATGGGAGGAACAGCAAGGCCACTACTGCTGGAACCGAGTGAATGAGGGATAGAACAGGAGCGAGGCTGGAGAGCTAAGATGAAAGGGAAGCCAATGAGGTGGTATCTTGTGGAAGATTATAATAACTTTGAGTTTTACTCTGAATGACATGGGATGGGGGCGTCATTGTAGGATTTTGAGAAGAGAAATGATGTTATTTAATGTTTTATTATGATATGGTTTAATGTTTTATACTCTGGCTGCTGTGTTGAAAATGGGCATGGGGAAAAGGGCAAGTGTGAATGCAAGAAAACCAGTTAAGAGGTTTTTGCAGTAATCCAAGGGAGAGATGATGTTGGTTCAAATCAAGGTGATATGAGTTAAGGTGGTAAAAAAATGGTAGACTTCTGGATATATTTTGAAGTTAGAACCAATAGGATTTCTTAGAGTTTGGACATAGGTGGGAGAGAGAGAGGTATAAAGAAATACTCTAAGGATTTTTGACTTGAATAACAAAGAATAAAGTTGCCATCAATTGCCATGTGAAAACTGTGGATAGAGCGGGTTTGGGGAGCCCTGGTCTATTGGTCGGTGCAGATAATTTAAATGGCTTTATCATTTAAGTGGTTATATCAAAATTTTAAATGCCTATTTCCAAAACACGTGCATGCATTCACAAGAAATGTATGTATGTTCAGTGAAGTACTGTTGTCAAGGGTTCTAACCTGGAAAGAAATTAAATGCTCATGAATAGAGGAATGCCTACATAAACTATGGCATATGAGGTAGATATATCCATTTCTTGTGAATGCATGCAGGTGTTTTGGAAATAGGCATCTATGTAGTGACATGACTAGATGTCTATGACATAATCGTGGATGAATAATGCAATCTGCACAACAATACATATTAAAAGAATACACAGAAAACCATATTTTATATGCATTTCTACATACAAACCATATATGTAAAACCATAGGAAAAACACCTGGAAGGTTACAAACTAATCCTATAACAGTGGTTACATTTGGGAAGGGATATAAAAGATTGTGATTGTGGGTGGTAGACACAGGTAACTTTAACCTTATTGGTAACATTTAAACTTTTTTTCATGAAGAACGTGTTCATATATATTTATGTGATTTTTAAAAAATGTAAAGAGAGTGAATGGGAAATAATGGAAAGGAGATAGTGTATGGGGTATTTTTTTCAAGAAATGTAATAATAAAAGATTTATTACAGCAGTTCCCCTTATCCGTGGTTATTCTTTATGGGGTTTCAGTTTCCTGCGATCAAGCACTATCTGAAAATATTAAATGGAAAATTTCAGAAGTAAACAATTCACACATTTTAAATTGTGTGCCATCCTGAGTAGTGTGATGAAATCTTGGACAGTCCCACTCTGTCCTACCCAGGTCTTGAGTCATCCCTTTGTTCAGCATCTCCATGCTGTTTATGTTACCTACTCATTAGTCACTTAGTAGCCATCTCAGTTATCAGATAGACAATCATGGTATCGCCTTTATTTTCTTTAATAATGGCTCCAAAGCCGTTCACATAAGTTTCATTAATTACAGTATATTGTTGTATTCATTCTATTTCATTAGTAATTCTTGTTAATCTGTTACGATGTCTGATTTACAAATTAAATTTTATCATAGTTATGCATGTATTGAAAAAAAATAGAACACTAGTTCAGTACTCTCTGCATTTCACAATCCACTGGGTGTCTTGGAATGTATGCCCCTGGGATAATTAGTAAGAGAATAGCTAAGCAAGCTGTGGGACATCTACTGGAGAAAGATCGATGCAGGCACTAACGTGAAATGTAAAACTATGGAAAATATCTATCAAATGTGAAGTTTCAATATTTTTGGATTTTTGAAAATTAGTAATTACAACTTTTAAGTCCTATAAGGGAGCTATAATAAAATATTCCCAGGAACTTGGAAATAAAAGTTTGTTTGAGAGTTAAACTATAAAATGAATGTACAATGAATCAAGTAGGAAAATCACCTTTAAGAAACATAATGGCTTCTAGACTGGCAAGACTTGAATATAACTTGGTTGATAATTTTGACATATTTAAAGAAGAACGTGTCAGTGAGCCAAAGAAGTGTAGGAAAGGGAGAGTCAGTGAAGCCAACGTGGACAAAACAGACTTGTTAGTTATTTAATCCTCATATGCCTTAGTTTCTCCATCTCTAAAATGGGGTTAATGATAGTATTTACTTAATAGGGTTCTTGTATAAAATCAAGTAGCACTTGGTAAGGAGTGTGGCTTATATATTATTAATGGGTTGGGGGAAGAATGTGGTGGTCAGGCTAATAAAAACTGCGACAGTTGTGTTTCTCATTATCAGCCAGTATCCTGGTTTTCATATGTCAGTCTTTTGTGTGGTCCTCAGCATGAGTCAGTCTCCTGAGTTTGTTGACCAGTTCTGGGACCCTGAGATCAAAATCTGAGACTGCATAAGAAGGCCCAGCCTGGACTGAGGTTGAAAGCACCAAGGAAAAACCATCACGCAAGGCCTCTTGATAGGCAGCTACTGACCTTTCTTGGTGACACCCTGTGTTTGGGACTACTAATCTATTTATATTTCTAAATAACTTTGGGGAGTGGTCTGTGCAGAAGGAATAAAAAGACTAGAAAATAGTAAAATATAAAAGGGTGGTTGTGTGTGTGCGAAGGAATTATGAGTGGTTTGCTTTACTTTTCTATACTTTCCAAGTTTTCTTTAGTGACTATATATTATTTTAATAGTTTTAAAACATCTTTAAAACCTGTCTAATTGTCTTAATCCCGAAGTTCCCAGAGCTGGTTTGAAAGATCTGCAGGGTTTAGATAAGCGGATCAAGAGGCCGGGGTGGGGGGCACAGGACAGGCGATGGGATGCAGACCGATTAGCCTGCAGCCGGTGATCTGTTACCTGCAGGCTTCTTTTGTAGCCTCCCTTTCTTTTTATTTGCAAGTGAGTCTTGTTGCCTCAGCCTTGTGACCTACAGGAGCACCACGGAGCCTTGCAAAGTAGTTACATAACCTCCTTCGGATACTCGCCCATCAGGGCCGCCCTGAGGCAGTGCTGCCGCTGCCCAGGTCCTCGCTGGGGCACTCACTTCCTCAAAGCCTCGCCGATTCCCCAGTTTCCAAGGGACTAAAGTACCTTAGGGAGTTGTTTCGTGTTTGGTTTGGATCGGAGTGAGGAGTTTAATCTGAACTTTTACTGAAAAGTGTAAAATACAGTGAAGACCTAGAAAGTCCAGTTCTTTACGCCTTGAATGCAAATGTGCGTCTTTCCTCTTAGCTTAGAAGTCACCACGGGTTCCTGAAACTCGTCTCACAGAAGAATCGAAAAGAAACAGCCTGCGTGCACAGAAGTGTGGAAAGCTGAAATCCTCACTTGCCATGTTTGGAAAATAAACCCCTGAAAGCACATTGCCTACAGGGACACATTCTCGGCCGGGGGTGGGGCGTGCTATGCGCAGCGCGCAGCTGCCAGGACCCGCGGCGCCCCCCTTCCCCCCAACCCCCCCTTGCAGCTCGCGGCTGCAACAAGGTGGAGGCGGCGCTGCGGCCGCGGCGGTCCGCAGGGCCACAGGGGACGCTCTGGGCCGCCACGGTCTCTGGGTCTTGAGCGGAGGTTGCAGGAACCACACGCGGAGGCCGTACGGGCTTGACGGTGGGAGAAGCAGCGCCAAAGGCCTCAGTAGGCCGCCGTGGCCGGGACAGCTGGCCCTACGCCTCAGCCGCTGAACGGTTCTGTCGGGCCCGGCCCTCGGGCTTCCCACTACTACGGTGCGGCTGCGGTGAAGCCTCTTTCCTGCGAGGGCCGAGCGCCCCTGCGGCACCCGAGCCGTTTCTCTCACAGGATTGGAAACGCGGCGCCATGAGAAGCCGGAGTAACTCTGGGGTCCGGCTGGACGGCTATGCTAGGATGGTGCATCAGACCATACTGTGCCATCAGGTAAGTGAAGTGTTGCCTGAAATCGCTGAGGATGTGCAGTGCAACAGTCTGGACGGACACCCTGGTTGAGAGTGTGTGTGTGTGTGTGTGTGCGTGTGTGTGTGTAACAGGTTCTCCTGCCACCTAGCTGGTGAGGCCAGGAAGGACCCTGAAGAAAATAGGTGCCGGGGCAGGAACCGAACCAGAGTCAGGCACTCTCAACCCCTGCCCCCTAAGTCACAACTGGGTTTCAGCTCGCAGAATTGAAAGATGTGTTGAACCTTGTTTATTGACGACCCGCCCCAGGTTTGGGCGTCATCTCCTTCCCCTCCTGCCAAAGAAAAGACATAGGGGTGTATTTAGCCGTCTTAAGACTAGACTATTTTGAAGATTTGATGTACATTGATGTATACTATTAATTGTATCTTTCCCACTTCTTTAGCTGGTGTTTCCTTGATAGCTCATTCTAACTGGAAAGTTAAAACACTGCCTTTCTTTCAATAATGCCCACATTTCAGACGTAAGCCTTCAGCCAGCTCTTTCCCCCTCTTCAACATACCATTTGCTTGCACTTTGTCAGAAGAGGCGGTTATAACACTCAGGAGTGTTGGTAGTAAAAGAAAGACCGAAACCCACCTTACACCTTTACTAACACCCGGTCTGTCCACTTTTTCTTGGCCTTGCAGAATCCAGTGACTGGCTTGCTTCCAGCCAGCTACGATCAGAAAGATGCCTGGGTCCGGGACAATGTGTACAGCATCTTGGCTGTGTGGGGTTTGGGCCTGGCCTACCGGAAGAATGCAGACCGAGATGAGGATAAGGCAAAGGCCTATGAACTAGAGCAGGTACTCAAAAATACACACAAATCTGGACCTATGATGTGTGTGTGGGGGGGGCGGGGGGCAGGGTGTTGAAGGAAACATGTAGACAAGCCCACAGGGGCTAACAGAACTGTATTTCGCCTTTCTCCCTGTTTCTTCACCTTCCTGAGACTACATTCCAAAAATCTTTCCTGCATTGTACTTATTTTTTTGGTAGCAGGAACTTGAAACTTGCTGATTCATGGGAAGAGTGAACAGTCTGTTCTGTTACTGTGGAAAATCCTGTCCTAGGATCTTTCCTAAAATGTATAGTCCTCTTTCCAAGTCTAGTTTTCAGTCTCCAGCATATTTCTTCTTGTTGACAAGAATGTTTGGGGACAGGTAGCTACGGTACCATTTTACTTCACTTTTGACAATGATAGGTGGTATTTGAATGAGGGTAACTGACACAAATTAGCAGACCTTCCCAACTAGACACAAGTGAAGGCTGTTTATTTCTTTTCTTGATTTTTATACCTATGGCCACTGTTTTAGAACCTGTTCTCCCTGCTTCCCCCCCCTCCCTGGCAAAATAAGGTCAGAGTGAGCAGATGCCTCTAAACCAACTTTTAATTTTTAAGGCTCTTCCCCTCTGTAAAGAAGCATCCTTTATAGACCTGTTTAAACACAGGCTGCTGCATCCTTTAGAATGACCAAGAAAACAATATTGTGGACTTACTGTTGAGATACCCTGCTATTAGTTGTAAGGTGTATGCGAATTCTTTTCCATTAGCATGTAAGATTCTCTCTACACTAGCCTTTTTCTCAACTGCTGTCCTTCAGACTTGGGCAATCTGAGATCCAGTCTTTATGTGTAAATCACAATATTGAGAGCTGGTTGTTTTTTAAGGGCCCCAACATGTTGTGGGTCACAGTCCTTGGAAACAGGGAAGTTGCACCGTGTTGTCCTCTGTCATAGCAGGCATTTAGCAGGCATTCGTTATTCCTTTGAGACATGATTGAGAAGTGCTTAGGTCCAGCAGGAAAACATGTTGGAGTTTTTGCTCTAGCCCAGGAAGGACAGCTCAATATTTTTATGACTTATAGAAATAATACATAACCATTGTATGAATTTGGAAAATGTAGAGGAGTGTTAAAAAGTCACCTGTAATACTATTCCCCACCCCACCACTCAAATCTTATATCCTACTCTAATGTTTTGCTATTTTGATCTCAGCATTTTGTTTTGTTTTGCTGGAAATTAATATCAGTGGAATAATACCCAAGATTCCGTACTTGGTACAGTTGGGCCAATTTTTTTCAATACTATTAGAGGAAATCTGATGTCTCCTTGTTAACTAATCATTCTGCAAAGTTGACAGTTTTCCTTATGTGCTCAGGTAGACAGAATTTAACAGAGGAAGAGGAAAAAATTAGGGAAACATTGAATTGTTCATTCTAAAATTGTAATATTCCATTAAATAATTTTTCACATAGCTCCAAAGTATTTTTCGTACCACCTCAATAGTAACTTTGGACTGTCTCAAACACATTATGGCAATAGAAAACATCTTCAAAAAATAAACATTTCTCTGGGAATTCTAAAATGTCTATGAACTTTCATGATGAATTAAAACAAATTTTGTTATTAGGTCTCATTAATTTTGCTCTCAAACCTGACTCAGAGTTAATTCAGACCAGGGATGAGAAAACCATGTCTATAAAGGGCTAGATAGTAAATATTTTCAGCATTGTGGGTCACTTGTGGTCTCTGCCCAACTCCTCAGCTCTTCCATTATTATGCAAAAGCAGCCAGAGGCAAAAGCAGCCAGAGGCAAAAGCAGCCCGAGACAATAGTGAATGAGCGAGCAAGTTATGTTCCAATAGGCTTCATTTGCAAAAACAGGCTGTGAACTGTATTTGTCCCTAATCTACATGTCCCTAAGCTAACCTCCGCCTGTCCAATGCAATCACTTGGGAAGCTTTTAAAGAAGCACCTTGACTAATCCCCACCCTAGAACAATTTAGAAGTGGGGCTTCGGGGACATCAATAGTGTAAATAAACTACCCATTATTCTAAAGTGCGTCCAGGAATAATAATCACTGACCTATAGACAATAAATGAGCGTATATTAAGTCCAGTGACTCCATGGATTAAATTCTCACCAACTATCAATTTAAAACAGATTTTTCCCATGACTGTATGAATTTTCCCAAACCAGTCATTCCAAAGCTTCATCTTTAACTGTGACCTTACTTCATTGTCAAGCCCTGATTTTCATTTGTTTTCTGATCAGTTGCACCTGCATATCCTGTGGCTTTTCAAACTCAGTATATCTGAAACCCGAACTCCCCTACTGAAAACAAGCAACAGCAACTCACCAAACATCCCTTTTTCTCTTGCTGGGGCCCTCAGCCTACTAATCACCTGGGCAACACTACTTAGAACATTTCCTATAGTGTGTTCCGTGAAACGCTAGGTCAGTTCAGTTCAGTTTGGGGCTATGTTACACTACAGGTTTCTTTACTCCATAATTTCTCAAAGCCTTTTATGTGCTCATGTGCATTTTGAATTAAAGATGGGGGTGAATTTTACAGCCTTTTCAGGTTTTCCTAGACTAGTTAGTGTTCTATAGAACAGTGTTTGAAAAGTGCAGTCTCTAGGGTGATTTTTGACTATCCCTTTTGCCTTTTGATACATGCAGACCAAAGTCTGTTCATTATTATAATTTTTCTTTTTTTAATGGCATTTTTTATTAGAATGGATACATTAAATCAAAATAACGCCTTCGCAAGTTCAAGAGGATATAGGTAGCATACCTACTTTCTTTTTTTATTTTTTAAAATTTTTTATTGGGGAACAGTGTGTTTTTCCAGGACTCATTAGCTCCAAGTCAAGTCATTGTTTTCAATCTAGTTGTGGAGGGCGCAGCTCACTGGCCCATGAAGGAATCAAAGCGGCGACCTTGGTGTTATAAGCACTGCATTCTAACCACTGAGCAAACCAGCTGCTGCCCCATTATAGTTTTTTTTTTTTAAATCCGTCCTCTCCTTTCTATTCCTTCTGTCTCAGCCCTAGTTGAAACCCTGATCACTTAACATTGTTGTGAAAACCACACTTAAATTATATCATTTCCACTCTCAACAGTCTTTGTTTGGCTCTTATTTACCAACAAATAAAATCTAAATGTTTTGGAGTGACAGGCAAGGCTCTAGGGTTTGGTCCTAGCCTGCTTTTTCAATATTATGTCATGCTGGTACCATACATTAAACCCCCTGTGCCAGCCAGATTACTCCTCTAACAATTCCTTAATAAAATACCTGGCATTTATGTAAATACTTTTTATTGCACTACATATGTCTCCATTATTACTAGTATTTTATTTACTCACAACACCCTGTAAATTAGGTATTATTTCCCCCAATTTACAAGTGAAGGGATTGAAGCTGGAATTTGGCAGTGCCATGAATACAACCTGGGTCTCACGACTTCAGATTCAGTCTTTTTAAATTTTTCATCCATGGGAGCTATGGACATCCCACCTCCAAATCTTTGTATAATCTGCTGCTACCACTTGTGATGCATGTTCCCTCCCAATCTGAACCCATCCCGTTTTTTCTTGGCTCCTGTCCCCATAGGCCACTGAGCGATCACATATTTCTCAGGACTACCTTCTTGGGACTTCTAGATCACTTGTGGCCTGAGCCATTCAGCATGTTCAGTTTTTCATTTAGTAGATTTCGTGTAATTGTCATGTGCCAGGCCCTGTAATAGATAACATAAAAAATGAAATGGGACAAAATGGTTATATTTCATTCTGAGTTTTTGTTTGAAAATTTTACATTTACAGAAAAGTTGTAGGAATAATGAACATATTTGCATATATTCTTTACATTCACTAGTTGTTAACATTTTGTCATATTTGCATCTTTAAGCACATGCATATGCACGTGATTTTTTTGATAAGCCATTTGAGAGTTACTTGCAGACATGGAATATATATATATATATATATATATATACACGTATATATATGTGTGTATAAATATATATTTATATGTGTATAAAAAACGTGCCTAGTCCATTGACTTACAGTCTCTCTCTGAACCTGGTCTCTGCTCCTTTAAGGAGTTCCTGGTCTGATACGGGGAGAGAGCTATATAAACAAATAGTTGCAAAACATTAGGACAGATACTGTAGGTACTATATATATATAGGAGATAAGTACAGAGTTCTGGGGGAGTGTCCAATTACCGTAAACAAGGCAAGGAAAGGTTCAAAGAGGAGTTGAGTTTTAAAGGATAACTAAGAATTATTAGGTAGATTATGTTTGTAGTTTTGTTAGTTAATTTGTTTATTTATTTAAGGAGGACACAGCTCACAGTGGCCCATGTGGGGATCGAACAGGCAACCTTGGTGCTACTAGCACCCCGCTCCAACCAACTGAGCTAACCAGCCACCCCTCGTAATTTAGTTTTTTAAAACATATTTGTCCTGTGTCCCTTGTCTTTATGTTCCACAAAGCCTGGTAGAGTGCTTTGCATATTTTAGATAAATAAATATCTGATTACACATATACCTGGAAAAAGAGAGATGTATTAGTAGTAGATATATTACATACCTGTGGTTGCGTATAGTTAAATAACCTTATATAATCATTCACAAATGCATAAATCTATATCCTCAAAAAGAGTAGGTGAGAGGAGGATGTCACTTGATGTGGTTAAAAGCCCTTGTTCACATACCAAGCCTAGTTAGTTCAGGTTCGCCTAGTACACCTGAGTCAGAATACGACCAGTTTGGGTAATAACAAAGTACAGATACCTCCCCTTATTCCTACCTCCCTGTGCTTCCTATTAATTTTATCCTGACTTGGAAGTTGGAACTTGAGGCTAGAAATGTCTGGCTATGGCCATTCCAGGAGGACAAAAATTGATGGCAATCAGGAATCCTCCACTGGGTCCATGATTTCCCAGGTTTTCTGTTTAAATTAAAGAAAATGTAGGTGGGAGTAGTAGGGCTGGATGGTAAAGAGAGTTGAAAGGATGTGATAGAAACCTGAGTATGTGGTGACATGTAGAAGACAATTTAGAATTGAATAAAATCTCCCTTCAGAGTGAGGAGGCTGTGTCATGTTTTCTGTAATAGGGTGTATTAAAGGATGGTGTCTTTCATTAGGGCAGAGTAATGGATGTAGGGGCTGTAGTCAGTTTCATTATGTTATAAATGCTTCTTCATGCTTTAAAAGGTGACACGATCATTCTCTCTCTCTCTCCTTCTCTCTCTCTCTCTCTTCTCTCTCTCTCTCTCTCTCTCTCTCTCTCTCTCTCTCTCTCTCTCTCTGTCTCTGTCTCTCTCTCTGTTTCTCTTCATCTGTCAGGGGAGGAGACCATTTATAGACAGAAATTACTTTGAAAAGAGTACTCTCCCAAGGAAACACTTTTTATTTTTCCCTCAATAAAAATCCTTTATAAAGAGTTGGAACACAATTTAATAGGTACTTATCCTTATCATGCCCATTGCTTGTGGTCCCACTTGAATGCGTTGAAGGAAAAACAGAATGATGCGGCTCCCAAGTAGATAAGTTTTCAGAGGTGTCCTGAAGCCACCTCTGAGCCAGCATTCCCTGGAATAACCTGGTTGTATATCTTCTCGACTGTGAAACAGAAAGCTCAGAAATGGAGAAGTTGTTGATGGGCCCTTCTACTGTCATGTGGTATAACTAGTATAATATAGTATAGTATAGTATAGTATTACTATACTGTATTATAATTACATTTAATTATTATTTATTACACTAACTAGTATAGTATATGCTTGGTAATCAGAATTTTGGAGTGCTATAATTAGAAAAATACTTTAGAAATTGCCAAGCCCTAGTAAGAGAAATCATGATGACTTAAGACTTAGAAGTTTCTGGCTTTTTTTTCCCCATGAAAAAAAGATTGAGTTGTACTAACAATTCCCCTTTATACTTCTTGTGAATTGAAGATCATATATTCTTTAGGGAAAGTGTCCAGATAAATATTTCTGTGGACTCTTGAACATAAACCTTGGCAAGTTTAGAAAAAATAAAAGTGATGTTGGCTTTTCTAGGCCATAAGATGTATTTTAGAATATTCTCATAGTTTTATGATTTTTGAACTGACCTGCCCATTTTCTCCAGGTAGAATGTCCTCTAATAGGATGGTTGGCTTAAATTTATATAAACCTGTTAGAAGTTGAATTTTTTTAACTTGAAGGAGTCACCAAGTGCAGCTTTTGATTCCACTTTTAGCTGCAATCTACTCTTCTGTGTAAATGCCATGTAAATAGGAACCCGGGATAGGGTTACTTGTTCTCAAAAGGTCATGTACTAAGTGCAGTTGCTGAGTAAGTGTTCTGCATCTGGGGATGTTTATAACGGTCTTGTTTCCATTTATTTCTTCAGAGTGTAGTCAAGCTAATGAGAGGACTGCTGCACTGCATGATCAGACAGGTATGGTGTTGCTAACAGCTCCCTCTCTAATAAAAGCGCGTTGGAATCATATCTCTACCCCTTAGGGAATGTTCATAGCTTCTATATTGTTTTCAGTTTCACAAATAAAACACACTCATTTTAGAAAATTGTAGAATCAAGGGAGGAAATGTCAAACATGATTTTGCCACCCAGTTACCACTGGAATGCTTCCTTCCAGTTTTTTTTGATCCCTCTACAAATGATTTTTTAATATACTTCCTCATTACTGTACATGCAATTATGCATATTGAGTAAAAGATGATACAGGTCTATAAACCCTCATCTGAACCCCTTGGGACCAGCTCAATTTCAGAATTCAGAATTTTTCAGACTTTCGGAGGTAGTACGATATATATACCACATAGTATGTTATGCCCTCAGCAGGTCCACAACAGCACTCTATTGTCAAAAACACTTCCAAATGCATTTCCACACTAATAAAATATATAAAAAACACAAATAGCCCCGTGTCAATTTGAATCAAGTGTTGCCATCAAATGAATTTTGGTGCAAAACTTTGGGGAAAAAAGCCTTTGGAAGTGTTTCAGATTTTGTGATTGGAGATAAGGGGCCAAGGCCTTACATCTCATTGCATTAATTTGGATATTCCTGATCTTGAGTGAAGTTGAGCATTCTTTCATGTGTAGATTAAAATTTTTCATTTCCTCTTCTGTTAATTTTGCATTTCCTCTGTCTGTTAGGTCCTTTCACTATTTTTCTTTGGAGCTATGTCTTTCTTGCCTATTTGAAGAGTTCCTGTACATTATAGATACTAATTCTTTGTCACATATACTGCAAATAATTTTTGGCAGTCTGTGATTTATCTTTTAGGTTTGTTTATGATATTTTCCATTCAAAACAGTTTTAGTAAAAAGAGTGTTTTCACTTTATCCTAGAAGATCTTTACACAACTTATACACGTTGAACCTGAACAGATTTTCTTGAAACCAATATTACATTTTATTAGAAGAAGAAACTGAGGCACAGATTAATAAAGCACCCATTCACACACATACAACAAATCTAAAGTAAAAAGAAATCAATTCTAGACTTCTGAACTCCTTTGCTCTCTCTACGGGGCTATCTCGTGGCCATCATTTTTCCCCCTTCTTTGCTACTTTTTTTTTTTTGTATTTTAGATATTTGCATTTTGTACCTTACCAAACAGTTTTAAAGTCACTAATTTCGTGAGCCATATTTAAAGGTATCATAGTGACTCTCATATATCAGGTACAAGTGTCAGGAACTGAGTCTTTCAGTTATTCCTTGCACCATGTCTCCTTTCTGACTTTATATCTTTTCTCTATAACTCTGTGTATCTCTCCCCAGCTCTTTTCATTACTCCTTCAGAATATATCCTCTTGTTCAGATTTCCCTTAAGTTTTCTACCTCTGTTTCACGAACAGATATATCTTTTTCACAACTCAATTATCTCTTACTAAGCTGTTCTCAGTTAGCTACTCTGCATCTCAGTTTGTATCTACAGTGTGTGACAAAAACAAAAACTAAAGAGTAAAAGAGAGGTAATGAATAGGAAATAGTTGGTTTTGACTGGTATGATTCTCTCATTAAATTGCTACAATTACAAAATAGCAACAGCAGCTTTCCTAGTTGTATTAGTATAGAGAAAAGACTTAACAATGCATTTTAAATATTCACGATTGCCTGAAGACCAAATGCCATGATATGTGTTAGAATACTACAGAAGTATGGTACATGGGTTGATTTTTCTGCATAGCCTTCTTTTACTGTTTTTGTTTTCTTCAGGTGGATAAAGTAGAATCCTTCAAGTATAGTCAGAGTACCAAGGATAGCCTCCATGCCAAGTACAACACCAAAACCTGTGCCACTGTAGTTGGTGATGACCAGTGGGGACACCTGCAGATGGATGCTACCTCTGTGTACCTGCTCTTCTTAGCACAAATGACTGCCTCAGGTGAGTACAAACACAGAAGTACTGGGAGTCACGGCTGTGTGGGGCACTTGCTCTAGCACACATGGTGTCTCCAAAGGCCAGAAAGCAACATAGCTCTTTACATTGCTCAAAGGTGCACATTGGAAACAGAATAGTTTGTAAATTTTATACAGAGAAAGTTTTTAAAGATCTAGTTGTCATTCTTTTACATTGAGAAACAACTCGGGGGTACTAATTAATTTTTTTAAAATTGGGAACCAGGAAATCTGGGATAGATTTTCTTTAGATGGGTATTTTTATCTATTATTAATTTTCAGATACTGTGAGATGGGAAAGAAGGACTTGGTTTATTGCTTGTTCTCATACTATGCACTGTAAAGCCTATAGTTACTATTAACATAAATTGAATCACCTACTTTATACTACTCTTTATCGATATAAACAAGGCATCTGTCTGTAGGTATCTAAATTATATTAGAGGAATTAACTTAGGAATCAGAATTCAAATGTTTGTCTTTTATTGTTGAATAATACACCCTTTTCGGATGGTTTTGTTATTACCTTTAGATGCTTTACCTGAAAAAGGAAAGTGTAAGAACCAACATAATACCCCTTTATTTCTCCTAAATTGGGGAAGACAATGAATCTGATTACATTCAGTTTGTAAATTAAACAGGACCATTGCCAGATCTTCCTGCGGTAAGTAATAGCACTTCTCACAATAGTATATTTTTGACATTTCAGTCTCTTTATCTTCCTATCTGATTACAGAGCTCCTTGGTACTAAAGGCATTCAGGGTGAGAATAAGCACAGAATACACTTCTTGTCCATTTCTTGCTTAAATATGTTTTTGGTAATAAAGTCTCCCCTTTTTTTCCTCTAGAACACACAGCTAAGAGGCTGAATAACCTGTTCTTACAGTTGTAATATGGCTGCCCACACACTGCCTTCTTTTGGAGGGTTGGTTTCTCCCTGAATAAACATATTTTTAGATTTATTTATTATTTATTTAAGTAGAACAGCAGCTATAACTCCATTTCTAATATTCTTTTAATACGAACTCCGGAGTGTTTTTTCTACAGAGCAAAAAGGGATTAAATATCCCTGTGGTTTTTCATTTTGAGCTGAAATATACTGAAGAGGCTTATAAGAGTTGAAGAAGGACATTTTAGAATGGTAAAAGGATCAATCCATTGGGAAGGTATAACAGTTATAAACATATAAGCACTTAACAACAGAGCCCCGAAAATATGTGAAGGAAAACCTGGCAGAATTGAAGACAGAAATAGACAATTTAACTATAGTTGGAGACTTTAATACCCCACTGTCGATAATGTATAGAAGAACTAGGCAGAAAATCAACAAGGAAGTAGAAAACTTAAAAGCAACTAGATCTAACACACATCTGTAGAACACTTCATCCAACAACAACAGAATACATATTCTTCCCAAGTACACGTGGAACATTCATTCTCTAGGATAGACTATGTGGCAGGCCACAAAAGAAGCCTCAATAAATTTAAAAGTATTCAAATCACACAAAGTATCTTCTATGACCAAAATGGCATGAAATTTGAAATCAGTAAGAAAGAAATGAGGGAAACTCACAAATATGCAGAAATTGAACAACACACACCTAAACAACCAGTGGGCCAAAGAACAATCACAAGGGAAATTAGAAAAACTTTGAGCTGAAGGAAAAGGAATATACAACATACCAAAACTTATGGGAAGCAGGGAAAGCAGTGCTTAGAGGGGAATGTGTATAAAAAGAAAGACCTCAAATCATTAATTTAACCTTTCATCTTAAGGCACTGGAAAAAAAAAGCAACCTAAACCCAAAACATGCAGAAAGAATGAAATAATAAACATTAGAGCAGAAATTAATGAAACAGAAAGAAAAAACAGTAGAGAACATCAACAAAACCAAAATTCCATTCTTTGAAAAGATCAACAAAACTAACAAACCGTTAGCTAGATTGACCAAGAGAAAAAGAGAGAGGACTCAAATTACTAAAATCAGGAGTAAAAGATGAGACATCACTAGAACCTTACACAAATCTAAAGAATTAATACTATGAAAAAAATAAATAATAATAATAAAAAAGAATTAATACTATGATTAAATTGTTTACCAACAATTTTGATAATTTTAATGAAATAGGCTAATTCCTAGAAAGACACAAACTACTGAATCTGACTCAAGAAGCAAAGGAAATCTGAATACATCTATCATAATGAAAAGAATTAGTAATACAAAAACTGCCCACAAAGAAAATCCCAGGCCTACATAGTTTCACTGATAAATTTTACCAATATTTAAAGAATAACTAATAGTTATTTATAAACACTTCCAAAAAATAGAAGAGGAAGAAACATTTGCAAACTCATTCTATGAGGCCAATATTATTCTCACACCAAAAACCAAAGGCATCACAAGAAAATTATAGACCAATAACTCTTACGAACACATATTTTTAAATTCTCAACAAAATACTAGCAAACTGAATCCAGTAATATGTAAAAAGGATTATACACTACAACCAAGTAATATTTATCCCAGCAGTACAAAGTTGTTTAAACATTTGAAAGTCAGTTACTGTAATACATCATGTCAATGCAAAAAAGGACAAATCCATACAGTCATCTCTCTGGACACAGCAAAAGCATTTGACAAATCCAACACCTTTTTATGATAAAAATACTCAACAAATAAGAAATAGAAGGAAACTTCTTCAACCTGATAAAGAGCACCTACAAAACCCACGATTAATAGCATAATAGTGAAACAATATTTGCTTTCTCCCCTAAGGTCAGAACCAGACAAGGATGTCAACTCTTGCCACTTATATTTAGAATTCTACTAGCAGCTTTGGCTAGGGCAAATAGGCAATAAAAAGAAATTAAAGACATCAGATAAAGGAAGAAGTTTAACTTTCTCCATTTGTAGATGATAAGGTGTTAAATATAGAAATCCTAAGAAATCCACTTAAATATACAAGTTCAGGAAGGCAGCTGGGTAATGTCAATATGCAAAAATCAATTGTATTTCTACATACTAGAAGTGAACAATTCAAAAATGAAATTAACCAGAAGCTAAACATTAATGAATGCCAACTATAATTTTATATATATAATGTGATGGCTCAGTGTGAGGTGGGAGGGATAGTGGATGGGGGGAGGGGGGTTCACAGTGTGAGGGATATAAATGATGAACGTCTAAGTATTACCTTGTCTTGTACACCTGAAACTAATAAATAAATAAATAAAAATGAAATTAAAATAATTTCTATTACAATAGTGTCAAAATGATGCACTGAAGAATAAGTTGGACAAAAGTAGTGTAAAACTTGTACTTTGAAAGCTAAAAATATTGAAAAAATTAAAGATCCAAATCAATGGAAAGCTATCCTATGTTCATGGATTGGAAGACTTATTGTTAATGGCAATGTTCCCCAAATTGATCTGTTGATTCAACAAAATTCTTATCAGAATCCCAGCTGTCTTTGCAGAAATTGACAAGCTGATCCTAAAAGGATATGGTAATTCAAGGAAACTGGAATGGCTAAAACAATTTTGAACAAGAACAACAAAGTTGGAAGACTCACACTTTTTCATTTCAAAACTTATTACAAAGCTACAGTAATCAAAACATTCTGCTGCTGTCGTAAGGATAGGCATGTATTAGCTGTGACAAGTAAGTTCCCGAGCTCATCCTAGAAGAAGTGCTACAGACCTCATTGCTGAATATCAGTACAGTCACCTTCAAACTACTCCCCTTGGGGAGCTATGCACTGAGACCAGTGCCTAGTCCACCCTTCAAAGCAATTTTGGAACTCTTTTTCTGGAATAGTCATCAGAGCTGTCATCGTATTACCCTTGATGTCCTGAATGTCATCCAAATGTCTTCCTTTCAATATGTTCTTTATCTTCGGCTAAAGAAAGAAGTCATTGGGGGCCAGATTAGGTGAGCAGGGAGGGTGTTCCAATACAGTTATTTATTTACTGGCTAAAAACTCCCTTACAGTGTGGTGTGAGCTGGTGCATTGTCGTGATTCAAGAGCCATGAATTGTTGGCAAAAAGTTCCAGTCATCTAGCTTTTTCACTCAGCCTTTTCAGCACTTCCAAATAGTAAACTTAGTTAACTGTTTGTCCAGTTGGTACAAATTTATAATGAATAATCTCTCTGATATCAAAAAGGGTTAGCAACATCTTTGCAACAAGTTCATGAACTTAATTGTCAGACCTTGTAGAGTAGCACAGTAGAATTTAGAGCCCAGAAATAAACCATCAAATTGTGGTCAGTTGATTTTTAACAAGGATGCCAAGATAATTCAATGGAGAAAGAATGGTTTTCTCAACAAACGGTGCTGGGAAAACTGGATATCCATATGCAAAAGAATGAAATTGGACTTCTTCCACACACCATAAACAAAAATTAACTAAAAAATGAATCATAGACCTAAATGTAAGGGGAAAACTCTACAACACTATTAATCTGCGAGGGCTGCCATAATAGAATACCACAGAACGGGTGACTTCAACAACAGAAATTTATTTTCTCGTGGTTCTGGAAGCTGGAAGTCCCAGATCCAGATGTCAGCAGGGCTGGTTTCTGGTGAGCCCTCTCGCCTTGCAGACAGCCACATTCTCTGCTATAATTTTACATGGCCCTTTCTCTGTCTGTATGCATCCCGGATGGCTCCTTATAAGGATACCAGTCCCTACTGTATTAGAGCCCCACCCTTGTGACCTCATTTAAACTTATTTGCCTCCTTAAAGGCCCCCTGTCCAAATAAAGTCACATTGGGGGTTAAGGCTTCAACTAAAGAAAAAATTAGTAAATTGGAATTGGTTTACCATGTTTCCCCGAAAAGATGTAGCCAGGCAATCAGCTCTAATGCATCTTTTGGAGCAAAAATTAATATAAGACCCAGTATAATATATAATATAATATAATATAATATAATATAATATAATATAATATAATATATAATATAACACTGGTCTTATATAATATAATGTAAGCCATGTTGGGCTTTCCCCAGCCCTATCTCATTACACCTCTGTGCACTCACCTGCATACCCTCTGTTCTACAAGTGGTGTCTTGGCTCCACAGAAGGGACAGGATCCAGAGGTCCTGCATGTTGTGGTCTTGCTTCAAGAGACAGCTTTTTCTCCTGTGGTTAACACAGTGGCTTAAGATCGTTCAGTAAATAATTGTCCAACATCTACTGTTCTGTATTGTTTAATACCATTCACAATACTATGAGATATTTTTAGAGACTGCAGATATAAATAAGATATGGTTCCTACCTTCCACTGAGGTACGGATGTATCTATAGTACAGAGTAAAAGATGAGATCATAAGCACAGGAAAATTAAAATTCTATGTAGTACAGAAGAGGGGAATCATGACAGTATCATGGAGGAGATAGAATCTGAGCTGGGCCTTGAACAGGGTTTCAAGATGTGAAGGAGGCTGTTTAAACAATATCATGAGTAAAGGAACACATGGTAGAAATGGGTGGCATTATATGGTATATTATTTAGTTAAGTGTGGTACAAGTTTAAGAGAGATTTATACCTGGTTTCTCTCAGTCTTTGTTCAAGCAGTTTGGCACAGAGCTGACAAGATGAGGCTAATGTGCAATATTTCTGTCTATCTTTGTTCTTCTCTATCCAAGAGGTTAACGTCATTACTGCTATTCTGACAGCCACGGGTCAGGACGAGCTTACAATCTGATTATACAGATTATATGGTTCCTTTTAGTTCTAAAGGTACAGTTCTGTGGTTTAAAGTATCTGCCAATAAATCAAAGTTTTAAATGCAAAAAAAAGAAAAGAAAGAAAATATAAAAGTCCCAGAAACATTCATGGGATAAAACTTTTCAATAAAAGTTTTTGAGAAGAAAATTAGACTGTAATTCAATTCAAGGCTCAAACAAGTTAGGAAAAATACTTGCAACAGATATGATGGCCAAAAGGCTAACTTCGTAAGATTCGTGAATCTATCAATAGCAGAAAGACCAGTGATTCAGTAGAAATTGAACCGTTCATAGGAAAAACATAATATACATAAATCTGTGACTCAGCAGTTATACTTCTAAGAATTTATCTTGATATACTGGCGCATATGCAAAAAAGACACACACACACACACACACACACACATTCATTGCAGCATGGATTGTGGTGATAAAAGATTAGATGTGACCTAAATGTCTTTCACTAGTGAACTGGTTATCTGAGCAGCCATTCAGTGGAAAGCTGTGTAGCCATAAAAAAAAAAAGAGGCACGTATATTTAAAATTGTCTCCAAATTATGTATGAAAAAAGCAAGGTGCAGCATACTATGGTACCAGTCTTTGTGTAATTTTTATATATGCATAATATAGCTCTGAAAAAATAGAGGAAACTAGTGAGGATTGTTTCCTCCAGAAAAGGGATTTGGCAGCGTGGGAATGGTGTGATTCCAGGTGGAAGACTTTCACTGTATACCTGTTGGTATTTCTCTCAATCGAGGGATGGAGGGAGGGGAAAGGAGTGAGGACTTAGTTTTTAAACAAAAATGGGTTATACTGTGCACACTGGGAAACAGTATGGCATCTTGTTCAGAAACTCAGTCTCTGAAGTGAAACAGAAGTTGGTAGTCAGTTGAGTCCTGGTTCCACTATTAGTTTCATGACCTTAGGCAAATAACCTCTCTAAGCTTCATTGAGAAAACAGGTACCCACCTCTTAGGGATGCTGTAAAAATTAAGTGCGGAATTCATGCAAAACACTCCATTTGTATGCTGTAACTATCTTTGTATAGCTTACATTTAGAATAATTATCATTTGTACTCCCAAAACGTGCTTTTAAGTTCTCCTTAAAATCATCATCTTTGTCTACTTCTTGCTTAGTGTTTAGACTTCCTCCAACTCGCTTTTGAAATATTTGTCTTTTTTCAGATGCCAATGTTTGTACATTTAAACATTATAAATTGTTACCTATAGAATTAGGAGTCTGAGACTTTCTACTAAAACCTACAAACAATGGTTCAAATTCTTCCATGTTAAAATGTGCTGCTATGTCACTTTGCTGAAGACTAGCCTATGACTGATTTTGTCCTTTGGCGGGTCCGTCACTGTAGCTGCCGCGAAAGCCTGTGGGGATCGTTGAGCAGGACTATGTCTTTATTCTCTTTTTCCTCAGGCCTTCATATCATCCACAGCCTCGATGAAGTCAATTTCATACAGAACCTTGTGTTTTACATTGAAGCTGCATATAAAACTGCTGTGAGTATTCATTTGGTAATATATTTTAAACATACGGTGACTTTAAAATACTGGGCAACCCATTCCTTCGCTTAATGCTGCCCCTTGTAGTGAAGCGATCTGTAAGACTTCTGGCAAGATATTTATTAATTACAAAGGGAAAAATCGTGATAGGAGAATGGAATAACCCTGAAGGCAAGACTGGAGGAACTGTAACTAATTGGAAGAGACTAAGGAAGCATGACAAATGCAGCATGGTATTTTGGGTTAGGTCCCAGAATATAAAGAGGCTATTAGTGGAAAAATTGGTGAAATCCTAATAAAGTTCGTAATTTGGTTATTGCTATCATACTGATGTTAATTTCTTAGCTTTGGCAATTGGACTATGGTTATGTCAAGTGTTAAAATTATGGGAAGCTGAGTGAAAGGTATATGGGAACTCACTATACTATTTTTGCACCTTCTCTGGAATTCTAAAGTTATTTCAAAAGAAAAAATGTATTACAAGTAATTTTAAATGTTATCAAGAAGCCATATAGAACTATGGTTAAGAATGTAGGCTTTGGAGTGAGAGGACTTGGACTCTAATGCTAGTTCTGTCACTTATGAGCTGTGCATCCTTGGGTGACTCAGTTAACCTCTCTTTGCACCTCAGTTTTGTCCTGTATAAAATGTAACGATTAAGGAAGATAATAGTGTAAGGTGCATAGGTTACTGCATGGTGCATTGTCAATGCCACTATAGAGTACAATTAGAATGGATGTTTAAGGTAAAATACTGGGGTGTGGTTTAGGCTCCATTTCTTAGACCACCTGTGTACCCTCTTTAATGAACAATTTTGAGAAGTGCTTCCCTAGATGGACTGACCAAGTGTCCAGGAGGCCTCCAGCTTCTTGGCGGCCCCACTAGAATTTAAAGCTACTGGGAAAATATGGTGGCATTCCAACTCATTGGCATCTCCTTAGTAAGCATTATGAATGCACATAATAGGACAAACTAGCTCTGTATGCCTTTTTCTCAAGGGTTGTGCATGTGGTAAGCATTTGGCAGTGATGACTTGCTAATGGTGTGTGGGTTATTTTATGCCAGGACTTTGGGATATGGGAACGTGGAGACAAGACCAACCAAGGGATCTCAGAATTGAATGCCAGTTCAGTTGGAATGGCCAAGGTAATTTTTCTTGCTTGTTTGTCCCAGGGATAGGGTAAGGAAGTCTGGTACTCCTTTCCCGTAGATAAAGGTGTAATGTGACTGTAGACCATCATCAAATTACTTGTTTTTTTAACCCACAGGTGAAATTCTGATTCTCCCATAGAACTGTAAACATGTAGGTGAAGACTTCACTCTAGTTCACTCCAGATTTGTAGCATTTCTCTACTTATACAGCCCACAAGGACTTCAGAGAACATGTCTTAAACTAAACTTATCATCTCTACCATTACAAAAACAAACAAAGGGAGGCTTTTGCTCCTTCTATACACCATTTGACAAAGCTTCATATCAGGAAACCATTTCTCAATCCTCCACAACCCACACTCTCCTGCAACCCCATGCCATTATCATCATTATTACCTTTCCACTTGGCGCCATCTTTTCTTTCCCACTGCCCCTGCCTTAACTCCAGCTCTTATCTTTGGAGACAGCAAGAAGGCATAAAATAGGATAGCAAGAATAGGATCAAACATATCCATTATAACAGTAAATATACATGACTTAATTTGTTTCTCCTACCAAAAGGCAAAGACACAGATTGATTTAAAAAAATAAAAAAGGAAAAAAGGAAATCCAATCTATACTGCCTATAAAAGCTCTAATATAACAAATTGATTTAGAAAGATTAAAAATAGAAGGATGGGCAAAATCTGGCCAACTGTGAATATGAAATGAAGTCGAATCCAAAGCAAAAAGTATTACATGGAACACAGAAGACAAAGAAGGTCAAGATAGAATTTTAAAAGGCACAGCCTAAAATGAGAAAGTGGCTGGAATGCAGTTTCAATTAATAACAGAGCAAAATGTGTTAGAAATACAAGTCAAAATAGAAGCAGTTATACGGGGTTAGTTTAACAAAAAACATTGCCAGGCTATGACAGATGAAATAAACCAAAAATAAGATCACAGAAAATTTAATCTATACAGTATAATTAATGTCGTTGAATTAGTAAATATATATGGAGCTTTACACCTACAAAATATTTATCCCCTGGGTAAGTTTTTTCTTTTAATGTATCTTTAATTATTAAAGTGGTACACGTATTTTCTTTTCTTTTTTTTTTTATTTTATTAGTTTCAGGTGTACAAGACAAGGTAATACTTAGACGTTCATCATTTATATCCCTCACACTGTGAACCCCCCTCCCCACATCCACTATCCCTCCGACCTCACACTGAACCATCACATTATATATATAAAATTATAGTTGGCATTCATTAATGTTTAGCTTCTGGTGTACAATGCCATGATCGTATTTTCAATTTAAAGTTCAATTTAAAAAATATAAATCCCATTATTCTTCTGTGTCACGTGATTTTCTAAACTCAACAATCACATATTTCACTGAACAGCATAGCCAAACTTCCTTCCATATCATTTCATACTGATAATCTAATCCATTCTTTTCAGTTGCTGACAGTATTTAATAATTCCTCAATTGATAGAATTGCCTCCATTTTTTATTATTCCAAATAATGCTTTAGTGAGAATCCTTGTACATATATCTTGGTGAACTTGCATAAATGTCTTTGTAGGATAGATTCCTAAAAGTAGAACCACTGGGTTAAGGGATATACACTTTAAAGTAGCCCTCCAAAATAATTTCCACCTATTTCATTTCCCCCCTCTGTATATGATGGATATATGCCATTATGTGCCAGGTGTTCCATTTTCCTCAAACCCTCACTAATTCTGGATATTATCAGTACTCTTAAATAATTTGACTTAAAAAAATTGTAACGACTAAAACTTTACTTTTTATTTTCAAATCATTTTACACTTAGAGAAAAGTTGCAAGCTTTGTGCAAAGAATTTCCATATATCCTTCATCCAAGCTCCCCACTTGTTAATTTTGCTCTATCTTCCTGTTTATATGCATACATACACACAAGTTATTTTTTCTGAACTAGTGGAGGGTAAATTGCAGATGTGATGCCCCATGTCTCCTAAATACTTCAGTGTGAATTTCCTCAAAGACTCTCCCATAACCATGGTACAATCATCAAAATCAGGAAATGAACACTGGCGTCATACCACCACGCAATCCATAGACCCCATTCAAATTTCTTTAATTGTCCCAATAATGTCATTTGTGGTGGCAAAAAAATATCCCCTTGTGATCCAGGATTCAACCCAGGACAGCGTGTTATATTTAGTTTTAATGTCTCTTAGGCTTCTTTGATCTTCAGACTTTACTTGCCTTTTATGCCCTTGGCCTTTTTTAAGAGTACAGTCCCTCAATTTAATTTTGTGTGATATTTCCTCATGATTTTATGCAATTTGTGCATTTTTGGCAAGAATACCACAGAGATGATGCTGTGTCCTCAGTGTATTATCAGGAGGTACATGATACAGATTGTCCCATTACTGTTCATGTTGACTTGGATGGCTCCATCAGTGTGGTGTCTGCTGCATTTCTCCACTGCAATTTCCTATTCCCCCCTTGTAATTAATAGGTATTTCATACCAAGCCAGCTTCTGCTTACTCTTTAGGTCTCAGCTTATACATTATCCTAAAGATGAAGTCAGTTATGTCTCATAATTGAGGAACTACAAATAACTAATGAATACTTGAAACAATGTTAGCAAATGAATGCAACAGACACATCATTTTTTAATATCAAATTAGGAAAACTTCATAAGATAATACTTTGCATTAGAGAAGGTACTGTCATACACTGCTGGTGATAGTTACATTGGTATAACTTCCATGAAAAGCAATTTAGCATTATGTCTTAAAAATGGTTCATAACCTTTGACCCAGTGATTCTAATTCAGGGAATTACCATATTTTGCTGTGTATAATGTACACCAATGTTTTTGGCCCAAACTTTCAGGGAAAAAAATCTTTCGTTTTAATTTTTTTAAATTAAAGTTTATTGGGGTGACAATGGTTAGTAAAGTTACATAGGTTTCAAGTGTACAATTCTGTAATACATTATCTATATATCGCATTGTATGTTCACCACCCAGAGTCAGTTCTCCTTCCATCACCATAATTTTGACCCTGTTTACCCTCATCATTTTAATTTTTTAATTCAAATTTTTATTTGTTTATATTAAGATGCTTGTTTTTTGTATTACAAAGGAATTTTAGCATTTATTTTTAACATATTATGGTACAAGAAATTTTATGTGATAAATAATTGCAAAACACAAGAACAGATATAAGGTACAAGAAATTTTATGTACCTGTAACAAATTTACGATATTTACATATCATAGAAGGCCAAGGACTCTTTGTCCTTGCAATTTCGTTTTAAGTTCCATAAAACCAATTATCGTATTCCAGGATATTATTTTGCATATGGATATCGTTATTGATTTCTAGAGTTACACTTTTAACTCGTAAGCATAAATAAAAGAATTAAAAACATTTATACAGATACGGAATTAATACTACCCATGTAGAATGTGCATCCTTATTTTTCCCTCACAAATTTGGGCAAAATGTGCACATTATATTATACTTGGCAAAATACGGTAATTCTTAGACAGTAACTCAAAATGAAAATAAAGAATTATTCTGTTAGCTCAACAACATTTAAGACTCCACTCTGTGCCCTGCTGTGTGCCAGGTACTGGTGAAAACACAATTCCTGACCTTGAGGAATTTATAATTTTAGCAAGAGATGTTTATCAAAACTCTGCTTGTAATAGCACACAATTAAAGGCAACCTTGATTTCCAACAATCGGTAAATGGTAAACTTCATCACAGCTATATGAGAGAATGTTATGTTGAAATGGAGTTTTTTTTTTTGGGGGGGGGGGTCCAACAGGATTTTTTTTTAATTTATTGGGGTGACGATTGTTAGTGAAATTACATAGATTTCAGGTGTACAATTCTGTATTACATCATCTATAATTCTCATTGTGTGTTCACCACCCAGAGTCGGTTCTCCTTCCATCACCATATATTTGATCCCCCTTACCCTCTGGTAACCACTGAACTATTGTCTGTGTCTATGAGTTTTTTCCTTTGTTTGTTTTGTTTGTTCATTTGTTGCTTATTTTATATCCCACATATGAGTAAAGTCATATGGTTCTTATCTTTTTCCATTTAACTTGTTTCACTTACCATGATGCTCTCCATATCTATCCATGTTATCACAAACGGCAATATGTTATCTTTTTATGGCTGAGTAATATTCCATTGCATATACATGTACCATATCTTCTTTATCCAATCATCCATCAGAGGATGCTTATGTTGTTTCCATGTCTTGGCCACTATGACTAATGCTGCAGTGAGCATAGGGGTACATATATCTTTAGGAATAAGTATTTTCAAAATATTCAGAAGAGGGATTGCTGAGTCATATGATAATTCTATTACTAACTTTTTGAGAACCTCTACACTGCCTTCCATAGCGGCTGCACCAATCTGTATCCCCACCAACAGTGTATAAGGGTTCCTTTTTCTCCACAGCCTCTCCAATGCTTGTTACTATTTGTCTTTTGATGATAGCCATTCTGACTGGAGTAAGGTGGTATCTCATTGTGGTTTTGATTTGCATTTTTCTTATAGCTAGTGATGTTGAGCATTTTTAAATCTATCTGTTGTTTATCTGTATGTCTTCTTGTTGAGTTGTATGAATTCTTTATATACTTTGGATATTAGCCCCTTATCGGAGGTGTTGTTTGCAGATATCTTCCCCATTCTGTTGGTTGCCTCTCTGTTTTGTTGATGGTTTCTTTTGCTGTGCAGATGCATTTTAGTTTGATGTAGTCCCATTCATTTATTTTTGCTTTTCCCTTGCCTTTGGGGTCAAATTCATAAAATCTTTTCTGAGACCAAGGTCTGTAAGTTTAGTGCCTATGCTTTCTTCTATGCAATTTATTGTTTCAGGTCTTACATTCAAGTCATTAATCCATTTTGAGTTAATTTTTGTGTATGGCATCAGAGATAGCAGTATAGTTGCATACTTTTGTGTGTGCTTTCCAGTATTGCCAACACCATTTATTGAAGAGACTTTCCTTTCTCCATTGTATGTTTTGGCTCTTTTGTCAAAAATTAGCTGCCCCATATATGTGTGGGTTTATTTCTGAGCTCTCAATTCTGTTGCATTGGTCTGTGTGTCTGCCAATGTCATGCTGTTTTGATTACTGTAGCTTTGTAGTATAGATTGAAGTCAGGGAGTGTGTTATACCTCTGGCTTTGTTCTTTTTTTCTCAGAATTACTTTGACTATTCAGGATCTTTTGTGGTTCCATACAAATATTGAGATTTCGTTGTTGTTGTTGTTGTTGTTGTTGTTCTATTTCTGTGAAAAATATCATTGGAATTTGATAGGAATTGCATTAAATCTGTATATTGCTTTAGGTAATATGGCCATTTTAGCAATGTTAATTCTTCTAATCCATGAACATGGAATATCTTTCCATTTCTTTATATCTTCAGTTTCTTTCAGTAATGTCTTCTAGTTTTCAGTGTGCAGGTCCTTCGCCTCCTTTGTTAAATTTATTCCTAGGTATTTTATTCTTTTTGTTGTGATTGTAAATGGGATTTCTTCATTTGTCTTTCTGATATTTCATTGTTAGTATATAGGAATGCAACAGATTTTTGTATATTAATTTTTTAATCCTGTAACGTTACTAAATTTTTTTCTTGTTTCTAATAGTTTTTTGGTGGTGTCTTTAGGATTTTCTGTGTAAAGAATCATGTCATCTGCAAAAAATGAAAATTTGACTTCTTCATTTCCAGTTTGGATGCCTTTTATTTTTTTCTCTTGCCTGATTACTCTGGCTACGATTTCCAGTACTATGTTGAATAGCAGTGGTGAGAGTGGGCGTCCTTGTCTTGTTCCTGATCTTAGGGGGAAAGCTTTCAGTTTTTCACCATTGAGTATGTTAGCTGTGGGCTTGTCATATATGACCTTTATTATGTTGAGGTATTTTCCTTCTATATTGAATTTGTTGAGGGTTTTTAATCATGAAAGAATGGCTACAACCTCCATCTTAACTGTCTCTGGGACAATTTGGGAAGCAAAGACCAGTTCAGAGGCCCCCGGGAATAAAGAATGTTATTGTATTTTCTGTTCTTCTGAATAGATTCAAAATGACATTATGTGCGTTGATATGATACTCAGGTACAAGGAGAAAAAATATACATCTTTCTAATGCTGAAGTTGACTTTCTTTCTTTGCTCCTCACAGGCAGCCCTGGAAGCATTAGATGAACTGGATCTGTTTGGTGTGAAAGGTGGGCCCCAGTCAGTTATCCATGTCCTAGCCGATGAAGTGCAACACTGCCAGGTAAGAAAATAACAGACCATGTTACAGAAAATGTTGTTCTTACCCAGAATCAGACTTAACATGAACTTGAGAATAAGGAGACTTGAATGAGAGTACATAATCTTATTTCTTACCATGTGCCCAAAATGTCTTATCATGAATAACTATGATGTACACCTGAAACTAATGTAATATTGAATGTTAGCTTTATTTTAGTAAAAATCTTTTTTAAATGTCTTAATCAAACATCCTATACTGAGATAAGACTGATATAGCATGAGCTGTAACATAGATCATAGTTCTGTTCTCTCACGCAGCGTTATAACGGGATCGCATCATAGTTTATGGAATTCTCCACTGTTGTCATAACAAGAGTCTCTGGGCTCTGCTCCTGAGTATCTCCTTTTCAAAATATAGCAAGAGAACAAGGGTGTTATTTTTTTTTATTTAAGTGTTCTTGATAGTCGCTCTGAAACGTTCTCTTGTCCCAGATTGGCTCTAGGATTAGATGTTTGGAGATTAGACTGTTTAAGTGGTAAATGCATATCTTCAGTTTTGTTTAAGATCACTCTCTGTATTGAAAGAGTAATGTTCTTCTCATTGGTGAGATGACTTCTTCTCTTTTTTCAAACCCTGGTTAGACACTCATTGTGTGAATACAAACTCACCTTCTAATTTCAAAACCACAAAATTTTCCATGGAAAAGATAAATGTCAGTGGTATAGGAGCTGAGCCTTCTCTTTTCCTCTTCTCAGCAGCTATGTTTTCTCTGAGCTTTATGCTTAAATAGCTGTTAATGGAGCAACAGGATTGTAGGTGGGATTGTGATGTTAATCTTTATCCATTAGCAGCTGCTTAAGAATCAGGATTGGAAAGCATTGAGAGAAGGGGTAACTCAGAGAAATAGCTAGTTTTCTAAGTGCTCAGTGTTGAATAATGTGTAGATTTTCTTCTGAATGATCCTCTTCTCCATAAATCTTTTGAAATGAAATCTGTTAGTTTTATAACCCAGAATTATTTACTCATGTGCCACATTTGCTTTCCTTTCTCTTAGTCTATCCTCAATTCAATACTCCCCCGGGCTTCAACATCCAAAGAAGTTGATGCTAGTCTACTTTCAGTTATTTCCTTCCCAGCCTTTGCTGTAGAGGATAATGAGTTGGTGGAGATCACAAAACAGGAAATCATCACCAAGCTTCAGGTATGTCTATATATGCCTTTCTTTAGGGCTCTGACTTACAGGGGAAATTAGTATGTTTTGGGGTCTTGAGAATGACCTGTGTCAGTGATGTAACCAGGTGATTAGGGTTAATATTACCAGTAATAATGCATATTGACACCATGTACACCCCGAGACAGTACAATAAGAGGTGCATAGCACCTCTGTGCTATCCTTCCCAGCAAGGCACAACCTCAACCTAATCATGAGAAAGCATCAGACAAAACCAAATTGGGGGGCATTCTACAAATAACTGATGAACACGCTTCCAAAGTGACAGTTTTTAAACAAGGGAAGAATGGGCAACTGTCACAGGTTGAAGGAGACTAAGGAGACATAACAACTAAATGCAGTGGGATCCTGAATCAGATACTAGAACAGAAAAAAGCCATTAGTGGAAAAACTGGTGAGATCAAAGTAAGCTATGTACTTGGGTTAACAGTGTTGTGCCAAGGTTAATTTTTTAGTTTTGATGAATATTTTGTGGTTATATGACATGGTTAATATAAGGGGACAGTGGTTGAAGGGTATACGGGGATTGTATTGTTTTTGCAAGTCTTCTGTAAGTCTCAGATTGTCTCCAAATTTAAAATGTATTTTCTTTTATTAAAAACAAGCCTGTTATCTCTTATGAGCCATGTGAGCAGGAACACACAGGTTAATAATTGGGCTGTCACAGACTTACCCTATGGGGGAAAGCCATGCAGAGGATAATATTAGGAACTCTGCTTTAGGGAAGAGCATGTAAGTTAGCCTTTACTTGAAATCACATTGCTGAAACCAGTTTCTGGGGCTGGGCTGTTATCAGGGTTTTTAAATTATTATTTTTAAAATATTGTGCCTGTATTGGCGATAGGTTGGCACATGTAGCTGTTGCAAAGGACGTATTTCTGTTTAATTATATACTGGACCAATGAGCATGCTTCTGACCTTTTTTCTCTGCATTCACAGGGTCGTTATGGTTGCTGTCGCTTTCTACGAGATGGATATAAAACTCCTAAAGAGGTAAGTTTCTTCTCCCCAAAATGAGTCCAAGGTAGAATGGTTATTACCACCTGTAGCCTCATTCAGAGAAAATACTTACCTCACTGATGGTACTTAAAATAATCACTAAGCAGGATATCAGTAACTGATGTTTGCTACCTTTGTTGGGCTTAGTTGCCAAGTTCTGTTTGTTAGCCTTTCTGGATTAAGTAAGATAGAGGACGGTGTAGTCCTTCCACCTCTTGCAGTTGGTTGGTTTCAGAAAGAGATACTGATGGATGCTTAAATCAGTGGATGAAAGTTTAGGCCGAAACAATATTTGTATCTTCCCCCCCTCAAAAAAATATTTAATAATTATAAAGGGAAAAATCTTGTATCCGTAGATCTTTCTGGCCCCTTTACACTTTTTGCAGTTGATTAGTTCTAAATAGTTCTTGATCTAGAAAAGTTAACTTCCTTTTGCTATACTTGTCAAAAGTTCTTGGCAATATCAGTGGAGAAAATTAAGTATTATCAAGAGAATGAATGGTCAATAACAAACTTTCTTTGGCAATGTAAACATCATTTAAGGTTGAGATTTGGTGATTGAGAGCTATTGTAATTTTTTTTTTTTTAATCATCGAGCTCAAACTCTTCTGGTCTTCTTCTCTTCAACTTTATTCTTTTTTTTTTTAAGATTTTATTGGGGAAGGGGAACAGGACTTTATTGGGGAACAGTGTGTACTTCCAGGACTTTTTCCAAGTCAAGTTGTCCTTTCAATCTTAGTTGTGGAGGGCGCAGTTCAGCTCCAGGTCCAGTTGTTGTTGTTAGTTGCAGGGGGCGCTGCCCACCATCCCTTGCGGGAGTCAAACTGGCAGCCTTGGGTTGAGAGCCCACTGGCTCATGTGGGAATCGAACCGGCAACCTTCAGAGTTAGGAGCACAGAGCTCCAACCGCCTGAGCCACCGGGCCGGCCCTTCAACTGTATTCTTTATCCCTGTTGACTTCTGCCCCTACCAATCTACCAAAATTATGCTCTGAAACACTATCAAAATCTTCTAAGTGACCAATCCAGTAGCCTTTCCTCAATCCTTATTCTTGACTTCTCTGTAGTACATCACTGTTACCTATCCCTGTGTCCTCTTCAAATTCTTGTTCTATTTTAATATGCACAACACTACACCATCCTAATTCTTTTCCTCTTTCTGTCCTTCACTCACCAAACTGAGGGTTTTTCAAGATTCTGTTCTTTGGCCATTCATTCGTTATATAGGTACTACATCTATAACTCATGCTCTGTGCATCACCTCAATGAGGATGATTCCCAAACCCTAACCTCCCAGTGTCTTTCTAAACATTTCTGCTTGTATGTTCTGCTGCTATCTAAAACTTAACAAGTGTAAAACCAAAGTCGAGTTTATTACAGATTAATCTCACTTCTTAATACATCTGCCTGTGCTGTCATTATTGTCCCAGTTCTGCTCGTTAGAAGTCACATCACAAAGTACTTGCTAAGGGAGAGGAGTATGTATGTGCTCTGCCTTCTCTGAAACAAACTATCAGTGCTAAAAGGCTGTATTGCAATAGCACTGAACTGAAGGTGCACGTCTGACCTTGGAGTGATAAGACAGACTTTGTTTATTATGTTTCTACTAGGATCCCAATCGTCTATACTATGAACCAGCTGAACTGAAATTATTTGAAAACATAGAGTGTGAATGGCCATTGTTCTGGACGTACTTTATCCTTGATGGGGTCTTCAGTGGCAATGCAGAACAGGTAATGCTCTGGGGAAAGAGCTTTTCAGCAGAATGTTCTTATTGTGTCTTCCTCTTTCAATTAATGGCTGTACCAACCCTGTGTCCAAATGGAAGTCTTCCTTAATAGGGAGGAGACAGAGTATCTTCTAGTGACTAATACCGTGTTTCCTCGAAAATCAGACTTAACCGGAAAATAAGCCCTAGCATGATTTTTCAGGATGACATCCCCTGAATATAAGCCCTAATGCGTCTTTTGGAGCAAAACTTAATATAAGACCCGGTCTTATTTTCAGGGAAACACGGTAGTTGAGGGCACTAGATTAGGATTTGAAAGACCTGGCTATTCCCATCACTTAGACTTGGCTTTTAACAAATGGGAAAACAAAATGGCAAGCCCTGTCTACTTACCACAGTCATTAGAGGTACTAGAATGTATTTCCTGACTTTGTATGTCTTTTTCAAAGTAAATCTTGGATATGATGTTCTCACTTTAGCGAAAAAAAGGAAAACCAAAACAAACAAAACCCAACAATCCACTCATACTCTGTCTTCACCCCTGAAAACACAGTCATTGTTGCTTTTTTAGCTACATGAATAAAGTAGTTTAGAAATCATCATTGGAAAGCAGTGAGATTGGGAAACTTAGTCAAGGAAGCTTAGTGTCAGGCATTCTACAAATTGGCTATGGTCTAAACTTGGACATAAATCCAATGGATTTGGGAGTCACTTATTCTTGGCTACATAAAATAAATTTTGTGTAATTTAAATGCTTTGGCCAATATTAATCTGTAACTGCCAATATGAGTTTGAATAATAGGGTTATACCAAAGTTTCAGGGACCACAAAGTACTATTTTACTCAAAATTTTAGTAAATTTATATATATATATATTTGGTCCGGGAAGATTATTTTTTTATTTTTTTATTTATTTGTATTACATCATCTATAAATCCCATTGTATGTTCACCACCCAGAGTCAATTCTCCTTCCATCACCATATATTTGATACCCCTTACCCTCATCTCCCTCCCCCCACCCCCTTACCCTCTGATAACCACTAAACTATTGTCTGTGTCTATGAGTTTTTGTTTCTCATTTGTTTGTCTTGTTCTTTTGTTGTTTCAGTATATATTTTTTAAACATTTTTTAAAAAATAAATTTTATTGGGGAATATTGGAGGACAGTGTGTTTCTCTAGGACCCATCAGCTCCAAGTCGTCCTTCAATCTAGTTGTGGAGGGCACAGCTCAGCTCCAAGTCCAGTCGTTGTTTGTTTTCAATCTTTACTTGCAGGGGCCACAGCCCACATCCCATGGGGGAATTGAACTGGCAACCTTGTTGTTCAGAGCTCGCGCTCTAACCAGCTGAGCCATCAGGCTCCCCCTAGAGTGTACTTTTTTGAGCAAGCAATAATAAAAATAACCTGCCCTATTTTGATTACTCTGTTTTGATTCTACTGTTTTTCTCAGTCCTCAAATTCCATAAAATGGTTTATCAAAAACTTTGCTTCCTCAGAAAAAGATTTATTTATCAAATATGCCTACTATGTAGAAAGCACATTCAGGGGTTGTTTTTTTTTGTTTGCTTGTTTGTGTTTTTTTGTTTTATTTTATTTTATTTTATTTTATTTTTACATCCCTCACACCGTGAACCCCCCTCCCCCCATCCACCACCAAGGGGTTGGTTTTTTTTTGAACTTGGGAGTAAAAAGAGTTGGAAGAGCTGGATTCTTTGATTTTTCAGCTTCACTACTAACCATTGAGTAACCCAAGTGTTGCCATTGAATTTGGTTTCTCTGTACATAAGATGAAAATAGTTTTTCTCTCTTCAGTGAAGAAGAAGACATCCCTAAAGTTTGTTGAATTTCATAGATAAAGACATGCTGTAAGTGCAAGGTACAGTCAGTTCAGCTGTAATGAGACATAAAAGTTCTTAGAAAATCACCATGCTGTGCATATTTAGAAATAAAAACTACAGGGCTTATAGGGAAATAGGGTTGGGGCATAACCTTAAAAAGTTGGTCTGAAATACATACAAAATGATAGTACCCTAATAAGAACAGCATCACAGCTTTATACATGTTAAGTGGGTAAGAAATACATACATAAATACCACAGTAGATATGGCAGTTGTACTTTGAAAAAGAGCTGCAATTTGCTTGTGGATATATGCACCCATGTTTCTACCCGCTCACTGGGGCTCCCATGCCTGCCACCCTGTGTGCCAGAGAAAGAGAACAAAAGGCAGCTAGCAAAAGAGTGAGAGAAAAGATAAAAAGAACAGAGAAGAAGAATAAAAACAGACCGGGGAAAAAGAGGGGAAAATTGAAGAAAAGGGAAGGCATAGAGCTAGCTATTCAGGCCATGAGCAGCGTGGCAGTTTTGAGGCAGTGGAAAGAGGGTCATCTGAAACAGATGGAAAGTTGTAACAGCAAACATGGATGGGTGTGGTTCGTTGTCTTCCTGAGGTGTGTACCTGGGTGTTTTGTGTAATCTTTCATGCCTCAGTTCAGCTAAATGTGTTCTCAGTCGAAATGGTGCATGAGCATATGTGAAATTCATGTTATGCTCAGATTGTTCCCTAATATACCAAATGCATTGGAACAAATTTGTGTTTTTGGAACAACTGTTATAGCAGAACTGACTGTATATTTTTTCTACCATAAATCACAGTGTTTTTATCCTTTTTGTGTATTACTAATATACAGCCAATTGTTAAGCAAAAAATGTAAACTTGACCAAACTAGAAACTTAATTTGGCAGGTAAAATACAGTTTTAAAAGCCGGTATATGTAAAGTGAAGAAACTATGTCAAAACAGGCCTGTGGAGGCAGGCTGACTTGGGTTCAAGTCTGAGCTCAACCTTGTACTCGCTGTGTGCTCTTCCATAAATTCCTACCTCTATCAGCCTTAATTTCCCTTTTAAAATCCTATAATTACATGTGTAGCTCCTAGGATGGTTATTAAAATGAAATGTGTTAAAGCATGCAAAACTCATAGCATCTGCCCTACAATACATAGCATTTAATAAATGCTACCTCCCCTCCTTCTCCCTCTTACTCAGTGAACACATTCCTTTGCGAGAGGACCTTCTTTAGCTACAGCCCTCCCCTAGATTCCCAAAGGGAACTCTCCATAGATGTTTTTCTCCCTTATACGTACAGGTGCAAGAATATAGAGAGGCTCTGGAAGAAGTCCTCATCAAGGGCAAAAATGGAGTCCCACTTCTGCCAGAGCTGTACAGTGTTCCTCCTGACAAGGTGAGCTAGACAGTGCCGTACCATGGCGCCGGGGAAGAGGAGCAGTACTTCCAGGGGACTGCCTCGTTTCTGTCGAATAATTTTTACCATCTTCTGATTTTTGTGTTCTAAAACTTTGTCTTTAGGTCTAGGATAATAAAAATATAACTTTGTTCCTTTCAAAATAAATGGTTAAAGCAGTCTCAGTGACGGCATTGTTACGCAGCAAGACCAGGGTGAGACCAGGCCTTACAGTGCTAGTTTCCTGGGTAAACACGTATCCCCAGACTCACCAAAATGCATACGTTAAACATGTACCACCTTTTGCTATGGCAACCATTCCTCAATTTAAAGAAACGAAATGAACTGTTCAGTGATCAATTTTTTTTTAAAAAAAAGACCAAATCTTAAGCTTGAGAATGATACAGAGATCAATGGGCAGAACCAGTGGGATGTTCTGTGTGAACTCTCAGGATTTGGTAGTCTGTGCTTTGAGACCAGTAATCTGGGATTGTTTGAATAGATCTCTCCTGGAAAATGAAACATGTCTCCATTTTCCCACAATGCTGGTTGGGAGTACCGGTGTACCTCCCGTGGGAGAGACATAGTCTTCCATTCTGGTGCAGATGGGTGGGATAAGCTCCTACGACATCACCAGCATTATCCAAGAGCTTGTTGGAAATACAGATTCCAGGCCTTCCGCACACCTCCTCAGTCAGAATCCACCTTTGGGCAAGCTCCTCAGCTGATTTGTGTCCACGTTACAGTTAGAGGAGCACTGCCCCAGACTCGAGTCGTAGTGCTTGACTTTTCAGTGCTTTGCATTTGTGACTGTTTCATAGGGTATGAGTCACAGTCCAAACTCAGACTTTTTGTTGTCTAGTCTCTTAAAACTCTTACCCTCCATGTGGTATCTTTATCATATTTTCTTTTAGGTTGATGAAGAATATCAAAATCCTCACACTGTGGACCGAGTCCCCATGGGCAAGTTGCCTCATATGTGGGGCCAGTCTCTGTACATCTTAGGAAGCTTGATGGCAGAGGTAAGGGGAAACTTCAAGCCTCTTCCCCTTTTCTCCTGCTTTACTCACCATGATAACCAAATTTGTTTGTAGCTCATTCAATCTGCTGCCTTTTGTATCCTGCCTTAATTATAGATTCCTTCCCCCCCACACCCCCGGGCCTTAGAGTGGGAGCATGGCCAGTCCTTGACAAAAATCTTTCTCTCTGGCAACCACGTCCCTCACGCCGCCCAGGGCTTCCTACCGTAGCACTGTACTTGGAGCTGCTCTGGGATCAGGCCCTGCATCTTTTCCTTCGAAACGCCCCCTAGTGCCTTGCCTGGTGACTGATGCATGCAGTTGTGCTAAGATAGTAAATGACTGGTAATGGATTTCAGTGCGAACTTTTCTAAGCAACGTAATGTTTCATTCTTTAGTTGAAAAAACTGATGAGATCATTTTAGGTACCATGACAAGTGTTTGGGACCATCACAGTTTTTATTTGTTTGTTTCTTGGTAAGGGACTCTTTAAATGTTTCTTATATTAAATTTTGCTGAGACAGCTCTTAATGAGGCACTGGGGAATTCCTTATTTTCTGTCTAGCTTATTGGTGACATTTTGAGCATATAAGGGCTCTCTTTCTCAAAGCTTTCCAGATTTATAACGCAGGCTCCTAGAGGATGCCAGGTGGGACTTAGCTGTCCTTTCTGCGCCAGACTCTTTGACCTATTTATATATGACTGTTTATTTCCTGCAGCTGTTTTTGTTTGTTTTTGTTTTTTCCAGTTGTATTGAGTTATAATTGACATATATCACTATGAGTTTCAGGTTTACAGCATGACAACTGATGGTCGGTTGGCGCCAATCCAAAGCCAACAGAAATCCCCAGTGAGAAGGCCTTGAAGTGAGGTGGCCCTGGGTTGAAGCAGCCATGGGGTGAAGTGGCCATGGGGCCCCACTTCAGCTAGACAGCTCTGCTTAGACAGCTCTGCCTGCTCTGCTCCTCTCTGGTCCGAGGAGATGTCTTTGGTGTTTCATTGTTTCAGCTCCAGCTCGGAAAAGCATTCTTTAGTGGGAACGGAAAGTGTACTCTCCGAGCTGGGGGGGAGCTGGCTTATACAGAGAGAAGCCCCACACCCTGGCCCCTGATTGGTCTGTCCTCATGCAAATGAGGACTCCAAACCGTCATAGCTTGATTGGTCCAAAAGGCACTGTCCTGATTGGTCAGAATGTGGAGCCGCTCTGATTAGTTGGTGAAGATGTTGATGGGGAGATAGCTGCTCGGCTCTGATTGGATGGGGAAAGCCTCAGTCCTATTGGTTGAAATAGGATTCCAGGAACCCCTTTATAAGGGCTGGCTCTGCGGGCAGGAGCACAGTGTGGGAGGCAGGCAACTCAGTGCAGGTTCACCCTGAAGAGCGGTTCCCCTGAGGACCCTGTTTAGAAATGCCTGCTGGGCTCTGCTTTTCAGTTTCAGCCCAGTGAGCCACCAGGAGCCCTTCTTGGTAGGTGTCTTGTTTCTCAGGGTCCACAAGCATAAAGGTTTGATTATCTGTAGTTGACATTATGAATGTGGCAATAATGGGCAGAATGATTTGTTTAAATTAATCCTTACCCAGTGACTTTCTCATTCAATTAGAATAAATGCTATGGAAAAAAGGAGGTTATGAATGGTATTCTTAAGAGAAAAATGGGTAAGTTGATCACATTTCATCAAGGACAGAAACTCAAGTCAAAAGATATCTGCTAGGTAGAAGGCATAGGAGATACATGAATAAAGGAGAAATCAATAGGACTAATGAGTTAAGTTATTGATAATAAATGTTATGATCTGGTTGTCTAATCATGTACATCCAGAGAAGGTGGAGGTGCAACTAGAAAACTTCCTGTTTATCATTTATACCCTATCTATTTCCAAAAAGGATTTGTGGCAGCCACTAGAAATGAACTCCAGATAAAATTAATTTGGATATGAATTCAGGAGTTCAAACATTTTCACACAGTGAAGGTGTTTGTTTCCTTTCCATACCTGCCTCTTATACGTTATGGTACAGGGCTATGACACTGGTATGTTGTTTCTCCTTAAACATTAGCTTTTTGTGAGAGAAATAATCTGTCTTTTTATGGTTTTTCTTTAGGGATTTTTAGCTCCTGGAGAAATTGATCCTCTGAATCGTAGGTTTTCTACTGTGCCAAAGCCAGATGTTGTGGTTCAAGGTCTGTATTCTGATTCCCATCAGCAGAAACTTTATATTAAAGGTCTCATTTGGCCACTAAATGATGACTGTATTCTTTATCATGCATTTTGGTAGGCTTCAAAAAGTATAAAATGAACTCGGTTCTGTTTGGTTTCAAAATTGTTACTAATCTTAATTATGAATAAATGCTTAGCAAATGATATTATCTGACACTGTGAACCACTCCTTACTTCTGGAAACACTTTTCATTGTCATGATATTGTCGCCTATTGATCGTCTCTGCTTTCTTTCTGAGCATTCCTTCTGTGCTTTTCCTGCTAGTCCTCCGTTCTTCTTATATCCTCCTAATGATTGTGTACTTTGTATTATACTCTTGTCTTTCTGTATTTACACTCTGTATTAGTTTTCTAGGGCAACCTCCTTCATAGTAAATTGGCTTCCATGGCTCCAACTATTGCCTCTTTGGAGCGTACTCCTAACCTTTATTTTTTTCCTTAACAATCAACTTAAATTTTGAGGTGTCTACTCTATGAAAAACACTGGGCTAACTTCTATAAAGGCATTAAGAATTCTAGTCCCAATACCTGTAAAACAGCTTTACCACTTCCACTTCAAATGCAAACCTGACCTGTTTTCCCATCGTGTTACCTCTCCCAAGAAAAGCAGATCTTTCCACCTTCCTTATCTCTCTCCATGACATCACTGTTTTCCTAGTCTCCTAGTGTAGAAAGCTAAAGGTGATTTTTGACTCTCCAATAACACTATGCGATATGGTACTCAGTCCTTCTGTGAAGGTCATCTGAAATGTCTCCAGTCACTTGACTTTGGGGTTGGTTATATATGGAAAGTCACCCTGTGTGTTTTCTAAACCCCCTCGTATTTGATATCTTACATGGTCATTCAGGTAGTCTGCTTATCAATGTATATAGCAAACATTATGTAAAAGATAGTTTACTTTTCTTTTCCCCTCCCCTGACAAAGCTTGTTCTCCTTTGAGGCTTATGCCATGTGCCCATATTGATCTCCTGGTTGCTCGGGTAATTCATTCATTGAAGACTTTGGCACTTGGCTTACAGCTTTCTTCTCCCCACCTCCTGCCTATATCCCTCGTGCCCGTTTAGGCACTTAGTAAATGTTTATTGATGAATAACTGATCAAGATGGTGTTATGCCCAGGGGCCTCTGTAGTCACGATATCCTGCCACAGACCACAGCAATGCAACATGATGTTCCCAAGATAGAAAAATACACAAAAGATACTGGCAAAGGAAAGCAAGTTACCACTTCGTTAATGAGGCGTTGGCCCTAAAACTCAACATAGGAGCAGCCGGTTATAGAGCACGGTGCTCTTAACAACAAGGTTGCTGGTTCGATCCCCGCATGGGCCACTGTGAGCTGTGCCCTCTACAACTAGATTGAAACAACTACTTGACTTGGAGCTGATGGGTCCTGGAAAAACACACTTTAAATAAATAAAAGTTAAAAAAAACTCAAAGAATATTGGTAAGCTGGAGTGAGCCAAGTGGTGCCCTCACTTTCCCATAAACCCAATTCAACACATCTAGCAGCTCTAGCGGATAGGAATGGGGTGCACGTTTGCCCTGGTGCTTAGTGTCAAGCTAGCTGAGGCCACACACAGATTACTGACCCCGAGCCAGGGATCTGTCTCATAGAGGGAGAGTAGACAGCAGAGTCGGGGAGCTGGCCTGGTCTCCTCCCTTGTGAGTATGATTATTACTTCAGACACATGAATGTAAGAGGAAAAAAGGTTTGTCCAGGCTTGGTAGGCTCTGAGTCTGTAAAAGTATTACCCCCTACACTCCTGCCCCCCCCAAAAAAACCCAAAAAAACAGACACACAGTTTCAACTATGTTACCTCAATTCTTTATCCCAAATTTATCTTGTCTTCTACCATTCTCCAGCTATAGAGCAATTCTTATCATTAGGGTTTTCTTTATTACCCTCATAATCCTGGCCCTGGTTGTAAGGGCCTTGGGGAATCAACTTTCACCCAAGCTGTAACACACATAGTGGATTAGTTTCCTATTTAAGCATGGAATCCCAGATCTAAAGACAGTGTGGCCTTTTCTAGGTACTTAGCCCCAAACCAAACACCAGTACTCTAACTCATGAGATCTTTTTTCCTTTTCCATTTATATAATATTGTTACATACCTAGCATGATACTTCTTTCATCAAGGTTCACCAGTAATTATTAATTACCTCCCCTTTCCTTTTTCTTCCCTTCAAAAGAAATCGTGTGGCTTGAGAGATTTTAGGTTTTTACTGAAATAAAATTTTCTGTTGATCTCATCTTTCTTTCTTTCTTACAGTTTCCATTCTAGCTGAGACAGAAGAAATCAAGGCCATTTTGAAGGACAAGGGGATTGATGTGGAGACCATTGCTGAGGTGCACCCCATCAGAGTACAACCAGCTCGTATTCTCAGCCACATTTACTCCAGCCTAGGTAAGCAGTCTGGCCAGCCGGCCAGAATCAAAGCGTTATTTGATACAGGCTGCTTTATTTCCTTTCTCTTTTTCCTTGATCTCGTATCACATTAAACTAGATCTGAGAAGGCATTTAGAGTCTCTGGAATCTAAGTTTCTAACCCTATATATCCTCAGCAGGCTTGATGATTTTAGGTGTGTTTTATGAACTCCTTAGTACATAAGGCATGACTGTTACCAGGCAATATTGTATCTTCATTCCAAGTGTATGCTTAACTAACATGTTCTCCCCTTTCTTGGGACGTGTATTTCCGTTTTGAATACATGCTAATTTTATGTAGAGTAATAATGCTTATTTTAATTAGCACTTATTTTTATTCAATTTGTATAGTAAACTTAGTTATAGACACATTAAACAAATTACCACAAATTACAGATTTACACAACTTATTACAAATTTCACATTACACAAATTACCACACCATTAACAACAACAAAGAAAGGATATGTAGAATTTCTAAACTACCCTTGTGTAAGGCTGAATAATAGCCCCCAAAGATATCCAGGTCCATATGGATTATAGGCCCAAATATGAAAGGTAAAGTAGGAAAGCTTATTAGGAGATACAATAGGAAACCGTTTTGGTGACATTAGGGATAGACTTAATCAGGACATGGAAGGCACTAAACTTAAAGTAAAATATTGACAAAATTAAGAACTTCCTTTCATCAAAACTACCAAAAATGAAAACACAAGCCACCGAGTAGGAGAACTTTGGAATCCATATACCTAACAAAAGATTGAAATCCAGAACTCATAAAGAATTCCTACAAATCATTAAGAAAGGGAAGATAACAACAGAAAAATGAAAAACTATTTCACAAAAGAGGATGGCCACTAAATGTACTGAAGAGGTGCTGAACCTCATTATTTCATCAGGAAAAGTGCAAGTTAAAGCTACAATGAAATACCACTACACACCTCCTAGAGTGGCTAAAATTAAAGACTGCTCATACTAAGTGTTATCGAAGATGTGAAACAAATGGAAATTGTTTACACTGCTGGTGGGAATGTAAATTGGTGCAACTGCTTTGGAAAACTACTAGGCAGTGTCTGCTAAAACTGGATGTACACATACCTTGTGCCCTATGATTTCCACTGCTGGGTATATACTCAACAGAAATACATACATATATGCTCTAAGGGATGCAGACAATGTGCAGAAAAGAGTTAACACGAAAGGTCTGAGAGTGCTGTCCTTAGACAAGCCTACTTGCAAGGTTAGCCCTTGGCTGGCATCTGAAGACTTGGATTTGAGGGAGGTTTCCACCAGCCCCTAACTAATAAGGATAGTACTGTGTCTAAACTGTTCAAATATATGGCTTGTGCTGTGAACACCTACTTTCCTTCTGAGAGTCTATAGATTTGGTACATACCAGATGGAGGGTGCCTCTGTGACTGGCCTCTAATATAAACATTGGGCACTGAGTCTCTACTGAGCTGGTAGGCAGCACTTCACACGTGTCGTCATAATTTGATGCTGGAGGAATTAGAGGTGTACTGTGTGACTCCACTGGAAGAGGACTCTTGGAAACTTGTACCTGGTTTCCTCTAGACTGTGCCCCGTGCACCTTCTTCCTTTGCTGATTTTGCTTTGTATCCTTTTGCTTTAATAAACCTTAGCCACTAGTACAGAGCCAGTATGCTCTGTGAAAATTAATAAGCAGAAACCTCATTTGAAATGGAATGTGGAGGCTGGAAGAGAGAACTCTCATGTACGTGTCTTTCAACACACACTTCCTACAGGAAGAGACGTACCTTGCACCTCTGACAGGAAGTGATACCACTTTACTAGCTCAGCAGGAGGAAGAAAAGATTCCTCCTTGCCCAGTAACAACTCAGCCAGTGGGAGGCTGCCAGAACTCAGCCAATGAAAAGTCACTGTACTTGAAACTTTCAGCTTCCCCGCAATGGACTCTTCCTTTACAACAGCGCCTCCCAAGTCCATAAAAGAGCCTTCCTCTTCTTTGTTTCTCTGGACTTGCTTGTGGTTCACCATTTGATAGTATAACCTGAATTGCAATTTTTTATTTTTTCTGAATAAACTCATTTTGCTGGAGAAATATCTGCCTATTTGTTTACGGTCAACAGCTGAGTCCTGTGAGTCCTAGTGAATCACCAAATGTCGAGGTGATTTTTGGGACTTCTAACACAATAACGTTTATAGGAGCTTTATTTATAATAACCAAAAACTGGGGGAAAGCTCAAATATTCATTAACAAGTGACTGGATAAATAATGATACATTCATAAACTGGAATATTATACAGCAATTAAAATGAATGGACTAATATATGTACAACAATATGAATGAATCTCATAGACATAATATGGAGTGAAAGAAACTAGATATTAAAAAGTACATATTGTATGATTCTCCTAATATAAAGCTTGAAAATGGACAACTCCTACTTATGGTGATTGATATTTGAATGGTGGTTAACTTTGGGAGCTGTGGGACATTAATAATTGGGAAGGGGTACAAAGGAGGCTTCTAGTAATGTTGGTAATGTTCCATATCGTCATTTGGGTTGTGTGTTTACTATGTAAAAATTCACCAGTTTTCATATTCTTAACTTCATGTATATTACAGTATAAGAAATTACCAAAATAAGACCTAGTGTCCATTGATGGATGAAAAGATAAACAAAATGTGGTATATACGTGCAATGAAATATTACTCAGCCTTAAAAAAGAATAAAATTTGGTCACATACTGCAAAATGGATGACCCTTAAAGACATTATGCCAAGTGGAATAGGCCAGTCACGAGAGGAAAGACTGTGTGATTCAAGATATGTGAGATACTTGGAGTAAGCAGATTTATAGAGACAGAAAGAATGGTGGTTGCCAGGGACTGGCAGGAGGAGAACATGGAGAGTTGTTGTTTAATGGAGACAGTTTCAGTTTGGGAAGATGAAACGTTCTGAAGATGGATGGTGGTGATAAACGTACATCACAAATGTACTGAATGCCACTGAATAATTAAAATGGTTAAAATTGAAAGTTTTATGTTATGGATATTTTACCTAAATAAAGAAACAAAATGGAAGCAGCAATGGATAAACCTGGTTGTGATATAAATCTCAGCTAAAATGTGTACTTCACAGAGTGGACGTGGAATATGACCAAGACATTTACAGCTCTCTGGTTCTGTCTCTAAGAGTGAAGCAACATGGCATATTTGATAAGTATCACATTTAGGGTAAAACAGGTGCAAAAAGAGAACCCCGAAGAAATATGTGTTCCAGCAAAAAAGAAACATGAAAGGATATTTGATATATACTACTGTGTTTCCCTGAAAATAAGACCTAGCCAGACCATCAGCTCTCATGCATCTTTTGGAGCAAAAATTAATGTAAGACCCGATCTTATATAAGACCTAGTAGTATATTTATATTATATTAATTATATTATACCCAGTCTTATATAACACTTGGTATTATATTATGTTATATTATACTATATTATATTATACCCTCTCTTATTTAACACCCGGTTTTACATTATATTAAAATAAGACCGGGTCTTATATTAATTTTTGCTCCAAAAGATGCATTAGGATGATGGTCTGTCTAGATGTCATTTAAGGGGAAACACGGTATTTTGGGGGAAAAGAGTTTGAGAACAATGTGTATAGTGTTATCCTATGTTATGAAAGGAAAACATGTTAATAAATGAACTATTTCTTCATTGTAAGAGGTGTTAATGTAATAATTATCTTTAAAAGAGAAAGAAATTCAACTACGTTTAACATAGGCATCAATTATCAGATAGATTCTAATTTCAGAATGCTAAACTAAAAAGAAGACATCTTGTGCTAAGGGAAATTGGGTGGATGTGTGTGTGAATGTGCACACCTGTGTATACATACATACATGTATATACACATACATGATATTCGACCCACGATGTATATGTATTCTATTTAAATTTTTATTAAAATTATGCTTTACTTTAAAAAAATTTTATTGGGGAACAGTGTGTTTCTCTAGGGCCCATCAGCTCCAAATCGTTGTCCTTCAGTCTAGTTGTGGAGGGCACAGCTCACTGGCCCGTGTGGGAATTGAACCGGCAACCCTGTTCTACAGAGCTCACGCTGTAACCAACTGAGCCATCCAGCTGCCCAAAATTATGCTTTACTTTTGTAGTTGTCTGATAGTTTAAGTCTTTCCCCTTCTTTAAATTTTCAAAAATGTTCCTCTGCCAAGTGAATTTTACTGGGTGTATAAGGTTCCACCAAATTTCCTATCAGACACAAGAATATTGAAATATTTTGATTCATTTGAATAAAATGTGTCAGTACTGTGCTCTTGAAGGAGATCAAGATACTCTTATTCCAGTTTTTCCGTTTAGTATGCTCTCTTTAAGCTGATGAGATTTCTGTTCAGCTTTGTGGCATAGCTTACGTTGATAAGTTTGATAATCATTATACCTTTTGCATTTTTATGGGCTTTAAGGGAATTTAGTGTACAAATTTTGGTAATAGAATTCTATCGTTTGTTGACTATTTTATGTGCATTCCTGCCTCTCATAATGATGTGGCTTTCTTATAAGAGCCCCACTGTGCTTATTACGGCCCTATACCTGACATGCACACTAATTTTGAGACACAGAACTTAGTTTGTTCAATCAGGAAGAGTAAACTAATACAAAAAAATGTTTGCAGATTGGGTTTGTGCACTCAAAATATCTTCATCATTTCTCATCTCTATCTCAGGATGCAACAGTAGGATGAAACTCAGTGGACGACCCTACAGACACATGGGAGTCCTTGGAACTTCAAAGCTCTATGACATTCGGAAAACAATCTTCACCTTCACTCCACAGGTGGGTGGAATGAGGTTTAATGTTCATTGAGATGAATGGAAATAAAAGAGAAACAGCACAGAAGAAAAGCATTGAGTGGAGTTGGGACAAGGGTCAGTTCCACAGGGCCTTGCACATATTAAGTTGTTCGGTAAATACTCATGGAGTTGGACCAATTGAACGTGCACACAGAGCTCCACCAAGTGACTGGTTACCAAGAGTCGTCCTGGGTGTTGGGGAAGTAGGGACTAGGGATTTTGCAAGTGTTTGAGTACTCTAAGTACTCCTTTGAAAAGTTAAAAATAAGACTATATTTGTATTTATCCTTTATAAACAAAATACAGTCTTTTTTATTCAGCTACCAAATGATGTGTTCTGTTTGTTTAGGGGAGGTGTCCTGTTTCCATGCCTGGAGATCTTCGATACCCTCTTCTAAGCAAAAATGTCAATAGTATTTTAGCCGTGATTGTTCACATTGTTGGCTAGAAAGAAAGCTCAAACTCCCCATTTGTCATCTCTCATCTAAAATAGTACAGCTGACGTATAGACAAAAGAATAACAGACCATAGATTGTATTTCTGACCTTGCCATTTGCTTGCCATATGACTTTGCTAATCCACTTAATTAATGTCTCTTGGCCTTATTTTTTATCTATTAAAAGAAGAAAAACCTTCTCCGCATTGTTATAACATTCAATAAAACTATGTACCTGAAAACACCTTGTAAACTGTAGCACACTGGAAAAATGTCAAAAATTATTATATGTACGGATGAACCACCAGATACTTTGGGAAGAATTAGGCATTGACTTTGGAGCTATTACTACCTTTGTGACATCTTCTATACCCTCATGAATATGTCATTACTTTAAAATATTATTTGGTGGTTGTGAATAAATTTTTGTGAGCTGTTATTTTTATTTTTCTCAGTTTATAGACCAGCAGCAGTTCTACCTGGCTCTGGACAACAACATGATAGTGGAAATGCTCAGAACAGACCTCTCCTACCTCTGCAGCCGCTGGAGGATGACAGGCCAGCCCACCATCACCTTCCCCATCTCACACACCATGCTTGGTAAGGTGGTATGAGGCAAGGAATGGATGTACATTTGGAATAAGTCATGTGGTTAGCCCTTCAGAATCTACTCTCATGGAGCTTATGTTGTAGAATAAATGTAGAACAAATAAACCAATACACGATAGTATTTCAGGTGCTTTGAGAGCCATAATTCAAAAAAAAATGTGATAGAATAACTTTGTTGCAAGCTACTTCAGATAATTGGTTTCTAGGTCAGTTTGCAGAAACTTTACTAATACAATTCGTTTTAAAGACAGTAATACTACATTCTGCATCTTTGTTAATCCAGTGGAGCATCGAGATTTTATAGATAAATTCCCAGACTTCTCCTTACAAGGCTTGTCTAACTAAAACAGTACAGTCTAGCAGGGAAAAGTGGAAAGTCTTTCAGTTTATCTTTCCTTTATTGGCTTGGTGTCCTGACATGACTTGCGTGAAACTGGGTGAAAGGCTTCATTGTTCTCAGTTCCTGGAGGACTCTAGCCTGTACTGAAGCACTGTTTCCTTTCTGTGCCTCTGCTGTCACTTCCAGAAGCCTGTGTGTACTGCCCAAGTACACAGAATTCCTTTTCATTGGAGAAGAATCCTTTGTCATAAATCTTTCAAAGTCCGGACAGACTGTTTAGGATTTTGTTCACACATCTAAAGTGCTTTAAAAGCACAGGAGTTGAACAAGTAGGGCAGTCTTTCTTTCTTTCTCTCTCTCTCTCTCTCTCTCTCTCTCTCTCTCTCTCTCTCTCTCTCTCTCTCTCTTTCTTCCCTTCCCTTCCCCTCCCCTCCCCTCCCCTCCCCTCCCCTCCCCTTTCCTTTCCTCTTTTCTTTGTTTAAGACAACTAACAAGTACCCATTTAATCAGTACTGTGTTTCCAGAATTGTCTTCAGAAAGTATAAAGTGTAATTGGAGAGGTAAAGCTAATACACAAAAATATTATAATAGAAAATAAGTCAAGACAGTATATAAAGAAGCAATAACCATTAGATTAGTGTTTTACAGTGAAGGTTATCAAGTAGTCAAAGAAAATTTCTTCACTGAGGTTGGACTTATTCAGGTTTTGGGGATGGAGAGGAGAGAAAAAGGAAAGGTACTTTAGGTGAGGACTAAGATGCCACAAGTAAGACCTGAAGGCAGGGATGAGCTTGACTTAGAATGGGCAGTGAAGAGGCCAACCTGAAGAGAGGAGGTCTTGCATATTGGAGTATAATCAACAAAATTGGGTAAGGTAGGATCAGATTACGAAAAGCTTGAAAAAAAGCAGAGCTATTTCAAACAGATTTTCTCAAAAGTCGGAAACTATCAAAAGTTTTGGAGCAAGGAGTGACATGATGAAAGTGATTTTTAGGGAATATTGATTTGGTGACAGTATGCATTGTAGTGAGGAGAATGTGATATCAAGGAAACTAAGGTGATGAGAAGATACACTGAATTGATGGTAGTAAAAACAGTGGGAAAGAAGGATACAGTAGTCATTTTAAACAACATCTGCAAGTCAGATGTTGGCTAACTAGGTATGAGATACGGATAAAAACAGCACCAAGATTTAGAGACTCAGTAAATAATGCCGCCATTGATAGAAGCAAAGAAATCTTATAGGAACATGCCAGTTGCAAAGGGGCACATTGAGTTTGTGATGACAAAGAGATTTCAAACTCTGCAAACTACTTATGATAAATGAGACACTGTCTTTGAGGACCTCTGTTGACCATCATCCCTTGCCATTTGGCCATTCCGCAGTGTTGTTGGCTCTCAGACCAATTGTTGAAATACAGGGTGGTCTGTGAGGAGTGTCTCATTTGTACCATCACCACCAGAATGTTTGAAATAATTGAAAGATTCCCCTTATTTAAAAGTTAAAACCATAAAGATTGTTTTAAAATTGTCTTCATTTCAAGATGAAGATGGAACCAGCTTGAATTCAAGTATCCTGGCAGCACTCCGAAAAATGCAGGATGGCTACTTTGGGGGGGCAAGGTAAGTGACCTCTATATACTCTTCAGTGAAACGAAGTGAAATTTGGAAGCTGGGGATAGTAATGGTACACTTGTGATGCCTTCTCTGTATCTTGAACAACATAATCTCATCCAATTCGGGAGAAGCTCATTTGATAGATTGAATCAAGGAACGTAATGTTACAGAGAAGCGCTGGAACTTTGCCCACTCAGTTCTTTGCCTAGACCTCATCAATTCAGTGGACCAGAAAACTTCTTGTTTTTTAAAAAAGTTACTGCACTCTTTGATTCTGGCTGCTTTTCTTATTTCCATAAGTTTTTATTTTGAAAAATTTTAAGCTAACAGAAATCCCATCGAGAATCTCTCCCACTTCCCTCCCTTCTGCTCCTCCCTCCCTCCTTTCTCCTTCCCTACTCTTCTCCTTCCTCCCTCTCTCACACATACATATGTGCGTGCACACACATGCATGCACATACACACTTTTTTTTGCTGAACTATGTGTGAGTTAGCCAGAGACAGCATGACATCATGACTCTTCTACCCTAAATACTTCAGTTTCTGTGTTCTGAGAACAAGGGCATTCTGATACATAACTGCAATGTTATCATCGCACTCAGAAAACCATTTACTGATACAATACTATTGTCTGATATAGAGCTCATATTCAAAATGACCCAGTCGTCCCAATCATGTTTCCCATAGCTTTTTTCCCACTCCAGCGTCCAGTCAAAGATCACATTTTGGCATTTAGTTATTGTATCTCCTTGATGTCTTTTAATCTAGAAAAATTCCCCACCCTTTGGTTAATCTTTCTTGATAGTTTCCATGACAGTTTTGAAGAAGGAAGGTCAATTATTTTGCAGAATGTCTCTCAATTTGGTTAAAGTGGTATTTGTCAAGTTTGTCTGTATCCTTTCTCCCAAGTCTTTGACCAAATGGTTGTAGCTTCCATTGGTGAATCAGTTATTACTAACGGGGTTGTAAAATGATGATTCTGTGTTTCTATCAGTCTGTGTACATTTAGTATTTGGAATCATTCTGTTGAAAAAGAGCTGTCCCTTCCCCCCTTTCATTTTGTACTTTTAGTGTCAGCATAGATTCCTGGAGTCTTTTTTTATTTATTATGTCATGCTCCATTCCTGTCATTGTTTACTTCAATATTCAAATTATCTAAGATCTCACCACTGGGAGCCCCATTAAACTGGCTTCTTTAGAAAATCAGTGACTTTCCCTCTGGGCTTTACACTGGGCTTTATAGGTGGGGGGGAGGATATGGCTTACAATCTATAATTCATCAAATTTTCAAATACCATCTTATATTTTCAAAAAGGTCCTTTTCAGTATTTTTTAAAATGATGTGATGGATTTGTGATGATGTTTCTTCATTCTTGTCTTGTAGCTAATGGAAACTTTTGCCAGATGTTTGGCGTAGTTAGCAATGTAGCAACATGGCAGTGAAAGAGAGCAAAACTGATCTGCTGGTGGATTGTGAACCCATAATTGTAGTCTTTATTAACACAGTACTCCAACCTACAATACACTGTGCCTAGGAGTGCTGTACAATGTGACTTTTACCAAATTTATACTAATATAGCAACATTAGTAATCCCCCAACAGAATGTTCCAGGTATCCTTTTCCCACTAAATTGTGTTGTTTTAGAAAGCATTTTTTTTCTGATTTCCTGTTTTCTGTTTACCTTCTGATTGTCAGGATTCAAACAGGTAAATTGTCAGAGTTTTTGATAACATCTTGCTGCACACATCTGAGCTTCATGGACCCTGGACCTGAAAGTAAGCTGTACAGTGAAGATTATGATGACAACTATACTGAGCTAGAATCCTATGACTGGACGAATGGCTGCGATTCAACCAGTAATGGTAAGGTGGCTTCTGAAAGGCACTGGTTTTGCTGGACAAGAATACAAAGTATTGTTGAGTATCCTTAATATTTCTCACTGCCAGCAGTCTCACCCGTATTTAATACACCTGGATTTCTACTTTTGTTTGGCTTCACTTTTCATCCTACTTACCTTTGGCTTCTGGTCTAATATCCCTGTTGCGATTGTGGAGTACAGACTTGGACTATCCCTTATTAAGTATCATTGGGGAAGAGTTCTGTCCTGGGCATACAAAATGGCTGATAATGTCCAATTGGGAGGAAGCAGTGGTGAGTGAGACATTTAATCAAGTATGTGGTAGGAAAACTATACATATATAATACTGCTTTTTGATATTAGAACATAAAATCTGAAATTCAGTTACAGTGCTTTTGTATAATACATAATATTATAGGAGCACTTCAGAATCTCCGGGGAGGTCTGTGTAGTTTGAAAAAAATCCATTTGGTATGCCTATTACTTTCATATTACAAAGTAGACAAATAAAGCACAACAAAATCGAATTGGGTGCTAGGAATGTGAAGATGCCATAGTGGGAAAACATCATGGAAGCATATATTAAAAATGGCTGAGAAATACCCTAAAGTGTTAAAAAAAAAATTGACCTAAGAAGGACAAGCATTATATTGCTTGACTCCCAAAGGAAAAAGGGCCAAGAGGACGTGGTTTGTCTGCTTTCACTGTCTGGGTGTTGAACTGTTAGCCTACAGTTCATTTAAGATGGTTCATTTCTTTCTCTTAAGAGTGGTGTATTGGAAAAAAATAGTTTAGCTTTCCCTTGGTGAGGTAGCAAGCATAATCTCATATATAATGGGCCAACACATCAGCAGTCAGAAGGACTATTTTCCTCTTTGGGTTCAGCATTTGTCCACCTAAGTACCATTTAATTCACTCTGTATTTGTCTTTGTAAGGTCTAAAATAGTGTGAATTTCTCTTTTGGAAAAATACGTTAAATATAAGGTTATTTCCTATTATCAGTAATAACCAAAGTTATGGTATCTATCTTGGCATAAACTGAATTATTTTGAAAACCAGATAGGAATAATCATGTACTGAGGTTGTTTGCTATTCCGTGGGTAATTGTGATTTTCCTTTGTAGCACTCTTTCTCTTAATTTCTAAAATACATGTTTTTAGTGATATGTGTTACGAAATTTGGTATTTTGCATTCCAAATCACTTTTTCCTCTCTGGGTTTACTCCTCAGTGCTTTCACAATGGATGTGTCTATAGCTTGCCAGGCCTCCCATGGGGAGAACATTACCCTCCATATTCTTTCTGTTTATTTAGCTATAGTTGGTATCCAATATTATATTAGTTATATTAGTTTCAGGTCCAATTCTTCATAAAAAATCTTTCATTTAAGAATCTAGACTGTATTCAAGGTTATAATATCTGTCATTAGGATGTCACTGAGTCTGAGTTCCATTCTCACGGCTTTGCGAGTTCCCCTTAGTTACATCAGAGCACAGAAGGATGTCTGGAGAGATCACCGGAGATGATCACAAACCAGACGACGCGTCACCGGCCCAGTAGACTCAGCATTGATCCAAACACTGTGCATTTCCACTTATAAGTGTTGCGGATGTTCATATAAAGTCTGAAATGTGAAGCATCCACAGGGTACATGTGCATTTTTATTTCCATTATCCGTAGTCAGAGAGAACGTTATAGAAGGTATCTGGGGGCGGGACTGTATCTGTCTTCTTCACCTCTGAAACCTCAGCCCCTAGTACAGCGCCTGGTACACAGCAGGCAGTAAATATTTGGTGACTAGGTGAGTGAGGTGACTAAAGACCAATGTGTGCCTAGTAGTCCTTGCCATGTGGAGATTGTTTTTTTTGTGTGAGCAGTTGTAGCTGCCATTTGTGGAATCTGTGTTTTCAGCTCAGCTTAATGTTTAGTGGAAGATTTTTGCCTTTCCCCCACCCCAGTTTCCTCCTTCCAGTAAGACACAGAGGGTCCTGTCTGCTCTCCCTCTGCCATCACCGTCACCACTGCTACTATCGGACGCACATACACGGGTTAGGAAACGCTAGCTCCAGCTGTCCTATGTTAAGATCATACTGCTTTCAGGGGCCCTAACATTATCTCAGCAAACTTGAAGAACAGGTGGGTCCCGCCAAATGGCGATAGTTATCGAATGGTAGAGCTACGAGATTGTATAATGATCACATACTTTTTTTTCCCATGAGCTGAAACAACCTACTTCTGGTGCTGTGTTGTGGGCCCAGGATCCAGTCATTCTGTTTGGTGGGTTAGATTGTGAAGTGACTAAAGTGTCCATTTTTTCTCCTCCCCCTCCCCCACTAACCTTGCAGCTCGCTGTGGTGATGAAGTTGCTCGTTATTTAGATCACCTTTTGGCTCACACTGCTCCCCATCCTAACGTAGCCTCTACCTCACAGAAGGGAGGGCTACATCGGTTCCGAGCTGCTGTGCAAACAACCTGCGATTTAATGTCCTTGGTGGCCAAGGCCAAGGAGCTGCATGTACAGAGTGAGTAATGCCATGACTCACTGGGGTCAGGTACAGGATGACATGAGGCCCGGAAGGGGTGTGGGGCCTTTATTACAGTGTCAGCAGGAACTTAGTTTTCTTCACTGCTTTATTCCCAGAACTTCGGACAGTACTTAGAACATTAGACACTCAAAATATTTGTAAAATTAATGAATTGGGTACAGTGTTGCTGTGAATAGTGCTATGTAGTCTGGTTTAACCAGTTACATAGTGAGAAGAGACAGAATGAGAGACATGGAGCATATTCAATTTTAACATCGAAGAATTAAAATGGTGGAAAGGGTTCTTTTGCTTTGGAAAAAGTTTATATAAAGAGAAAGCATTACAAACTATTGCAAGATAGCCTTGCAATGGGGAAGGAGATACTGTCCCTTAAGTAAGCTACATCTGGTTGCCTTAGGCGAGCTGTAACTTTGACAGTCAGTTGTCCCATCAGTGTAGAGCTGTACTTGTCAGCTACAATACTCATTCTTCAACACCTTTACCATTCTCTCCCCACAACCATTCCCTTCCTTTAGCAGTATTTGCAGTGGAGGGTGTCATGGTTCCCAAGAGGGGCCATGGCCTCTGTGGTAGCTGCATGGAAGGGGCAGAAGGGCTCCATGACCACACCTGGAGGATCTAAATGTGAACATTTTACAGATGATGAAAATGACTGAGGTGCATGCTCTTGCTGTCTAAACTTGATTGATCGTGACTAATCAAAGATATTAAACATGAACACCGGGGCATCATTTAACATTTACAATAGGGGAAAACTTAGCATACCCTCCAAGTATGCTTCTTTGACAAAGGGCTTATGCAAAGAAATCGGCTTTATTTAGTTAGACTTCTAGACCATGAATCAGCAAACTTGAAGGTAATTTCCAGCTCTGCTGCTTACTTGCTTGGACAGCTATTTGAGCTCTGTATCTCTGTTTCTGTGTGTGTAAAATGGTGAAAGTGACAAGAAAATCTCCCCTCGGAGGTGTGGTGAGTACTCAATGATGGACTGTAACCAAAACCCTTAGGAGTATCTGAAAGTTGGCCAACAACTACATCTCTTGATTCCCTCCGTGAGATCATCCATGTAGCTATTGGCAAAGAAATCCAACAGCGAGCAGCCACATACTCTCCTAGGCAAGTCCAGAAAATATAAAATAGAACTGGGTTCTTTCTTTTATATGTGGTACTTCATCAAAGCAGCAGTGGTAGCACAATTGTGGTATTGATTACATTTTTAGGATTTAATATCACCTGCTGCTACCATTCTAGGCAGTCCATTCAAAAATGTTGATCGGTTGATTGATTGAATAAATGATCTGATATTCCTATTTCTTTTCCTTGATGTTACCAAGAAAGGGCAAACTTCTATAAAGTACCAGCCAGATATAAGTTCATTGTTGAGGTCAACTGTGCATTTTCACTACTGTCCTCATTATCTAATCTTTCCGTAAATGTCAACCTTTTGCAGATGTTCACATGTATGTTCCTGCAAAGATACTTCAGGCTGCCCGGCCTTCATTCAACTTACTTGACTCACCTCACCCCCCACAAGAGGACCAGGTAAACTTCCACAGGAGGTGTTTCTGTCAGCTTTTTGCAAAACTGCCGTCCTTATGGAAAATAACAGAACTAGCCACGATGGTTTCTGCTAGTAACTGGTGATATGCAAAATGCCACCCTGGTGAAGATATATATCCTTTTCAGTTCACTTTTCAAATGGGCAAGTGTTTCTCGCCAGGGTTTAAGAAAACTAGCTTGTTGTATCATATGTCATGAAGGTTTTATTGTTTTTGGTTTACTTTTCAACAAAATTTAGGCAACAGTCTAGGACATTATTTACGTTGAGCACTTGTGGACTTACTTTTTTTTGTCCTTTCTCAAACTAAAGGTTCCCTCTGTTCGTGTAGAAATACATCTCCCTAGAGACCAGTGTGGGGAGGTGGACTTCAAAGCACTGGTTTTACAGTTGAAGGAGACCTCCAGCTTACAGGAGCAAGCTGATATCCTGTACATGCTGTATAGTATGAAGTAAGTGATGGATATGTCAATCTACTTTCATGTTCAGATAGAAAGGAAGTATAGCATTGTAAAGATAGCATAGCTTTGGACGCTCACTGATGTGGATTTGAATATGGTTTTGCAACCTACCTACTTTGTAACTTCAGAGCCTCAATTGTCCTCATTTATAAAATGTGGACTATACCTACATCGAAGAATTATTGTAAGGATTGAACCATATATAATATCTGCAAAGTCTCTAATACAACATCTGTTACATAGTGACCAATAACTTATAGCTATTCTTATCATGATTATGGTTATTTTAAGCCACCATTATTTGGTAAAATCTACAGATAAATATATTCTTAACCCAAAAGAAGTAAGAATGGAGGCTTACAGGAAAAAGAAACTAGCATTTTTGAGTGTTTGCTATGTGTCAAGTAGTCATGGTGATGCAGGGTACAGCATAAGGAATATAGTCAATAATATTGTAATAACTGTGTGTGGTGTCAGATGGGTACTAGATTTATAGGGGTGATAGATGGTAGGGGTTGGGGGGCAGGGTGAGAAAGGGGAAGGGATTAAGAAGTATAAATTGGTAGTTACAAAACTGTCATGGGGATGTAAAGTACAGCACAGGGAATAGAGTCAATATGGTAATAACTGTATGGTGTCAGGTGGGTGCTAGATTCAGCAGGGGGATCAACTTCATGAAGTGTAGTATAAATGTCTAATCACTATTTTGTACACCTGAAACTAACATATTACATATATACATATATGTCAATTGTAATTTAATTACAAATATAATGTCAATTGTAATTTAATTATTTTTAAAGAAGAAAAACGAGTAAAAGCTGCTGTTTTTGGACAAAGGACTATTATATTAGAAATAGTCCAAACATATTTTTAGCCATTTAGGGCCTGCATGCTTTACATGCTCAACCACCACCCCCACATCTGCTAGCAAGAGATAGGCCCTGTGTGAGTACCCCGACCACTGTTGTCATTCAGAGCTCTCTAACCTCGTGACTCCCCACAGTGCTACTGGGGGACGTCACCTAGACATGTAACCCCTTCCTCCCCTCGCCCTCCTCTCCTTCTCGATAGTAGATCCTGTGCCCTACGTAAGCCTCCGGATGGTCTCATGCTCTGAGGGCCTTGCCTCTCATACAACCCTGTCCAAGTGTTACTCAATAAAGCGGGTTATGGTATTGCCAAAAAAGGACATGGGCATTACTCTTTTCATAGGTTTGTTTCTGTATTTTTTTCTTTAGATAGGGTACTTTATTCAACAAGTATCTGTTGAGTACTCACTGTGTGCCAGGCACAATGCTAAATGCAGCGTAATGAAAAGGTGGAGAAGATGAGAAGAGATATGGGTAAGGACAGAATGACTAGCTTGAATGAAAACTGATGATTCAGCAGGGTAGTTGACATGGGCCAATGAAGGGAGTTGTACTTGAAGAGATCGTGCCTTCCCACCAACTCAGGTAATCCACAGTTGACTACCAATTCTTCTGCTCCTGATACATATGTTTTCTTCACCTGATCCTGTACGTCATGCTAACTTCACCGTGCCATCTGATTGAACCCTGCAGCCTCCCTAACACTTGTAGTCCGGGAAATATCAAAGCACTTGAGCACATTGTGTCTGATTTTCACTGTAAATACACTTGGAATTCTGCCCAACGTCCCTCATGGATGTAAGAGTAGCAGTTGAGAGGTGGGGTTTCCGACGTCTATTGGCTAGTATTCTGTGAATCATCTGTTCATAACATTTGTTTGTTCTTTATTGGTTTATTTATATTTTTCTTGTGGATATTAGACATTACTATTTTGTTTGTTATATTTGTTGTGAATATTTTTTTAAGGGGAACAGGACTTTATTGGGGAATAATGTGTACTTCCAGGACTTTTTTCCAAGTCAAGTTGTTGTCCTTTCAGTCTTAGTTGTGGGGGGTGCAGCTCAGCTCCAATTCCAGTTGCCGTTGCTAGTTGCAGGGGGCACAGCCCACCATCCCTTGCAGGAGTCGAACCGACAACCTTGTGGTTGAGAGGACGTGCTCCAACCACCTGAGCCATCCGGGAGCTCAGTGGCAGCTCACCTCAAGGTGCCGTGTCCAATCTTAGTTGCAGGGGGCGGAGCCCACCATCCCTTGCGGGACTCAAGGAGTTGAACTGGCAACCTTGTGGTTGAGAGCCCACTGGCCCATGTGGGAATCGAACCGGCAGCCTTCGGAGTTGGAGCATGGAGCTCTAACCGTCTGAGCCACCAGCCCGGCCCTGTTGTGAATATTTTTGTCCAAAGAATTACTTTTTAACTTTGTGTATGAGTATATGTCTTTCTCTATGCAAAAGTTAAGTTTTTATATAGCCAAATGTATTGGTCTTTTCCTTCTGGGTTTCTTGTCATGAATGGGAGAAACCTTCTCCCCTTTCAGAATTTAAAAATATTTTAAATAACTTTAATAATTTTTCTTTAAAAATTTAGGTTTTTAATCTACTGGAAATTTATTTTTATATGTCTTCTTATTTACGTCTAAAATCAAATTCACTTTTTTTTACTGGAAACGTATTACTTCCAGACCTAATTCATGGTATCATCATTCTTTCAGTCACCCAGACTTGAAACTGTGTTATCGTCTGCAACGCATCCCGGTCCCCTGCCTCTCTCTATAACATCGCCAGTACCATTGGGAATCAGTGGCCAAATCTACACCCTCTAGGGTCTGACTTTCAACATTTATCTACCATTGCTCCCCCCTCACAATGTGAATAGTCCCCCCGAAACAGTCTACTACGTATCATATCCTGAACACAGCCTACACGTGACCATGTTCATACCTTGGCTCATGTTTTTCCTTTGCCTGGACTACTCTCTTGTACCACAGCCCGTCTCTTCTTGTCACAGTTCTAGCTATCTGTCAAAGCCTGGTTCATCTGTTACCTCCATGAACCTTTCTCTGATCTCTGGGAATAAGAAGGATCTTCCCAGATTGTGGGATCTCACAGCACCTCTTTTCATTTTATGTATGTATGTATGTATGTATATATGTTTATTTTTACCATTTCAAACTTAGAGAAAAGTTGTAAGGATAGTACAAAAAGAAATTTCTGAATATCCTTCAGCCAGATTCCTCAGATGTTTACATTGAGTCTTAATCCCCCCCATCATCATCATCACCACCATCCTCATCATCACACACATATTTTTCAGAACCATTTCAGAGTAAATAGCAAACATGATCCCCTTCTATCCTTAAATACTTCAGTGTGTACTTCCTAAAGACTGGGCATTCTCTGGTTTAAACACAGTACAATTGCCAAAACCTGAAAAATAATGTTAAGACAGTACTATTATTTAATCTATAGACCTTATTGAGATTTGTCGGTTGTCCCAATGTCTTTATAGCAAAAGAAAATCTAAATTATGTGTTTCATTCAGTTCTCATGTGTCCCTGCTCTCCTTTAATCTGGAGTAGTTCCTGAGTCTTTAGTTTTCATGTTACATTGTGTTTCCCCGAAAATAAGACCTAGCTGGACAATCAGCTCTAATGCATCTTTTTGGAGCAAAAATTAATATAAGCCCCAGTCTTATTTTACTATAATATAAGACCGGATATAATATAATATAACATATAATACTATATTAATTATAGTATTATAATTAATACTATATTAATTTTTGCTCCAAAAGACGCACTAGACTGGCTAGGTCTTACTTTCAGGGAAACATGGTACATATTTTTGAAGAATACAGACAAGTTATTTTGCAGAATGTCCCTAAATTTTGATTTAGCTTATGTTTCCTCATAATTGAATTCAGGTTGTGCATTTTTGGCAGCTGAGTTCTTTTCTGTGTGTCTTCTAGTATTGATGAATCCCATCACTGGTTACTTTGATCACTTGGTTAAGGTAGTATCTTCCACATTCCTCTACTGTAAAGTTATGTTACACTTTGTAATTAATGAATGTCTTGTGGGGATGTACTTTGAGCCTTTGTAAATATCTTGTTATTCTTCAAACTTTCATTCACTGGTTTTTTCAATCCTTTGATGACTTCGTATAGCACTTTTTATTTCATGTTTTAAGAAATATATATTACATTCAATATATTTAGTATATTTATTATATAAATATATAATGTAATTATATTAAAATTAAAAATATGAAACATTTAATATAGTGAAATATATGGAATAGAGAATACATCATCATGGTTCAAACATTTTAAAATACAGAAGGACACAGTGAAAGGGTAAAGAGAAGTCTTTCTCCCACCTCTGTTCCCCAGATACCTGGTCCTCCTTGCTGCCCATCAATACTATTGTTTTTTTGTGTATCCGTCCAGGAACACTTTATGCAAATGTAGATAAATATAGACATATATGTATATACTTTTACACCTGTTCACCCCAATATAGTATACGCTGCTCTGAACCTTACCTTTTTTCACTAAAACTATGTATTTTGAAGATCATTACACGTATATTCCAGCTGTCTATTACTGTATAACAAATCACCCCAAAACTCATTGGCTTAGAATAACAAAAAGTGTTTAAATTATCAGTACTGTTGAAGCCGTGAAGAGAGAAAAGAATACGTTTTCTCACAACACATAGGTGAAACTAAGACTTATTCTTGCCTCGGTATTTGACTTCCAGGGCTGAGTACTAATCATAGTTTTACAAGGACTCTTAATCAGTAACATTCATTTGCTATTGAGAGAGGCCTATCAAAAAACAGGCATATCCATTATAACACTGAAACAGAGAATTGTTGCTGAGAGCTTTACTTATTAGTAATGTTTTTAACATTGCAGAGGACCTGACTGGGACACTGGATTGTATGATGAGGGTAGTGCGACAGTCAGAGAGCTGCTTACTGAACTGTATGGCAAAGCTGGAGACATTCGTCACTGGGGCCTGATCCGATGCATCTCCGGGATCTTAAGGAAGAAGGTGGAAGCACTTGATGAGGTGCCATGAATTCTTCTTACATGTACACCCAATCTAAGTGGGGTGCTTTTGAAAAATTCATTTCTGTACTATTTTTTTTTAGTTTTATTTTATTTTATTTTTACTGTACTATTTTTTAAAGAAGCCACAGCTTCTCATCTTTGAGATATTGTCTTTGCAACAGAAAGTTTCCGACATTCAGTTACCTTTTTGAATGTCTAGTCTACAATACCGAAGCACATAAACTGTAGACTTACAGAGATGGTAGAAGCTACGAATTGTAGATCTTAAGAGGGAATTTATACTAGGCCAAAAGTTCCTACCTCTTAGGAGATAACATGCCTCTTGGTCCCTTCCTAGAAAGAAATGCCTCTTTTCTGATCTGCATGGTATTTCCCGAGAAAGAGAGTTTGGTGTATCATTAAGTTAAGGGGTAAGAAAGGTTTCTAGGCAAAGGAGAGTCATTTTCATGGACATCCATGTTGTTGTGCTGTGTCCGTAGGCCTGCACAGACCTGCTCTCCCACCAGAAACACCTGACAGTGGGCCTCCCTCCAGAGCCCCGAGAGAAGACCATCTCTGCGTGAGTATGGTTCCGAATGCCTTTTATATCGAGGAGCTGTGAGCTGGGCCGTAACGTCCTACATGTGTGACCTGGCAGACACTCGACGTGACAGTGTTGACAATGACAGCGCACAGTAAAGGAAAGAGGAAACTCACAGGGAATAGTGCTCAAACGTATTTTGCTTTTGCTTTTGTGCTGTTTTTCTTTTGTATTGGTTTTTTCTTACTGGCTTTCCCAAACCCCTCATCCAAAACAAAATAAAACAAAACGAAAACTAGGGCAACTGGAATTAGTACCCATAGAGATAATCAGCTCTTCTTTGTACGTTGTCCCAGGCCTCTCTCCAGAGGCCTCTTCTTCCTACGTCTCTTCACATTTCTTCCCTGTGTGTGTGTGTCTGTGTTGTCACAGTCTGAAGTACTAGGGCTTAGGGTTTCAACATATGAACTTTGGGGGACACAAGTTGACCCATAGCACCTTGCTCCTGGCAAACAGAGCCTTTTATCACAAACCAGATCAATTTTGTGACTACAGGCACATCTCAGAGATACTGTGACTTTGGTTCCAGACCACCGCAAGAAAGTGAATATGGCAATAAAACAAGTCACAGGAATTTTTTGGTTTCCCAGTGCATATAAACATTATGTTTACACTGTACTGCAGTCTGGTCAGTGTGCAGTAGCACTGTATGCATAATAACAACCTGCATACCTTAATTAAAAGGACCTTTTTTCTAAGAGTGCTAACCATCATCTGAGCCTTCAATGAGTCATAATCTTTTTGCTGGTGGACACTCTGCCTTGATGTCAATCAAAATGAAGAATCTGCAGAGTGCAACAAAGTGCAATAAAACAAAGTGTGCCTTACTGTGGGCAGTCCCAAAGAATATGGCATGGTCCATACCCCATGCCCCTAGAGTGCTTAGTATCAAGAGCAAAATCAGAAGTATGGGAGGAGGTGTGCGTCTCTCTCTTTCTCTCTCTGGAAAATGATGAAACTATAGAAAATTAGTATAACTCTATAAGATGTGATTGTAAAATAATAAAATGGCTTCCAAAAGGTACAGCTTAAACTTAGTTTATTACTTTCTAGCCATAATAGTTATTTGTGAAGTGTTCAGAATTAACCATGAAAGACTAGTGTGGAAGGACACCATAAATAGAGTTTTAAATAAACTTTCGAAGGACAATGGCAGTCAAGGTTGAGAGAGGAGAGAGGAGAGCCCTCTTGAGTTGATAGGTGCCAGGGTGGTTTGGGAGGCAATGACCTTTGAAGGCTGAAAGAGCCAGCTTGCTACCAGTAGTGATGAAATGTGGAGGCAGCGACTTGCACTTTGGAAGGAGCTTTTTGATGTTCTCAACAGATTTAGGTTGAAGGACTTGCAGAATTTTGTCTTTCTTTACTCTTCTTCCTCAGACCTCTGCCCTATGAAGCACTCACGCAGCTGATAGATGAGGCCAGTGAAGGGGACATGAACATTTCAATCCTGACACAGGTGAGCAGAGTTATAAAGCCTAATCTGCTGATTGATATTTTAAAATTTGTTTACAGTTGACCTGGCAACTGACCACCAAATAGGCCATGTGGGACGTGCACCATAATGTTTGTCTCTATCCATTCTGCACACAGGAAATACTGGTATATCTAGCCATGTATATGCGAACTCAGCCTGGCCTCTTTGCCGAAATGTTTCGACTTCGAATTGGTCTGATCATTCAAGTTATGGCGACAGAATTGGCCCAGTCCCTTCGGTGCTCAGGTATTCAACTTAGGAAGTATTTTAGGCAGAACTCAGTTTTAATGTAAGTCTACTGAGTTTGGGACCAGGAGGGAAAGAAAGCTAAAACCTTTTTATCAGTAGCTCAGAAGCTACATATAGCAATCTTGTTCACACTTCGTATAATTCTGCTCTACAGCTTCAAAGAGAATAGGAACCTCGTGTCCAGAAACCACCTCAAGCTGGATGTAAACTCCAGATCACTAGGAGTTAGGAGGCATGTAGCAATGGGGAGTGCAGAGCCCCCAAGTGGCGGAGTTTCAAAACCTAAATCTGTTGAGAACAGTTGTTCAAAACTCCGCCACTTGGGGGCTCTCCTCTCCCAATTGCTACATGCCTCCTAACTCCTAGTGATCTGGAGTTTACATCCAGCTTGAGGTGGTTTCTGGACACGAGGCTCCTACTCTCTCCCATGCTGTAGAGCAGAATTATTATATAAAGTGTGAAGGGGGCAAAAGGGGACCCCCATGGCATGACTGTTTTTTCCATTGGGATTTCTCTTATTTCAACAATGGCAAAAGAACAGAGATAGAGATTGCAAACTAAAATAAAACCAGAATTGCAAAACTCAGTTTTAGCCATTTTTTCAGTTAAATTTTCCTAAAAGGTTTTTAACTGAGCTGTGAACAAGTGCCTAAATTCATTGATTTGAGTCTAATTTAAATTACATGAGACAATTAATATTATATTTAAGTAACCCTTTAAAGGAAGAGAGCCAATGATTATTTTATACTGACCAGATGCCAGACACTGTGCTTTTTGTTTTATATCTACACACATTATCACATTTACTCCTTACAACAATTCTCTGGAGAAAGTATTTTTGTCCCACTTTTACCAGTGAGGAAACAATCTCAGAGAGGTTAAAAAAACTTGCCCAAAGTTATACAGCTCGTAAGTAGTGGAAATTGAGTGCAAGTTGGCCTGATTCCAGATGATGTCCGGTTTAGCACATTGTCATGGATTAAATGCATTACATATACATATTCTGTAGCTGTGGTATCAAGGGATGTTTTATGAGGGTCTGATTATTCAATGAGGGATGAACCCCCAAACATTGTTCACTTTTCCTTAATGACCTGATGTTTTTTTCCTGGTGCATTCATCGAAAGCTTAGCTATTTATTTCTTATAGGATAAAGTCAAGACCCCGGGTCTGATATTCAAGGCCCTCAACAGTCTGTCCTCTACCTCCTACTTCAACAGTCTTCCCACTAATTTTACGCACCCCTCACTGGGCACTTAGTATAGCCATGTTTTATTATTGTTTATCTTGTTTACATGTCCAATCTCTCCCAAGCAATTGGTCAGCCTCTCAAGGTCAAGTACCATATTTGTACTAATATTGTTTAAAATCTCGACCTACATGTAGGGAACTCCTAATAAGTGTCTAATGTTGATAAACAAGTTCAAGTTATCCTCTTGATATTCTTTGTGATTTCATAAATTCATATCTATTCTCTTTTAAGTCTCTGTATTTCCAGACCGAGAAGTTTTCATAATCATTGTCCATCTGCAGATATACATTCATTGCCTTTCTGACTAGCTTCCAGTTCTGTGATTCTCCTTTCATCCTCCCCACCATCAAATAAAGGTTCTACTGAGTGCCCTAATGGTGTGGAGGAGGGCGAAGAAGAAATCAAGGACCTGGTCAATCTATGAACTGGACAGTTGTCCTTAAATGATTAAAAATCTATTGCAGGATCAATAGCTAGGTAGTATGGTGCTAGAAATTCAGTTTGTAATTCTATTCTTCTAATCACGTGGCTCAGAAGGTCTAAGCAAGAAAGAAATAGAGAAAAATAGGGTGGGGATGGCAGGCCAGTTAGAGACCTCTTTGCCCTAACATCTCTGCTAACTAGCCGAAGAAGCCACAGATGGCCTGATGAATCTCAGTCCTTCTGCCATGAAGAACCTCCTGCATCACATTCTCAGTGGCAAGGAGTTTGGGGTAGAACGAAGCGGTAAGAGTGAATAACTGTGTTTACATCGTAGAGTGTTTAAGTGTCTTGTTGATTTTCAACTCTTTTTCTTATATCAGAGGAACCTTCCCCCCCAAATAAATAGAGCCCCAGTATATGAAACAGTTAAAAGCAAAGCTGTCTTCTGGAACAAGATTTGGAAACCACTATATGTCTCATTCTTTTTCCTTAAATGGTAATATCAACTAAGTGGATTACCATCAGATGGTTTTGTTTTGAACTGTTTTATCCATTCCCTTAAATTATCCTAAGTGTAAGTCTCTACTTTAGGACAACAAACAACCCAGATCATCTGAAACTTTCTTGTATTCCAATTGGCAATAATTTAATGGCACTTACTGTGGGGTGTGTGTGTGTGTGTGTGTGTGTGTGCACGTGTGCATATGTGTGTGTCTAGCTGCTCCGCTACATCTGATGTATCCTTTCACCTTTAAATTCAAATACATCTAGGGGCCCGCCACAAATTAATCTTCCACCTGCACTTGGTGGTCGGCCGTGGTATTTGGTATCGAGTACCTAAAACACCAGAGCAAATGAAAAGGCTTCTCTCTCATGCTCAACTTCTAGGCTTAGGAGAACTAAATATTCATATATATGTGTTAGCTGGATGGATACCAGACCTTAGAGTGGTAAAGCAAAGTTATAACGCAGTGTTCCTCAAGCTTTACTATGCAGCTGGGGGGCTTGCTAAAGTGCAGAATTTGATTCGGGAGGTGTGGAGTGGGACCTGAGAGTCCGTCAACAAGCTCCTCGGTGATAGTGATGCTCCTGGTCCATGGTGCACACTTGGACTAGCAAGGCTATACTTGTTTGTTTTATTAACGTAAAAGCCTCCTAAATGTGGAGTTTAAAAAAATTGGAACCTGATTATACTCTCTGTCTTTGGTGTGTCATGCTATGTAGTGCGCCCCAGTGATTCAAATACCAGCCCTGCTATTTCTATCCACGAAATTGGTGCTGTTGGAGCAACTAAAACTGAACGAACTGGGATCACGCAGTTAAAAAGTGAGATAAAGCAGGTAAGATACTTCTTGGGAGATTAGCTGAGGTAGTGACATGTTTAAGAACAGTTTTTTGGAATCAGATTGTTGGGATTATGGATTTTGTTTCATATTCAAGTTTAATTTGAGCTATATGTTTTCCAGGTAGAATTTCATAGACTATCTATGTCAACTGAGAGTCAGATGAAAGAACTAGGGTCCTTTAAATTTAACATAGTTTAACCTGCCTTTCATTCTACATAACATGCATGAGCTCATGGCCTTTGTACAAATAAGATGACAAGCCATAGACTAGCTTGTTTGATTCTCCTTTATAGAAATCATTTTGTCGATAGCTTTCCTTTTCTTGGACCAAACTGTTTTGCTCATTTTAGGAGAAAAGTCATTTGTTTCTGATAGCAAGAGATTAAAATCCGGAGTTCCTCTTATTATGATTAACATGTCATTTTGGAATTAATTTTCTTCATGAAACTAGACTTAGATTTCTTAGTTTTAAGAACAGATACTAGAGAGAACACAAGATTAAGTGAGGGTCTTTTTTGAAAATCTGTTTTCAGGTATTGTCCTGAAATTACATTTTTATCATTGTCTCGATAGAGGTATATGCAAGGTGTTGTGGACACACAGAGGACAGGCAATTAAATTAGCCTGGGAGTTGGTGGGAGTCAACAAACACCACATTGTAGTCTCTTACTCACTTTTTCCCTACAGATGAGAGTAGATGACTTATTGTGTTATACAAAGAAATAGTTAACACCAACTTCCAAGGCTTCTTTCAGAACTCTGGGAAATCGTGGGATTTTAAAGTCCAAGTTGAGAAGATACTAATTTGGTCTCTCCCAGAAATTTTTTTTTAAAAAGATTTTATTGGGGAAGGGGAACAGGACTTTATTGGGGGAACAGTGTGTACTTCCAGGACTTTTTTTTCCAAGTCAAGTTGTTGTCCTTTCAATCTTAGTTGTGGAGGGTGCCATTCGGCTTCAAGTTGTTGTCCTTTCAGTCTTAGTTGTGGAGGGCGCAGCTCAGCTCCAGGTTCAGTAAGCCCACCATCCCTTGCGGGACTCGAGGATTTGAACTGGCAACCTTGTGATTGAGAGCCCACTGGCCCATGTGAGAATCGAACCAGCAGCCTTCGGAGTTAGGAGCATGGAATTCCAACCGCCTGAGCCACCAGGCCGGCCCTCAGAAACTTTTATGAAAAGCTTAAAACTCCTCTTCCTGCTTTCAAAATAGACTTATGGTAGTTTTGCACGATTAAATCTCATCCAGAAGAGGGGAGGCAAGATAGAAATTCTTTTTAGGAGTCCATTTAGGAAAAGAACCAGCCAATGCTTAAAGTTTAATTCAAAGTAAACTTAATTTGAGTACACTTTTCAGCCACCCTTTCATGTTTATATTATACAAGGGAATAAAAATGGGCCTTGTGATAGAAAAATGTTCACTCTACAGGTTTTTCCCCAGATATAATTTGGACAATCAGAACATTTTCCTATCTGAAAAGTGAAAGAACTACATTTCGTACTGAAGAGTTAAACTGACTGACGTTGTTGGTAAACAATTCTTGTTTTGCTTGAAAGATTGTATATAGTCACACAATATCACTTACAATTTCATTATAGATTTAGAACTTGAAGTCCATATTCCCAGCTACCATATTTCCCCGAAAATAAGACCTAGCCGGACCATCAGCTCCAATGCGTCTTTTGGAGCAAAAATTAATATGACTCAGTATTATATAATACCAGGTATTATATTTATATTGATATTATATTGTATTGTATTATACTGTATTTTATAGATCTGGTATTATATTATTATATTATATAACACTGGGTCTTATATTAAGTTTTACTCCAAAAACACATTAGAGCTGATGATCCAGCTAGGTCGTATTTTCAGGGAAACACGGTAAATTAATAAGTTATTAAAGACTTGACCAGCTTTATATCATTTCATTTTTTTTTTACACATTCACTACCTATAGGACTTAGAGAAAGCCAAAATTATTAAGACTAATTTAGACAATTGAGAGACCTACATTTTCATTCCTTTTTTTATTTCCACATATTGATTTCCATCCTCACCTGCCTATCTGGTATTTTGTATTGTTTTAAGCCCTTTTCCCTACCACTCACCAGTGCCCCCGTTTCTGATTATGGAAAAATATTTTTAAGGTAGTTTTATTTATTTTACCCTTTACCATGACTTCTACAGTAAGGTTATTTCATCACATTTTTTAATGATAGCATGCTGGCTAGTTACTCGAATTGTTGTAATTTTACTGTATTAATAACTTAAAGACATAAATATTGGTTGCTTTGCCTCGTGTCTTTTAAAATTATTTTTTCTCACTTTTTTTTCCATAGTCCAATGGTGGCCATACACTGGGTATTGATTTGATGTCACCGTCTTTTCTGGTAACTGCTGTTATTTTGTATTATATACCATTCACAAGTGCTTTGAATATCCTGTTATATAAATCATGACATATACTGATTAAAAAGAAAATGAATTATGAACTAAAATAAATATAAATCAACTTCATGTATAGGAGTGAAATCTTTCCATTTCATTCCCAAAAAGGCAAGAAAGGGGGTTCAAACTCCTACCTCTTTTCAATTTCAGAAAACAAAATTCAGTTTCATAAGTATTTGTTAAGTATTTGATATTCATTTATTCTTTAACTAATACAATTAATCACATGCCTTGTGTGCACCAGGCACTGTACTAGACAGCCTCAGCATCCCCTGGGAACTTCTTAGAAATGTAAAATCTTGGTCCCCACCCAAGGCCTACTGAATCAGAGAATTTCTAGGTGATTCTCATGCACTTTTGACAACTACTGGGTTAGCTATTCTTCTGATGGTTAATTCATATAGTACACATTAAATGAGTGCCAATTTCATGCCATGCACTGGAAATACAGTAGTGCCCTCATGAAGCTTACAGTTTTGGAAGACGGATTTCTGATTAAATTTCCTTGGTTTAAATCAATGATTCATAATGGTCTATGATTTCAAATTTCTTAGGCTGAAGAGATTAAGGCCAGATGACATTAGGCCAGTGACAATCAAACAAAAAGTGGAAAACTATTGGAAACAATCTTGATATTTCTGTTGACCATAACCAAATACACTGTAATGAATTAACAGAGTGAGATATGGCCAACTCTGTCACATTCACATTAATAAAGGAGAACAGAGGCATAGAGGAGAAGTTAATCTAAAAACTCAAAACTATTGATATTTGGTTTTGTAAAATAGTCTGAATACACTTTATGGGTTGACCCTACTATCAGCAGCCTAGGGTCCTTTTTTTAATTAAAATTGATTGGGGTGACAATGGTTAGTAAAATTACTTGGGTTTCAAGTGTACAATTCTGTAATACATCATCTATGTATCACATTGTGTGTTCACCACCCAGAGTCAGTTCTCCTTCCATCACCATATATTTGATCCCCTTTTCACTCTACTACTATCCCTCTCCCCCTTTACCCTCTGGTAACCACTAAGCTATTGTCTGTGTCTATGAGTTTTTGTTTCTCATTTGTTTGTCTTGTTCTTTTGTTGTTTTTGGTTCATAGACCACATATCATTGAAATCATAGTGTTCTCTGCTTTTTCTGTCTGACCTATTTCACTTAGTATTATACTCTCAAAATCCATCCATGTTGTCACAAATGTTCCTATATCATCTTTTCTTACCGCCGAATAGTATTCCATTGTGTATATATACCACAACTTCTTTATCCATTCATCGATCGAAGGACATTTTGGTTGTTTCCATGTCTTGGCCACCATAAACAAAGCTGCAATGAACATTGGAGCATACATATCTTTACGGATAAATGTTTTCAGATTTTTTGGGAAGATACCCAGGAGAGGGATTGCTGGGTCATATGGTAATTCTATTCTGAATTTTTGGAGGAACCTCCACACTGCCTTCCATAGCGGCTGCACCAGTCTGCATTCCCACCAACAGTTTATGAGGGTTCCTTTTTCTCCACAGCCTCTCCAACACTTGTTACCATTTGTCTTGTTGATAATAGCCATTCTGACTGGGGTGACGTGATATCTCATTGTGCTTTTTATTTGCATTTCTCTGATGGTTAGTGATGTTGAACATTTTTTCATATATCTGTTGGCCGTTTGTATGTCTTCTTGGGAGAAGTGTGTTCAGGTCCTTTGCTTGTATACCATAATTTTTGATATGTTGGGTTTTCATTAATCTCAGAGTGTTTTGTAATTTTCCTTGGATTTCTTCCCTAACCCACTGGTTATTTAGGGACGTGTTGTCTAATTTGCACATATTTATAAATTTCCTTCCCAAATTTATTTCCCAAATTTCCTTCTGTTAATTGATTTCTACCCTGTTTCCCCGAAAATAAGACCTAGCCGGACAATCAGCTCTAATGCGTCTTTTGGAGCAAAAATTAATATAAGACACAGTATTACATTATATTTATTATATTCATTATATTTACTATATTTATTGTATTATATTATACCTGGTCTTATAGTAAAATAAGGCTGGGTCTTATAGTAATGTTTACTCCAAAAGACACATTAGAGTTGATTGTCTGGCTAGGTCTTACTGAAACACAGTAATTTCATGTCATGTCATTGTAGTCAGAGAACATACTTTATCTGGTTTCAGTTCTTTTAAATTGATTGAGACTTGTGTTATAGCCCATGAGAGCCACAAACTAAGCCATAGACCAGCTAGAAGTTTAACAGAGAACCAGAGAAAGACAGCTAAAAACCTTTCATGTCATCAGTATTTTTATTGCTCTTCATATGAACCACCAGATTGCTTTCTAAAAGGATTGCACTAGTTTATATTGCTGCTAGCTACTCATAAGTCTACTAGCTTTACTGTAACCAGTTTATCTTGGGTGTTACACTTAATATGTGGTAGAATTCTGCAGAGTGGGTTTCTTATTCACTGTGCTATAATACTTTATCAGAGGAACAGAGATAGCTTCTGATTCGTATTCTTTTCTCTCCTTTTATTTTTCCTCCCAAGTCACCTGGTACCTCTATGACTCTAAGTAGTGGCTCCTTTACTAGTGCATATGATGAACAGACATTTAAAGATAATCGTCAAGGTCAGTGGCAACGCCGAAGAAGGTTGGATGGTGCACTGAACAGAGTCCCAATTGGATTTTATCAAAAAGTATGGAAAGTTTTGCAGAAGGTGAGCATACACATTGCAGATGTCTCTATATTTTCTGCTTTGAAATTGTCATTCTTCTTGACTGAAATATGATACGCCTGCGACATCACAGCAATTATATAGATGTCATAGGCTTGTATGGACAAAACCTAGAAGAAAACATAAAAACGAAACAGTTAATTTGTTATTTTGGCATTACTGATAATTTAGTCTCTTTCGACTGTTGTTCTTTGATGTTGGTTAGAAATTAGATTTCAAAAATCATCACTTCTCTGGTTTTGGCCACAGTTGGACATTGTGGGACATTGTGATACATTTGCTGCTAATCAAACGAGTTTGGTGATAAAGAGCTCTTGTTCTTTGTAGCTATTGTAGAGTGGAAATGTTATTTGTAGCAGTGTGCTGTTGATACCAAATGTCACTGTGATCAAACAACTGTGGCATTAGGGAGTTTGTATAAGAAGCCCTTACCCATATTTTTTCCTGGATGAAAACTACTAAATACGTGCAAAGTCATAATGATGTTAATAGTCCAAATACTGTGTTGATGTGACCAATTTTGTTTTTTGTTTTTTATTTTTCAAAGGCTTAGTTTGCCAAAGACGTTTAAGGGGACGTCACACCGTTATGATTGTGACAGATGTAGAAGGTCAAGAAGACCCTTTCCTCTTTCATAGGTCTTATTCGTAGTGTCTTAGGTAGCACTTTTTGCTTCATTGCCCTTGGCAAGAACCTGAAGAATACTTCATCCAGGACTTCCAAACTTTTAGTTATGTTTCTCCCCTTGGCACATGAATATTCTTCCGGGGACAGAATTAGGTGATCTTTTGGAAAGGTGGAAGTTGATTCCTTAGACTATCAGCTCCGGCAGTCTTCTGTTCACACAGTACTTTCCATCTGCCTTCCATGCACAGTGGTGACAGATATGTACTCTGTCCTGTTATGCTTGGGTTACAGCAATTCAATTTCACTAAGGTGTTTAATCTGTAGTTAGCTATAATGCAAGCCCAAAATGAGTAATGATAAAGGTGTAAAACCACAGGCTGCAAGAATATAAAAGAAGGAACATTTCAGTCTGAATAGGAAGATTGGGTGTTTTGTGGCAGAATCAAAACTTGGACTTGGAATCCTGGTCTGAGAGGGAAAACAAATGCCCTCTGTTTTTTCATTCCATTCTTCTCAGAGTATGAATGTAACATAATCACTTTGCACATATATTTGAAGGCTGGTAATTCTCTGTATGAAGACTGTTATTTGGCATAAGGAACATGGGATGGAAGTGTTGATAAACCTGTTGGATTAAAACCTTTATCTGGTTTAATATATAATGTCTTGCTTTATTTAAAACCTAAAATGGCAAGCCATTAATTGCCATTGCTTTTTTTTAAATTTTTTATTTTTTTATTTTTTTTATTAGTTTCAGGTGTACAAAACAAGGTAATACTGCCATTGCTTTTTAACAACTGAGTTAACGGTGAGGGGGAAGATGAAATATCATTCATTCATAAAGTGTGTCTTGAGCATCTGCTGTGCACTAAAGCAAAGAAGAAAACAGACCACAGTCTCTGCCCTTGTGGAAATTACATGCTACGAGGGAGAGACAAACAATAAATAACAAACATAATAAGTAAATTACACAGAATGCTAAAAGAGGACAAGTACTACAGGAGAAGAAGAGCAGGATGAAGGGATCAGGAGTGCTGATGGGGAATGCTTAACTAGAAAGTTGGGTGTCCTGTAGTCCAACCCTGCTTGCTGCCACAGTCATCATAACCCCTTGGCAAGGACACTTGAGTTATGGGGTCTTTCACTGGCCTGTGTCTCTGTGCAGCCTCGCAGTTATCAGCATATCGTTGGTGACAACATGGTTTTGCTGTTTTGCAGTGTCACGGACTTTCTGTGGAAGGTTTTGTTCTTCCTTCTTCAACCACTAGAGAGGTAAGATTCTGTCTTTCACATTTATGTGACTGATAGTTCTCTGGCTAAAGTATTTCAGTGATCACTTTTCACAATAGTAGATCTGTGTTTTTGTAAATGAACTGAACATGAAATGCATTTCAAGAAAGGAGAAAGTGTTTTAAAAAATAGAACAGGAATATTAGAGAATAATTAGGCATTATGTTAATTATATAGGGACAGCTTCTTTTAATGGTTTATCAAGCGTGGCTGATTTATGTCACTGTTGCCAGAGTTGGCGAGGGCAGACAAGATAGAAACACGTTGCCGTAGACAACAGACATAGACTGTCATGTGCTTTTGTATTTTGCTTTTTGCCCAACCACATGGAAATTTTAAAGAAATAGCTTTTATGCAAAATCGACAAAGGATCTAGAATTAGCAAGCTAGGAATAGTAAGATTGTACATAAATAGATTGGATAGTAAATAGAAAATTCTCGAAAATAGTGGAATTGTTACAGAGAATGACTGGAGAGGCGGGTACAGAAAGCTAATGCTTCAGAGCTTCACTCTTAACTATAGACCAATTTTCTAGTAAAGAACACTATCCTCCATTTGTCTTTTCTCTGCCTTTAAGCAAGATTGAAATGTTAATGGAATTAATACATACTTGAATGGTACCTTTAAGAGTCTTCAAAGTGCCTTCACACATTCTTTCATTTGACCTTTAACAAAACTATGTGAGATAGCTAGGATGGGATTCTAGTTCCTGATTTACAGATAAGAAAACAAATTTAGAGAGATGAATTCTCCAAGGTCATAGAACTAGTAACTGACAAAGACAGGACTTGAACCCAGGTCTTTAGACTCTAAATCTACATTGCTACCCTAAGCTATACACTCACTACAATTTTACCAAAAATTATGTCTCAGTCCCCTTAACCCAAAGTCTATTTCATCCTAACGAAATAATTCATCCTAACGAAATAATTCAACAGAGGGAAAAAAAGCCCTACATGTGAGTGTTTATAGCAGCATTAGTCCCAAGCATAAAACTGGAAGTAACCTAAACGTGGGAAGGGTTGTGTAAATAGTGGCATTGACACTTTTGTGACTCTCAGTAGGCATTGTGAGATTGCCTTCCCAAAAGACTGGGCCGACTTCCTCAGTTACTTTAAAGGGGGCCAAAGCAGCCTCTTGGCTACACTGCTTTTACTGCCTCCTGGATGATGGGCTCTTCAGAAGTGATTTTCTTTTTCTCTGTCACAGATGACTCCAGGCGAGATTAAATTCTCTGTTCATGTGGAGTCTGTCCTAAACCGTGTACCTCAGCCAGAGTACCGCCAGCTTCTGGTTGAAGCCATTCTGGTCCTCACCATGATGGCGGATATTGAAATTCATAGTATCGGAAGCATCATTGCTGTGGAAAAAATAGTGCATATTGCCAATGACTTGTTCCTTCAAGAACAGGTAGGCAAAGCTGTTGTTTTCTGTAAGGGGGACGTCTGACACGCACCTGACTGCATTCAGAGCTTCTCATGAGGCCAAGGTCACTTTCTTGTGCCCTCTTCCTCATAGCTCTTTTCTGGGCCCCCTTTGTAGTAGCTCTGAGCTCTGTTTGCAAAGACAGTAGGCTGCGAGGTGACCCCTGTCTTTCACCATGTGTTTTGTGGTTGTATTAGATGGTAAAATTGCATGGAACTCAGGAGGCTTTATACGTTTTTCATTATATTTCAAATTTCTTATCATACTACTTTTTGTAGTAATAAGAAACTCTTGGATATCGTATCCTTTCTGGGCTATGAAGGAAACGAGAAGGTTTGTGTTTTTAGTTTAGTTTTCTTTTGCTTTTGCTACTTACCTATAGGAAAATGTCAAAGTGAAACTTTTTTTTTTAACTTGTAAGGGTTTATTTGAGCCAAACTGACGACAATAGCCAGGAAGCAAAATGTCAACAGATTGAGAAAATGCTCCCAAAGTGAAACTTTTAATTCTACATTTTTCTCATTTTCCTAATAAATCTTCCAGGAAATCAACCCCATTTTAAAAATGTAAACTATTTATTGAAAGCTTTGCAAACGTTTCATAAATGAAATGTAGGAACATAAGGTGCTGTTGTCAGGAGGAAAATCTCCAAAGCAGGTAATAGGTGTTTCGTTCTATTAGGTAGGCACTGTGGTGCGGTGCAGAAGAAATTAAAAGTATCCAGGATTTTCTAGGCAGTCCTAATTTTAAATATTCTGGATTGCAGTTGGTCAGTCCAGGTATCAGAAAATGGGATCCCTTTTAGACATAGACTCTAGCTTAGAAAGCTTATGGTCTATTTGAATTAAGTCAGCTTAGAGAGAAATCATGTCCAAACACAAGAAAAAACAATCACAGCTGAAATCAGCAGTAAGTCTCAGACCAGAGCCCCTCGATGGTGATTTCTAAGTCTCAACATTTGCATTTTCATAGGCACAGCTCACTTAATTAACAATTATATTTAGCTCTTAAAAATTCTAAACACTTAATACTTTTAAAATAATTTGATATGATTTGGGGATCCAGTGGAGAATTCATGTTTAGAAACTCACATTCACCGCTTTGTGCCAAACCATAAACCCTTCCTGGCTAAGCAGCCTAAGATCCAGCGTGTTGGTGATGGGGAGCAGGCTCTGAGTGATCCTACTGAGGAGCTGAATTAGTAGGAGTAGTAATTTTTCCTTTCCCCTGTGTTCTCCCACCCTTAAAAACCAAACAGAAAACCCTCGGCGCAGATGATACCATGCTGGCAAAGGATCCTGCGTCTGGCATCTGTACTCTTCTGTATGACAGCGCACCCAGTGGCAGGTTTGGCACCATGACCTACCTGTCCAAGGCAGCCGCCACCTACGTGCAGGAGTTCCTGCCACACAGCATCTGTGCCATGCAGTGAGGCCTTTGGGCAGCTGCTTGCTTCCTCCATTGATCGTGCATGAAAGTCATCACTCCCACCCTGTCCCATTCCAACCCATCACTCCCAAGAAGAGTAAACTTTCCTGATAAACTAACTGCTGTAGAAGAAGTGAGCCCTTGCCTGGGGGCATATGCTCACCCAGGCACTGCACTGGGGGCTCACAAAAGTGCACTTCTCTAGATTGGTTACCAACTTATGTTTCTAATTCTGTTTGGGGAGCAGGTATGAACAATAACTTGTTCCTAAAGTTTGGTCTTTCTTCTGTGAATGAGTGGCGGGTGCTTTGGGACATGATTCAAGTGAGCAAAACCCTGAATTCTTGCGTTTTAGGCTGCTGTAACTGGAAATCTGTATTCTAAGTGCCTTTTCTTAGGAAGAGAGAGTAGCAGTTTGTGGCTTTCTCGTTTGCTCACATGTTGCCTCACGCTGAGTGATGAACTCCTTTCCGTGTAGGATTCCTGTCTCAGCTTTTGCCTTTTCTGTATCTGCCCCTTTGGTGAAACACAAAAAATTGCAAGTACAGTGTGTCTACTTCAGGATTGTGTATTAACACTTGAAACCACTTTTTATAAAGATTGCTGGTACTTAGAGCTGTATTTGTAGCAAAAAATGCAGAATAACCCAGAGAAATGCAGCCAGGAGCCCAAGTGCAGAGAGGAAGGGGGCAGAAGAGAAGAACCTGGGAGCAAAGAGGGCATCAGAGGTGGGTAGTGCCATGCTGCTGGCACACCACACCGACAATGGCCGAAGCCTCTGTCTTTCTTCCCCACCGCTCACCTGGCCCTGCCTCGGCCTCACTCACTACCACTTTGTGCAATTGTGGGCACTCCGCCCTCATGACATCATCTACTCCTGATTACCTCCAAGTACCATGACACTGGGCATTAAGGCTTCCACATGTGCGTTTGAGAGGCACACATTCAGTCCACAGCACTTTCCTTCTCCTGATTTATGGGTAGGCTCTACTAATTTCCCTGGTTGCACCCAGAGAACTTCCTACTTCAACCTCCTCTCCCTCAGGTTTTTCTCCAAGAATGGAGATGGAGATGGGGGACTCTCTACACAATTCTTACGGAACCAGTGACAGTCTTATGAGTAGACATGAATAAGTGGGCATGGCAGAAATAAGTGGTAGAAAACAGATGACAGAAACAAAGAGAGGATGGCCAGCCTTCTCCATGCCTCTCTTAGAGCAAATGGAAACAGTAAGTAGCTTTCTGCTTCCAGGATTTTCTGGTCACTTTATGAAGGTAATTTCCATCCTTTTCTGAAAGTTGGTCTTTGCACTGGCTGCACGTATACCCCAGGCACAGGGAATGAGTACATCTGGAGTGCAGAGGTGAAAGCCAGCACTGCCTAAAGTGACACCACCGACGGCGGCATTTCTCTGGGTTTATTACGAAGCTGTCCATCACGGTGCTCCCCATGCAGTGCTAGTTCACTTTTAAAGCAGCTTTTTAGGAAACTCGATTTGTATTTTATTCATTTTAAGCATGTCATACTAAAAGACACATTGGATTTTTAAAAAAACACTTATGTTTTGAAAATAGAATAAAACATTAGAATTTCCAATTAAATCATATCTGGTGCCAATGTGTAAAACTCAATATGTGTTTCTGTGGTGGAGTTTATTTTATGGCTCTATTGTATATACTCTAATTATACAGTACAGTCAAGGCTCGTTAATTGGCTCAAAGTAGGATAAGACTCATACATCATATATTATATAATATGTTATATATGTCAAGAAATGCAGTTTTATTGTTTAAATACACAGCTGCTGAAAGCAGGCTCACTAAATTCAGTTGGGTTCATTGAGTCTTTGGGGCATCTGTTCCAATGAACGAGTAAGACTGATTTTTACAGGGAATTGTATGCAGCTGGTGGGATGAAAGTCATTCTCAGCCAGAGCTCACAAAACCTATACCATCCCTTTTGCATTTACCAAACACCTAGTACCAGCACTAATGTGGGGAGATACCCTGTTTTCCACATTTAGGCCTTATTTCCTATTAAACTCAAGTAACCGCAGGTCTTCGTTTGCCCAGGACAGTAACCATTTATGCCTGTTGTCCTGGCCTAATAATAGTACTCTCTGTCACTCTTGAAAGTGTCCCGGTTTGGAAGATATGGTCACCCTATATTTAGCAGAAGTCTGATTTCTTTTAAGGCCTAAAAGCCAAGGCCCTGTTCTCAGACCGTGGGCAGTCCTCATGCACTAGTAGTGTGGGGGTGAGGACAACAATGGGGGAGACTCCCCCAAATTAAGGACTGTTTGGCATAAGAGGTCTTAAAGAAGAACCAATATTTGAGTGCTTACTAAATGCCAGATATTGTTATAAAGAAACTTGGCATGAGCTGAGGCACTGAGCGTTCAAGCAAATTGTCTGAAATCAAACAGCTAGTAGGTGGCGGAGTTGGGATTTGAGCCCAAGCAGTCTGACTGTAGAGTTCACATTCTGAACACAACACTCCCCAAGGAAAAGACATTAGGAAACGTTGTGAAAACAAGGGGTCAGTCTGTTCAGTACAGTTGAGGTATCAGTAGGCAGATTGTAAAATGTACAAAAGAAGGGGGACCAGAGGGAGAGGTGCCTTTTTAATGCATTTCCTTTTCCTTCTGCCTGCTTCTGCCAGTAAGTGAGGGCAGGAGAGGTCACCAGAAGAAGTAGCATAGCCAGGATTCAACCTACTTCCTCTGACCTCATGTCCTCTGACCGCAAACTCAGTGTTTTGGGGAGGGCCGTATTAGGCAGGTGGAAAATTGAGGTTAGGGGCCTGTGGCATGGTTTGTACCGTCTTGATCATGAGTAAGGGTCCACGCTCTCTGTGAGATTTGCTGCCAGATTCAGAGCCTTGTGCAGCAATTTATCTTTCTCCATAGTTGAATCATCTTGCTACATTGTGTGCCAAATGAGGATACTGTTTGCAGTTTGAAAGCAATGAATGCTCATGGGTCCAAGTGTTCAGCTACCTATTGCTAGATCTGAAAGAACACCTAGAAGAATCTATTTTCATGTCATCTGATTAGAGTCCACACTTTAGGGTATCAGTTGGCCAACCTGTACCCTGCTGTCTCCCTTCCACTGCCTGTCCATGAAGGTCCAGCATAAGTCTCGTGTCCTGCTTCTATTTCCCGCCCATCATGATCTGGCCTTTCGGTCCGCTCTTACAGCTCCAGAGACTCCTTCCCTCTGTCTACAAACACGTGCATTTCTCTCTTGTCCTGAAATACATTCCTGGGCTCTGACATCCCCCCGGGCTGATACACTAACTCCTTCCTTTCACAGTCCCATTTCTTCAAGGAGGAAGCTACACTTGCGAGTATTGGCTTCGCTCCTTAACCCCTGGCCATCTGGCTTCCTCACATGCCTCCCGTGGATCCACAGCTGAGGTTCCTGACTCGTCATGAGGTTATCACAGTCTGTGGGTGCACAGACCTCTCAGACAGCACTAACCCCCGAAGTGCACACTGGAGGTAGGTGTATAGAGATTTATTGTAGGGAAGACAGTGGCTCTCCACCAATGCGGAGACACTGTCTCCGCTCCTCCTCTGTCCCCACACTCCGCTCTACCCTCGGGCTGGGGCGAGAGGAGGACACAACATGGGAGGGCATGAGACCCTCCCCTGGAAGACTAAAGAACCTGGGGAATTTTTATAAATAGCTACATAATGTTTTTAACCACTTTGAAACACACAGCAACTTGAATATTTCAAAGTAAACCTCAAAAATATCTATGTACAGTACAGTAAGAGGGGCTTGTGCAAACGATGGAAAGGGGAACAGTCCGTCCTGCTGAATTGAGCTGTGCCGGCAACAGGATGACATACCGCTAATAATGGACCAGGTGTACCTGTGAAACTTGAAGGGGAGGAGCCAGGAGTGGGGAGTCCAGGAGGGGAGCCTTGTGTCTGAGAAGGGGGCTGCCACCTCCTTCTGCAGGCTCGCTCATCCAGGCCTCAGGGGTGACTTCCGCTCTCCCAGCAGCTGTCCTTGAAGGGGTCCAGCTCAGAGAGGCCCTTGTCCTGCTGAGTGGATTTCCAGCATTTTCTCACACTCCACCTTGGCCAGAAAGAGTTCAAAGGAGACCATCGTCACCTGGAGGGTCTCCACGAACTCTGAGCTTGTATGCAGTCCCCTACTCGGGCATGTACGGCTGTCAGGATGGCTCGAACGTCCTCTTCCAGGAACGTAGACCTGACGTAATAAACGTAGGGCCCATGAAGGTCTTGACGCTTCGGAATTCCTTCCTCCATGGCGAGAGGAGATCAATGTCCTGGGTTTGCAGCCAGTGGAAAGCACCGGTGCAAACCCACAAGCTGCAGGAGCTCACAGAACTGCATCAGCCGGAATTGGTTGTGCAGGCCAAGCAAGGTCGAGGCTGCTCCCGCAGGTACGCATTGTTGCCAAGCCGCTGCTGGCTGGTGGTGGTGTCCACTTTGCCCTCATGGAATTGCCCATACCTCCAAAATAGGGCATCCTTATGTTTTGTATCAATTGAACTGGTGGGCTCCCCCATCCGATCCAGGCATGGGGAGCTACCTTATCTCTTCCTCGGCGTCTGGGTTACAGGCAAGGACAGCAGAGGGAAGCGAGGAGCAGCGGCCACAGCCATGCCTCTAGTGTTTCAATAGCTCATCTCCCTACACAACACTGCTGTAGAAATCTTTTTTTTTTAAGCTTTCTGTTTAAATGTCTCCCCATTTCCCACAGGATCAAATCTGTTCTCTTTAGTCTGACATTAAAAACCCTTCATGATCCAGTCACTTCAACTAGACTAGAAATACTCTTTTTGTTTTTGCTTATGTTGTTCATTATAGTCTGCATGCCCTCCCCTGGCTCTCATGTTCACCAAGTAAAATCCCGTCCATCTGCTAAGACCCTCTCCAATGCCACTGAATAAGATTCCCAGTTGCCACTGACTAAGTACGTACCAGTTGTTAAGTACTTAATGCTTATTTGCTAAGCAATCTAAGCAGCCTACATTCATTATCTGACTCCATATTGCATATGATTTTTTTTGTGTATTTGTGTGATCTCTACAAGAATGCAAATTCCCTGAGAGCAGAGATCAGATTATAATTCATCTTGAGGACTGAATCCTCAGCTGTTTTGTACCCTTAGTTGATGTCGGATAAATGTTGAATGAAAGACTAAATGATTACACAGCTTTCAAGTAGTTGCTATGGGAAGATATAAAAGAAGCATGAGAACTTACATTTTAGTTAAAGAACACATCACAATTAAAAAGAACATTTCTGGAATAGTAAGTATTGAGGGGATACTAAATGGAGTGTTGAACAAAGTTAGATTTAACAGAGTCATCCTGGAGGACCAGGTTTATATAGTAAAGGGAACATTCAAATGCTTCATTGTCAGGCAGACCTGGTTTTGAATTCCTGCTTTTCTGTTTGTTAAGGGTGTGACTTTGAACTCTTAGAGAGTTATTTTCTCTCTCTAAAGTGCATCTGTAAAATGGGCATATTACAACGTCCTTCATAGAACTGTTGCAAGGATGAAATAATATATGCCAGTGCACATCACAATGCTCAGTACCGTAGAGTAAAAAACCAAGGTCGATTTTAAAGAAGGTAAGGAGATTGGCCAGCTTGCTTCAGTACATAAGGTCCCTTAGGAACCTGGGAACACTGATGGTAATTCTGAAACTGCTTCAGGATGCTCTTTAATGTGGACCATCACATGAAACCTAAAATATTTTTCTAACAAAAGCAAAGGGAGGGAGGGAAGAGGATATGCTTGCACGCGAATTTTCAAGCAGTAATTTGACATCATTGCTTGATTGGAACCTACCAAGCAATTTACAGAGTAGCAGCCAGCCTCTTGGAAAGGTGCCATCGGCTTTGCCAGAGTACATTATTAAGATTGTTAACTCTTACATGAACATGGGTAGTTCCTGAAAAGCAATACACTGAAATTGTAGCACAGAATTTACTATATAAACTTTTCAAATCTTTTGTAGCATTAGTTGGCCCCCCACCAAGAATTCCCTCTGATGGAGCTGGATGGTGCTGTTGGTGGCAACACTGTGTCTGCCGTTAACTGTTTCTGTGGGTGTATTTTCACATTGAGATAATTCATAATGAGCTGAGGCTTTTTTTTTTTTTTACCGCTAAAACTCAAATTCGCGGCTATTTTAGTAATTAGCCCCGGTTCTTCCGCTACTCAAAGCCCTCGAAACTACATCTCCCAGCATGCTCTGAAGCTGTCTGACCTCATCTCAAATGGCCCCGTAGGGCAACAAGGATGGTTAGTTTTGACCGTGCTTATTTGTGCCATAAAATACCCATCCTAACTGGCAGTTACTTGGGCTTTTATACTTGCCGATTTCCCGTTTTTGAACTGTGCTCACTAAATGAAGGTTCTGGACGGGGAAGGCCCATGCATTCCTTCAATTGGATGGGAAACGGGGCCAGTGTCTCCGGCGATCTCGAGGAGGGAATGTTGACCAGGGAGCACCGTTGCGGCCGATCACAGGAGCAGGAACCGGAGCCCCGGCTGAGACCGAAAACGGCCAGATCCGGACGGTGGCTCCGGAACGGCTGGAAGTGGAAGATGGAGGAGCCGGAGGAACCTGCGGACAGTGGGCAGTCGCTGCCCCCAGTTTACATCTATAGTCCCGAGTATGTCAGCATGTGCGACTCCCTGGCCAAAGTCCCCAAACGGGTAAGACGTTGGGCTGAAAGACCGCGGGCTTTGGCGTGGGGGTGGAGGCCGATGGACCGGAGGGCTTTAGGAAGCCGGAGGCGAAGGGGAGGCTGGGCTGGGGGGACCTACGGCAGAAATTTGGTCAGCTGTACCAGGTGATGGAGGAAGTGCTCCCTTCCAGTTTCCGACAGGCAGCGTTTATCCGCGCCCCCCCCCCCGCGGCCAGGTTGGGGCGGGGGAGGGGATGGCACTGACGGGATGGTGTGTCTACTGCAAAGGGACCCTTGAAGCAGAAGCTGTGGGAGAAAAGTGTCCCGCTGCCTCTGGCCAGCCGCGTAGCACGCGCCTGAGCGATTTAGATACTTTGTATCTATGTTGTCTAAAGTACACTGTAACTGTTCCTCCCTTTGTTCAGGATGGTGAAGTCGACGGAATTTCTCTGAATCAAACGTTTAAAAGACTGTTTTCTCCTCTTTTTCTTTTTTCTGATGTCCTTAGGCTAGTATGGTACATTCTTTGATTGAAGCATATGCCCTGCATAAGCAGATGAGGTAAGTGATCGCTGGTGAACCCAGGTGTTCCTAGTCGAAATTGCATGATTCACAGGGGAACTATTTAGGGGGAGAGTGGTGCTTCTTGTAAAGCTTTTGGTGATTCACAGCGTTGGTAATTTACCTGGAACCCAGTGAAGGCTCTTGAAGAATTAAGAAAACTTGGAAAAAGTGCACAAAGCACATGAGATCTATTACAAACAAGACTTTCTTGCTGAGAAGGAAAGTACCCTAGGGATAGGTGCTTGTGGAGGTTTTGAGGACATACATTCGGGCCCTAAAACCTGTCTGATAGAAAAAGGTGTTCAACTAGGAGGTGTTCTGGTTTGCAGTTTTTCCCTAAGCCACATCTGAGGGTGTGGGTTCAGCTTCAGCCATTTCTACACCCCATCACCACCACCAAACTTTGAGTGAGCCTGGAGACAAGTTAAGACCAAAGAAAACTCCTGTGACCAGGCCAAAACTCAACACAGAGCTAAGTGCTTCTTTAAAAAAATGAACTAGCTGTTTGTCGTTATGAGTAACTATTATAATCCCACCACTTGTAGGATTATTTATGACATTTTCTAGCCAAAGAGGTCAGTTTGATTATGCCTGCTAGTGTGGTATGCTTCATTTATCTCCCAGAAGATACTTTAATGGGCTTTCAAATTTTATCCTCATTAGTAACAAAATCATTTATTGAGTACCTTTTTTAGGAATGTTTTTCAATCATTTTTTAAACCTGTATGTTTGATAAACATAAAAGCTACATGCTTTCCATTAAAGTTATTTGACATTTAAAAAAATGAGTTTAACACCAACAACAAACCAAAACAAAGCAAAACTGTCATATCACAAAGAGGCCCGAAGAATCTGGAGGTGGATAACTATCATTATTATTAATGTTAAAGGATACAAAAGGCAACCCAAAACATAAAAATATCTATGTTTGGGAGACAAGTCCACCCATCTGATTAAATCCAAACTCGGATTCACTGTCTGAGATGAGATATATCTATCTAATCTATAGATATGACATAAAACATGTTTTCTCAAAGAAGGAGCAAGAATCAAATCCTCAGATCTCAGCTATAGGTTACAGGAGCTAAGGCCTGTTCTAGTCTCAGAGTCACTTCATGTGAGGAGCTGCTTGAGAGCTCAAACCGTTCCCCTCCTCTCCTTCCTCTCAGAGGCAGATAGCAGAGACCAAACGTGGAAACTTTTACGTTTTGGCTTGCCTTTTGTATCCTTTAACGTTAATAATAATGACAGCTACCCACAAAGCATTTTCATGTATCTTATCATTTAATCTTCACATAAATTCCATAAGCTCTCCCCACTTTACAGATGAGAAAAACAAACTACAGAAGAGTCTTCTTACCTGAGCTTATAGAGCTGATGAGTACAGACTTAGGACAAGAATGCAGTTCTCTGGCTCCACTTTCAAAATTCGTAACACTGTAGCTGCCTGTGAAAGTAAGAACATAGCTGAAAGGATCATATGGCCCAATCAGGAATGATTCAATGGTTTTTCATTGTGGGGACAGAGTCCCAGAGAGCAGTTTCCAGGCTCTCGACCTCACATGGAAAGGTGCTGGCTTGGGTAGTATCAGCTGTGACTAGTTGGCCATCAGCTGTTACCGGTTAGCCATTAGCCACTGATATAACTGCCGTGGTTATGCTAGCAAGCGCAGATTGCGGCTGGCAGGCTGGTTGGTCAGTTGGGTGGTTGGTTGGCAGAGAAGCAGACGGCGGGTTGCAGCTAGAAAGTGCGGTTAGCAAGCGGATTGTAGATTGTGGATCGTGTTGATCCTACTTCCTGTGTTGCCCGGCCGCCAGTGAGTCTGGGGTGCAGGAAGACCCCTCGTTGGGGTACTGGCGGATGTTTGCTTTTGTGACTCGACCAGCCACCAGTGAGAATATAGTGGTGTGACTCCCCTATCTATGGCTCTGTGGGTGTTCCTTTTTGGCCTCACCATGTCCTGCGTTCTGGTGCGGGGAGCGGGAGCTGAGACCCTGTATGACAATCATGAAAGTCGTAACTTGGAGTTCATTTTGTCCAATACCTGATTAATTCCCTTAGATATAAATACTTTTTTTAATCTACCATGTTTCCTCAAAAATAAGACCTAGCCAGACAATCAGCTCTACTGCATCTTTTGGAGCAAAAATTAATATAAGACCCGGTCTTATTTTACTATAAGACTGGGTATAATATAATATAATTAATATAATATAATATAATATCAGGTCTTATATTAATTTTTGCTCCAAAAGACGCATTAGAGCTGATTGTCCACCTAGGTCTTATTTTCGGGGAAATATGGTACCTACACACTCCAGGGAAAATCTCTCTTGTCAGCCCATGAATGGAGTCATTACTCAGATGTGCAGGACGGAAGAGTGTATAGTGCAGAACAAGCTTATCAGTTTGGCCCCTGGAAGCCGGAGTTGTATTTTCTGCCTAGATTACTGCCTCCTGCTTCCAGCTTCTGGCATACTCTGGGTGTGACTCATTCAACTCTTTGTTCTCTGTTATTATTAGAATAGTTAAGCCCAAAGTGGCCTCCATGGAGGAGATGGCGACCTTCCACACCGATGCCTATCTGCAGCATCTCCAGAAGGTCAGCCAAGAAGGAGATGACGATCATCCGGATTCCATCGAATACGGGCTAGGTAAAGTCATTACTGGGCAATAGTGGCAGACAGACAACGTGCATGATGCTCTTTAATACTTTTAAATGAAGAACTAATGCCTTCACCACAATCTTAATCTCTCAGTTTAGCCACATAGATCTCATTTAACAAGCAAACCATATGCCTTGAGCAAAACTGAATGATGGAGCAGGTGGAGGACAATCTTTCGATTGCTTAGGCCCTAATAGCCGTGCCCACATGGGGTCTGGCTGTATGTATGGTGTATTTTAACTTGACCACAAATTTATGTTCTGGTTTTCTACTTTCTCATAAACAGCTGCATTTAAAAACCTGGAAGTGGCCAATAGTATAATCTAGAGAAACAGCATGATTTAGTAGAACACTGAACTGGGGTGGGGGTCAAGAGACCTGGGTCCCAGGCCTGGCTCTGTGTGAACATACGTAAGACATCTACTCTCAGACCTCAGTTTCTCCATCTATAGGATGTGACGAGTTAATCTTGAAGTCCAGCATTTCTAGCACTAACATTTTCTTTTTTTCCCTCCTTCTTCCGCCTCCCCCCACCCACTCCGGTTCAAGCCGTTGTTTCTCAGTCTAGTTGTGTAGGACACAGCTCCCTGACCCTTGCTGGTATTATGAGCCTTGTGCTCCCTCCGGCTGAAGCAGTCGGTTGCTGGTCATTGGTCAGCCACTCACAGCAGCTCATGCTGGCTGCTGGCCACTCATGCCGGCACACAGTAACCCATGGCAGCACACATCAGCCCACGGCAGTACATGGAAGCTCATGCCGACCTGAAGCTGCTTACGGCAGCCCAGCTCCAGGGAGAGCCATTGTTCACAATCTTAGCTTTAGAGGGCGCAGCTCACTGGCCCATGTGGGAATCAAACCGGTGACCTCGGCATTAGGAGCACTGTGCTCCAACCGCCTGAGCCACCGGGCCAGTCCTAGCTCTAACACTTTCAAGACTTCTTTCCCCAGCATTGGAGACATTTCTCTCATTTGGTGCCAGTGTTAGTGTAATGGCTCATGGGTAGGTCACACCTCAATCTATGCTTCCTCATGGCATTCTGAACCCAATTCCAATGGTTGGAGGAGAGTTCCCCACAGCACCCAGCAATGCTTGTGACACAAGCTGGTGTTCTACAGTTCAGCTCAATTCTGACACCGTCCCCCTGGAGATGGCATCAGAGTCTACAGATAAAGGGCTTAGTCCCTTAAGACAGCCCTCCACTTCAGATGCCAATTACAAGGCCAGTTTGTCACCTGTGCTTCTGACTGACCAGCTACACATCACAAGTTCCCACAGCCCCTTCCTTGGGTCGATTAATTTGCTAGAACAGCTCACAGAACTCAAGAAACCTGTTTGCTCTCTAGATTACCCGATAATTATACAGTTGACCCTTGAACAACACAGATTTAAACTGTATGGGTCCACTTACGGGTATACGTGGATTTTCTTCAATAAATACTGTAAGTGTATGTCTACTCCTTATGGTTTTCTTAATAACTTTTTTTCTCTGGCTTACTTTATTGTAAGACTACAGTATATAATACATATACAAAATATGTATTAATCGATTGTTTCTGTTATTGGTAAGGTTTTCCATTCAAGGGTAGGCTATTAAGAGTTAAGTTTGGGGGGAGTCAAAAGTTATACACGGATTTTCAAGTGTGCAGCATGGGGGTCGGCACCCCTAACCTCAGCATTGTTCAGGCGTCAACTGTAAAAGGCTCTAACTCAGAAAGAGCCAGATGGAAGAGCTGCACAAAGCAAGGTGTGGGGAAATGGCACGGAGCTTCCATGCCCTTTCCAGGGGCACCACTCTCCCCAATTCTCTATGTGTCCATCAGCCTGGAAGCTCTCTAGACCCTCTCCTTTTGGGTTTTTATGGTGACTATTATGTAGGCATGGTTGATTAAATCATCGGTCAATTGGTGATTGAACTCAATTTCCAGCTCTTCTCCCCTCATGAAGGTCAAGGGTAGGACTGATAGTTCCAACCCTCTAATCACACGGTTGGCTCCACTGGCCCCCACTCTCTATCCTTACAGTGTGGTACACTAGTCACCTCATTAACATAACAAAGACACCTTTATTGCTCCCATCGCTTAGGAAATTTCCAAGAGTTTTAAGAGTTCTGTGCCAGAAACTAGGACAAAGACCAAATATCACAATATCGCACCTCTGCTTTCTCCAATTCATCTTCTAACAAGCGCTTTTGATGTTTGCCCAAAGGTTATGACTGCCCAGCCACTGAAGGGATATTTGACTATGCAGCAGCTGTGGGAGGGGCTACAATCACAGCTGCCCAATGCCTGATTGATGGAATGTGCAAAGTAGCAATTAACTGGTCCGGAGGGTGGCATCATGCAAAGAAGTAAGAAAACGACTTTTCTGCTTTCTGCCTCTTTCCTTGAGTCCGTTTCTCAGTTATGTTAAAGGTTTGTGTTTATTGCATTGGCATTTATTGAGAGACTTGTTTCTTTAGTAGCACTTTACTAGACATTCTGAAGAGATGCAAGTGACGTAGAAGATGACATAATATAGCAGAAAGCACACTATTAAAAGTCAGGACCCTGAGCTCTATGCCTAGTTTTTCTGCAAATTTTACTAACTGACGAGGACAGATTAACCTCTCTAGGCCTCAGTTTCTTCATCAGGAAAATGGACAGGGTGAAGGATATAAACAGACAATATCAAAATTCCTTTGTAGCTTTCTGGAAATCCCCCTGTCTTCAAAGGATTTGTAGTTTGGAAACATTAACAAAACTAGAATAATTTGGAAGCAAAATCAGTTTGGGTACCAATTGAATACATGTGTGAGCTAAAAAGATTTGGGAATAGGGAGAAATTAATCATGGGAGCCTTGGCAGAGGTGCGTTTTCAAATAGGTGGACAAGTGATGAGAACAGATTTAAAACAAAAGGCTGAAGAATCAAGAAGGAGGCTTGTGCTGCCATCTCTAAGGAAAGTGGTAGCCGAGTTAGGTGTCACCCTAAGGAAACAGCTATTCTTAGGTGGTGCTTGGAGCTAGAGGAAAAGTCCTTCTGGAGTTTTGTGTTAACATTTCAAACAGCTATAGTCTGTCTGACAGAAAGTGCGGGGCCCTCATTCAGCATTTGGCATCTTGCTTGATAGGTCTGTAGTACTTAATACGTGTTGGAGAAGAAAGATTTTTAAAAGTTTGAATTAATAAACATGCTATAATTACCAATGCCTCGTTCATACACACATTGTTCTTACTATTGGCCATGACCTTGTTACTCTCCAGTGCTCTTGAGTCTGGAGAAAACAGCACTTTATTTTTCAGAATAAACCTTGAGCACAATTTCAGCATAAGCAGGTTAGGTAATAGTATGGAATTCTTTTCATCAAATTGACAGTTTAAAATCTACTGAGGAGAAGGAAGTATACTCCATCTTAAGCCAATCATGGCTGCTTCTGGGCTGAGTGTACATGTGGGTGTACCCACACACCATTATTGTAACTATTTCAGACATTTTTCAGCTAACCCTACCGGGAAACAGACACACATATGGTAAATATAAATTACAGAGAGTCTCTAAGGACTTCCCCCCTTCAGGGAGTTCTTGGCACCTCTAGAACCTCTCTGCAGATGGACTGCAGTCATGTAGCCCACAAACTTACATCTAGCCAGTGTTTATTATAATCACAATATTTCCCCTTCCCAATACATATACAGATTCATACATGCCATTTATTCATTCAACATGCATTAACTGAGCATCTACTATATGGCAAGCATATCATCACTAGTAAGCAGAGGTGTAGAAATTGAAACATGGTATATTTTTTCTCCTAACAATTTTCCAAAAAAATATCTTCAAAATATCCAGGCGCTGCCAGGATTACAGTGAAATTGGCACGCTCTTTTTGAAGGCCATGGAAATAAGTGCTAAAAGAGTTTGGAAAATGTTTATACCTGTTGACCAAGGAATATTCTTAGCAATTTATTCTGAAGAAATAAACCAATCCTGCCCTCAAAAAGTCATATTGTAGGCGTATGACAGCAAATAATTACATTTGAAAGCTAAGAAGAATGATTTTCAAAAAAAAATTCTGCAAAAGAAGATTAATGAGAGACTAATGCTATTAGATATTAAACATACAAAACTAGAATAATGAAAACACTGGTACCACGGGTATAAGATGTGACAGATGATATTATCGTAAACTCCCCAAAGAGACTGTTATATCTTTTATAAAGGATGCATTGCAAGTGACTGGGAGTGGAAAGTATTGTTCAGTAAATGATGTTGTGACAGCTTGTAGCATTTATACCCTCATCTCCTGTAATAAACTAAAATAAGTGGCAGCTGGATTGAAGAGTTAAATATAAAAAGCAAATGTTAAAAAACTAGAATGAATATTTATCAAGCTTCTAAAGGGGAATAGTTTTCTAAGCTTTAGGAAGTAATAGAAAAACTCAGAAAGGAGAAGATGAACCAATTTGACCGTATAAAACTTTAAAACCAAAATAATTTAAGTTTTTTGGCCATTTTAAAAATAAAATCTAAACATACTGAAAAGGCACATTTGACAAAAATATGATGAAGTGTTATATTTTCTACGGTACTCATATAGTGCGATGTATAAGAAGAAACATGGGCCAAGAATGTGAATAGACAACTTCCAGAGGAGTTTAAATGCAACAGGAAAAATGGGACAGTGTTCATCAAAGAAATGCATATTAAAACAATTAGGAGGCTTTTTTGAGGCCCATATTTACCAGAATTGAAAAAGATGGTACTCAGTGTGCTACTAATAGTGTGCTTTGGTTCAGCCCTTTAAGAAAGCAATATGAAAGGCAGCGTGTGTTAGTAGCTTTTATCTAGTAACCCTACTCCTGAGAATGTTTCCTAAGAGTTCAAAATATGGGGAAGAAAACTTTGTATGAAATTGTTTAATCAGCGTTATTTATTTTAAAAAAAGAAATAACATGAACGAATGTCTAGCAATAAGGAAGTGGTGAATCTACTCCATGGAATATTATGCTATTATTTTAACTGATGGTGATGAAGACTACAGGGCATTTCAGAAAAATACTTCTGTGTTAATGAAAAAACAGGTTTAAAAATTGTATGCACACTGCAATTATGACTTTGTAAAACGCATGGCACACCTGGGAGGAAAAAAACTAGTGGGAATGATAATGGTGGTTGTGTTGGGGGGGGCAGAATTATTGGTCACTTTCAAAAATGTGTTTTTCTAGTTTTCAAAATTGCTGTAATGACATTACTTTTGCAGCTACAATTTTCTCAAAATAAAAGGCAAAAAATAGTTACAGTAAATATAAGAAAGGGTTAAAATCTTTATTCTTTGTGATTTCTTTTAAAACACTAATATTCAGGTAAATGGGCAAAAGACGTGAACAGACAATTCACAAAAGAGAAAATAAATACTAAAAAAACATGACAAAATACTTAGCATCACTAAATTAGAGGAAGTGAAACTCAAATATCATGTATACCAAATTGGAGCTGAAGGAAGAAAGATCTTTAGCTTATCACTTCTGTTATTGTTGGTAATGTATTCCAAAGAAATAAACCCATCCCAAATATGGAAAAGCTGTGTATATGAAGATGGTGATTTCTCTCTTCCTTATAATAGCCAAAAACATGGGAAGTTGGGTAGGGGCGCGGACCTCGTGCGCAGCCCTAAATCCTGCAGGGCAGTCTGCCCTCCGCATGTGCAGACTCCCGGCTACAGTTGACCCTTGAACAACACTTTTGTGACCTGCACTGGTCAATTGAAAAGAATCCATGTATAAGTGGCCCTGTGCAGGTCACACCCGTGTTGTTCAAGGTCAAGTGTACAACAAAATGATACCAGTGACTTTGTGAGGAGGATGATATTGTGATACGCACGTACATGTACGTGCCTCCTTTTCCTGTCAGCCCTGCTTTTCCTCTGTTTTTTTCCAGTGTGTTTAGATTACTCTTATCAATTAAACTTCTTGTAATAATACTGCTTGGAACAAAGAGGGAAGCAGCCATAATGCGGATACAGACTGTGTCTGTGTGTGTCAGTTACGTACCAGGTTGCACAGCAAAAGCAGGAGTTTGCCTTTCGGTTGGTGGGGATGGAGAATTCCAAATAGAGGGCATAATAAAACCATGGCAGGAGGAAAGCAGTAGTTAAATGTGGCCAGAATGTAAAAGCAAATAGAGCAAGAGTGGACTGAAAAGGTTTTGTAGGCCGCACTGAGGAGTTGGGCTTTTCCCCTGGGGCTGGTGGGGATTTACTGAAGAATTTTTGAGTGGGTGGCAATGTGCTAATTGAATGGGAGGGAACTGAGACTAGAGAGAGGAGAAGCCTATTGCAATTATTCATTTAACAAACGTTAAGCTCCTGCTGTATTCCAGGTGATGAGGAAACAAAGAGGTATACAGTAGGTTATTATTTGAGGGCAGTTGGTACCAGACAAAAGACCACTTAGTAAATCCATATAAAAGGGGGACTAAAATTTTAGAGTGAAGAGTGTAGGGGGTGAGGCTTAATTAATATGCTAACTCGAATAACTGAAACCTACTGAAATATGTTTATTTTGTCTTTTAATAAAATTGAATGCTAAGTAATTCTTACAACAAAGAATGTACCAAGAATTGATTGTTTTTGTTTTGGGCCTAATTTTCCTAACAAAATTGCATATTTCAAGATAGCACATTTCAGTCCCTGGGAGACTTTTGCAGCATGATCAGTTAGAGGGTTGATTTTGCCAAAATATTCAAGGGCTTCATCAGTTTTCCCTAGGGTTTCTCCTTAATCATTTGGTATTCAAATCACTCTTTTGAAGTACTTTTAAAATCATTGTCCTTATTTATTTTTCTTCAGTTGTGAGCTGTTCTACCAGATCCCTGTTGTCAGTTTTGTGTGCTGACTTCATGATATGCTGTATCTTTTTATAAGATTTGTAATTTCGCTTTGTGATAGACTTGCATTGAATTACTCGCTGATACATCCAACAGTCCTTGAGAGAGAAAATGATGGTGATTAAAGGACTAGGTTGTTTGAATGGGGACTGATAGGAGTGGTCAGTCCATTAGCAAATACTTTCATGTTACAACAGCTTTTATATCCGTAGGAAACCTCAAAAGCTGGGTACTGCTGGGGCTAAGATAATAAATTCTCAGTAAGGAGAACTCTGTACCAGCAAAGGCTGAGTGCAGTGTGTGTGTGTGTGTGTGTGTGAATGTCAAGCTACTGTAGAGTGGGATGACTCCCTTGGAAGTAAGACCTACCGTAGGTACAGATGGAAAATCTAGGCTGCACCACTTGCTGGCCATGTATGTAACCTCGGGCTTGGTTATTCCAGGTTCCCTTAAATGGAACACCCTATCCATGTAAACATGTGCTAGAAGATGCTAAAACCCAACACAGGACAGTGACTTCTAACCTCCAGAACTTGTCAGATCACATCTGTTTTGTCCACTTTGACTGTGTATTCATCATCCTTGCCTCTTCTGATGTCTTTTATCCTGTTTGACTACGCATCCCAGCTCCCAATATTTTCTTTTATCTCATTCTGATAATCCATCAAGACCTACGTCTCTCGCTCAACCATGCCCTTCTTCCTCCCACAATTCTGTTATTTGCCCTCTTGTCCCCTGACACGTCAGCAACACAGGATCTGTGCCAGCTGGGTGCCCCCTGTCCTGCTTCCTTGCTAGGAGAGGGAGAGATTATTGTCCTGTTTGTTTCTGGAACTTCCACTTGGGGGCAGTGATTGGGAGAGTCAGAAAACTCTGCCTTGTGTCTTGGCAAGCTCTATAAGAATGTACAACTAGACTTCCAGCTCTGAGTTACTACCCACCTAGCACTTAGGATCAAAGCTTCTAGAGTTAGAGTCTCAAGAGTGCCACTTCTTTATGTGTAGATAGAGTGAATGACAGTGAATGGCATTTACTGAAAGGGCTCTCTGCACAGTATAGCAGCCAGACCCCAGACCTCCCACCCCCACCCCTGCCTCTACAAGCAAAGAGAAAATTGCACGAAAATGGAGCCTTGCATTCAGTCTCAGCCACATGGCAGCCCCCTCGTTCAATCCCAGAGGGCATGTCCATATCACTTCCTGCTGATAGCAGCATACAGATACATCACCGGACAGAACACACAGGCCTTTACCATATAGCCCGGATTATTCTGTCAATACATGTCCAACCCATAAGGCACCCGCCCTTCCATCAGAAAACTGCCTGACTAGCCAGCAGCGTAGGAACCAGCTAAGACATGCTTTGTGCCTATGGCATCCCCACCCCTAGCCTATATGAGATGAGATGTGTTCCTGTAGAACTGGATAAGATGTTTAGTGTCACACAGGGAATCCCAGCTCCATCAGTAACTAGCTATAAAACCTGTCTGCCTCAGTGTCCTCATTTGTAGATTGGAGATAATAATAGTACCTACCTTCTAGGGTTATAAGGACGAAATCTGATCATTGCATTAAAGAGCTTTGCAAAGAGCCTGGTACATAATAAGTGATAAAAGCCATTTATATCCAGAGTGGATTGTACTGGGAGTTAGAGATTGTTCAGCAGGTCCCACTGCCTACCCAGTTGGAGTCACCCTGCCTGAAAGCGCACTACCGAAAAGAAGACCTAGCCGGACCATCAGCTTTAATGCATGTTTTACAGCAAAAATTAATATAAGACCCGGTTTTATTTTACTATAAGACCGGGTCTTATATAATATAATGTCGCAGATGGGTTCTGCAATTGGCCCCAGCAACCTAGAGACCAGTTTGTTCATGAAAAAGGCGCTAACTTTCCAGAAACATCATGGTTGGCCCACTGCCTGGTTCCCTGGAAGGTTGTTGATCAGCAAATCTTTTGGAGGACCACCCAGGGGGACCTTGATTTCCTAATCCTGTTATGAGTATGCTTTCCCAGCTCAACCTCAGAATTCTCTCTTAAATACAATTCTGGTGTTTGCTCTCCGGTCCAGGTACCACGACTGGGAGTAAATAACACTCTTCTTATGTCCTGCCCCTTACCTTAACCTCCACCTCTACCTCCTGACCCCAGGTCAGCTGGGCCACTCTGCCCAGTGTCACTAATAAAGGGAAAGGTTAGAGTGTTGTGCTGAGAGAAAATATGAACAAAGGTAGTGACAGTGGATGCGACAAGGAATGTGAACTCCTAAGAGTGATTTTAGAGGCATAATTGACAGAACTTGGTGATCAGTTGGCTGTTGGCAGTAAGGAGAGGGAAATGTCAAAAATACTGTTTCTTGCATAAGTAGGTGGCCGTATTGTTACTAAGTTTGGAAATGGCACACCAAAAAACATACAGAGATACCAAAGGATTTGTGACATAGAGGAATTGGAGTCGGTAAGTGGATAGATAGGAAAAGATGGTAAAGAGTATATTGGTAGGTGAGCATCTGGTTGGCACTCCAAACTTACTATGTTCAAAACCTAACTCCTGACCTCCCGACCCTGTGCTTCAAGTTGTTCAAGCCAAACATGTTGGAAGCATCCTAACTGCTTTCAGTCTATGAAACACACCGTGAACTCTGTCTTCAAAATCTATCGGGACTCTGACCACCTCTCACTACCTTGTGTTCCAGGTTCTGGTCTGTGTGTTCCCTTTAAGAGTGCTCCCCTTAAAGCAGAAGTCACATGTCATCACTCCTCTGCTCAGAACCCTACACTGGCTCCCTGTTTTACTCAGAGCAAAAGCCGACGTCCCTACCATGGCCTACGAAGTCCTCCAGTTTTCATCCTCTCCTAAACAACTGCTGTTCTCTTCCTTTCCTCGCTGTTCTCTGGCCACTGGACTCTTGTCCCTTGAACATACCAGGCATGTTCCCACCTCTAGGCTTTAGCCCTTTCTGTTCCCACTGCCTGAAACACTCTTCCTTTCACCTCCTTCGAGTCTGCTTTCTCAGTAAGGCCCTTTCTGACCATGCTTTTAAATTTAAACCCTAAATTTTAAAAAATAAACCTCATGCTACTCTTACCAGTTGACCTATTGAATGTCAAAATGTTTGTAAACTAAAGAATAAAGTTGTTAAATTGGAAAGATGAATTAATGCCTTCTCAGGGTAGGTCGTCAATATTTGTTGGATGAATCATGATAGTAACAGGTACTATTAAATGATCATAATCAGGAGAGAGAGAAGGTTTGAGTGCTCACAAAGTTACGAACGCAGTCGGTATGTCAGAGTTCCAACATATTGAGCATCACCAAACTGGGCTGTTATATAACCTATGCATTTTAACCAAGAGACCACTAGGGGGCGCGCAAGGTTAAATTAAGAGTGTTCTCGGCTTGATGAGATTCTATTAATGTCATCCACATTTCTATTTATTGATCTAATGTTCATCTGTTTCATCAATTCAAAGTGTTCTCCTGAGCTAATTTCTTTCATCACCCCAGTATCTGGCTCATAATAGGTCTTCAATAAATATTTATAAATCGAATGAAAGAATGAATATTTAGAATTAAGAGATTTTTCACCTTGAAATTTGTGTTTCACTCGTTAGCTGTGGTCCATATTTCTACTAAGAAACTGTCCTTCAGAGTTCATAAGCAGACCGATACATATGGCATCCATGGTCCTTGGCACTTAAAGAATCCTTAGGCGACAGGAGGGAAGAGTGTGACTTGGAGTTTGTGTGCTTTAACTGGTAGTTCAGAAAGGATGCTAGTCACCTCGGCTGGCCTGCCCCCTCCCATGCCTACCCACCCCTCCCCCACATCCACACGGTTAGTTCAATTTAGGTAAATAGAGATGTTGCTACTTTTGAAACCTGCTGTCCACAGTGTTTTAGAGCTGTAGGGTTGTTTGGGATGAACAAAGTGCAACAGGCCTTGTTTATCAGTTGTTGCCATTGAAATTCTATGAAGGGAATTTGGGTGCTTGGATTTGCAGCTTTCTGGCTGGATTATGATGGGTGTGGATTCCTTGTCCTTTTGTCATCTGATGGCTGCAGTCTCTGAGTGGCCTTGATCCCCACGAGCTGGGCCTTCAGTGTTACGCATTTTTCATTAATGGAATCATTTCAAATATCCTTAGCAATATAACCCATTTGTAAGAAACTGTTGTTTAGAATAGATTTACAGAAAAATTGAGCAGATTTTACAGAGTTTCCAGGTACCCCCCCCACCCAGTTTCTCCTATTGTTAACAAGTTACACGAATGTGATACATTTGTTACAATTAATGAGCCATTATTGATAAATTATTAACTACAGTTCATGGTTTACTTAGACTTCCTTAGTTTTTACCTACTGTCCTTTTTCTGTCCCAGGATCCCATCCAGGACACCACAGGACATTTACTCATCATGTCTCCTTAGGGTCCTCTCTGCTATGACATTTTCTCATACTTTCCTTGTTTTTGATAACTTGGGCAGTTTTGAGAAGTACTGGTCGTAGTACTCAGAATTGTGTATTTTCAGTCTGTTTTCTATATTTTAATGTGTTTTTTAGTCTACTAAATGGAGTCGTTTCAAATAGCCTGAGAAATACAACCTGTCTTGATCGTTCTTCCTAGCACGTATTTTTATAATAAATCTAAATAGTTCCTGACGCTGTTCCTTGCTAGAGGAGGGTAAGTGTCTATAGCATTGGCGAATTTTTCTAATACAGTATATAACCAGAGGAAACCTTTCTATTTCTTTGCATTAGTTTTCAATTACAGTTAACATTCAACTGTATTATTATATCTATATTACTTATGTGTAGTTATGCATATTATTTTATATTAGTTTCAGGTATACAGCATAGTAGTTAGACATTTATATAGTTGATGAATTGATCCCCCCATAAGTCTATGACCTGCCTGACACCAGCCATAGTTATTACCATATTATTGATTATATTCCCTATGCTGTACTTTACATCCCGTGACCATTTTGTACTTCGTAATCCCTTCCACTTTTTCAACCAGCCCCCCCCCCAAGCCCCTCCCATCTGGCAACTGTCAGTTTGTTCTCTGTATCTATGAGTCTATTTCTATTTTGTTTGTTTGTTTGTTTTGTTTTTCAGATTCCACATATAAGTGAGGTCATGTGGTATTTGACTTTCTCTGTCTGACTTATTTCACTTAGCATAATACTCTCTAGGTCCATTCATGTTGTCGCAAATCGTAAGATTTCATTTTTTATGGCCAAGTAATAGTCTATTGTATATATGTCTCACTTCTTACTTATCCAGTCATCTATTGATGGGCACTTAGGTTGCTTCCTGATCTTGGCTATTGTCAATAGTGCCGCACTGAATATAGGGATGCATATCTCTTTTCAAATTTGTATTTTGGATTTGTTCGGATAAATGCCCAGCAGTGGAATTTCTGGGTCATAACATAGTTCTATTCTTAATTTTTTGAGGAACCTCCACGCTGCCTTGCATAGCGGTTGCACCAGTCTGCATTCCCACCAACAGTGTATGAGGGTTCCTTTTTCTCCACAGCCTCTCCAACACTTGTTACTAGTTGTCTTGTTGCTGATAGCCATTCTAATTGGCAGGAGGTGATAGCTCATTGTGGTTTTTATTTGCATTTCTCTGATGATTAGTGATGTTGAGCATTTTTTCATATGTCTGTTGGCCATTTGTATGTCCTCCTTGGAGAAATGTCTGTTCAGGTCGTCTGCCCATTTTTTAATCAGGTTGTTTGTTTTTTTGTTGTTGTTGAGTTGTATGAGTTCTTTATAAATTTTGGATAGTAACCCCTTATCAGATGTATCGTTGGTGAAAATCTTCTCCCATTAAGTAGGTGGTCTTTTCATTTTGTTGATGGTTTCCTTTGCTGTGCAAAAACTTTTTAATTTGATGTGGTCCCACTTGTTTTGTTTATTTATTTATTGTTTCCCTTGCTCGGGGGGATATGTCAGAAAAACTGTTACTAAGAGCAATGTCAGAGTGTTTAGTGCATCTGTTTTCTTCTAGGAGTTTTTTAGTTTTAGAACTTAGACATTTAAGTCTTTAATCCATTTTGAATTTATTCTTGTATGTGGCATAAGAAGGTGGTCCAGTTTCTTTTTTTTTTTTTTTGCATGTATCTCTCCAGTTTTCCCAGCACCATTTATTGGAGACACTGTATACCCCATTGCTGATTCTTGCCTCCATTGTCGTAGATTAAATGACCACATAGGCATGGATTAATTTCTGGGCTCTCTATTCTGTTCCATTGATCTGTGTGTCTGTTTTTATGCCAGTACCATGCTGTTTTGATTACTATAGCCTTGTAGCGTAGTTTGATATCAGGCAGCATGATACCTCCAACTTTGTTCTTCTTTCTCAAGATTGCCGTGGCTATTTGGGGTCTTTTGTGGTTCCATATAAATTTTAGGATTAATTGTTCCAGTTCTGTGAAAAATGCCATTGGTACTTTGATAGGGTTTGCATCGATTCTGTAGATTGCTTTGGGTAGTGTGGACATTTTAACGATGCTAATGCTTCCTATCCATGAGCATGGGAAATCTTTCTATTTCTATTTATTGTCCATAGTTACCAAATCCATGCTGGTATCAGCTTAGGAAACTTAAATGGAAATTGAAAGTGCAAATTCAGAGTATGTAGTTAGAACTAACTGGTCTTGCTTTCTATTTTTTCTAGTGTCTGAACTGTAGTGAGAATGTTCATTTTCAGTTTTGCTGTTTAAATATAAGAGCCCAGAGCTCTGTGAAGGAAGAGAGGAAGGAATGAGAGTTGGATAGAGTCACGTGTTGTTCCACAGGCAGTGGCAGTGGCTAATTAGCTCAGGCAGTTAGAAGATAGTGTTAATAAGGCCAATACCATGATTTCCGTCCTTGTACAAGCCAGTCAGTTTTTGCTGATTCTAATGTGATGGCTGCACCATTTACCTTGGCCAGCCATCTCTTCAGAAGCATGTGCTTAGTCACAAGCGACAAGGCCTGGCTGGGGCTGCACATTGACATGTGTAAATCTTTCCCCCCTTTGAAAAAACAGCCCAAAGCCCCTGTCTCTCAATGTGAGGTCAAGTGCATCATTTCCACAAGTTTGCCCCGCTGAGTTGTTATGAGTGCCCTGAAAAGCAAAACTATCTCCATTGCCTTCTCTGTTTTATGTCCTATTAGCTCAGGAAAAGATTTTCATTCCATTGAGCACCAGACTGTGGGGTATATTTTTGGAAGCAAGTGTAGGTGTACCAGAGCCAAAAAAGGTTGGGAACAACTGTAGACAAACTGATCTCACTGTTCTTAGAGCTGCCAACTCGAGGCACTGAGCCCTTAAAGTGGACTACAAATGTAGTTAAAAGAAAATCCACGATGGGGGACTCATTCCTGCTTCCTCACAATCAGGCGCATGTTTTCTGTGCAGAGAAGCAGGTGTGCACAAAGCTGATTTCTTTAGTGATATTGAATCAGAATCTGAGTCTTAACGAGAGAAAAACTGTGAGTTGGATAATTGGGATGGTTACTACTTTGAATTTTTTAAAATGCTCTTATTTAAACTTACTGTGATAACTTTCCAGTGAAGGAAGTAGGTAAGGTAGGAACTTTTTGATAAGTTGAAAACCTGAAGCAGAGACCTGGGTCCCTGTTTCCTACCCCACATTCTATCATGGGAACATGTAAGTCTCTAAAGGGACTTGCTGGACATAACTGTGAAGTCAAATTACAAAAAGATTTCTGGTTTTTCAGTCTCCCTCTTTGACAGAGGAAACAAAAGCGTTCTAAATAAACACAGAATCTCTTGATCTGCAAAAGTCATTGACTCAGTTCTCACTAGAGACAGTGACATGAACTGGCTGCAGGAGTAGTGAGTGTGCAGGATGTTAGGAAAGGGAGCCCATAGAAGACATCATGACAAGGTTTGGATATCACACGTGGAAACATCTGATTGTGTAATATCGTAACCAGTCATAAGCTCTAATGACACAAGCTAGGACTCGTTAGCTCATTTTTCCTTCCCAGCAGAGGGGAAAAGAAAGCTAATGGGTTCTAACAGTGACTTCAGCACTGTCTTAAAGATCAAGTACAGGTGTGCTCCAATTTAAGAATGCTCGGGAAATAAAAAAATGCACATTGCCAAATGGATAGATACAGGGGGTGGATGGATAATTCATTGTATAGAAAGAGCCTTCACTCTGACAGGATTCACCCACTGAGTTCCTTAAATTAATTTCTCTGGTGAATTCAAGATCTAACTGGCAAAGAGTCAATTATCACAGAACATTTTAGGAATGTGTCTGCTACAAGGTTTACCTTAGTATTACTTTTTGTTAAATATACACATATTTTACAATACATAGTTTATGTATCAACATAAAGTAAACAGCAGATTTCAAAGAATTGATTTTCCGGATTTTTTATAGCACCATATGACCTGTGTAGATTTACATTGTAAGTCTGACTAGCGAGAAGGAGAGACACGATGATCCTAACAGCAGATTAGAATTAGGTGGGTAGGAAACATGAAAAGGACAGGAACGCTGAAAATTTGGGCCATTTTCCATTTGGGGAAAGCAATTGTGCTTTCTGTCTCCAGTGTACCTCTCATATCTGACCAATTGAATTTTTCTCCCCTAATGGTCTCTTATAACCATTTCAGCTCTTCAACATAGAAATTATCCATAAGGGTACAAATAGCATCATTTAACGAAGCAACGCCAATAGAAGCACCAACAACACATTGCCATAATGATTAAGAGGTTTGATCAGCTAGTGCTGAAAATAAGGGGAAAAGTACCTTATTGAAAAGTAAGAATACAACTTGTTAAGCACAACCCTGGATCAGCAAGGCTATAGGCTTGGATGGGGGTGCTCTTAACAGCAAAGTTACAGCTAGAAAAACTGCCCTTGTCCTGAAATGCCAACCATGGAAATTTACAGAAGTTCCAACAACTGCAGCTCTGTAGGAAATGGTGGACAGAATTATATAAACACATTTCAGAACTTCTAGCTAATTGCAGTTAAACACCCAAAATACATGAAGTAAATGTATTTCTAAAGGGCATCTTCCCACATCAGAAAAAGCATCAGCTGTTTTCTTCATCCTTCCATATAAGAATCAGCATATATCAAGTTCTGAAACTACCATTCCTAGCTCTACTAGGACAGGCTCCTTGAAAACGTGCATTTCTAGAGTCATAAATTCTTTCCATTTCTTTAGATCTTTTTAAATTTCTCTGCACACTGTTTTATAGTTTTTGACATAAGATTTGCACTTCTTTTGTTAAGTTTATTCCTAGGTAGGTATTGTATAAGTCAAATTTTCTTAATTTCATTTTTGGATTGTTCATTGCTATGGTATAGAAATACAATTGATTTTTGTATTTTAATCTTGTATTCTGCAGTGTTCCTAAACTCGTTTTATACTTTTAATAATTTTTTGTTTTTTCAGTAGAATCCTTAGGATTTTCTATATACAGCATAACATCATGCAAGCCTCATAAAATGATTTCGGATGTGTTCTCTCTGCTTCTATTTTCTGGAAGACATTCTAGATAATTGGTATTATTTATTCCTAAATGTTTGGTGGAATGCACCAATGAAACCACGTGGATCTGGGCTTTTTTGGAGAAATTGACATGATTCTAAAATTCTTATGGAAATTCATGGTACTCAGAAAAGCCAAAATAAGCCAGAAAAAGAACAAAGTTGAAGGACTCACACTTCCCAATTTCAAAATTTACTACAAAGCTACAGTAATCAAAACAGTCTGTTACTGGCATTAGGAAAGACATAGATCAATGGGAAGGAATTGAGTGCTGAGACATAAACCCATACATCCATGGTCAGCTGATCTTTGACAGGGGTACTAAGACCATTCACTAGGGAAAGCACAGTGTTTTCAACAAATGGTTCTGTGATAACTGGATAGCCACATGCAAAAGAATGAAGTTGGACCTTTATCTTGTACCATATATGAAAAATACTTAAAATACATTAAAGCCCTTTAAACTCTTTAAAGAAAACTTATTAAATCTTCAGAACCTTGGGTTAGGCAGTGATATTTTAGGTACAACACCAAAAGCACAAGTGACAAAAGAAATAATGAATTGGACTTCATCACAATTAAAAACATTTGTGCAGCAAACAATATCCTCAAGTATGTAGAAAGACAACCCATAGAATGAGAGAAAATATCTGCAAATCATATATTTAATAAGGATCTTGTATCCAGAATACATATAAAACTCTTACAACTTAACAATAAAAAGAACAATAACCCAATATGGAAGGAGAACTGACTCTGGGTGGTGAACACACAATGGGATTTATAGATGATGTAATACAGAATTGTACACCTGAAATCTATGTAACTTTACTAACCATTGTCACCCCCAATAAATTTTAATTTAAAAAAAAGAAAGATATAAATGCAAAACAACAAAAGAACAAGACAAACAAATGAGAAACAAAAACTCATAGACTCAGACAACAGTTTAGTGGTTACCAGAGGGTAAGGGGGTGGGGGTGGGACATGAGAGTAAGGGGGATCAAATATATGGTGATGGAAGGAGAACTGACTGTGGGTGGTGAACACACAATGGGATTTATAGATGATGTAATACAGAATTGTACACCTGAAATCTATGTAACTTTACTAACAAGTGTCACCCCAATAAACTTTAATTAAAAAAAAATTTATTTTCTGGTCACTAAAATGCATAACAAGTCTACTATAAGATTCAGAAGTTCCGATTCTTGTTCTTAAAAAAATCAAAACAGCTTTTTAGTGAGCTATAAATCCCATGCCATACAATTTACTCGTTTAAAGAGTTCAATTCAATGACTTTTAATATATTCACAGAGTTGTGTACCCATCACCACGATCAATTTTAGAACATTTCATCACCCTAAAAAGAAACCCTGTACTCATTAGCAGTCACTCCTCCTCATTTTTCCTGAAAGCTTCTGGGCCTTGGCAACCAGTAATCTGCATTCCATCTCTATAGATGTACCTAATCTGGATATTCCATACAAATGGAATATGCACTATGTGGTCTTTTGGGACGACCTTATTTCTCAGCACAATGTTTTCGACGTCCATCCATGTTGAAGCCTACATCAGCACTTCCTTCCTGTTTACTGTCAAACAATATCCCATTATATGGATAGACCACATTTTACGTTCATTGGTTGATGGACATTTGTTTTTCCCCCTACAATTTTAGATTCCTACCAGCAAGGTATAAAAGTCCCAAATTTTCTATATATCCTCTTGAATGCTTGGCTACTGTTCATCTTTTTGATCACAGCCATCCTAGTGGGTGTGAAGTGGTATCTCATTGTAGATTTGACTTGCATTTTCCTGATGACTAATGATGTTGAACACCTTTTAATGTCTTTATTGGCCATTTGTATATCTTTCAAGAACTGTCTATTCAAACTCCTTGCACATTCTCTCTCTCTCTCTCTCTCTCTCTCTCTCTCTCTCTCTCTCTCTCTCTCTCTCTCTCTCCCTCTCCCTCCCTCCCTCCCTCCCTCCCTCCCTCCCTCCCTCCCTTCTTTCTTCTTTTAGCTCTTTCTTTCCTGTCTTTCTTTGTTTCTTTCTTTCTTTTTCTTTGTTTCTTTGTTTCTTTGTTTCTTTGTTTCTTTCTTTCTTTCTTTCTTTCTTTCTTTCTTTCTTTCTTTCTTTCTTTCTTTCTTTCTTTCTTTCTTTCTTTCATTGGGGTGACAATTGTTAGTGAAATTACATAGATTTAAGGTGTACAATTCTGTATTACATCGTCTATAAATCCCATTGTGTGCTCACCACCCAGAGTCAGTTCTCCTTCCATCACCATATATTTGATCCCCCTTACCCTCATCTCCCTCCCCCACCCCCTTTACCCTCTGGTAACCACTAAACTATTGTCTGCGTCTATGAGTTTTTGTTTCTCATTTGTCTTGTTCTTTTGTTGTTTTTGGTTTATATACCACATATCAGTGAAATCATAGGGTTCTCTGCTTTTTCTGTCTGACTTATTTCACTTAGCATCATACTCTCAATATCCATCCATGTTGTCACAAATGGTCCTATTTCATCTTTTCTTACCGCCGAATAGTATTCCATTGTGTATATGTACCACAACTTCTTTATCCATTCATCTATCGAAGGACACTTTGGTTGTTTCCATGTCTTGGGCACCGTAAACAAAGCTGCCATGAACATTGGCACACACGTGTCTTTATGGATAAATGTTTTCAGATTTTTTGGGTAGATGCCCAGGAGAGGGATTGCTGGGTCATACGGTAATTCTATTCTTAATTTTTTGAGGAACCTCCACACTGCCTTCCATAATGGCTGCACCAGTCTGCATTCCCACCAACAGTGTATGAGGGTTCCTTTTTCTCCACAGCCTCTCCAACACTTGTTACTATTTGTCTTGTTGATGACAGCCATTCTGACTGGGGTGAGGTTGATGTCTCATTGTGGTTTTTATTTGCAGAGAATTTTTTTTGAAATAATCTATATTCTGTTTTCTGTTCAGAAGAAAGAAAGGGATAGGGAAACTGAGTCATTAACTCAGGGATCCCACTCCAAACTTACACTTTTCAGAAAATTGATTCCGACCATTGTTCTACTTTAAATGAGATAGATTTTACATAGTGATTCCACAGTTAAAACATCCTCTTTGCAGTGCAAGTTTTCTGTTAGAAGGAACTTTTCACGTGAAGCAGAAATCAGATCCATTGGTTACATTCACATAGAAAATACAAGTCCCCCAGGAGAGCTTGAAAAGTCTGGCCTTAGCCTGCCTTTGTAGCCTCCTCACCTACCAGCCCCAGCCCCAGCTCCAGCACTTCTTTTCACAGCTCGTCTGTGCCTCCCCAGGTTGTCCTTGTCTAGAATGCCCTACACAGCTCTTCTCTTCCTGGAAAACTACTTCGCGTTCTTCAGGACACAGCTTAATTGTCACCTTCCTGGAGTGCTTCCTGCCTCCCATAGATGGAATTAATTGCTCTTGCCTCTGTTTTAATACTATTTGTTTTTGCCTCTAGCATATTGTATTATATTATAATGTGTTAGTTTAGCAGTATTTGTCAGCCAAACCTTCTAGAACAGAAACCAAATGTTTACTTCTGTATCCACTGAATGTACCAAGTATCTGCCTGGCCTATTGTAAGATAGCAATCAACATTTGATGAATGGATGGGTGGATGGATGGATGGACGGATGGGCAAACAGATTAATTGAGTCAGCTTGCTGGTGGTGGTCTGGAAAAGCAAGCGTAAGATAACATTCCTCCCCATACCCAGCTTTTTGATTATCAGTAATAAGTTTGTCCTGAGTCCCTCTGGAATGTGATATATATACATATATATATACATATATATATTTCATGGTGTATAATATAATGGTCCCTTCCTGTAAGGCTTTTATGTAACTGAAGAGAGAAGACTCAGATATATGATGTAACAAGAAGACAACATAAAATGGCCTATAATAGAGTGTTCAACAATTTAAAGCAGATTTTAATTGCTATCAGAGTTCAGTGTATCTTGTTCCTACTCCCAGGTGACACCATATTTCAGGCAACTGAGGCCCTAGAAATGTTGCCCAAGTAGATTTCCAAAGTGGCAATAGGAGGCTAACAGGTCCTGGCATGGTGGTGGGCAAATCTCCCCAAGCCAACTTTGTCGAAAGAGTGAGCCGTGGCCCCTTGGAGCATTTTTGAAACTTTTAGGCTCTCTTCTGATCAGTATGGAATCCCTGTACTTTTACCTATTTTACAGGACTTTTTAGAAAATCTACCTACTCACAAATATTGATTGACGGCTGTATTAGTTTCCTATTGCTGCTATAACATTAGCACAAATTGCGTGGCTTAAAAGAACAGGAATGATTCTCTTACAGTTCTGGAGGCCAGAAGTCCAAAACGAGTCTTTCGGGGCTAAACTGCAGGTGTCAACAGGGCCACGTTCCCTTCGGAGGCTCTAAGGGAAAATATGTTTCCTTGCCTTTTCTTCCATGTTTAAAGTCAGCAACTTACCTTCTTTCTCTGACTGTGCTTCCATTACCTGGCTTTCTGTTCTGTGTCAGATCTCCTTCTCTTCCCTCCTTCTTGGAAGGACACATGTGATTACATTAACGGCATGGCCAGATAATCCAGGATCAGCTCCCCATCTCAAGATCCTTAACTTAATCAGATCTGCAAAATCTTTTGCCACATAATGTGACATCTACGGGTTGTGGGGATTAAGATGTGGCTATCTTTAGGCAACCACTAGTCAGCCTTCCGTGAGTACATACCACACACGTGGCCTTGCTTGTAGTATATAATAGATACCTGGTAAATAATGAATGAATCATATGAGCCACACCCTATCACATAGTGGAATTGAAATGAACTCCATTCACAAAATACTGAGCCAGAGAGAGAGGAAGGGTCTTCAATATCTGGATAGTCAGATACAATCCAGAAAATAGTTGTTGAGCTCCTACTATGTGTCAGATACCTTGTTAGTTATTAAAGATAACAACAGGAGAAAGGTGATCCTGCCCCTGAGAAGAAATAGTGAGCAGTTATGTGTGCCCAGGCTGGCTAAGAAAGGTCCAGTTGGTGGAGAAGCTGTATCCCAATCCACAGTCATGTCTGAGGGCTGCAGGTTATTGGATGCCCCATCCAGAAAGAACCCTGAGTGTCATCTAGCACCATCACCCCACCTTTAGCCCCTATCTGCTGTGGAAGTTCCCAGCATTCTCTAGCTTCTGATTATATACCTATCAGCACAAGGAGCTCGCATTCCCCAGAGACAGCCCATTGTATCCTTAAAGCATTTTAACAACAAAACTCTTCCATTGAGCTAAAATAATGCCACTGCTCTTAATAGCTCTTCTGTCTCCTGCAGCCACACGGAACATTCTACTTTCTCAGTCCAGAACAGCCATTCAGATCTTTCTAGAAACTCCACTAAGTCTTCTTAGTCATCCATTGATTCATTCAACAAGTGCTTTCTGAACGTGTCTTGTATGCCTGCCCCTGTGCTAGGGACTGGAGGTAACGTTATAACCCAGAAATTCCACTGCTGGGCATTTATGTGAACTAATTTGAAAGGAGATATGCACCCCTATGTTCACTGCAGCACTATTTACAATAGCCAAGATATGGAAGCAAGCCGAGCGCCCATCAATAGACGATTGGATAAGTAAGAAGTGATACATATATACAATGACTATTACTTGGCCATAAAAAATGAAATCTTGCCATTTGCAACCACATGCATGGACCTAGAGAGTATTATGCTCAGTGAAATAAGTCAGACAGAGAAAGGCAAATATCATATGATTCCACTTATAAGTGGTGACCTAGGAAAGGCATCAGCGTTTGCAAAGTCAAGAAAGCGTTCGCTTATTTAAACATTTGTTTTGGCGGTTGAGTTTTTTACTGTGTTCCAGGCAAAGATGCTTTGCACTGGAGATACAGAAAGAAACCCCACTGACAAGAAGCTTGTGGTCAACTGGGAGCTGCTGACAAGTCAAGTGATTAAGGGTTGTATAGGGTAGTAGAGACTGAGCTCAGCAGGGGTGTGGAGAGGTACTGTGCTCAGAGTACTGAGGCTGTGATGCTTGGGCTGAGTCTTCAGAGGCAAAAAAGTATAAGCCAGGCAGATGAAAGGGAGGAGGAGGAGAAGGGGAGTGAATGTGCAAAGGTAGAAAGGCATGAGAGAATAAGATTTGTGATGAGACTTGTCAAGAGTTCAGTATGGCTGCCACAGAAAATTGGAAACTTAGATGAGGCCAGATCCCTGAGGACCTTGCGTACTGTGTAAGGTGTTTCCATGTTATCCAGAAGGCAGTGGGGAGTCAGAAAAGATCATTAAGGAGGGAAGTGACACAATCAGATTTTCTTTGACAAAAATAACTCCGGCTGCAGTGTGGAGGATTAAATCCAGGAGGTGAGACTAGAGGCAGGAAGACTGGTCAGAAGGCTGGTGCGGTCAGCCAAGGGATTGATAATGAGGACAGCGGCAAACAGGAAGGACGGGCCACAGGGAGGACTTATGAAGTAGAATTATCAGGGAAAGGAAAACAGAATACTGAAAACTGGTACTAAGATTGCCGGTTTTCAAAATTATGATAGAAATGCCGGAGGAAGAGTAAGTTTCAAGAGGGCTGATGGTTCAGTGGTTACAGTCCAAGCAACCTAAACATGGCGTCTCAGGCCCACCCGTCCACTAGTTTAATCACTTGTATTGTGAACCATGTGAGAAAGAAGGAAGCAAAGGCAGGGAGGCAATTTCTGTATTAGTTCTGAACTGGTGGGGACACCATGTAGAAATAGTTCATTCACATGGGAAAAGACTTCATGGTAGTGCCATTTGAGCTGGTTGTCACACATGGGAGAAAGGGTTGCCAGGCAAAGTATGGCGTTCTCTACAACCTGCTGATTCTACGTCCTAAATACTTCTTGACTCCAACTCCTTCTTTGCACCTCCTACTGCCCATCTGAGGCCAGGCCTTCATAAAGGAGGCTGTGTTAAGAACCAGTCTGAGGCCCCATGTAGGCTTAACGGGAACAAGGCATGTGATCAGTTCGCAATGTCTGCCATGGCTGTGAAAATGACGAATGTCACATCCCTGGGCTAGAGCATAGGGTATAAGGTTGGGAATGGCAGGAATTGGTCCTTCAAGTCCAGGTTTGAGAATGCTATGATTGAACTGCTTATCCACTTCGTAAGTAGACAGAGAGCTCACAGATAGGTCAGTGATGAAGATGGAGATTTTTGGAGTGATCTGTGTATAGATCAGAAGTAGACAAACTTTTTCTGTAATGGTCCACGTAGTAAATATTTGACAATTTGCAGGCCATGAGGTCTCTGTTGTACCTGTTCAACTTTGCTGTTGTAGCTTCAGAGCTGCCATAGGCAGCATTTAATTGAATGGGTATGGCTTTGTTCCAATAAAACTTTATTAACAAAAACCCGTCAGGCTGGATTTGGCCATAGTTTGACATCATTTAAGTGGCAAACAGAGAAGAAGGCACAGAAGGAACTGGCTACAGTGTAGGAGGGATCCAGAAATAACTTGTATACAGGAGTCTGAGAAAGGAGACTGTTTTAAGAAAAGGGTGAGGGGCAAAGGCCTTACTTACACATTGGAAAAATGGGCAAAGGGCATGAAAAGGCAATTATTACCAAACGACATACAAATGGACAGGAAACGCAAACAGACGTTCATTTTCACTGACAGTCAAAGACAGGAAAATAAAACTATGTGTTTTTGTTATTTATCAGACTGTCAAAGATTTGAAAGATTGACATGGTGTCAGGAAGGCTGTGGGGAAACAGGCACTCTTGTGTACTGACTGGTGGGAATGTACATTTTTTGGACAGTCTAGAGGACAGTTTAGCAATACGTATCTAAGTGTAGTTTGTGAGACAGCAGTCTTACTTCTGGGAATTTACCCCAAAGGACAGAAAATTGTACAAATGCATTTTTAAAATATATGTAATGATATTGGTGCCAGCATCATGATAGCAAAAACAACCTAAAATATTCAACGATAGAAGAATTATTATGGCAGATACAATGGTATACTATACAACCATTACAGATTATGCCATAGCTCTATACTCACTGACATGGCAAGATGTCCATGACATACCATGTAAGGGTATAAGGTTACAAAGTAGCAGTGTAACATTTCTCCATCAAATAAAACTTTGCTCCCAGCAAACAGTGTTTTTGGTTTCATCTCAGTAGTGAGATTTCAGGTCATTGCACTTTTTGTTAAATTTGAATAGTTGAATATATTTACTGAGCATGTATCATTTTAGAGAAACAGTAATAAGTAGTGTGCTGGTAAACAAGATCTCTGAAAAAAAAAAACACCCTGAACTTGTACCATTTGCTAATTTTGATGCTACAGATGCTCCCCAGGGCTCACAGAATTCCTGAATATTTACTAGTCAGCTCTCAGTTGCTAGCTTTGACACACTACTGGCATTAACTGTATTTAAAACATGAGGGAGAATCAGAATATATTTACCAGCATCAGGTGCTGATCGAGTAAAATGAGAATTCAAAATGACTTGTCACTGGTGAGCCTGGTAAAAGGAATTTCAGTGGAACAGACAGTTGCAGAGTAAATGGGAAAGGAGAGAGCAAGCAATTTTGTAGAAAATGGAAGGAAAGAAATGTTCCTTTGAGAAATATAGAGCCAAGGGGAGTTTAGGACCAGTGGGAAGAAATACCAGAGACAACGTTATAAACTGGTTCTTTTCTTGCCTTTGAATCATCTTTAGAGTTCACAGTGCAGGCAGACACATGAATAGTGTTGAAGAAGCTCTGAGGGGTGGCATCATTACCGTTGCCATTGTACATATGGGAACTTGAGGCTCAGAAAGATGAAGTGGCTTGCCCCGGTGGCACATTCGTGAGTGCCTGTTGGGCTCTACCCACTGGGTAAGCCTCAAAAATACCAAGATGGATACAGTGCGGCCACTAACACATATACCTCCACCCTTCTCCAACCTGTCTCTTTCTCTCCTATGGTTTTAGGTTCATTTTCTGCTTGTCGTGGGCAGGCCATGGTAAGCCATGAACCTGGATGTGGATTGTTTGTCATTAAGAAGCACTTGCCCTCCCATGAAAACCACATGACAATGAAGTTGAGTATGTTGATTGGCAATCAAACGATTACTAGTGTATTTTCAGCAGACTGAGGAGCAATGAACAATGAGAAAATAAAGGCAGTAGAGAAAGAGAGAGAGAGATTGAGGGGGGATGGCAAAAGAGAGAGAAGGGGAGTTATAGATGAGGATAAGTTTAAAAGCACTTCTTTTTGATGCTCAAAGTATTACGCATTTGTCCAGGAGAGCCCTTTCAAGCCAGCTCCTGTGTGTTTCTTACAGGCCCTGACAGATTTTTGATACATCTTTGCTTTCTGGTGGACAAGGTTTCCTCAGTTCACAGAGCCCTCGACTCAGCCATTTCTCTCTGGATTCCTGGTTCCTATTGGTAGGAAAGGGTATTTCAGGATCACAGTCCAGGTACTAGGTATGCTTGTTGCTACTGATGTGCATTGCAGATTATGCCATTGCTTTTAAATCTTTCTGTAGACTGAGCTAGGAAATATATATTTTTAGAAATTGTGAAAATAGTAATGGAAATGGATTATAGTCGTAAAATAATAACATTAATAATCAGATTATGGACTATAGTCCATAATGATATCCTCAAGAGAGAGAGGGGCCACAAGGGAGAAAGATCTTCTTTCTAGCAGGATGCTAGCTAATAAATGTAGAAGGAAGACAGACTAGAAAAGCACTGTTTTGCAGCCCCCAGTATAATCATTGATTTTGGCAAAGATCATCAAACCACAGAGTAAAATGTTCTTGGGAAACAGGATATTCACTCAGTTTCAAATTATCACCCCGTAGATTCCTTGCTAATTACAAAGGGGAAATGTACATTTACAATGGGACAATCTGGCAGTGACGAGGTTAAACAAGTGATTAAACCCAGCATTGCCAGCACTGGGACAACCTGACAGTGTGCCTCCTGACATGATATACTAGGAAGTACAGAGCATCTCTGAACCAGTCTTAGCATCAATGTTGAACCTGAATCTAAATATGAAGAAACAATTAGACAAACCTAGAGGCTGGGACATCCAACAAGTCAACTGGCCTGCACTCATCAAAGAGCCATTATCATGAGAAACCAAAGAAGGTGGAGAAATTGTTGTAAATGGAAAGAGAACAATGTGAGCTCTGACAATCAAATGTAATGTGTCAACCATGAATGGATTCAGAATTGGAGGGGAAATCATAAACTATAAAAGACCTTTCTGGAATGATTTGTCAAATTTGAATATGCACTATTAGATGATGTTATTGAATTAATGTTGATTTTCTTAGGTCTGATAATGTGGAAGACTTCTTTTTCTTAGGGGACACATGATGAAGTATTTAGGAATGAAATATCCTTGTATTTGTAGCTTACAATTGGCAAAGGAGAGAGAGAGAGGGAGGGAGAGAGAGAAAATAAGTTGGAAATTAGTAACAATTTGTGAATCTACGTGAAAGATATGTAACTGCTTGTTGTATTATTCTTTCAACTCTTGTAGGTTTGAAAGTTTAAAAATAAAGAGTTAGGAAAAAACTTCTTTTTAAACCCTTTGAAAATGTATGGTGAGATTCACCAACCAGTGCACATGAATTGGAGATCCATATGCAAAAAGATGCGAGTAGACCCTTATCTCACACAGAAATGATCTCAAAACGGATCAGAGACCTAAGTGTAAGAGCTAACACTATACCACTTTTAGAAGAAAATGTAGAAGCAAATCTTTGAGAACTTGGTAAGGCAATGATTTTTGGATGCCACAACAGAAACATGATCCCTCCAACCCAAAGAATTGATAAACTGGACTTTACCAACATTAAAAAGTCGTACTTCAGAAGACACCATTATTGAAATGAAAATACAGTGATAAACTGGGAGAAAATATTTGCAAATTACATATCCAGTACAGGTCTTGTATCCAGAATATACAAAGAACTCTTACAATTCAATGATAAAACAGATAGCCCAATTTAAAAATGGGCAAAAAATTTGAAGACCCATTTCACCAAAGAAAATATATGAATACTTAATAAACACATGAGAAGATGTGCACTATTGTTAATCATTAGGGAAATGCAAAATAGAAGCACTAGAATGGCTGTCATAAAAAAGATAGACAGTAAATTTTGGCCAGGATGTAGAGGATAAGGAACCATCATGCATTGCAAATAGTAATGCAGACTGATGCAGACACCTTGGAGAGCAGTTTCTTTAGAAGTTAAACATAAATTTATCATAGTGATTCACGCAATGCCACCCCCAATAGGAATGCAAAACATGTCTCCACAGAGACTTACATGAGAATGTTCACAGCTGCTGTGTTCCACTCTATTCTACTTGGCTGTTCATAATCAGCAAGTGAGAACAATCCACATGTCCATCACCTGGGGCATGGGGAAACAAAACGTGGTCTATCTATATCACGGAATCTATTCAGGGATTAAACAAGAGTGAAATATTGAAACATACTGCAGCACGAATGAACCTCGAGAACATTATGCTCAGCAGTCATGCTCATACACATCTACCCAATTGAGTTGAAAACTTACATCCATATAGAAACCTGCACACAAATGTGTATAGCAGCTTTATTCATAATTGCCAAAATCTGAAAGCAACCAAGATGTTCACGAACAAGTTAGTGGATAAGCAAATGTGTTACATACATACAATGGAGTATTATTCAGCAGTAAAAAAAAAAAAATGCTATCCTGTATCGTCTAATTGAAATTAGCTAAGATAGTAGAACTTAAATATTCTCATCCCCCCCCAAAAAGATAAATATGTGGGGTGATGGATGTGTTAATTAATTAGAATGGGGGCAGTCTTTTCACAGTGTATACGTATATCAAATCACCATGATGCATGCTTTAAATATCTTGCAATATTATATGTCAGTCATACCTCAGTAAAGCTGAAAATTTTTGAAACGAGCTATCAAGAATGCAAAAGACATGGAGAAAATTGAAATGCATATCGATAAGTGAAAAAAAACAATCTGAAAAGGTTACATCCTGTGTGATTCGAACTACATGATAAGATATCAACATCTTGCATTAAATAATTAATTGGGGAGACTCTATGCAGGGGAGAGGGTATATGGGAACTCTGTAACATCTGCTCCATTTTTCTGTAAATCTAAAACTGTTAAAAAAAAGGGGGACTCTATTCACAAAAAAAAATTATGCTAAGTAAAATAAGCCAGATAGAAAAGGCCATACATTGTATAATTCCATCTATATGAAGTATCCAGAAAGGCAAATCTGTAGAGACAGAAAGTAGATTAGTGGTTGTTTGGCTCTGGGGGTGAGAACAGGGATTAAGTATAAACAGGAATGAGGAATCTTATTGGAGGGATGAAAATGTTCTAAATGTGCATTATGGTGATGATTCAGTAAATTTATTAAAAATCATTGACTTGTATACTTAATATGGGTGAATTTTATGGTATCTAAATTATACCTCAATAAAGTTGTAAAAAAAATTTAATTTGATTTCATATTTAAAAATAGTCTGCTATACATTAGTTCCTTATAAGTGTGAATCATATAAATGTCTACTGCGATCCAATGTTCATGGATCAGAAAACTTAATACTGTTAAGGTGACAGCACTCCCAAGGTGATCTACACATTCAGCACAGTCCCTACCAAAATCTCAGGTGACTTTTATAGAAATTGACAAGTTGGTCCTAAAATTCATGTGGTATTGCAAGGGACCTATGACAGCCAAAACAATCTTGAAAAAGAACCAAGTTGGAGGAGTCACACTGTAATCAAGACAGTGTGGTACTGGCATAAGGACAGACGTACAGATCAATGGGATAGAATTGGGAGTCTGGAAATAAGCCCTCACGCTTATGGTCAAATGATTTTCGACAAAGGCACTTAGATAATTCAATAGGGAAAAAATAGTCTTTTCCACAAATGATGCTGGAACAACTGGATTCACATGCACAAGAATGAATTTGAACCTCTACTCTGTACCATACATAAACATTAACTCAAAATGGATCATAGACCTAAGTGTAAGAGCTAAAACTATAAAACTCTTAGAAGAAAGGCTAGGAATAAATCTCCATAACCTTGGGTTAGGCAAAGACTTGTTAGACATGTCACCAGAGGCACAAGCAACAACAACAAAAAAAAATAAGTTGTATTTCATCAAAATTAAATTCTTTTCGGGCTTCAAAGAGTACCATCAAGAAAATGAAAAGACAGCCGATAGAATGGGAGAAACCATTTGCAAATCATATATGTGATTAGAGGTTTGCATCCAGAATACATAAAGAACTCTTTCAACTCAGCAATAAGAAGACAAATAACTCAATTAAAATATGGGCAAAGGATCTGAATAGATGTTCATGTAAAGAGGACACAGAGATGGCCAACAAGCACAGGAAAAGACGCTCAGCATCATTACTCATCAGGGAAACACAAACCAAAACCAGTGAGATGCCATGTCACACATATTAGGAGGGCTACAGTCAAAAAGTCAGATAATAACAAATGCAGGTGAGGACAGGGAGCAATTGGAACCCTCATGTGCTGCTCTGGGAAGGTAAAATGATGCAGCTGCTTTGGAAAACAGTTTGGCAGTTCCTCAAAAGCAAAACAAAGAGGACAGAGAAGTTGGCAGGAGCCACGTCATTCAAGGCCTGTGGACCGTGCTGGATTTGGGATTTTATTGTGAACGTGAGGGAATTTTGAGTGGGAAGTCTTGGGTCTTAGTGAGTTCCTAGTGGCCGTTGTAAGGAGTGAGAGAGGCAATGCGAGAGAAAACGATTGCTGTGCAGCCTGGAAGGCCCACCTGTGAGTGGGTACCACGAGTGTGTAACGGTGCACACCTGCAGTTCTGTGCATTGTTCCAACAGCACTTGGCCGTCCTAGCTTTGGGAGCAGAGAACACGAGCCTCTCATTTCCTGCACCCAATAAGCAGTTCCTCGCTAGGATTATTTCTCAAACCTTTAGTTATTTGTATTGCCCTCTACTGGATTCTTCTGTAAGTGGAATAAAATCCAGATTTCCTGACTGATCTTGAACATCGGAGACTTTTACAGTCAGAAAGAACTGGAATTCATCTATTCTAACCTCTCTCCGTATGGTTCTTCCTACATTTAAAGCTTGTCCATTGGTTTGACGCAGTAGCCCTGAGTCAAAGAGGCTGTTCATTTTATAGAATCATCTTGACGCTGCACATCAAGATGGTCTGTGTGGTCCCCCAGCAGTCAGACCTCCCCTATTTGTTTGACGTTAGTGAATTTCCTTGTGTGTTTCTATATTAAATTTCACCCCAATAATATCCACCCATTTTGCCAATTGATCCAAGTCATTTTAATTTTAAGTGTGTCTACCAAACAACACTGCCACATCGAACTTTATTTTGCATATATTAATGCAAAGCTCCCTATTCTATCTTTATTAGCTTTTATAGCACGTCTCTAGATCCAGGACCAGCCTCTACATAAATCCATGCTTTGTTTCTCTGTTTATTTGTTTGTTGTGGTTTGAGGTTGGGCAAGGAGTGACAGGCCCTTGAGTTTCCTGATTTTTTAGTGAGCTATTCCAGTCATTTTGAGTTTATCACGCTTGACTTTGTAAATGCCTAATCTGAAAGTTATTTTCCTCTTTTATTCAAGGTAAATAATATGACTCCTTTTCCATTCTTTAGCCATTTCACCATTCCCATAAATTCTTTAACATAAAAGAAAATGTTTTCAGAGCCTATTATGTGCCAAGGACTTTGCAAGGTACTGAAGGTGTGAAGGTGAATAAGGTACAGTCTGCAGGAGGAGACAGGAACATGAAGTAACTGCAATTCAGTTTGAGAAGTACCATGCGAGAGGGTTGAACACACTCTTTGTGCCTGGGGAAGGGAAGTGGGACTTCAGGGATGTCTACATAGTCCCCCTTAAAGGATGAGTAAGACGTCAGACAGAGGACAGAGAAATCATCCAAGACAGCATAGGTGCAAAGCCCCAGAGACTTGGACACTATATTATGTTTGGGAGAAAAGTTCAATGAGATTAAATTGTGGGTACTTGAGGGAATGGCAAGGTAAGAAGCCTGAGCTCATAGGCAGGGACAAAATGAGATCTTACGTCCTCTGAGCCTTCGAAGAAAGCTTCCAGGCTAGGGCTAGGCGGTTGGAAGTTGTGGCGAGCACAGGCTATATCATGTAATTTCGTACTTACTTGTGCACGTCTTCTGTATTTCTTAAGTGTGGGTTAGTCTTTTCTCATAGCTTTTCAGCTCACTCATGAGCTCCTCGGGCACGGTCCAGGACATCCTGGGACAGAGACAGACCAGAATGAGTCCTCAGTACCTACCTGCAGGTTGACTGCACAGTGTCAGTCAACCTGCATCAGAGGATGGCCACAGCACTATTGCGGTGTAGCAGTAATGTGATGCTGCAGGGCTCGTTCTCTGGTGGTGACCATCCAGATTCCAAGCCTATGAGAGCCAGAAAGGCCCCTTACTTCCTTCTTTGCGCCTGATACCTCCTTCTAAATATAAGAGGCAAATCACGAAAGTGCTGTTCGTATAAAATGGAAATCATTACCATTTTGCTGGAAAGTCACAATCCACAGGTGAAATATATTGAGTAGAAGATCTGCATATTATCATTGTGAATTATATTTCAGAATTTAGCCAGTCATTTGGTTGCAGAAAAGGTGTAAAAAGAAGGCTCAAAATGTTACATTCTGTCTTTCTGGGATTGTAATTAATGTGGATACCATAACATGACAACAGCCGAGGTATTTTTAATCCAAGTTTTGCACAATTTCAGTAATATGTGGTCCAATTTTGTAGAGGGGCTTAGTCCTATGGCCAAAAGGATATTTGAGGAGCATCCGTATGTTTTGCTTGTGTAGCAGAAGTTACCCTAGATCTGCAGCAGCAGAAGCCAGGAAGTCTGAAAGCGTTCCCTGAATTTTCAAAGCAAGCGCACCATCTCTGCCCTGATTCGGCAGAGCCGTGAGCAGCTCACCCAGCACAGTGGCATTCCTCCTTTCCACACCGCTTTACTTGGGGCTATTACGTAGGTCAGGGAAGCACATCAAGTCTTTGGCTCCTGAGACTCGGCTTGTGTGCCAGGACCAGATGCAGAAATACAAACACATAGGTAGTCAGCCTGGGACAGCTGCTTTGCAGTGTTTTTTTGTTTTTTCTGTTTAACTAGAATGGTTGAGCAGGCACAGTTTCCATCAATTAAATGGAAAATGTTATTTTTCTTGTGGAGGAAGAGAGTACATTTAATTCCTCAATCTAGTATTATGTATAAATGATTGAGGTTTTTAAGTTCATTAAATGAGAGTTTAAAGTAAAAGGTGGTGTTTTTGATTTACCAGAATGCTCAGGGTTGGAAGAGTCTGGCTAATTGAATTTTCTGGCTTAGGGGACAGTTACAGCAGACAGACTTTTGCTATTGTTTTATACATATTCCTTAACCTCTTTTAAAAACGGATCTCTATATCTCTGCCTTAGTAAGCACACTAGACTGGATCTCTTGAATCTTGCACTCTGGGTTCTAATGGGATAAGATCATTGCAGGTAGTGGATATTGACTGAGCCTGGGCTACACACTGGGAATTTGCTTTTGGATACTTGTTTTGTTTCTTCTCATTTACCTCCTTTCCTAAAAGCAAAAATCACTACCAAGTGACTTTGATTTGCTAATCTATATTTTACTGAATACAACCATGTTTTACAACAGGAAAAGTCTGCCTATATCATCTGAGAAAAATGTGTTAAAGAAGCTTAGATCCAGAAAAACGAATTTGCTTCATTGTGACCTATCTATTCGATTGATCTTCGAACTGAATTAACCTTAGAGCAATTTTCAGGGACCTGCTCAACACTTTGATTCTTCTATAGTGCAAATCTTAGGTTCTTTGTCTAAACTATCTAAGATTCTTGGTGGTAAATAGAACTGCTTTATACTTTTTCCATTAGTTAACCTTGGACGATATAATTATCCAAAGGGAAATGTGGCCCATGGATTCTAAAGGTGGCCTTCCGGCACTTTTCACCATCTTGGATTCATAGTCAGTTTTCTTGATTCATTTTCAGGCAAATATTACCTTATTTCTACTCTCCCAAGCCTTTATTTGTCTTCAATAGTGACTGCTTATTATGCCGAATAGTGTGGAGAGAGTGAGAACGGTATAGAATTACGGTGCTGTCACTTTTAGTTTATTTCCTGGATAACATTTTTGGTTTTGTCACACATTTAATGGATTTGTTTCTATTAACAAGTAGGGCATTTTGACCTAATCCTTTTCCACATGTATTTCTATATAAATTCTACATCCAAAGTTGCTGTTGGATTTATAGAGGAAAGGACCATCACAAAGTCAATTTGTGCAAATATGGCCCTGGGTCACTTACTTGCTTTTGGTGATGGTGGTGGTGGTTGTGGGGTGTTAAAAATCTATTTATCCCACGTCCAAATAACCTGAAAGTTGAAATGATTAATGTTTGGTGGGTTATTATAGGAGAATTCTAGAGAGAAAAATTGCTACTAGAAGGATCTGTGGTGGTTCATTTTCTAACCAAAAAGCTCTTAAATCCAAATCAGAAAATGGCAAACAGACAAAGTAGTAGAGTGGTAAATGGGGAAAGACAAGTGAAGAGGTAAGAGAAAACTGACCAAATAGTCTAATTTCACCAACATTACACAACTGAAATGATCAAAGGTGGATGGACATGAAGGGAATTATGAAAAATAGAGAAAGTAATACATGTTGATAGAATGATATCAAAACTGTGTAACGAAGTGATTAAGCTTGTGGATCAGCCACTTCCTGTGTGACCTTGGATAAGTTACTTAACCTCCCTGTTTTCCTTTCCTCATTTGTGAAAGGGAAATGATAATAGTATCTACCTCACAGCATTGTGAAAATTGACTGATAGTGCCTGGTTCCTGACACAGAGTAATCACTCAATAAATGTTGGCTATTGTTTGTATTATATGCCAACAACAGAAAAGCCAAACCACACTACTAGCTGCTTCCAAAATAGATATAATTAAAGAATTACAAGTTATGCTAACACTAACAGAGAAAATAGATATCTGAGCAAGTCTTAGGAAGGTCCAAAAAAGAAAACACGGGAAATCTATAATGCTGACTCTTGATACAAAGACCGAAGAAAAGGTGATTGTTGATAAATCCTTGCCAATAACAATGAAGCTATCGAACAGTGCAGGTATTGTCTCTGCCTGGGTCAGGTAGGCACCTGATGTTTTACATAAGTGTCTTGATGTTGTGATCCAATGATCTCTGGCCTAATGGACGTAAAAACAGTAAGTGCAATTGACTGAGCCCTGTGCTTTTTCTCAAAGATTGACTTTGTGGTTTAGAGTTCACCAGGATATTTAGGAGCTGGATATTTCTGGTGAAGAAAAAAATTGCTTAACTACAACGTTGCAGACACATTTCTCAGAGTTTTCAGAAATGTGTCTGGTAAAAGTGATCTATCCTCTGAATACATTCGTGTTGATGGTGTGAAAGACAGAATGCACCAGACAGTTGAGGACCCGATTGTATTCAGCTGTTGCAATGGGGAGAAAATTTATTAATGAGGAACAGCTCAAAGAAAAGGAAGGGCCCTGGGGTTTTATAGAGGCAGGTAAACAAGGGAGTCATCTATAAGTTTTAGGGGAGTCATTGGAAGGATGGAGATGGGTTTCATCTCAGAATAATATGCCAGGGTAGGAAGGTCCCTTGCAGTTAGCCTTTTCCTCGAAAACAAAGGGGCGGGGTTCTTAACCATCACTGATTTCCGGGGAGCACGGAGCTCAAATAAACTTCAACATTGTCATTTCCCCCTGAATAGATCTAAGAAATAGTCTCTGGCGTTCCTGTAAAAACCAGTTGAGCCATCTGTTGAGAGCTGGTGGCAAAAGTCAGTTGTTTTAGGGTCTTGGAGATGAGGCATCTTAAAAGAGAGAGGACTAAAATGAAAAAGAGAGGTATTAATATAAAACGTTCGGTTCTAGTAAAGATGTCTAAATTACCTCTCATGGAAGGACGTCCATGACACAAGCCTTGCTTCTTAGTGGTCTAGACAGCAGCTTGTTCAAGGACAATTCCATGGTCTGCCGCAGTGATGAGCTCTTCCAGCTTTACAGCAAGGGCTGCTGTAGATCCCAGAGAGGAGAGCAAGCTGTAAGGCAATGCAGGGCCCCGATAGGGATTTGGGTACCCAGGTTTGGGTTCTTGGTGACTCTAAGTCAGGCAGGAGGAAGAAAAATTGGAAAAGTTAGCTTGGAGTAATATCCGGATATTGAAGTAAAAGCCACATATTGAAGAAAACTGGAAGAATTTTCCATTTGGTAAGGTAACAGGAGCCTGTCCAGTCTCCAAATAGGTACTGAAACTGGTTTTTCGCGTAGGGAAGGAAGTCAATTATATCTCTATCACAGAAGACAAAGTTGGAGTACTCATCAGTAACCTGCAATTATAAAGAGATGCAAAATGACTGAAAAACAATAAACTAGATTCTGAGTTTTCATTTGAAACACAAAATTTCTCTATACAGCCATCCCCCTTTTGATCAAAGATAATCTCAAAGAAAGATTATTCTTGAATTCAACACAAGGCTGGTCTCACAAGCACCAAAAGGAAAAATAGATAAATTGGAGTTCATCAAAATTAAACACTTCGGTGCTGCAAAGGACATCGTTAAGAAAGTGAAAAGACAACCCGTAGAATGGGAGAAAATATTTGCACATCATATCTCTAATAAGGATCCAGAATATATATAAAACTCCTACAATTCAACAACAAAAAGACAAACAACCCAATTTAAAAATAGGCAAACGACTTGAATAGACATTTTTCTGACAAAGACATGCAAATGGCCAACAAGCGCATAAAATGATGTTTGATATCATTAGTCATCAGGAAAATGCAAATCAAACCCATAGGGAGACACCCACTAGGACGGCTAGAATTTTTTAAAATTTAAAAAAAAAACTCAGAAAATAACAAGCGATGGTTAGAATGTGGAGAAATTGGAACCCTTGTGCATTGCTGGTGGGATATGGTGCAATCACTGTAGAAAACAACTTAGACGTTCCTGAAGAGTTACACATACAATTACCATATGTCCTAGCATTTCTACTTCTAAGTATATATCCAAAAGATTTGAAAAATTGTACTCAAACTCAAATACTGCTACATGAATGTTCACAGCCGCCTTAGTCACAATAGCCAAAAGGTGTAAACAATCCAAATTTCCATCAACGGATGACTGGATAAGCAAACATGGTATATACCTACAGTGGAGCCATAAAAGGGAATAAAGTACTGATGCAAGTACTAATAGAACATCTACTAATGCCAAGTGAAGGAGCCAGACACAAAGGATTGCATATTGTACGATGCCATGTATATGAACTATCTAGAATTAGGTAGGTCCATAGAGACAGAATGCAGATTGGTGGTTGTCAGGGATAGGGATGGGGGTGGGGGGAGACTGTTTAATTAGTGCAGGCTTTTCTTTTGAGGTGTGAAAATGTTGTGGAACTAGATTGAGGTAGAGGTACCACAATACTATAAATGTACTAAATGCCACTGAATTATACACTTTAAAATGGTTATTTTTTATACTCGGATTATGTGAATTTTGCATCAATAAAGAAAATTAAATAAAATTTAGTTCTTGTTAGGTTTTGCCTGATTCTTTACGTAGATGCTGCAAGAATAGTAATTTACTATATAGACCTTAAGCTTGCTTTCCTGGAAGTTTTCATAAGAAATATCAGTTTGAAATTTTAAAAGCCTATTAACGCTAGGAAGCCAAGCAGAGAAGATTTTTACCTGCAGTACCTATAAATTTGGGAGAATTCCTCTCTTCTTGAGGGCCCCAAAATAGCCTAAGTTTTCTGGGCCTGCCAGGAAGTGACCTTCCTTCCTCACCTGGAAGGCTGGGTGCCTAGGCGTAAGCCAGGTGCCAGGCAAGTTTTCCCAGGAAGGTTTTTGTAAGCGTTGGCTCCATAAAGTTACCCTTAGTTCCTTAAAAGTGTCTGGTCATATGGGATTCAATGGGCATCATTCCCAAATATGACATTCCAGACAAGGCCTTAGTTACATAACCAGTGATTCCAACCATGTCCTGAAAACAAGTAGGATAGACGGATTCTTCCTGAACCTATGCAGATAATTACGTCACTATGAAAATAATACTCGATGAGAGTTTCTGAATCCTGGAAGGCTCAGGCAGAGGAAAGAAGATATTTACAAGTCTTTCATTTCTGTTTACAAAAGCACAGTTTACTAAGTTATTATGAGTTATAGAAAGCAAGACAGAAAAGAGAAATGACTTCCTTATACATCCAGAAAACAGAACATTGAAACGTCAGCAATATTCTAAGCAAAACCCACAATCATCCCTCATCAGTTCATGCAGGTCTATGTAATGAGTTCTTGTTCCGCTTGACCTGGCGTTAGCAGTCTCATTAACCCATCAGCTTCTCAACTAGTGTTCTTCAAATCCTGACTCAGTTCACTGGTCTGATCTCAAAGTTGTTTCTGCTATCAGAAGCCTTTACCCAACGGTACTTGTCAGAATCCTTATCCATGGGGCTCAGAGACAGTATTTGTTGAAAATGAAGCATTCTAAATGGAACTACCCTATGATCCAGTAATTCCACTCCTAGGCATCTACCCAGAGAAATCCAAAACTCCAATTCAAAAATCTGTTTGCACTCCTATGTTTATTGCAGCACTTTACACAATAGCCAAGATATGGAAACAACCGAAATGCTCATCAGTAGATGACTGGATTAAGAAGCTGTGGTACAGTTATACAATGGAGTATTACGCAGCCATAAAGAAGAAAGAAATCTTATCATTTGCAACAACATGGATGGATCTAGAGAACATTATGTTAAGTGAAATAAGTCAGAAAGAGAAAGACAAGTACCATATGGTCTCACTTATATGCGGAATCTAAAGAAAAGAATATGTGAATGAACTAAGTTTTGGGGACAAAAAGAAAAAAACCGAGAGTTGTTAGATGGGCGGGGGGGGGGGGGATAAGGGGAAAGGTGAAGGGATTAGGAAGCAGCTGGTAACCACAAGATGGCCTCAGGGTTTTTTGAAAATTAATTTGGGGAACGTATTCAATAATGTTGTAAAGATTTTGTTGGATATCCGATGGACATGTGTCCTATTTGGGAGACCACCTCAGGGATACTGTGGATGCCTGATCATGGCATTGTACACCAGAAGCTAAACATTAATGAATGCCAACTATAATTTTATATATATAATGTGATGGCTCGGTGTGAGGTCGGAGGGATAGTGGATGGGGGGAGGGGGGTTCACAGTGTGAGGGATATAAATGATGAACGTCTAAGTAGTACCTTGTACACCTGAAACTAATAAATTAAAATTAAATAAAAAGAAAATGAAGCATTCTAGATTGTACCTGATTACAACTGCTTTCAGAGACACATCAGATTAAAACATTAAAAAATTATAGATGGCAAAAGACCTACAAATAAATGTGGTTGACTTACTAGTGATCATTTTCAAAAGTGAAGAAGCTGATGAGAGTTCATTGCAAGAATAATAATGCAGCTGACAAGGACACTTGGTTGTTTCTGTGGCACGCAAAACAAGGTAGAAGTCAATCCAAAAAACTTCTTAGTCAACATATCCATCAACATAATGATCAGCCCTATTTTCAAAGAAGAGATGGTATTGTATCTAATTGATAAAAATGGATGAACATGATCTTATGGAGACAAAAATCCTCAAATATATAGTAATCCTGATATAATATACCATGAATACACCAAGCATCTACTTAGAATATATCAAAAATAGCAAGTTAAGATTTAGTAAACTGAAGTAGGTCTTAAACATCTATGTACCAATAAAATTCCATAGGTAAGTGATGTTAATCCTCAGTTGAAAACCAATCACCTAGAAGATGCTAGATTTAAAATAAAGAAGCAAAGTTGAGATCAAGTTAAGATTTAAAAAATTAAAAATTATGATTTAGGGAGATGAGGGTAAGGGGTATCAAATATATGGTGATGGAAGGAGAACTGACTCTGGGTGGTGAACACACAATGGGATTTATAGATGATGTAATACAGAATTGTACACCTGAAATCTATGTAATTTCACTAACAATTGTCACCCCAATAAATTTTTTAAAAATAAATAAATAAAAAATAAATAAAAATTATGATTTAAAACACTGTAGTTGTCTAATATCTGACAAAGCAACAGTAGGACTCTGACAAACAGAAACATGGCCAGTGAGGACACCGACGAATCTCTAGGAACTTACTGGAATATTTCTATTAATAACATTTTGCCTATACCAATTTAACCTAGGGAAGGCTGAGAATCTCTTCTGAGTTGGCAGTTCTTCCCATGCCCATACTATAGCTCAGCAATAGTAACATATCAAATAAACCTAATTATTTCTAGCACCTCTCTTTTTATAAAGTGAAAGAATACATCCTTTGTGATTTTCCAGGGGCCCTCGGGGACTGGATTAAGATAGGGTGATGGGTTGCGGAAAAACAGTACTTGATTCTCTATTTAACCAAAATGATAATAAAAAATTTTACAAGTGAACGTAGGAGACAATATGATTGCAAAGAATCTCATCTCTTTCGTGAGAAGACTTTGCTTCCTTAAATTATCAAGGATATAAAGTCAACATAAACTGTAGGTTATTCTAAGAAGACACAGAATCTTTGTTAGAGGAAGATTACTTAGGCAGGAAAGCAAAACCTTTACAACCTGTTATTAAGAGGACCAATAATCCAAAAAAAAAATGTCATTTTAACAGAGAGAAAACCAAATTATAGTTTTGCATCAGTATAGTATTTCATACTAAAGTTCTTTTTGGAAGTTTTATAAATAAGTCCATCTAACCTTAGCCAACTTTGACCTCGACAAATAAAATTCCCTTTCTGTGACCTTATACCACTTACTATATCCATACACATCTCTTAGAGCCCAAGTTCTGTAAGTAACCAAAAAGAACATGTCCATTAACAGACCCAAATACATATAGTGTCCGTGTAGCATATAAAAATAAGCAAAGGGATATAAACTCAAAATAATGCTTAGTAATTGTGCATTCTCTTAGGAATGATCTAGGTAGCTAATGAATATCCACTAATTAACTCAATTTAGTACCAACTCAAAGTTTTTTGTTTGGTTTTTAAAATTGTATTGGGAAAACAGTGTGTTTCTCCAGGGCCCATCAACTCCAAGTCATTGTCCTTCAATCTAGTTGTGGAGGGCACAGCTCAGCTCCAGGTCCAGTCGTTGTTTTCAATCTTTAGTTGCAGGGGGCGCAGCCCACCATCCCATGTGGGAATTGAACCGCCAACCTTGTTGTTGACAGCTCACACTCTACCCAAGTGAGCCCTCTGGCCGCCCTCAACGCAAAGTTTTAAATTACCTAAAGATCTTGTGAATTATCTTAACGCTCACATACCACAAAACATAATTAGTGTTGAAATAAAGTGTCAGAATAATGACTCAATTTGGTTAAGCAAATTTACATTTATCATAGTCTCAAACATTTAGTAGAAGTATTGTTAGCTCATTCAATCAGTAAGCCTGTATAAATTTTGGAAGAATATACCCAAGTAGAATAAAATTCTACATGTGTATTATACTTAACCCTAATAAATCAGAAAAGACAGCTGATTTTAGTGAACCAAAATTATTAGTCTTGTTTGCCAAAGATTTACCTAAATTATGTGAACTTGAATTCTTAAGATATTTGAGTTTGCTTTTATGGGAATACTTTCTTAGCATATTAAAAGTCTTCAAAGTTTGATTTCCTTATTTACTGGGAACTTTAGGACTAGTCTGTTTAAGCACTTATTTATTTCTATAAATCAATGAGAATAGAGCTCCTTTAATTTAGGAAAATATTACACACAAAGGCCTTTCTGAATCGCAGACATCATCATCATTATTATTCAGGGAGAATGCTCTTTAATGAATGAGGAACATCTCAAAAGGAAAGGGACCGGGAGTTTTATAGAGGCAAGTAAAGAAGGAAGTCATCCTCGTGTCTTGCAGGAGTCTTGAGCAAGCAGGAAGATGGTTCTTCCCTTGGAATATGCCAGGGCAATGTGGTCCTTTGCTGTTAACCATTTCTCAGCACACAAGGGGGTGGGGGCGGGGCTCTTAACCATCGCTGATTTCTAGAAGCATGATTTCTAGCCTAACAAAGTTTAATTCTGTTGATGAAAGGACTCTGCTTTGTCAATTTCGTTTATAGAATTTCTCTGTATTCTCCTTTATCTGCCATATTATTTCTGCTTGCTGTTTTTGTTTGTTGTTTGTTTGGTTGGTTGGTTTTGTTTTTCTTGCTCATGACTTGTCTCTATAACTTCATTGTAGGCTCTCTGAGGGAAGGCCATATATGTTGTATTGATTTGTGTTTCCCCTCCTCCCCATCTCCCTCCTCGACCCATGTTTTAAGTTACCTAAAGATCTTGTGAATTATCCTCACGCTCACATACGACAAAATATAATTACTGTTGAAATAAAGTGTCAGAATAATGACTGAATTTGGTTAAGCTATTGTTTTGGTAGTTCCAAAAGACCGTACTTCTACTAAATGTGCCCAATGAGTTCATAATTGGAAAATTGCATCCAAGAACTTTCAAAGTCACATATTTAACTCTGATTTACAGAAAATTCGTGGGCTGACAAATCTTTTTTCTCTAATTGGTTTCTTCCTTTTTATACTCCTAAGGCCAAGCTATTCTTCTGGTAGTTGATCACTGAGTTCACTTTTATGAGCAAGGTCAGTGTCTAGTGATATTTTTACCAACCGCCTCCACACCCACGTACCCATCTCATTGATTCAGCCTGAGAACCAAGGCACTGTTCAAAATATGAAGCATTATTCTAGAAGAGATTTCATGAAGTTCATGCATTGTGTAGGCACTAGAAAGATCTCACAAGCTCAGAGTAGCAAAGATGCCATTTTAAATGATGCTCATGCCTAGAATAATGTTCCAAGTAAAATATCAGGGAGAAACGAGAAAAAAAGAAATGGGCCCGGTATTTGAAGTGCCTGTGGAAGCAAAAGAAACTAAAGCATTTAGGATGAGGCCCTGAAAATAAATTATAATACACTTTTGATGATAAAAAAGCTTCTTTCACATCTCCTCAGCAAGACTTCATGGAAGCATAGGAAGAGTCGGTTACTGTTGACAGGAGTTAAAGTAACACAGTATCACCCATAGCAAAAGGTTAAAGGACAGCAGTGCACTCAATGAAGAGAGTTTTAGTGAAGGAAACAAAAGAACTTGAGAAAAGGCTGCTTCGGTCTCCGCTGTAGTAATGACATTTACAGAAAGGCAAGCACATTACGCTTCCCAGGAGATGATGCGTTTGTACCTTCTACGTTCCCCTTTTATGAGCAACAAGTGCCAAGACTTACAAAAAGAAAAACAAAGCTCTTGAGCTTATGTCACGGGGCAGCACACAGAACCCAGTGTCCAACATCTTCACATCTGGCTGAGCTAGATTGTCCGTAAGGTCCTTCTAGATTCTGGCCTTCTTCAGGTCCTATAGGTGATAATCATCGTTCATTATGATGACCTCAGGGTACCCCAAGTTCTTTAAATGATTCCTGAATCATTAGTGAAAGGTTGTGTTTTGTTGAATATAGTCACAACATTCTAATTCTTTGAAAATGTGGGATTCTGAAAGGAAAATGTTACCATTCAACCTGAATATTTCATTTACCAAAACACTTCATTCCCTGATCATTCTGAGGCATTTACTATCCAATCTGTGTAGGTCAGTTTTTGTTTTTCTTAAAAGAAGGGGGAATTGTAAAGGAATAGATCTCAAGGGTTAGATCCTTGGCTGTAAAGACTCCCTTGGATTGCTTTTGGCTGTTGGCTGTAGCGACTTATTTTCTTGCAGAGACGAAGCATCTGGTTTTTGTTATCTCAATGATGCTGTCCTGGGGATATTACGATTGCGACGGAAATTTGACCGTATTCTCTATGTGGATTTGGATCTGCACCATGGAGATGGTAAGCCCTTCGCATTCAGAGGTGCTTTGCTGCTAGGACAACAGGTCTTTACCGGTGAAGTTGCTTCTAGGCAGCTGGGAAAAGGAGAAGAACCTGTTGCCACTGAAATTTTCCTAATTGAGAACACTAAAGTACGCAGAGATTATTCTAATGGTACAGTTCCTCTGCTGATGAAGCTGCTTTAAAATGCCAGGTTCCTGTAATTTGTCCTCCCCTCCTTCATTAGCAAAGCTCTCCAGTAGAGAACATTAAGAAGTGGAAATCTTACCTAGTGTTTACTCCAGCGCTCAGTAACCTCCCTCAGGCCACTTCCTTAGGCTCCAAGTGAAATATGCACTTAGAGCTGACAGCCTTGATGCTTCTCTCCAGATGAGAACGGTGCGTGATGAAAGAACATTCTGCATTTTTCACCAATAGGGATACCAGCTCACGTAGCCATAGGAATCTGTGCCACATTCTTTTGATCGCTAAAATATTTAATCCTGCACAAACCCTGAGCATCTTCTCTAACTGTTAAGACCAGCAGAATCTTTAACAATTTGCCTTAACCCCACCTAAATGATGTACGCAGCCCCCTCCTGTGTACTTTCCATGTATGTGTAAGTTACCCACTTTCTGTTTCTTTAACAAATCCTGGGTGTTCCCTTCCCTCCCCTCCCCCACGTCAGTGATTGCTGCTTCCCTGTCCCCATCATCAAGGCAGAAGAGAGGAAACGAGCGGTAGGTGGCAGAGGCTAGGGTCAGCTCTGCTTCCAAAAACGGAAGAAGGAAGAAATGGGGGGGGAGCCTCCCCAGGGAGTTCGTCTAGATGGCACTACCATGGAATGGTGACAGAAAATTAAAGGTAGCAGAGAGAAGAGGGAAGGGTTAAAACAACCAACATACAACTTTGAGAACCGTGCCCACTGAATATCTGAACACTCAGCCTTCCTCAAAACCTTCAGAGGATCCTTACTGCCTGTCACAAGGGTAGCATTCGTCCCACGGCTTCTTTTTGTATGGCCAGCGAGCTAAGAATGCTTTTTTACATTTTTACAAGTTTGTAAAGGGAAAAAAATTGCAATACAAACCATGTAGTTTGCAAAGCCTAAAAAATCCACTATGTAGCCACTTGGTTTGCTAGCCCTTGGACTATAGCAATGGTTCTCGAACTTGAAGGTATATCAGGATGACCTGGGAAGCTTGTGTTAAAATGCACATTCCTGGGCCACATACACCAGAGATTCCAATTTAGTAGGTCTGGAATGGAACCTAGGAATGCACATTTTAACAACACTCCAGTTGTTCCATGGGCCACACTTTGAAAAACAGTGGTCTTCGTGAGAAAGTCTGCACTCTACTGTGCTCTTTAAGGCCTGCCTCCAAAAGGCCTCACCTCTTGTCTCCAACATTCTCTCTCACAACTTGTTGTCCAGACTGCTCTGCCCAAGTTGTTTATTTCTTTCTGTCCTGCACAACGGCTTGAACAAACAGAGCTATGCATGTAGTAGTGGTTCAGTAAAATACCTGTTGAATGAATGAATGATTAGGAAATTCAAACTATTACTATCAGAGTTCAAGAATAGAATCAACTCTATTGAACCACATAAGAATGAAATAAGACTGTCATCTGAAACCGTTCTTTCCATTTGCAATGTTATTTCTACACCATTTAGAGTTTCCTGTTTTAGCCAACTTTTATGGTGTGTTTCATTTCAGTTTATTTCCCCTCTTCAGCACCTCCCTTCCAGTGACCCCTGCCCCACCTCCAAATTCTTGCACATTTGGTTTATTTTAAATCTCCCATGATTCCATAACTAGCATTCTGTGATGGCTTCACTAGCACTCCTACCCTGTCCTCACCTTCTTTCGTCTACTACAACTTACCACTCTTCTCTTTCACACCAAGCCCCAGACCCAGACCCTCCAACTATCTGTCTATGCCCTTTTCTAAAGTAGAATTTTCCAACAATGCCTAATGGCATTTCCTGTGAGAAGAGATATAAAATGGCTAGAAACATGTGAAAAGGTGCTCAACACCCTAATATTCAGAAATGCAAGTTAGAACTAGACCATTCTTTCTGACTAAGATTAAAAAGAATAATGACACCCAGTGTTAGTCAGGATGTGAAAAATGGGAACTGTCCAGACCCCACTGATGGAAGTGTAAATGGGTACCACCTTTCTGCATAGACAAAGAATCAGCATTTTCGTGAATTATCCCATTTCGTACTTCAGTTTCTAAGTTAAAATGCTATTTTTAATTTATTTCATTTTGTTTTATTTTGTTTACTTAATGCTTTGTGCCTGGAGCCTTTAACTGGTTTTAACTGCCTCCCTAGAGCAAAACATAAGGCTTGGGAAATTCAAACATACTCGTGATATACAAATAGAGTTAATATTTTTTTAAGGTCACCGTCAGCCTCTAATGAAGACCAAAAGCATTGAGTAAACACAGAGACAATTTCTTTATTTGAAGTATAAAAGAGGATAGTACATGAATTTGCTAATAGTTCCTCCATTTTATAGATGGACTATCTGAATATGATGTGAGAATATGTGATTCCGGGAGAGAGGTGTGGAGGTGTTCATCTGAAGAAGTAGTGGCTTATAAGAGTTATTACATCTTTTATTTCCCAGGCCTCTCTTCATTTTCTGAGTCTCTTTAAATGGAAAGGAGGTTCTTTTCTAGAAAAGGTTTCCCCCTTCTTTCTCCAAGCTTCAACAGAGTTCTAAAGCTACTATTAAGGGACAAGACCAGGGTGACTTTCAGCCTTCTGTTTCAGCCAGAAAGTTGCTTAGTACACACTTTGGGAGAACTGCATTTGTAACCAAATCTGTATCATAGAAAGGCAATTTACCATTCGTTTTTCACTGTGTAATGCCTAATGTTTATATTAGTCATGTGTTTAAAAGGGTTGCCACATTGTACTTTTGTACTAAATCCTAATAATTTCACTAGAACCACTGAAACAAAACAAAACGTGGAATTTCCAAGATGGTGCCTCAGATCTGACCTCAAGCCGTTGCCCGCCTTTTTGAACAGCTTGTCAAAGAGAGCCTGGACATCCCATGGCTTGGAAAGGGGAAGTCCAGTTATAGTACACCATGAATTTGAAAAGGAACCCCCAAACCTCACTTGGGGCCAAAGTTCTACCGCATCTTGTAATGACAGAGATCAAAGACCAGAAGGCTTTGTCTCTTTTATTCCTCAGCTCATTAGCTTTATTACTGCTACCTTCATGTCTGTCTTCCTTCCCACAGCTGCTTTCTAGAGTTCCAGTTGTTGCAAACAGGGGTTACATATATGAAGTATTCTTCTGCTGTTTCTTTCCCTCGTAGGTGTGGAGGACGCCTTCAGTTTCACCTCCAAAGTCATGACGGTTTCCCTGCACAAATTCTCCCCGGGGTTTTTCCCAGGCAAGTATCTGTGTACTTAGTGTTACATGTGAGGGATAAATATTGCAGCTTTTGTGCACATTTCTTATATCTTATATCTGGATAGTTCCATGCTATTAATACCTTGTTGGTACCACACTATGCAAAATTTGAACACAGATCATTTCAGGTGACAATGATGAGAGGAATGTAATGCTGTTTCTTATTCCAGATGACTTTTATGGACTGTCAACAGGCAGCTCACTTACACTTACTGTATGATCAGATCCACTGTGTAACTCCCAACACCCTGCTAATTGCAATGATATATTAATAGTATGTCAATCTGAGACAAATGGAAAGTCAAGCAAAGGAGATGATCGCTTTTTTTTTTCCAGCGAGATGGAAACTTCCTACTTTCTTATAATTCTGCTTCCCCAACATTGTTTACAACAGTTACTTCTCCATATTATTTTTCTGAATTTCAGTCCCTTAGAAACCCTCATAGGACTGTCCTCCTAACTGACCTAGTGGTCTTCTGAATTCCTATCAGAGAATCCTTCAAGTTTTCTAATTCTCATGTTCTTGCAGCTGTTCACAGTGCTTCTCTCTTTTACAGGAACAGGTGATGTATCTGACGTTGGCCTAGGGAAGGGACGGTACTACAGTGTAAACGTGCCCATTCAGGATGGCATACAGGATGAGAAGTATTACCACATCTGTGAAAGGTATGGCACTAATGCTCAGCCAGTAATGCTGACAGGTGGATTACATTCCTGTAAGGTGAAATGGCCTCCATTTCACAGAATTATTGGTTAACAAGAATAATTTGGGGGGGGGGCAACCACTATATACCCACATAGTTTTGTATACTGTTCATTATGCTTATTTGATCAAATTCAGAGCTTTTGGACTGCCTGCTGAGTCCCTCGTCTAGTACTTCCATAGCTAAAACCCGCACGTGTGTCATCTCAGCCTGGGGGATCCTTTTCCGTTTTCCATTATGGAGATCTGCTTCCATCCACTGGTGTGAATATTCGAGAGTTCTTTATTAAGAGTTCTTGAGTTTTATCCATTGCGTTAAATTGGAGTCAAAAATCTTGTTGTTGTTGTTGTTTTACATTATGGTTATTGCATTAAGTTATAGCTACTTATAGGCAGACCATTTGTTGCCACGGTGTAGCCCGTTGGGCATGAAAAGCGCTACAGAACGGGGGAGGGGGCTGAACTCATATTCGTAGAAAATGGGGTTGGTCAGGGAGAAATTCACTGCTGACTTGGCAGTAGAGAAAGTGAGGCTGACTAGGAATTAGCAAGCCAGTGTTACTTAAGGTAAGTAACAGGGGGGTGAGGTGCTTTAGACCCCTCCCCCACACGGCTCAGCTTTCTCCCAACCTCTGATGGAAACAGGGACTTGCCAAAGGAGTCCGCACTGGTCATCATCACTGGCAGTTGTATAAACAAAGTAGGAGTATTCAAAAATAAAAAACGGTGTGCTTCAAAGGTGCCTCTTAGCTCAAGAGATTTGGCAGGCCGAGTCATCATGCAGCAGCTCCAACCTTTTCAGGATCTTGACCATGTCCCCTGGCTACCTCCATATTGTCAGGCTGCAAAGGCCTATTTTGTGGAGCCTGCCAATGATGGTTTTAATTGCCCTGCTTTGTTCCCCTTAGGCTCTGTTCTGTCCTGGAGACGTGTAGATCAGAGCTGCTTATTAACTACAAGGAAGATGTCCTGAGGTTCTGTGTAAAAGGAGAATGGTTTTGTTTTGCTCTTAATCCCCTTCTTGACGGTGCCCACCATTTTGTTGCCTTTTGGTTTGGTTTTTTTCCGTAACAGGAAACCAGAATGTTCTCTTCGGTGCACTGTGCACAGAGCTTCCCAGAGTTGTTTCCTGGGTCTTAATTGAAAGGTCAGCACCCTCATCTTTTCAGTGGGCTGCCCAGGGTGTTCAGAATCTCTATCTACTACCTACTGTTCTCAGTCACAGAAATGTCTGTATCGCTCCTATATTTTCCTCTTGTCGCGCTCTAAACCACTTCCTACTATATGATAAGAAACAAATGTTTTAAATCCCATGCTAATTCAGATTGAAAAATAGCCCGGGTATCCAAATGGATTAGAAGCATTTTAAAAGTGAGTTTAGCACCAAGGAAAAGGTCCAGGGAAGATCACACATGATCCCCTTTACAGAAAGCCTGCTCCCACCCCCTCCCCAGTGTACAGGAGGCCAGCATTTATTAAAGGTTCTTCCAGCTTGCCTACTAGAGTACCAGACATTCATCAGTTTATAGTTCCCAGGGCCCCTTCTGCCTGTGGAGCCACACCAGCAGTCTGCTTCCAGGTTTTCATTAGAGGTCCAATCATTTTTCCCTTTGATTTATTTCAGAAGTCAAGTCTGGTCAGCGTGTTACGTGAAGGCACCTCTGAGTCCAAGGGTGCCAGGGAGGCTTCCTGACCCAAACATCTCTCCCATCTGTTGGCCTAATCGAATTCCTTTAACAGGAGACATACTTTTATTCTACAATTAGCAATAGGCCTTCAAATGGAGTTTTGGCACAACCTCTCCTCCTCACTCTCACTCTGCCGTAGCAATGGCTTACTCCTGTGAAAAGGCCTTCAGTACATCTGCTGTCTCCTTATCATCCTTTTGGTTCCACAAGCCCACTGGTTTTCTGGCTCACTCCTGACCTGTGATAAATAAAGGACCTCTTATTGCTGGTTCACTTACAGGATGCTCTACTTTTTTGTTTGAGACTCAATTTCTAGTTTGCTCTGTTAACTGCCTCTCCCTGGGGGATTCATGAGCCCTTTCCCCCTCCCTCTCTCCTCCCCTTCTTTCCTCTCTCCCTTTCTTCCTTTAAGGTTTTTCCCTCGCTATAGCCTTTTTGACTTTGCCAATCAGTCAGTCAGGAACTTAATGGTTTCGTCTTAAACCTGAACATATCCTCTTTATTTAAAAAAAATTGGCTTAGGGTTTCTTTTTTAATAGACCATATATGGAATCTTTACATGAATGTTTTCAACCCCAAAAGACCTTCCTTGGGTTCCATTTTATGTAAAAGACAATTTCACAGTCAGAGCTGCCTGGGTTATTCAATACTAATTTAGAGGGGCAAGGGTCACTGATTCCCAAAAGCTTCCTGTAATTTCCATGGAGCTACTAGAGTTGGCATTATAAGCAGAGCCCTGTTTTGAGTAACAGACATCGTTCTCGTGAGCACTCCTTCAAATAGAAGCTATGGCTCCAGTATACAGATGATGGAAGTACATTATGCTCTTTTTAAAAAAATATTTTTATTAAAAATACAGCTATACAATATTATATCAGTTTCAAGTGTACACCATAGTTATTTAACATTTATAGACCTGAAGAAGTGATCATCATAAGACCACCAACCATTTGACACCAAACCACACTATCACAATATTATTGACTATATTCCTATATGCTACATCCCCATGACTTATTTATTTGTTTTAAACTTTTTAATTTATTTTAAGTGTGTTTTTCCGGGACCCATCAGCTCCAAGTCAAGTAGTTGTTCCAATCTAGTTGTGGAGGGTGCAGCTCACAGTGGCCCATGTGGGGATCGAACCGGCAACCTTATTATTAAGAGCACCGCACTCTAACCAACTGAGCTAACCGGCCACCCCTTATTTGTTTTATATATGGAAATTTGGACCTCTTATTCCCCTTGACATTTTCCCCCCTTTGTTAATTTTTCACTTACAGTTGGCAATATTGTATTAATTTTAGGTGTAGAGTATAGTGGTTAGACATTTCTATAATTTAAGAAGTGATCCCCCTGACTAGTCTAGTATCCACTTGGCACTATACATAGTTTTTACAATATTATTGACTGTATTCTCTATGGGGGGGTGGGGGCAAGGTGAAAAAGGGGAAGGGATTAGGAAGTACAAATTATTAGTTACACAATAGTCACGGGGATGTAAAGTACAGCACATTGTAGTCTTGATTTACATGGAGGCCCACCCCCCACCTCAGCCAGGAGCACACAATAACTTGAACTTGATGGGAGAAGACTGTTTTGCCTAAGGGAGGCCTGTTAGCTAGTCCTTAAACTCTGTCATCTGAAAGAGGAAGTACCACTTTACCTGTGTAGAAGGTGTTTGTTCTCTAATTGTATTTCAATGCAGTGTGTGATAGTCTTGATAATGTTTAAGCTATTACCTAAAGTGCTGTGTTAATGACTTTAGGAGTGTTTATAATTAAGGACTGTGGGAGAGAAGGACAATAACAAGTACATCTTTGCTGTTGGTGCCAGAGAAGTTTTGATAAATAGTAGCATCTCACTCTGAAACCTCAAATTTTGTAGGATGACCAAAGTCCTCACCCCATTGTGAACTGTGATGATATATGCTCAGTTTGAAGAAGAAAATCAGAGTTGTACTTCAGGTTTAGTTTGTCTCCTACCTATCATTTTACAGCCCTAACAGCCAGAAAGCAATTTTTTGCTAAACGTCCAATTATTAGTATGTATCTCATAGGAATGCTGTACATGTGGTTCTTATGGGTATGGATTCCAAATTTACTGAAGTGGACAGTTCAACATTTTGAAAAAAATCGCACGTTTTATTAAGAATATTCAACTCTTCAACTTTGTAAGATAATTAAGTACAGACACTACATAAATATTTCATCAAAAGGCAAACACATTGTTAAACAGACTTCCGAATGAATAGGACTTATGAAAGCTTCTATTAAACAGCACTTCTCATTCAATAGCCATCTTTATATCCACATATGCAAAACTTTGCTAGTAAGTGCTATTGAGCCAACCAAAGGAATAATCTGATTCTAGTGAACTAGGGTTCATAATGGCAGTTATTAAAACAAGAATCTACCTGTATTTGGTCTTTGGCCTGTTTACCTGAGTCCTATAGCTTATATTCTGTAACTTAAAATTGCTAGAAACCTCTTTCCCCATCAAAGACCACTGACCTAAAGAAAAATTCAGAGATCCCAGAAGTAAAAAAAAAAGAACTTAATATTTTCACCTCCTTTATGAGAGAAATATTATACTTTTCTATTTTAAATAATTTTTGTAGGTCTTCAACTGCTTTTTTTCAAACACTTATTCTACTGTGCATGGGCTAAGCAGAATAGCCTATCCAGAAAGAACTTATTCTCTAGGAAACAGCAAGCTCATTAAAGGAAAAGCTCATTTAAGCCTAAGTTTTTATTCCTGTGGGGAATTCGTGTGTCTATCTATACTGAGCTCCGCTGCTAGCCAACAAGGAAGGGGAAAAAAGCATATCTCTGATACTTCATACACACACAGAGGGTGCCACAAAATGCATACACATTTTAAGAAAGGAAAACTTTTAAAATTGTAATACTCAATATATACCCATAACAAAAGAGGAATACAAGTCACGTGTGACTTCTGCAATGACAAGAAGTGCTCAAAGTGGTTCCCATCAGCGTCCAGACACTTCTGATGACAGCAAACTACTGCTTGAGCAACGTTGACCAAAGTGTCTGCTGGTATACATTTTTTTGGCACCCCTGGTATATATACACACTTCTGTAGTGTGTGAGTATTGTGTGATAAATTTCCTTAGACCCTGACATGGCCTCTGAAATACAAGTCAATGTTGTTTTAAGCACAGGATTCATTCCTGTGGGTCTGGGGCCAAGATTCACCACTCTGAAGGCACTCTGACCTTCCTACAAAAGAATCAAGCATCTCAAGTCACCTTATAGGCTTTTTTAAAATTAGTTTCAGGTGCACAAGACAAAGTAATACTTAGACGTTTATCATTTATATCCCTCACACTGTGTGAACCCCCCTCCCCCATCCACTACCCCTCTGACATCGCACACAGCCATTACATTTCCACTGTCTCTATTCCTAATGCTGCACTCCGCTTCTTGTAAGTGTATACCTACATATATATACATATATGTATATGTAAAGTTATAGTTGGCATTCATTATTGTTCAGCTTCAGGTGTACAGTGCAGTGATCAGGCATCTACATCATCCCTGAGGTGGTCTCCTAAATGGGACAAGTGTCCATCGGATACCCTACAAAATCTTTACAACATTATTGATTACATTCCCCAAATTAATTTTCAAAACCCCGTGGCCATCTTGTGGTTACTGACCATAATTATAGGCTTTTTAAAGCATTAATTATCAAGAATAAAGGGGGCGGGGGTACCATGTGACAACCTAGCAGATTTTTGTATGAGTATCTTTAGGTACGCATAATGATGCTATTTTATTCATTCATTTGGCAAGTGTTTCTTGTTTGCTTTCTGCCAGCATGTACCTAGGCACTGGTGGTGGTAAACCAGACAGATGAGAGTCCCACACCCTGGAGCTTAGCTAAGTACCAGGAATTGCAAGAAACATTTATTTGATCCTTACAGTAACGTCCAGTTTACAGGTCAGTATTCTCATTTCTATCTTACAAATGAGAAAACTGGAGCTTAGAAAGATTAATTTGCTTAAGGTTGCACAACATGAAAGGATGTTTGATATATACTACCGTGTTTCCCCAAAAATAAGACCTACCTGAACCATCAGCTCAAATGCGTCTTTGGAGCAAAAATTAATATAAGACCCAGTATTATATTGTATTATATTATATTACATTATTATATTATATAAGACCCGGTATTATATTATAGTAAAATAAGACCAGGTCTTATATTAATTTTTGCTCCAAAAGACGCATTAGAGCTGATAGTCCGGCTAGGTCTTATTTTCGGGGAAACACAGTAGTAAGTGGTGAAGCCAGAGTTAGAACCCCCGTCTGTCTGCCTGCCTGTTAACCATCAGCTACATTGTCCCCAGAGTGTCACATGGAAGTATGAAATTTCTTCACAAGGAAAAAATACTATCCCAAAGACTTCCTGGAAAATTTTATCTCAGGGGATTGCAGAAAAACCCCTAAAACAAGAAACCATTTAAGTTTGTGCAAATGAACCACATGATCTGCAGTATACACAATCCACTGTGTTTATGTTTGTGGAAGTGCAATTTACATTTTTGCCCCCCTAAAGAATCTCTTAATTCTGAGGATTTAATTTGTAATTTTATGGATAGAAATCAAGAATAAATATTGCCAGGTTTTACTTCTTAGCTTTGAAATTCCTAATTAAAGTTTAGAAACGTGAAGATTCTGTAAATCTGCTTTTACCTTTATTTTCAATGGAGAAAATCCTGACTTCCTGCTTTAGAAAGTGAATAGTGTCACATGTCATTACATATATAGAGTTCCTCTCACGGAATTAACATCCTTTCCATGTTTTTTTTTTTTTAGATTATTATTGCTAAAGATGATGCACGTTATGCATTTTTGCAACTGTAGACATAATTTATGTCATCTCTTGGTCCTGGCAGAAGGCTGTATCTACGTAGGGGGTTGGGATTCTCCATCCATGCTGTAAGCTGTTCATCCAATACCAGTGGAATAAAATGAGAACCAAGGGACATGTCTAAAGGACAATTAAGTGAAATATTTCCTTACACTATTGACTTTTCATGTTAATATTTAAAGAAGAGATGTTTTAATGATGATAGGTTTTTCTTTCATTATAATGATAAGTCACGTAGAATTTATCTTCCACTTGGGACTCCAGACTTCTTATCATTCAGTTTTAGAAGCAGGTAGATAGATCCTCAGTGAAAGGGAACCCAACAATAACAACCTACTGTCTTTTAAAGATTTTTGTTGAAAATGGAGCTAAGACAATATTATAAAGAAGTGATTACCATGATAAGTCCAGCAACCATCTGACACTGTACCATACTATCACAATATTATTGACTATCTTTCCCATGCTGTACATTACACCCCCATGACTTATTTGTTTTATACCTGAAATTTTGGACCTTATTCCCCTTCACCTCCCTCCCTCCTTTTTTAATTCTTCAATGACAGTTGACATTCAATATTATTTTATATTAGTTTTGGACTTACAGTACAGTGGTTAGATATTTATAGAATTTAAGAAGTGATCCCCCTGACTAGTACCCAAATGGCCCTATACAGAGTTGTTACCTTATTACCATATCATTGACTATATTCCCTATAACCTACTCTTTTTGGGCTGGGTGATATGGCAAAAGCAACACAAACACATATTCATAGATGAATATTTTAAGCAATACAAATTTTTAAAAATTGTCCATTCGATGCCAAGGTAGAACTCTCTAGGAATTTGCATTTGAGAAGAAATAATTATATAGTCTTTCCTCTGTCTTCATCCCCGTTTTCATCACAATCCGAGCACTGGTGAAAATCCTTTACATACTTATTCTGCCTGTCTTCAGTTAGGTTACAGCTGTACCATCTTGACCATCGCTTTGGCCCAGGGATAAAGGTAACAGGAGCTGCTAATAATTCCTTTTATAATAAGCCTTGAGCTTCAAACTCAGCCCTCTGAAAGTAAGATATTTGTATCAGGTGCTTTTGTTCTGTTTGATAAACTTTTATCCTGCCTCTTCATGGTATGGCAGATGTAAAATTGCCTATTGTTTGTGGAAAAATGGATGACTCAGACACTAATTAAATTCACTGTTAATTTAGCCACAGGTGGAAACGAGGCCACAATGGGCTGTTCATTTATTGTTCCTAGTTTGATGGATCTTTTAAAATATTAAATTCAGAAACCATTACTTGCCTAAGAATCCAGGCTAATTTGGAGGGGGACACTGTGCTTCATTATCTGGGTTGTCCTGAACCCTCTGTCAGCGAGCTCACCCTGCCTGTCCCCAGCACGTGGTTATGGTTGCCATGGAGAGCTGGGTTTTTCCCCTCACCTGATCCTTTGAGCTTTAAATCCAGGTGATTAGAGGGACAGTTTTCAGACTCCTTCTTCTCCTCTTGGCCAGTGTCTTTTATGACCAGTTCCTAAACTCCTGCACCGGTAGCCCCGACACCATGACCGCCCCCGACCCCCAGCAAGCAGTCTTCACTGGGGATTGTTTTTCCATTTCAGTCAAGCAGGACAGTCTCCTGAAATTCTGTGGGTGTTTTCTGTCACTCTGATGTGCCCCCTGTCTGCTCTCTTCTTACTGCTGAATGATCCTTGCCCCCTGCAGAAAGTGACCCGGTTCTTCCACAGCAGTTTAAGAGGTTTCAATGCTGGAACTTGCTCTGAAACTGGCCAGACACAGGAAGACCTTGCTTACAGTGGAAATCGTGAGAATTCCACACTTTAACGTAGGGCTGCTCTGTCCCTTCAGTCTAGCCTAGTGCTCTGTTGATGTGGCCTGTACAGAGATTAAGTCAAATCCGGTGGCCCACCTGACGAAAAGTCTGGCTGCTTCTGCTGTCTGTTACTCACTGCAGGATCAGGAAAGAGCTGTGCCTGCTGGTCCTTAGAGCAGTACCAGAGAAAAGACTCCTCAGAGAAACCCTACCAGATAAGCAGGTCACCTGTTAAGGTGAAAGGGGATGAGTGTGCCAGGCGCTAAAGGTAGCACGTTTGCCTAGAGACCTTGAAAGTGTGGCTGAGGAGTGAGCTGGAGGTGAGGGGTCTGTGCGTGCTGCAGGTGGGAGAGTCCTGAAGGGAAGGTGAGGCATGCGGGGGTCTTAATCATATTAGGGATGAAAGTAGAAAAATATCTATCCTATTTAAATGTACGAAAGCCTCCTTAAGTCCGCCTGATGAGAGGAAAGTAAATCTGAAGTGTGGAATATTCTGAGATGCATTTGTGTTACTTTCAAGCACTGGACACGCTGTAATTGAAACTAGACTAACATCATTTGTCATCAGCATATCAATTGTTTGTATGTAAGTGGATGTGCACAAAGTGCAGAAAAACTTTATTCTCTGAAGTAGGACAAACAGCCCCAGTGCGAGCCTGTTTACACTATTAATGTGCTTACCCAGCCCTTTCTGTGCCAAGATAGATGTATGGAAGAAATGCTTATTTCCTCAGGGAAGAATGAATCGCTTCCCTGTGTTTAGTCCAGTAACTGAGAAGCGGAGCGCCACTTGATTGGTTTGGGATTTCCAGGATATGGAGTTTTGAATTTGCATACAGACCAGAGAGATTTCATCTGGACAAGATCTGGCAGCCATTGCCAGAGACCCAGTTTCCCCATCTGGATCTCATTGAAGTGATCTGGGTTTCATCAAGCAACAGGACACTGATCCTAAATGATCCACCAGACACTCCAGCAGAGGCATGTTTAAAATCCATCCTGCCCCAGAAAAATAACTGTTAAAATATGATGAGTTGGACTTACTCTATGTGCAGTACTTAAAAGTAATCAAAATGCATTTCGTTTTAAGTCCCACAAAAAGCACGCGATACCAAGTTAATGATGAAAATCAATCCCCAAACTCTTTCTTGCACACCTCGTTGTGTGACGGCATTGCATAGATTTCCATCATCTGGGAAAGGAATTCTATTTTGAGGAGCTGTACCAGGCGCTAACTATATGGCTGGACTGCAGCTTTGCATCGTAGGGGGCGTCTCCTGGGTGAAGAAGGGTGAGGGAAGGGTGAGGGGCATGTGCACTGTTAACAAATCATTATTGTCTACCTAAGTTGGAAAATCAGAGCAATTGAATAAAAATGAAGAGGCATCAGGTATATAAGCAATGTAGGAAATATGATTAAGAAACGAGAAGCAGAGATACAGGGCTGGGAGTCGACCTGCACGTATTAAACTGTGCTCTAGGTATATTGTGACTTCTTCAAGGCTTAGAGCAGGGGTGTCCAAACTGCAGCCCATGATCCATTGTTAATTGGCCTGCAGCAAATTCCAAAAATATGTTTAGTTTACTTAAATAAACCAGGTGAGGCAATAGGTATTTCACCTTGAGTGAGTGGCCCGGCTGTTTGTGTATTTTACCGCATATGGCCCTTGGTGAAAAACGTTGAAAAAAGTTTGGACACCCCTGGCTTAGAAAGTATAAAGTAAGTGCAGAGAGTATAAGCACGAGCTGTAAATGTACATGCAAATGTTGTAACTACAGTTTGGACGACTCCTGCTCTCCCCTTTCCCCCAAGGGCATCCCTATCCGGGGTCTGCAAAGGCCGAATAGCTGTTTGGCTTGCAGTCTGATTTTTTTGCGTAAGAAATCAGAGAAGTCGGTTTCAATTTTAATAATATATTCTCCCAACCTCTATCTAACAGAAAGCCACTTGTATTTCTGCCCCTTCTTAAAGTGAATTTTGTGTTTGGTGAAAGGTAATAGATTGGCAGCACTGGAAAAGGAATTACTGTATTCCCAGAACAGGTATAACCGGGCAGTGACACTCTGAAATTTCTCTCTGCCTTTGGGGAGCATTAGAGCACGATGCAGAAAGTCACGGCTGTGCTGTGCTGTGCTCAGCTCCACAGCGTCCTCGTGGGCTGAAAGAATGAACACAGCACTCCGAGGTCCCGATTTAGGGTCCTTCACTCATTCGTTCAGCATTTGGGAGTGCTTACTGTGTGCCTGGTGTGGCAGAAGACTTTCGCAAATGTCGTATCATTTAATCCTCACAATAACCCTGAGAACGAGAGAATATTCGCCTGGTTTTACAGAGAAGGAGACCGAGGTTCAGAGAAGTGAAGTGGTTTGCTCAAGTTGCTATGCAAGCACTGGATCCAACTTTGACCCTGAGCTCCACATTGTGGAAGCTGCAAAGGGGGGCTGAGACGTGTGCCCAAAGAATGTGACGCAGAGCAGAATGCCATCTGTGCTGTAGGAGTGGTCCTGGTGGCCTCAGAGCAGTGAAATGCCCTATCCCAGATCACATAAAGACCCATTAGTACAGCTACCGTTAGGATGCATATTCTTTAAGTCTTCTTTCAGTTTGGTTTGGTTTTTCTTTAAGCTTAGCTCTCCAAACCAGCCTGCCTCTCTTCCTACCCCACCCCCTATCCGAATAATACACACTCTGCTTGCTGCGGCCTCTTAGAATTAGTGTTGTAATTCTGGCTCTGACGATTGAGTCTAGACCACTGGTGAGGTCCTTTAATTCTGGATGACTCACTTTCCCTTGTGTGAATGAGAATGGTGTACTTCAAAGAGGTAAAGAGATAGGTCATAACAGACTAAAAATAGTAAACAGCCCTTTTTTTGTTGCCAAGGTGACATATAATTGACGAGTAGAGTTACTACAAGGCATGTTAGAAAGACATGCCAATTAGAATCTATGTTTCTATATAATGGACTCAGCAGTGAGAGAAAAAGATGCCCGTATAAAATGTCAAGAAACTACATCTTGGAACTTAAAACAGCAAAAGCAATGTAAAGATTGTTTGTTTCTTTGGGAGGGTGTGGTTGGGTGTTTAGGGGTTTGAGGGTTTTTTGTGGCTTTGAAGTTTTTGTTTTGTTTTGTTTTGTTTTGTACTAAAGATGTTAATGGAACCAGTACAGCTTGTCTGGTGCTAAAAGCAGAAAGAGAAACTTGTAGGAAATTAAATGACTTCTGGATATGTCCAAGAGGTACCCATAGCCCAAAACAAAATGTCGCATCATAATCCTCACAGGGACCCCCTCCCCAATTTCCTCCATCCCTGATATTCAGGAAGTCACTGAGGCATTTTCCATATGCTGCATCCCCTGGCAGGTTGAGTTGTAGAATGAGTGAGCAGTACCTGAGTTGAGACAGAATTCAGCAATTTAGAGAAAACATAACTGTGAAAAGTTGAACAACTCCCATTTGGGACTGATCAGTGATACTTTGGGTCCTTAACAGAATTCCCCTCTGAACCCCATCCAATGCAATAGGTTTAAAGTTTATATTGTAGAAAAGGCTTTGCCACTGGCAGTAACTCTTCTCAGGGTGACCTGCGGAGCTCACAGCATTAGTTACAAATAGTTCTCTCTGCTCTCCTGCATCCTACCCATCTTGTTTTTTTCAACTTTGAATTCCTATTTCTTTAATGCCTACATGAAGTCTCTAGAGGGTGCTGAGAGAGCTTCTTGGAAAGAAGACATGATAAGGCTGGTCTAAGCTGGTTTGCAAGCTAGAAGTCAGGAGATCAAACCTACTGGGAGTATGCACGGGTCAGAGGTCTAGCTAGAGGGACACATTTGAGGAACTGTGACACCATGTCTCTGGCATCCCTGAGATGAACCTTTTAGGACTTTAAGTATTTGAAAACGAACAAACAGAACAAAGCAAAACAAAACACAGTTCTTCCCTGGTCTGCCGTGATGGAATAAAAGGAAAGGGGATAACTCCATAATATGGTTCTTGGGCTTTTCCTTTTACCTGTAAGCATCATTAATGTCATCAGCCCTGGCTTTTATGCTCCTCAGGCACCAACCACTTTCCCCAAATCAGTGCCTATAGAAGCAGCTGCCACAGCCTCTCTTCCTCATTTGCATAGCCTTGTCGGAAAACCAGGGTGCTAAATACTGAAGGATCTGGTTTCTCATCAAGAAAACTACACTTAAAATGAATGTCTTGTGTGTTTACAGGGAAGTTACTAATGTAGTGTAATGAGATGCCTGTCCTCCCCTCCTTTCTGGGTAGCAAACTGTTACCGTGGTTAGGGAAACTTCCGCAAAAGCAATCCAGAGTGGTATTTCATTCATTTATTCATTTAATGACTATTGATTGAATGCCTACTATGTATACAGTATTGATTCTACCCTCGAGGAAGTTAGTGGAGATTTTTAAATGATAGCTGCATAGAGAGCTATACATATATATTCATATTCATACACATTGGAATAAAGTGAAATGTGGAAAGTTATAAGAAGCATGAGAGATAAAATGCTGTGGGCACTCAAACAGAGAAAGTACTTCAGAAAAAAGCTTAACTGAGGAGGTAACATTTGATGTAGATTCTAAAGAGTAGCTAATTACTCTGTCTTTACAGAGTGCGTGAATGTGTGTGTATTGATGAAGCCTGGGTCAAGTTTAAATATGCAGAGATTGGAGGGGCTGTGCTCTACACCGAGTCAGGAGAGGCTGAGCTGTGTACAGAGAACAGCAGTGCTTCAGTCTGGCTGGACTGTGAAGAGCCTGAGAAGGGCAAGGTGGGTGGGATCACATCATGTAGACACTGGAATTGGCAGTTATGAAAACTTGTACCATATTCTGTAAGCATGTGGGGCGCCACGGAAGGTTTTAGAATGAGGGAAGAATGTGATCAGAAGTGGCTCAGAAAGATTAACAGTCAAAAACAGTAATGACACGAGCACCAGATGTACAGTTGCTCAGTAAGTCGGGGAGGCAGGGATACTGTAGTGCTTTCGAGCCTGAACTCCGGGTTCAAAAACTAGCTCTGCCATGTAATAGCTGTGTGATGCTGTACAGATTTCTTAGGCTCTCTGTGCCACTGTTTCCCCATCTATAAAATAGGAAGAATAATAATAATACCTATCTTATGAATTGTTATGAGAGTCAAGCGAGCTAATGCATAGAAAGTGCTTTAAACAGTTTTGAATAAAGTGCTCAATAAATGTTAGCTGCTATCATTATTATTATCATTTTGTATTCATGAAAGAGATGGCACTTGAGCTGGCCTTTAAAGAATAGATATGATGTAGACATGTAGAAAGGTGACTTTCAGACACAAGGAGGTACATGACAAGTACATGACAAAAGGCATACTTGTAAGAAAGTATGAGGTGAGTGAAGTGAATTGTGGACAGTTCGGTTTGCATGCAGAATAAGATGGGTTATGGGGTTACTGGAAAATAAGATAAAAAGATAGGCTGGAGTCAGATCTGAAGGATTTTGAATCATAGGCTAAGAATTTTAAGCATTATCTAAAGAAAATGGAGGGACATTAAAGGTTTTGAGTAAAGAAGTGATTTGATCAAAACCATCCCTAAGGATAATTAATCTGATGGTAGTGTGTATGTGATAGATTGGAGAGGTAAGAGACTTAAAGCAGCAAAATTAATTAGAAAGCTATTAGAATCCACAAAGGAGATCATAAGAGCTATGTTAGAGTGCTGCAGTGGGAGTGAAGAAGAGAGAATGGGAGAGACATTGGTGCAAGACTAGTAACTGAAGAGGAGCAGGGAATGGGTGGAATCAGAGCCTCAGAGTTTTGAACATGGATGACTGAAAGAATGAGGTATCGTTAGCGCAATAGTAAGTAGAGGAGAAAGTAAGATGACTGGTTCAGCATGGTCAAGATGGAGGTGTGAATTACAGCTGACTTGGTAGAAACTGACAAACTGATTCTAAAATTTATATGGAAATTCAACCCAGGGTAGCCAAAACAATCTTGAAAAGAAAGAACAAGGTTGGAAGACTAACACTTCCCACCTTCAAAACTTACTACAAGCCTACAGTAATCAAGAAAATATGTTGCTGGCATGAGGGTAGATATAGAGCAATGGAATGGAGTTCAGAGTCCAGAAATATGTACAACCAATTGATTTTACATAAAGAGTAATAAGATAATTCAGTGGGGAAAGAGCAATCTTCGACAAATGATGCTGGGACAAGTGGATATCCACATGCAAAAGAATGAATTTGGACCATTACCTCATACCATATACAAAAAGTAAGTCACAATAGTCTAACGTAAGAGCTAAAACTATAAAACTCTTAGAAGAAAATATAAATGTAAATGTTCGTTACCTTCAATTAGGTAGTGCTGTCTTAGATATGACACCAAAAGCACAAGCAATAAAAGAAAAAATAGATAAATTAGACTTCATCAAAATTAAAATCTTTTGTGCTTTAAAGGATACTATCAAGAAAGTGAACGGGAGAAAAATTTTGCAAATCGTGTATCTGATAAGGGTCTTGTGTTTAGAATATATGAAAACAACTCAATATTAAAAAGACAAATGACCCAATTTAAAAATGGGCAAAGGATTTGCATAGATATTACTCTACAAAAGATATATAAATGGCCAAAAAGCACATGAAAGGATACTCAACATCATTGGTCATCAGTAAAGAGCAAATCAAAACCATAATAAGATACCACTTTACACCCCCTAGGATGGCTATAATAATAATTTTTAAAAACCAGAAAATAACAAGTGTTTACAAAGATGTGGAAGAATGGAACCCACATACACAGCTGGTGGGGATGTAAATTGGTGCAGCCACTATGGAAGACAGTATGGAGGTTCTTAAAAAAAATTAAGAATAGAACTACCTTATGACCCAGCAGTTCTACTCCTAGGTATATACCCTACGGATAGAAAACTTTCCACGCAAAAACTTGTGTACGAATGTCCATAGCAACATTGTTCTTATGAGCCAAAAAGTAGAAATAACCCAAATGTCTATCATCTGGTGAATGGGTCAATACAATGTGCTGTATACAAACAATGGATCATTATTTGGCAATGAAAGGGAATGAAGCACTGACACAGACTGCTACATGGAGGAACCTTGAAAACATGATACATGAATTAATAAGCCCGTCACAAAAGACCACATACTGTATAATTCTATTTATATGAAAGTTAAATTAGACAAATCCATACAGACAGAAAATAGATTAGTGGTTGCCAGGGGCTGGGGGGTTGAAGAATGGTAGCAATGGGTAGTAACTGCTAATGGTTGTAAGGTTTCTTTTGGGGGTAATGAAAATGTTCTAAAATTCATTGTGGTGTTGGGTGCACATATCTGCATACACTAAAAGCTGTGAAATTGTACACTTTAAAGGGATTGTCTGTGAACATCAATAAAGTTGTTTAAAAAATGTTTTTTGAAGTGTTTGTTTATTGAGCTGTAGCCATTGATGAGCAACTGCAGATTTTTGAGTAGTATTAAATAGCAGTTTCTTCTGAGAAGTTGAAAAAGATAACAGAGAAAGGCTTTTGGATATCATGACCCAGAGTTCTCTCCCTTTAAGTGAGCAATTTCAGGACAGCAATGAGATCAGAAACTGGATGGCAAGCAGTATGTATATAGTTGGCCAATAAGTGCATGTATTTGGCAGCCCTGAAACGGGGAGGAGATGAGCAACTTGTGACTTAAAGGGATGGAATCAATAGGAAGGCAGAGACTAAAGATGTAAGAAAGAGTCCAGCAGTGATAGGGCAACAGGAAAGAGGGTCCCGTGCCCAGGTGGCGAAATGGGCCTCAAGGAAGAGGAGGACTGTGAGGGAAGGCATTTTCAGGGAAAAGAAAGTGGTAGAGAAAGACATTTCTTATGCATTCTTTCAACCAGCTCAGTCAATATGAGGCAGCAAAAGTTTGATCTAGAAAACTACCCATCAGACTTTTTCTGTCTTGTATTTGACAGAACTGGTTGAAGCTATGTTACATTTGGAGGGCGGGTGGAAGTGAAGGGAGGGTGATTTCTCACTTTTATTTTTGATTTTTTATATTTGATTATTTTATATTTGATTTTTTTAGCATGAAGAATGTAGTCATTACATTTGTGTTTTTAAAAAATTAGACTAGATACTGCAAGAAATGTAATTGTTTACCAATTGGAGGTGAAGCTCAGGATTGCCAAGCTTCACAGAGGGATTGGTACCTAGTAATCACTCAGTAAATACTTATGGAATTCGTTGAAGTTATAATCCTAAACTGCAGAGGCGGCAATTGGTTTGATTTCTCAGTTTTCTCTAGCAGAACAGAGCAGAAAATTCTGACAGTGTGGTTTATTCAAGGGCTTAAAGATTGACAAGGCAAGAATGACCAAGCTTATTATTAGTCCAGAACCATATGACTCCACTCATATGTGAGATATAAAACTGAAAACAAAGAAACAAGACAAACAAATGAAGAAACAAAAACTCATAGGCACAGACAATAGTTTAGTGGTTACCGGAGGGTAAGGGGGTGGGGGGGAGATGAGGGTAAAGGGGATCAAATATATGGTGATGGAAGGAGAACTGACTCTGGGTGGTGAACACACAATGGGATCTATAGATGATGTATTACAGAATTGTACACCTGAAATCTATGTAACTTTACTAACCATTGTCAGCCCAATCCATTTTAATTTTTAAAAAAGACAATGACAAAGGTGTGAGAGAATTAGTATGGTAGTAGGAGTTTTTTAGATGACTGACTGTATTCTCCAAAATGGGTAGTGAAGCAACTGAGGTCAAAAGATAGGCCAGTGGACCTTGAAAATAGGGCAAAGACTAGGAAAAGGGAGTTATAATGAGAACAAAGGGCAAATTCAATGGGGGAAACGTGGAAGGATAGAAAATTGTACACAGAAAAAGTAGTTCAGAGTTCAGGGTCTCGGAAGCAGAGCAATTCCAAGTGCTTCCTTACCAAGCCCCAAAGCCTAGAGATAACTAAAGCAGGGTGTAAGGGTCATCACTGCTCACAAAGTGAAGAAACTGTGATGTCAGAGAATTAGAAGGGTCAAGGCTCATTTGTTTGTTACGGTAAACCCATTGCCTAACCTAGTACATGGTATATATTAGGCATTCAGTTAATGTTTGTTGAATGGGAGGGGAGGGGAGGAGAGACGAGGGAATGATAGTACTTACCACAGTTATTTGTTTTCCCCGTCTTCTTCCCCTACTGGACCATAAACTCCTTGGGTCGTATGTCTAGTGCCTAGCATAAGGAAGAGTAGATGCTTCAATCAAGATTTGAGTGACTGAATGGATATTGAACTGCACATAATGACGACAAGGAAATGGAGAGACAGAAAAATTGTGAACCAGGTGCTAAAATCCTCAAGGGAAGTGAAAGAGTCCATTGTAGGTATATAGACAAGAACTTTGATGATGTTTGAGGAGCGGAAGCAAATGACATTGACCTCAGAAGAGGAGAGAGTGATGGGGGAAGGATATTGGATTTGGACGTAGCAACGGGAAAAGGAATATTCCAATTTGTCTTTCCCTATACTGTGGATTCAGGAGGTGCAGGCACAGTGTTTTCTCCTCTGACACCTGCCCTACGCATTCTTTCACCTAGCCCTCTCAATTTTCCCCAAATTTACCTTCCCTTGCTTCCTGTCACTCTTGTGCATAGAATGCTTCAGTATCCTTTCTGCTAATCCCCCTGTCTCCACACTGTCTCCCTTTGGCAAAAATCAGTACTTACACTTTGCCAGTGGCTCCTCTTTGACCATCAAAGCAAATGAAAACTTACAGTCTTGAATTGAAAATTGTCCCCCATGTAGCCCTCTGTGAAGTATCCTCACTTCCAGTGCCTTTGACGTTTCTACTGAGTACAAAATACCTTCCTTTTTTTCAAAGCTTCTAATTACCCTTTTCTCTACCCATCCAGAGCCCTCCGCATCAGAACTCCCTGAGGACTAGCTTTCCCTTCCTGGCCATCATTAAAATAACATCCCAGAAACACCTTCCTTCCTTTATCCTTTCCTCTCTCCTGGTACCAAACACTCATGAATATGATGCATATGTCCTATACTTTTGTGTGAGTATGTGTTGCCCTATCAATTGTACCACAGAAATGTCTCCTAAATCCATCTCTCCCTCCTTACCATTGCTGCCACTGGTCTAGATGGTTGCAAAAGCCTCCTGATAACCTTCAGCGTATCCTCTGCTATAACTAGAGTATCTTTTTAAACTGTAAATCTAACCATGCCCCCCAAACACACACACTCACACGCACACACAGTATTTGGATGTTTCATACCCTTTAAGTACAAGTCCGAACTCATTGGGCTGCCTGGCATACCTGGCCCTTTGTGCCCTGACCCACACTTATTTCACCGGCCTCCTTCCTACTATGCCCAGTTTTGAGCCTTCATGCTCTTGTGTGTGCACTTCCTTTACTGAGCCCAGTCCCCTACCATTAACCCCCACAACCAGCCCTGCTTCCAACTCCCTTACCTTCTCCCCACATGCCTGTAAACTTCTCCTAATCTTTTTAATTTACTTTTATTTCTAGATAATCATAGATTCACAGGGGGTTGCAAAGAAATATACAGGGAAGTCCTGTGCACCCCTTCTCCAGCCTCCTCCAGTGTTAGCATCTTGCACAATTCCAGTACAAGGTCAAAATCAAGAAGATGACATTGGTACAATCCTTAGAGCTTATTTCGTTTTCACCAGTTATACTGGTGGGTGCATGAGTGCATGTGCGAACGCGTGTGTACGCGTGTGTCTAGCCCTATGGGATTTTATCCCACGTGGCTTTGCATTGCTACAGCCACCTCTGCAGTCAAGATATAGAATTGTACCATCAGCACCAGGCTCTCGCATGCAACCCAGGGCTTAGGGATACCCACACCCATCCCTAACCCTGACAACCACTAATGTGTTCCCCATCCCTCTACTTACTATTTCACAAACGGTATATAAATGGAATCGTGCAGTATACATTTGGGGATTGGCCTTGTTCACCCAGCATCATTCCTGTGAGATCCATCCAAGTTTTTTCTTTTTACATGTATCAATAGTTTGTTTCTTTTTATTGATGAGCAATATTCAAATGACATGGATATACCAGTGTGTTTAACGGTTCACTTGTTGAAGCACATCTTAGTTGTTTCAAGTTTGGATTGTTACAAATCAACATTTATGTACAAATTCCTGTATGGAAATAAGTCTTAATTTCTCTGGAATAAATGACCAAGAGTGCAATTGCTGGATTGTATGCTTTCAGTTTTTACATGAACAGCCAAAGTATTTTCCAGACTGGCTGTACCATTTTACATTCCCACCCACAAGGTCTGTGTGATCTAGTTTCTCCACATCATCACCAGCAATTGATGTTATTACCATTTTTCATGTTAGCCATTTTAAGGTTGCTCCTTGTAGTTTTCTCATCTTTCAAGACCTAAGTCAAGAGTTACCCCTGCAGAGCCTTTTCTAAATCCTCTGGAAAAGTTGATTACTCTCATGGGTGAGAAAGGTAAAGGGGTGAGGAAGTACAAATTGATAGTCACAAAATAGTCACAGGGATGTGAAATACAGTATGAGGAATATAATCAATAATGTTATAATAACTATGTGTAATGCCAGGTAGGTACTACACTTATCGGGGGGGGGGATTACTTTATAAATTACATGAATGTCTAACCATCATGCTGTACACCTGAAACTAATATAAAATAATATTGAATGTCAAGTATCATTGAAAAATATATACTCGCGGGATGTAAAGTACAGCATGGGGAATATAGTCAGTGGTACTGTAATAGCTATGTACGGTGTCAGAGGGGTAGTAGACTTGTTGGGGTGATCACTTTGTGGGGTGTGTAAATGTGTAACCACTATGTTGTTTTGTACACCTGAACTTTAAAAAAAAAGTTGATTACTCTTTCCTCTGTGCCATCTCTGATGTTTCATTTATCATGGTATTTTAATTATTTATTGACATAGTCTGAGTCGCATGAAGATAAGAGCTGTGCCATATTCATCTTTGTTCCTGCAACATCTGGTCCAGTTATATGCTAGACTCACACACCACTCACTTAATGTTTGTGAAACAAGGGAAAAAATGAAGGAGAAAATGATCGTCTTTCTTGCCTCCATCTCCTCCCCATGAAGCTATAAACCTTTTTAGAACAGAGATCATTCTTCCTGTGTCTCCCGGCAGCAGCTTAGGGTGCTCTGTACACATAGATGCTCAATAAATGTTGGGTAACTATTCAGGTGGCTTATCGTCCCCCTGCACCCAGGAGATAAGCACATGAAAGAGAGAACAGGCCTGAGTAGTCCTGTATTGAGGGTCATATGTCGTACGTTTTATAATATTCATGTAATCTCCACAATCACTCAATATTTGCCTGCGTAGATAAGGAATCAAAACAAAACAGTCTTTTGAGTTAAAGAATGCCTCTGCAGCTGAACGCTTTCAATAGTTTCAATGCCCTGGTTACATGTGAATTTGGGAGATTGGCATTTTCTCTCCCAAATTCTTTTTGCAGTTTCAAAAGGATCTGGGATTTTTCTGTTTTTGCTGCACTGGTATAATTTGACATGTTGATTATGAAGGGGTTATTAACCCCAGCGTTTTTAATCACGTTTTGACTCTGCATTTTCTCAACTGTGAAGTATGTTAATTTGCACTTGTTTCTATGTCTCTGTGAGAGTTACTCAGGCCCTTGAGGACTGGTGTGTTTTGTCTGGGAACTAGATTGTAAGCCCCTTGAGAGCAGGGACCTTATAACTCCTAGGAATGCGTTCTGGACATTGTCACTGTTCAATTAATGATAACACGGGAAGCCTGACTAAGGTCATCTGTCACATTGACAACTTCCTTTTCATTTATGAGGTTCCTAACTTGGAAAAAGCTGTTAGGTTGATTTGATAGCATTGAATGACTTGACCCCAAATTATGCTCATTATTATGCACTACAGTTTGTTCTTTAGGGTGCTTTCAGAGTTATAACTTTGGATCAGTTGTTGCAGTTCCCTTCCCTATAACAGTCTGGTTACATAAGAATTTGGGGGGTGGGCTGCATTTCACAACCCAGAAGTCCTTTAGTGTAATAAAAAGTAAGCTGATAACATTTATGCTTTGAAAGCATTGATAACCAGGTAATAAAGTATGTTGACAGTCTTAAATTAGCAGAAATCATCCTTAATAACTATTCAATGTATATGTCTTACTTTTCCAGATTGTAAGCCAGAGTAAATGTGTACACTATGTCTTATGGCTACTGAAGTTAAATTAGTATGACTGTTTCAAGGAAGTCTGGATTCTAAAACAGAGGGGCATATTCGATCCTTGCTGAAGGTGGGAGTGGAGAAAATTTTTTTGCAAGACAGTTTACTGAGGTATCATTTACATACAGTCTGATTCACTCTTTTTAGATGGAAAGTTCGATGAGTTTGACAAATTGGGTGTTTTCCTTCACTCCAACTGGCTGCACCACCAGCACCACCCCTAAAGCAAGCTGACCTATCTTCTTGTGACATTTTGTATTTTTTCTCTTTTCCACAGTGTATTGAAGGAGGTATACATAGCCTTTAATCCCAAAGCAGTGGTCTTACAGCTGGGAGCCGATACAGTAGCTGGGGATCCCATGTGCTCCTTTAACATGACTCCAGTGGGAATTGGCAAGTGTCTAAAGTACGTCCTGCAGTGGCAATTGGCAACGCTCATTTTGGGAGGAGGTGAGTACAAAGGAAGGTCACCAGGAGAATTTGCTGACCTTCTTCCATGTTTTGTTGATTGACACTCAGGAAAACTTGACTTTCTTAGATTAGATAATATCAACCTATCTGTGGTCCAGAAGCCTGAGGCAGTGAACTCTGCCACCTTCAAGTTCAACATAAGGAAGTACTCTGACACATGCCTCCTGCTCAGTTTAGCATGTGCATTGACTCCTTGGCATTCTGAAATGAAATTTTCAATTCCTAAAGAAAGGTCTTTGGGTTAAAGGTGACATCAGATCTTATTAAGGATAGATGATGTTAACTGCAGTTGACTTGGGTCCATCTTCTCTCTGTAGTCTTTGATTCTCAGTTCTAATAATCATCTTTTGGAAACATACCACTAAAATTCTAACCGTACTCAAATACACCTAGTAAACACATGAATTAATTCCACCTAAGCTGGCCTCAGGAATGACTCTCCCCCCACCCCCCAAAAAACATGACTTTGTTACAATAAAGTAAAATTGAGAGATCTAGAGTCAATTGGACATTCTTGCCTTCAGTGTGTACTTAACCAACAGAAAGCTGAGTTTGTTCAATAGAAGGGACCTTTCACAACCTCAGCTGCCTTTGAAGATGTCTTGCTTAGAATCTTCTGTCTATCTATCTGGCACAGTCTATTTTATTGGATGAATGGATTGATGTGTTAAAATAACATGGTCAAGTAGATTGAGCTTAAAATGTATGTATTGTGCAACAGCTAATAGTTTGTTGTTTTGTCAACCAGTTGTAAAAACCAAAATTAGAGGAGATTGTGGGAAGGCCTTATGAAAATGAGTGTACATTTAATACAAATCCCCATGCCTGGTCCTTTAGCAGCTTCAAACTCTAGAGGGATCAAAATTAAAGGTGCTTACATGAGACAACCTCTTAAGAAAAGCTGGAAGGAAATGTATTGACTTCAATTCAGGGCAAAGATAAAATTGATAACTACTGTGTGACATATTACTTTCCTTGACACCATTAAGGATAGTGATTATGATACAGGTACAGCTAGGGGAGAAGAAAAAAGGCCCTTTCTACGACATACATCTGTGCAAATTTGACTTTTGTTTGAGGACAGCCTTTACTTGAGAATTTCAAAGCATCTTTGCTTTCTCAGCCCAAAGTTTTGGTTTTTGCAATATGTGTATTCCTGAAAATGTCTGTGCATAAATGGAATTTTTGCAAATCAAATCATATCGTACATACACCAGAGACAGCTTATTACTTAAAACCTATACTCATTTTTGAAATCAAATAATCACTCCCAATAAGTTGATCTTAAAAATTCAGATTTTTCACATCAGAAGTGTTTAAAGTAATACCTGTACTATTTGACTGAAATTCTCAACCCCTAATAACACATAGACAATTAGTGGAGATGGCCATATCAAGCTTCAGTGGACCTTATTGAGGCCTCAAAGACACATTCCAGAAGGCCCAGCATCCCTGACCTTTCAAGGAATAGAAAGGCTTAAGAAAAGGGTGACCATGCGTCCCAATTAATACATGTTATCCCAGTGTCATTCTTAATAGTATCCCATTTTATGTGCCATTTTGGATGATAAATTATATCATCACCCTACCTAAAATAGACCAGACTCTATTTCTATCATGCTGCTTGGAGGTTGGGAAATCCTTCCATTTTATCCTTACACTCTTGGAATTTAGCTAACAGCCAATGTTCGAATGCTTGCATGGCAGAACGTATCTATTCAGAACAAAACTATGCTGATTATCAGCCAGTATAATATGGCTTCTGGGTGACTGTGACAGGACCTGACGAGATGGGACAGAGCATCAGTCAACGGTCCCTTCGTCTTCTCATTGTCTTTGATCTCTGCTACTGGGCCTGCATTTTGTGGAGAAAAGGAATGCTGATATTAAAAGAAGAAAGTCTTTTTTTTCTCTGTTAGCATTTTCCTTTTCTCTTTCCTGGACGTATCTAGGACTATATCTGCCAATAGCTTCAACATACAAATCACATGCGGCAGCCATTGTGTCAGATTGTGGCAAAATGCACTGCACAAACCTTCACGTTGGGTAGGTCACCTCAAGAGATCCGGGTTCTTAGGGATCTTGCCTATGACTTGATGGAATTGAGGAGCCTGGAGTCTTCAGGTGCATATTTGTTCAGAGATGAGGACCTTTTTAATCTTTGTCAGCCTTGGACTTCCCAGTTCCACTGTGCATGGTCTGACTGGTGCACTAAAGTCTGCCTACTGGGTGGTTTAAAAAGATCATAAAGGGGTGTTTGGGTGAAATTCTGCAAGGTAGACAGGTCTTTTTATCCCTTTTATTAAAACATTTTTCTCTCCTTCCTTACCCTCTTCCCTCTCCTGCTGTTTTGTGACTATTCTTTCCTAACTTCACAATTCTTGATGGAGACAGGAGGCTATAACCTTGCCAACACGGCTCGATGTTGGACATACTTGACCGGGGTCGTCCTAGGGAAAACACTATCCTCTGAGATCCCAGATCATGAGGTAAGTAAGGCTCTGACAAGTCCTCTCTTCTTTAAGGGGAAGAGCTGAGTCATTCCACCTAATCAAAATCACGTCCTCGCCACTCAATACCGTTTTGTTGAGAGACACTCCAATAACAATAACACACTGTCTTGGCAGAATAGTGGACTCTTGTTCCAAAATACCCAAGACCTCTGCCTTTTTTACAAGAGATCTCAAAGGCCAACCAACTTTAATTTCTCAATTAATTACAGAGACTGTGGGAAGGGGTCACCTGTTCACACAAAGAACTCCTTAGAATATGTACATATTTTCGTCCCCTAGCCTCAAAATAGAAGGGGCACTTTTCTAAATGTATAAGCTGGGTTCTCGTCTATCTTTCAAAAGCCCCATAGGCAGTATGGCTCACCTATGTTCTTTGGTTGTAGTCCTGGTCTCTCAGTTTTCTTTGACTAATGTAAAAATGTAAGAAACACATAATCACCACAAAGACAGCTCTGGTGTTTTTCCAATGATTAGTGGCACACAGAGTTTGGGGCAGGACCATCCATAACGCGAAACATGTCATTTGAACCCTTGCCATTTTCTTTAATCATATGAACAGCAAAGATGTCTGTTCTAGTTTCCCCAAAACAGGCTCATAGAAAGCTGTCTGGGACCTGTGAGTGTGCTGGTAATCCCTTACCTGAAGGTGTGCCCCCTTCTCTTCCCACCACCCCACACCTGGCACGAAGCATGTTATCACAGATCAGGATGTGTAGCCACAGGTCTTAGACGGTGTGACTTATAATAATGAGCTAGTGCCTGCCTCTCCGCTTTCTCAGCTTTTCCTTGAGATTGTACTTTGGTTATAACATTTTGATTCCTGCCACATGCGGAAGCTGCACACTTGGGAACATTATGCTTTTGAAAGTTACTATTATTTCGTAAAAAATTAGAAACAACTTAAACTAATTTCCTTCCAATTTTCTTCTAACCATCGATGAGGTATAATATCTATCTCAGAAAAATCACTCATGGTGTCTAGAATACAAAGAGAAGGTAAACTGTAATTTGAGACAATTTGCTGGTGTCAGGGTTAATGGGAGTCTCTTTTCTTGACTTGACTTACCTTTATTCAGTACCTGAAAGCTTTATGAAATATAAAGGTAAGTGAACAAATGTAATCGCTGTTATTGCTGTGGGAATATCTCAGATTGCATTGTGATTTAAAGTACTGAGACCTTCAAAACTGATCAAGTTATGTCAAAAGGAGTCTTAAGCTATAGAATGCATAGATTCATCTGTCTTAAAAGGCTGACAAAATTTTAATAAAGATGACTATTGCCTCTGGTACCTGGAGAAGCAATGTGCCTCAGTGGGTGTGGCCTTGGCTTTGGAAGAGAGACGTGTCCTGTCTTTATACTCACATTCTGCCAGCTTAAATGAGATATAATGTATATCAAGTAACTCACACACACTTCTTGGCACATAATAGGTACTTTTGAAATGCAAATTTTCTCCTTCCACTTTGCATGCTCCTAACGATTTCTTATACCTGACATTTATGACTTTGTCATTGATAAATTTGTCCAAACCCTTTTTGAATCCCTTCTATCATATCCTTCCTTCTGGTATTAGAGATGTGAGTCATCCAAGAAGGAACAAAGAAGAAAATTGAAATGACAGTCTTCTAGGTGCAATAATATAATACTTTAATGAAAATTGTCAAAAATAGACTACCTAGTGTGACGGTGTATATAAGTTTCAGGCCATAGTACACAGTTGCACACAAATATGCTTCTGGACCTCTGTAATCAGATCAACAAACGGTAGATCAAAAAATATTTCCTGAGCACCCATTGTGTGCCAGGCACTATGCTAGGTATCTTGGAAGATGCAAAGATGCCAAGATCTCATTCCCTACCTCAAGCAGCCAGGAAGGAGGATGCTATAAGCGCTGGGGGGGATATGTAGATACACAAATAATTATATTAGAGAGCAGAATAAGAACCACAAGACAGTAGGGACAGTGGCTGTGGAGGTGTGCATCAGATAGGAATAGGAAACTCAGGTGTGTGCAAAGTACCCTGCCCTCCGGGAGCTGAAAATATAATTGAAAATCTAGTCGGTGACCGACCCCCTCACTATCTTCACTCTCAGTCCTGGGCTTTTGTTCTTCCACCTCCTGTGATAATAATGCTCCTCCTCCTCCAAATGCCTTCCCCTCACCTCTCTACTGTCTTCCTAGGTCCCACTTCCAGCTCTATGCCTTTAAACATCCTTTACCTAAATATACACAAGGCCTTTCAGCTCTCCCTTCACATTCATTTATTCCTTCATTCGTTTAACAAATATTCATTGGGCCCCTACTACTTTCCAGGCCCTATTCAGACCTGAATTCAGAGATACAAAGACTAACAAAATAAACCCAGCGCCCTCAAAAATCTCATCATCTATTAAAGGCGACAGAACAGTGTGCTCAAATCCGGGAGAGTTGAGGAGCATAGAGGAAATGTTTCATCAAGACTTTGAACTGAGTCTTGGAGGTTGATTGGGACTTTGCCAGGTGAAGAAGTGGGAAAGGCATTGTAGGCAAAGGAAACAGAGATTGGAAAGGACCTGGTGCTCCATGGGACTGGTGAGAAGTTTGATATAGAACATAGGGTTTATGAGAGAGAATAGGAAGGATTAAGGCTTGAATGGAAACTGGAGCCAGATTATGAAAACACTTGAATGCTGCACTAAAGAGCTTACACTTTTTTTTTCTGTGAAAACAGATGAGCATTGGTTTTTAGAAAGCTCACTTGGTAGACCATGGGAGATAGATTGCAAAAGGGAGAGACTTGAGAAAAGCAAACCTGTTAAGAGGTTCAAGTACACTCCTATAACATTCTGGTCTGTGCCATTCATCTGGTCAGCTGTGTTTTGGTTGTCTGCATTCCCCTTAATGCTTAGCAGGGTGGTTACCAACCACCTAGTTGGTGTTTGTTCATTCATTGAATGAACAACTGAATAAATGAGTGCTTGAATAATACGTGTCTCAACATTCACATTGGAAAACTTCTGTTTTTAAGATGGAAGAATTGGATGCGTAGTCTAGTCTTTTTCTGGAAACACTTTAACCCCAGTAGCAACTGTTCATCCTTTGCAAGAAGTACAAGGTGGATACCACCTGCAGGAAATAGGTGTATCCCTGGGAAAACACTAGATTGCCAATGAACCAAGGGAGTTGGGAAGGCAAGCCCAGCACAAATATTAGAAGTGATTAGTGGTGACATTTTATTCATAACCCTCATAAAATACAAAACTAGAGGTTCCATAAAGCCAGTGATCAGGGAGTTCATCCCAGCCCAAGAATTGGGGAGCCAGCTTGGCCATCCTAGAGGAATGGAGCATGCCCATATGACTGGCCCAGGTATCTCTACCAAAGGGAAAGCCCAAAGGTGACATGGGGTCCCATAAAAAGACCAGTACATTACTAATTTAGCAAATCGCCCACTCCATGTAATAAGGCTTATGGACTATTATATGTAAGAATGTTTTGTAGTCCAGTAATACTATTTGGATCCTATGATCTAAGCTAGAGTAAGGCAGTTATATGATATTGTATACCCATATATATGTATATGTATACATATATACGGATATATCACATATATGTATATACCTGAATCATCAGGTAGATTTATAAACAAAATTTACAAGCAAAAAATATTTACTTAGCCAGCTACTTCTGGTGGACTGGTTGGATAAACTATGCCTCCTTCATATGAGGGAATATATGTAGCCATTGAAAAGAAGTAAGTTGAATTTATATACAAGTATATGCTGCTAATAGAAAATAGGCTTACTTTGCAATCTGTAGATTATACTGAATCTATAGATTGATCTGGGGAGAAATAGCATCTTAACAATATTTAATCTTCAATCCATGAATTTGGCATATCTTTCCATTACTTAAGTCTTTAATTTCAAATTTTTTTTATATATATAAAATTATAGTTGGCATTCATTAATGTTTAGCTTCTGATGTACAATGCCATGATCAGGTATCCACAGTATCCCTGAGGTGGTCTCCCAAATAGGACGCATGTCCATCGGATACCCAACAAAATCTTTACAACATTATAGAATACCTTCCCCAAATTAATTTTCAAAAGAAAAACCCTGAGGCCATCTTGTGGTTACCAGCTGCTTCCAAATCCCTTCACCTTTCCCCTTATCCCCAACCCCCTCCCACACACCCATCTAACCACTCTCGGTTTTTTCTCTGCGTCCCCAAAACTGACTCTGATTAGTTCATTCACATAGTCTTTTCTTTAGATTCCATATATAAGTGAGATATGTTTATTGCAGCACTTTAATTTCAAATTTTTAATTTATACTTTTCAGCAAACAGGTCATGTACAAATTTTATTAAATTTATCCCTAAGTATTTCATGGTTTTGATGTTACTATAAATGGTATTTTTAATTTCAATTTCCAATTGTTTGTTTGTAGACTATAGAAATACAATTGATTTTTTTTATGTTGATCTTGAATAATGTAACATTGCTAAACTCATTAGTGGTAGTAGTTTTTTTCTTGTAGATTCCTTAGCATGTTCCATGTATACAAACATGTCATCTGTGAATAAAGAGAGTTTTACTTATTTCTTTACAATCTTCATGCCTTTTATTTCTTTTTCTTGCCTTGTTACACTGGTTGGTACCTCCAATGCAATGTTGAATAGAAGTGGTGAAAGTGAACATCATTGTCTTGTTCCTGATCTAGCGCGAAAGCGCTTAATCTTTCACTGTGAAGTGTGATGTTAGCTGTAGATTGTTTTGTTCTGTTTTGTTTTGTTTTTTAATAAATGTCCTTTAGTAGGTTGAGAAAGTTCCTTCTGTTCCTGATTTACTGAGAATTTTTCTCACAAATAAGTGTTGGATTTTGTCAAGTGCTTTTCCTTCATCTATTGAAATGATCTAATGGTGTCCTCTTCATCTGTTAATACAGTAAATTGCAGTAATTGTTACTTTATTTTCATGTTAAACTAACCTTACTTCCTGGGATAAAACCTACTTGGTCATGGTATATTATCCTTTTTATATATTGCTGGATTTAGTTTGCTGAAATTTTGTCAAGGCATTTTGTGTCTATGTTGGTGAGGAATGTTGACCTGTTGTTTTCTTTTCTTGTAGTGTCTTTGTCTCATTTTGATATCAGGGCAATGCCCATCTTATAAAATGACTTGGGAAGTTTCCCTGCCTCCTATTTTCTGAAAGAGTTTATGTAAACTTAATACTATGTCTTACTTAAATGTTTGATAGATTTCACCAGTGAAAACATTTGAGCCTGGAGTTTTCTTTGTGGGAAAGTTTTTAATTATGAATTCTATTTCTTTACTAGTTATATGGCATTCATATTTTCTATTTCTTCTTGCTTCCATGTTGATAATTTGTCATCAAGGAATTTGCCAATTCACTTATAATATTCCTTTATTATTCTTTTAATGTCTGTAGGAGCTGTAGTGATATCCCTTCTTTCATTCCTAGTATTGCTAATTTCTGTCCTTTTTCCTTGATCATTTTAGCTTGTGGTTTATCAGTTTTATTGAACTGTAGTTTTTTGTTTTGTTTTTTCAAAGAACCAGCTTTTGGTTTCATTAACTTTATTTTTCTCTTCTCCATTTCATGTTTTCTGCTCATATCTTTGTTATATCCTTTCTTCTGTTTACTTTGTGTTGATTTTTAGTTCTTTTTCTAGTTTCTTATGATAGAAACTCAGTTCATTGATTTTAAACATTTCTTCTTTTCTAATATAAGCATTTTGTTATAAATTTCCACCTCAGCGCTGTTTTAACTGCATCCAACAAATTTTGACATGTTGTTTTCATTTGTATTCAGTTCAAAGTATTTTCTAATTTTCTTCTTTGACTGATGAGGTTATTTAGAAGTGTGGACTTTTAAAAATTAAACTCCAAACATTTGAGGACTTTCCAGACATTTTTCTATTTATATTAATTTAAATTTAATGTTGTTGTGCTCAGGTAACATACTTTGCATGATTTCAGTACTTTTATATTTATTGAAATTTGTATTATGAGCCAGTGTATGATCTATTTTGGTGAATGTTTCCTGTGCAATTTGCAAAGAATGTGTATTTTGCTGTTATTGGACAGCATTTTCTATCATTATGAATTAGGTCAGGTTGGTTAAGAGTATTATTTATGTCTTCTATATTCCTGATTTTATTGTCTGCTTGTTCTGTCAACTACTGGGAGAGTTGAAATCTCCAGCCAAGATTTTGGATTTGGCTATTTTTCCTTTCAATTGTGTCAGCTTGGCTTCATATATTTTTGAAGCTTTGTTACTAGATGTGTACATATTTAGGGTTATTATATGTTCCTGATGAATTGATCCCTTTATTATTATGAAATGTCCCTCTTTATCTCTGCTAATTTTCCTTGTTTTGAAGTCGATTTTGCTTGATTTTAATGTTATCATACCTGTTTCCTTTTGATTATTTTTGCGTGGTATATCTCTTTCTGTCCTTTTACTTTTAACCTATTTGTATCTTCATATTTAATTTGTATTTCACATAGCATATGGTTGGGTCATGATTTTTTATCCAGTTTGACAATCTCTGCCTTTTTGTTGGGGTACCTAGACCGCTTATATTTAAATAAATTATTTATATGTTTAGGTTTAAACTCATCTTCCTATTTGTTTTCTTTTTGTCCCATCTGTTCTTTGTTCCTTTCTATTTTCCTGACTTCTTTTGAATTAAATAAATATTTTGGGGGGAGTTCCTTTATCTCCATTATTTGCTAGTCCTTTTTCTTTCTTTGTGCTATGGTAGTCATATATTTTACTTTTGCATATGTTACTGTCTTACTTTAGACAGTCAATTCTACTTTGGTAATTTTTAAAATATTTATTAATTTATTTAAAATTAGAAAAATAAGTCCAGTACACATTAGCACAAATAACATGTTGTGATCAAGAATAACTGTATTTTCCAAGACAAAAAGAAATTTCATGAGAAGAATGGCATTGCTATACATTTGTGCACATCTGTAACATCTGGCATAATAGATGACAGTTGACTTCTCATACATGCTTCTACATTCAATGTGTTCTGATGCTCTTTCTGTTAAAGTATATGAAGAAAATTCAGCCTCACATAGATATGGAGTTGGAAAAGGGAGAAGTATTTTAATAACCTTTGCTGATAATTATGGATATTCTTTGATACTACACAAAAACTCTACAAATGGTAGTTTCTTAAAGATTAATGCTGGTGGAATCTGAAACCATATCAATGAACTTTTTATATACTGTTACATTAAAATTCGGTCATCTTGTACTTTGAATGGATATTTGACCCATCTTATACATATTGATTCTTTGGAAAATATTGGTTCACTGAGTTATGCAAATATTACAAATGTTGAAACATTTTATTCAATGTCAAAAAAATCACATTACTGGTATCACTGTTGATCTCATTGGGATAAAGCTTAAGTTTTGGGGAGCTGTCAAGCTTACAGTCGCAGAATGACGTTTTTCAAAAGTCTAACTTTCACTCAGAAATGTGAATGTTATCATTGGCAACAAATAATGTCAGTTGTTTATCCTAAAGTGATAGGCTCACTTCATTTTTGGGAAAATATTTGCCAAATACCCAAGTATTTAGTCATGGTTTTCCTATCAGTTGTTCTTTCAAGCAAAAATGGCGTTGCATGAAAAGTGGCTAGTGAAGCCACATCTCAATCACAGGTGGGCTTTTCCTCCAGCCAACCACCATAGTACAGTTTATAACAGAAGCACCTTCTGCATACCTCCTATTTTGTCACACAACATTAAATCCAGGATCATGCTTTAATCATTTATAGTGCTTCACCAAGGGCCTTCTTAAGTAAAATTGTTTTTTGTTTGTTTGTTTTTGTTTTGTTTTGTTTTTTACTGTGAGTACATGAAAATAAAGAATAAAATATCTGACAGGTATACTCTGGTACTACTGCCTTAATCCATACCGTGGTGCCAGCAGTTTCACCCGCCACTGCTTTTGCACTTCCATGCAAATATAAACAAAGTTGTTCCAGGATAAACCATGAGATTCAAACAAGTTATTCAGCACTTTCAATATTTTAGTACTACTTGTGTTCGTTGCCAACCATTCACATAAAACAGATCTTCTTCAAAGATTAGTTAGTGCTGATATCACATGACTAGCAGCACAACAGCAAGTCTGGCCACATTTGTAGACTTGTCTGTAAAGTGAAAGTGCAATTCTGCAAATGAAATAACAACTAGGTCTTCATGTTTAAATAAACAAGTTACTGTGCCATTGAAAAGAGGCAGTACTGTGGGTGATTTACTAAATTTTCATCTAGTAGGCATTGAGCAATGTCCACTGTCTAAGGCTTTATTGGTCTTTAAGCCCATGCAGTGCAATAACTTAAGCATACAATGCTTCAGTGACTTTCATTTCTACTTTAAAAGCTCTAACAATTTTTGATTTTTGAGAAGGTCGTCATGTCTACACTTAAAATTATTCAGTTTCCCTTTAACAATGAATGAATGATCTGAAAATAATGGCACCGCTTAAACAGCTGATTTGGAAACTAGGAAAGTGCTCCATGCATAAGACACTATAAGGTAAATTAACGACAAACATAAAGATAATTTTCATCATATTTTTGTTTATTTACAATTTCACCCTATGTCTTTGAAGTAAATGTTTTCCTTCCACGAGTCAGAGCCCTCACTGATATTTCAGTTTCACTTTTTTCAGCTTCTTTAAACAGATGTTGTAGCTCTAGTTTGAGAAAGCAAGACTTCTAATCTCCCTTTATTAAGTCAACAATCCATTCTTGTTGTGTTTCTAATTAGGTCGAAGTAAAATTCTGGGATTTCAAAACTAGTAAAGTTACAGATTTTAGATCAAGTATAACTAAGAGTAACTTTTCCGTGTCCCTATTGTGGTTAGGGAGTCCAGGCACAGGTCATGGCGCCAGTACTTCAGAGGAAACAACTAAGAAATTTAAAGGAAGGGGTGGAAGAGAAGATCTAGAGCACAACCAGACCAGAGGTCTCATAGTAGAGGCACCTGCTGTATGGTCCCTAGCAGGGGGTGCAGGTAGGCTAGACAGCTACTCGTACCAGCCAAGGGATGCGATGCTGAAGCTGGAATGCACCAGCTCTGAACAGCTCTGGACTATAACCCTTGTATCCCCAGCTGGGCTGTGCCACCTTTAGGCTGGACTACATTGCTCAGTTATTCTGCCACCAGACTGATAGCCTGCCTCACTCCTCCATGGCCTTCAGTGGCACGTCTTTGTAGTCAGCACATATGCAACCAACCACTGGACCTGCTGCTCCCAACAGGGCCCTGAATTGTCATTTAAAGAAATGAAAAGATGCAAATGTATGGGTGATGGAAGGAGAACTGACCCTGGGTGGTGAACACACAATGATATATTGATGATGTAATACAGAATTGTACACCTGAAATCTATGTAACTTTACTAACAATTGTCACCCCAATAAACTTTAATTTAAAAATTAATTAATTAGTTAATTAATTAATTTTAAAAAAGGAAAAAGAAATGAAAAGATGACTAAGAAAATATCTTTTATAATTATCTATATATTTGCTTTTCCCAGCATTTTCCAATCCTTTGTGCAGATCCAGGTTTCCATCTGGTAAAAGTTACATTCTGCCTAAAGAACTTCAGTTAATTTTTCTTATAATGTAAGGTCTGCTTGCAATAAATGCAGCTTTTGTTTGAAAAGTCTCTATTTTGTCTTCATCTTTTTTTTAATTTATTGGGATGACAATGGTTAGTAAAACTACATAGGTTTCAAGTATACAATTCTGTAATACATCATCTGTATATCACATTGTGTGTTCACCACCCGGAGTCAGTTCTCCTTCCATCACCAATATATTTGACCCCCTTTACCCTCATCTCTACCCACCCTCTTAATCCTCGGGTAACCACTAAATTCATCTTTGAAGGATATTTTCACTGTGTATAAGTTCTAGGTTAATTTTTTTCTTTCAGAACTTTAAAGGTATCATTCCATTGTTTTGTTTCTTGCATATTTCCTCATGAGAACTCTGTTAACAATCTTTGACCCTGTTATAATGTGTGCCCTTTTTTCTGGCTGCTTTTAACTTTTCTCTTTGTGACTAGTTTTCAGCTGCTTGATTACGGTTTGCCCTGGTATGGTTTTCTTTGTGTTTATCCTGTTTTGGGGTTTATTGAGCTTCTAGGATCTGAAAGTTTATTGTTTTTATCCAATTTGGAAATATTTCAGCTATTATTTCTTTTTTGTCCTTTCTTTTCTCTACTTCTAATTCCAGTTGAACATGTTAGACCACTTTTGTTATCCCATATGTCACTGCAACACTTTTAATTTTTTTTGGTCATTTATTTCTCTCTGTGATTCATTTTAGAGTTTCTGTTGCTTTGCCGTAAAGTTTATTGATGTTTTCTTCTGCAGTTTTTAACTGCTGTTAATGCCATCCAGTGAAATAATCCTTTCAAATATTACATTTTTCACATATAGAATTTCTGTTTTAAAAAATATCTTCCAATAACATAAAATATTTTTTTTAAAGATAACCAGGAAAAAAATCTTCCATTTCTCTGATCATTGTTTTCATATTTTCCTTACATCCTTGAACATATTGAGCATATTTATAATAGCTGTTTTAGGGTCCTTATCTATTAATCTATTATCTCTGTCATTTATGAATCTGTTTCTATTGACTGATTTTTCTCCAGTCTCTAGATCACATTTTCTTGCTTCCTTGTATGTTTAGTAATCTTTTTTAAAATTGGACATCCAACATTGTGAATTTTACATTGTTGAGTGCTGGATATCTTTGTATTAATTTAGAGAGGATTGTGCTTTTTCTGATAGACAACTTATGAATCAGTTTGATCCTTTTAAGGTTTGTTTTTAATCTCATTTAAAATAGGTCTTGAGTAGTCTTTATTCTTGGGCTAATTTAGCTCATTTTGAAAGCACTGCCCCTCTGAAGTCTCTGTTGATGCTCCGTATATTCAGTGAGGTCTCTCCACTTTGGCCCTATGTGAACTCTAGGAACTGTTCATCTTACAACTCCTCAGTAATTGTTTCCTTGGAAGTTTTTCTAGACCACCTTTATGAAGTTTTACCCTGCACATATTCAGATTGATATTCATCAAAAAACTCAAGGGGACTTCTATGCATATTTCTAGCACTTTTTTTTTTTGGCTTAGCTCCACCCCACAATTTCCAACTATCTTGGCCTTTCTGAATTGCAGTCCCTGTCTCCTCTACTCAGAGATTGACAGGCTATGTTTGGATTCCCTGTCATCCCTGCACCATAGTCCAGGGATTAACTCCAGGCCGAAAGCTGGGGTGATGATAGCACTCACCCTATTTGTATTCCTTTTCTCTCAGATCACTAGCTTGTATTGCACATTGTCCAGTGTCTGAAAATGTGTTTCTTATATTTTGTCAAATTTCCAGTTGTTTCTAAAGAGAAAATAATTCCACATTCTCTTTCCCCTCATAGCCTTTACTTATCTGCTTTCCATTTTTTTTCTGCCTACACTTTTGAAGGATATTTTTGCTGCATAGAAAATTCTAGTTTGACTTTTCTCATGTTCTTCTGGTCTCCATCATTTCTGATGGAAAGTCAGTCTTGTTTTTAATCATCGTTTCACTGCATATGATATGTTTTTATTTTTCCTCTGGCTGCCTTTACAAATTTATGTTTGGTTTTCAGAACTTTGATTACACTGTACCTCAGGGTAGTTTTGTTTCTATTTATCCTACTTGGGGTTCCCTGAGTTCCTGAATCTGTGAGTTGCAGTTTGGGATAGAATTTGAAAAATTACCCACTGGAATTTCTTCACATTCATTTTTGCCCTATTTTCTCTTTCCTGTCTTTTTGGGACTTATGTGTGTTAGATGGATTGACACTGTCCTATGAGTCACTGAACCTCTCATCCCTTTTTTCCAATATTTTTTCTTCTATGCTTCAGTTCACTTCATTGATCTATCTTCAAGCTTATTAATTCTTTCTTCTTTAGTATCAATCTGCCATCCAACAAATTTTTTATCCCACCAACGATTTTTTTTTAATTTCTTCATTTTGAAATGGTTTTTAGATACAAAGACAATTTCAAAAATGTACAAAGAGGTTCCATGTACACTTCACCCAATTTCTCCCAATGGTAACATGTTATATAATTTTAATATAATATCAAAACCAAGAAATCAACATTGGTACAATCGACAGAGCTTCTTAAGATTTCACCAATTTTACGTACACTCATTTGTGTGTGTATGTGTGTGTATGTGTATTTAATCCTATGCAATTTTATCACATGTATAATTGATGTAACCACTACCACAGTTAGGATAGAGAACTGTTCCATCACCACAAAGACCTCTCTTGTGCTACTCTTTTATAATCACACCTGCCTTCTTCACTTCCTCCACTCCATGTCTAATCCCTGGAAGCCACTAATCTGTTCTTCATGTCTATAGTTTTTTTCATTTAGAGAATGTGATATAAATGGAATCTGGCAGTATGTGACCTTTTGAGATTGGCTTTTTCACTTAGTATAATTCCCTTGAGATATGTCCAAGTTGTTCATGCATCAATAGTTCATTCCTTTTTGTTGCTGAATAGTATTCCATGGTATAGATGTACCACAGTTTGTTTAACCATTGAAGAACATTTGGGTATTTTCCAATTTGGGGCTATTAAAATTAAACATTCATGTACAGTTTTTGTGTGAATGTACATTTTCATATCTCTGGGACCAATGCCCAGGAATGCAATTGCTGGATCATATGCTAAGGATAGCTATACTTTTTAAAGAAATTGCTACTTATGTTTTCTTTTTATTACTGTTTACATAATATGTCTTTGTAATGTAGTATATCTTTTCCAATCAATTGAAATGTTTATTTCAATTTCTCTGTATCATTATATTTGAAATGACTTGCTTGTAGACAAAATATAGTTTAGTCGTTTTCTTTATCCATTCTGCCAATCTCTGTCTTTTAATTGGTGTGTTTAGACCATTTGCTTTTAAAGTAGTTATTGATATATTAGGGTTAAAGTCTGTCTTTTCATCTCTTTCTTCACTTTGTATTCCCTCCTGCCTTCCTGTGGATTTATTGGACATTTGTTATGAACTCCATTTTTTATTTATCTGTAGTACTTTTGATTTATATAGATTTTTTTTTTAGTGGTTGCTTTAGGTATTTGATCATATACATATAATTTATCACAATCTATTGATATTGACATTTTGCCACTTGGAGTGAACTATAGAAACCTTACTTGCCTTTATGTCCCTTTACCTTCCTCTCTAAAATAATGTCTTAAATTTTTCCTCTACATACATTGAGAATCACATCAGACAGTGTTACAGTTTTCGCTTCAAATATCAAACATAATTTTTAAAAGTCAAGAGAACTAGGAAATTCTTCTGTCTTTACCCATATTTTTACCCTTTCTGTTATCCTTTCTTCCTTCTTGATGCTCTAATATTTCTTCTTTTATCATTTTTCTTTCTGTTTGGAGAAATTCTTTTAGCCATTATTTTAGGGCAGGTCTGAAGAAGACAAATCTCTTTGTTTTCCTTCTGCCTTGATTTCTCTTTTCTTGATTTCTCTTTCATTCCTGAAGGATATTTTCACTGGTTATAGAATTCTGGGTCAGTAGTGCTTTTCTTTCAGCACTTAAAAAAAAAGTGCTTTTACCTTCTGGTCTCCGTGGTCTCTGATGAGACATCCACTGTCATTCGAATCATTGTTCCTCTATACCGTGTTTCCCCGAAAATAAGACCTAACTGGAAAATAAGCCCTAGCATGATTTTTCGGGATGACATCCCCTGAACATAAGCCCTAATGCATCTTTTGGAGCAAACCTTAATGTAAGACCTGGTCTTATTTTGGGGGAAACACAGTAGATGCAAATATAAAATGATGCATCACTTCTCTCTACCTGATTTTAAGGTTTTTATTTGGGGGTTTTCTTCTTGTCTTTATTTTTCAGGTATTTGATTATGATGTGACTTGGAGTAGATTTTTTGGGGGTTTATGCTTTTGGGGATTCATTCAGGTTCTTGAATCTGTGGTATTATGTCTTTTACCAAATTTGGGGAAGTTTCAACCATTATTTCTTCGAATATTTTTTTAAATGCCCCCTTCTTTATTTTCTCTTTCTGGGACTCTGATGACATAAATGTTTGATCTTTTGTTCTTGTCCCACAGGACCCTGTTCATTATATTTCAGTTTTTTTGTTTATCTTGTTGGGTAATTTTTGTTTGGGTAATTTTTGTTCTATTTTCAAATTCACTGGTTCTTCTTTTTAAACAAAAATATTTACTAGTTTTTTTTTTTTTTTACACTGATTCTTTCACTGTTATCTCCATTCTTCTATTAAGCCCATCCAGTAAGTTTGGGTTTTTTGTTTGTTTGGTTGGTTGGTTATTATATTTTTCAGTTCTAAAATCTCCACTCTTTATGTTTTCTATTTCTTTGTTTATAGTTTGTAATTTTTCATTTTGTTTACAGCATGCTTGTAATTGCTTCTTGAAAAATTTTTATGATGGCTGCCTTAAAATTCGTGTCAGATAATTCGAACATATATGTCATCTTGGTATTAACATCTGTTTATTGACTTTTCTCATTCAAGTTGAGATGTTCCTGATTCTTGGTATGATGAGTGAATTTGTATTTGAATCTGGAGATCTTGGATCTTATATTATGAGACTCTGGCAACTCTGAACTCTGTGTTCTGAATCCTCAGGCTAATAAGCCTGCAGATTCCTGCTTGAGCTCTATCACATAGCACACAAAATATATATAACTATGATACTTATCCAGTGTAGTTCCCTTCTTACAAGGGTTGAATTCCCTCTAGTTTCTGCCTGTTTTTTAATTCTCTCTAATACCTTCAATTTTTCATGATGGTTAGTTAATCTGATAGAAGCTATTCTGTCTTTACTAGAATTTAGAAATCATGATTTACTTTTCATTGTATACCTTTTAGTACCTTTTGAAGTTTTTACTATGTGTGTATGACTTCTTTAAAAATGTAAATTTTTGAAATTAAAGTGAAAGAAATTAATAAGTATATTTATCAGACATACCTACTTTAATTCACCAGCTCTGGGGAATGATCATAATAACAATATATATTAGATAAGGAAATAATTTAACCAGTCTGTGCCTCAGTTTCCTCACCTATAAAGTGGGGGTTACTATAAGGATTAAATGTATTAATCTAGGGGAAATGCTTAGAACAGTAGCTGGAATATATAAATTATATATACATATATATAAAAATGAATATATAACATATGAATAATATAAGTTAAATTTTAGATATTATTATTGCCGATATCAGAAATATTGGGAAAACTCCTCACAGCCAAGGAACTCTTTCTTAGTCTTTCAGTGCTGAGGATTTGGTACCCAGTAAGTGCCTCATAAATTTTTAAAAATGAACATAGTGCTGCTGTATTAGATACTAATTGGAGTTGGCCTAATTGTCCTTGCTGACACAGAGCTCACAGAACAAATTATTGAAAATATATCTAACTGAAATATTATCATTTTACATGAACAAATGTGACTATGAGTGAAAACAAGTGCTAGAAATTTTACATTTGAGTTTTATATTTAGATAAGGTCATAGTACCAGCAAGTGATCCTCCTATTGTAGAAAGGCTTCACTGAGGTCGGGTTTAAGAACTGTTTGAATGAGGAATGAACCTAACATTAAGTACCATTTATAACCCATGTAAGTATATCCATATGCGAGGTCCTTTATATACATTAATCTCATTTATGTTTCTTAGCAGCCCTGGGAGGCATTACCCTCATTTACCTGTGAGAAAAGTAAGACTGAGAACATAACTTGGCCAGGATTAAAAGAACAGAGCCAGTAAAATAGCAGAGCCAATACTGAAACTCAAATTTTTCAGATTTCTGGGCTTATCCTCTTTTCCTTACTTTCAGTGTGAAGACCCTGGGTTTTAGTATAAAGAATGCATGGGAGAAAACAAACATTTATCAAACCTCTGCTGCTGGCCAGACAGTGTGCCACATGCGTTATTTCATTTAGTTCTGAAAGCATTATTTTATTAAATCCTCACAATGTCCTCTAAAAAGGAAGAAAAATAACATTTGCTGAGCACTTGCTGTGTGCCTACCACTTTAGTAGGGCTACTAAATTACCTCATATGGTCTTTTAAAATCACACTGAAACCTTTTGTCCCCACAATTAAGAAGAAAGTGAGCTGAGCTTCCATCACACTTATCTGACTCCTAAGACAGCTCTAAAGAACACCCCTCCAGGACACATATTTCTAAGTGTTTTGCAGAACAGTCAGTCCACAAAACACAACTTTTTAAAGTACAGTCCAGACAACCAAAGGTCTTTCCATACCAGTGACTTTGTAATCTTTTGGGTGGTCATGGACTCTTTTGAGAATCTGATGGCCCCTCCTCCCATATAAATGCTTACAATTACACAATTTTGGATACAGTTTAAGAGTATTCAGCAATTTCCTAAGCCCCATCAATGGACTCTTTGTTTAAAACAAACAAACAGAAACTTCTAAAGAACAAAAATAAATCTTAGGAAACAGAAAGCTTATTAATGCTTCAATTATGGAGTTTTACAAATCCTCTAGGACACTAACACCTATATTTGGATAGTCTATTACGTTCCGCAAAGTAGATGGTACTCCTGTTTCTCTCTTGGATTTTTAGCCTCGACACTATTGACTTTTCTGGTGGTATAATTCTGGGGGGGGGGCAGGGGGCTGTCCTGTGCTTTATAGGATGCCGAGCAGCATCTCTGCTTGCTACTCACTAGATGCCAGTACACACTCCCAGTGCCTCTTCCAGTTTTGACAACCAAGAATATACCCAGACAGTGCCAAGTATCCCCTGGGGGGAGGCCAAATTGAGAACCACTAGTTTGTAGTAATTGCAGTCATCATTCCTGACTCACTCACAAGCATAAAGGGCCTAAGAACCAGACTTTTCAAAAAGTAGATCTTTTTCTGGCTTGATTAAGGTCTCCTACAGTGCCTCTCAACTGGGTTGAACAGGGTGATTCATCTCAGCAATTAAATTGCTAGCTGAAGTTGTAAAGTGTTTCTTACCTAAGAGACCAAAAAGAAAGTCCATATAGTTCCCTGCTCTATTGATTGAATGATTGACTTACCAATCATTCAGTCATTCAAGGGATATTTATTAAATGCTAATGATGTGCCAGACACTGGACCAGGTGCTAGGACCATATCTACACTGAGAAAAACTACACAACAAGTAATACTTAAGTGAACATAATTATAAATTTTGATAAGTACCACAATGAAAGCACACAGAGTGCAGAGACAGACACTAACGAAGGGTCTCTAGGAAAAGCCTCTCTGAAGATGTGATATTTAATGCTGAAACTTGAAGGGTGAGAAAAAACACGCAGGTTAAAGACAACAACTAGAGGGCAAGTGTCCCAGGCAGATTAAGCAAGCATGTGCAAGAAGCAAGAAACAGTGTAGTGTGTGCTGGGTCCTGAGAGAAGGCCAGTGTACTGGGGATGAGATGCCACAGGAGTGGGATGTCCTTCTTAATAGTGTGGGAAGACACTGAAGGCTTTTAATCAGTACAGGTACCATGATTTGATGTACATTTTAAAACTACTCTGGGTGTTGTGTGGACTGGCGAAGTGGCAAGAATGGAAGTACACAAACCAGTTAGGAGGCCAATGCCACCTGAGAGATGATGGTGGTAGCAGAGGAGATGGAAAGAATGACATTTTAGAGATAGAATTCACGTAATATACTAGTTAATTAAATGGAGAGGGGGAGAGGAGTCAAGGTTTCTACTGGAACATTTAGGAAGATGATGGTAGGATTTACTGAAATGGGAAAAACAGCTTGGTAAAAGAAAAAGAGACATCCTTTTCCTAGTCAAGTGAGCCACAAATGTTGTGGATTCCTAACAGTTATTCAGTGAAGATAGAAGCAATTTACTTGAACCAACATTTATTAAGCACTGACTGTATGCTGGGCATGATGCTAAATGCTGAGGGTACAAAGAAGTAAAAGACATAGCCCTTTGCTCAAAGAGCTTACAGCCCAGCAGAGGAGACAAATATAAACAGACAACTTCAATTGGCTGTGTTAAGTGCTAAGTTAAAGAGTCTATAAAGTCACAGAAGAGAGCTAATTAGCCTGACTGTGGCAGGGGTGTGGGGGGCAGGGCAAGGATCGTGAAAATGTTGCCTGAGCCAAAGACTGAGCTGAGTATTAGCCAGGCATAGGAGCAATAGAAAAGCACGGAGCCATGATACTGCATGACACCTTTAGGGAATGATAGACAATACAGTGTTACTAGAACATGAACTTGAGGCAGGGAATGGGAGGAGATGGGACTAGATACATAATATTGACAATAGCTGACAATTACCGAGTACTTATTATATGCCGGGCATAGATGTCTCAAGTAATCCTCACAATTATAATACAGATATGGCAAGTGAGACAGAAGGTCATTGGGTACCTTGCCCAAAGTTGCACCCTGCCAGAGCCGAGTTTCAAACCAGGCAGTTTAACTCCAGAGCCCATGCTTTTAACCACAGAAAGTTGTAAGTGTCATGCTAAAGAACTGAGAATGTACCTGTTGGCAGTATTGAGTCATGGAAGGGCAGTGCCATGTGTTTTGATGAGATGACTCAGGATGAATTTAAGAGAGGCCAGAGACTGGTACAATACACCAGGCAAGTGATGAAGAGAGTTGGAAGGAAGTTCAGGGGATAAGTCATGAGACTGAGTATAGATCTGAGTATTAAGAGCATACAGTTAAAACCATGAGACTAAGCGAGATTACACAAGGAGAGTGTGTAAGTAAGAAACCATAGGGCCAATGAGGGAATCTTGGAGAATTTCAGTGTTTAAGAGACCAGGAAAAACAAGCTCATAAAGAAGACTGAAAAAATATGTTAAGGATAAGCAGTGATTAAAATCATGGAGACTGGACCCAGTCTGTGTGATTTTGTATCCTCCAAGCTCTGCCACTTACCAGCTGGGTGACTTTGGGAAGTTACGTCATCTCTCGAAGCCTTGATTGTTTGAGGATTTAATGTACTTGTAATACATATACAGCCTTTAGAATAGCGGCGGATAAACATACAGCAAGTATTAGCTAATACTTACAGGAAGAAAACTGGAGTAGGATCACTGAGACCAAAGTTGAAAGTTTAAAAGATAGAACTCTTTTTTTTTATTTTGTGTCAGCTGCAGCTGAGGAGTCCAGTAAGCTAAGAACTTACAAGTATGAATTAGATTTCGCAAAATAGATGCTATTGGTGACCTTGATGAGAGGGATTTCAATACAGTGGAAGGGGCAGAGGCCAGACACTTGTAGGCTGAGTGAAGAGCAAAAGTGGGGGAAATGACCGCAATACATAGGGCTAACTCTTTCAAGAAGCTTGTTGTTTAAGAAAGAATCTTAAGTGAAAAAAGAAATATTTATAAAGATACTCGCCTTAGTCTGTGGTTTCCAACTGAAAAAGCACTTTCTAGGCTTCTTCATTATCTGTTTACCCTGTTATCAGTTGTGCACCGTTCTGAGGAGTGTGATGAAATCTCACACCATCCCTGTCCATCCTAGCCAGGACGTGAATCCTCCCTTTGTCCAGTGTCTCCACGCTGTCGACACTCGCTGCCCGTCAGCCACTTAGTCGCCATCTCAGTTATCAGATTGACTGTCGCACTGTTACAATGCTTGTGTTCAAGTCACCTTTCTTTTACTTAATAATGCCACATGCACATAACTTTGATTACAGTATGTTATTATACTTATTCAATTTTATTGTTAGTTACTGTTGTTAATCTCTTACTGTGCCTAATTTATAAATGAAACATTATCATAGGTACGCATGGATAGGAGAAAACATAGTATATATAGGGTACGGTACTATCTGCAGTTTCAGGCATCCACTGGGGGTCTTGGAACGTGTCCCCCATGGATAAAGGGGAGACTACTATAGTTATATGATTTTAGGCAAACTCCTTGAAATCTGGAAAGTTCAGTTTTCTTATGTGTAAAGTAAGCACAATCTCACCTGTCTTACAGAAAAACTAGCACATAGCCATGGTTCTGTAGCTGTTAGCCCCCTTCTCTCCCACCCAACATTTATTGGGCACTGATACAAGAAAACATTCTTTTCTGGCGACACCATGACAAAGGTCACTTTCCTTCCTTTTAGGGACTCGAGCAGAAGTGACACAATACAAAGAGGTAAATAACACAGTGTAAATAGATAATTACAGTTCTAGCTGCTAAGTACACTAAGAGCAGTCTTAACAGAGTGCTATGAGAACCAGTGAAGATGTGGCTAATAGAGCCTGATGGAGTGAGGGAAGCAAAGCTACTCACACCCCAAGTTTTAGTTCTAATGTTACTTGAGAGAGTGGCAGAAAATAGGGAGATAACACTTTAAGGGGGAACAGCAAAGAAGCTTTTGCTTTTATTTTCCTAGACAATATTCCGAGGGGCAACAGGTTCAACACAATGTATTTGTTTAAGGAAAATGACCTGTGCAGGTCTGTTAACTGAGAAGTATGTAATAAGTGAGATGCACCTAATGTGATTGAGAGGAAAGGAAATAAGCAAGAATTCAAGGTTCTAGAGGAGATGAAATCTGGAGCCCAAGTTAGGGGTTTACACCTGGACAGGATACAAAATCACCCTTTCTCTACAATGAGGGGAAAGAAAACAAAGATTAAAATAGACATAGATAGCTTATGTCTATAAAGAGGAAAGGAGTCAATTGCTGGAAATTGCATTCTATGTATATGCAATTTCTCTTAGTTTTTATAAACCAAGAATTAGTTCCTTAATATGTTCACAACAAACACCTACAACTGATGGCACTGCCAACTGTTAGTGAAAAGGAAGAACACAAATAGAGCCTCGAAGCCCTCCCCTCTACACCTGGAAAACCGGGGTGCTGACTGTGCTGGGGGAGCAACCTCCTCTTTTGCTTTCACCTTCAGTTCTTAACTGGTTACTGCATTGGCCCTATTGCCCATTCTTACCTTCTTTTGCTCCAATTCACACACATGCACACCACATGAACCAATTTTCCAACTTGAATTTTGTCCACTTCTGAATAGAATTAGCAGCCCACATGGCAGCTGTGCTAGCTTAATGGACCCAAAAGCATTCGACTGCATTGTGCTCTCTCCTACCTTTGCAGCCAGCGACACCCCCTTTCTGGGGTAATATTGCACAGTTCCTTCTCATTGTGGACTTCCAGGAGGTAGACCTGAAATGAGGCTTCCTTTCAATGGTTATGGAGCTAGCATCTCTGCCTAGCCCCACTAGGAACGTAGTAGGGGAGTAGACCCAGGCACTGGGAATTTACCAGCTGCTGTATGCCTAATACTGCTTCAAATTGTACCACTTAATAAAATCAGAGGAATTGATTAAAACTGCATCATAGACACCTTCAATTAAGTGCTGCTTTCCTGCTTCCTTTCTGAGCGCAGGCCAAGGTAACAAAATGTCTGTACAAATTACAACCGGACGTCTTGTCCTTTTTACCATTAACGTGAAAAACGTCTACATTTCCTACTAGATCACACATCGACATTGTAAACTTTAGAACTTTTTTTATAGCCAGGAAAAAATTCCAGAGGAGAATGAGGATCCCTCTGTGGAGATAGAGTTTCTTCCAAGGTGACAAAGAGACCATGTTCTCCTTAGAGGAGTACAACAGGAAGATGAGGAACTTGAAGGTTGAGGAGACTCTGCTTCCTTAAAGGAAATTAGCAGACCTCATTGAAAAGAAGCAAAAAAGAAACTAACATTTATTGAGCACCTGCTTTATGCCAGGTACTGTGCTAGATGCTTTCACAGGCCTTATTTTGTTTAACACTCACAACAACCTTATGACATATTTATCTACATTTATAGAAAATAAAAGTGTGTCTCAAAGAGGTTAGCTGGTTGGACCAAGGTCACACAGCTACTGAGTGAGTAGTAGAGGGGAATAAGGGAAGATCCACAAAGATATTTGGGCATGAGAGTAGATCCCTGTTACCCTCATTTTGAAACTAGAGGATTGGTTTCTGTTAAGACTCATGTCAGTGGGCAGCCCTATTCTATTCCTGGATGACCTTAGGTTGGAAAATTAATCATCATTTTTACAAAGTTATTTGAGTACTTTGACTTTCATTTTCTCAAATCCTTGCCTCCATGTTCATTCTCTCAAATCGCTCAAGCTAATCTTCCAGACTACTCACTTCCTTAACTAATTAACATACGTCTTCTAGTCTTTCTACTCATTGATTTGTTCATTACTTCAACCAAAACCATTTACTAAGTGACTACTATGTGTCAGCATTCTTCCTGGTCCTAGAAAAGCAAAGGTGAAAAGCCAGCTCCCGTTTTATTAGCTCATTGCAACAGTTATTGCAGTTTTTGCAATTATTTTTAACCTTTTAAACTGCAGTTACTTTTGCACCAACCTAATAGAAAGATTCACAATCTAAAGGAGGACACAAGCATAGAAACAGTGATTTAAATCCTATGATAGAGGGCAATGGTGGATCCAGGCATGAAGCTTACAGAGATGTTTTTTGGTTGTTGTTGGGGTTTTTTTTGGGGGGAGTTGCTATTCAAGAGAGAGAACATAAAATGATGAATTGAACATACAATGGAATTTATAGATGATGTAATACAGAATTGTACACCTGAAATCTATGTAATTTTACTAACAATTGTCACCCCAATAAATTAAAAATAAAGTGTTCAAAAACAAAAACAAAAAATTAGGTCCAAGTAAATATTTAGAATGATAAAAAAAAACTGCAACAATTTATAAATTTTAAAAACGTGAAAGATACTACAAACATCACAAAATCCAAAACCATTCTAGCGTGCTTTATTAATTAAATTTGTGATGCATATATGATACTTTTTTCTACATTTTTTGGCTGCATATGCTTTTGTAATGTCATTTTCAATAGAAAGAACAAAAAGATAATTCAACCATTCCTCTAGTATACTTGATCAAAATTTGTTTTCTATTATTGATAGATGGTGTATTAATGTGCTCAGGCCACCATAACAATATACCACAGAGCAGGTGGCTTAAGCAACAGACATATATTTCCCACAGTTCTGGAGGCTGGAAGTCCCATATCAAGATCCAGCAAGGTTCAGTTTCTGGTGAGAGCCTTTCATGACCTTTCCTCTAAGTGCATGTGGGGTGTGTGGGGAGAGAGAGAGATCTCTTCTGCTTCTTATAAGACCATCAATCCAATTGGATTGGGGCCCCATCCTTATGACCTCATTTAACCTTAATTACCTCCTAAAGGCCCTGTCTCCAAATACAGTCACATTGGGAGTTAGGGCTTCAGCATAAGAATTAGGGGGGTGGGAGTTAGACACAATTCAGTCCACAGCAGGTGGGATGCAGAAAGTATGTGACTGTACACACAGCCATACTTTCTGTTTATAATGCTGCTACCGTGTTTCCCCGAAATAAGACCCAATTGGAAAATAAGCCCTAGCATGATTTTTCAGGATGACATCCCCTGTACGTAAGCCCTAATGCATCTTTTGGAGCAAAACTTAATATGAGACCTGGTCTTATTTTCGAGGAAACACGGTAGGAGGTTTGGGTCCTTCAAAAACAGGAATTATGGGGGTGGCCAGTTAGCTCAGTTGGTTAGAGCGTGGTGCTGATAACACCAAGGTTGCCGGTTTGATCCCTACATGGGCCACTGTGAGCTGTGCCCGCCTCAAAAAAAAAAACAAAAAACAAACAGGAATTATGATAAATTCTATTTTGTACAATTCCCATGAAAAAGACAAGTATCACGGTTCATTTATAGTTGTATATGCTATATTGGCTATATTTTGAAAGGAGAAAACTTTCATTTTGATGAGTCATTGCTAAAAAAACAAATCCACTTAAAATTTAAATGTGATGATTAGAATTTTCCACAGACTAACTTTGGACTTTGTACATTTCAACCTTTGTTTCACTTCTACTACCCAATATGTCTAATACTAGGCACTATAGGATATATTCATATCACAATACTATCTCTGGCTCTGTCTTTTTTGTGTAAAGATGCTGGGTATGTCAGAGTATTGGATTATGGGAGCATTCCTGTAGCCATTCCTACACCATCAGCAATAAGTCCTCACTTACTGTTGCTGATATGTTCTTCGAACTTCAGCAAAATGACATTTGACAAAACCAGTTTTACCACAAGTGAGCTGATATAAACAAGAGTTAAGTTCCTACAGTATCTCATCTATGTTATAATGCAATATCACTGAACAAAACAGCATTATTCAAGGACCTGCTGTGCACATAAGTTATTGCAAACCACGTAAATTTATGCCACTAAATCCAAACTAAATTTATCCACAACTCAACTTCCTTTTAGCCACTCCAGTGCCACCCAACACAAGGGGGAAGAGTAATGGAGAAAAAGTCAGACTGGAGGTAACAGCCTTAACCGAATTTGGTTAAATGTCTTACTTTGCAAATTAGAAAAAAAACTTCAACCTTGTAAAAATAATGTTGAGGCCCCCCCCCAGCACCTTGGCAAGTATCTGTCTAAGTGAGGAGCTTTGAAGATTTATGATTAGCTTCATGGTAAATTAGCCTCCAGAAAAGATATATTCAAGTTACTTTAGGTGATCACAAAAGCTTCACAAGAGAAGTAATATTTGAGTTGAATCTTTAAAGGTACTCAAGGGGGAGGACATCTCAGAAAAAGGGATTGCCACGGAGGAGTAAAAGAACACAAGGTCTTTGAGAACTATAGAGTTTGCTATGTCTGTAGGGTATCTGAGGGAATGGTGGGAGATGATGCAGCAGAAACAGACCTGCAACTTAAAGACATCAGATTCTTGGAAATTCCTGGAAATCCCTGCTTGCTTCTTTCCCTAAGTTCTTAAATTCTCCTATCCTCATTGGGAGGAAGAAATTTGTTTTATCTGTTCCTATTATGGGTGTGATGGAACAGCTAAACAAAATCAGGAACATTAAAGAAGATTGATATTCATAGAATATTCTATAATTGACATTTGTAGAACATTCCTTCCAATAACAACAGAATACACATTGTTTTCAAGCATCCATAGAATATATACCATGATAGACCATATCAAAAATGATGTAAAGAGGGAGGAAAGGTAACTAGTAAGTGATAGAGAGGTGTTAAAAATATACTACCCCCCTTATCTGCAGTTTTGCTTTCCTTGGTTTCAGTTACCTGTGGTCAACTGTGATCCAAAAATATTAAATGGAAAATTCCAGAAATAAATAATTCATAAGTCTTAAATTGCACTAAATAAATAAATGTAATGATATAGATAGATAGATAGATAGATAGATAGATAGATAGATAGATAGATAGATAGATAATTTTAAAAAATGATAGATTAGGCAATGCCAAGCTCCTGTCATCTCACAGAAACAGAGAGAAACAAACTGCCAGGAACAGCTTTGTCAGAACTCTGAAAAACAGTCAAAGGTTTACAGCAACCAAACAAATGCCAAATCAAGGAAAATCAACTTAGAAATGATAAGAAACCATAGTGAGTTACCACTTTGTACTCATTAACATGGCTTTTTTTTTAATGGAAAATAAGTATTGGGGAGGACGTGGAAAAATTGGAACTTTTGTGCATTGCTGGTGGGAATGTAAAATTGTGCAGCTGCTGTGTAAAACAGTTTAATAGTACCCCCAAAAGTTAACTATAGAATTACCATATGATCCAACAATTCCACTTCTAGGTATATACCCCAAAGAACTGAAAGCAGATACTTTCATAGCAAAGTTATTACAGCATTATTGAAAAAAGCCAAAAGGTATAAACAATTCAAATATATATCAAAAGATGAATGGATAAACAAAATATAGTATGTGCATACAGTGGAACGGAACAGATATGCTAGAACACCAGAAAGATGAACCTAGTGAGTCCTAGAGCAAATTAAGACCGAAATACTACTGAAGCCTAAAACATTGCTGGAGGCAAAAATGACAAAACTGAAGCTGTCCTACTTTGGGCACATCATGAAAAGACAGGGTTCTTTGGAAAATACAGTACTGCTGAGAAAAATAGAAGTCAGCAGGAAAAATGGAAGACCAAATATGAGACGGATTGATTACAAAAAAGAAGCCATAGGCATGAGTCTATAGGAGCTGAACAAGACTGTTGAGGACAGGACATTGTGGACTTCACCCATTCATCAGTTGCCAGTAATTGGAGCCAACTCAACGGTACATAACACACACATGCAATGGAACAGTACCCAGCCTTAAAAAGGAATGAAATTCTAATATACGAGGTGTGATAAAAAAACAACAACACTATGGTAAATGCTGCTGCTGAATGCCATCCAATGGAAAGGCAGGGATCTTTAATACGGGAAGCAGCGCATCGAACCTTAGTAACAGTGTGTGACAAGTTTCAACTCGTTCGGTGCAGTCAGTCCGGTGTGAGCTACAGTTGAGAGAAGATGTGTTTTAAACTGTGCCATAAATCATGGATCATGAACAATGCATTAAGATGAAATGGGCAAACGGTTTTATCCTCCATCGTGACGATGCTCCGTGTCACACATCGCTTCTGGTATGGCAATTTCTGTCAAATAAAAACATATGGTGTGTCCTCATCCACCTTATTCACTGGAACTGGCACCGTGTGACTTCTGGCTCTTTCCCAAAATCAAAACGATGATGAAAGGAAAACGTTTTGAATTAATTCAGGACATTGAGGCAGCCACAACAGTGCAAATAAAGATACTCATGAAAGAGGACTTCCAGAACTGCTTCAGAAAGTGGCAAGAATGATGGGATAAGTGTGTTTGAAGCAAGGGAGAGTATTTTGAGGGGGATTAATGGCAATGTGTCTTTTACTGTAATAATTTTTTTAATTTAAACATTCACCATATTTTTTGATCACACCTCGTCATATCAAAACTTGAAAAACAATCAGCAGGCTTCTTGTGTTATCTGAACATATAGAAGAAAATACTAGAAGCAGCTAAAATAATAAAAAGTGACTGTTCCTGGGAAGTGGAAATTATAAATGGGAAGTGACAAAGTAAAGAACTACTATATGTCATCATAAAACTTAGGCAATGTTTGACTTTATAAACTGTGTGCATGTTATTAAACTACAACATTGATCAAAATACAAATTAAATAAGTTCAGGGTCAGATCTAATCCTGTCCATGTGCTGTGCCCACTAGGGTAAACTGTTAAAGGGAAAAAAACAGCTCATGGTACAAATAAGAAGATACCTAATTTTATTAACAGTAGACGAGCTCTCTGGCATTTTTACTTGTTCTTGTCCCCCTCCCACAACTGCCGGGCAGCAGTCTTGAAAACAGTAGCCCATGTTCCTAATGTGGGACCATGGACCATGGTTCCAGAGGGAACAGAACAGACCTTATTTGAAATTTGTTGTGTAGATTTATTCTAACCTATCAGGGGCCACCTGAATGACAGATGCAGGGCACTCATCTCTGCTACACCTAAGTTGGAACTCAACCAGGCCAGAAAAGTAGTAGGCATTGCTTGAAAACATCATTAGATGAACAACCACAGATGCCTGAGGCTAAAGATTACAGTTGAGACATACAATAGAAAACCTAAGGCCTGGAAGGAAATGCCAGGGAGAAAATTTCTTTGGAAAATTAAGCCAATTAAAAGCACCCGTGTATATGGGGAAATGCCCAGGATAATTAGCATGCTCAGAAAAGACCCAAGAGGATCTTAAAGACTGGAAGACATGTTTTGTTTGTCTTTTTTAAAACTCCTGGCATTCAAGAAAATCTCTCAGAACACTAGTAATTCACTAGAAGCTTCAGGCACAAGATAGAATCAGTTGACTTGAAGATAGCACAATTGAAATTATCCAGTTCAAGGGACAGAATGAAAAAAGAATGAATAAAAGTGAACAGAACCTAAGGGAACTGTGGGACACCATCGAGTGAACCAACATATACATTATGGGAGTCCCAGAAGGAGAAGAGAGAGTCAGAAAGAATATTTGAAGAAATAATGGCTAAAAACTTCCAAAATTTGATGATAGACATTATCTACATCATTCAAGAAGCTCAGTGAACTCCAAGTAGTATAAATTCAGAGATCCACACCAAGACTCATAATCAAACTGTTTAAAAACGAAGAGAGAATCTTGAAAGCAGCAGGAGAGAAGTAACTAGTCACATCTAAGGGATCCTCAATGAGATTTAAAGCTGATTTCTCATCAGAGACTATGGAGACTGGAAGACAGTCGGATGACGTATTTAAAGCACTGAAAGAAAAAGAAAAAACTGTCAGCCAAGAATTCTATATTCAACAAAGCTCTCCTACAAGATTGAAAGAGAAATTAAGACATTCCCAGATAAACAAAAGTTGAGGGAGTTTGTTACCACTAGACCTGCCCTGGAAGAAATGCTAAAAGAAGTCCTTTGGGGTGAAATGAAAGGACACTAGACAGTAATTTGGAGCCATGTGAAGAAACAAAGATCTCTGGTAAAGGAAACTACAGAGGCAAATATAAAACTTAATATTATGTATTTTTGGCTTATAACTCCACTCTTTATTTCCTACAAAACTTAAAAGACAAATGCATAAAAATAATTATAAGTCTGTGTTATTGGGCACATAATATATAAAGATGTAAATTTGTGACAACATAAGGAAGGGGATGGAGCTGTACATTAGGGTTTTTATATGCTATTGCAGTTAAGTGGGTATCAATTCAAACTAGAAAATTTAACATGTTAAATATAATACAATGGTAACTACAAAATAAATATGTACAAATGGAAATGAGAAGAGAACCAAAAAGGTTCACTATAAATAATCAACTAAATACAAAAGAAGACAGTAATAGAGGAAATGAGAGACAAAAATATAAGATAAAGAGAAAACAAATAGCAAAATGGCAGAAATACTTCCTTATCAGTAAACACATTAAATGTAAATGGATTGAAGTCTTCAATCAAAAAGACACTATAGTCCAACTATGTGCTGTCTATGACAAACTCACTTTAGATCCAAAGACACAAGTAGGTTGAAAGTGAAAGGATGGAAACAATATTCCATGTTAATGGTAACCAAAAAGAGCTGAAGTGGCTCCAACAACAGAATACCCATGGTAACCACTGAAAAATGTGTTTTTAAAATGCACATGAAATATCTTTTCAAGTGCACATGAAACATTCCCCAGGACATATCATATATTAGATCACAAAACAAATTTCAATAAATTTAAGAAGATTGAAATCATACAAACTATCTTCTCCAACCACAATGGAATAAAGCTAAAAAAATAACAACAGAAGGAAAAGTGAAAAGTTAAAAAATGTGTGGGAATTAAGTGACACACTCTTAAAACAACTAATGGATCAAAAAAGAAAACACAATGGAGATTAGGAAATAATTTGTGATGAATAAAAATGAAAACTCAACACATCAAAACTTATGAGAGGGAAATTTATACCTGTAAATGCCTACATTAAAAAGATCTCAAATCAGTAACCTACTTTTACACCTTCAGGAACTAGAAAAAAAAGAGATGAATCCAAAGCTAGCAGAAAGAATGAAACAATAACGATGAGGATAGAGATAGATGAAATAGAGAATAGAAAAACAATACAGAGAATCAATAAAACCAGAAGTCAGTTCTTTGAAAAGAGCAACAAAATTGACAAACCTTTAGCTAGCTAATAAAGAAAAAAAAGAGAAAAGATGCAAATAACTAAGATGATATAATACAGAATTGTACACCTGAAATCTATGTAATTTTACTAACAAATGTCACCCAAATAAATTAAAAAAAAAAAAAAAGAAATGAAAGTGGGGACATTACTACCAACCTTACAGAGGCAAAAAGTGGATTATAAGAGAGAACAATTAACAGTTATATGCGAACAAATTAGATTACCTAGATGACATGAACAAATTCGTAGAAATAAACCTATTATGTAAACTGAGTCAATAATAAATGTAACATCTCAACAGATCTGTAACAAGTAAAGAAATTGAATTAGTAATGAAAAACCTCCCAACAGAGAAATTTGCAGGATCAATGCCTTCACTGGTGAATTCTACAAAGCATTTAAAGAATTAACACCAGTCCTCAAACTCTTCCAGATAATTGAACAAGTCAGAAAATTTTCTGACTCATTCCATGAGTCCAGCATTACCCTGCTACCAACATAAAATCAAATAGAAACATCATAAGAAAATTACAGCCCAATGTATCTTTTGATTATAGATGCAAAAATCCATTAACAAAATACTAGCAAACTGAATCAAACTGCATATTAAAGTGATTATACACCATGACCAAGTGGAATTTATCCCAGGAATACAAGAATGGTGTAACATAAAATCAATCAATATAATACACCATATTAATTTAATGAAGGGGGAAAGCCACATGATTATCTCAGTTGATGCAGACAAGATGTTTGACAAAATCCAACATCCTTTTATGATAAAAACATTCAGAATGCTAGGAAGAGAGGGGAAACTTCCTCCTCATAAAGGGCATTTATGAAAAACCCTACAGTTAACATCATAATCAAGGATGAAAGACTGAAAGCTTTCCCTCCTACAATCAGGAACAAGATACCCACTTCCATCATTGCTATTCTACGGTGTACTAGAATTTCTAGCCAGAGCAATTAGATAAGAAAAAAGGAAATAAAAGCCATGGAAATTGGAAAGCAAGTAATAAAAAACTCTCCCTATTCACAGACGATGTGATCCTATATATAGAAAATCCCAAAGAGTCCATATGAAAGTTACTAGAGCTATAAACAAATTCAGCAATTATGCAAGTTACAATATCCACACACAAAATCAGATGTTTTTTATACACTAGTAATGAACAATCTAAAAAAACAATTTTAAGAAAATTTCATTTACAGTAGCATCCAAAAGAACAAAAGACTCAGGAATAAATTTAACCAAGGAGGTGAAAGACTGGTACACTGAAAAGTAAAAAATATTTTCTGGAAAAAATTAAAGAAGACCTAAATAAATGGAAAGGCATCTGTGTTAATGGATTAGAAGACTTAATATTGTTAATAAGCCAGTGCTACCCAAAGCAGCCTACAGATTCAATGTGATCCCTATCGAAGGCCCAATAGCCTTTTTTTGCAAATTCTTATGGAAATTCAAGAAGCCCCAAATAACCAAAACAATCTTGAAAAAGAACAGAGTTAGAGGATTCACACTTCACAATTTTAAAACCTACTGTACAAAGCTACAGTAATCTAAACAGTGTGGTATTAGCATAGGATAGATACATAAACCAATGGTATAGAATTGTAAGTCCAGAAATAAACCCATGCATCTATGGCCAATAGATTTTCTTTTTTTATTATTAGTTTCAGGGGTACAAAGCAACACAGTGATTAGGCATTTATACACCTCACAAAGTGATAACCCCAATAAGTCTATTATAGCCAATTGTTTTTTGTCAAGGGTGCCAAGTCCGTTTGTGGGGGGGAAAAATCATCTCTTCAACAAATGGTGCTTGGATGACCGAATATTCACATGCAAAACAATGAAGTTGGACCCCTACTTCATACCATATTAAAAACTTAACTCAAAATAGACCATCAATCTAAATATAAGACCTAAAATAATAAAACTCTTAGAAGAAAACATAAAAGACGTATCTTTGGGACCTTGGATTTGACAGGGGATTCTTAAATATGGCAACAAAAGAAAAAAACAGATAAATTTAACTTCATCAAAATTAAAAACTTCTGTGCATCAAAGGGTATTATCAAGAAAGTGAAAAGGACAGATTCTAGATTACTGTTAATTCAATAATAAAACTTTCTTCCTCTTTAGAAAAAGTGAAAAGGTAATATACAGAATCAAAGAAAATATTTGCAAATCATATCTGATAAGAATGTAATATCCAGAATATATAAAGAAGTCCTACACCTCAACAACAAGAAGACAACCCATTTCAAAAATAGGCAAAGGAATTAAATAGACATTTCTGCAAAGAAGATATAAAGATGGCCAATAAGCACGTGAAAAAATATTCAACATCAGTAGTCATTAAGGAAATGCAAATCAAAACCACAGTGAGGTACCACTTCACACCTACTATGAGGGCTAAAATCAAAATTACTTAAAATAACAAGTGTTAGTAAGGCTATGGAACTCTTGTATATTGATGCTGAGAATGGAAAATGGTACCACCATGGTGGATAATAGTTTGGCAGTTCCTCAAAAAGTTACATGTAGAATTACCAAAGGACCTAACAATTCTACTCCAAGTTATATACTCAAGAGAACTGAAAATAGGGACTCAAAGAGATACTTGTATACTAGTGTTTATTATAGCATTATTCACAATAGCCAGAAGGTGAAATAACCCATTTGTCCATTAACAGAGCAATGGATAAACAAAATGTGCTCTATCCATACAATGAAATACTATTCCACCGTAAAAAGAAATGAAGTTCTGAAACATGCTGCAACATGGATGAATCTTAAGAACATTATGCTAAGTGAAATAAGCCAAATACAAAAGGACAAATATTATATGATTTCACTTACATGAAATGTCTACAATAGCCAAATTCATAGAGGCAGAAATTAGGCTAGAATTTACTAGTGACTGGGGGAGTGGAACTGGGAAACTGCTTAATGGGTACAGAATTTGTGTGGGGTGATGGAAAAGTTTTGAAAATAGATCATGGTGATGGTTGCACAATATTGTGAATGTACTTAATGCCACTGAATTTTACACTTAAAATAGTTGCAGTGGCATATTTTATGTTTGATACATCTTATCACAATGATTTAAAAAATGAAAAGTAAAGATAGACAATATCATGGACCATAAAGGAAAACTCAACCAATTTAAAAGAAGTAAATCATACAGGGTGTATTCTCTGACCAAAATAGAATCAAACAGAAATCTATATTGTTTATATAAGAAAGATAATAGAATAATCTCCAAATACTTGGAAACTAAAGAACACATTTCTGAATAACCCATGTGTCAAAGAGGAAATGTCAAGGAAGATCAAAAATTACATTGAACTGAATTTAAATGAAAATATAACATATCAAAATTTTTGAAACACAGCTATATCAGTGCTGAGAGGGAAACTTATAGCACCAAATCTTTAAAGAGTAGCCTCAATGCAGACTGGTGCAGCCATTATGGAAGGCAGTGTGGAGGTTCCTCAAAAAATTACGAATAGAATTACCATATGACCCAGCAATCCCTCTTCTGGGTATCTACCCAAAAAGTTTGAAAACATTTATACATAAAGACACGTGTGCTCCAATGTTCATTGCAGCTTTGTTTACGGTGGCTAAGACATGGAAACAACCAAAATGCCCTTCGATAAATGAATGGATAAAGAAGTTGTGGTATATATACACAATGGAATACCATTTGGCGATAAGAAAAGATGATACAGGAACATTTGTGACAACATGGATGGATCTTGAGAGTATAATGCTAAGCGAAATAAGTCAGACAGAAAAAGCAGATAACCGTATGATTTCACTGATATGTGGTATTTAAACCAAAAACAACAAAAGAACAAGACAAACAAATGAGAAACAAAAACTCATAGACACAGACAATAGTGTAGTGGTTACCAGAGGGTAAGGGGGGAAGGAGGTGGGAGATGAGGGTAAGGGGGATCAAATATATGGTGATGGAAGGAGAACTGACTCTGGGTGGTGAACACACAATGGGATTTATAGATGATGTAATACAGAATTGTACACCTGAAATCTATGTAATTTCACTAACAATTGTCACCCCAATAAATTAAAAAAATAAAAATAAAAAAATAAAAAGGATAATAGCAATTCATCTAACAAGTTTACAGCATAAACTTGACAACTTAAATGAAATGAACTACTGCCTCAAAAACAAGAAACTACTGCAACTCACGAAATACGAAATTATTTGAATTGCCTATAACTATTAAGGAAATGGAGTTTGTAATTTTAAAATTACCAAAACGAATTATCTGGGCCTAAATGGTTTCACTGGAGAATTCTACCAAATATTTAAAGAATTCACACCAAATCTATAGAATCTTTCCAGAAAATAGAAGAGGAGGAAATACTTCCCAACTCCTTTCATTAAACCAGTATTATCCTGATGCCAAAACCAGACACAGAGTCCAAAAGAAGAAGACTGCATAGCAGATACCATCTCAGGAGCACACAAAATGGAAAGGAAGAACTAAAACTGTCCCTATTTGCAAATAACATGGTTGTCTACACAGAAAATCCAAAGGGATCTACACAGACCTCCTAGAACTAATAAGTGAATTCACCAAATCTTAAGATACAAGATCAATTATATTTCTATGTATTATCCATGAGCATGTGAAAGCCAAAATTAAAAATGCAGTGCCATTTGCAATCAGTTTTAAAAAGTGACTCAGGTGTACATCTAACAAAATATGTACCAGACTGGTATGATGAAAGTCCAAACACTGATGAAAGAAATCAGAGATCTAAATACATTTGGAGACATATGGTATTCATGGATTAGAAGTCAGCATATTCAATGTATCAGTTCTCTCCAAATTTATGTACAGGTTTCATGCAATGCCGACCAAATTTCAGCAAGTTTTTTTGAAGATATAGACAGGATAATTATAAAATGTATATGGAAAAACAAAGGAAGTAGAGGAGCTAAAACAATTTTATAGAAGAAGTCTAAAGTGAGAGCAATCACTCTACGAATTTTAAGACTTAATATATAGCTAAGTAATCGAGACTGTGTGGTATTGGCAAAGGAAAGAGAGGTCCCAGAAATAGACATACACAAATAGGGCCAGCTGATTTTTGACTACAGTCAAACTCAATTCAATGGAGGAAAGACAGCCTTTTCAATAAAGAGTGCTGGAGCAGTTGGACAGTCGTCAGAAACTTGGGAAATTTAGTTTAAGAAGAAGTAGAAATTTAATGTACTGTTTTTGTAGCTTCTCTGTAGATTTGAAAGTTTTCAAAACAAGGAAATTGGGAAGAGACATAGACAATATATTGCAATTCTATTAATTTACAGTGGAAGGATACCTGGCAGGCAATCACAATATTCTCATCTAAGGGTATTTCTTGCCCAGGATCAAGGAACCTAGGATACTGAGTTAGTAAGTCAGGTTACCAGATGGGCACAGAATCAGAGTGAAGGAAGTACAGTGGGAAAGGCTGTGCATGCCGAGGACTGTTTCATATTTGAGTACATCCCTGCAGACCACAATGTGTATGTCCATCATATGCATAGTGTACCGAGCTCTCGGTGCTCTCCAGCCGTTGCACAAATGCACACATTTCCCTCCCTCACTGTAATTCCTTTTTCAAATAACTCAAACGCCACCTTTCTGTAAGGTGTTATTCTTCAGACAGTTTACAGTAAAGCTGATTAGATTGCAACTTTTCTCCGAGTACATTCCAGTCCTGCAGGTATGCCCTGGTCACCTTGATTACACTTGGCTATTTCCCAAGTCTCCATCAGCAACGCACCTACAACCATGGCTTTGTGTTATGTCATTCTCAGAATTATTCTACGTCTATCTCCAAATTTTCGGGTCACCCTATTGCAGCCTAGACGCTGATTACATTGATTTCTTTAGTTTGATTTCTTTTGCCAAGGCCTCATCATAGACAGATTTGTTTCAGTGTGCTGACGATATTACTACTTCTTCTGGTGTCTTTGCCACTGCTCTACAAATTTGTTTTTACAAGCAGTATGACCTGAAGGAGGTATAATAGATAAAATAAAATTAGATAACATATATGATAGTGCTTTGAAAGTCCAAAGTGCTGAACAAATGTAAGAGATTCTTACTGCTGTAATTTAATAGATAAAGGCAGTGGTTGCTTCAGGCCAGACTTCCGAGGAGAGCAGCTCTTCACATTTCTCTCCCCTTTTCAGTCCCACCACGGGATGAAGAGTCTGGGGAGTGAATCCATACTGTCAAAGCCACAGAGACTGATGTATAAAGCACACCTGAAGGTGTTCATTTATAATGAACAATAGATTTGGGCAATGGATGAGGCAAGGCAAGGCTTTTGTCGTCTGCATGAGCCCTCCTGGCTGCTGGCTTGTCCCAGTCAAGAGACCAGTTACAGACCAGAAAGCTGCTTGGTGAATGCTTAATTACAACAAAAGGAATTGGATGTTCTCCAGAGTTATTGTTTTGTTTGTTTCTTTGTTTTTCATTAAACCTAGGTACCTGAGAAATTGCCTTTCTCCATGTTAGGAATAGTTCTTTCAGCAGAAGCAAAGAAGCCATTGTCTAGAAATAGACAGCTCTCTCCATGGTTATTCCTGGAGACGCACTGACAGATTTTCTCTTCTCCACCCATCTCACTTTAAAGCATCTGTCTTTACAGCAGTACCTCCAGACAGTCAGCTTATAATTTCCCACATCACAGTTTCTCTTCACATGAGTAACGCTTTAGGGTGATGGTTTCCTGACACCTTAATATCTGCATTTCCCAGTATACAACGGGTTCCCCTGGCAGGCCGGCCCCATGGTTCACTGCAGTGCCGTCATGATATGAGCAAAAGTGCGATGCCGCCAGAAGGCAAAAGAGAGTAAGCACCTGGAGGCCTGTACTCACCACCAGTTGTTTGGGAACCAGAAATCACAGGGCGGGGGTGAGGAACTTGAAGTTTCGAAAAGGTCACTGATTCATTCAAATAGGAAAGTACCCAGCACAAGGCCTGATGTGTAGTAGGTCCTCAGTAACAATTTGTGAAACGGAATGACCAGTTGGCCACAGTCTCCGAAATAGTGAGTGGCACGGCCCAAAGTCCCACACCTACTCGTTCCCCCTCTATCACATCAGAAGTAATTTTGTGAAGTATTTTGCTTCCCATCCTGCTTTTAAGATGTGTCGTATGGGGAAGAGCAGAAGAGAGTGGCTCTTCCGTTCTTCTCTGGCTTCACTGTGGACTAGGACTTGTTGAGTTCAGTGTTGGAGTCACTTTCCTTGAAGCCTTCCCTGAGCCCTCCGAGCCCCTTGATTCAAGTCTGCCTTTTGTCATCATTTGTACTTCTCTCTCTCCTATTTCTGGTTTCTCGAATATAAACTCTGGAAGTGTACACTCACTTATCTTTATATCCCCCACAGTGAGGGCCCAGCATAGAGCCCAGAACATAGTAAATGCTAAAAAAATTACTGGTGAACTGAATGGAATTCCATTGGTCCTAGCTGATGTGATTCTCCATGGTTTGATGCGTGACCCTCTGTCTTGTCTCCAATTCCTTTTAAGTTTCTAGTACAAGCTGCTTGAAACTACATATGCTATTGTCAAATTTCAATGGAACTCGCTTCAAAATCTCTTTTCCTCCTTTTTTCTTCACTACCCCATTTTTGGTAAACCCTGCTTCCACCACCCCTTTTATTCATTCATTTATTCACTCATTCATTCACTCACAAATGTTCCTTGACCTCTCGCTATGTGCTGGACACTGGACATACAATGTTAAGCAGACAGAGGGGCCCTACCTTTTAGAACTTGTAATCTCCTGGGAGATCATCAATAAACAAATAATAATATAATTATACATTGTGATAAGTGCTAAGAAGAAAATAAACAGATAGTACTGAGATCAGGACTGACTTCTGAGGCAATCAGATGTAGGTCTGAAGTAACAGAGATGGAAAGAACCCTGCCGACAAATAGCTGCGTTTCAGGGAATAGCATGTGAGAAAGTGGGAAAGAGCTGAATGCGCTCAAGGAGAAGCAAAAATATCGTGTGACCAGGGTATAGAGTGAGGGGACAGTGGGGTGCGATGAGGGCACACAGGTGGGCAGGAACCACACCACATGGAAGCCAAGTGGGGGCCTCGTCGGCTGGAGTAAGGAGTGTGCTCTGACTGGAAGTGCAGTGGGAGCCAAAGTGTTTCTAAGCAGAGGAGTAACAAAATCTAACTGACATTTTTAAGAGATGAGGCTGACTGTTGTCTGAAGACAAGATAGTCTGGGGACCGAGAGACCACTGTCAAGGCTATACAGTGGCCCAGGTGAGAACTGCTGGGGCCTGGACCGGGGTGGTGGCAGTGAAGATGGAGAGAGTGATTCAAGAGATATTTTTGAGGTAGAATTGACAGGATTTGCTGATAATTTGAACGTGGAACCTCTTTGTTTCGCTGCTCAGGAAGGTTGGGCACAGAGAAGCCAAGTTGATAAGGAACCCTGATTTCCGAACCCTGGACTCCTATTCTTTCGTGGCCTTCAGCAGTTTTCACTACCTTTGTGTCTTCTCCCATCTGGAATCATTCACCAAATCTAGCCCCTCCTTTTCTGTACCTCCCTAACTCCCACCTACGCGTGCCATGCCCAGTCTGGTGGGTTATTGTGACTGCCCTCTGGCTGGCCTCATGGCCTCCTTCCAACCTCACAGTACAGGTCATTTGTCATGGCCTCACTTCAACTGTGTCTCTAATAACTCTGCAGCAACTCCCTACTCATTCGAATGAAAATCCAGACTTACTTTGGGCAGTGGCTTCGCAGCACTTCCCCAGCTAGCTCCACCCAACCCTTCCTGTTTGCTCTGGTCTCCCACTATAACGCAGCCCACACCTTCAATTTTAGCCTTTTTGTGGCTACACCTCCCACCTGTAAGCTTTTAGGCCAGCTGCTTTGTGTATGAAATTCTGTCTCTTCTTCTGTACTTTCTTGACTCGCACAAATATTTTTCTTGAATCATTTCAGTCACTCAGTCTTTATTTCACCAAGTAAGAATTGAGTGCCTCCTTTGGGCTGGAGACTAGTAGCTATGGGGAATGAAAAAGTCAGTAGGAGATGGTCCCTTCCCTCAAGGAGCTTACAGTCTGATGGGAGAGACATATTTGTAATCAAATAATCACAGTGCATTCTGTTAAGTGGTAGAGGGGCTGTAGATGCAGAATGCTGGACGTACACATAAGAAATAGCAACAAACACCACTGAGGGAAATGAAAAAGTCTTCACAGAGAAAGTGACATTTGAATTGACTAGAAGGGTATATAAGTCTTTTTTCCAGTTGAAGAAAGGAAGTAAGGGCGTTCCTAGAAGAAGGAACCTCTTGTTATGTGATGATAATAATAGCTAGTGTGTGTTGGTTTTCAGGTACAAGTGCACTTGTGATAGGGTAGCATATGCCTGAATTACAGGGAAAGGTTCAGTATGGAGTACGTACAGAAGCATATTGGAAAATGAGGCTATAGGGAAAAGTTGGCACAAGATTCCAGAGGCAATAGGAGCCAGTAGAGATCTTTAAAGGAGGGAGTGACATGTACAGTTTGGGCACTGTGGCAGCTGCAGTGAGCTTAGCAGACGGATTATAGAACCATGGAGGTAATTACAGTGGTCCCATGAGAGATGAGCGCTTGAACCAGCCTGAAGGCTGGGGGAACAAAGAAGAGGACATATCTGAAGTCAAAGTGACAGGGTTGGAAGTCTAGTTAGACACAGAGGAATGGGAGAAAGTAGAATCAGGAGATGACTCCAAGATTTCTAATGAGATACCATTACCTGGGACAGGGAACAGAAGAGGAGGAAAGGATTTAGGACAGAAGATCATGAGTTTATTTTAGGGCAATTGGCATTTAAGTCATCAGTATACAAGTAGAAATGTCCAGGAAGCAAATGGATGTATAAGTATGGTGTTCAGAAGAAAGCTCACCACTCACGGCGCCTAGAAGTTCGTCCATTCCCTAATCGCTGTATCTCCTCCTATGTATCCTGTTATGCTAACTGTATACTTGACTACCCTAAAAATGAGGGGTCTTCCTCAATGTCCAGCTTAAGTCCTTGTAGTGCCCTTTGAGACTCTACATAATCTGACCTCTATCACTTCTCTGTCTTCCAGCACACTGACCTACTTACTGTTCTTGGAAGGTACCAGGCACACTGCAACCTTAATGTTTTGTACTGGGTATTTTCTCTGCTTGGAATGCTTTTCCCCAGATGTTCACATAACTCCCTCACCTCCTTCAAGCCTTTGCTCAGTTGCCACTTTTTCAATGAGACTTACCCTGACCACCATGTTTAATACTACAGCTGCCGTTCCACCATCCCCAGCCACTCCCAATCACCGTTTGTCTATCTTTTCTTCACCCATAGCACTAATCATCTGCAAATATGCTGTGTAATTTACTTCTTTATTATATTTATTGTTTTCTCAAGTCTGCCCCTCCTCTAGAATGTAGGCTTCCTGAGCGCAGGCGTTTTTCTCTCTTATTCACTCATAGATGGTCAGGCACCTAAAATACTGCTGGGAGCATGATAAGCACTCAGTATATATTCATATTTGTGAAATTAATGAATGAGAGTATAGGTTCCTGCATTCTACCTCCTAAATTCCTGTCTGCTATATACCGTTGTGCCCTCAGAGCCAAATAGAAATACAGGAAGGGGAAACAAAGAGATATCAGAATGGTGAATTCAACTTAACTTTTTAAAAAGAATCAAACGCATTCCTTCCAAACTCTTCCAAAAAATACAAAAGAAGGGAAGACTTCCTAAGAATTCTATGAAGCCATTATTACTTCAGATTTCAGAACTTACTACAAAACTAACGTAATCAAAACACTGTGGTATTAGTATAAGGATAAACATGTAGATCAATGGAATAGAATTTAGAGTTCAGAAATAATCCCTTGTATTTATGGTCAATTGATTTTCTACAAGGGTGCCAAGACAATTCAGTAGAGGAAAGAATAGTCTTTTCAGAAATGGTGCTGAGACAACCGGTTATCCACATGCGAAGTTGGACATCTACCTTCACTTAATATATAAAAATTAACTCAAAGTGCATCAAAAACCTAAATGTAAGTGCTGAAACTATAAAAGTCATAGAAGAAAACATTGGTATAAATCTTTATGACCTTGTATTAGGTAATGGTTTCTTATATATAACACCAACAACATAAATGACAAAAGAAAAAATAGATAAACTGGACTTCATCAAAATTAATTTTTTTCTGCTACAAGAGATATCTTCAAGTAAATGGAAAAACAAAATGGGAGAAAATATTTGCAAATTTTATATCTGATGTGGGACTTGTATCTAGAATATATAAAGAACTCTTACAACTCAATATTAGAAGACAAATAATTCAATTTAAAAACAGGCAAAGGATCTGAATAAACGTTTCTCCAAAGAAGATTATATAAATGACCAAACAAGGACATAAAAAGATGTTCAATAACCTTAGTCCTTACAGAAATGCAAATCAAAACCACAATGAGATACCACTTCACACCCACTAGGATGGCTACAGTCAAAATGTCAGGTAATAACAAGTGGACAAAGACGTGGAGAAATGGAACCTTCATGCACTGCCCCTGGAAAATAGGCTTGTAGTTCCTCGAAAGGTTAAACCTTATAACTCAGCAATTCCACTCCTAGGTATACATCAATGGAAACATGCCCACACAAAAACGGATACACAAATGTTCATAGCGGAATTATTCATATTAGCCAAAAAGCAGAGACAACCCAAGTGTCCATCAACTGATCAATATATAAATAAAAGTCAATATAGCCATACAATGGAACAGTATTTGACAATAAAGAGGGATGAGGTGCCTGACGTAAGGACCACATACAGTATGATTCCATTCATATGAAATATCCAGAATAGGCAAATGTATTATAGAGACAGAAAGTAGATTAGTGGGTGTCTAGGATAACATGAGGCGAGGGGGTGGAGACTGACTGCTAATGAATACTGGTTTCTTTTAGGGGGAACAAAAGTATTATAAAATTAGATTGTGGTGATAGTCACGCAGCCCTATGAATATAGTAAATGACATTGAATTGTATGCTATGGATGGGTGAATTGTATGGTCTGTAGATTATATGTCAGTGAAGCTGTTTTCCCCGAGATGATGGTGGCTTGAACTATTGCAGTACCCATGTGGACTGTGAGAAGTGTTTTGAAGGTAGAGCGAGCTGGATTTTCTCATGTATTGTGTGTGATGTAAGAGAAAGCAAGGACTCAAAAAATTTTCTTCTGAGCACCTGGAATGATGGAGTGAGCAACTGACACAGTGAAGACTGGGGGGGCACAGTTTCTGGTAATAAATTGAAGAGTTCAGTTTGGACATGTTGCGTTGGAAACGTCAAGTAGGTTGAAGGAAAGAAAAAATACACACACACACACACACCCTACAAATGATATATCGTGATATTGTAATTCCAATGAGTTGAAGTAGCATTGCACAGCTGGGTGTTAACATATGGATAGAATTTATAACCATGAAAATAGATGAGATCAGCGAAGCAGTGTGCATAGCTAGAGAAGAGGTCTAACAACAGGCCTCTGGGACAGTCCAGCATTAAAATGTTTGGGATGCGTAAGAACCAGCAAAGAGAGCGTAAGCAGTGAGACAAGAGGAAACTGAAAGTGTGTGTTGTCCTGGAAGCCAAGTAAAGAAAGTGTTTGCAGGAGGAGGAGGAACTGAGCAATGTATGGTACCGAGAAATCAAGTGAAACAAGGACTGAGATGTGACCATTGGGCTTAGCCACCATTCAGTCATGGGTGACTTTGCCAAGAGCAGTTTTGGTGGAGCTAAATGGGAAAGTCTGGTTGGAGTACATTGAGACAATGTAAGGAGATACGTCTCATTTCTATACACCAGCAACAAGAATCAAAAATGCAATTTTTAAAAAGATACCATAGCAATAAAAATATAAGGTATCTATGAAGAGAATCTGACAAACATGCCAGAGACCCTTTATGGAAGAACTTGAAATGGAGAGCTATCCAGTTCACAGGTTAGGGTTACTTGATATTGTAAAGATAGTCTTTCTCCCTGAGTCAGTCATAGTGTAATTCCAGTCAAAATCCCAGCAGGGTTTTTCATGGAATTTGACAATCGAGTTCTGAAATGTATGTGGGAATGCAAAGAAAAGCCAAGGCATTCTTGAAGAGCAGCAAGGTATCAGATACTAAGATGTGTCACACAGCTACAATCCTTAAGAGCATAATGTTACACAGAGCTCTGATAAATAGGCCAATTGAACTGAATAGAAAAGTCAAAAACAGACCTCTACCTATTTGCAAATGTGATGTATGACAGGTAGCATTGCAGATCAGTGGGGTCAAGGATGAACTCTAATAGCTGATTTGGGGGGAATCGGTTATCCATAAAGGAATAACAAAACTAGATTCCTACCTCACGTCAAACACAAAAATCCATTCTGAATATGTTAAGTACTTTAAACTTTTGGAGGAAAATATAGTTCCAACGTTTTCAACTGGCAGTGCCTCCACCCAGGGAACATTTGAAAATACCGGGAGTGCCAAAAAAATGTATATAAGTGGACACTTTGGTCAGCGTTGCTCAAGCAGTAGTTCACCATAATCCGAAGTGTCGGGACGCTGATGGTAACCACTTTGAGCACCTCTTGTCATTGCAAAAGTCAAACGTGACTTGTGTTCATCTTTTGTTTTTGGTATATATTGAGGATTATGATTTCAATTCAGTTTTTTCCTTTCTTAAAATGTGTATGCATTTTTTGGCAGCTTCTGTATATAGGAGAGTTTGGGGTTGTTATAATGACAGGAAGAGTGCCAAAGGTGTTTGGTACCCAGGGCCCAAGGATGCTAAGTGTCCTGCAGTGAGAGCCAGCCCCATATAAAGAGTAACTGCCCAGTGCCTAATGCCAGTAACGTCCCAGTCAAAAAGAAACACGGATATAGGAGAATTTCTCTGTGATCTTGGGATGGGGAGAATTTTGTTTAAAGAAACACAAAAAGCACCAACCAAAAAGTAAAAAAGTAATAAATTCACTTACATGAAAACAGAGTGCCTCTGGTTACCCGAAACACCATAAAGTGAAAAGACAAGGCACAGAGTGGGAGGACTCCTACCTGACAATGTATTAGTATTTGCAACATACGAACTTTATATAGCGATACATCCAAAGGAAAAATGGGCAAAAGATATGAACAAGCCTTTCACAGAAGAGGAAACCTGAGGCATGAGAAAATGCTCAACCTCATTAGCAATCAGGGAAATGCAAATCAAAAGCACAATGAGTGACCAAAAAACAGCAACACAAAATTTCACTTTAATCCACCAGATTGAAAAACTAGGTGTTGGTGAGGATATGGAACACTTCCGCTTCCGCTGGGAGTGTATGTTGGGCAAGTAAGGGAGACAATTTGGCATTATCTAACAAATTTGAAAATGTGTAGACCTTACAACTCATTGATTCCACTCCTGGAAACCGACCTTAAAGATTAGACATGGGCGAGTGTACTATAAAGGAAGTTCATAGGCCCCAAACTAGAAACAATAGACGTGCATCTATCACCTAGTCTTACACAAGGCAATGAATGAGCCACTGCTGCAGATAACCACATAAAAGGTTCTCAGACACAATTGCGATTAAAAACAAATTGTAGAAAGTTTTAGTGTGATGCCAGTATTGAAAGTTCCAAAGCAAGCAGAATTAGAGTGTATATTGTAAGGGTTACTAAAAAACATGTATGTGTAGGAAGATGGTACAGAAATGCAAGGGAGTGACTTTTAAATATTGACGATGGTGGGGTCCTCTGGGAGAAAGAGCTGTTGATTCTTACTATGCTTCCTAACTTATATAACTATTTTTCATGTAGAAATTGCACACAAACGTGATTTATGTCTGCTAAGCCTTTTGTATATATCAGTGGCATCATTCCTTTCAATGCAGAGCAGAGAAGAGTTGTCTCCTAAGTTTCAGGCTACGACCTGCCTTTGGAGATTCAGTTCTCCCTGGTCTCAATCCTGCGGGCCATCTAGCCAAGGGCAGGCTGCAAATGGCAGGAATGAGCACTCCCTGTCTTAGGTTACTGGGCCTGCCAGCATCGCCCTGGGGGAGCAACGGAGATAGCCAGCAGAAACACACAGACTGTACCACGGCGGGTACACTTGGGGGGTCTCTGAAGGTGGGGTAAGAGGGAGGAAGACAGCACTGGAATGCTTTCTAATGGCATCCTCACTAGCTTATGTGACCCTGGGCAATTCACTTACCTTCTCCAGGCTCAGATTCCTCCCCTGTCCTCTTCAGGATGGAACTAGCGTGCACTTGAGAGTCGCTTCCAGCCTGAGCACCACAGTATTCCGATCCTAAAAGTCCACTTGAGGGGAAGACAGTTTGCATGTTTACACTCCAGTGTCCAGGTTAGCGATTAGTAAGCCCCTGTCTGTCGATCAGAGCTGTAGCAGGTATTGGCGAGCGGCTGTCTGGTGGTGTGGAGAAACAGAGCCACGTGTGCCTACAAACAAAGTCACATTTGCACAATTAACCTTAAGAATATAAACAGAAGTAGAAGCAAAACTGTCCCCAAGCCTTTGCAGGCGGTCCTCCCTCCTCCAGACTGCCTTTGATTACAGCGGCTTCTGTCTCTTTGTATGAAACCTTTCTGAGGCATTCTGTCTCATGTGCACGTTTTAAGAGGGGGAAAAAAAAGAAAAGCTGTCTTTATCAGGTTTTCCCCATATAGCCTCCCTTCCATCTATGTTTTTCCTCGGCTTTATAACAACTCCTATCTCTACCAGGAGAGACTTCTATGGGCAAAACGAGCTTGGTCGCTTGGGGTGTGAACTAAGGGTTAAATTAAAGTGACAGCTGTCTATACAACTGGCCAGAATGAGGAGAAGGCTCAGCAGCGTTTGTGCTTCTCACTGCCTGTCTCCCTTCCACCCCTCTGGCCAGGGTGCTGAGCTGCTCTTAGAACTTTTTCTTTCCCTTGAACTATAGTTTTGTTTGTTTGTCTCAGCAGCACTTTTGAGGAACTGCTTTTGTAAAGGCAAAAGAGACAGTGTGCTACTCTGGGTGAGTCACTCTTCCTTAGTCAATGCTGCTGACAATCTCAGAGATTAACAAAGATTGCCAAGAGTGGCTGCAGTCCAGCACCCAAATGCTCACACAATTTCCCCCCTTTCCATTTTAGGGTGAAAATAATCAGGGACAAGAGGAGGAGGGGATTTATGTGAATAAATAAGACACTGTCTTACAGCCAAAGCGACATTCAGATTCTCAGCTGGCAGTGGAATTCTTGAGCCTGATCTGTAGTGAAAGCATGAGCAAACTGCTAAATGGAATGCAAAGGCGACCCGGGGCTTAATCTCTGTTCCAGTCAGTCTGCAGAAGAGCCTCAGAGCAGTACTATTCCTGGAAGGCCAAGCGTGCACCCACTCGCTGCCCCACCCCCCAGGACGAGAAAGCCAGGGCCTCCATGACTGAGCCAGCAACCAGTTGCTCGGGTGAAATAGCCTATCTGGGAAAGAAGCAATCTGAAAGCGCTTTATAAACTGTAGAGTACTAGGGGACGTCAGGTGGCCCTGCCACTCACCCGTTTCTGATGTATACTCTACTCCTTCAGTTGTCTTTTCTCATTATTGGACAAAAACCACAGAATTTTGTGGTGAGAGGTCAGGCCCTGCATATAATCAATCATGCCCAAGTCCCAAGACGTAGAAGCAGAAATTGGCCTTAATTCTGGATTTCCCAGTCTACACATGGAGAGCATTTGCCAGTCAACAGTCTTACAAAGACGTCATAGAATGGGCAAGAAATGACCCTCCGAAAGCTTTTGGTGGGGGGTAGCTATAAAGCCTTTTCAAGGAAAAGCTCTCAATTTCCACACGCTGTGATTACTTCTGCATCGAAGTAGAAGCCCTTGATTCCGATGTCACATATCAGATGACTCCTCAAAAGTGCTCTGAAGTGGCTGAGTCGCTGTATCCAGTGGTGGCTCTGCCCAGAGCGACTGGACGGTAAGATCAAAGAGCTCTGTAGGCTGGGGCATCCTTGGGCACCTCACCCAGCCCCTACATTAAGTCAACAAAGGAATTTGAAATTTGTGATTAAATAAAAACAAGAACTTCATCATTCCATTCACCCATCTGCCCGTTGCTTATTTTGAGTATGTACTTAACAGCACTTTCCAGAACAGAGCAATCCCTACGTAGAGACAAAGATGGCTCTAATGCCAGGGCATGGCAGGGAGGCATGTTGCATTCCTTCCCTCCCCATCCTCCCTTTCCCAGAGCTCATCCAGCTGACAGGTGCCAGAAGGGAAGAAATGTTAGCAAATGTTACTTTCCAGCCCCAAAGAAGCTGTCACAAAAGGGAGACGGAACAAGGCAGCTCATAAAATCCTTCAAGTGAGGGAGGTAGCGAGACCTATCTAATTACACAAGATTAGAAACGGTTTAACTTGTTGAGAATGTGCTACATGTGAAATGAAACAAAATGACACCTCTGGCACCCTGTAATGATACTGTATTGGGAGGAAAGCACAAAGGGTTGGTTCACGCTATCAGTAACACCAGTTTTTCTCACCCTACATTTTTGACACATCTGGTTTTAATACGGTGGTCTAAGTGAAGTAAGTTAACTTTTCACCCACTGTTCTGGCCCTACTTTTCTTCAGTGTACACTTCCATTTGTGTTGGCATTGCCCTTCTCTCACACCTCCCCTCGCTAACAAAGGTACAAGACGGTTATGCTCAGAGATTCTGCTTATCTCTGGGCTCTCGATTGTTTTACTGTTGAAATGGCACTAACTGATCTGAAAGCAAGGCTAGCCTTTGTTCCAGCTAAATTCAACAGATTTTAGCTTTGTCCTTCTACCTAATTTGTTGAACTACCAACAGAGAATAAGAACTCCCTACGTAATCAATGAGTCACTAAACATCCTGATTTTCCAAAGTTAGGGGGTGGTCATCTGAGCCACTGTTAACTAGAATATTCGGGGACTCTGATATCTGCGTAATTGACCATTTTGTGTCTGTGTTGGTGATTATATATCGAAGGTCTGCCAGATGGGTGTATTTCCCATGAAAGCAGAACCTTCAAACTACAAAGGGAGTTTTCTTGTCAGAACAAAAAAAGGGTTTTACTCCCCCATGAGCAGAGGAAGATAGGATTTTGCAAATGGCTATGATTAAAAGCCAGAGTTTAGATTTTGTTAGTGTTTTGATACAAAAATGGAAACATGTACTCATTTTTTTTACCTTCTTTAGATTTGTGCCTCACAGGACTTTGGAAACAGCAAGATTTGTAACTCTAAGCTGACAGGAATTATGTGCTGTGATTAGAAGGTACAATTTAAATTGTGCACGATCTTAACTCTTTCTAGGACCTTTCTCTGTGTTGTGAATTCTGTCCGGACTACAGATTATAGTTGGAAAGAGGGGGGCGTGAATCGTCAGCCAGTCCTCCAAAAGGTGCAAAGTCTTTCAGGTGGCTTCTGGTATATTTTTCTTCTGTCTGAAAGGAATCCAACAGGGCACTTCTGTAGCGAACGACTTAACCCTAAGAAGTGACTAATAACGGGACGTTTCATGCCCTCTGGCAAACCAGCAGAGGTGATGATTTGAGGCACAGGTACCATTCAGTGGCTGGAGCATCCCAAGGATTGCTGTGTATAGCCTCGACCTAAGAGAAGCATCATTTTCACTACCTTCAAAGTCAGCAAGTCTTCACTAAGCACATACTATGTTTCTATAATGTTCTCTGAAATTTGTTAATAGATTTCTTTTTCCAAGTGGTCAGGGAGTTTCATCAATCATTAACTGACTACTGCTGTACACAGGCATTGTGCTGGGGATCCCAAGATAAATCAGAGGTCTTCCCTGACTTGCAGAGCTCAGAGTACAGTGTGAGAAAGAAGAAATTACAAAGGGGTGTCAGAGTAGAGTTTCCTTGCAAAGACCTCTGTGAGTGTACATAAAGGAATGATTAATTCTCTCAGGAGGGCATCAGAAGGGCTCACCAAGGACATGATATTTGAGCTACATCCTAAAGGAAGGGTAGGATTTCACCAGGCAGACAGGAGAGGGGGCAAGAGCATTCCAAGCAGAGGGAACAGCATGTGCAAAGGCTCATTAAAGCATGGTGGGGAGTTCTTCTTACCATCACTTGTGCTAATGTTGAGTTGAGATTTTTTTCTCATGATTACACTGCCATTTTTAAACATAGGGCATGATATTTTAAGGCAATGACAAGAAAAGGCCTGATAGATTTGAAAGTTCTCCTTATTAAGCTGCGATGCTTATCTAGTGTCTTGCACACAGCAGGCCCTCAAGAAATGCTTGCTGAATGATGGCTCTCGTATCTCTTTCCATTTATAAATCACTACTCTATCAAAGATCTGCTTCCAAAGCAAAAGTCCTGCTTGTGACTTAGGAATGGCTGTCCACAGTTCTGCTCTCTGTCACCCCAGCCTCCCCTACTCTTGAGGCTGATGTCCTAGGAACTTTACTGATACTGGCTTATATGGACAGGTATACCTCCCATTTTAAATGTTATGGCAGAACCTAAACATGATTGATCAAACCCTTTATATGGCAATAATAAAGATATGAGTTGTCTGCACTGAACGTAATGTGGTACTGCCTATTCTTTGTTATTGTTAAGAAAGAGAAGCTAAATTTTTATTATTTTTATAAATTATGTCATAACCTTTAGGGTAGTAATAAATTTGTGCCTTGAAAATCACCAAGAAATAGATGCCAGAAAATGTGGTTAGACATAAAATCATTTGCAAGTGATATGCAAGTACGCTTGTAATCCTTTTACTGGGTGTCTGGATCCAGTCTTTGGGGAGAATCCCACCAGGGAATCTTGTCTCATTGTGAATCTGAAATATATCAGAAATAAATTTCTTCAGTTCCAAACCTTAGCAGCTATGTGACTGGCTCTTTCAGGCCTAATCTAGAGGCCACAATGGCAGGCCACAGAATGTACTCTTTCAGCCCCTGCACTGCAGTGGGTGAATTCTTTCCACGGCAGTTATTGAGTGCCTCCTGGAGCCAGGCACAGTGCTAGGTTCTAAGAATACAGAAGGAAAGAAGAGCTATGTTCCTGCCCCCATGCCACCCTCAGCCTAGTGAAATGGCTCATAATCTCTCCTGGGTCATGGTCCCTTTTGAGGTTCTGATTCTAACTGGCCTTACATTACTGAAATATTAAGGTAGCAGCTTTCTGTTGCCCCAAAGAAAGGCAAGAACTTTTGTCCCTGATAAATGGAGTCTTGTGAAACCCAGTGTAGGAGGTTATTTTTTCTAGACGTTAACCTTTATCCTCTTTTGGCGCCTGTAGCACGGTAGAGAGATTAGGGGCTTTTGAGCCAAACCGTTTGGAATTCTGACCCTGTAACTCGCAGTGGGACTTTGGGTAATTGACCTGGTCTCTAATAAGCTCAGTTTCCTCAGCCTAAAAGTGGTCGTCATGCGCACTTTGCAGAGTGGCTTGGCTATGAGGACTGAAGGAGTCAATGTGTATGAAGCACCTTGCACAATCAGTGTTCATAAGTGAGAAAGCGAGATTTTTAAACCCAGGTCTTTCTGATTCAGAAATCCAGTCTCTGCTTCCTCACAAAGGCTCTGAAAATACTGGATTATATTTAAGTATCAGCAAAACTCCATAAGGAAGGGACGCAACAGCACAGCTGAAGAAACAAATGGACGGAAAGAGAGAAATATGCTAATTTGTTTAGAGACACTTGGGATGTCTGTGACAAAGCTGACACCGAGTCCAGAGTCTCAGCATCCGTTTCTCGCTTTGAATGCTCAGCATCTCCTTGTGCAGTTGCATTCACTCCTTCTGTAAGCATTCATTGACTACCACTGTGTGCCTAAGCATTTACTGACTACCACTGTGTGCCCACCTTGGCTGTAGGTGTTTCTGGTGATTTAGGAGACATGATCCATGCCTTCTAGGCACTTACAGGCTAGAAAGGAGGCAGAAGCTATACCCAACAAACAATTAGAGAAGAATGACACAAGACAGTGTGTAACCAAGGACCAGTAGTAGGCAAAAGTAAGGGCCGCCATAACACAATACTACAGGCTGGGGGGCTTAAACAGCACAAAATGATTTTCTCACTGTTCTGGAGGCTAGTTGTCCTAGATCAAGCAAGGTCCATTGGCATCAATTCCTGCTTAAGAGCTCTCTTCCTGGCCTGAAGACAGCCACTTTCTGCATCCTCCCATGGCCTTCCCTCAGTAGTTCCCTCAGGGGTTGGGGGTGTAAAGCAAGTTATAACGAAGACGCTAATCCTGTGGGATCAGGGCCCCACCCTTATGTCCTTATTTAACCTTAATAACTTCCTTTTTCTAAGTACAGTCACACGGGGGTTAGGGATTCAACATAGGAATTTGAGGAGGACACAATTCAGTCCATAGCAGTGTATCTGTTTACGTGTGTGTTTAATCAGTCTAGCATTTTTTTAGACAATAGATTAGACAAGTACACCCGTGGCACTAAGGTGACAGTTAGGAGGCTGTTGTGGTACTCTAGATCCCAAATGCATTTTGGAAGTAGAACCAACAAGGCATGTTGCTGGGTTAGATGTAGACGTTAGAGACAGGGAAGTGTCAGGGAGGACCTCAGGGTTCTTTCTTGGGCAACTAGGTGAATGACTGATGGATAAAGGGAACACTGGAGGAGGAGGAGTGGTTTGGGGATGGGGTATCAGTGCAGTTCCTCTTCCTCCAAGCTCCAACTCCCATCTCATCTGTCTGTGAAGTCCTCCCGGGCCACCCCTCCCATCCAGAGTTAGTCACTTCTTTGAGATCCTGTAGTACCTGACACGTATTGTTATCTGACTCCTTATCACATTGCACTGTAATTCATTTACTCATCTCCCCAACTAAACTGAATGCAAGGGCAAAAACTGTCCAATACCTCTGTCCATCTGCAATTCCTGCCACAGTGTTGGGAAACAAGTAGGTCCTCAGATATAGAGATGATGATATCAAACTCTCAGAGTGATTACTATGTGCCCAGTACTGATCTAAGTGCTTGAGAGGCATCTACTCCTCTGTATCCTCAACAATTCCATTATTATCCCCATTTCACAGATGGCTTGCCCAAGCTGGTGTAATGAGTAAGTGGCAGAGCCAGGATTCGGACCCAGACAGGCCAGCTCTGGAGTCCCAGCTCTTCACCACTTTACTACACAGGCTCCCAGTGATTTTTGCTGCTCAAATGATTGGTGTTGCCCTTCAGATTCTTTCCCGTAGGGCAGCATTCATCTCTTCCCACCCTACTGTTTCCCAGTCTGTGATTCACTTAGAGCTTGTGAGCTGCTTTCATGACTCCAGGGAGCAGGGAGATTCCTCTACCAAATCCAGACACCCCTCCATCCTTCCATCTGGCCCGCTCCTTAAGTACCTGCTTTCTGTCTCCCCTCCAAGTCTCAGTCTTCCACCCTTCTTGGCTGCCAGCTCCTCCCTGTTCAGTCTTTTGTAGTGTAGGGACCAGGCTTAGCTAACTCCTGCGAACTCCAGTTCACACACAGGCTCAAATTGACTGCATGCCCTGTAATGCCCCCAACTGCACCCATCTCACTTGGCTCCGCCTGATATTTTGTTTTGTTTAGTTTTGTTTTTTAAGGGGGGCTGGAGTTTTCAGTTTTGATTCCCTGCTGTTCTACTCTGAGCGAGTACCCACCCCCAGGCTAACAGAGCAAATAAGAAGGAAGGTGACCCGTGGGATAACAACTGTGCCATTGTGTTCATTCCCCTACTTTGCATTCCCTCAGTGTTTTGGTTTTGTGCTGTTTTATTTAGATTTGGAGAATTTTTAGAAAGGTAACAGTGATATATGGTAAAAACATGGTTCCTAGAGCCAGATACACCCACCACTTCCCGGGTTTGACCCAGGGGAAGTCATTTAACCTCTCTGTGCCTCACTTTCCTCATCCGTAAAGTGGAGCTAATGTGTTACCTACTTGATACGGTACCTGTAAGGATGTAATGAGTCAACCTATGCAATACTTGGAACTCTACCTGGTGCGTACAGTAGCAGAGGAAAAGATAACAAACGCACATATCCCCACTATTCAAAATTGAAATTGGTGAAGATTTGACCTTAGCTTTATGTCTTTTGTTAAAAATCACTTGTCATAGATAAGTTAAACATTTTGTGACCCTCACCCCCAGTCCTACACTGTCCCCACCTCTGCAAAGGTATCCATCGTCATGAAATAATGTGTATCTTTCCAGTCCATTTTCACAGTAATGACAAACAAGATTTGATATGGAGATGGGGGTGCATGGTTTCTTTTCTGTTAATCTACACAAATGGTACCAGAATGTACAATATCATCTTGCAACCTGCTGTTTCATTCAATGTGGTTTTTCAGCTCTATCCATTTAGATCTAGGTTAGTCCCTTTAAGCGCGCTATAGTATCTCGTTGTGTGGGTATCCCATGTTTTTGTTATCCATTCACATCGGTCATTTTGTACTTGTGTCTTTGGGCACAAGTGCGCAGAAGAACATGGCCTGGGGTCATATCCCAAGCTGGTGACTCTCAGCAATTCTTTATGCCTCAATTTCCCAATCTGTAAAATGAACAGAACTATACATGCCTCCTGGGGTTGTTGTGTGCATAAAATGGGCTCAGGCAGTTAAAATGCTTTCATGACTAAAACATGGTAAGTTACTACTTGTTTTTACTATATTTATCATACATTTCTCCCTCAAATATGAGCGTACACCTTTTTTAAAGTATAGATATGTGAATAAAAATATACTAGAGGGATATTCATCAAAATGTTAACTGGTGTTAAAAATGAGTGATTTTTTTCTGTGTTTTTTATATCTTCCAAGTTTTCTACAAATGAAATGTGTTATCTTTGTAATTAGAAAACAAAATCACAGTAAATGCAATTTTTAATGGAAAGGAATGTAAAGGAATTGAGTTGTTACTTATTATTTTAAAAAATTTATTTTCTGGTGAACGGGGGCACTGCAAAAATAGTGAATGAGGTCTTAAGAAGTGGCTTACTTCCAAACAACAAAGGAAACCATCAACAAAACAAAAAGGCAACCAGTCGAATGGGAGAAGATATTTGCAAATGACATTTCCAATAAGAGGTTAATATCCAAAATGTATAAAGAACTCATACGTCTGAACAGCAAAAAAACAAACAACCTGATTTTAAAAATGGGCAGAGGACCTGAACAGACATTTTTTTCCAAGGAAGACATACAGATGGCCAACAAGTATATGAAAAAATGCTCAACATCACTAATCACCAGAGAAATGCAAATAAAAACCACAGTGAGATATCACCTTACTCCTGTCAGAATGGCTATCATCAATAAATCAACAAACAACAAGTGTTGGTGAGGGTGTGGAGAATGTGGAGAAAAGGGAACCCTCGTGCACTGTTGGTGGGATTGCAGATTGGTGCAGCCGCTATGGAAGGCAGTGTGGAGGTGCCTCAAAAAATTAAAAACAATACTTTAAAACCAGCAATTCCACTTGTGGGTATTTACCCGAAGAAACCTAAAACACTAATTTGGAATATGTTCATTGCAGCATTATTCACAATAGCAAAGATATGGAAACCATCCACATGACCATCAACAGATGAATGGATAAAGAAGTGGTACATATACACAATGGAATGTTAATCAGTCATAGAAAAGGATGAAATCTTGCAATTTGCGACAACATGGATGGACCTTGAGGGTATTATGCTAAATGAAATAAGTCAGATGGAAAAGGACAAAAACTGTGATTTTACCCATATGTGGGATATAAAAGAAAGAGGCAACAAACAAACTAACAAAACAAACTCATAGATACAGATAAGACAATGGTGTTTACTAGAGGTGAAAGGGGTGGGGGAGGACAAAATGGGTAAAGGGGGTCAATCAAATATGGTGACAAATGGAAACTAGAATTTTTTGGTGGTGAGCACGCAACAGAGTACACAGATGTTGAATTATAATGTTTGTTTTTTTAAAAAAAAGTAGCATTATAAGAGTTTAGAAACAATGGAAATGCTTACCGGTAGAGAACTGGTTAGCTATATTACATTGTGACAGGATCCCCAAGATCATTTGGTTAAAATAAAAGCACAAGTACAGGACGCTGTGTCGAGCATGTTATCATGCTGTGTTAAAGTTATATTTTTAGGCTCAAGAGAGTCACAGAAATGCTGATAAGGGAACTGGGTGTCTAGGGCATGGCAGAGTTTCATTATTTCACTAAATACTCGTTTCAGCCTTTCAAATTTTGTACTGTATGCATCATTTACTTTCTCAAATTTTTTAAAATAAAATACTTTTAAAGTCTCTTATGCTAGAATGTAGTGGACTTATTGTAGTTATTGTCAATATCTCCCCAAATGCCTTAATCTGGCTTCCAAAGTTAGGGGAAAGAGGCTGGAACAGGGCCCTGCCTTGCCCTGGCATCTGGCTCTAGAACCTGCTATGCTGCTGCCCCACCCCCAGGGCAAAAGGGTGCAAAGTGGTTGCAGGAGCACGTAACAGCCTGAGTAGAGGAGTGGGTGCATGTGTGCATTGGTCTGTGTGCAACTACCAACAATCCTTTGAAAAATGTCAGGTGGAGTATGGTACGAGATGTAGCTAGAGAGCTGTGTTTGGGTCAGGCTATGGAGCCGATGTTTTTCAGTCATGCTAAGTAGCTTAGACCTTCCTATCCAAGATACGCTGTCACTAAAGGTCTTACAGTAAGGGAGTAGAAAGATCCAGTGTGTATTCTTGAGAGTTTATGTGGGCTGCTGTACAAAGGATGACCTGCAGAGATAGGAAGAGCAGCTCAGAAGCTGTTAAGAGATGATAAATGTCTGAATTCAAATTGTGAGCTAGGATTTGAACCCAGGCCTGCCTGACTCCAAAGATCAAACATTTCTCCATACAACACACTGTCTGCAGAAATGAACGACTGAGTTCCTTTGTACCAGCTTTCCTCACACTAACACCGGAAGTACTATCAGCAGGAATATGGCCTGATTTACATTGAAACAAAAAGGAAACGGCCACCTGTTAATAAATCCTTGCATTCACAAATGCAATTCCTTGTAAAAGAGGAAACCTCAAAATCCATGCTGTCATCTTTCTGGTTTTCATTAAGTCCTCTTGCTTACAACATCAAAGGGAAACAGGAAGTTTGCATCCTTCCTTGTTCTTGAAATATTTTTCTTAACTATTATTATAAATCACCCTGTATAGTCTACACTTCAGGTATTGAAACTTTTAAAGCAGTGTATCATCCATGAATTCCCAATTTAAAAAAAAAGAATGTGAAGAACACTAACTTTGTAATTAAAGTATTTTAATCTTTGATTATTCAGAAGGCAATTTGTGAATCCAGGGTGTCTTGGGGTCAGTGTTAAGAACATCATTATCATATGCTCCAAATAGAAGGGGCAGGGTTTATTCATGCCGTATCTATCATCAGGACCTAGTACATAGCAGACTTTCAAGGACTGAAGTGGGTGGGTGAATGAATGGAAGAGGACTTGTAGCAGTAGACAGGACACACGCTCCTGACTATATAGCTTTCCCAGCACCAACTTCTTTCTCCTATAAGTAGAGTATAGAATAGCAAGGCTGGCAAAAACGACCTGTAGGATCTTTGGGTCAGGGAGAAGGAAGAATACAGTTCTCTCATTTAAAGTGTGCAACTCAGTGGTATTTAATATATTCACAAAGTTGTGCGATCATTACCACTTTCTAATTCCAGAACATTTTTGTGCCCCTAAAAGAAATTCCATGCCCACTAGCAGTGAATCTCATTCCTCTTCCCCCAACGCTAGTGACAACTAATCTACTTTCTGTATCTGTAGACTTGTCTATTCTGGACATTTCATCTGAGTGGAGTTCTACAATATGTGCTCTTTTATCAGTCGCTTCTTTTACTTAGCATAATGTTTTCAAGGGTCATCACACTGTAGCATCTATCAGTACTTCATTCCTTTTTATTACCGTATAGGAGCTTTCTGAGCCAGTGATTTGTGGTTTAGGTTATCATAGCATTTCCTACATTTTGGACAACCAAAGGAACTCATCTGAAACTGAAGAGAAGCCAGCATGAATATAGCCCAGAATGAATGAGATTACGTCCATCCTCATCCTTGGCAGTGGCATAGTTGTGCTGAGCCAAAGACCTGTCTTAATAGGATAGCAGACCCAAGTTATGTACTGTGACCTCCTGCTGGCACTGTCCTAGCCTAGGAAGGGCTCGTGGGTGCTGGTATAATGGGATGAGGCAAGGGCCTCATAGTTGTGTTTCTGGCTTGGGCAGAGCTTGGGTGCAATTCCTCGTCTTCAGACATCTGAGGAAAGTATGTCGGGGATCTCTTGGTTCCATTTGTTCTGTTTGCCAGTGAGCAGAGTACACTGCACTGTGCAGACAGGTTAGACAGTTTATTGTAGGCTGATGAAAGCAGATTAAAAAACCATCAGCTTGGTGGGAAACTAGCTCAGAATCCAATCCAAATGTCAGATGAAATATTTACACAGCCAGGAGATAAACCAAGGGAAACAGTGTGCCCTTTGTGTGTGCCTCTGAGTGTGCAGGCACACACAGAGCTGCTGACCATTTGTCAACTTCCAAGATTTATTCTGCTGCTTCTGGCAAGGGACAGCCTAATGATTTAATAGCTTGTCAACACCTACACAGAGAAACAAGGACTGGCACTTCCTCATTTCATATTTTCTTTGCTTTAAATAGGAATTCCTATTCTAAGTCACTGGAACCTGGAAATCAGACTGTCAGGTTTCTCTTGACTTGAGTGCACAGTTCCTGAATTTGAGCATGATGGATGTTATAACTTTCCTGTTATACAAACACAGAGTTGCTACCCTTTCAGAAGAATCCATTGAGTTCATGTCCTAAAGCCTGAGTGTTTGCTTCAGACCATTGCCCGTGAGCCAATTTCAAATGGAGTAAAACTGTTTTGTTTCTGTCCCATGAACCTCTTGAGTTGAATGCCTGTTTGATCAATCCACTGCCTAATTGCCACATTTACATTTGAGATGGAGAACTTGTTTAGAGGATTTAGTAGAGAAGAAGACTGAACTTCTTGTGCAGAGTATTATTCTCCAGGCATACTTGGGCAGTTGGAAGTTTCCTGAAAGCTGTGACCATGTCCTCTTCAGCTCAGCAAACCCCCCAGTGCCTAGTACAGCATCTGGCATACAGTCACCTTCCTTGATTGATTTTCAGACAATTTGACCATGATCGAGTGAATGGAGTGACAGCTTAACCAGAAGGTTACATTTTATATTAGAATAATACTTTGGGTACACTGAGTCTGTATCCCAAAGAGAGGCAGTATAATGAAGTGGTATAGAGCTTTACTTCTCAAACTTAATAGGCTTGTTAAATGCAAACACTGATTCAGTAAGTTTCATGTGAGGCCTAAGATTGTGACTTTCTTGCAAGCTCCCATTGAAACAATACTGCCAGCCCAGGGACCACACTTTGAGTAGCAAGGATCTAGAGCTATGTTGTCCAATATGGTAGCCACTAGCACTTGGAATGTGGCTAGTCCAAATTGAGATGTGCTATAAGTGTAAAATACACATCACATTTCTAAGACAAAGTAAGAAAAAAAGTAACATTTCTCAATAATTTTATATTGATTACATGTTAAAATGATAATCTTTTTAATATATTGGATTGAGTAAAATACATCCTTAAAATTAATTTCACTTGTTCCTTTTTACTTTTCTAATGTGGCTACTCAAAAAATGTTAAATTACATATGTAGCTCACATTATATTTCTACTAACCATCACTAATCTACAGCAGCAGTTGGAAAACTTTTCCAGTAAAGGGCCAACTAATAAATATTTTAGGTTTCTCAGGCCACGTGGTCTCTGTCCGACTATACATAAAAGCAATCATAGACAATACATAAATGAATGAGCATGGTTGGGTTTCAATAAAACTTTATCAAAACACGTAAGGTGGTGGCCTCACATACCAACAGCCCACAATCGTGGTGAAAACCAGTGGCCTAGCAGACACCTGAGGGGGCTGAATAGTGTTGTAGCTCCTTCCAGGCCTCATTCCCAGAGAATTATTATTTCACTTGTTTGGTGGTTCCCTGGAAGACCTCACTTACAAGGCTTTCTTTATTAGACCTGAGTCAACAGCGCATTCAATGTGAAAAACTTTTTCCCTGGGGCACTTGTCAAAAACAATTAGAAGCAAATGATTAATTTCACAGCTGTCTGAGGCAATAGATAACAGTTGAGGCAAACATCAGGCTATCGAAAAAACTAAAAGGAAAGGCTAGGGAATGAGATGTCCATAGGGTCTTTGAAAAGCTCTAAAATGTTCCTGGGAATCTAAAAGGGCACATGCATGCAAAGGGTTGTGTTCATGCCTGAGGCTATGCACATGCTCGTGAAAGACCTGAGAAAGACCTAAACTCTCACCTCTGGCTGACCTTCAAGCTTCGCACAAATGAAGTGCTAAGACAGAATTATCAACTTCCTGGCTGAACATTGACGGTATGCCCCAACATCCACACAAAACCTCTTGACAAAGACTTGGAGACTTACTGGTTCCAGGCATTAGGAACATCTCTATCCAACCATTAGCTGATCACTAATCTAACCAAGTAGAGATTTCAGTGGCCACACATGACAAAGAATACAGACTTTAATGAATTAATTTGGAAAAGTCACTAAACAAATAAACACCACAAGAAACAACAAACCTTAGGGAGGGGGAGAATCTGATTTCAAGAACTACCAAATCATATCATTTAAATTTTTGTTTTTCAACAAAAATTACAAGATATGCATGAAACAAGATAGTATTGCCAATACACCAGAAACATTAATCAATATAAGCTGTCCCCGAGAATGTCTAGATGTTGGATTTACTAGACAAAAACTTTAAATCAGCTGTTTTAAATATATACAAAAATTAAAGGAAAGTATGATAAAAAAAATCTGACCAAATAAACAATATCAATAAAGAGACAAAAATTATAAAATTAAATTAAAAACAAATAAAAATTCTATAGTAAAGTAAAATAATTTAAATGAAAAATTCACTAGAGGAGCTCAACAGAAGATTTGAGCAGGCAGAAAAAAGAATCAGCAAACTTGAAAACAGGTCAATTGATATTATCCAGTCTGAGAAGCAGAAAGTAAAAATAATGAAGAAAAATGAGCAGTGCTTCAGAGACCTGTGTGACACTATCAAGTGTGCCAACGTATACATAATGGGAGTCCCAGAAGGAGAGGAGAGAGAGAGAGAGAGAAAGGGGAAAAAAGAATATTTGATGAAATAATGGCCCCAAATTTACCAAATTTGATGAAAGACATTGGTCTATACATCCAAGAAGCTCAAAGTAAAATTAATTCAGAGATCCACACTGAGAAACATCCTAAACTTCCAGAAGGCAAGGACAAGGAGAGAACATGAAAGCAGTAAACGTCCTAAGTTATACACAAAAACAAATTATTAGAGGTAAAATATGAGTTCATATGGCCAAAATCCAGAGCACTGACAATACCAAGTCCTGGCAAGGCTGTGGAGCAACAGGGATTCTCATTCACTGCTGGTGGGAATGAGAAATGGTACAGCCACTTTGCAAGACAGTCTGGCAGTTTCTTATAAAATTAAACATGTTTTAACCATATGATCCAGCAATGACACTCCTTGGTATTTACCCAAAGGAGTTGAAAACTTATGTCCACATAAACACCTGCATACGGACGTTTAGAGCAAAAAACATAAAACATAATAATCTCAATAGACACAGAAAAATCATTTGACAAAACCCTATATACCTTTTCATCATAAAACCACAATAAATTAGGAATAGAAGGGAATGTCTTCAACCTGATAAAGGGTATCTATCAATAATCTACCTCTAATATCATACGAAAAGGTGAAAGACTGAAAGCTTTCCTCCTAAAATCAGAAACAAGACAAAGATGTCCACTCTTGTGCCTTCGTTCAACATTGTACTGAAGGTTCTAGCTAGGGAAATTAGAGAAAAAGAAATAAAACTCATCCTAATGGGAAAGGGAAAAGAAAGCTGCAACTATTTGCAGGTGACATGATTTTGTATATAAAACGTCCTAAGTAAATATTTATCATATACAAGGAATCCTCAATAAGATTAACAGCTGACTTCTGATCAGAAACCATGGGGGCCAGATATTCAAAGTGCTGAAAGGAAAAAAAATCAACCAAGAATTTTATATCTGGCAAAACTATTTATCAAAACTGAAAGGGAAACTGAAACATTCACAAATAAACACTGAGGATTTACTGCTACGAAAGAAATATTAAAGGGAGTCCTAAGGCTAAAATGAAAGGACACTAGACAGTAATTTGAATCTATATGAAGAAATAAAGACCATCAATAAGAGTCGCTACATAGGTAAATATAAAAGTGTATCAGGGGGCGGCCAGATGGCTCAGTTGGTTTAGAGCGCGAGCTCTGAACAACAGGGTTGCTGGTTCGATTCCCACATGGGCCAGTGAGCTGCACCCTCCACAACTAGATTGAAAACAACAAGCTGCCACTGAGCTTCCGGAGGGGCAGCCGGATGGCTAGGTTGGTTAGAGCGCGAGCTCTCAACAACAAAGTTGCTGGTTCAATTCCCGCATGGGATGGTGAGCTGCACCCCCCACGACTAAAGATTGAAAACGGTGACTGGACTTAGAGCTGAGCTGCGCCCTCCACGACCAGATTGAAGGACAAGGACTTGGAGCTGATGGGCCCTGGAGAAACACACTGTTCCCCAATATTCCCCAATAAAAAAAATTGTTAAAGAAAAGTGCATCAGGAAATTGTAACAGTTATAAATAAATAGTATATTGAGTGCTTACAATAGCACCAGGCATGAAGTAAGCACTTACAAAGCATTTGCTCTTATTTCAGAACATTTTAAGAGTTTAGCCATTCAAGTGTTTGTTAAGGGATCAAAATATTCAGACCTTAAACCAGACCCTTTGCCAGACGTGTGACTCTTCCTTTCATTTGGCATCATTTCAATATTACTGTATCTCAGGTAATAGGGAGGAGAGGGTGAGAAATGGGGGAATGGCTGGTTAGTGGAGCACAGAGACCCAAAGTCAACAAATACTGTTGGACAAATGGCACTGATAGTCTTGTTTGATGCACACTCTTAAGCAGCCAACAGGTTAAAGAAGATGCCACAAAGAAAGTTAAAAAAGACTTTGAGATGGATGAAAACAAAAGCAAAACATGCCAAAGCTTGTTGAGTGCCATGAAAGTAGTGCTTAGAGCGAAATTTGTGTCTGTAAATGCCTATATTAAAAAAGAAGAAAAATCAAAAATCAATAACCTAATCTTCCACCTTAAGGAACTAGAAGAAGAAAGTAAACTACTCCCAAAGCAAACAGAAAAGAGGAAATACAGGCACACCTCGGAGATATGCTGGTTCAGTTCCAGACCACTGCAATAAAGTGAATATCATAATAAAGCAAGTCACACAAGTTTTTTGGTTTCCCAGTGCATATAAACGTTATGTTTATACTATACTGTAGTCTATTATGTGTGCAATAGCATTATGGTTTTTTTTTTTTTAAAAAAAATGTTCATACCTTAATTTAAAAATCCTTTTTTGTAAAAATGCTGATGATAATCTAAGCCTTCAGCAAGTCGTAATCTTTTTGCTGGTGGAAGGTCTGCCTTGATGCTGATGGCTGCTAACTGATCAGGGCAGTGGTTGCTGAAGGTTGGGGTGGCTATGGAAGTTTCTTATGCTCCATTGACTCTTCTTTTCATGAATGACATCTCATTTAGAGCAGCTTTATTCATAATTGCCAAAACTTGGAAACAACTAAGATGTCCTTCAGTAGGTAATGGATAAACAAACTGGTACATCCAGACAGTGGAGTATTATTCAGCGCTGAAAAGAAATGAGCTGTCAAACCATGAAAAGACGTGGAGGAAACTTAAATGTATATAACTGAGTGAAAGAAGCCAATCTGAAAAGGCTACACGCTGTATGATTCCAACTATATGACGTTCTGGAAAAGGTAAAACTATGGAGACAGTAAAAAGATCAGGGGTTGAGGATGGGGAGAGAGGTTAATGGGCAGAGCACAGAAGATTTTTAGATCAATGAAAATACTCTGTATGATATCATAATGATAAATATATGTCATTATACATGTGTGCAAACCTATAAAATGTACACCACGAGTGAACCCTAGGGTAAACTATGGACATTGAGTGATAACAATGTATCAGTGTAGGTTTATCAGTTGTAACACATGTACCACTCTGGTGAGGGATGGTGATAATAAGGGAAGCTATGATGTATGGAGGCAGGGGTGTATGGGAAATCTCTGTACCTTGTTCTTAATTTTACTGTGAACCTAAACCTGCTCTAAAAATTGAGTCTTTTTTTAAAAAACGAGTTCAGGAAGTTTGCTGGATACAAGATCAATATTCAAAAATCAATTGTATTTTCATACTTTAGCAATAAACAATCCAAAAATGTAATTAAGAAAATTCCTATTACAATAGCATCAAAAAGAATGAAATGCTTATAAGTATATTTAACAGAAGGAATGCAAGACTTTTACACCGAAAATTACAGGGCATTGTTGAAAGAAATTAAAGAAGACCTATATGTATGGAAAGACATCTGTGTTCATGGATTGAAAGACTTAACGTTCTTAAGATGGCAATGCTCCCAAAATTGATCTAGCAATTTAACATTATCCCTATCAAAATCCCAGCTAGTTTTTCTTTTCTTTTTTTTTAAAGAAATTAACAAACTCATCCTGAAATTCACATGGAAATGCAGGGGACCCAAAATATCCAAAACAATCTTGAAAAAGAACAAAGTTAGAGGACCCACACTTCCTGATTTCAAAACTTACTCTAGAGCTACAATAATCAAGGTGGTGGTACTGGCATACAGAGAGACATATAGATCAATGGAATAGAAAAGAGAGTTCAGAAATAAACGAGTGCCAAGACCATTCAATGGGAAATGGATAGTCTTTTCAACAAATGGTGTTGGGACAACTGGATATCCACATGCAAAAGAATGTACTTGGACACTTGCTTCACACCATATATAAAAATTAACAACATGGATTAAAGACCTAAATGTAAGGACTAAAACTATAATACTCTTAGAAGAAATGTAGGTGTAAATCTTCATAACTGTAGATTCCTTTCTTCTATTTGATACCAAATACCCAAGCTACCAAAGAAAAAAGTACCATATACAGAAAAAATGTAATAAAGTGGCCTTCATCAAAATTAAATACCTTTGTGCTTCAAAGGACATTATCAAAAAAGTGAAAAGACAACCCACAAAATGGGAGAAAATATTTGCAAATTATATATCTGATAAGGCACTTGTATCCAGAATACATTTTTAAAAACTCTTACAACTCAAAAACAAAACAAAAATGAATCAGCATTTTTAGATTTAAAGAAGTTAAGATATGATGGTAGAAATGGGCCATAAACAGATGGAATTCCTGTTCCACCATTTACCAAGTCACTTTCGCATTCTAATCATCAGTTCTCTCACATGTAAAATAGTGAAAGCTGTTGTGCTTACGACATATGGTTGTCATGAAGATTACCATATGATCCAGCTATTCCACTTCTGGGTATTTATCCAAAGAAAACAAAACAACGAACTCAGAAAGCTATATGCACTCCTGTTTTCATTGCAGCATTATTTACAAAAACCAAGATATAGAAACAAGCTAAGTGTCCATCAATGGATGAATGTAAAGAAGATGCAGTACATATGTACAATGGAGTACTATTCGGCCATAAAAAATGAAATCTCGCCTTTTGCAACAGCAATGGACCTTGAGGGGATAATGCTAAGTGAAATAAGTCAGAAAGAGAAAGACAAATGCCATACGATTTCTCATATGTGGAATCTAAAGAAACAAAAACAAAAATGGAAATGAACCAAGCAAATCAAAAACAAACACATTGATACAGAGAATAGATTGGGGTGTAGGACTTGGGGATGTAGGACAAAGGGGAAGAGGGGTCAATTTTATGGTGATGGATAGTAAACTAGATTTTTGGGGGTGATCTCTTTGTAGTGTACAATTCAACAGATGTTGAATTATAATGTTGTACACCTGAAACTTATATAATAATAAAATAAGATTAAATCATTTGGGAAAAAACCTCAATAATAAAAAGCAAAATAACTCAATTTCAAAATGGGTGAAAGGATGTGAAACACAGAAGATGTACAAATGGCCAATAAACAAATGAGGAAACATTCACCATCAGTAGGCACTAGGGAAATGCAAATCAGAACCACTATGAGATACCAGTTTACTCTTACTAGGATGGCTATGACGAAAAAGATAGACAATAGCAAGTATTGACACAGAAATAGAGAAATTGCAACCCCATACACTGCTGGTGGGAATGTAAAATGGTGCAGCCACTTTGAAAACCAGTCTGACAGTGCCTCCAAAAGTTAGACATAGAGTTACCGCATGACCCAGAAATTCCACTCCTAGGTACATAACCACATATGTTCATACAAAAACTTGCACACAAAATTTCATAGCAGCATTATTTATAATAGCCCAAAAGTGGAAACAACCCAAATGTTCATCAACTGGTGAATGGATACACAAAATGTGGTCTATCCATGCACTGGAATATTATTTAGCCTTAAAAAGGAATGAAATGCTGACGCATGCTATAACATGGATTAACCTTGAAAACATGCTAAGTGAAAGAAGCCAGACACACAAAACTACATGTTATATCACTCCATTTATATGACATGTCCAGAATAGGCATATCCATAGAGACAGAAAGAAGATTAGTGGTTGTCTAGGGGCGGGGATGAGGGAAAATGAATGCTTAATGGCTATGGATTATTTTCTGAAGTGATGAAAATATTCTGGAATTAGATAGTGGTGATAGTTACACAGCCTTGTAAATATACTACTTGTGAATATCTGAATAGTGTACTCTAAAAGGGTGAATTATATCTTCAAGGGAAAAAAATGACAGAGGGACAGATTCGGCCCATGGGCCATAGTTTGTCAATCCCTGTTCTGAAGCAATGGTTTTTGGAGTCACAAGGTCCAGAGAGAACCCTAATTTTCAACTTATGAGCTTTGTGACCTTGGACAGGTTACTTAACAGCTTTAAGCCTCACTTTTCTTCTTTATGTAATGAAGATATGTGTGAGGATCAAGTTAGGTCAAACATAAGCTCCGTGAGAGCACTCTTTCCCCAGGGCCTAGAATTGGCTTGGGCTCAACGCACACAAATGAAAAAGTAAAGCATTTTGAGCCATCACTGGCTTACAGTAATAAATAATAATAGCAAACCCTTTTGCAGAACTTTGTCTTATTTTAATATATAGTGTTATCATTACCCCCATTTTCTTGGTGAGAAAACTGAGGCACAGATAGTGTAAGTAACCTGCCCCAAATCTTACACAGCTAGAAATGGTAGAGCCAAAATTAAAACCCAGGTGGTCTGGCTCCAGCGTCCATGCAATAAATGTCAAGTGCGAATATGGTTATTATTATCATAAAGTTTCATACATACACTGTACGGTCACATTTTTCCCTTTGGTATCTGAGCACACTAGCCCCTTTACTTCTCCAGTATTTGATTTCAGATGAAGATGCTTCCTCAGTTTCCAGCGTTCTGTCTTTCATCCATCCATTCATTCATGTCTTCATTAGCATGTATAGGATCCTAAGTGTGTTTTAGGCCCTGTGCTGTATAGATATAAGAAGACATGCTCTCTATCCTCAAAGAGCTCAAAGTCCAGTAGGGAAGAGAATTATAATCCAGATGGTAAGTACTGTAGTAGAGATTCGTAGAAGGCTGCTGTGAAATCACAGAAGACCTCCAGGGGATAGTGTGAAAGCTTCCTGGAGCAAGTGGTACCTAGAGAGGACTGCAGATTAATCAAGTGTAGGCGGGGACAGTTTAGTCAGGAACGAAGTGAAAATGTATATAAAGGCCGAGAGGCCCAGGAGCCCTTGGTGAAACCCAGGCATGGAGTCCAACATGACCATATGCCCAGTGCAGGGGCCACCTGGGAAAGCTCACATGGGCCTACGAGCCATGCGAGTTTGATCCTGAGACACTAGCCAGCATTCCCTTTCCACCTCACCCTACATTATTTTTCTTTGAAGCACTATCACTGTCTGATATATATTCCTGCTGTTTACTGAGCGTCTCCTCCCATTAGAATGTGAGCTGACTATGGGCAGTGACTTTGCCTACCACGTGCACACATTTGTATTCCCTGGCTATAGCAGGCACTCAATAAATGAATGAGTGAAATCAAATGAATAGGCTAACGTCCTGAGAACTCTGGTGAGGACAGCATTGAGATGCAGGCCCAACCCCCAGGAGCTTCCAGGCTAGCAGGGGACCTAATGAGTGGACATGAGCACCTGTTATTTACATTCTGTCTCCTTTCTTCTTTCACTTCCTGCCTTCTTTCCCAGAATTTTCAGACTGTCCTTTGACCCTTCATGTCCCCATCCAGGACTTTGCCCTTCCAAGCAGTGGCCCAGGCCCCAGCACATACCCACCTACCCCCCTGAGTCTGCCCACCCCAAATCCCGTCCCTGATAGCTGCCTGCGTCTGCTAGGTGTCGTCAGCATGATCAAGCTAATTTTCCCTGATGTCTGAGTCACTGCCGGAGCGGTCTCGGGTATATGTGGTTGGTTTTTTTTTTTTTTAACTTTTTTATTTTGGAAACTTTCAAACATATACACAGCAGACAGAAGAGTATAATGAACCCCCATGTGCTCATCACCCAGCTTCAACAATTATCTGCATTCTGTCACTCTTTTTTGTTCTATTCCCCATTTTTTCTTGAAGTATTTTAAAGCAAATCCTGGGTGCCATACCATTACTCAGTTGCTGACCTATAAATATTTCAGTATGTTTCCCAAACAGATGAGGACTTTTTCTTAACATAACCACAATACCATTTTCAAGCTTAACAAAATTAATAATTTCTTAACATCATCTATTACCAGACACTGTTAAATTTTACCCAATTGTCTCAGCAACATCTTTCTGCATGGATTTGTTCAAATCAGGATCCAAACTTTAGGCATATACTTTAGAGGTAAAGACCCCATGGCAGAATCAGGCCTTGTGGAAAGGTGGAGAAAGGAGCTAGCCATCCACGCCCCTCATCAGATCTTTTTTTCTGGTCCCCAATAAGATGTACAGAGATGCCTTGCAAGTAGTTTTCTGCTCTGCAGAAGTCCCTGGCCCCACCGCCATGCTGCCTGGCCTCAGAGATATTTGGTTGAGCTGTGTGAAAGCAATCGTAATTGCAGTCATTCCTGAGAGCTGCTTGCCATTATGCCTAATTAAAGCACAGCACAGAAATCATTATGCGTATCATTAAAGATGTGTCAGATTGACTTTGTCATGAGTTTTATTTCATTTCAATACAAAACTGTTCCAGTACACCCAGGCTTTGGAGTGTGTTGCTCCTGGTCCCTACCAAGGAACAGGAAGCCAGCTGTCAGCAAGCCAGCAGCTGAGCATCCCATCCTGTCCCACCCCGTCCCGACCCGTCCTGTCCATTTCCACATGCATTGGCTCTGCTGCAGCTCAGGCCTTCATCCCCACAGGCTGCACATCTGGGCTCGAGGCAGAATGATTCACACACAGAAACAAGCAAAACAACAAAACCCTACAGGCTCTGCCAGTGTCAACTGCTGCTTCCCCTGTCCACAGGGATGTCAGTCGAGCTTCTTATTGACTCAATGCACACATCTTCATTCTCCCCATTTGGGGGTTGGGGAATGTGCGATGAGCCGATGCGTCCAAAGTCATCGAGTCCATCATTAGCAAGACCAGAAGGAGAACTAGACTGTGGCTCCCGTCCGTTAGCACTCATCTCTGGTAATGGATGCAATTTCACTTTTCAAACCAACTAAACAATGCTGTCTGTGCTGTTGGAGGGGCAGGGCAGCACTTTTCCAGCTCGTGTTTGCAAGTTGTGGGAACCAAACTAATAGCCTGGACTAAGAGGCCATGCAGGCTGTGCCTCATCAGTGCATTGTCAGGCAGCGTCTGCCAGCAGGTGTCCTGCTGCTCATCAGCACCGAAGCCAGCACTACGCAGGTAAAGCAGTGTGGAAGAAGCACAGACACCGGAGCAAATCATTGCCTACTGAGCGTTTCCTTTGGGTCTTGTGCTGATCCAGTAACTGAGCTCGCATGCTCATTCACTCCACCAGGCTTCAGTGAGCAACATCTTTGTGACCTGCTCTGTACCAAGTGAAACTACCATGTGCTTCTTGCTCCTGAGAGCTGCAGTCACAGCAGAATGGGGGAAAAGGGCTTCAGAGGGCCTTGTGGGGCCACAGAGGACGTAATAAGAAACTCTGCCTTTGGACAGTCAACTAAGACGTTACATTCGAGCTGAGTCTTGAAAGATGTGTAGGAACAGCCTAGGCTGAGACGGGAGGGCTAGGGACTCTCTGCAAAGGCAGGAACGCACGACACAGCGTAAAGACCACCGGGACCCTTTTGCAGATGTAGGGTAAACGACTTTTCATTAATGTATCTCAAGACCTTATTCATTTAAGGTCAGACATCCAAGTGGACCATCACTCCAGTTTCCTGATTTTCCACGCCCTGCTTTTGAGCCAGCCTTTTATCCTTCTTTGCAGTTCTTCAGCATTTACCGTGTTTCCCCGAAAACGAGGCCTAGCCAATCAGCTCTAATGCGTCTTTTGGAGCAAAAATTTATATAAGACCCAATATTATATTGTATTGTATTGTATTGTATTGTATTCTCTTCTCTTCTCTTCTCTTCTCTTCTCTTCTCTTCTCTTCTCTTCTCTTCTCTTCTCTTCTCTTCTATTCTATTCTATTCTATTATGTAAGACCCAATCTTATATAAGAGCCAGTCTTATATAATATAACATTACATTATATTATATACCCGGTATTATATTATATTATAAGACCGGGTTTTATAGTAAAATAAGACTGGGTCTTATATTAATTTTTGCTCCAAAAGACACATTAGAGCTGATGGTCCGGCTGGGTCTTATTTTCGGGGAAACACAGTAGCTCCAAAGCTGATGGTGAAATATACCATTTCAATCTGCTCAGTCTCACTTTTGCACCCGTCACATTACCCGCTGAATGGCTTAGCTCTAAGTCTGGGTTTCTCAGAGCAGCAAAAACAGCCTCTTCCCCCGTAGAGTGCAACCTAAGGAAGCAGAGCCTGTGATGTGGAGGACACCTGGACTCCATGTGCTAGGCCTTTGCTGCCCCGTGTCTGTTCTCAACCAAATGGCCTGTTTGCTTAGCTGCTGACTGCTGACTTCATTAGAGGGACATTAAAACACCGTTGGTTTGAGTGTGGCAAGGTAATGAATCATCCTTGTGTAGACTCTTAAAGAAATTATTAGGGGAACGAGCCTAAGTGCACCATTACTGATCTGCTCATGAACTTCGGGCTCATCTAGGGCATGGAAGACACTCAACAACCACAGGCTAGAGTTTTTTGTCATGAAACTGAGATCCCCTCCATTTGTCTAGCCTCTAGGGCAGGGGTGTCCAAATTTTTTTCAACGTTTTTCACCAAGGGCCATATGTGGTAAAATACACAAACAGCCAGGCCACTCACTCGAGGTGAAGTACGTATTGCCTCACCTGGTTTATTTAAGTAAACTAAATATATTTTTGGAATTTGCTGCGGGCCAATTAACAATGGATCACGGGCTGCAGTTGACCCGCGGACCGCAGTTTGGACACCCCTGCTCTAGACCTTTCACCAAATTCCTTCCATTGATCCTCATAAACAGCCCCTGAAAGTTGGCAGGGTGAAGATTTGTGTCCCCGTCTTACCAATGGAGACTCTGGGCCTTGAGGAGTTAAGTGAGAACAAGTGCTTCCAATGTTATTGAAAGCCAAGGCCGCCATCACAGCCCCTTTCCTGCTGCCTGTGCTGTGTGCCTCTGGGCCAGCATTTCCCCATGGCCAGGTGGCTGTAGGCAGGGGCAGTGTGCGCACGTTTACAGGACAGCTGGCTGCACTTAAGCACGCAGTCTACAGGCTCCTTGCACTGTTCACAGCACACCCACCCCAAGAAGGACCTCCGGATGTTTGCCATGTTAACACCAAACCAGTACAATAGATAGACAGTGATAAAGAGCAACCTTGGGAAGTGAATACACCTCCGAGATGTAAGTCATTTACTCCCTTCTTACTAGCAGGATCGGGTTCAACCTGCATAAATCTGTTTTAGTGTATTTTAATTGCTTGTAAACCAAGTGTTTCCTGGATATGCCACTGACCATGAATAATTAGAATCATTTCAATGACTGGGTTTTCGAAAGTGAATGGGAAAGCAGACAAAAAGGGGCTGCTCAAAAGGGAAGGTCGTTTGTTAAAGCCTGAGTGGGAGCGTTGTTTCAGCCTTCTCCAGTTTTGTTTTGTTTTTTGTTTTTTTCATGATGTCACTAGAGCCGCCTGTTTTTCAGCTACTCTGCCTGCCTTTCATTTTTTTATGTATCTCTCATGTTAAGTAATGCCAGCTGCTAACAATGACTGAGCCCAAGCAGCTACATGTCAGAATCATTCATTCACTCAACAAAGATGTATGGAGTGCCTACTATGTGCCAGGCCTGTACCAAATCCTGACCATGAAGAAAAGAATAAGGCCCTGTTCCCAGCCTTGAGGAGAACACTGCCTACTGGGGGAGATGGGCACATAGATGAACAGTTACACTGTTCGTCCTATCACTGTGTGATAAGTGCTCAGACAGAGAGACCCACAGCAACTGTGGGAATGCAGAGGATGGACTTACTCCATCTGGGGGAGTTGGGGCCTGTGCAGCAGAGAAGCAACATGTAGCAGGGGCTCAAGGTCAAGTGTGGCTACAGTTTAGGAGCCACAGCCTGGACTGTGCTGCGACATAAAACTGCAGAAGTCAGCTGGCCGGACTCTGAAGGTCTTTGTATGTCTTGCTTTAGAGTTTGGACTTGGTCCTGCAGTTACTGGGGAGCCAAGCACAGTTTTAAGCAGAGGGAATGGCATGATCAGATGTGAACTTCAGGGCAGGAGCGTGGCTTTGAGAGCATGGTATTGTTCACAAAGCTGTGTCCCCATCCACTTCTTGAGGGCAGGGGCCGAGTCTCATTCATCTCTTCGCGCTCAGGCGACGTTAGTATCAATGACTGAATCAACAGGTTTTAAACAAGTGCAACTCATATTTGCCCCCAGTAACCAGTCTGATGGAGTATCAAGTCCATCCTCGACTTTTCCCTTGCCGCTGCCAAGCCCATCAATCTATCATTGTCCATCGCGAAGGACGGCTGTGCTAGTCAGAGAAGACAAGAAAGTTCCTTACAGAGCTGTCTCAGCCCAGTGCTTGGTTCTTTCTCATACATTAGTTTTTGATGACTTGTTTAAAATATATCTTTATTGTCCTCATTCTGCTCCTTCTGCCTTTCTTACCTTCTCTCCCTTCTTATTGAAGTCTTACTCATCCTTCAAGGCCAGTTCAGCTGCTTCCCATCTCCTGTGTGAAACCTTATCCACAGTCAGAATTCAGAATTTCCACTTGAGTTCTTATAGCACTAGAGAAATGACGCACCTGTAACATTCATTTTATCGTAGTTATCATGTCTGCCTTCTTCACTAGACTGTGAGCTGCTCCGAGGCATAACCAGTAACACCCAAAGCTGTCCCCGGATAGATAATGCCAGTCTTGGGAGGACCCTATGTCTTTCTCTATCTTCTTGCACACAGTTAGATGTTTTTCTTCATCTAACAAGAGGCAAGTGGAAAAAAATCATTGCTCACCAAACAATGGGGATATGTCACAGAGATAGAGATCCCCTAATTGCCATTCCCTGATCTCATATCATTTCAGGTACTTTGAACACCCAAAATGCAATGCCTCTAAACGAAGTATAAGCACACTGACCCATTCACAGTCATAAGTTCAAATCTTTGCTGAGGAGCTTACTGTATAATGGGACTCACCCATGGTGTTGAGTGAACAAAAAGAGAAGATGAATGCTGTCTTTTAAAGGACTGAATTAGGTCTACTTGGAACACATTAATCATCAAGTACCAAGAATTCAAGTTTTCCAGGTCAAAATGCCCAGCAGAGAATTCAAAATGCAAGTCAGAGGCTGGTGATAAACACTGAATGCAGGCATGTAGGCTCTCTGCATAGAGATGATTTAAAGAACAACAGAGTGTGAACTCTCCGAGAGAGAGAGCTGAGAGCACAACCTGGGTGAGGATCCGTGGGCAGCCCCTGAGAAGGAACAGGGAGAGGACTGGCAGTGAAGAGAAGATAGTGCCAAAAATGTGGTGTTAGTCTTGGCGAAACCCCTGAAAACTCACCCTGAAGGGAAACCTTGGCCTGCAGGGAGACCCCTAGTGAAGCGGAGGCCACCAACCCTCATCTTTTCTGCCACCTCCTCTGTACCTCCTTTCTTCCCTGGCCAATTGACTGCCCCCCCATTTTTATTTCCTCTCCTTTCTGTCAGTCACCTCTGTCCCCCCGCCTTTCTTTCCCACAACTTCCAATGTCTCATTCACTCGTCCTCTCTTCCATCTTTCTTAGTCTCTTTCATTTGAATCCTTCTCTGCACTCTTTCTGGCTTCAGACTTTTTGGAATTCAACCTCATTCAGCCTGAATGGGAATTTGTAAAGAAATCTACTTTTGCTACTGTCCATTACATGCAAAACTACTGTTTCTTTGTAGAGTTGTTAAAGCGTGATAAATAATATGATCTAGCATTTAATAATAACATTTACTGAGTGTTTACTACTATGCACCAAGCACTGCTCTTAAGTGCTTTACATGAATTAGCTCACTTACTGTCACAAAACTCTATATGGTATGTTCTATTACACAAATGTCCCTATTGCACAAAAAAGAGAACCATGAGTCAGAACAGTTAAATAACTTGCCTAAAGTCACACAGCTAGTAGGTGGTGGAGCAAAGATTTAGGGCTTATCCTCTGTGGCTCCAGAAATGTCACTCTTTAACTACTATGCTATTGCTTCATGGTTAATAGAAAGCCCACTGGGCTGAAAGTCCAAAGCCATGGGTTAAAGTTCATACCTGTTACTTTAGCACTATGACCTTGGACAAGTCATCTCACTTGTCCAGTGCCCCACACATGTAAGGTCGTTTTATGTACTCTAGCGAACACCATACAGTTAAGCTTGAATTTATTCTTCTGTCAGTCCTGTAATTATATGTTTCTTTATTTAGATTTTTCTCTCCTTGAGACCAGTCACCAAACCTTATTATCTTTTTGTACTCAGCTCCCCACTGCCCAGGGCCTACAATAATGCTCAGCACCTAATAGAACATGTGTGTATTGTGTGTGCGTGCATGCACACACACACAATACACACAAATTACTGTGGATTGACTACTACAGGAACCTTACTGAATACACAATACACTAAAGAGCTGTATATGTTTGTCCATGAAGCCTCTAAGTACTTTAACTATTGAAACAAGACTGGTTAATATTGGGTATGTTCTTTGCTTAAATATGATTGATCCTCAAATAAGCTAACGTTTCTTAGGTTTACCTGATTATTTTGCTTAATAAACTTTTCTATACCAAAAGTTAAAAGACCATTCAAACAGCTGAATAATACAACTATTTCCATGCCCTATTCCTTCCTTCCTTCATTCATTCGAACAGTTCCTGGCACTCGTATATGAGCCTTACCATGAAGCAGTTCTTAAGTCGCGACTGTGTTCAAAGGGTGGGGTGAGTACCGCTTGTGAGGCACAGACATAGTGTAGCTGGGATGTGAGGTTTCCATGGCCGTATCCATGTGCACGTGTAACAGCTGAAGTCCAGTAGGCGCTATCTTCCTAACCTCTCGATCACGGTATAATACAATATAATACAATATAATACAACATAATATGATAATACTGGGTATAATATAATATAATACTGGGTATAATATATAATGTAATATATAATACAATTTGATACAACATAATATGATAATACTGGGTATAATATATAATATAATACAATATAATATAATATAATATAATATAATATAATATAATATAATATAATATAATATAATACAATACAATACAATACTGGGTGTAATATAATATAATATACTACCATTCACCTTTGGTGTGCCAATTCCTTACAGTTCAGTCCAACAACTAATGTGGTTATGTTTTTTGGTTTGTGTTGTAAAGCTGTGGCAATAAAATTTACTCCCAACAATACCACCCCAATTTTATGTCCTTAAAACGTACCATAAATGACATTTATAATAACTGAATTTCCTGTAACCAGAAATGTTTTTGTGGGGGAAAGAGGGCTTTTTTGTTTCCATCAGGGTTAGGCCCAAGTTCTTTGATGGAGTAGTTGGTGCTATAGGAACGGTTGCGAAGTTGTGTTACTCTGCGTGTGTTGAGTTCTCTTCACAGGGCGATTCGGGTTTACATCACAGTCACCAGCACAACCTCCCCAACTGAAGACAGAGTAAAGCCTCAGGGGACTGTAAGAGGGATTGGCACCAACCTTGGGCTCATCCAGATAGAACAAGTCTCATTTTTAGGCAAAGGTAAACGTTGAGTTATCAAAAATTTGAGAGCTACTTGAAGCATTAGAAAAGGGGCTAGAGTGCTGTCATTGTATCCCCTACTGAGTAGTTGAGCCACAGGAGCATACTGCCAGCCTGTCATGCTGAGTCTCATCCCTAAGGCTCCACTGGATTTCACTGTGCTGTCCTCTTTCTTCCTCTCCACTTGCTCTTTTTGGGGATCTTTTTCTCTCCTACTCCCTTAGTCGTCCGCCATGACCGCACTTCAACACACCGTCATCACATCTCCGGCTGCCTGCTAGACATGGTGACTCAGATGCACTACTGTCATTTGAAGCCCAGCTAACCCCAAGCCCATCACCTCCCCATAGCCAGACTGGCTCTTCCTGCTAATTTACTCTACCTCTGTCAGTGGCACTGTGATTGATACTCCCACTCACCCAGACTCAAAATCTAGGAATCAGCTTTGACTTCTCCCCTGCCTTAGCCCACCAATTACCAAAGTCCTGGTGAGTCTACCTTGACAATGTCTCTTTCCATCATGCCCATCCCCACAGCAATCGCCCCCCTCACTGGGCACCAGCTTTTGACTGCTGCTGCCAGGTTTGCTACCACAAACCCTTGTCCTCTGCCTGTATTCCTCATCCCGTTAATGCGCCTCCTACACAGCCAGGAATCCTTAACTCTCTCTTCTTCCAAATGTCTGACATCCAATTCATTGTTTAGTCCTATTGATGCTATCTTTTAACTTTTCCAATCTCTTCATTCCTCCCACAATTGTTCTAGTTCAGGCCCTGTTGCGAATCATCATGTCTCTAAGACCAGCCTTCTCTCTGATCTCCCTACTTGCATTCCTCCCCTCAAATTCCACTCCATTGTCCACACTGTAGCCACTGTGCCATCTAAAGTGCACAGCTGACGTGTCCATTCCCTCAAATTTACGAGCTCCCCCACACTTCCATTCACTTGTCGCACAAATAGTCCTTTACCACCTAGTAGGTGCAAGCACTGTTGTGCCCTCGTGGACCTTCTATCCTGGGATAAGGACACATGCTTCCCAGCCTGGTGGCTTAATTCTCCTCGCGCCCTACCTTCGAGCCATATCAAATTGATTTCAGTGCCTTAAATGTGCTGTTGTGTTCTACACTCTGTGCCTCTGCCCAGGCTGTCTTGGGAAGGCCTTCCACCCACCCACCACGTCCCCTTCGCAGATGCCCGCCTCTACACTGTCACTTTCTCTGAAGTAGTTTAGAGGCTGATGACCAGAATGAGCTGGCTTCAAATCTCAGCTCCACACTTCAGGTGTCTGAAACATAACAAGCCTTTAATAAATGTTAACTCTTAGTACTCTTATCTTTACTGTTATTATTATGCCTCTTACCACATGGTTCTGTAATAATCCCTCCTGCTAATCATGTCTTGCCATCTTTGTACCCCAGTAACTAACCTAATCGAGCACATAGTAGGTATTTAATAAAAGGATTGGCTGCTCCAGGCTTGTGGCTTGGCTTCCTATGAGCAAATAGGACTCTGAAGGAAGAGCAGCAACCTGACAGCTTCTTCTGAATATCTTTGTCACCAGATGTCTAGGTGCACGCTCTTGGCATAGCAGGGCTGAACTGAACAAGAACTGAGTGATTTTCATTTCTTTACTCTTTGACTCTTGGGTCGAGAAGGGACCACTACCCTAAAGTAGGCATTACCTTCACCTGCTATCCCTCAGCCCCACCTCATACTTTCCCCTTCCCTCCTTCCCACCACTGTGTGCTCCTCAAAAATGTATAAACTGAAACCCAGAAAGCAAACGGGAAAGGGGTGGAGAAAGGTTAGCACCTCCCTCCTTCCTTTGCTGAGATCAAAGCCCGCCGCCTTTCATCCCCCTCCACCTGTCTGGAATTGGGATTGTTGCTTGCCCGTTTCCTTTCCTTTCCAGGGCTGGAGGGCAGTTTCAGGGTGGGGCCTCAAGCTATTTCTAGTGCTGGCCAAATCCCTCCACCCTAACTTCTCCTTTGCCTGTATGATCAGATTTCCTTTCCACCTCGCCAGTAAGTAACAAGTGGCAGGAGCCTGGAACAGGAAACTGAGAGAAGTCAGTTTCTCCAAAGGCCCTAGGTGGAGGTAATGGCTCGAGCAATTGGGGAGGCCCTGGGGCTGCAGAAGGAACAGGCTTTGCTTTCTGCCTGGCAGCTCCCAGTGCTTGGTGTAATATCCCCCAGGTCATAGGTGAGGCAGCAGTCAGGCAAGGGCCTCATGTCCCAGGAGAAGGAGATTCACACTTACTGAAGTCCTACTACGTGCTGGGTCCCTGGCTAGGCCCTTTTGTATCTGTTATCTCAGCAATTCCTAACCACGCAGCCAACTCAGCATTTACCATCCATCTGGTAGCAATGAGCAAACAAAGATAAAGAAGCTGTCCTGAGGCACACCACTAAATCTGGGCACAAAAAGCCAGCTCTGCCTGACTCCAAAGCTGGGGCTCTTTCTACGTCATCACGCTGCCTCAAGAGTCTAGAAAAGCTGTTACTGGTATGAGTTCGCTGTTTGCATTATTCCACAGAATTAGCTGAACAGCCAGTGAAACCTTTTGTGAATTCATGGAATTCAACAGAATTTTAAAATAAAGGTTTAAAGAGAAGCTTGAATGACTTGAGTTCAAGTCTACAGAAGTTGCTGCCTTTGCAGTTCGTACCCAGTAGAAAACAGTGATCAAGTGTGAAAATAAAAGCATGCTATAACACAGAAACAGAGAAAGGCCACGCGAGAGCCGGAGAGGGGGGCAGGCCACCACCTTTACCTTAGATACAGCCTCTGCCTTGTCAGTGCCTGCCGCTTCCCTCAGCCCCAAGCGGGACCAGCCAGCTGCCATGTGGAACTGGATCACAAAACAGGAACTCTCTGAAATCGTCTGTGTCTCCTAGCCTAAGAATAGAGCAAATAGGCAGGACCTGAGCGTCATATTTGGTCGACGCAGGTCGGGAGCTGTTTGGGAACCCAGGCTTGCCTGTTACCTGCTTCAGCAAAGAACGGGTTATTTAGTGGCTAGGTAAAGCCAGGTGCTAATGCAACCAGGATAAGACGCTCAATCCCAGGACAGGCAACTTCTGTCACGTGGCAGTTCTGGCCCCAGCTGACCGTCTTGCAACCGTATGCTCTTGGTCAAAGAGGGGACTAAAGTAGGAGAGTACACGTAACCATGGAGAAAGCACTCAAAATGAGGACATGTTGTTCCGAACACTCAGCCCTAAACAGATAGCTGACCGCATGTCTTGCTGACAGGAGAGGCAGTGTTGTTGCTTTTGTGGATGGACGCAGACATTCTGTCCTCCTGTGCCTCAGCAAGGCCCCCTGCCTCTGATTTTTGTAGCACTTTAATGCCAGGGCTTTGGGGTCTCCCAGACTGGTTGCTGCGATCGCCCTCTCTAAACCTGTCTTTCCGTACCCGTGAAATGTGTATACTACCTGACACCCTCTGGAGGAGGAGACGCCGCCTAAGGAGAGAGTGCCACACCTGTTTGAAGCCTTCTCTCCCAGAGCCAAGTGCACAAAGGTCCTGTGGCTTAGGCTAAGGGGTCCTCCTTGGTTAAAAATACAAACCTCTCAAGTGTCTTTGATCATAACAGGGGTTAGTTCTGGATGTGTCACCCAGGTAACCCCTCCTGTCTGTTTCGTATATGGGGTTGGTGGAGACGGTCTCTACTCAAGGCCTCTTCTATCTCCGGAACTCTAGGCTTCAGGCATCAGAGGATAATAAGTCCAGCATGAAGGAACTAGGCCCATCTCTCCGTTCTAGGTCAGTCCAAAACAAAGAAAGAAAAATACAGGCATAAGCATTGTCACAGCCTTGAACATTGTCCGTTTAATTAAATGTGTAGAATTTTCTGTCATGGATGCACAAAAGCCATCTCCCCATCAAATGACTCCCATGGAGTCCACAAAGACACTCTGAGAATCCCTAGAGATTGTTCTACAGTCCGCCGCACAGTGCCAGATGTACATCCAGACTCTTAACAAGGACAATTTGGTGGCAATGGCAGTCACCCTGGATTATTTTTTAGAGGCTCCTTGAATGACATCGAATTCATGATACATATCAAGATCCCTTTTTTCATGCCCTCTGTGCCACTTTTTTCAGTGCAATTTGAATTTCCCTGGCTTCCTTAGCGCCTAACAATATCACTATTGAAAGCACATAATGTTAAGGACCATATGCTCTCTCTCCAGAGAGTGTGCACAAATACTATTTCTGTTAAAAACTAAACAGAAATAGCAGCTTTGCATATTTCCCATTCAAAGACTTACCCCAATTGAATGATTCCCTTTGTTGTAGAGTGTTTTTCCCCAAGCGGGCCCCAATAGAAAAGCTGAATCAGATATTGTGACTTACCAAAGGTCACAAGGACTCATCTAGTGAGCTAGAAATAGAATCCAAAAACCTTTCTTTTGATTCCCTGAATTTAAAAACAAATAAACTCTACTACAGAGAAAGAAAAACTGAAGTGGAGAAACTAGGCTTGTTTGACATGCCGGGGTCAGGAAAGTCAAAGCAGCTGGAACGAGCAGGCGGCCGCCATGGTCTGTGACGACAGATAAGGTGAATGAGATGTAGGTGCTGTCTGCCTTCAAGGAGCTGGTAACACAGCGCAGGGAGAGCAGGTCCCTGGCAAAAAAAAAAAAAAAAATTCTATTCAAAGCAGAATGTGCTTGTGAACAGCTAGACAACCCAGAGGAGGTCTTGTCCATCTTTGTAGCCCCCACAGCAGCATGTGATGTGCAGGGAAGCACTGTCTATTTGTTGAACAACGGCCATAAGAGAGGTACCAACAGAACACACTGGGGGTTGGTGGAGAATGAGGGCCAGCTTTGTGAAGGAGGTGATATTTGAGCTGTGCCTGGAAGGATGGGGAGGTTTTTCACAGGCAGCAGGGGTTGGGGGAGGGTGTTTGCAGGCCCTAGGAAGGAGCGATGGCAAAGGTCCTATGGGGGTGGGGGGCAAAGCATGGTATGATTTCAGAGTGCTCAGAGCAGGCCAGTGTGGCTAGAGAAAGGCCCCCGGGGAGGCAGGAAGAGCTAAGGCTGGAGAGAAAAGTTGAGACCTGAGCACACAGAAGCCTAAACACTGTGCTAAAGAGGCTAGCAGTGGACTGTCTGCAGGTTTGGAACAAGGGGAGTGGCACCGCCAGCACAGGCCTTCCTGCTGCATTCTCCTGCCCTGCCCACCTGGGCCTCCTTGCCTTGTCAATAGCAGTGGGTTTTTTTTTTTTATTGTTCTGTTTGTATGTGGTTTGCTTTGGAGGTTTTCTGTGGTTTAGTTTGTTTTTTGGCCTTTCCCTTTTCCTTCCAGTTTTTCACAGCATATGGTCCTGATTATGTGTTGGAAATCACGCCAAGCTGCCGGCCAGACCGCAATGAGCCCCACCGAGTCCAGCAAATCCTGAACTACATCAAAGGTGAGCAGCACCCCTTGAGTCCTGCCCTCCTCATTCCACCCAGCTTGTGGCGGCCCATCAGTGGGGCCTTCCCCAAATACCATTTGTCACTGATCTGGGAGGGAAACCTCTTCTTGGCCTGATGGATTGTACTTGGAATTCCGCACTGGCCACTCTGCTTGGGATTGTCATTTAGCCAGCTAATGTCACCTTCAGGGGCACAAAAGATTCGGCTTTGGGCACCTCCAGTGGAAAACAAGTTCTAAAGTGCGCTCTGGAACCCTTTTTTCTTTTGAAAGGGCAATAGTAAAATCCTCTTTGAGATGAGGAAAGTTCAAGTCGATTCAGACTTGGCGGAGAGCGGGGAGGCGCCGGTCACAGACATTCTGTTCAGTGTGCTTCCTTGGTCCTGACAGCCTTGAGAGACTCTGGGGCCACAGTGAATAGTCAGGGAAGCGCATGCGCAGTCCGACCCAGAGCACTCGAGATGGGGCTAGCCTCTGGACAGAGGGAACATGGCAGTCATCAGGTTTGTGCCCTGTCGGTCACACTGCCCCCCTACCAACCCCAGCTGCTGCTTCACAACTCAGCTCACTTTATACGGCATTTTTAAAAGTGGTTTTGGCATGTGTCTTCCTGTTTAATTGAATTTGTGTGTATGTGTGAATAGTTTTTTGGATCCTAATTATTTGCAGAGTTAAGAAGCCAAGGGTATCATATCACCCATCCTGGAGACTGAAATCCAACCAAGATAGCACCAGTTCCCCTGCCTTTGCCTCCCTTGTTGGAATAGAATGCAGCATGAAAGGGAGCCCTGTTCTGTGCTGGAGTTAGTCCTAGGGGATGCGTTGTGTCCTGGGGGGGTCTTTGCTGAGGGTGCTATTAATGCCCTATTCTCTAACAGAGCCCCGTCTGTGCCAATAGCCAAATCTGTAGGGAGGGACTCCACGTCCAAGGCGCCTTTGGCCTGAGAAAATTTGTCAGCTCATAAGTCATAGACTCATAAGCTTATGGTCATAGCAAAGTTTATTGCCTCTCTAATGTGTCCCATAGCCCTCAGCCTTCCCCTGACCCTAGAGTTTCAAGCCACCTCCCTCTGGCCTCTCAGGGGCTAGTGACCCCACAGGTCCTCACTTCCTAACCAAACCTTCCTCCCTTATCCAACTTCTCAGGCCTTTAAAATCCTTTTATTCCTGGCCCTTCTCCAGTCCTAATTAACACTAGCGCTCCCACCCTAGTTTCCTCCTGCCCCTCTCACACCCGGGGCACATTTCCTGTTTCCTTTGGGACTGATCCTGGACAAACTTCTCTTACCCGTCTTCCTTCAAGCTTGCCATTTTCCCCTCATCCTGGCTCTAAATCCTGGTAGAGCACATACAAAGCAATAGGAACAGAGAAAGTAAGCAAGTTTCTACAGCTCACAACTACATATATGCCCTCATGCTTTCCTGCACACACACCCAGACATATATCTCCAGAGAGTGATGACATCTTGCTATTGAGGAAATGGAAATGACAAGTAAGAGAAGACATAAGGAAAGTAATTCAAAGGGAAGAGAACTAGGAAAGGTAAGAAACCCAGAAGAGGAATACATGTTTTAAAAAGATTCGAGATAAAAGACTAGTTTGAGGGTTGGTGGAAAAAACGATAGAAAACCTTAAAGGACATGTAAGTTACATGGAAGTCAAAATGTTTTAAAGATTCTAACAGGTTAAAGCAATATTCTGATTGTAACATACTGAAAGTAAACTGGGAGCAAATGTATGGACCAGGAAATGGGTCCTTAAAACCAACTGGACACATACAAGATGGGAAGATGTGGCTTAGCAGCATTTTGTCTGAAAGAGAGGGATTTTAGTGAACACAGAGCTCAGTATGAGTCACCAGGGCAAGGTGACCTCCTGAAATGCTGATGCATTATCAACCTCGCTTTAAAAGGGCCCTCGACAGATAGGAGCTTGCTCCCATAGGCTGTCTCTGAGAGGCTGGTACAGAGCACAGGGCATAGACAGTAAATGTGGTCACAGGGCACAGAGCTGGGACCCATGGGCACATAGTATACAAAGATAGATTTTCACTCAGTAGAAGAATCTTCTAACAATTAGTGTAATAGTCTCTGTCACTGGAGACATACAAGTAGGGGTGGACACTCACTCAGTATAGGGGCTCCTGCACTGGCGGAGCGTGATTGTACTAGGTTATTGTTAGGGTTCCCTCCAATCCTAAGATTCTAGGGTGCTGTACATTAAAATGAGAAAATCAAAAAGAATTAAAAGAATATGATGAGAGTGCAGGGTTGGTAGATGAGTCACAGTTGTTGGGTGGAGGGGAGGTAACGCTGTCTATAGGAAAGAACTGATGAGAAGAAAAGAAACTAAGTGGCTGAGCGTGGGTGGGGAGGAGCCAGAGAGGGCGGACAAGAAGTGGAGTGGCTATAGTATGCTAGGAATCTTCAGATTTTCCATTTAGCCATCCCTTTCATATTGACAAGGTCTGGTGTTCTAGCCATGCAAATGAGCAGAGCACACAAGTCCAGAACCAAAAAGAAATTCAGCTAAATGTAGAAGAAATGAAGCTAGAAAAAAAGTCCAAATGTTGCTTAAAATTGGCCAGGCTAACCTGCTATACTGAGACCGTGCCCCTCCAGCCCGATGACGCATGCTGCCATCAGATAGTGCGTTGCCATGACAATGGTCAGTGTGAAAAGGCTGCTGAATTTTCTGCATTCTGAAAGATTTTCCTGAACCTGCCTACAAGACTGTCATTTGTTCCTGCATATAAAAACTTCAGCGAGGCTGGCCATTTCTAGCCTTTTTCACCATGCCTCCTGCCTCGCTCCCCCTCCCCACTAAAAACAAAGCAGGGGACGAGGGACATGAGGCACAGATTGATTTGGGGAGGCGGGATGGCAAGGAAGGATGGGTAGATTAGGGTCCACTCCATGGGAAAGAGTTAGCCAGCATGTGTCGTTAAGTTTGTTCATCCTTTGAGTCTAGGTTTCTTTTCTTTCTCACCACATCCCTTGGAAGCACAAAAGATGAGATTTTTGACCTATTGGAGATCAAGCCTGAGGAGATTCATCTTATAGACAGAGATGCATTCCATATGCCACAGGATGACTGGAGGGACAGGCAAATCGAGACCTCACTTTATCCCATCCTTTCTGCCCATTAGTCTAACCAAGAGGGAAAAAAGAGAAAAATAAAGGCACGAGAGTCAACTCAAGCTTTTAACTTTATACAGAAAAAAGCGGTTTTCCTCCCACAAGTTGCTCTCCTCATGCCAATGAATCTTGAAGTTGTGTATCACTGGGCTGGCCCAGTGACTCAGGCCGGTGGCTCAGGTGTTTGCGCACCATGCTCCTAACACCAAGGTCACCGATTCGGTTCCCACATGGGCCAGTGAGGTGCGCCCTCTACAGTTGAGATTGAGAACAATGGCTCTCCAGCCGGAGGCTCCCATGGGCTACCGTGTGCTTCCATGAGTGGCCGGTGGCCAGTGTGAGCGGCCGGCAGCCGGTGAAAGCTGCCGTGAGCTGCTGTGAGTGGCTGACCAACTGTCTCAGTGGGAGTGAGGGAGCACAAGGCTCATATAATACCACATGGGCCAGGGAGCTGTGTCCTACACAACTAGACTGAGAACCAACGGCTTGAACCGGAGTGGGGGGAGGGCAGAAAAACGGGGTAAAAAAAAGATGTGTGTCACTGCTCACAGGAAGTGTGGGTTACAGTGGATCAGTCAACCTAGCTCTATCTTGTTTGCCTTTCCTCTGGTTGACGTGTTCCAGAGGGGTTGGCTCACAGTAAACCTTCCGGACTTGGCACAGTGCTCACGTGCCCAATCTCCAGAGGCGGCTAGCTTCTCAAGCCTGGCTAGCTAGCTCTGCATGGGGAAACAGGGTTAGAGGTTGTCTGATGACATTTGAATCAAGTAAAGGTCCCTAGAGGCCCAAAAGCTTCATATTGCAGTGCAGGACCAACCTTCTGGGGGTAGGGGTGGGGAAGGGAGGGTGAGTTGTGCATATGTTGTATGTTAGAATTGTAAGTGGGGGCTTGTACACTTGCTCTGAGTTCCCAGACGGTACCCCAAGTTTGCCTGTGATAGGGGTGACACTTGAGAGCGAAGGGCTCCAGTGCAGTGTTGGGGAGATGGGCCAGCAAACTCTGCAGGTGTGGGGAGAGACAACATAGGGGAAATAATAAGAGCTACTATTTATCTTGCAGATGAGGAAACCAAGGCTTGGAGAAGATGAGTGACTTGGCCAAGGTCACCTTTATTCATACACTCAGCACCTAGTCTGTGCCACATGCGGTGCTAATAGGTGATGGAGCAGACATTTGAACACAGGCTGTTTGGCATTTCTGGTGCCCGACCTCTCTGCAGTGTCACCCTAACCCCCCCCACCCCTCATCATCCCATCATCCCACCACACTGTAATTGAACCTTCCAGAAGGTGGAAGAAAGTTCCGCTGCTTGGAGGATGCTCTGGTCACCAGCCCCAGCCTGCTCAGCCTCCAGCTGGGTGGGCAACACCTCCTCTGGCAGCCTGAAGTTTAGGGTTGACATTCTTCTAGGGACTAGCAGTTGGGACAACAAGTCTGGCACCCCAGGCTTCAGGTGGGACTCAAAAACATGGGAACTCTGAGAAGCCAAGAGGAAAAGCTGAAAGGCAGGGTTGGTTCCAAGACACGCCTGCCCAGCTTCAGGACTTTTGGAAGGACTTTGGAATGGGATTGTGGAGGATACCTTGAGCAAATTTGCATGAGTTTAGTGAGGATCTCCGTGAAGTCTGTCCCTTATCTCCCCTCGCCATTGTCCCAAGGCCTTTCTGTATTCCTCTCCAGCCTGCTGTGCTTCCCCATTAACCAGGTTCCTCTTTCTTGGTTTACCAAAGAGTATAATAGTTGAGAAGGTTTGTCATTGTGAAACAGAAAGATTAAGTTCTAAAACTATGATCCTGAAAACGTTATAAAGTCCAAAAGAAAAATCAAGGCTGCTCCTCAACAAGACAGCAACTTAGTAGCTTTTAAGAAACTATGAAAAGCCATGGCAGGTTATTTGTGAGGACTTGATATGTCTACCTAAATCTGGGAGGTGGGCAGTACGACAACTGAAAGCCCAGCATGCACCACCATGTGCTGCATACCTTACCTGCATCATCTCACCCAATCCTCACAATTACCTTGTGAGATGGGAAACTGGTGCCTGAAGACGAGGTGCAACATGCCCGTAATCACATAATAAGCAAGTGGTGACTTCAGGATTTGCACCCAGGCCTGGTGCCCTTCCTGTTGTTGGCAGTACTGCTCAGTCAAATCTATTCATCATCCCCTGTGTGCTTTCTCCAGTCACCCCTTAGTAAACCCTGCAATGTCTCCCAAAGGGGTGTTCCGAACCAGGTCAATTTTAAAAGGTATTATTGTGTCTCCACTTCAAGACCCAGCGAAATCAATCAGTGACTATTCTTTGGAACATCTCATGTGCTTGGTGCCAGGGAAAATATAAGAGATGTTTAAGATGTGCTTTCCGCTTCTGATAAGCACTGGAGAAGTCTAGGTGAGGAGACAAAAGTAACCCTCTTAGACAGATCATGAGATAATAATGGCTGATGCTGTGTTGAAGATATGGAGTATGACTTTAGAGAGACTGCTTGCAGAAGTCTGGGAGGATTTGACTACATAGCACTGAGAAAGTGCTCGGATGCCAGGGAAACTCGGATGGGTGGGGGTCAGGGGCAGATGGCAGGTTCCCTTGACTAGCAGGCTGAATAGTCTATATTGGAGACAGTGAAGTGGGAGCCATTCTAGATTCTGGAAGGAAGACATGACTTGATGCAGCAAGAGTGAGACTGCAAGGGCCTGAACTAGAACAGTGGTGGGAATGTACTCCCTATGCTATTCCACCCGTCCGCTTGGCTGAGAGCTGGTAGGAAGACAGTATCTACTTGGAGGGAGGTCAAGGAGAACTGAAGAAGTAAAGATAACTCTGACGTTTCCAGCCTGAATACCAGTTGGGATGGGACCTATTGGTTAGTTTTACAGAAACACATACTTGATATATTCTGTTTTGATACATTGCATTTGAGGTGTGAGACAATGTCTCCATACATCTACATGGAGGAATTTCTTGCAGCCAATTAAAAAGGAACATTTCAAGATAATTGGATGACACGAGAATATGCTATGACGCGAGAATATGATAGCAATGTTAAGTGAAACAAAATAGAATACAAATGATTTAATACAAAATGGTCTCAATTTTGTAAAGATACATAATGTTTGTGTGTGAGAGAGTGTGTGGCTATGCACAGGAAAACGCTAGAAGAAAATATACCAAAAAAGCTAACAGTAGTTATCTTTGGTGGTAGCATTGGAATTATGGGTAATTTTTTTACTTGTTCTTTATTCTTTTTCTGTATTTTTAAAAATTTCTACCACAAACGTGTATTCCTTTTACAGTAAGAAAAAAACTGATACATGTTTGGGGTTTTTCGTTTATTCGTTTTGTTTTTTAAGAAAAAGACTGTAATCTTTTATCAGACTTTATGTTCCAATTTTTCATTTATAAGATCCTGTACCTGCGTACAGCTGGGAAAATAAGGGACTGCAGAGTTAATATTTTACATGTCTCAGGTGCTGTTTCCCTTCTTAGGTACTTTCTTAGGTACTTAGAAATTCTAGGTGCTTCCATTTGTCTTGCAAAGCAAGTCCTCCCTTGATTCACAATGTAAAGCTTCTTCTGCAGAAAATCCAGACAGCTCCTTAGGACCACCTCCCTTTCCAAAATTTTCATTCACTCCAAGGCAACTGTTTTAGTCTCAGTCTTTCTGGGTTTTCTCTCCTGCCCCATTAATATATGTGTCTGTTTCTTCTTACAGTCTTGATTACTGTAGGTATTTAATAAATTTTAAAATTAGATAGAGTCGTTTCTCTTACTTCTTTTTCAAAATTGTTTTAGTTACACTTGTTCCTTTGTGTTTTTATATAAGCTTTAGAATAATCTTTTCTATATCTACAAAAAATCTGGATGTGATTTTGTTAGGAATTGTGTTAAACCTGTATGTCAATTTGGGGAGAATTAACATCTTTATTATGTTGAGTCTTCAGTCCATGAAAATAGTATGTCTCTCCATTTATTTAGATCTTCCTTGGTTTCCTTCATCAGCATTTTGTAATTTCCAACATGCAGATCCCTAACAGGTTTTATATCTAAGTCTTTCTTTTTTTCAGCTATTATATTTTTCATTTTGGTTTCCATGAGTTCATTGCGGCTATGCAGAAATACAGTTTTTTTATTGCACTTATATCCTGTGACCTTGCTGAACTCACTTATTAGTTCTAGGTTTTTCTTGTAGATGCCTTATGATTTTCTACATAGATCACCATTCATCTACAGATAGAGACAGTTTTATCTCTTCCTTTCCAATCTGTATGCTTTTTGTTTCCTTTTCTTGTCTTACTGTGCTTACTCGTCCAGTATTATGTTGAATAAAAGTGGTGAGAGCAGATATCCTTGCCTTGTTCCAGAAGTTAGAGGGAAAACAGTTAGTCTTTCACTATTAACCATGATGTTAGCTGAGGTTTTTGTAGATTTTCCTTATCGAGTTGAGGCAGTATCCCTCTGTATTCCTAGTTTTCTGAGCGCTTTTGTCATGAATGGGTGTTGGATTTTGTTAAATGCTGTTTTTATATCAGATATACTAACACAGATATATATGTAATTTTCTTCTTTAGCCTTTTAACGTGGTAGGTTACATTGATTAATTGATTTTCAAATATTGAGCCACCTTTGTATACCTGGAATTGACCCCACTTGGTCATGGTATATTGTATGTATATTAGAATTCTATTTGGTAATTTTATTTGCTAACATTTGGTTGAGGATTTCGCATCTATATTTATGAGGGATATTAGTCTGCAGTTTTCTTTTGTGTGCTGTCGTCATCTGCTTTCAGTATCAGGGCAATGTGAGCCTTATGGAAATGAGTGCAGATGTGTTCCCTCCTCTTCTATTTTCTGCAACAGATAGTATAGAATTGATGTTAATTCTCCTTTTTAGTAAAATTCTCCAGTGAGATCATCTGGACCTGGAGATATCTTTTTCAGGAGGTTTTTCATTTCTACTTTGATACCATTGTGATCAGAAAAAATGTTTTGTATAATTTCAGTTCTTTTCTATTTGTTGAGGTTTGTTTTATGGCCCAGTGTGTGGTCTATCTTAGTACATGGTCTGTGAGTGTTTGAAAAGAAATTATATTCTGTTGTGGTTTGGTGGAGTGTTCCATGAATATCAGTTAGATCTTCTTGATAGCGTTGTTGGGTTCTTCTATATCGTTGCTCATTTTCTGTCTACTTGTTTTATTATCTGAGGAGGTAACGTTTGGGAATAGAGCAAACTGAAGGGAAAGAGCTTTACAAAAATTGGGGTGAAGAACATTCTAGATGAAGGAAAGAGCAGGATCAAAGACCCTGAGGCAGGAATGAATTTGGTCTGTTTATTGTATATGTTTTAATGTGCTTTAGAAATATAACTGTCTCATCAAACTCTGATTTCACAGATAGCGTTGTAGGATGACGTTAAGTTTTAAAGAAGAGTCTGCATAAGAGATATAAGTGGGATACGAAGACAGTGTAATGTTTGACAGCACTGAAGTTTGGGAAGTGAAGTTGTCTCTGAGGTAGATAATGTTATTAACCCCATTTAACAGATGAGAGAGCTGAGGCTTATGGAGGTTGATTCACTTGTGCATGGTCACACAACAAGTAAGTGAGGGAGCTGGGATTCCACATGAGAGACTGAAGATCATACCCAAGGTTTACAGAAGGAGGAAACACGGAAGTTTCTTCTGCCTGGTAGAGTTGCTGGTTGTTGCATATGACAAACCAAGAACTTTTGAAGAACAGTTGGAGGACTCTAATGTGTTTAATTAAGCACTTTTTTTTCTATTTGTCCAAACTACATGCGTAAAGCAATTATATTGCTTATTCTTCTCAGCCTTTAGCTGTAAAATAACCAAGGGGGCAAAAGGGAGGTTAGAACTTATTAGCGAAAATAAGGTCAACAACTCTGGGTTTTGGAATGCCTAAGTGTTGACACTTGTCTCAGCCTACCCCGAGGCCCTTGAACCAACTGAGATTCAGGTGCTAGCTTTAGCACAACCGCCAAATCCAGCAGTGCTGAGGGGCGTTTCATGCCAAAGTAGGCAGGCCCAGCCTCTGTAGCCTTGCTGTCAAGAGGCAGCTTTTGCAGGCTTCTCACCACAAAGTTCCAGAAGAAGCCCTGCGGACATCCCATCCCATGGACAGGGACATCCCCAAGCCACACTCAGCCCACCAAAGAGCTCTCAAGTGTTTTGAGAAAGGGAAGCATCTTTATTGGCTCCTGGTTTCCCACATCCTTCTGCCTCTTTGCCGCTTCAAGCATATTTGGAGGGAGATTTCATGAAGATTTCTAAATTGAGTCAGAATTTCAAGTCTATTGTGACATGCAAATTAGTCCTGCTTGCCTGTTGGCAGCAATGCAGCTGAAGTGCCTAGAGACGGGCCATAAAATGAAAACATCAAAGTGATTAAATGTGCCCGAAGAGCATAATTGAGTGCATGAATAAGAGAAAATAAAACAAATTGATTTTCTCCAGTGCCAGAAAAAGAGAATAATTGAGAACAAAATAATAGACTTTGAAGTAATCAAAGTGAGGAATGCACCATAGTGACATAGAAACAGCCAGTTGTGGGAGAGATTTATTGTGTTTCTGTTATCATTTTTACAACTTTAATTTCATTAGCTAATAAATACAAATCAATTGAAAAATCAGTCAACCAGAGAGGAGGCAGTCTCAAGCCAAGATTTTTATTCACATCTCTAAAACAGGCTGAGGCGGTGATCCTTAATCTATTTTCATAGGCACACATATCCCCCGTGAGCTGGAAAACAAGTCTGAGAGGCCTCTCTCCCTTGGAGGTGATGATGTTCTCTTCTGCCAGTCACTTTCCACATATAGGTTTACAGATTCAGCTTTCAAAAGGGCCGCTTGTATAGCTCGCCAAGATTTCCAACAGACAGTTCCCTGAGTACAGCATCTTGGTTTACAAAGGTGACATTTTCATGGCACTGACCAGCCATTATGGCCTTACGGTCATTCTGAATTCAGGAGCACCTGCCACTCTCGCCATAGTGCTAAGCATCTGTCGCTCACTGCTTCCATTATCGTCCCCCACATCCCTGCCCCCCACACACACACACACACAAATGACACTGAAATCTAATCTAAAACCAAGAAGGCCAACAAGAGTGTGCCACCTCTTTGGTTTCTGGGAAGGATCAGGGCAGGGAGCTAGGCTGGGACCCTTCTCATACTGACTGGGACCAGGTGCTGGATCACAGAGCAGACATGAGAACTATTTATATGGCTCCTGCGGGAAGGAGTCCCCCAACTTCAGGATGTGCCGTGATGGCTGACACATAGGACTGGAATGGCGGCCTTCCTTTCACAGCTCTTGAGCCACTCTGGCAGCTGTTGGCACCTCCAGATGTTCATGACACACCCTACCTCAGGGCTCCACAGCTAGCAGCCATGGCTTTGGCTCCAGTAAAGGTCTTGGGGACCATTGGGACTGTAAAGCAGGGTGTGCAGAAGGAGTTGGCAGTGCTGAGACTGGCACTGCCTCCTGGCTCAATCAGGATGGCATGGTTAATCAGGATGGCAGGCCAGGCAATTTGTCCTGGAGAATTTATCTTCCAGGAAGCACCTAGAAGCTGAAAGGATTCTGACCTTCCGGTGGCATCCAAGTCCTCATCATGAGATGACTGTTGGCATTTAGCTCCTTTGTGCAAGAGAGCAAGAGTTTGTCTCCAGTTCAGGCCTAAAATCCCAGCTTCCATTTCCCACTGGTGTTTGGGTGGAGCAAAATGGAGCAAATGGCTTTCACAACCCTAAAGCATTATACAGATGTAAGGCTGCATTATTCTTTCTGCTGCTGCTATTCCCATTATCCTGGATTTCGCAGCCCAGAAGTTGTGTCTGAAAAAGAAATGTGGAGAAAGCACATGGACCAAAGAACCTGGAGCTGGGACTCCAAAATGCCTGAAAGGCATTGCCTAGCCCTGCAGATAAACGACTTGGAGGCTGAACTCCATAGGCTTGCTGGCTGGCAGGCGAGCTGCCCACTCCTGTGATGTCACCTCAGTTACTTATGCCTATCCTTCCACATAGAGCCAGCAGATTTAGGCACAGGAGGGGAGAAAAAGTGAATCATAGGCTATTTTAGAAATTGCTTTGATTCCATTTGAGACTGCAGTAGTCCCTTGCAAGCTAAGACCAGAGCACCCTCACCATTGTGGTAATATCCTATAAGTGCTGATATCCTGTAAATGCCAGAAGCTGGTGGGATTAATCCAGAGCCTCAGGTTCTAATTCAGGTCAGAGGCAGACAAGTGGTATTTGGTGTTTATAGTTAATTGTCATTGAAAGGCTTTCTGATGACAGGAGGGATGTACATTCCAGGGTAAGCAATACAGTTGATAATTAAAAGCTCAAATGAAATCAGCTCTCCATATCAGCACATGCCCAAGGCTTCACAAAAATCCTGTGTTCTGCCATTGTTCCCAGGTGGAGAGTGAGACCCTTACAGGTCCTGGATGATCTGGCCTCTGGCCATCTCTCCAGCCCCAATGCCCCCTCTCTGACCCTCATCCTGTGCCTTTATACATCCTGCTCTGTTCCTGCCACCTAGAACATTCTGTCCCCCTTTGCTCTTCAAGATGCCACCTCCTCTGGGAAGGCTTCCACACCACCTCTTTGTATGCCCTTGGCACTCTGTATGCAGTGGTATTTTATTGCCTTGCTGCTATGGACTATGATATGTTTGTCTCCTCACTAGACTGAGAGCTCCTTGAGGGCAAGAACTGTGCCTTTACTACTGATGTCTACAATGGGCTAGGGGCTGGGTGCTAGGGTCCCCAAAGTGTGCCTCATGTACCTCTGTAGAGAGACAATTTGAAGTGACACAAAGACATTTTTTATTTTAATAGTTATATTTGTTTGAATGTGTGTTTTAAAATGTAGTTAAGCACAAGTCTGCTACTTAGTTATTATGATGATGATTCTTATTATTGCTTAGGATAGATGAGGTCAAAATAGGTATTAAAGTTTTTAAAGTTAGTTGGTAAGCTATAAAGAAAAATATTGTCACCATTAATACAGATGTTAAGTAGATATGACAACAGTTCTGAAAGGGAAGCTCATATGATGGAAGCTTTGGAAACACTTTCCAGCAGTCCCAGAGTTGTTTCCCTATGGTGCCATTCAGCCTCCAAGGGTTCTGGGGTCACCCCAGCATTTCTCCAAACTTCTATGACACTCACTGTTTTCAGAACCCATTTGCCACTTAGCCCAGTGGTATGGACGCTCCTTTTGTAAGCATATGTTGGCGCCCCTCGACCACATTTGCAAGGGCCTTAAGAGCAATGAGCAAACTTCGAGGCACTGTGGACTAAATGGGGAAGTGCTTTATCAGCTGCCCCGTAGCTCTACAGATGTTCATTCCTTCCATGAATATTTATTGAGCCCCTATTACATGCCTACAACAGAGTGATGCACAAGACAGACATGGCCCCGCCCTCATAGAGCTTGTGATGGAAGATGAACAGCAGGCAAGTAAACACACAAGATGTCTTCAGTGTACTAAGTGCATTGAAGAAAATAAAATAGGCTGATGTGACAGAAAATGAGTGACTGCGGTGGCCACTTAGATTAGATGTTCATAAGGTCTCTCAGAGGTGACTTTGAATTGAGACCTGAATGATGAAAAGAGTAAGAAATGGGAATATCCAGGGACAGAGCATTCCAGGCGGAAGGAATAGCAAGCAGAAGAAGGGGGGAGCCCTAGGAAGGAAAAATGGCTCGTGCGTTCCAGCAATAAGAAGAAACCCCGTGTAGTAGTAGGAGACAGGAGATGGGCCACACCCTGCCAGCCTTGGTAGCTAAGTAATTTGGATTTTTTAACAGTAACTTATTTTATTTTATTGATATTCAATGCTATTCTATATTTCAGGTATACAGCACAGTGGTTAGACATTTATATCATTTATGCAGGCATCCCCCTGATAAGTCTAGTACCCACATGGCACTGTCCATAGTTATTACAGTATTACTGGCTATAGTCTGTATGCTGTACTAGTAATTTGGATTTTTTCTAGGTGTGATCAGAAGCCATAGAGGGTTTTGAGCATAGGAGTGATACGGGATGTGCCAGCCACATGTAACTAGTGGCTAACATATCGGGCCGCATAGAGATAGAGCATTTCCATCATCAAAGAATGTACTATTGGGCAACACTGCTCTACTTTCAAAAGACTAAAGATTACAGGGATAAAAAGACAGGTCACAGACTGAGAGAAATATTTGCAAAACACATATCCAATGAAGGACTGGTATCCAAAATATACAACTTAAAAGTCAACAAGAAAACAACCTGATTAAAAAATAGGCCAAACACCTAAACAGATACTTCACCAAAGGAGATATACAGCTGGCAAGTAAGTGTATGAAAATATGTTCACTATCATGTCACTTAGAAATTGCAAAAGAACAATGTGATACCAGTACACACCTAATAGAATAGCTAAAACCAAAACACTGATGACACCAAATGCTGGCAAGGACGTGGAGCCACAGGAACTCTCGTTCCCTGCTGATGGGAATGCACAATGGTGTAGCCACTTTGGAAGACAGTTCTGCAGTTTCTTACAAAGCTAAACATAGTTTTAACATACAATCCAGTAATTGTGCTCCTTGCTATTTACTCAAAGAAGTGGAAAACTCATGTCCACACAAAAACCTGAACATCTGTTTATAGCAGCTTTATTCATAACTGCCAAAACTGAGAGGCAACCAAGATGTCATTCATTAGATAAACGGATAAACACACTAGTCCATCCAGACGATGGAATATTTTTCAGAGCTCAAAAGAAATGAGCTATCAAGCTACAAAAAGATGTGGAGGAAACTTAAATGAGTATTGCTAAGAGAAGGAAGCCAGTCTGAAAAGGCTACATGCTGTATGAGTCCAACCACTTGACATTCTGGAAAAGGCAAAACTGTGGAGACAGTAAAAAGATCAGTGGTTGCCAGGGCTTTGGGGGAAGGAAGGAAGGATGAAGATGTGGAGCACAGGATTTTCAGGGCAGTGAAACTACTCTGTGTGATACCCTAATGGTGGATACATAACAGTATACATTTGTCCAAACTCATAAAATTGCACAACACTGAGAGTGAGCCCTCATATAAACTGTGGCTTAATAGTGAAGTATCAATATTCATTCATCAACTGTAGCAAATGTATCACCTTAATATAGGATGTCAGTAATAGGGGAAAGTGCCTGCCAAGGGAGGAGAGGGACTGGGGGGGACACAAGAGCTCTCTGTACATTCTGCTTAGTTCTGTAAAAGTAGGGTGACGATCTAATTTATTGTGCAAACCAGGATATTTGAGAGTGAAATGGGGTGTTGTAGATGTAAGTCAGAGCTGTCCTACAGATAACCCAGAGATCACTAACTGGGAGCCCATGAGCCACAACTTGCCTCCAAAATTGTTTTCTTTGGCCTCACATGCTGATATCCCACACAGCATTCCTTAAAAATGTAAATCAGCTGTCCACATTTAACACTGTGGAAACTCCACATAAAAATGTGAATTTCTCGCTTCTCTTGGAAAGCAGGAAAGATGTGGGCCCACATTCCTGCCCAGTAGCGAAAGGGCTAGAGCTGAGGAGCAGCTGCCCTCTTCCTGCAAACCTTCCTGTTTGCCACAGACCCCACCACTCCCTTTTGCATCTCTTACTCCAGGCCGCGTGTGAGTTTCCATTTATCATCTTGCTTGTATTTTGGTTTTGTTTTATTACGTAATAGAGTAAAGAAAAGGGCAAACTATGTCTTATCCTCATGTCATGATTCAAAGCAGGAAAAAGAAAAAAGGATCAAGAGGGCTCCATATATCTTGCGTCCAGTCTGCTTTACTCTATGTCTCCCCAGGCCCCAGACCATGCTGGCCTTTAGAATTTTCTCAGGCTGCCACCCACTGCTGGAAAAGCTACATGTGAGAGGAAAACAATGGGCATTATTTAAGCTTACATTTTTATTGTTACCCCAATTCAATATTGCTCATCGTCAACTTTTGGTGGAAATTCTTTCTGTTGTTTTTCTTAATTGCCTCCAAATGTAACAGGAGAGTAGGACGGAGCAGCAGAGAATGCAGCACCCAGCTTTCCTTTTTGTAAATGTGTTGTTGGAGCACTTGCACACAGAATTTTGTTCCTCGATGCATCTGCTCATTCATGAAACCTCCTCAGCAGAGGCAACAACACAAGCAGAGGCCCACGAGACACAGGAAAGATGTCGAGGGGCCTTAAACTAGGAGATGAAGAATCAAAGAGTACACACAGATTGTAAGCCTAGAGGTTGAAAACACCAAAAGCATGATCCAAAAAATTAACTTTTGCAAGAGTTAAGAGAATGAAAAGACGAGTTACACACTGACATAAAATATTTGCAAATCATATAAAGGATTCTCCAAACTCAAGAGTAAAAAAAAATCCAATTAGTCAAAGACATGAAAAGGACGCACAGACTGCAAATAAGAGCTTCAACCTCAGGGTTTGGGGGGTGAGAGTGGGGGGTGGGAACGAGATCTTTGTGGTGATGGGGTAGTTCTGAATCTCCTTGTGGTGGGGGTTACATGAATGTACACATGTGATAAAATTGCGTAGAACTATACACTTACACACACAACTGAGTACATGTAGAACTCATGAAATCTGAATAAGGTCTATGAAAAGTACCAATAACAATTTCCTAGTTTTGATATTAAATAATAAATACGTAAGATTTTGCCACTTGCAGAAATTTGATGAAGGGTACCTCTCACTACTTTTTTTTTGCAACTTCCTGTAAATCTATAATAATATAAAACGGTAAGTACCCAAATAAAAAGGAATGAACTATTGACACACCAAAAATTTGCACCAAATTTAAAGGCATTATGCTTGGGGAGGTGGGGCAAGGAGAACACTGCAGAGGGACTAAGTGAGTAAACGTTTCATTCCTAGAGCCCAGTCCTGTAGGATTTCAAGTAGTCGCTTGTCCCTCAAAGACTCTTAGGCCTGATGGCAGAGGAAAGCCCCCAGTTCATATTACACAGGTATTCGCGCAAGAAAATACTAGGAGGGTTGCTTGTGCCCTGCTAAAGGGGAAGAAAGGTTTATTGGGGGTGGGGCAAGATTTGATGCAGTTAATGACGTGTGAACCCTGAAAAGTGTGGCCTGAATGTGTGTGTGTGTGTGTGTGTGTGTGTGTGTGTGTCTTAAAACAGCCATTCGTTTTGCTCATGACCTGTGTATGAGCTGGGCACTTGGGCTGGGCTCAGCTGGGTGGCTCTCCTGCTGGTTTGGGCTGGGTTCACCCAGCACTGCAGGTAACTGGCTGTCAAAGGTCTCACCCACATGTCTGATGGGTGACTTGTGGTTGCTGGGGTGACTGGGCTATGTGTCTGTTACCATCCAACAGGTAGCCTGGGCTTGCTGGTTCATATGTTGGGGTCTCTGGGTTCCCAAGAACAGCCAGAGAACAAGTCCCAACATGCAAGTGCTTTTTTTTTTTTTAACAGGTTTATTGAGGTGGAATTCATGTATGTCACCTGAATTTGAATTTTGTTTTCTGTCCTGTTTGCAGGGAATCTGAAGCATGTGGTCTAGTTGACAAAATGAGATCAAGTTTCCAGAGGCGAAGAGCAGTGCCTGTAATGAAGACAGTGTGTGGAATTTGTGACTGCAGGGGAAATTTGGAAGAAATTACTTCCTGAAAATTTCCAAGGGGTACCAAGTGGCAGCTGGCCTCCTGGGGTGAGGCAGGCAGGCACCCTAAAGGCTTCAACTGGGCCTAGGGGAAGAGGCATAGTTCCAACATTTAAAGTGTTTATTTTTAAAAAACACACAAATGCCGTTTTTAATCTTTGAAAATTATTTTTAAGCAAGTTGGGGAGGGGGTGTTTTTATTTTCTTAAAGGAGACAGATCAGAAGCTGGGGGAAAGCAAGGAGCTTTAGTCACCAGTTTGTGGGGCGGAGGGAGCTGAAAGGCAGGCTATGGACCTCAAGACCATCGAGGTAGGTGGAGCCTTGGCAAAGCAGGAGTGGTCAGCAGACTGGGAGGTGCGATGAAGGTCACTTGTGTTGTTTTTATGACTGTGGATCTATTTTATTTTTAATAAAATCTTTGAAAACCCACCTCTTTGTCCCAGTGTCCTCATGGTCAAGTAGCACTGATAGCACACACCATTCTAAACATTTCGTCTCCCTGAAGTGTCAAGAATAATGTTGTTGCTTCCATGTTCTGCTCCGGCCCAGCCTAGGAAGCTGACTCTGGGTGCTGGACCCTACTGAGGACTAGTGTGTCCTCACTAAGTCCTGGGGACAGAAGACCAAGCTCTGTCCTATGCTAGGGCCCCTCTAGGGCCCTGTGATCGTGGAGAGGGTCTTGTTGTCCCTTCCTGGGGAGTGACTCTGCGATGGGAAGGGCAGGTGGCATGTCAGGTGGAAGAGGCGCATTCTGATGAATAGAGAGGCTACTTCCCTGTCAGGTGTAGACAATCACCCGCTGATGAAAATGAGATACAGTTGTGATGCGCTGTTGTTAGTGTAACCGCTAGGAGAAGGCAAGATGGCGATGGCAATGACCGTACCAGGGCGGCATCCAATAGAGGTTCAAAGCCGCGCCTTGTCAGGTGAGTTGTGCTTCTCCAGGCCTGGGGGTGCGGGAGGGGGCATTCGTTGAAAGCAGTGGGAAAAGCCGTGAACGTGTCCCAGGATGGGAATAGCCAAGCTTTTATTAAACAGCGTCAGAGCGCCTGGTCTGCTAGGAATACCAGTCACTTCAAATGCCCACTATTCTAATTATATACTCTTGGCTTAAGGGCAGTTTGACTTACACCAAAAAGAACCGGCATTAAAAAATAGAAGAGGGGGTAGGTGCTGAGTGGGGCAGTTGGGTGGGTGGGAGGGTGGCCAAGGAAGGCAAAAGGGAACTCTGAATTCCCAGCCTGCATGAGACCTCCCGCCAAGGTTTGTGGACTCAAAGGCTCCCCTAATCCCAGTCCTTCCTGGGGGAACCACCCCCAAAGTCATCAGCCAAATTCCTGTGAAGACCTGGTCCCCAAGGGCAACCATGTGGCAAAGTGCTGAATGATTAGTGCCCCATTGTCCTTTCAAGGGGAATGGACCTGAGCAAGAAGGGGCCCTTTCCCACTGGGCAGCCAGCGCTACCTTCTCACCTCCTCGGACCCCAGCATTTGAGAGCAAGGCCTCCCACGGGCTGCGCCTGATGCGGAGAGAGGACGCCACCTCATCAGCCTTCGGGACTCCTTTCCATTCGATTCTTGTTGAAAACATTAAGCTAAAAAATCCCATAGATAAAACTAGGAATAATTTTACATTTTTGAAAACTAAAATCGAAATACTCAAAGGTGGGCACGGTAGTCACAAAACAAGGAAGACACACTGAGTGCCTCTGCTCAAGTCTGAAGTCACCAAACTGCAGATGAGTACGTGAAGCTTGGGATATATCAATTATACCTCAGTAAAGCTGGGTTTGAAAAGGAGTGCTCTGATAAGACGCATTATAAGTACCTAGGAGGAAGAAAAGGACTGACATGAAAGCCACCAAAATACTGAGGTAGGCTTCTGTGGAGGATGAACATATAAGCATGGTTTCAGTTTTGTTCTTTCTACTGTTCAATCTTTTCCAGTTTTTCTCTGGCAAGCATGGTCTAATTTTATAAGAGAAAAGTAAATAATAAACTTTGAAAAACTGTGTGTTCTGGGTAAGTTACAGATCAAAGTAATTCAAGACCCGCAGAGAGGAAGAAGAGTTTGTGCTCAGGCCCCAGGGCTGTTCTTGCCATCAGGGAGGTTGCTTTCCGACTCACTAGGCCGGAGAGGGTCTTTCAGATAAAGTGATTGGAAGGCCAGGCCCAGTGTGCACCAATGTGAGCCTGCTTTCCTTTCTGGAAACAGCAGCCTTTGTGCCAGCAAGTACCAAGCACAATAACCGTAATAATAATGCAAAGCAAGCATTGGAATATGCCGCGTTTTACAAATCGCTTTCATTTATAGGAGGTGGCGATCCACCCCGCTGGGTAGGTATTGTCATCCTGACTTCGTAGATTAGCACACCGCACTACTCGGTTTGAAGTAACTCGCCAAGTTGTATGTAAGTGGCAGAGCCAGGAAGCAAACCCAGCTGGAGCTGTGCATTCCCTCACTTTTTTCACTGGCCCACACCTAGAGCCACTAAAATATTTTTAAACTGTGACTTTGTAGTAAACAACTTTCTTACTGCTTCCAAAGTCCAAGCTGGACCAAGCCACACGCTGCTCCCAAGACCTCTCCACATGACAACAACATTAATTCGTTGTGTGCTTTTCAGCAAGTTATTCAACCTTTCTGGGTCTGTTCCCTTACCCATAAAGTGGGGCGAATAATTCTCGTACTTCATGGGCTATTGTGAGTGCCTGATGAATTAGCACAGATGGAAGGACTTTGAAAAGAGTCTAAAGCATTGTGTGCAGGAGGGCCTGCCATGAAAATGGGCCTGAAAAGGCCGACCTCTGAGGAAAGCCCAGTGTTCCCAGGAGCCCCCGGGCCTCCACTATCCCAAGGCCGCACAGGGGCCAGGGAGACTGACAGAGACAAGTTTAGGCTGTGTGTGCAGCTCAAGGGTTAAGAAAATACCCATTTCAAAAAGAATATACGTATATATTGGATATGCCTCTATTTGCTTAAAACATCTTTGGAAAGATACACAAGAAACTGGGGCACCTTGGTTGCCTGCAGGCAGGGGAAGCAGGTGGCAGGTGGCAGGGGAGTAAGGGAGACTTGCCGTGTTCCTTTTCGTACCTTTTGATTTTTGAGCCATGTGAATGTATTACCTGGTCCAAAAAAAGTAAATAAATAATTTTTTTAAGCCAACGGAAAAATCCCAAGCCAGTTTCCCTTTGGGGGAGTGGATCTGCCTGTGAGCTGTCACAGAGAGAGCAGTATATTTCCAATTCTATATTTAAAAGACTCTTTCTAAGGCAGAAAGACTTCTTTATAAGAAAATCAAATATTGTCATTCAACAAAAAAGGTAGAAGGGGGAAGAAGAGCAGGACAGGGAGGAGGAAGAGAAAGAAGGAAAGCAAACAGCCTTCTAGACCAAGCAGGTTTTGACATCTCTAAGCCCCTACACACAAAGTTCCAGCAGCTCCTCCTCCCCTGTCTTTGCTGAGAACCAGTCCCCAAACCTCCTGCTCAGTGCTGGGCCCCAAGCTGACCAGCAGTGCCTCGATGTGCATGCAACATACGCACACACTTCAGCCTCAGACCGCCTGGGTTTAAGGCCCCTTGCTATCACTCACTAGCTATGGGGTATTGGCTAAGTAAGTCACTCTTTCGGAGCCTTAGTTTCCCCATCTATCAAATGGCGGTAATATATTTGCCTACCTTAGAGGTGGAATCAAGGGATCAAGGGGATAGTGGAAGAGAGGCAAGTAGTAGGTAGCAGCATGCTGAGGGTCCAGGTTTCAGGAACTAGGAAACTGGGATGCATGTTCGTGTGGCTGGGCATGTGTACATGCTGCTGGGGCAAGGAACCAGAGCTATTATCAGACTCTCAACACTCCAAGGTGTTTTTATGGTCCCCAAAGGACGAGACCTACAGCTGGAGAAGTAAAGACACACATGAATACAGCCTCCTAAGACAGGACCCGCACTCTGGGCCCGCACACTGGTCCTTCCCAGTTCACAGCCACAACGTCCCTACCTTAGTAAAGTGCTGTGGCCACCCCATGTGAAGTAGCCACCCTGTGCTCTCTATTCCAAAATATCATTATCATCATTTTATTCAGCTTTCATGTACTCCCCCGCCCCTGCAAACACACACACACACACACTCACTCTTGGAGGCTGGGGACTTCGGCAGTGAGATCACTGTACCCCTAGTGCCTAGCATGGTACCTGGAACCTGTAATTCTCAATACATAAGTACTGAATGATAGAACTACGTACTAAAGGCAAAGCAATTCCTTATATGTGGGTATCATGGAGGCACAGGCCATGTAGACTGGGGCAATCATGACACAGAAGCTGACCTTGGCCAGGTGGCAGGAGCAGGCATTCCAGGCAAAGGCACACAGAATTTAAGGAAGTGACAAGCAGTTTGGTGTTGCTGAAACACAGAATATTAGATAATATTCAAGCAAACCAACTGCAAAAATGTATTAAGACAACAAGGAAAATTTGGACATGGGTTAGGTGATGTTAAGAAACTATTGATAATTTTATTAAGTACGATAACAGCATGGTGGTTGTATGTTTATTTAAGTCCTCATCTGTTAGAGATACAAAGTGAAGTACGTATTTGTAGGTGAAGTAATATACCTGAAGTTTAAAGTACTCCAGACAAGGACATGTATATGTGTGACAGTAGGGGGGGGGTGGAGATAAATGAAGCAAAATTAGAAAATTATTGGTCATTGTTGAAGTTGTTTTGATGGACACGTGGAGGTTGAATATCCTATTCTCTCTGCTTTCATGTGTTTTTAAAATCCCACAAGAAAATGGTGAGGTATATGTCACCGAGTGACCGGAAGTAAAATAGCAGGAGTGGCCTCCTGTGCCAGGTGGGGGAGGCTGGACTTGATCCTGCAGGTAAAGGAGCATCAGAGAGTTTTATTTTTTATTTTTTTTATAATTATTTTTTTACTGATTTCGAAAATAGCCTGAAGACAATATCACTTATCCAGAGGTAATCTTATTTAACATTTTTATACATTTTTTTCTAGTCTTTCTTCTATAAAAATAGACAAATATTCTTGTGCATGTTTCAAAATTGGGGTGAAATGTGCATACAATTTTAGATCCTCATGTTTTTAACATTTTATCATGAATACTGTTTCATATCCTTAATTTTCATAACCATAATTTTTTATTTATTTATTAGTTTCAGGTGTACAAGACAAGGTAATACTTAGACGTTCATCATTTATATCCCTCACACTGTGAACCCCCCTCCCCCCATCCACCACCACCCCGACCTCACACCGAGCCATCACATTATACACATAAAATTATAGTTGGCATTCATTAATGTCCAGCCTCTGGTGTACAATGCCATGACCAGGCATCCACAGCATCCCTGAGGTGGTCTCCCAAACAGGACACGTGTCCATCGGACACCCAACAAAATCCCCAAACACTATTGAATAAGTTCCCCAAAGTAATTCTCAAAAAACCCTGAGGAGAGTTTTAAACCAAAGAACGTTCTGATCAGATTTGCACCAGCTGCTGAGACAGCACAAATGAGACTGCCGAGGCCCAGCTCCAAAGTGAGCCTCTGTTTACCTCAGAGTCCCAACGCCTTCCTCCCCTGGCCCACAGTGCCTTTCTTTTTGCCATTTACTTGGTGAGACAGAGAGAGAGAAAGATTAATGGAAATAGTTTTTTATATATGCTTGAGGTAAAAACATTCAAACAATACAGATAATCGTTCCCTCATGACCTCACACCTCAGCAATGACCTCTACTAGCAGTTTGGTGTTTATCTTTCCAGACTTTTTTTTTTTCATTTATTCCATAAATATTCATTGAGCACCTATTAAGTACCATGCAGGCACTATTACATCTGTGGGCAAAACAGACAACAACCCCCATATCCACAGAGCTGACATATGACCTTGACTTTTATATCAGTGCGATTATACTGTTTGGTAACCTGGTTTATCTCGCTTCATTACATGTCATGGACAGCTTCCCATAGCAATCCACAAAGAGCTTTTTTATTCATCGTTTCTTATGACATATTTCAGACATACCAAAAAGTATGGCATACCTGACCCCTTACAGTGGTCACATTATATGGATGCTCCAAAAGTTGTTCAACTTGTCTTTACAAAGGAAAACAGTACACAACAACAACAAATATACTAGAGCTAATAAGCAAATTCAGCAAGGTTGCAGGGCACAAGGTTAACAAAAAAAATCAGCTTTGTTTCTGTATCAATGAACAATCTGAAAAGGAAATTAGAAAAACAATTCTATACACTAGCATCCGAAAGAATAAAATACTTAGGAATAAACTTAACTAAGGAGGTGAAAGACTTATACCCTAAAAACTACAAAATGTTGCTGAAAGAAATTTAAAAAGACAAATAAATGGAAAGACATTTGTGTTCATGATTGGAAAACATAATATTGCTATGGTATCAGTACTACTCAGAACGATCCACAAAGTCAATGCAATCCCAATAACTTATTTGCACAAAAATTCATCCTGAAATTCATCTGGAATCACAAGGGACCTCAACAGCCAAGAAAATCTTGAAAAAGAAGAACAAAGTTGGAGGTTTCACACTTCTTGATTTCAAAGCTTACTACAAAGCTACAGTAATCAAAATAGCATGTTACTGGCATCAGTATAGATGTATGGATTAATGGAATAGAGATGAGAGTCCAGAAATAAACCCACACATCTGTGACCAAATGATTTTGGACAAGGGTGCCAAGTCCCTTCAATATGGAAAAAAAAGTCTCTTCAACAAAGGGTACTGGGACAACTGGATCCACATGCAAAGGAATAAATTTACACCCCTTCCTCACACCATATACAAAAATCAACTCAAAATGGATCATACACCTAAATGTAAGAGCTCAAACCATAAAACTCTTAAGAGGAAAACATAGGGGTAAATCTTCTTGATCTTTGGTTTGGCAATGGATTCTTAGATATGACAACAAATGCAGAAACAACAAAAGGAAAAATAGATAAATTTTTGTGCTGCAAAGGACATTATCAACAAAGTGAGAACACAACTCAAAGAATGAGTGGATATATTTGCAAAGCAATATCTAAGAAGGATCTAGTATCTAGAATACATTAAAACTCAACAAGAGACGCTCAACTCAGTTTAGACATTGGCAAAGAACTTGATTAAACATTTCTCCAAAGAAGATATACAAATGGACAACAAGAACACGAAAAGATGGTCCCATCATTAGGGAAATTCAAATCAAAAGCATAATAAGTTACCAGTTTATTCCTATTTGGATGGCTGTAATTAAAAAAAATAACAAGAGTCTTTGAGGATGTAAAAAACTGGATCCCTCATACACTGCTGGTGGGAATGTAAAATGATACAGGCGCTGTGGAAAAGAGTTTGACAGTTCCTCAACAAGTTAAATATAGACCTGCCATATGACCCAGCAATTCCACTCCTAGGTGTGTGTCCCCAAAAGAATTGAAAACAGATGTTCAAATTATTGTACATGAATGTTCATAGCAGCAGTATTCACAATGGCCAAAAACTGGAAATAATTCCAATGTCCACCAATGGATGAATGGATGAAGACCCTCTTACTTCCACCCTTACCATTTGTTGTATGATTTCCTTATGATAAACTTATTGCAGTAGAACATTAAAAACAAACAACACAGACAATAGATTTTGATCCCCAGCAGTGTTGTGTCAATCACAGTCCCACTAGCACCGGGTGACTGTGGCTGCTGCCACGACTCCCTGGAACTTCATCTTTGCCCATCTAAGAGGTAAAAACAGCTCATTGTTTGAATTTTTGTCCCTCTGATTTTATTAGTGATGTTGGACATGTTTATATGCCTAATAGTAAGTTATTACTTAACTACGTCTTTTGCACCTTACTTGAGAGCTTTCCCAACTCTTCATGTCAGCACTCCTGAGTGACACAGAGTAGGGGAGCAGTGGCCACAAGCCGCTCCTGGTTCCCTCAGGGGCCTGGGCTAGCTGCAGACATCTGGTGCAACTCTAACGTAATTTTCCCCCAACTCACCTACGTGCCTTTGGAAATCATGCTGTTGGGAAGCACACTGTGAGTGGCATGGAGCTTGCACTGGCTGGAAATAGAGATCAAGGCAGCATAAGGGTGAGAATGAGGGTTGAGCTGAGGAGTGGAGACCAGCAGAAGCAAAACCAGTAAAGTCACAGTTGTATACTGGGCAGGGACAACTACCATTTCTCAAGGCCTACTCCAGCCCTCTGTGGCTTGCTCCTGTGCCAGGCGCTGAAGTTTTCCTGCCAGACTGGGCTGCCTCCTTCAAATGTGCCTGTCAGCTCCATGGCATGATGCTGGGTTTAGCAGCCTGGATGGCTGGAGGGAGGAAACAATCGTCATCCTTCCCACCCTGCTGACTCTGTCCGTGATTTACTGGGCTCTCCTCTACCACCCTCCCCCTGGTTTTCATTCATCTTTTTCTCCTTTGAGGAGCAGTCTGCAGAATCTGTTTCACACTCCACTCTTGAGCCCATTTGCCTAACCTCTGCCCATCTCACCTCTGATTCTCCTGCACCTTTGCTCTGGTCATGGAGACAGATAATAAATACAAGGCGGCAAGTGGTGATTAGTGCTGTTGATGAAAATAAAGCAAGTACACGTTGAGAGTGGTGGGGGTGCCTAGGGAAGACCCATCTGAGGAGGTGACCTTCAGCAGAGAGCTGAATGCACTAAGGTGGCAAGCCATGTGACTGTCTGGGAAAGAGTGTTTCAGGCGGAGGGAACAGCAAATGCAATACACAGGCAGGAAAAGCCTTGTCATATTCGGAAACAGCAAGGCCGCTGTGCCTGAAGCTGAGGGAATGCAGGGGAGAGGGTAGGTCATACAGGGCATTGTATGGACTTTGACTTTTGCACCACCTGGGACAGAGAGCCACTGAGGCTCCTGAGCAGGGGAGGACAGACTGTAGGGGACAGGGCACAGGCGAGCAAAGAGACCAGTGGCTTGGGGCAGAGTGGTGGCTGTGGAAGTGGTGACAAGTGCTTTGGATCTTAGGTGTATCTCAAGGAGAGCGAACAGAATTTGCTAGTCAGTTGGACATGGGATGAGAGAGAAAAAGATACATGAAGGCAAGGTTTGGGGCCCGAGAAATTGGGTAAGGGAGGAGGGGCATGGGGCCAGGTGCCTTATCTGTGCCGAGTTCCGGAAAGAGGCCTGGGCTCTCCCTGAAGTGTGGAGCTCAGCTAGGTGGCTTGCTGGTGGGGGTTAGAGTGTGGATGAAGGTCAAGGCACTGAGTAACAAAGGGTACTAGGCTCCATGTACATGTTTGTGTCTGCCCACGTCCCCTTCAGTGGCAACAGTATCAAAGCTGAACTTAAGTCTGGCTCTCATGACCTCACCAACCCCCTCCTGTGCTGTTTTCCTAGCCCCACCCCCATCAGTGCTTGCACATGTACTGTCCGCCACACCTGGTGAACGCTGGCCCTAAGCTCAGAGGTAACCTCCTCCTATCTGCCACATGATTTTATTCACATCTGCTTTTCTATCTCCCCCACTGTACTGGGAACTCCTCGAGGGCCAAAGTAGTCCCTGGGTCCCCTCTGAGGCCTCAGTGACTGGAGCTCTGCTCACATTTGTGGCCTGAAGGAACAAGCAATAGGAATAACAGCCAGGCCTAGTGAGCCCACCCTGGTGGGCTGGCCTGACTTCCCACACAGTCATATGTGACAATGAGGAAAGCAAGGCCAAAAAGGTGAAGTCAAGCTTGGAACTGGACTGGGCTGGAAGACCGAGTCCATCCCCCAAGCAGCAGGGAACAGGGGTCAGAGAAGAGGAATTACTCACATGTGTATAGCTCTTGAAGGTTTCTAGCCACAGACATTATCTCATTCAACACTGACACAAGCTCACAAGGTAGGTATTCTCTTACTTTACATGTAAGGAAACTGAGGCCCAATGAGTTAAACTCACTTGCCAAATGTCACACAGCTAGGAAGTGGCAGCCTCAGGACTTGAATCAAAGTCAGTGTGATGGCAGAGCCCCACGCTCTTGATATCAGATGAGGCCGGTGCCTTGAGCTGGCTGCACAGCCATGTTCCTCTCCCTACCTGTCGCTACTGTGTTCCAGCTCATGGTTGCAAGCACTGGCACTTACTCATCCCCTCAGACCAGGCAAGGCCGGGGCAACCCAGCCTGGGATTCAAACATGGCAAGGAAATCATCCATATTCGTGACTCCAAGGTAACACTTGGAAGAGCTCTGAAGAAAATGTGCGGGAAGTGCAAAGAAAGGCTATGGGAACATTCCTCCCCTCAGGAGCTGTTCACAGGCTCCCCCACCCTTTCCCCCAGCCCAGAATCCCCTGGAGTACTCTGGGGTGCAGGGGGGGTGGGATGCAGGGAGGGGAGCAGGGAGATGCCTTCTTTCCATTTGGTGCGCTGGCCTGGACCATGCTTGGCTGGCAGCAGCTGGGCCCTCGCACCTGTTGGTCTAGGTCCCCTCCTTCACTGACACACACTGCTTCCAGATGGCTGGTCACTTAGCCTTCACCCCACTTTGGGCCTTTGTGTTTCTCGTTTGATTTCTGTTCCTTGCCTTGTTTTCTTCCCCAGTGAAGACATCTCAGATGAGGCCATCTCTCTAGTCCCCATTGGCTCTGACACTCAGTTTGCAAGAAAGGCAAGAAGACTCTCAGGTGAGGGGATAGATAGCGATTGGGAAAAAGAGATAGAACCAGATAGGACTGGATTCAAATCTTCACTTGCTAGCTGTGTGACCTCAGCAAAGTTGCCTCACCTCTCTGAGCCTCCCTCCTTCATCTGTAAAATGGAGTTGATAATAATAGCGAGAAGCTCACATCAGGGAGGAGGGGGTGTGAGAATCCATCTTGCTCATGGGTGGGAGAGGTCTTTACAAACTACAAGGGACAGGTGCCACCAGTGTTACTTAGGAGGCAATGAGGTTCTGGGACCAGTGTGTCTCATTGGAATCCTCAGCCCAAAACATACAGGGTGGAGAATGTTGGCAAGTTGTCTAACATCTCTGGGCCTCAATTTCCCTATCAGCAAAATAGGAATGAGGCAATGGCAGTACAGCAGGTCCTGGCATAATGTCATTTCCTTCAATGTTTCGCTATAATGTAGATTAGATGCCATAGGAACCTAAGTCTTGTTCATATCAGTTAAGCTGTGGGAAAACTGGTTTCCTTATTCCTTGGTTCGCTCACAGTCCAAGGACATATCAACAACGTGAAGTGAGGACTGTACTCGCCTAACACGCGTGTCTGGGGGGGTTAGATGACAGAATAAGTATGGAGCATTGAGAAGAGTGAGGGTCTGTCATCTAAGAAGTACTCAGGAAATGTTACCATTGATGTTTTAACCAGAGCTAGTAGGAGCAGAAGTATCCTGAGGCATTTTCTTGGTGGCATAGGGCAACAGCTGGGTGGTGATGCAGACTCATCTCTTCGCAGGATCTGCAGGCATGGGCCACCTGAAATTCAGCTCGTGGTCCTCTGACAAAGCTGTGTGCCCTGGGGTGAGGGTTGTATAAACCACAGAGGGAGCAGAACCTGTTTCTAATAGCTCCCAGAGGAGTTACGCTTTTGTGATTAGTACAGGGAGACTAGGTGCTCTGTGACAGGCACTGTCTGTGCCAAAGCAGGACAGGAACCCTGGGTAATTGGCCTGTGGTCCTCTCTTCATGGCTGGCAGCAGAGTCCACTGACCCTTGACGTACAGTTTGATCTCCGTGGCTGTGGGAATCCGGAGAAACATGCAAAATGAATCCTAACCACAGACCCAGAGTTAAGGGCCAAGAGGGGCAATAGGGGTTTCTCCATGCCAGCGGGGGCTCTGATTAGTAGAAACTGGGGTCCATGGATGGATGATGAGTGCAAGTTTGAGGCCTCAGATGCAATGAGGTGGCAAAGCTAGGAGGGCAGGGAAGTGCTCCCGGCCACAGATGAGATTGGGGGCCAGGGCGCTGCCATATCACCTTAGGGCTCAGATAAGGGGAGCAATTGCAGCCTAATGCCTCAGGGAGCAGGACCACACTAAAATGGCTTCACCTTTTTAAGGATGAAGTTGAGAGACATTACACTGGCCTGAGAGTGGTAGGTGGCAGAAAAGGGAGAGCAAACAGAAGCACAAAGGTTTGTGTTCTAGAAGAACTGAAAGTAGGGAAGGCCTGGCATGCTTAGGGCCTAGCCAAAATGTATTTAGCAAAGTGAGACGAGACCCTGTCACTCTCTGGCCTCCCTTCACACTGCACTTTAGGGCATCATTGTTTATGGCTGGACAGGCAAAGAAAGGGAGCGCTGCGGTGAAAAACTAGCGTCCTGGGCCCTGAGGAGAAAGCCCCTCTCTGTGCTGCTGGAGAGAAGCAGGGAAAAGTTCCCCACAGTTTGGCCAAAAGTCATCCTGCCTATTGCTCTTTTTGACACAACCTCACACTTTCTTTCCAGTCCTATATTCCTGGCTGTGTGCAAGCTATTTCCACTTGGATGTTCTGCCAACAGCTCAAACTAAACATGCTTAAAGCAGAGTTTCTCTTCCCCCACAAAGCCTCACACCTTCCCAAGTCTTCACTGCTGACACCCGGACAGCCCAGGGCCTGGCCAGCCTGGCTGCTTCTCGCCCTCTGCCACTACCTCTCTTGCTCCCTGCCTTTAAACCCGGTGCTCCTTCCGGGTAATATTTTTCAGAGCCATCTTTGCCATACCCAGGCTGCAGTCCTCTCCTATCCTGTACCTCCTCCCTGGGCTCTCCCTCAGGGCCTCTCCTGCAGCCTGGGCCTCATACACACACTTACAGTGATGGGCGTGGTAGTGCATCCAAGCTAGAAGAAAGAAAAGAGTAGTCACAGATAACAGAGGTGCAGGAAGCCCATTGGGGAGAGTGAGTCAGACCCAGTGGTCAATCCCAGCTCTGCCATTCACTAGCTGGACGATCTTGGCCTGTGTTATTTCACCTTTGTGTGCCTCAGAGCCCTTCTCTCTAAAACAGGGTTGATAGTGTTGACTGAGTAGGGTTCTTGTGAAGTTCAGTGCTAGAGTGGGGTACAGACAAGGGGCATCCACAAGAATGACACCCACCAAAGGCTGGAGTGGGCAGAGCCATGAAGACAGTCCCCAAGGGTGCGAGAGGCTGGGTGGCCAGCACTGTTTGTATATTTGTGGTTTTCCCATTATGTATAAAAACAGAAAATCAAGTAGGGAATCAATTCAACTGGACCCAGTCTTGGCCCTTCCCAAACTTCCCCCATCCTGTTGTGTAAACAGTAAGCCAAGGTCTCTGCTCTCCTCTATTTCTCAAGGCCCCTTCCCCCGTACTAATCTCATTGCATCTCTTCTTCTCTTCTTTTCAACCCTCCTCCTCCTCTTGTTTTTTTAACACAGGAGCAGAAGCCAGTGCCTGCCCAAGCCTGCTGGCCTGGGGCAGAGGAATGTAGCCGCTCCCTGGGCACAGGGTGGCCGGCCCAGGCGCTCACTCAGGCTGGCAGCCGGCAGGCGCAGAGCTGGGGAGGCTCCGGCACCTTGCTCTGAGGGGCTGGAAAGCACTACAGACGTTAGCTCATCACTCCTTGGCAGCGGCCTGCAGGTCTGCTATTCTCACTAGCATCTTCAAGATGGGGAAATGGAGGCACGACCACACTCAACACAGTTGCAGACTCACAAGATCCCAAGGCAGGGTCCCCAGATGGAGTAAGGGGGAAAGGGGCCACCCCGACTTCCCCACACCTACTTGTATTGCTTGAGAATGTACAGGGCAAGGAAGAATATAGGAGAGAACTGTGGTCCAGAGTGCAGTATCTGAAGGGGGCATCAGGGGACAATGGCAGTGCGGTGGCAAGGACCCACCATCTCTGAGCCCCCACATGTGAAGGGGCCCCAAAACAGCTGCAGCTTTGTTCACTAGCCCGCTAGGAATGACTCACCACTCTTACTGAGATAAAGTCTGCATGGCAGACACCAAAGGGTTAACTCTGAGGAAGTTGACATGATTACTATGTTTTCCTCCTGGTGCTTTTCTGTTATTTCCCAATTCTGTGCGAGGAACAATTATGACATTTATAACCAAACAAAATATTAATCACTTTTAATTATTAAAAAGAAGAGGCAACTGGGATGTGGCTTGGAGAGGGGAGCCCAGGTCAAGACTCTCTCACTTATCATTGTGTGACCTAGAGCAAGTGACGTCGCCTCTTTGAATCCCAGTTTTCTATAAAATGTAGGTAATCAACCCCACAGGGTTAGCATATAATTGAAAGAGATAATGTATATGAAAATGCTTTTTAAAAAACACTTATGTGTGGCTGGCTGGTTAGCTCAGCTGGTTAGAGCATGGTGTTGGTGGCACCAATGTTGCCCATTCGATTTCCACATGGGCCACCGTGAGCTGCGCCCTCCTTTAAAAAAAAAACAAAAAACACTTAAGGAAATTTTCAAACATATACACAAGTAAACTTTACAATAAAGGCATATACCCATCTTATTTTATCTCTATCCCCACCCACTTAACTCTATCCCCACCGGAATATTTTAAAGCAAATTTCAGACACACCCTTCTTTCCCATAAATACTCCAGTATTGAGTGTTTTTTTATGTTTTTCATAATTAAAAAATAATTCATGATGACTGCAAAAAAATTAGAAAATGAAGAAATCATGTATAAAGGAGAAAACAATAATCACCCATTATCCCACCACCCAGAGACAAGCATGTTTTGCAGGAGCCTAATATATATATATATACATATATATATATATATATATATATGTATATATATATATATACATGTATATATGTATATATGTATATATACACATATATACATATATATGGGACCCTACTGTACGTGCCAATTGTATGTATCATTTTATTATCATTATAAAAATAATAAAATCATATTATGGAAAAATCAAGAGGGAAAATTACCCATAATCCTTTACCACCTAATATATTAATAAATACTTAATATTTTCATATATTTCCTTCCTATTTTTTTCAAGTTACATACATACTTTTAACACAAATGGGACCATACTGATTGTTCACTTTTCAAATTATGAATCTGTTTTAATTGTAAGAAAATATAATCATATTGCAGAAAAGTAAAGTCAAAGAAAAATAGCACCAGTCATCCCACTAGTCAATTATAGTCACTGTTCTCATCTTGGTGACAATATTTCTTCTATGCACATACAATTTTAACTAAAGTGGGAGCATACTGTTTATGCAGGTCAATAACTATAAACTCACATTTAATTACAAGAATAATATTGTATGACATGGAGAAAAGAGAAAAAAATCACTCATAATCCTACCACACCACTGACACTCTTGCTGGTTTGGTGTTTTCCTGACCTGTAATCATACATGGTTGGGAATATAGTGAGTATTTAATATTCTACTCTTTGTGCCCTTTGCAACTTGGCATCATATATATGCAACTTTGTACCCACAGGTTTTTTAAATTTTAATATTTTGTAGTGAACATTTTCCCATAAATAAGAATTTGGGAAATTAGGGTTTTTTAAGGGTCAAGGTCCCAAAGGACACTTCCTCACCATGGACAGTTTGATTGCTTTCTATTTTTCGCTAATACAAACAATTCTGCTCCAAACATTCTTGAACGAAGACTTATGTTTTTTAACTTTTCTACACACGTATTGAGTATATGTTTCTGGAGACCACTCTGGATGTTTAAGTGATCTCTTGTATTGGTTCCTCATTTATTCCTGTCATGTGGCTTCGACAGCCCTTGGTTCTGGGCAGTGGGATTTTTTAGAACAAATTTGCATTTTCCTCTCCTTCATCCGCTCTCAGTTTATTTTTTATTTTTTTTTAAATTAAGCAGTCAGCAAGTATTATTGAGCCTGAAGTGTGAGAGCTGAAGCAAGGCTAGGAGGCCAAAGGAAAAGGGTCAGAAGGCACAAAAACAGCATTTTGTGACCACTTACTACACAGCAGGCACCAACCAGGCTAAGCTTTTCCATCCTTGCTACCATTATTATCCCCATTTAACAGATGGGGAACGAGAGCCCAGGAGTGAGGCCACTTGGCCTACCGTCACACAGCTAGGAAAGGTCAGGGTAGAGATTTAAACCCAGGCAACTGACCCGACCCTGGAACCTGTACTCTGAGCACAGTCTCCTCCTTACCCTCCTAGGCAGCAGGGTTTAGGGGTGAGGGTAAGGACTCTGCCTGCAGTCAGCCTGACTCGGATTCCAACACCCTCCTCCTGGTTGCATGAACTTGGGCAAATCTCTGGGACTCCGTTTCACCTTTAGTAAACCCTGCCTCACAGGGTTGTCGTGGGAATTAAATGAGATGATGGATGGGAACGTGCCAGGCCCAATGCTGGCGAGAAGAGGGCTCTTGCCGAGTGACCATCCCAGTCCTCTACTTGCCAGGCGAGCTCGCAGTCTCGCTGCCAAGTTGGAAAGAGTTCGGCGGAGAGCTTTGAGCTCGGCTGGAGCCGCCTGGGAAGTCGGAGACCCAGGGCAGATTTGCAGAGAAATGCAACTCTCTCTCTCTCTCTCTCTCTCTCTCTCTCTCTCTCTCTCTCTCTCTCTCTCTCTCTGTCTCTCCCTCTCTCCTTCTCTCCCTCTCTCCCTCTCTCCCTCTCTCCCTGTGCAACTAGCCTCCTCTCCCATCGCCCCCAAAAGAAAGGGGTGGCTTTTGCGCTCCAAAGCTGAGTGCTTGAAGCTCCTCTTTCCCGCTGTCCAGGAGGTGGGCAGGGGAGATGACAGGAAGTCACCAGTGGGGAGACCCTTTCCGGCATGGGGGCACAGAAATGTGGCGGAGGGCGCTCCTCTTTCTGCCCTTCAAGGGTCCGGATGGGGGAGGGGCTGGCTGTTGAGCAACTGCTCCGGAGACACTCCAGAAGCCGAGATGAACATATGCCTCTTTCTAACAATTGGTCTGGGAGCCATCCAATAGATGGAGGGCGGATCCGCCACCTCCCGGATCCGGAGCCTGCAACGAAGACGCTGCCACCGTTTCCAGAACAGCTCCCCAGCACTGGCTGAGGCGGAGGGTAGTAGGTCCGAGGTCCAAATTAGCAACGCGCAATTTGAAAACCTAGGGTCTCTCGCCTCAGGCAAACACTGAGATGGCTTGAGGGTGTATTTTACAGGCAAAGTCTGTAGGGTTTTATGGTCCCGACAGATCCCGCCTTTTATCAGAGGGAAACTGGGCACGACCCACGAACTTTGGGCAAAGTGAGAGAGCACAGCGATGGTGTATAGGGTGTGGTTATTACTGGGGTTTGCGTTGGTGCAAAGCAGTTTGGGGGGCTGGGGAATGGCTTTACCTGGAGTCCAGAGAACTAGCCCAAGCCTCCTCCAGGTATCAAGGAAGGGCCTTGACCTGTCCCTCTGTTTACTGCTCATCTTTGTGTCAGTAAGCTGGTCAGGCCCTCAGCAAACAGAACTTTGTTCGAAGAGCAAATGCAAGGCACTTGGAGATGAAAGGAAGAAAAGAGAAAAGAAGAAACAAAAAAGAAAAGGGGGGGGGAAGTAAAATACCTTTAGGTCTTCAAACCCAATTAAGAAGACAGAACACATACATAGTGAAAATGCCTTCAGTGACATTCCCTCCCCCACCTTTTTTCTTCACATCAGCACTTAAAAAGAGAGAGAGAGCAGTTATAAACAGTGTAAACTGAGTAGTTTTTGCTGAAAGGGGCCAAAAAAGAGTGTGGTAGAGGGTAGTCTTGATGGCCTTCCTGTAAGAGGTGAGCTGAGAGCTTCTTGGCCACAAGGAACACGTACTGAAATGAAGAAGGCGTGGCCCTCTTTCCCGTAAAGATTTGTAAGATAGAATTCCAACCCCAGAAAGATGTGCTCCAAATGCTAGGTGGGAATGACTGTACAATCGTAATAAAACAACCTGGCTTGGCAGGAAGGCAGAAGGAATCCCCGCCAACCCCGGGGCAAGCTCTTCGTCCCCTGCTGCCTGTTCTTGGCGTTTTGGCGGACCTCGTGAGCTGCACCTGGCCCCACGTCCCTGAGGGCAGTATGTCTCCTTGTGGCATCCCGCCAGCCTGTGTCTGTTCTAGATGACCACGAGAGAATCCCTGGGACCCAACCCCGCCTCAGGCCTTCCAGGGAAGCCACTGCTGCCAACCGAATAGGCCCTCAATGAGGCTCTGCGTGGAATCTGGCGACTTTAAGGGGAAAAGGGACCCTGGTCACGTCCCTTCAACGAGGGAGATTGTGCGCCCGAAAGGGGCAGATGGGCTCTGAGAAAGCCCTACGGAGAACCCAAATCGTGCCCCGCGGGCAAGGTCCCGTGTACATCCCTTTCCTCGGGGTCATTCCCTAAATCCATAGCCTTCCCTCCAGCCCCCTGAAGCCCTGTCAGGCCACCCGCTAGATTTAGGTCAGAAAACACACACCTCTCCTTCGCCTCAGCGAAATTACTAAGTGGAATTTATTGGGCAAGTCCATGCAGAGCAATGGGGAGAGACCGTGTCCCGCGCCCGGGCCCCCGCCAGCTTTAGAAATACAGGCGTTGGCCGGGGGCTCAGGGCTCGGGGTGCCCATGGCCAGGGCTCGGCAGCCCCACCCCGGGAGCCGAGGCTGGTCCCCAGCGCTGCTGGACCCGCGGGGCCGCTCGGACTCCGTTCCCCAGCCGGCCCTTCGCTTTCACACGATCCGCGGTGACTGCACCAGCTCGAGCGCCTTTAAAGGGCCACACACGCCAGCCGCCACTATAAAATGTTCCCAGCGGCACAGCTGCAGAAGGGGCACCGCTGAGCTGCCGAGAGGAGACTTGCTCCGCCCGGCAGCCCGCCCGCAGCCCGCCAGCGAAGGGTCATTCCTGGCGAGGAGGAAGAAGGCTGAGGAAGGCACAGCTCTGGCGCTGGGTGAGTATCCAGTTCAGATTTTGCCACCAACTCGCCCACGAGCCAGGACATGTGCTAATAATGCCCTAAGCCGGTTATAAAGACGTGGAAATTGGGGGGAGAGGAAAAAAGGGGGGAAAGGGTCTGTCCTTCCTGGGATTCCTAGCCGAAGCCAGCCAGCTGCTGTGTGCGTGTGCGTCAGGGCTCTCCGGGCGGCAATGGGAGCTTGAGAGCCGGGTCCCCCTCACCGGGGAGGGAGCGCGGTGGCCGCCACCGCCACCGCCCGGGAGTCAGGCGCCGAAGCTGCGGGCGGGAGGGCACGGGCGCGGGCCGGGACCGCCTGGCGCGGTACGGTGCGGCGCGGCGGCGGCGCGGCGGTGCGGGCTTTTCCCAGGCGCCCCGGGGTCGGGTGGCACGGAGCGCGACCGGCTGGCGGCGGCGGTGGCGGCGTGCGTGCCAGGGGCTGGGGGCTCCGCCGCTTCGCCCGCGGCTTACCGGGCTCCGCGCTTCCCTCTCTCCAGGGCAGGCGGCTTCACGGAGGTAAGCCGGGCCGCCGGGTAAGGCGCTGGGCTGGGCGGAGAGGCTGGATTCTCCCGCCGAGCCGGCGTGGGGAGCGGGCGGCGGGCGGGCGGGTAGGGGGTCTCTGGGGGACTTGTTTTCTGTTTGAAAGCTGCTCTGCTGGGGGTGGAGGGCCGCCGCCCGCCCGCCCGCGAGCCTGTTCGCTCGCCAGCGCGCCTGCCTGCCGGCCAGCCGGGCCGGGCACCCGCTTCTCCCAGGGAGACGGCAGCACCTTTCTCCCCGCGCCCGCGCTTTCTTCAGCTTGGCTTCCACCGACTTTGCTAACCGCCCGGACCGCATCTGGACGCTCCGCTCCGGGGCTGCACAAAGCTCAGGTTTCCTTCGGGGGCTGGAGGCGAGAGGGGCTTTTCCGGCCGAGTTCAGCGAAATTGCGGGCTGGAAGTTAGAGAATTTGGGCAACTTGCCTCTACTACCCACTGGACCTCTCCTCTCCCCCGAACGCACGCCCACACACCCACACACCCACGCACACCCACGCACACACCCCTCTCCCTATAAATGAGCGAGCGCAGCGGAGCCGGGAGGCGCACTGAGTCCTGCCTCGCCAAGCGCCGGACTTGGAGTCAGAAAGACGTGGCTGCGAATCCCGGCTCCGCTACTTTCTAGCGCTGTGACCTTGGGCAAGTTACCCAACCTCTCCGAGCCTCTTGCACTCTTTCTGCTAGCGGGATTAGAGCACGGACCACAGGCGGCTGGGCTAGGGGTAGGCTCCGCCTGCGGCCGCATCGGAAGCTCAGCGGGCGCTCAGTAAGTGTTGGTGAGGCGCTGGAGTGGCCGCGGCCGGTGCCTGAGTGCACCCCCGCGCGCGGCTGCACCGCGGGGCCCCAAACTCTCGGCAGAGGCCGACACCTCTCACCCTCTCCGCCTGTCCACGCGATCTCCACGATCCGTTCCCTACACAGCACTTGCGGGAACGGACGCTCGGGGCCCTGGGGGCCTGGGTGCCCGCGCCCACCGTGCAGGGATGCTCCAGGCCGTCCCCAGCTCCGGCGGCTCCTGAGATGCGGCGACCAGGGCAGCCGAGCTGCCTGCAAACAACCGGCCTTTAGTTTTCAGGTGGCGAAACTGACTGGTCTGGTAAGAGCGCGTCCAAACCAAGCCGCAGTGCTGTTTGGATTTTTAAATTTCTCCTTCTCAGTGAGAAAATAGCAATCCAGATGGAACCATACAGTTGGTGCCATTTTAACTTTTGGTCCCCCAACAGGTCAAAGAGGAGCCCCTCTACCTGCCTTACTCTCCCTTTTTTCTTATTCCTCCCCCACCCCCATCTGGGCGGAATGGGGCTGCCGGACCGCGGGAAGGTCTGAAGCGAAGGGAGTGCGGCAGGACCGGGAAGTGGTGGCAGGGGCCGGCGAGGCCCGAGCTACCGAGAAGGCACTTGTTGCTCTGGGCTGCCCATCCGCCTCTCGCAGCCGTTTCACAGCGGACAGCTCGCGGCTTGGAGAGAGGGCTGGGACGTTTCCGCGCTGACAACTTTTGCCTTGGAACGGGCTGGGTAGCGGAGTAGGGACAGAAAATCGGGGAAGCCGGGGCATGGGTTCCGATCGAAAAGCGAGTGTCTCCTCGGACGGATTCAACAACACTTACTGAGCGCCTACGGAGCACAGACCCAGACCGGGGGTCAGGACAGGTGGCGGGGGAGCGGTGACGGGAGGCGACATATCTAAATGGAAACAGGGTGTCGTTTAGGGGAGCTCCCAACCTGCCGGGGGAGACATTGTATAGTCAGTCGTCTTCCCCAGGAACTAATATCAGAACAAATACTTTTTTCTGGTTCCCTCTCTCTTTTTTTTTCTATTTTCCCTCTTTTTTTTCTTAGTGTAGTTGCTACTGTTTTTTCTTCTTTTGTACCTGGAGTCATAAAGAAGGAAGGCTGCAAAGGCACCCGGAAAGATGGGCAGGGCCCACCAGCATTTTTCTTAGGACATGAAAATTGCTTGATACTGAAGGTGCTGGGTTTTCAAAGACCACGTGGATTAGACTTCTTGTCTTGTGTTCACTGCCTTGAAACGTTCCCAGGCTGCCTCAGTGAAGGGAGAAGGCTCCACTCAGGCAGTGGTGGTGGCAGACCCAGCAACTGACTTTGTCTCTCATGTTTTCTCCCCCTCCCTTCTTTTTTTCTATTTTTCTTGCCTCTCTCTCCTACAAGTAAGTGGTGTGAAGATGATAAAGAGAGGTAGTAATAGACCACTTTCTAGAAGTGTCTGAGCAGATTCTTAATCACTACTGGGAGGAAGGAGGTGTCAGGAGAATTCCAGCTTTGGAAAAATGAGAGACGCTTTTTAAGGTGCTGAAGAGTAAGAGTCTTTGGCCCGAGAGGTGTTTATAAATGTGAAATTGGACATCTCTAATTCATTGTGAAAGGTAGAATCTATGAGTTTTTAGAAAAAACAGGCTTCTCGTAAAATAACTAGAAAGTTCTCAGGTGTGGAGATTTTTTTTCTTTTCTGATTTGGGGGGATTGTTTTCCCCTCATCCTGTCCTTTGGCACTTGAACTAGGGAATTATTTCTTCGGCAGCCAGCCATTTGACTCATTCCAGGTGTAATTCAGTGGGCGGGCATAAGAGCGCTAGATCCTGCTCCCAGAATTACTGCCACCTGAATAGAAAGCCCTTGAACCTCTGCTTGTCTCCCTCCAGGGAGAATTGTCCCCACCTGCCACTACCGGTGAGCTTGGCTGGGCTCAGAACAGGTGTCCTGAGAAAGCCCAGTGCTACCGAGCCTGTCTTGGAGGGCGCTCGACGGCGGGGAGGAAATTGCGACATTCCTGGCTGCTGTCTGGCTGCCTCAGAGCCCCCCCCCCCAACCTTGATGGTGGCTTTTCTCACACCCACATCTGAGGCAGGGTTTTGGAGCCCCGTGCCATTTGCGTTGGGGACTTACTCCTTCCCTGGGCTTACAGCCTCTAGCTTGCTAGGCCTGCCTTGCCCTGACTCCTTCCCACTTTCTCCCAGTCCTAGTGGGGGCCCCAGCTCTCCAGCCCGGATGTCTGTCAGTGGCCCATTAAGTGTTCCATTAAGACAGTGCTGCTTAGGGACATTTCTGCCTTCAGAATCAGCAACAGTGCCATCCCTACCCCACACCCACACACTTGGGGCTCTGAAATCACTGCCCTGAGGAAACTCATTGTGTCCTCCTTGGTGATGTGCGTAGCTGGCTACCTGGGCAGCACCTGGCTGAGCTGAGCACCTTTCCTGCGTCAGGTGCCCTCTGGTCTAACCCTGTCACCATCCTTGCCTTGTAGCTGTGTGGAGTTGGCCTGCTTTGGTCTGTGCTAGGGTTTCCTTGGTCAGTGAAGCCTTTGTGCTCCTAACCTCTTCTCCCTCACATACATACAGCACAACAGCCCCAGCTGGCAGCATCACCTCCCACCAACTCATCCAACTTCTGCCAAGGCTCTGAAATGCCAACCACCTCGAGACCTGCACTTGATGTCAAGGGTGACACCTCACCTGTGAAGGAGGTAACTTGCCATTTTATACATGGAGACACTGAGGCATGGAAAGATGAGCTGGTGTGGGGCCCTCGTTAGTGTCTGGTGTCCCTGAGCAGAGAGGAGGCAGCAGGGTTTTCTCTGGGGACAATGAGAAGAGCTTGTGCCTAAATGTGGTCAGATGGAACCCACTCGGGTTGTTGAAAGATGGCAGGGCCAGGAGCAGAGAAGTATAATTGGAACAAGACAGCGTCATTGAAAAGATGAAGGTGGGGTGGAGAAGAGGGACAATGAGATGCCCTTATTAGAATGGTGAGATGGAGGGAGGGAGATGAAAGCAGCAAAGCCACTTGGGCTGGCAGGTGCCCAGCACGAGGACTTGGCTCTGAGAGCCATGTAGCAAAAGGATCCTGGGCTGGGAGCCTAACCCTGCAGGGGGCCTTCTTGCTACCTCCCCACCACTCTCCCCAAAGGCAGTGCATGTATGAGCTTTCTGGGTCTGTTCTATGCTGTGCCTTTCTCTGTCTTCTAGGATGCCAGTGAAGACATGAGCTCTCTGGCCTACTCTAGCCTAGGGCTGAAAGATCGCAAAGCAGTAGCCATCCTGCACTACCCTGGGGCAGCCGCCAATGGAACCAAGGCCAGTGAGGCTGCCCCTGGTGCCTCGGGATCTGCATCTCCAATAGGCTCTCCTACCACCACCCCTCCCAACAAACCCCCACCCTTCAATGTGCACCCAGCCCCCCACCTGCTAGCCAGTATGCAGCTGCAGAAACTTAACAGCCAGTATCATGGGATGGCTGCCACCGCTCAGGCCCAACCCGGGGAGGCAGGGCCCCTGCAAAACTGGGGTCTGGGGGCTCAGGCGGGAGGTGCGGGGTCCCCCTCTCCTTCTGCTGGTGCCCAGAACCCTGCTATCATTGATTCGGACCCAGTGGATGAGGAGGTGCTGATGTCACTGGTGGTGGAACTGGGACTGGACCGGGCCAATGAGCTTCCGGAGCTGTGGCTGGGGCAGAATGAGTTCGACTTCACTGCGGACTTTCCATCTGGCTGCTGATGCCAGCTGTCCCTAAAGATGGAGGAATAAAGCCACCAATTCTGTTGTAAATAAAAATAAAAGTTACAAAGAGATGGACCGACTGGATGTGTTCTTCACTGAGGTCTAAAGGGGTATAGCATGGTCTGATGTCCTTTCGGCAATTCTGAGGCCTGTAGTGGGGCTGTGGGTGGATAGCTGTGAGAGAGCTGGATGGGATGGGTGGAGTGGAGAGGGCTGCTAATCGAATGCCTGCTGCCAGCTCCACCGGCACCGAATTATCTCCAGGAGTACTGTCCTATTCCAGGTTGAATACAGGAGCTGCTTGGGGGCATCCAGACCCTTCCTCCTTGCCACTTTGCCACTGCAGGTCTAAACGGTTGCTCTGACTAGATGGCACATATGTCACCAAGTCTAAAAGTCTCCCCCCCACCCACTCTCGAGCCCCAATCTGATTGACCCATTAAAGCCACCCTTTGCCCTTACGCCTCTGAGCAATAGATAGGACCTAAGAAGCATCCTATGGCCTGGAAGCTCAGATTTGTCTGGAAAAATAGAAAAGCTATAGACTTCCGTATTTAAACTGGGATTCTGGTGCCTTCTTCATGGGAGGCATGAATTAGATATGGTTTGTACCTTGAAGGGGTTTGTATGTAGAAGGAGAAAGACAGGCACCAACAAATTACAATCAAACACAGTATCGCCTATGAAACCTGGGGAAGGCGCTATGTGACCCCAGAAAAGGAACCAGCTCCATCTGCCTGGGAAATCTGGGGACCGCTTTCTGGTACTGAACTGGTTCATTTGTTTTTCTATCTCACAAGCAGTAAGTACATGATACAATCTCTTTGTGAGAAGTAGAAACTTATAAATAAGGTTAAACCCTTGACCCCAACCCTCCCAGGCAGTCAAGCACAGACCTAGCAACTATGTATCTGTGGTGTGTCCTCGCTGACCTTGCTCTGTGCCTTTACACAAACATATCTCCCCATGGAAACAATAGGGTTTTAAAATAAGACTAGAGTCAGCCAAGGAAAGAATGAGTAAGGGGGAAAGCTGTTACACAGGTGCAGGTTCACGAAAGGGGCTGCGGTGGCTAAAAAGCAGGGTTTGCCTGTTCTTCTAGGCCAGCTGAGGAGCATGGCTTCATCGTTAGTACCAGCAGCCCTATAGCTTGGGGAGAATGTCTGGAAGTTTGTAGGGAAGCAAAGAATTAAGCAACTTTGATTTTTAAGATGATCTCACTGAAGTTGGATGGTTAGATTCACTGAAGGCAGCAAACAGGGAAACATGCAGTTCTGAGGGGTTGGTAAGGCAAGGGTAGGAAAACAAAGATGCAAGAATGGAAGCCTGGGAGGTGGGGAGAACGGGCAAATTACAGGGCCTGGGGGTCTGTGAGCAGAGAAGACCAGATAGGATTCGGGGAGGCGGGAAGTGAAGGGGACAGAGGAAAGCTGTGGTCCGCAGATGGGTTTCAGAATCTGCACAGTCTAGTGAAATAGGGCAGGGGTGGGCTCAGGAGTGGAGTCTAAAGCAGAATGGCAGAATGTGGGAGGGGCCTAGACCCTAAAAGACTGGAGGGTTCGGGGTCCCTCCCCTGCTGGGGTCTTTCTAAAACATGACTGGCCAAAAAGTTCAGCAGGCTGCATTGCTTGCTACCCCTGACTTCTGTGAGCTTTGGTGTCCCCGGGTGTCAACAGCCCTTGGGGTGGGGGCTGTGCCTCGGAGGGGGAGAGGATGCCTTGTAGTCATGGAGGTGACAGGGGTGCAGCTGGGAAGCAGGTGGTGGCAGGGAATGACCTAGGCATCCCCAGAAAAGTTGCTTCTGAATGAGGAGAGAGAACAGGAAGGTGGGCGTGGCCAACCTGCCTCCTGGGGGCCGGGCCTGAAGTGTGGCCAATTGAGCGGCTTCTTTCTCAGAGGGCTTGGAGGCAGAAGGAGACAGGGTGCAACCTCCGGGAGAGTCCAGCTGTTCTCAGGTGAGGAGGAGTGGGAGAGTGTAGGGCAGTAATTGTTTATTGCTGGAGAAGCGGCCAGAGGGAGGGAGTGTTACAGCGCACAGTGGGGGAAAGGCAAGGAAGCCTCGGCCCCCTCCCCACCATTTCTGGTTCAGGCCTCTCATAACACAACCACACACGTTCAGTAGGTTACCAGAAGATTCCTGAAGCCAACTCTAAGTCTTGCTCTGGGGGCTAAGAAGCGAGGTTACCAGATGTATACAAGTAAGGAACATTGCCTGCCCTCAAGGAGCTTGTAACCTGGGAACAGATAGAGATGTGTGACCAAGGACACCTCCAAGTCCAGGAGAAGTGCTGCTCCCTAGGTACAAATTAGGGGGACCCGGTGTCAGCTCCCAAGAAACTCAGGCCAGTGATGGAGACAGCCATAGTCATGAAAGATAAATTTGAGCACACATAAAAAGATAAAATCAGGGCATGGTGTAAAACATAACCGAGTATTAGAAAGCCCATGGCTCTTCCAGGGAACGGTGGAAAAATTCCACAGCTCGATTTCCTTGAAGGGCAGAGGGCTGACAGAAGGTTAAGTTGGAATCAGACCTTGCAGGTGTTTCTACTTTATTCCACAGACAAGGAGGAACCTATCATTCCACAAACATGGACTTGAGGACCTGCTGTGTACCAGGCACACGGTAAGCAAATATGTGGTGAGCACATAGCCCTTCCTTTCATGAAGCTTGAGGTTTAGAAGGAGATCGACAATAGTCAAATAATCACACAAATCATTACAATTACAAATCAGGAGAAGTGACAGGAAGGAAAGGTTCAGGTGCCATGAAAGCATAATGGGGGCTGACTTCCAAATTGTGGTGTATCAGGGAGGGCTTCTGAAGCTTTTGAATAATGGAGTGTTATGGTCAGAGCTTGCATGAGGCAAATAAATCTGGGCTTGCATGAGGCAAATTTGGGCTGTGGTACACGTGGCAGATTGGAATTCTGGTGATGCTACAAAGCTTTTACAGTGGTCCAGGCAGGAAGTAACAAAGACAGGAAATTAGTCTGTGATGAAAAGGTAGCATTTCAATGGGAAGTTGTTATTCGCTGAGTTTAGAGTTTCACTTTTGCAAGGTGAGTTCTAGAGGTCTGTTGCACAACAGTGTGAATAACTTAACACTACTGAACTGTGCACTTAAAATGGTTAACATGGTAAATTTATGTTGTGTTTTTTAACCGCAATTTTTTTTCAAAGGTAGCATCTCAAAGTAGAGAGGTAATGATGGGCTATTTGATACATGCTTCGGGACAACTGGATACACTACCTCCCATTTTACACAAAAATAAATTTCAGATGGGGCGGCTGGTTAGCTCAGTTGGTTAGAGCCCAGTGCTCTTAACAACAAGGTTGCCGGTTCGATCCCCACATGGGCCACTGTGAGCTGCGCCCTCCACAATTAGATTGAAACAACTACTTGACTTGGAGCTGATGGGTCCTGGAAAAACACATTTAAATAAAAGTTTTTAATAAAATAAATTTCAGATGGACCAAAGATTCCAAAATGAAAAGTGAAACCATAAAAGTACTAGAAGAAAATATGGGAGAATTTTAAAAGAAAATCTTGAAATGAGGAGGCCTTTCCATGAATAGCACAAAACCCAGAAGCTATGGAAGAGACTGATATATTCAACTACATAAAAAACAAAAAACGTGCATGGCAAAAAAAACCCAAAACCATAAAAAAAATCAAAAAGAGAAACAATAAGCTGGGGGAAATATCTGCACCTCAAAGTGAATATGTCAATATGTCAAAGACCACCAGCCTAAAATGAAAATGAGCAAATAATATCAACAAATAATATCAAAATGAAATACAGAAAAAGAAATTAAAATGGCTTTAAAACTTATCAAAAGATGCTCAAATTCACTCTACCAAAACAGTATTTTAAAACTACACTAGGGGACTTCTGGTTCCAGAACGAGATGATGTAGAGTCACTTTTCCCTTCTCCCCTCCTTCAAATACAACTATGTTCCCTGGAAATTACTCAACAGATAATGATGAAAGGAGTCTGGCATAGGAACTTCAGGAATGACAAAATGGGGAGTTTCCTTGGTTTTCTTTTTATCTCCCTTATGCCCCTAGACTGGATGCCAAAGATGTCTGCAACACAAAGCCACTGACATACACACCCACACACACACACACACGCACACACGCACTGAGTAGGAATAGAGAAGCCCAGCAGAGATCTAATGGGGAGACCTAAGCCCTGATCCAAACCCACACCCCAGAGAGTGGTCTGATCTGCTGCAGCAGCGAAGCCCTGAGCTGTCTGTCATTGGAACTACAACGCACAGAAGTAGGCCTGAACGTACATGCTAAACCTGAACCAGTAAGTTGTGATAAGTTACATATGTATATGACACTACCTAGAGCAAGCACTAAGAAAACTATGCACAGCAATATACTCAGAATCATTATAAAGAAATCTAAATGCAATTCTAAAAAATGTCCAGTAACTCACATGAATGCAAGCAATATTAAACAAAGAGAAACAGAAAACAAATGGCAGACTTAAGCCCTGACATATCAATAATTACCTTAAATGTAAATGAACTAAATATACCAATTAAAAGAAAGAGGTAAGTAGAGCGAATTTTTAAAAACACAATCCAACTATATATTGTCTGCAAGAAACTCACTTCAAACATAACAACATAGGTAGGTTGAAAGCAAAAAGGATGACAAAAGATACACTGTTTCCCTGAAAATAAGACCTAGCTGGACAGTCAGCTCCAATGCATCTTCTGGAGCAAAACTTAATATAAGACCGGGTCTTATTTTATTATAAGACTGGGTCTATATAATGTAGTATAATAATATAATATAATATAATATAATATAATATAATATAATATAATATAATATAATATAAGTATAATATTATAATATAATATAATATTATATATAATGTAATACCCAGTCTTATTTTACTGTAATATAAGACCGGGTTTTATATAATATAACATAACATAATATAATATATAATATAATACCAGGTATAATATAATATAATATAATACTGGGTCTTATATTAATTTTTGCTCCAAAAGACGCATTAGAGGTGATTGTACGGCTAGGTCTTATTTTCAGGGAAACATGGAATCATGCAAACATTTTTTAAAGTGGGAGAGACTATATTAATATCAGATAAAGTAGGGTTGAGAGCAAAGAAAATTGCTAGGATCAATTCAAGAAGATATAAAAATCCTAAATGTGGATGTACCAACAACAAAGCTTCAAAGCACATGAAGCAAAAACTGAGAGTGCTGCAAGGCAAAATAGACAGATCTGCAATTAGACCTTCAGAGTGCAACACACTCTCTTAGCAATCAATAGAACAACTAGACCAATTCAGCAAAGATGCAGAACACAACACCATTACCCAATAGGATCGACTTGCAGTTATAGAACACTTCACCCCACAGCACAAGAATACATATTCTTTTCAAGTACTCATGGAACATTGACTAAGATAGACCATATCCGAGGTCATAAAACAAGCCTTATCAAACGTAAAAGAACTAAAATCATACAGAGGATGTTCTATCACTATAATGGAATCAAACAAGAAATCAATAACATAAAGATAACCAGAAAATCTCCAAACACTTGGAAACGAAACAACATATTTCTAAATAATTCATGGGCCAAAAAGGAAGTCTCAAAGGAATTAAAAAAAAAATTGAACAAAATAAAAATGAGAATACGACATATCAAAATTTGGGGGATGCTGCTAAAGCAGAAAGGGAAATTTGTAGCACTAAATGTTTACATTAGAGAAAGAGGAAAGGTCTCAAACCCAATAGTTTAAACTCCTACTTCAAGAACCAGGAAAAGAAGAGCAAAATAAACCCAAGCCAAGCAGAAAGATGAAAATAATAAAGATACTAGCAGAAGTCAATGAAATTGAAAATAGGAAAACAATGGAGATAATCAATCAAAACAAAAAGCTGATTCTTCAGGGAGAAAAAAAATCAATAAAATTGACAAACCTCTAGCAAGACTGACACAAATAAAAAGAACACAAATTACCAATATCAGGAATGAAACGGGCTATCACTACTGATTCTGCAGCTATTGAAGGGATAATAAGAGAATACTACAAACAACTTCAGGTTTATCAATTCAGTGTGGAAGAGATGGACCAACTCCTCAAAATCTATAAGCTACTGAAACTCTACCAAGGTGAAATAGATACGCTGAATAGTCCTATAACCGTTAAAGAAATTGCATTTATGTAATGAAAGAACTCTCAGAAAAGAAATCTCCAGTCCAGGTTTTTTCCACTGGAGAATTTTACGAACTATTCAAGGAAGAATTAACACCAATTTTACACAATGTCTTCTAGAAAATAAGAGGAGGAAACTCCTCCCAAGTATTAACCTGATTCCAAAACCAGACAAAGAAGAAAACTACAGATCAATATCTTTCCTAAACTTAGATGCAAAAATTCTAAACAAAAATTTAACAACTACAATCCAATAATATGTAAAAAGGATAACACACCACGACTAAGTGAGATTTATTCCAGATATGCAGGTTTGGCTCAACGTTCAAAATTCAATTAATATAATTTACCATATCATCAAACTAAGGAAGAAAAAAATATCATATCAGTTAATGCAGAAAAAGTATTTGACAAGATCCAACACCAAGTAATGATTTAAAAATCTATAAAAACACTCCTTGGGATTTTCTATGTAAACAATCAAGCTATTTTGTTTAAAAAAGAATAAAGTGGGAAGAATCACCCTAATCAATGTAAAGCTACAGTAATTGAGACAGTGTGATACTGGTGGGATGACACACAGATCACTGGAACAGAATAGAGAACCCAGATATAGACTCTCACCAGTACGACCCACTGATTTTTGACAAAGGTAAAAAAGCACTTTAAAGGAGGAGGGATTCTCAAAGAATGCGGCCGGAGCGATTGGACATCCATAGGCAAAAAAACCCAAAAAACAAAGCAAAACAAAAAAACAACAAAACACCTTACATCATATAAAAAATTAACTCAAAATGATAACTGGTTTAATTGTAAAACAGACTACAAAACTTTTAGGAAAAAACATAGAAGAAAATCCTCAAAACCTAGGGCTAGGTGAAGAATTCTTAGACTTGACACCAAAAGCACAATTCATAAAAGGAAAAATTTATAAATTCGACCTTGCCAAAATTAAAAACTTTTGCTCTGTGAAAGCCTATGTGAAGAGGATGAAAAGACAAGCTATAGACTGAAAGAAAATACTTCCAAACCACATATCTGACAAAGGACCAGTATTTAGAATACATAAAGCAGTCTCAAAACTAGCATGCATAAAGAATTTTCAAAACTCAACAGTCAAAAAACCAAACATTCCAATTAGAAAATGAGCCAAAGACGTGCACAGACGTTTTACTGAAGAGGATATTCAGATGGCAAATAAGCACATGAAAAGATGGTCAGCATCAGTAGCCATCAGGGAAATGTAAATTAAAACTACAAAGAGACAGTGCTACACACCTATCAGAATGGCTAAAATAAAAACTAGTGACACCACCAGATGCTGACAAGGATACAGAGAAACTATCACTCACACACTGCTGGTGGGAATATGAAATGGTACATCCACTGTGGCTTGGAACAGGGCAGTTTTAATCCAAGTAAACATGCACTTACCATACCAACCCAGCAGTCACACTCTTGGGCATTTGCCTCAGAAAAATGAAAACGTTTGTCCACGGAAAAACCTGTGCACAAATGTTCCTAGAAGCTTTATTCTCAAGAGCCCCAAACTGGAGACAACGCAGATGTGCGACCACAGGTTAAACAAACGGTGGCATGTCTGTACACTGGAATACTATTCAGTAATAAAAAGGAATGAACAACTTGGAGAAACACCAAGCAAATTATACTGAGTGCAAAACCCTTAAAGGATATACTGCATGATTCCATGTATATGACATCTGTGAAATAACGTAATTATAGAAATGGAAAACGGATCACAGGCGGCTCAACTGTTAAGAGCATAGACAAGCCCTGGAATTAGATTGGCTTCTGAATCCAACTCCACCATGCTCTAGCTAGCAGGAGTTTGCTTAAATTGCTTAATGTCTCTGAGCCTTGATTTCCTCATGCATGAAACGGTTTTCATTCATTTATTCAGTCAGCTAACAAACATGTAGTTCCAGGTATTAAGGATAGCAGTGAACAAGACAGACAAAATCTTTGACCTCATAGAGCTGACATTTGCGGGGGCAGGGGGGAGACAATAAACAAACACACTTATTAATAGACATCAGCAGAGATTGTACTATGAGGAAAAGTAAAGCAAGGTGAAGTAAAAGAAAAAGTACACTGAGTGTTCAGCAGTCGGTTAGAAGATAGTAAGTGTTCAAAAAATATTGGTTGTACACCTGAAACCAATAATAAAATTAAATTAAAATTTTAAAAAATAAATAAAAGACAACCTTTTTTATCATCTGAAAAAAAATATCTCTCTTTGGGCAATTATCGGAGGTATTGTTTGCAAATATCTTCTCCCATTCTGTTGATTGCCATTTTGTTTTGTTAATGGTTCTTAAACAAAACAAACTTGTAGATCAAACTACAGAGGGAGGATTACCAGAGGGGAAGGTGGGTGAGGGGAGGATGAAGAGGGTAAAGGGGGCCAAATATATGTGAAGGAAAGAGACTAGACTTTGGGTACTAAGCACACAATGTGATATACACATGACGTATTATAGAATTGTACACCTGAAACTTTTATATTATTAAACAATGTCACCCCAGTAAACTTAATTTAAATATCTGAGTTCAAATCCTTGCCTGGATATTGACTATCTGTGTGACCTTTAGTAAATTGTTTAACCTCTCTGTGCCTTGGTTTCCTCATCTGTAAAACGAGGATAAAAGCATGAGGTTATTGTGTGGATCAAGTGAATCCATATATGTAAAGCATTTAGAACTTACATATAATAAGTGTTTTACATGAGTGTGTTGCATAAGTTCCACTTGTCAGTATCTACCTAGGGAAACACCCGTGCACCAAAAGCAGGTTCATGGGTGCTCATCTACAGCAGTGTTTATAGCAGTAGGAAAGAAGTAGATCTCTGTTCTGACACGCGAAGATCTCTGAGATGCTGTCATGTACCAAAAAGATTCTGAATGATATACATATGATGATCCTATAAAGAAACAGAGCATACTATATATACATATTTATATATGTGTGTATATAATGTGTATGTGTGTATATATATATGTGTATATATATATGTGTGTGTGTGTATATATATATATATATATATATATATATTCTAGTCTCAATACCTAGAAAAAGATCTGGAACAATCTACAATCTATGATATACATATGATGATCCTATAAAGAAACAGAGCATACTATATATACATATTTATATATGTGTGTATATAATGTGTATGTGTGTATATATATGTGTATATATATGTGTGTGTGTGTATATATATATATATATATATATATATATATATATATATATATTCTAGTCTCAATACGTAGAAAAAGATCTGGAACAATCTACCTCAAATCAGTGTTGTTAGAGTTGTGGGGAGAGGTACGACTGGGTGTAAAAGTGGGCAAACATTTTATATTTTACAAGGAGAGTGTATTCATCTGTGACTTATGTGATTAATTTTTTTTTAAGTTTAATGAAGAAGTAGCCAGAAGTAGCCAAAGGGAATTATCTTTTCAACAAATGATTCTGGAACCCCTATCCGTACCTTGTCTCATGTATAAAAGTTAACACTAAATGCGTCATAGACCTACATGTAAAACCTAAAACTATTAAATGTCTAGAATAACTCATAGGGAAAAAAAATCTTTGTGACCTTAGGTTAGACAAAAATTTATTAAATGCAATACCAAAAGCACAATCCATACAAGAAAAAATATTGATAAATTGGCCTTCATCATAATTAAGTACTTCTGCATAATTAAGTACTTTTTGAAAGACACTGTTAAAAAATGAAAAGGCAAACCACAGACTTGGAAAAATATATTTGCAAATCACATATCTAATAAAGGATTTGCATCTAGAATATGTAAAGAACCCTTAAATTAAATAGTAAGAAAATTAATGGCCCAGTTATGAAAAATGGGCAAAACATTTGAACAGACACTTCACCAAATAAGATATATGAATAGCAAAAAAGCACATGGAAAGATGTTGAGCATCATTAGCTATCAGAGAAATACAAAATAAAACCACAATGAGATACTGCCACATATCTATCTATTAGAATGGCCAAAATTTAAAAGAATGACCTTCACAGTCAACAATAGAAAAAAGAATAAATTGCACTTCATTAAAATTAAAAACATTTGTGCATCACATGACTCAAGACAATGAAAAGAAAACCCACAAAGTGGTAGAAAATATCTGCAAATCATACATCTGATAAAGGACAGTATCCAGAATATACAAAGAACTCCTACAATTCAACAACAGAAAAACCAAACAACCCAATTCAAAAATAGGCAAAGGATTTGAATAGACATTTCTCCAAAGAAGACATGCAAATGGCCAACAAGCACATGAAGAGATACTCAACATCACTGGTCATCAGGGAAATGCAAGTCAAAACCCCAGTGAGATACCCTTTCTCATCCATTACGATGGCTGTCATTTTTTTATTTAATGGAACATGACAAGTGTCAGTGAAGACGTGGAGAAATTTTGAACTCTTGTACATTGCTGGTCAGAGTATAAAATGGTGCAGCCGACATGGAAGACAATTTAGCAGTTCCTCAAAAAGTTAAGCATAGAATTCCCATATGATCCAGCAATTCTACTTTTAGGTATAGACCCAAGAGGAATAAAAGGGATAGATACCTGTATACCTGTATTCATCACAGCACTGCTCACAAGAGCCAGAAGGTGGAAACAACCCAGTGTCCATCAGCAGGTGAATGGATGAACTGTGGTGTTTACATGCAACGGAATGTTATTCAGGCTTAAGAAGGAGTGAAATTGTGACACAGGCTACAACCCGGATGAGTCCTCAAAACATGCTGAGTGAAATAAGCCAGACACAAAAGGCCACATATTGTGTGATTCTGCTTGTATAAGAAAGATACCGAGAATAGGCAAATTCACACAGAGACGGAAAGTGGGATAGAGGTCTCCAGGAGTTGGGGGGGAGGGATGGTGAGCTATTATTTAATGGGTTTCTGTCTGGAAAGATGAAAACATTCTGAAAAGAAATAGTGCTGGTGGTTGCACAAAATTGTGATTGTACTTAATGCCACTTAATTGAACACTTAAAATGCTCAAAATGATAAATTTTATGTTATGTATATTTTACCACAATAAAGAAATGAATTAGAAAAAAAGATTTACCTTAACATGTGCTGGCAGGGATGTGGGACAACCGGAAGTCTCATACACTATTAATAGGAACGTAAAATAATACAACCACTGTGGCAAACAGACTGGCACTTTTTTTCAAAAGTTAAACATACGTCTACTACATGACCTAGCCATTCCACTTGTAGCCATTTACAAGAGAAATGAAAACATTTGTCTATAAAAGACTTGTATCAAAATGTTCATAGCAGCTTCATTTGTAACCGGCCCAAACTGGAATCAACGTAAATGTCTACCCACAGTGAATGGTAAAGGAATGTCAGTCAATCCATACAATAAAGTACTACTCAGCAATAAAAAGAATAAACTCTTGATACATACAACAACATGGATGGATCTCAAAATAATTACGCTGAATGAAAGATGCTGGACCAAAATGAGTACATACGGTAAAATTTCCATTTATCCAAATTTCTAGAAAATGCAAGTGAATTAATAGTGACAGACAGTGGATCAGTGGCTGCCTGGGAATGCAGCGGGAGGGTTTGGAGGGAGGGATGACAAAGAGACATGAGGCAACTTTGGGGGCAGATGGACATGTTCATTATATTAGTTGTGGTGACGGCTTTGTTGTAACAAGTGTCATAATTAGTCAAACTGTATACTTTAAATATGTGCCATTAGTTGTATATCAATTATTCCTCTATAAAGCTGTTTAAGAAATAAGTGTGAGAAGGGAGTAGCAAAAGGCCAGGAAGGAATTAGGACACTCAGTCACTGAGCGAGTCTCTGCTCTGTTCTGTGCATTTGCTCTTCACAACACACTGAGGAGCAAACATCGTTACCCCATTTTCCAGATAAGGAACCTGTGGTTCAGAGAGGTGAAACCACTTGCTCAAGGGCACACAGACACGGATTCCAACTGTGCTCTTTCCACTCTGCCTCACTGTCTGCCAGTGAAGTGAGAAATGGAGGCGTCCCTTCCCTCTGGTAATCGGGGATAGGGTGCTGGGGCTTTTTGTCTCAGTTTTCCACTCACCATAGACTCCCTCTCCCATGCCCACACTTATAGAAATACACCTATGGACTATATGATTTCATGTATTATGTGCTAAAGTAGTTCTCATAAAATAACAGAGAAGAGAAAGATCATTTGATATATACCGTGTTTCCCTGAAAATAAGACCGGGTCTTATATTACTTTTTGCTCCATTAGGGCTTATGTTCAGGGCATGTCTTATTTTTTCATGTACAACAATCTACATTTATTCAAATACAGTCATGTCCTCTTCTTCTGGAACATCGTCATAATGTACTAAATGTATCCATCTGGCTGACGACCTCAACTGGGGCTTCTTTTCAGGGTAGGTCTTGTTTTGGGGGAAACACAGTAGTAGTGAGAAAATCGGGCAGCTATTTGGGGAAAAATAGAATTTTTCCTGTCTATCTCTTTACTCTATTTGTCTTTGTCAACCCCAAATTGATAAAGAATTAAATATATGTTATGAATAGACTTGAGTATTTAGCAGATCTTTGGTCTTCTAAGCTTTGAATGGACAAGAAATTATGGATTTGGCTATATAAAAATTTTAAACTTTGTGCATAGAAAAATATAACCAAAAGGAAAGGAACCAACTGGTAAAAATGTCTGCCTCAAGTAAGACAAAAAATAAACTACCGGTATGAGAAACACATGTCCATCAAAGAGAAATGGGCAGAGGTCCTTTACAGAAGAAGAAATGAACTAAGCAACCACATGGCTAAATGGTCAACCTCACTATTGGTTTGTTAAGTGCAAATTAAAACAATTACATTTAGTAAAAGAAGTAATGACCAGGCAGGCATGACTATAGTAAAACTGCAAGGCTCCTCTGAGAAAGGTGTTTGGCAACAGACACATGTACCTATGCTACTATAGAAGTGTCCAGACAACACAGTGCTCCCTTTCCAACAGGTACTGCCAGCCTGTCCCATGGACTAAGCACAGATACACCACAAATGTGAGTCTCCAGCCCGGATCATGCACCTAAGTTCAGACCTGTGTCTATAAGGCATCTCCAGTCTGCTGCCCCCCTTCTCAGCCCCATGCCTCATGCCACCAATGAATCACCAAACCAGAAACCTGGGAATTATCCTAAATACCTCCTTGTGCCTCACCTCTGCACATGCTCATTTCCAGTTGGATCCTGCCCATACTCCTTTAGTGTCTTTGACTCTGCCCCCTCCTACTCTTCCCCACACTCACAGACCTGGATCTCACTCTTCTCTTTCTTGCTGGTATTGTTGAAATAGCTCTGACCCATCTCCTCCAAGCCACTCACAGTTCCTTCAAACCAGTCTATAAGGAGCAGAGTTATCTTTCTAAAGCACAAAGCTTATCCTGTCCTCCTTAAAATCTTTCAATGGCTTCTCATTGTCTACCTACGTGCTAAAGTCCAAGGATCTTAAGATTTAGCAGCCGTCTGTACTCCAAACTGCCTCGCTACTGTGTCTTCTCTGATGAGCTACTCCTGGCTTTCCGCCTCCTCCTCCCAGCTCGCCTCTGCCATTGTAAGGTGAATTCCTTTGAAGCAAGAACTAGATCTTAATCATCTCTGCATCCCCGTTCATAATACAGAACTTGACACAGAGTAGGCACTTCATAAATGGGCAAAGGAATGGATTTATTCTAAGGAAATCATTCAACTGAAGGGAAAAGCCATATGAAGGAAACTGCTCACTGTAGCAACATTCATAACAAAGAAAAAGTACAAAAAACTAAATGTTCAACAATAGAGAACTTTTATTAATTATGGGACATCCATTTACTGGAATGTGATGCAGCTGTTAAAATACTAATTATGAAAATTATGTAGCAACTCAAAGTGTTTGTAATATAATAAAAGCAGAATAGAACATGGTCTGGATGCTAGGATTAAAATTATGTAGAAGTATGCATGCACACAAACTGATCAGTATGAGAACAGGAACAGGAACAAATGAATACAGATGATGTGTTTAGGGTGTTTGGGAGGTACTGTTTGTGATTTTCTTAGCTCTTTCCAAATTCCCTTTATTGTTGTTAGAGTGTCATTTGTGCTCAAATACAAATTGACAGAGGAAAAAAATATACTGAAAAAGGTGCTTTGATTTTCTCAAGTCCTTTGATGAGCTGTGGTACAAAAACCAACCGCTGACCTGGGAGACAACAAACCAGCCTTCCACACACACCCCTAACTGGCTGTGTGATCTTCATTAAGTCAGGTCTGCAGCTCTGACCAGCCATTTTTCTTACCATCTCTAGCCGGAGGGCCGTGGTTACTCGTCGCTCCCAAATCAACTGCCATCATTTCTGTTAGCAGCACCACAACTTCCCAACAGCTTCATCACTTCTACTCTCTCTCTAACCCCCAGCCCCAATCAGTTGCCCCTTCTTTCCAACAGTGATGTGAAGCGTGCTTTCCTATGGACCTCGTTTTAGACAGAGGAGTCCCTGCCCTTAGTTGATACTGTCTGGTTGAGAAAAGCTAACAGCTGGTGTCTCTGCCCCTGTGCACACTGCTGAGGGGTGAAGTGGAGGGTGGAGACAGAGACAGGTCAAATGGAACCTCCTGAGTTAAGAGCTTGACCGCACGGTGGGAGGAAGGCTGGATGTCCTCAGGGGCAGTATAGTAAGACTTGGCACAATGAGTGGGATGTTGACTCAATGTATTTAACCAATATCTACCAAGTGCTGAACACAATGCCAAGCTCTCTGTTAGGTGGCAAAGAATTGCCCAGATGATGAGGGCAAGCTCTGTCATAGAGATGCTCCCAGTCTAGGAGGACAGACGAGGAAGCCAGTCATTATTGCCCAATGTGCTAAGTGCTATCATCGATTGTGAACAGAGGGCTCTGGGGCTGAAGAATGTGGAACCGACCCTGCCTGTGGGGACTGGAGACTCAGAGCCAGAGGTAACTGACCTGTGTGTACCTTCAAGGCTGAAGAGTGACATTAGAGACCCAGGAAGGGGTTGGGCTGTCCATGGCAGTTGCAAGCTGAGGAGATATCAGCAGAAAGCTTGAAAGAGGCAGCTTTCCCAGGGCAGCGATAGTTTCAAGTGACTTAAGCTTTGAGATCTGGGATGGGAGAGCAGTGGGTGTGCAGGCATAGGAGGCAGCAGGTGATGAGCAGAGGGACCTGACACACCATGAAGGCTGGCCCAGGTTCACTTTGAGAGTAGGGAAATGGCATGATCACATCTAAGTTTTAGGTAACCGGATGATCTCTAATGTGCCCCTTTCCCTGAGACTTTATGATAAGTGCCAAATGTGTTGTATGGAAAGCAAGGGGCAGGGCATCAAGGTTCAAGCAGGGATCCTATCTTCCATCCCCTGGGGAATCTGCAGAGAAGCAAGAGAGAAAAAAAGTGCTTTTTCCCAGCTTATAGCATAGGCAGGTTAGCTCGCCCCAGGGAACTTGGAAGAAGGGGCAGAGAAAATATGCTTAAGAAATCATGTTAAATATTTATTAAAGGGATTCTATTGATCATATAATTACGTGTATGGGCCTTAAGGTAGCCTCCCTGCAAAGCACCCTGCTAGAAGGCATTTCCAGCACCTAATACAGAACCAGGCGCCCCAGAGGAGGACGGAGGGAGGGAAACGGAGGTAAAACACTGCTTTTAGGAGACCGCCCCGGTTCGGCGGCTCCGGGGTTCCCAAGCTCGGGACTGATGACCTCCCACCAGCAGGTGGCAAGATAAAATCCCCGCGCGCCTCGCAAGGGTGGAGTGGGCGGAGCGTCCCCCGTCGGCGCGCGCAGCCTCGCATTCTCTTTTCTGGGAGCACCGGAAGAAGGCGGTCCTCTTTCTGTGCCCAGCGCAGCCATGGTAAGGTAGCTTCTTCACAAGCTCTTGGGATGCATCAGCTTCCATCCTCCCGGGGCCGGGGCTGCCGGGGGCTTCGGGGCCCCCTCAGGGGGTGGTCGGGCGGAGGCGATGAGAGTGCAGCCTGCGGGGTTGACCCAGGCGGGCTGGAGGGCAAGGGCGCTCGCCGACTCTAAGCGGGGAGTGCGGGGAGGGTATCGGTCCCTCTGGCGGGAAGGCCTCGGTTTCTGGCCCGGCCACGCTTCGTGCGACCCTGGGAGAAGCAGCTTTCTTCCCTGTCCGGAGCCTCGGGTGGGCCCTGAGGGCGGACAGTGGCTGGCGCGGGTGGCCGGGAGCTACGATCGGCAGAGAAGCGTTTTTTTCCGTCATTGTCTTGGTAAGGCCTGACTACATAGTGTGGCCGGTAAGCATCTGTACACAGCATTAAAAGTTTTCCTTCCGCGTTTTAAAGTGAAAGCGAATATCGGCTTCAGAGTACGGGGCAGCAGTTCTTGGCACGTGGTTGTGCCGAGGTCAGTCTGGCAGCAGACACTTAAAAACTAGACGATTATGTTGCGGAAACTCCTATTAAGTAGAAATACAGATGGAGTTCTGGTCCATTTCTGTTGCTGGCTGGCTGGGAGCCAAGAGATCGACCCCTGTCCATTTCACCGGCATAGTGCCCTATAAAAAAAAAAAAAGGCTCGAGAAGCAGACACTTAAGCAATAACACGAAAATACAAAACTCTCCCTCAGGCTCGTGGTCCCAAGAAGCATCTGAAGCGGGTAGCGGCTCCAAAGCATTGGATGCTGGATAAACTGACTGGTGTGTTTGTAAGTATCGTTATATTGTAAACATTTTACATATTATATCATATACATATTATTTCTTTTCCAGTTTCATTGACAGTTATTTGATACTGTTTCTGTGTCAGGCAGCCCTTGTTAACTCTATCCATAAATATTTCTTGCAGCACTTCCATAAGACTTTTTTACCTCATTCCACACACTTACACCGACTGGGGACCCACTTGTGCTTAACAGGCCTGGGCCTCTGCAGGGCAAAGTGCTGTAAAACCTGAAGGTCTGGAATAGTTTTGTAAGCTTTAAACACCTCTCATTGACCCAGATTGGCGGTGATGGACAGTCTGGTGTCCGGTTAATGGATGTCAGGACTTGGGAAATGGGTTTGAGAGACTTTCAACAGTAGTTCAAGAGGGTTTTGTTGTCATTTTTACCATATTGCAGGCTCCTCGTCCATCCACTGGTCCCCACAAGCTGAGGGAATGTCTCCCTCTCATCATCTTCCTAAGGAACAGACTGAAGTATGCCCTAACAGGAGATGAAGTCAAGAAGATTTGCATGCAGCGGTTCATTAAGATCGATGGCAAGGTCCGAACTGATGTCACCTACCCGGCTGGTTTTATGGGTAAGTGGCCAGTGGTGGCTCCTTGGGATTCGTCCATGTCCCTCTGAAATGAAATGGTGGTTGTTTTGAGTACTGATAGGCTTTTAGCATGTTGGTTGCTCTCAGGGAAACCATGACCTTCCTCCTTGGTTTTACTTAGATATTGTAGGGCTGCACATAATCATGGATCGTTCATAAGAACAGGGTTGTGAAGCATTGCAACATGAAAGGTTAGCTGGCCATCATTGTTAGTCTTCAGAATCCTTGGCTGGTATTTGAATCCTTCAGAATGTTGCTATTTGAAATGAAAAGCATATGGGTTTTTCCTCAGACTGGTGTGAAGGGGTGGTGGGGGTCACCATAGTAACCTGAGTTCCTGTGATACTAGATGTCATCAGCATCGACAAGACAGGAGAGAACTTCCGACTGATCTATGACACCAAGGGTCGCTTTGCTGTTCATCGCATTACACCTGAGGAGGCCAAGGTATGTGTTTACTATAGCAGTATAGCAAGCAGCCTGTTGCTGGGTGTCAGGTTGGTGCAACAGGAATTGCTGTTTAAAAGGTTAAGAATAAATGCAAAAACCACAATTACTTTTGCACCAACTTAATAATAAGTGACCCCCATGTGAACGTCACACCCTCAGCCTGTCTGTTTTCATTTTTTATGGCAAAAATGAATTCCCGTTGAACGGTGACTTCCTTGTTGTCTTTTTTAGAGGCAGGGCGAGTGATTTCTAGGCACATTTATGAGTACCTAAAGTAAGGGTCCTTTAAGGATCAAGGACAGAAAAGCAGTATCTGGTCCATGCATTGGCCCTTTGTCGTGTCCGCATTTGTGGATGTAGCTTTGCTCTGGAGGGAAAGGTGGTAATGGAGGAGGCTGAAAATCCTTGGGGCACTAGTTTGAGATAGCTCCAAAAAAGATTCCAGGCAATAAATTGATTATTTAATCTGGTTTGCTGTGATGGTTTTACACAAAGGTTTGAGGCATCTTGACTTATTGGCTGTAAATGAAGGTTAATTGAATTGGGGGAATCAGCTCCTAATTTCCTTAGCTTCCTTGTTATCCGCAGGCTGGAGGGCTTGTCCAAGGGCATCAGGGTGATTTGATTTACTTTAAGGATGTTCATGAGTGAAAAATGCAAAGTTGAAATCTTTGTTGATTAGATGAGTCTCTAATACAATTGCAGTTTGTGAGACAACTCGGCTGTGATGGGGAGGGAGGGGCCATGAGGCTTGAACAGCCTGTGGGAAGGAGGTTCGTTGGCCTTGGAGACAGGACACTTTGAGGTCGTGCCCCCCCTGCCTTGGACATAACCGTGGGGTTGATATGTGCTAGGGGGCTAGCCTAGAGAGGGGCAGTGGACAGGATAAACTGACAGGAGGGTGGCCGAAAAGTCGCCGCCGCCATTGTTCTGCGGCTCTTCCCTTGTAGGGTGTTCCCTTCAGCTGTGGCTTGTGGCTGTGAAGGAAGCTTTTCATCCACTCTGGAGCATACTGCGCATGAGCTAGACTAAATGGCTAACCCTGTGTGTTTCTAGTACAAGTTGTGCAAAGTGAGAAAGATCTTTGTGGGCACAAAAGGAATCCCTCACCTGGTGACCCACGATGCTCGCACCATCCGCTACCCTGACCCCCTCATCAAGGTGAACGACACCATTCAGATTGATTTGGAGACTGGCAAAATTACTGATTTCATCAAGTTTGACACTGGTAAGCAGCCTGTACCTGGGCCTTCTCTTCAAAGCCCACCTGTAAGAGCTGTTCTTTGTTTTTCTACGCCCCCCCTCCTTTTTTACTAATGGAAATTGAATCGTGCATTGTGACTCACACAGGGTTCTGTCTAGGTGATTCTGATGTGTGCCTAATTAGCAGCCAAAGCTGCATGTCTCTTGTTGGTTTGAGAAGAGGGCAGTTCTTAAAATTTCAAGAAATAGGCAGGCAGTGTGTGAAACTACAGTGTCTTGTTTCTGTGGCTTTGTGGGGGTGGGAAGAGTTAGAGATGGGAATGTATTCCGAATGGTGGGGAGGGAGGTCAGCTCAGAGTGGAGGGAGAAGTTGGAGGGCGTTTCTCTTTGAGTGGAGGGTAGAAACCACCAGTGCGCAGGTGTATAGCCTTTCCACTTCAAGAGGCCCAGCTGCTCAGAACGTTCTGAGTAGCTGAGATGAGGTCTGGCATGGCATACATTCTCAGGCCTGAGCTGGATGTCTCTAAAGCTCCCCTGTCTCTGGAAACTGCTTGAGGGCCGAGCAGGAAAGTCTGGCCCCAGAGCAGAGCAGCCTAATTGTGATGCAGTTTTGTTAATGCTAAGGCAGGAACATAGCAGAGAGCTGTGCCTTGGGGTGTGGGGGCAGCAGTAGTCTAGGCGAGACATGATGAGGACCTGGTAAGGTAGGGGATCGCATCCGTTAGGTGTGCGGGAGGGCCAGGCAAATCCTAGCGAGTAAATGCGACAAACTTAACACCTGCCTGGTCGTCCATTACATTCGGAGCTTGCACGGCGCCTTGCCCAGCACGTTCTTCCTTCCTGCCCAGGTAACCTGTGCATGGTGACTGGAGGTGCCAACCTGGGAAGAATTGGCGTGATCACCAACAGAGAGAGACACCCTGGTTCTTTTGATGTGGTTCATGTGAAAGATGCCAATGGCAACAGCTTTGCCACCCGGCTCTCCAACATTTTTGTTATTGGCAAAGTAAGTCTGGCTCTCCCTTCTGTGGCCCAGGGAGTGTGAGTGCTGGTGTTCTGGGGCTGGCTCCTGGCTGGCTGCGCAGAACCTAGTGGAAGGCCTCTTCTGGGATGGGGCTCACAGCAGGGCAGGGCCAAATCCCTGCTTCTTCCCGATGACACAGGCAGGCAGGCGCCTGCTGACCTGGGTTGGTGAAAAGTGCCACCTTGTGTCTGGGTTCGGAGGGCTGGGGGCTTGAGAGAATGGCCACAAGCACTGGATATTTCTGATAAAGCGGCATCCGAGTATCTGAAGACTACCTGACTGTTGGCTGCTGTCACAGACAGCTTTCTGTTCCTTTAAATGATGCATCAGACATCGAGTGTGCCAAGCCTCTGATGGAGCTGGTGTATGGCAGGTTTTCACTCTCGTTATCTCCTTCAGGGCAACAAACCATGGATTTCTCTTCCCCGTGGAAAGGGTATCCGCCTCACCATTGCTGAAGAGAGAGACAAGAGGCTGGCAGCCAAACAGAGCAGTGGGTGAAATGATCTCTAGGTGACACGATTGGAAGAGCCTTCGACCCCAATTAAAGATGCTATAACATAATGAATTGCCTTTTTGTTGTTGGAAGGGATTGCCTTGTTTTTTTTTCATTTATTGCTATTTATTTCATTCATGCTATTGACTTTGTATCATGAAGTGTAGACTGACTTTTCAGGCAGGCTTAGGCATGCTGTGATGTAGTTCTTCCATGTCTCTTACAGGCTCTGCCTGGGTGGTGGTGGGAGGGAGAACACATCAGACATGGCCAGGAGGGAGCAGCAGCCAGGGTCATCGCCAAGAAGTCATCTACCCTGTTAAGTCATCTTGGCTTTAGGAAGACAAATGATGCCCTTGTTTTCCTGGTCTTTCCGGCCACTGTAGTTCTCAGCTCTGTCCTCAGGACTCTGCAAAACAGAAACCGGGTAGAAAATCAACTTGTTGCTGCTTGCCCAGACACGCAGGGTCAGGTCAGGTTTGCCTGTGGGTCTCAGCTGTGTGTGATGCAGGGGGCCAGCTGTCATAGTTGTTCACCTCAAGCCAGGGGTCCCTGCAGAGTCTGTCTTGCTAAAAACCAAAACCGTCTTTGCCTCCTATAGCCAGGTTTGTCAGCCTTCATGCTGTTGGGCCAGGTAAGTTGTGGGATATCGAATGGCACCCATTAGATCTCACAGCATGCCTCCTGCTCTGCCCAGTTGTAATAACCACAAATGACTCCAGATATTGCCAGATCCCCACTGGGGAGCTAGATTGTCCTGTGTGAAGTATTGCCCTATAGATACTGCTGTATTTCACATCTTTATTACAGAGCTAGGGGTAAAGATTATTTGGATATCTTGCACCGGAGGCGTGATGAGCCTATGCAGTCACTTGGCATATTTATCTGGACGTGTCTAATGTCACCCCAGACCCATGGCCCAGCAGAGGTCTGCTGCAGCTTGGGGCAGCATCTCCACCTCTGGCTGGCTCCTGGGGCTGGAGTCTGAAGACAGGTCTTGCCAAAGAACTGAGCAAGGTCCAAACCAGTCAACTAAATGAGGCATGTCCAGGAATTGTGTGCAACCAAACCTGGTTGTGCAGGGGTGTGAAAGTGGGCCTGCCAGACACGTCACTTCAGTGAGGTGTTTTTGCCACAAGTGGAGTTTATCCAGACAGGCAGTTCTGATGAGGGTCCGGGTCACAAGTAATTTTATGGTGCACCTTCAGGAACAGTTCAGATGATGGAAATAATTAGAATTTTAGCTAAGGAACCAAAGCAAATGGGAATGAGGCTTCGGTTCTTTCCAGTGTGGTTTCCTAGATGCTAATTAGTCAGCCATCTTGCACAGCTGGGGAGTTGGTATGTCTGGCTACAGATTTTTGAACTTTATGTGTGTTTTTCCAGGACCCATCAGTTCCTAGTCAAGTAGTTGTTTCAGTCTAGTTGTGGAGGGCGCAGCTCACAGTGGCCCATGTGGGGATAGAACCGGTGACCTTGTTAAGAGCACTGCACTCTAACCAACTGAGCTATCCAGCTGCCCCCTGGCTGAAGATTTTTTAAAACAGATTTGTTTGGGGTTTTTATTAACTAACTCAGTAATTTATTAGCGACTACCCCTGATGTGGGTGGGGAATAGCCCCATCTCAACATTAAGTCATATGGATGGACTTAACAGTGGCTGTGTCTGTACAGCTTTTTAAGGTTTCCAGTTTGATTCATAGTCACAGCTACAGGGAACCTTAGAGCACCTCAGCAGGACGCAGACAGATAGTCCCCAGATGAAACTGATGCCAGAGGGCAGGGTAGCTCCGCACAGCTTTGAACACCTAGGACTTGTGTGGTACTTGGTAGTTCGCAAGAGCCATTTTAGTCTTAATATCCAGACCCTGTGTTCTGGTTGCTAAACCAGATGTTACAGAAAGTAGACATCCCACTGGCTCATCCTACCAGTGTCTTAGGCCAGACACTTGGGATGATTCCTTGATTTCATCTCCTTTCTCGTGCTCCACATATCTTGGTTCTACCTTCAAAATACATGGCAGAGTGCATCTGGTCATGCTTAGAAATTCTTGTTAGTCTTTGTGTGATTATATAATAGAGTCCTTGTCTTTCAGAGATACGCACTGAAGGATTTGTAGAAATGAGAAGCAGTCTGGAATTTGCTTTAAAATAATCTAGTGGGTGAGGAAGAATCAATGAAACAAGATCAACCATGGACTGATGATGCTGAAACGGGGTGATGGGCACACAGGGATTACTGCACTACCTGATCTACTTCTGAAGACTGACATTTTTCACAATAAACTTAACGGAAACTAGGATAACTAGCACCCTGACCTAAGCCACCAACAACTCTTGCCTACATTGTAGGCTTAACCTGACTGGTCTGGCTGCCATCCTTGCTCCCATGCAGTCCCAACCCAAAAGCCAGAGGGCCCCTGTTTATAAGTCAGCTCAAGTTACTGCTTACAGCCCCTGAAGGGCTCCTGTCTCACTCAGACTAGGACGCACACTCGTCACACTCGTCGCAGCCATACAACGCCCCCACATCTGGCTTCTGAGCTCATCTCTCCCTAGGTTCCGTGGGTTCCAGCCACACTAGCCGTCTGCTGTCTTAGCACCTTGCACTGAGTGCTTTTTTAATATATGTAGTTTTACGGATATTTTAAAGCATACAGAAAAGTCAAAAGTTGTACAATGATCCACCTATAAAGACACCAGCTACATTCAACAGTTGCTTTATTTCTCTAACGCACACTCACACCTGTTTTTATGAACCCTGTGAAAGGTGCAGATATAGTGACCTTGAGTTTCCTGGTGCCAAGAGATGGCAAGTGCTGGCTCTCGGGCTCCACCTAAGGGGGTAGTTTCCATATGACCTTGGGTATAGACAAGGGAGATTCTTCAGGTAGGACTTTTCCATCCTGAATCGGGAGTCCAGTCATCTGCCCCAGGTTGTTGGGCCTCAAACATTCCCCAAATCCAAAGTCCAAAGGATGAGAAATGGAAAGGCAGGAGTTTGTGGGTCGATTTTCTCTACCATTTTGGCTTCTGAGAAGGTACTGTTTGAACAATAATGTTCCCAAGACAACAAACAGCCTTTAATAATAACAGAAGAAACTTCCCAAGAACCAGCAGCTATTCAGTTTATTCCCAGGGCTTTTCTAGGATGTGCTCATGTATTTTTCTTAGCTTTGCTAGCCATGGTGAACATGTAATCAGTGATGTTCTGGTAAATGTTTAGCAACCAGCTCTGGAAAAAATGTGTGTGTGTCTGTGTGTGTCTGTGTGTCTGTGTGTATATATGTTTGTTATAAATTTTACTTATCTAAAGGATGTGTAACAATTTACAAATAATAAACTAGGCAATACTCCTGTGAATTCCATACTCAGTGGATTTTTATTTTCAATTACAGTTGACATTCAATATTGTATGTATTATATTCATTTCAGGTATATGGTATAATGGTTAGATATCTATATAATTTATGAAGTGATCCCCCTGCTGAATCTAGTGCCCATTTGACACCATACATAGTAATTACAACATTATTGACTATATTCCCTGTGCTGTACTTTTCATTCCCGTGACTATTGTGTAACTACCAATTTGTACTTTTTAATCATGTCCCCCTCTTCATCTTCCCCCAACCCCCTCCCCTCTTGCACCCATCAGTTTGTTCTCTGTTTCTGAATTTGTTTCTGTTTTGTTTATTCAATTCTTTGCTTTTATTTATTTAAGTGTGTTTTTCTAGGACCCATCAGCTCCAATCAAGAAGTTGTTTCAATCTAGTTGTGGAGGGCGCAGCTCACAGTGGCCCATGTGGGGATCGAACCGGCAACCTGGTTGTTAAGAGCACCATGCTCTAACCAACTGAGCTAACCGGCCACCCCTTATTCAGTTCTTTAGATTCCACATATAAGTGACATCATATGGTATTTGTCTTTCTCTGACTTGTTTCACTCAGCACACTACCCTCTAGGTCCATCCATGTTGGTGCAAATGGTAAGATTTCATTCTTTTTTATGGCCGAGTAATACTCCATTGTATGTGTGTCCCAATCTTCTTTATCCAGTCATCTATTGATGGGCACTTAGGTTGCTTCCATGCCTTGTCTACTGTAAATAGTGCTGCAGTGAACATAGGGGTGCAGGTATCTTTTCAAATTAATGTTATGGATTTCTTTGGATAAATACCCAGAAGTGGGATTGCTGGGTCTTATGGTAGTTCTATTTTTAATTTTTTGAGGAACCTCCATACTCTTTTTTTTTTATTTCAGGTAGCCAGTCAGCTCAGTGGGTTAGAGCACAGTGCTGGTAGCACCAAGGTTGCCAGTTCGATCCCGCATGGGCCAGTGAGCTGTGCCCTCCTTAAAAATAAATAAATAAATAAATAAATAAATAAATAAATAAATAAATAAATAAATAAATAAAACGTTTCAGGTGTACAAAACGATAATTAGACATTTACACACCTCACAAAGTGATAATCCCAACAAGTCTAGTATCCATCTGACACCATACATAGCTATTACAATACCACTGAGTATATTCCCTATACTATACTTCATTCACATCCCTGTGACTATTTTGTAATTGCCAATTTATACTTCCTAACCCCTTCACCTTGTTCACCCAGCCCCTTAACCCCCCTCCATTCTAGCAAACATCAGTGTTTCCTGTATCCATGAGTCTATTTCTGTTTCGTTTATTCCCCTCTATACTGTTTTCCAGAGTGGCTGCACCAATTTGCAATCCCACCAACAGTGCATGAGGGTTCCCTTTTCTTCACATCCTCGCTAGCACTTGTTTGTTGATGATAGCCATTCTGTGTGAGGTGATACCTCACGGTGATTTTTATTTGTTTCTCTGATGATTAGCGACATTGAGCGTCTTTTCATATGTCTATTGGTCACCTGAATGTCCTCTTTGGAGAAATGTCTATTCAGGTCTTCTGCCCATTTTTTCATTGGATTGTTTTTTTGTGTTGTTTTTTTTTTTTTGGTGTTAAGTTGTATGAGGTCTTTATACATTTTCTATATTATCTGCCTATCAGATCTATCATTGGTGAATATATTCTCCCATTTGGTAGATTGTCTTTCATTCTTTTTTGGTCTTTTTTTGTTAAATTTATTGGGGTGACAATTGTTAGTGAAATGACATAGATTTCAGGTGTACAATTCTGTATTACATCATCTATAAATCCCATTGTGTGCTCACCACCCAGAGTCAGTTCTCCTTCCATCACCATATATTTGATCCCACTTACTCTCATCTCCCTCCCCCTACCCTGTCTTTTCATTTTGTGGATGGTTTCCTTTGCTGTGCAAAAACTTTTTAGTTTGACATAATGCCATTTGTTTATTTTTCTTTTGTTTCTCTTGCCCGAGGAAATATATCAGAAAAAAATTACAAAGAGCAATGTCAGAGAATTTACTACCTATGTTTTCTTCTAAGTGTTTTATGGGTTCAGTTCTTATATTTAAGTCTTTAATCCATTTTGAGTGTATGCTGGTATATGGTGTAAGAAGGTGGTCCAGTTTCATTTTTTTTATGTATCTGTCCAGTTTTCCCCACAGCATTTATTGAAGAGACTGTCTTTACCCTATTGTATGTTCTTGCCTCCTTTGTCGTAGATTAAATACAGGCGTGTGTTTATTTCTGGGCTCTCTATTCTGTTCCATTGATGTACCATATGTGTCTCTTTTTATGCCCGTACCATGCTGTTTTGATTTCTGTTGTCTTGTAGTATAGTTTGATATCAGGTAGCGTGATACCTCCAGCTTTATTGTTATTTCTCAAGATTGCCATGGCTATTTGGGGCCTTTTGTGGTTCCATATAAATTTTAGGATTATTTGTAGCCAGTTGATTCTCACAGGATGCTTTCACTGATTTTTGCCAAACTCTTGTATCCACATCAACCTATAGTTATGGTTGCAATTGAAAAAGAGATGTAGTTCTGACAAGAGCGTTGATTGATATTTTTGTTTGCATTAACAAGTAGGAAAAAAATAAAACAAAGACACATGTTAGAACTTTACTCGTTTGTCAGTGATCTGAGCAACTTTTTTTCTGAATCGGATATCTTTTTCTTTCTTAAAAATTTTTATTGGAGAATATTGGAGAATAGTGTATTTTTTCAGGACCCATCAGCTCCAAGTCAAGTCGTTGTTTTCCATCTAGTTGTGGAGGGTGCAGCTCAGCTCCAGGTCAAGTGGTTGATTTCATTGTTTTCAGTCTAGTTGTGGAGGGCGCAGCTCACTGGCCCATGTGGTAATCGAACCGGTGACCTGGGTGTTATGAGCACTGCACTCTAACCACTGAGCCAACCGGCTGCTCCAGCTAATAGTTTTCAATACCAAAAGAATATGTCCTTATTTTTTGTACTATTCACAATGTAATGGCTACAAGACAAAACAAATTTATAAGTTTAATCTGCGTTTTAACATTTTTTCTATCATTTCCTTAACTCTAAGACAATCAACAAAACAACCAAGTCCTGATCTGTAGTGTTTACCTATTACCATGGCCAATTTCAAGCTACCACCATGATGTCACTAAACAGGGAGCGGGGAAGAGATGCATAGTAGCACACCTTTATATAGCATTTCCACCACCCAGATGCGATAGGTGCAGAGAACTTCAGGGGCCTAGCTAATAGTAAAGTGTAGTAAGATAATGAAAAAGTGATGAATTTTTAGTATATATCCATTACCTTTGTATTTAATATAATTTGCTTCATTGTAAGTTTTAAAAATATTTGAAGTATTTATATATTTGTACATTTTTAATAATGGCTGATTTTAACAAGTGGCTCAGAAAATTCCTGAAAATTTAACACTTGGCTCCTGTGAGCTGGTAGAAGCCTGATCCAGCATGCCACTATGTCATCCCCTCAGTCACCTCTGCTTCGGGTGACTCCCTCTGCTGCCACCCAAGTCTGTCCTACACACATGAAGGCCCAATCCCTAGAGTCCAGCTCAAAGTATGTCACCTCTCTCAGCACCTTGTTCAAATGTACTGCCTGTAGAATCGGGTACTGCCCAACATGATCCTAACGTGTCCTTTCACTAAAAAGACAACACAGCAGCTCCTAGCTCTCTCTTCGCTACACCGTCACCTCCACCTGGACATCTCCTCTTGGATGGTCCCCAGACATCTCAAACTCAGCATGTCCCAACTAGAACCCATCTTTTTCTCTCCATCCAACCCCCACAGTGCTTCTGTTCCTGTCCCTGATTTTACTTTTAGGTCTCATCTCTCCTCAAACTCTTCCTCATATTCTTTGGACATTTTTTTTTAATTTTTATTGGGGAATATTGGGGAACTGTGTTTCTCCAGGGCCCATCAGCTCCAAGTCGTTGTCCTTCAGTCTAGTTGTGGAGGACGCAGCCCACCATCCCATGCGGGAATTGAACCGGCAACCCTGTTGTTGAGAGCTCGTGCTCTAACCAACTGCACCATCCGGCCACCCCTCCGGAAGTTCAGTGGCAGCTCATTGTCTTCAATCTAGTTGTAGAGGGCACAGCTCACTGGCCCATGTGGGAATCGAACCGGCAGCTCTGTTGTTCAGAGCTCGCGCTCTAACTGAGCCATCTAACTGAGGCTCTAACTGAGCCTGTTCGGACACTTTTTTCTTTTGGGAACTTTTTTTCTACTCCACTCCCGTTTGCCCCCTCCGTTAATTTTTTTCTAACTGACTCTCACTCATCCTTTAGATCTCAGCTGAGATATTACTTCCTCTGGGAAACCTCTGGGAAGGTTAGGGGCCTACAGCACACCCTTTCCCTGTATCTCCCATCATAGAATTTACCACACTAGTAAAACTGTCTGTTTAATTGTCTGTCTCCCTCAGCAGATCATGAGATCCGTAAGACCAATCTTGCTCATCGCTATATCCCTAGTACGTATCTAACCCCATTTCTGGCACTTTGTGGGTGCTGAGGAAATGAATGAGTGAATAAATGAGAGGTATATCCTGCGGTACCCCTACAAACCCTCCCCTCCATATGTCCTCACTCTTCCCCAAGCCATAGTTTTTGCTTGTGCTTAAGGGGACAAGGTCGGAAAATGTCACCTTCTGAAATTGGAACTAATAGAATCAACATTGACTAGATGAAATCAGCCATCTGCAAAATAATCCACTTTAAGGTGGTTTGTAAATGTGGTGCTGATGAGACAAGGGTGCCTCTCAGGTCTCTATGGTGACCAGCATGTTGCCACAGGCTGGGAATCTGCCAAATATAAAGGAAAGCGATGATGCCAATCAATTGTAACCTGATTGCCAGAGGTAATGCCATATATGCAGGAGGGCCCTGTCTACATGGGGTCTTAGGAAAAGTTGAGCCAACGAGCAACACATTTTCCGTGTTTGATCGTCATCAAGTGCCACATGCAGCGCTTTGTAGTTTACAAATCACCTCCAGGTGCCACCTCGGAATCTCCACGGTGACCCCACCAGCTGGGCCTTATTGGGCATTTTACAAATGACAAAGATGTGAATGAACTTGCCGTAACCATCCCCAACACCCACACGGTCACTCAGCCCACAGGGAGTGAGGGGGTTGTGAACACAAGGACAGAACTATCTGTAGGGCAGAGACAAAAAGTTCTTGCAGTGACCAGGTGGTTAATCCTCTCGCTTTGGTTCAGTTAGCAGCTTTGACTTGGAAAGTCTGGCTCGGGGTGAGGATTGGTCTGGCGGTGGGGGAGAGGATTGCTGCCAGGCCGGTCTCTTGTTCAGTCAGCAAACATTTATTGAACAACTACTATGTGGCCAGCAGTGCTGAGAGCTTGGGATATAGTGATGGTTCTTGCCAAGATGACAGCCTAATTCCAGGAGTCTGACAAGTAACAAGTTACAGATATGATGTGACAGACTCTGAGAAGGGAAGCACAGCGCACTCTGGGGGCCCACAGAAGAGCCATCTAAGGTGGTCGGGGGCAGGGTCTGGGAAGGCTTCCCAGAGGAATCTCTGCCTGAGCCCAGACTGGAAGGGACTTAGCAATACAAAAGGATGGGGAGAGAAAAACTTTCCAGACAGAGAGAATAAATAAGCTGGTGGGGGTGGGGGTGGGGGTGGGGTGGGAGTGGAGGTGGAGGTGGCAACAAAAGACTATCAATGATCCAGGTGATTCTGATATCATTAGAAGCACGCCAGAACAGACTGGTGAAAAGTAAACCATGCAAAATGTTTCTTTAATAAAATTGGCCAGAGCTTGTTTTTTTAAAAAAAAAAGTGTAGCAAAAGTCACATTGGCTAGTGGGTGGCTGGTCTGGCACCAGGATGGAGGTTTAATAAAGACTCCAGAACCCATCCTGTAAAACAGTTTGCCCAATAGCACAGCGCCTCAGCAGATGGGTACAGGAATTTGGACTTCATCCTAAGAGAAATAAAGTCATCAAGTGGATGAACAGCAGAGCTATTACTCAACAAGAGGAAGGAGGGGGAGGTTCTGGGGGCAGAAGACACCCACTGAGTTCACGCTAAACGAGAGAGGTTTCTAGAGCTCCCAGAGGAGGTCTGCACCAGGCATTAGGAAAAGAAGCTGGTTCCTGTTGTGGAAGAACGAGGTGTCCCAGGTGTGCCAAGTGAGAAAGGCAGGGGCGGATGCGCATCTCCGTTTGAGGGAGGACCAGGTGAAAAGGCTGTGCTTCTGTCTATGGGAGGAGACAGCAGGCAGGCCCCAGATGGAGGTGAGACCTTCCTCCTTGAATTGAGAGGACCTTGGCAATGTGTTTGGTTCAAACCTCTCGCTTAGAGATGTGTGTGACAAGAGTCTGAGCCATCCCTTTGAAGAGACCATAGAACGTAGCGGTTATGCACATGGCCTTGGCAGCAAGACTGCCGATGTTTAAACTGTCCAGTTGTCTGACATGTCTGTAAAGGGGGCAGTGCTTGTCCTAACTCCAGAGGGTTAGTGGCAAGGATAAAATTAAGGAGAACGTTCGCCTGGTGAATAGAAAACTCTATGGTGTGTTATGTGATCCTGGACGAGAATGTGTGTGACCCATTACAGTTTCTAAACCCGTATTCTCCAGGACCTGACTGCTCAATAAAAGTGCTTTGGGCATGCAGAGAGCAGGAACAAACGTTTGGGAAAAGAATATGATAGTTGATATTTCCACAGGCTCCATCAAAGTAGTCATCACAGGAAAACCCCCAACTTGGTGGTCTTTCTTCCTCTTTTACAGTTTAGGATACTTTTTGTTGAGTCACCTAATGATGGTGGTATGAAGGGAATATGGGGGGTTGAGGTAGAATCCACATCTTTTCAGTACTTAGAGTTTCTGAGTCATAGTCTCAAATAGTACTGTTGGAACCTCTCATCAAGCCTGTGAAGGAAATGTCATTGTGTCCTCAGAGAGGTTGAGAACGTAAGGATGGGGCTAGATGGAAACCTAGGCAGTCTGCTCTCAGAGGCCCCCATGAGGTGGGGGTGTTGCTGCTCCTGCTTCTGCAGGGAGTTCTTTGGCCTGGGCCTAGGGTCCCGTGTAAGGAGGATTCATGATTTTATGCAAGGAGTAAGGGGGTAAGGTGGCCCTGCTGCCAAGCCCCAGGCTGGATGATTCAGGCCAGAGACAAAGATGGCTCTTGAGGCCTTCTGGAAAGCCCCCGTCCTTGGGGGCCATATGTTCACAGTGTGTATGGCTAGGGGGTGGAGGGGGGCTGTCCTGGCCAGTGGCCAAGCTAGATGTTTGTTGTGTGACTGCACACAGCACAGGACTCATAGACCCTCGCTGTACTGGGAATTGGTGTGCCACAGTTCCGACCAGCTCCATCCCGTAACTCAGAAAGTTTCAAAGGTCCTCTGGGCCAAGGTGGCCGCAGGCCACGTCAGGGAGGGGGCTTGGCTTCCCATCTGCTCACACTCCCTGTTGGAACCCTGTTCCTTGCACAGGACTCTTCCTCTCACAGTCCCTCCACGCCCAGGGGCTCCCTGTCCCACTCCACGACGCCACTGAGACCAGCCAGGCCAGTGGCTGCATCTCCCTGCCTGCTGTGAAGGGTGTGCTCCTCTGCCCTCTCCTCTGCCCCTCCAACCTCAGCCCTTCTGTCAAGCTTCCCCAGCTTCCTCAGAACGGGGAGGAAGTGGAGGTTTTACACACCTCACCTCCTGAAATGTTACCACAGCCTTGTGAGATCTTACAGGCAAAGGAAGCTGGGTTCAGAGATGGAAAGCAACTTGTCCGAGGTCACACAGCTGAGAAGGGCAGGGGCGTAGCTCAATTTAGTTGCTGAGTCCTATGAAATTGAACTCTCTCTAGTTCCTACCACAGTGCTTGTCCTAAGACACATCCCCCCTTGATCACCTTCAACTCTGCTCTTTTCATCGCATATGTGATATGTGCACTCCATCAGCAAATCCTACTAGCGTCACCTTTGAAATACTGCATCCAGAATCCAGTACTTGTCACCATCTCCCCCTGGTGCCACGCTAGCCTAAGCTCCCATCTCTTTTCACCTGGATGACTGCAATGGCTGCTGCCATCATCCTGAGTAAATTGGCCTGGCCTATGCCACAAACACCTCTTATTCCTGTTTTCTTTTTCTCCCTTGTCTGCAGTTAGAACCAACTGTGATGATTCATTTTTTTGTGTCAACTTGACGGAAGCATGGGGGGCCCAGCTATTTGGTTAGACATCATTCTGGGTGTGTGTGTGTGTGTGTGTGTGTGTGAGGGGGGGGGGTTCTGGGGGACATTAACATTTCAATTCCTAGACTGAGAAAAGCTTATTGCCCTGTGAAATGTGGGTGGGCCCCATCCAATGCATTGAAGGCCTGAGTACAATAAAAGGTGGCGTGAGAAGGAAATTGTTTTGAGTGTCTTGGAGCTGGGACATCAGTCTGCTCTCTTCCACTCAGACGGGGACGACACCATTGCTTTCCTGGGTCTGAAGCCTCTGGGCTTGGACTGGAATCATGTACAGGTTTCCCCCACTGTGGGAAAGCTCTGATAAGCCGAAAGGGCAGAAAGCAAAGAAGCAGTTACCTTAACACGTCTTGCTAACAAATGCAGAAAATAAATTGAGGAAAACGCAGATGCGTCCAGAGTTCAAAGCTCTGATGTAGAGTGTGGTTCCCCAGAAAGGATCTTGGCAGGTACTTAATGAATGATGGCCCTTATCATTGCATCTTGTTTGTGTGTCTTGTGTTTTTTGTCTCCCAGGAAGGAGTCTGTGAGCCACTCCAGCACAGGAAGTGGCCTTTGCATCTGCAGTGTCAGGCAAAATGCCCATCACCAAAGGTGCTCACTATATATTGAATGAATCGCCTTGCGATGACCCATCCACAAGAACATTGGAGCTTCTAGAACTACACGGGGCGGAGCCGTCCTCAGTACCCAGTTCAGGGAGACCACCTCTTGCTTTCACCCACCGCTCCGGGAAACCTTGGCACAGCCGCCTTCAGCCCGGGGTGCCTGCCTCCCTCCCTTCCCCCATCCAAGCCCTCGTCGCCAGCCTGCGTGAGTGCGGTTGTCTGGGGCTGCCAATTGTTGCGAATAAATTGGAAGTTGTTTTGCCCAGGGCCGTGTCTCACACAGGTCGATTTGTATGCTTCCTGGGCACTTGTGACACTCCAGAAATGCCATAGCAACGGCCCGGCGCCGCCGGGCTCCCTGACGGTGGGAGATAAGGCGGGGGAGCAGGGCGCACTCGGAACCGAGACGGCAGGCAGGGCGAGGGCACCGCGCGGCAGGGGAGCCGTTGCCTTCGCCGCCGCCACGTCTGCAAGCCTCGGTTCCCTGTTGGCAACATGGGGATAATCACCCGCACGTAGGCTCCTGTCGCGCAGACATGAGACAATGGCTTGGACGGTTTGTAAAGTGGTAAACCGAGGGCTGCCTATTAGCCCCACGACGACTCTTTTTCGCGGTATTGTCTTCTTCCCCGCCTTCCCGCGGCTCCCCGGCAACCTCGCCCCCGCCCCAAGCCACTTCCTGCCACGTCCCTCAGCCGCAGGAGAGCGTGCCTGCTGGCGCTCCTTTATTCGGTGCAGAAAGCGCGGCCCCTGGGACACCTTTTTAGCAACGAGGCCCGCAGAGACACCGCCAGTCATCCCGCGGAGCCTGAACCACTGATTAAACTGTATTCACTTCGCTTTTCGGCCATTCAGATTGGCTGGGACGAGGCCAGCTGGAATTAGTGACAAATTTGAAGCAGAGAATATTGACAAAGAAAGGCCATTTTATTGCCTGCAGTGACATGCGATCGTTCCAAGGAGGCTCCCCGAGTGTTTCCAAGGGGAGCTTTGCTTACTGAATAGATAGGACTTCTTCTGCTAATTATTTGGATAGACCTCAAGTCCTTAACATCACTTTTGTTCCCTTCAAGGAGTTGAAAGGCGGCCCTTCCTTTGGCAGTTGCCTCCCCCCTTTCTAAATCTGAGCTTCTGACCGGGACAAGCCTTTGAAAACAAGAAAGCACTCATGCATTCCAACTTTTGTTTAAGCACTTACTATACACCAGAACTAGTGTGGCTATTGGAGATACACACAGGCAGGCAACGTTCTACGGGAGAAACACACTATATGGTAGTAAACAGACAGGAGACAGTTAAATAGTAGTAGGGGCTGTAAAGGATATGAGCAGAATGAGGGCGATGGGGTAGCTGCCTTAAAGAACATGGGTGAGGAAAGGTCTCACAGGAGACACTGCTGCCATTCAAACCGTAAGAAGGAGCCAGCCAGGCTCCGATTTCGGGGGAAAGTATTCCTGGATGAGGGACTAGTAAATGCAAAGGCCCTGTGGTAGCAATGGCCTTGCTTGTTCCAGGATGAGAAAGCTCACGCAGTGGCGGTAAAATGAACAAACACAATGAGACCTAGACGGTCCAGGTCCATGTGGACTTGTAAGCCACAGTAAGCAGTTCAGATAGTATTTTTCAATGCCTTGTGAACTCATTGAAAGGTCTTAAGCAAAGGTGTGATGTGATCTGGTTTATATATTTTAAAAAATTATTGGCTGCTCTTTGAAGAATGGATTGGATTTTCCTAATAAGAAAACTGGGCTGGACACAAGAATGGGAAGCCATTGGTACATGCCAGGTGGCATAGGCTTGCAGTCGGGTGGTGAGAGGTGGGCACACTCGGGATGCACTTTGGAAATAGAGCCCACCGGGCCTGGTGATGGATTGGATCAGAGACTGAGAAGAGACAGTTTCTGGTTTCTAGGTTTTCGGCCTCAGTAACTGAGTGCATGGTGATGGCATTCGTAGAGATGTTCAGGTTTGAGGGTGGGTTGGGAACCAACACTTCCCTTTTGGAAGTTTTCAGTGTGAGATGTCAGGAAGGCCTTGTTAGGAGTCTGGGGCTCAAGAAAGGGTTTGCATCTAAGAAAGACACTTGGGATGCCTTAAGATTCAGCTGAATTCTCGGGGTTCTTGGTGACTTGTTCAAAGCTAACTGTAGGCCTAAACAGACACACAGGGGAGACAACCACCTTCCTCCCTGCCTCCAAAACAACACCTTTGCCCTCCAACTGAGTGCCCTTGACCTGTGTCAGAGAAGACTTCCTTTCAGGAGACTTCCAGGTATGACATTTTAGTAATCAGAAGATCAAAAGGTTGGAAAACACTGTTAGCAAAGGTGTGAAAAGACAGGCCCCCCCATATATGCTGATGGGAATGTAAGCACCCCATCCCTTTTGGAGGGCAAGTTTCTGGGAAAATGAGAAAAGACATGCACTTTGACTCAACAATTCCACTTCTAGGAAATTATCCTACAGATATGCTCACTATCTTCACAAAAAATGTAGGTACATTGCCACAATGTTTGTAATAATGAAAGGTTGGAAAAAAATATCCACCAACAGGGGAACTGGTCAACTAAAGTACACTCTTACAATGGAATATATGCAGCCATTAAATCTAAGGAAGCTCTTGATTTTTTTAATTGACATGAAATTTACGTAACGTTAAATTCACTATTTGACAGTGTAAAATTCAGTGTCTTTCTCCGACCTCCTGTACATTAGTGTCACATGAGGAGATTTTTTAAATGCCCAGACTGCACCTCTAGAGATTTTGATTTAATTAGTCAGGGTGAGGCCTGAGCATGATTTTTAAAATTGAGGTATAATTTACACACAGTAAAATCCATAGGTCTTAGGTGCATAGTTCAGTGACATGTGATAATTGTGCGTACCTGTGTAAACACTGCCCCAATGAAAACAAAGACCATTTCTACCACCCTAGGCAATGCTTCCACCCTTCCCAGAGGCAACCACCATTCTGATTTCTGTTATAGATTCATTTTCATTATTCTTCAACTGTGTGTAAATGGAATCAAGCAGAATGTAACACGCTGAGATTGGCTCCTTCTCTTAGCATAGTTCATTCCTCTTCACTGCTCAGTGGTATTCTCGCGCATGGACACACCAACTTTTGTTTTACACGCATCCAGGGACATTCGGGTTGTTCCCACTCTTTCTGTGGGCACATGCACTCATTTCTCTTGGGGTGGAATTACTGCATCTATGTTGTATTTGGAACTGCAAGTTTTCCAAAGTTCTTATACCAATTTGCACCCTCACCAGCAAAATATGAGATTTATAGTTGTCCCACATCCTTGCTCTAATACTTTGTATTGTCTGTCTTTTTAAAATTTTATTTATTTATTTTAAGTGTGTTTTTTTTCCAGGACCCATCAGCTCCTAGTCAAGTAATTGTTTCAATCTAATTGTGGAGGGCGCAGCTCACAGTGGCCCATGTGGGGATTGAACCGGCAACCAACTGAGCTAACTGGCCGCCCCGTCTGTCTTTTTAATTATAACCATTCTCATGGGTACATAGTGGTATGTCATCATGGTTTTAAATTGTATTTCCCTAATGACTAATTATGTTAATCATTTTTTCATGTGCCTATCAACCATTCACATATCCTCTCTCATGAGGTGTCTGTTCCAGTCTTTTGCCAATATTTTTGGGTTGTTATTTTATTATTGATTGGTAGGGGCTCTATATATCATGCATGCTAGTCCTTGGTCAGATACATGTATTGTAAATATAATTATTGTTTCAAAGCTCCCCAGTGATTCTAGCATGAATCTAGGGTTGAGAACTCCTGGTTCACTAAAAATCAGTCCCAGATACGCCCTACGTTTATGGGTCCCCCAAATCTGCCCCCCTGGCAACTATGCCTGAGGGTTTGCTCTTCCGTCCATGTGATCATCCATGGCTATGGGATTTTAGGGGTGATGGGTACCTTGTCAGTCTTCCTCCTGTGGGTATGTCTGGTTTGGGACAGGTCCATTCATCTAAAATGTTCTCTTATCCTTTGATGTGAGACCTCGGATGTGTAATTCTTGTCTTGTCTCCAACCCTAAAATTTTTCGTGTATGAAACTTGACCTTATTGCTGTTCCTAGTACCTGGAGATGGTGTGTGTTAAAGGGACAAAGACATGTTTTCTTCTGGATGGAGCAAGCTATATCCTAGGCAAGCTATATCCTGTGACGTTGTGTATCTCCTCCTGCTCACTGAAATGGAGAATCATCTTCTAGCAGCCTCAGCAATCCTTCACCAAGAGGTTGGGAGTTGATGGCCTGGTCCTGCTCTCTTTGAATCTGCTGTGCACTTGCTGCACAACATTGCATTCCTGCAACTGGTAAAGGAGAGCAGTAAGGTCTCACTTGTTGTGGAGGAAGTACCTGGCATAAAGTACGTGTTCACAAAACCATTAGTTCCCTTGAAAGGGGAGCTAAGAAGGCATGACTCTGGGAGCAGTGCAGCTGGACTGTAAGAGGAAGTCTCTGCTTGGGGACTTGCTATGCCCTCAACATGTTCTGGTGTCATATAGTTGCCCCTTCCCTGTACACCTTCAGAGGCCTACATTGGCCAACGTCCCTCCTGCCGTGTTGCCCTTGCCTGCCCTTCTTGACTAATTTGAACAGAGTATCCCATGAGGGCCCCAAGGCTCTTTAAGTTCAGAGCAGGTGACTGGGGAACAGTTCTCTGGGACATACATACAGTTCCTGACTCAGATCTGGGCAGGGGGCCAAGGCATTCGAAGAGCTGTTGAAAAATGTAACTCTCATCCCCCACCTTCCCAAGAGCTTGTGCTTTTTACTGTCTGTCTCTTTTAGTGCCAGATGAAGGGAAAAGGACCACAAAGGTTAAGATTAGGTGCCCCCACCTTGGGGCAGCCTGATGGCTCAGTTGGTTAGAGCGCGAGCTTTGAACAACAGGGTTGCCGGTTTGATTCCCACATGGGCCAGTGAGCTGTGCCCTCCACAACTAGATTGAAGACAACGAGCTGCCACTGAGCTTCTGCAGGGGGCGGTGGGATGGCTCAGTTGATTAGAGCGTGAGCTCTCAGCAACAAGTTTGCTGGTTCAATTCCCACATGGGATGATGGGCTGCGCCCCCTGCAGCTAAAGATTGAAAACAGCGACTGGACTTGGAGCTGAGCTGTGCCCTCTACAACTAGATTGAAGGACAAGGACTTGGAGCTATGGGCCCTGGAGAAACACTGTCCTCAAATAAAATTTTTTTAAAAAAAAGATTAGGTAGGTGCTCCCTGGGAGTCCCTTCCTGGGCGGGCACCAGGGAGGAGCCTTGATCCCATCTTTTGGGATGGGAGGATCACCATGCAGTGTAGGAAGGGTTTCTCTGCTGCTCCAGGAGGAGGGTGAAGAAGCTGAGGAGCTCCCAGAAATGCCCTTGACCTGGGGAACAAGTAGGTACAGGGTGTCCAGAGGATCCAACAACACCATGTACTGGCTGGAGCCCATCCAATGCTGGCAAGAGGAGTGGCTGGTATAGGTATGCTGGGACCTCTCCCCTTCCCTGGCTCCTGGTCCCCGTTATTGCTTTGGATATATCTCCCACCGGGGGCCCAGTGCTGCACTTTAGGGTTAGTAAATTGACAAATTCATCCATCCATCCATCTAACAAATCCGTATCAGCTACGATATGTAGGGACTGTGCTAAGCTCTGTGAAGCTGTAACTGAAAAAGACAGATCTGTCCTTCACAGCGCTGACGTGATCATGGGGGAGCCAGAGAGATTACTGGGCAGCCACATTCCATGGACTAAGTTCAGTGATAGAGGCAGGGTGTGTCACATTGTGTTACAGAGGACCACTGTTGGGAAGGATCATGGAATGTCCCTGGAACAAGGGAGACCTGAGCTGAGAACCAAGGAGTCAACAGAAGAAAGTCTAGGCACAGGAAACAGCGTGTGAGAGGGCTAGAGGCAAGATGTGAGTAAGAAAGGTGGTTCAGTTAGAGAAGAGTGGTGTGTGTGTGTGTGTGTGTGAAGAAGTGAAACATAAGGTGGAAGAAGCAGTCAGGGACCAGATCAGGAGGGCCGTATAAGCCATAGCGAGGAGGCAACACTTGATTCTGAGGGAAAGGAGGAGGCTTTGAAGTGTTTAGACAGGGCCCTGACAGGATCAGTGTTTTTGAAAGATCACTCTGTTTTCTGGGTGCAGCGACAGTGAGGAGCAGGTACAAATACAAGCAGGAAGAAAGTCAGAAGGCCATTGCAGTGAGCCAGGCAAGAAATGAGGGTGACATAGACCAGACTGGTAGCAGTGGAAAGAGAAAGAGGTGTCTGGGTTTGGGGTGTATGTTGGAGGAAGAGCCAACAGGACGTTCTGGTGGATTGGAAAGATGCCTCCAGTTTCTGACTTGAACAACCGGGGTATTGCTAGTGCTGTTCACGGGGATGGGGAATATTGAGGGAACAAGTCTAAGGGAGCGTGGGACATGAATTTAGTGCCATGTGGAGTGAGCTTCTAGGAAGACATGTCCTGTATCCAGTTGGTCATCTAGGTCTGAAACTAAGGAGGCAGGATGAGGCTAGAGACAGAATTGTGAGGTCTTGGGAGTGGATGAGGTAACACGAAAGGAGAGGAGGATGCCATGTTTTGTGCAGCAGCACTGTCCTGTCAAAGGATGCCCTACCCTTTGGTGCCTGCAGATTTAGAAGGGAATCATCAAAGACTTGGCAATTTAGTGCAAAGACCCTGCAGATAATCCTAACTCTTGGCTCGTTCTCCCGCCCCCCGCCCCCCGTTCCTGTCATTTCCACAGCATTTTGGGATGACTTTGTTAGTTTCCAGTAAGAATTTGTCCAGCTCGGGGAGGTGGGGGCGGGGGGGGGGGGGAGCAGGCCCGCTGCCATTCTCAGGAAATTTGGTTTCCAGCTCCCCCTACTGGCAGAGCTGGAGATGACTTATGGCTGGGCGCCGAGCGGGGCAGAGCGCCTACCTCTTGCTTCCCTCTTCAAAACAGGGGATTAAGACCTCAGCCCCAGCTCCCCTTTCCACCCTCTAAAAAACCCCACCCACTTTAAAACCCTAGCTAGAAACAGGGGGAGAAAGCGTAATTAGGTATCTGGGAATCAAATTCTTCCTGCTTCCAAATTACTTCTTTCTCTTTTCTGCCCCAAAGACACTCTTGATCTCCTTGCCCATGAAGATTCCATGTGGTTATTTATACCTGTCTCCAAAAACACCCTCTCCCAGTGTCAGTCCCCAAGAGCAGCATTCTTCTGACACCCAGTTGGCCTCCTTCCTCCTCCTAGGTAGGAAAGCCCTGGTCTATGCTGGAAAGAGCATGGGCTGGGAGCCAAGGAACCTAGGTAATGCTCTTCCCTTGCCTTTTTAGTTTAGTTAACTCTTCCTTATCCTTCAGCTCTAAGAGCTCAAATGCTACTTCCTCAGAGAAATCTTTCCCAGGCTGGCCAGACTGGGTCAGGTACCTAATCATCTGCTCTCAGAACTCCCTGGAGTTTGCCTTGTGCGCCCTCATCACAGTTTGTAATTTTCCACATGCTCATGTGATTATTGTTTCAAGTCAACCCCCACCATAAGCTCCTTGACAGCAAGGACCTGTCTGTCTGTTTTGTTCACCACTGTACCCCAGCACCCACATTCTTGCCTGCCCATTCCATAAAGGCTCAACACATATTCATTAAATAAATGAATAAGTAAATGGATGAAGGGATCCCTCTCTTCATCTATCAGCTGCTTTCTATATCTAACCAGTGGAGTATGTAAGAGCAAAACCTCAAAAGCCACACTGCCTGGGTTCAGACCCCAGCTTTACCACTCACAAGCTGTGCAAACTTGTGTAACTTATTCAATATTTCTGTGCCTCAGTTCCCTTATGTATAAAGGGAAGACAATAGCAATATACACTAGCTAACAAGGTCGTGAGGGTATGTAAAAAGTGTGTAGAAAAAGGCCTGGCATTCAAGTGCCCCATCCATCTCTCCATTTACCCATTCTGAACTCTCCCACAAGACCTCATTATCTTATTTGCAGTTTGTGAGTGCGGGTGATTCAGTGTAATTTGCAGAACAGATAACAAAAATTTATTATGGAAAATTTCAAACATGCAGAGAAGTAGAGGATAATGAACCTCTTCTAATAAGCTTCAACAATTATCAACATTTTGCCAATCTATGTTCATCTGTGCCCCTCTTGTTTTTACCCCAACTGAAGTATTTTAATGTAAATCCCAGATGTCATATCATTTTATCTGAAAATACTCCATTATGTATCTCTAGCAGATAAGGACTTTAAAAAATACAACAGTACCATTATCACACTTAAAAAATTCACAATAATTAGGGAAGGCTTTTAAAACCCCATTCCCTTGAGAGAAGCTGGGGGAATGGGAGCCCTCCCTTCAGGGTAGATGTGAAATGAGGTACAGCCAAGACAGTTAATATAAGTAAAAGTGATTTGAACAGGGCCTGGTAACGTAAATGGGATATAGCAGTAACTATTATTTTGATTCTTTCATTCTCTCCATTTACCCAGTATACATCCTCACTAACTTCTCTGTTATTTCCAGTCTGTGAATGTGTGTGACCAGTAACAAAGGAGGACTAGAAGCTGTGGGTGGTGAGTTTCCCAGGTCACTGGTGTCCTGGGGTGGGAGTGGGGGCTCCAGAAGGCACTGAGGTCTCAAAGGAAGCAAGGACTGCAGGACTGAGGGGAAAGGAAGGAGAGCTGGAGGACTTTGTGTGTTTAAAGAAGGGGGAGTCCTGTGGCTGTGTGAAAACGGCACCCAAGAAAAATCCAGTAGACTAAGGGCAGGGGAGCGGAATGGTTTGTCCTTTCTTCCCAGTGATCAGGGCCTTTGCTCTGCCATTTTCCAGCTCTGGAATCTTAGGCAAAGTCATTTTATCTCTCTGAGCCTCAGTTTTCATCTCTGAAAAATGGGGATAATAGTATACTAAAAGCCCTCTTAAGAGAGGGCCTAGACTTAAAGTCATATAAACCAGGAAAATAGCCCATCTTCTCTGAGATCCCGTTTGTAACCGGCCAGTGGTCTATGAAATGTCCAAAAAGCTTAAAATCCTCTGGCCATATGGTTGCCATATGACTGGGCCAATTGGTGAGTTTTCAAATACTGAGTGTTAATTACTGCCTTGAGGAATCATGATGTTCTTGTTCTTATCGGTATATGAACAAGAACAATTTTTGTCTCACAACCTCCTATTTGCGTTGCCCAAGCAAACCATTAAACTCAATCGCCGCGTTCCCCGACCCCCTGAGCTCTGCCTTTGAAAATATGACTGCATCTCAATTGGCGCTTCTGAAGAAATGTTGACCAGAACGACAGCACTACTTATTTCTTAAATGAGAGCTTTGGCTCGGTTCCTGTAGACCCTTCTTCAGTGTGTGTTTAAGTCACGGGGTCGATACCTCCCAGGGTGTTTGAATTCCAAGCATGCTGAGTGCCAGGCGTGGGCGAGCAAGGAAGGTAGGATATTTGGGGTGCAGGCTGTGGAGGAGGTCTCTAGTGGCTACTAAAATGACAGATCATATCACGCAGTCTACTCACTCACGAGGGGACAGCACTCGCACACTCACACACACGGAAGAGCCTCAGAACGGTTTGGATTGGACTGAAAATGCTAGACAAGAAGAGGTGACACGCCCACCCCACGCCGCCGGGAGGCCGGAGGGTCTCTTAGCGCCAGCGCGCGTAGGCGCAGGCGCACGACCTTCGTGGGCGGGGCTCAGGCGGTGGTGTCGGAGCGCGGTGTAGCGGATTGGCTAGCCAGAGGCCGACGGTTGGGGCGCATGCGCAGGGCGGGAGCGAACGAAATTCAATCCCGGGCGAAGATACCTGGAACCCAGGCTGAGGGTCATGGAGGCGTCCGGAGGGTTTGCGGAAGCCGAGGTCTTAAGCCCAGAGCAGGCTGCCCATTATCGGAGGTACGTGTGGGCCGCTGGCCGGGAATGAGGGTGGGGGGAATCTCAGACCCTCCCATTGGCCCATACTGCTGAGGCCGAGCCTGTGAGACGCGCCCGATTTCTCCGAGTAGGCCGTGGGAATCCGCTCAGATTTCTGAAGCTTGGGGAACCCGCGGATGCCCCGTTTTTGTTTTTTTGTTTTTTGGGGTTTTTTTGGTCAAATAACTCTCCGTTATGAACTCCTTAAGAGCCAGAACTTCAGTTGATCGAGCCTTTGTTGAGTCTTTGCAGGCCTAGGGCACACAGACATGAGTGAAACATTTGTCCTGCCCCCTGATTGCTTATAAGCTGGTAGTGGAAAGCGGTAGGTAAAGCTTTAAGGTTTGATACGTGCTGTAAGGTATAACGTGGAAGGCATAATGTGGGCATAAAGGGGGGAGTGGCCAATTACAAGGGTCGCTGGGCTAAGGGAAGGAAGGCCTCACAGGAGGAAGAGGCATTTGTACTGAAAAATGAGTAAGCATTCACCAGGTGGCTGTGGGGGCGTGGGGAGGGGCATGGTGATCTCGGGGAGAGCTTTGAGAAATGCTTTTTTTAAAAAAAGATTTTATTGGGGAAGGGGAAAAGGACTTTATTGGGGAACAGTGTGTACTTCCAGGACTTTTTCCAAGTCAAGTTGTTGTCCTTTCAATCTTAGTTGTGGAGGGCGCAGCTCAGCTCCAGGTCCAGTTGCTGTTGCTAGATGTAGGGGGCACAGCCCACCATCCCTTGGAGGAGTCCAACCCGCAACCTTGTGGTTGAGAGCCGGGGCTCCAACCGACTGAACCACCAGCCCACCCCGAGAAATGTTTTAAATTGTGATAAACTATAACATACAATTTACTATCTTAACCATTCTGAAGTGGTATTAAATACATTCACAGTGTTATACAACCATCAACTCCATCCATCTCCAGAACTCTGCATCTTGCACAACTAAAACTCTGTATCTGTTAGACAACTGCTTATCGTTCGCCGCCCCAGTCCCTGGCACCCATCATTCTGCTCTCTCCTTTCTGTCTCTGTGAATCTGACTCCTCCAGGGACCCCATGTAAGTTGACTCACACAGTATTCATCGTTTTGTGACCAGGTTATTTCAGTGAGCATTATGACCCCAAGGTTCATCCACGTTGTGTCATGTGACAGGATTTCCTTCCTTTTTAAGGCTGAATAATATTCCGTTGTATGGGTAGACCACATTTTGTTTATCCACCGATGGACACTCAGGTTGCTTCCAGCTCTTGGCTGCTGTGAATGTGGCTGCTGTGAACATGGGGGTGCAGAGAGCTCTTTAAGAACCTCCTTCAGTTTCTTTGGATGTATGCCCAGAAGTGGCATTGCTGTACTACACAGTAGTTCTATTTTTCAATGTCTTGGGGAACTGCCATACTGTCTTCTAGAGCAGCTGTACCATTTCACATCCCCACCAATAGTGCACGAGGATTCTAATTTCTCCGAGTCCTCATCAACACTTGTTATTTCTATTTTGTTGTTATTGTTACTAGCCATCCTAATGTATGTAAGGTGGCATCTCTTTGGGGTTTTGATTTGCGTTTCCCTGCTGATCAGTGATGTTGAGCATCTTTTCATGTACTTCTTGGCCATTTGCATATCTTCTTTTTTTTTTTAAGATTTTTTTATTTTATTTTTTTTATTGGGGCAGGGGAACAGGACCTTATTGGGGTACAGTGAGTACTTCTAGGACTTTTTTTTTCCAAATCAAGTTGTTGTCCTTTCAGTCTTAGTTGTGGAGGGCGCAGCTCAGCTCCAGGTCCAGTTGTCATTGCTAGTTGCAGGGAGCGCAGCCCACCATCCCTTGTGGGATTCGAGGAATTGAACCAGCAACCTTATGGTTGAGAGCCCACTGGCCCATGTGGGAATCGAACCGGCAGCCTTCGGAGTTAGGAGCATGGAGCTCCAACCGTCTGAACCACCAGGCTGGCCCCTGCATATCTTCTTTGGAGGAATGGATATTCAAGTCCTTTGCCCATTTTTCAGTTGTTTGTTTTTGTTGTTGACTTGTAGTTCTTTATTCTGGATATTATCACCTTCCTTGTCTGATGTATGATTGGCAGATATTTTCACCCATTCTGTGGGTTGCCTTTTCCTCTCTGTTGATTGTGTCCTTTGATGCACAGAAGTTTTAAATTTTGATGTAGTACAAAGAAAGTGGGGCAGTGAATAGTTCTGTCTCCCTTTCCAAAAAAAAGGTAATGTTTTAAGGACCTTAAAAGCCAAAAGGTCTCCTTACAGAGGGGTAAAAAACCATTTCTGGGCTACGTTACATGACCACCTTAAGAAAGACTTGGGGAAAACAGGGAGGCAGTGTGGGGCGGTAGAGTGCTGGCTTTAGAGCTGAGCTTTTTGGGGTCAGATTCCGGCCTTGCCACCTGCTAGCTGGGAGACCTCACGCAAGTCACGTGACTTTTTCTGAACCTCAGTTTCCTCTTCTGGAAAATGGTGATAATAAGGCTTTAAGGTCTTTAGTCAACCCTTCCCTCCTTTCTGTGAGCAAGCAAGGGGGCCTCTCAGCTTGTACTGGTTTCCCGATACTGCCCCTCACGCTGGCACCTGTCTCTCACTCGCTCCCACGTGCTCTTTCCATAACATTCTCCGAGTGTCTGTCTCCCACTCCCCTCAGCAACCACCCCTCATCTCGCCATCATCTTCTGCTCTCACAGTCCCCACTTTACTTTCACAGTTTCCCTATCTCATGACATCTCACTCATGACCCCTGAACTCTCATAATTCCTCTTTTATTTCTCAGTCTCTCTCGCCCTCTTCTACCCCCCTCCCCGAAATCCCCTTCTTATAATTCTGCTCCTTGACACAAACCCAACACTCACACCATTTCTCTCTTTCTCCCTCCCTCTCTCACCTTTCTGTCTCTCTCCTTCCCTGTCTCTCTGCCTCTCCCACCTAAGAGATGAAAGAAAACTTTGAAACTTGCTGTCACACCTCTGCAGACGGGTTTCCTTTTTCACACCCCTTCATTTTCTGTCACATATGATGACTGTCACACACACTGTGTCAGCCTACCAGCTCCTCTCTTGCCCACCCTCTCAATCTGATGCCCACTGCCCACTTGTACTCTCAGTATCCCCCACGTGCTTCTGCTCTCTGTTGCCCCCCGCCCCCTTGCCCCTTATTTCTCTGGCATTCTCCCAACCCCCGTCTCTGTCTCTTTCTGTCACCCATTATTTCTCCCTTTGTGTCACCCGTTCTCCCTCTCTAGCACTCCTGTTCTCTCTCTCATTCTCTGCCATTGTCTCTCTTTGTCACCCACCTGTTCACACTCATCCATTCTGTCTCAGCCACCCTCTTTCTGTCATTCTGTTAGCCTCTGTACTCGGTACCCCTGTCGCCCCTTTCTCTGTCACCCATGATCTCTATCACTCTCTCTACTTTTCTCTATGACCCATTCTCTTTCTGTGACCCACCTTTTCCCTGTCACCTACATTCTTTCTTTTAACATAAAGAATTATTAAAATGATAGATGAGTGACTATAAAAAATGAGGAAACTGCATCATGGTACCCTAGGGCTCAGGGACAGTGCTCAGGGACAGTACCCAGGGAAGAACAAACTTGGGAGGCTCAGACCTCCTTGGAGAGCATGTGGCCCTGCCCACTGGATAGCAGAGAAGTGTGCCGGCTGGCCCAGGCCAACAGGAAGCCACCTTCTGGAATGCGGGCGGGGAGCAGGCTGTCAACCACCCATGGCTTGGGCATGCAGAAGGAGTGGGGGCCCTGGGTATAGGTGAGCTGCTGGGGGAGCTGGTTTCCATGTAGAGAGAGCTGCAAGGTTATCTCCAGGCCTGGCGGAGGCTTCAAAGTCATTGAGGGACTTTGTGTTCTAGGTGTGTCTGTGGGCCACCTGGCTGACCTACTGTGCTGCAGCAGCTGGCTTCAGGGGTGCCTTCCGCTGAGAAAGCTTTACATCGTGCTGGCTGTAAGGGAGAGATGCTTAAAGGATTCTGTCCCTTATCACAGAACAGCTACTGGGTGAATTTGGAACTGAGACTGGCAGAGTCACCCACCCTGTATTTATCTCCGTCACCCACTTTCTCTCCTGTGTTGGCCACCTTTTCTCTCTGGCACTCACTGTGTGTGTCACCCACTTGCGTGTACTCTGTTGGTGTCACCAATGACTTTCATATAACTAAATCTACTGGTTGATTTGTAATCCTCATCTTCCTTGACCTCCCAGCAGTATTTGACAGAGCTGATCCCTTCTCCATGAAACACTGGATTCATTTGGCTTCCAGGACCCCTCACTTTTCTGATTTTCCTTCTGCCTCACGGGTTGCTGCTTCTCAGATTCTGTTGATTTCTCCTCATTTTCCTCTAACATACTTTAAAATAAATTCTCAGACATCGTGGCATTTCGTCCTTAAATACTTTAGTATGTATCTGAAAAAGAAAATGTTCTCATAAAACCATCATACCATATCACACCTAACAATAAATAAATTCTTTGGTATCAGCTAATACACAGTCCATATTTTAAATTTTTGAATGGTCTTAAGTCTTTTTATAATTGGTTTGTTTGAATCAGGATCCAAAGAAGTCCACACGCTGCATTGTATTTCTTAAGCCTCTTTTAATCTAGAAAAATCTCTGCTCACCCCTGACTTCCCCCTACCCCCCCACCCCCGCTTTCATTTCTATGCCAATCACTTTGATTAGTCTGATGGCTTCCTTGTAGTGTCATTAGCTTGTTCTCCTGTAATTTAAATGTAAAGCTTTGATAAATGAATGGATAAGGAAAATGTAGCATATATACACAGTGGAATATTCAGTCATAAAAAAGACGGAAATCTTGCCATTTGCGACAACAGGGATGGACTTTGAGGGCATAATGCTAAGTGAAGTAAGTCAGAGAAAGGCAAATGCTTTATGATCACACTTATATGTGGGATCTAAAAACAAAAACTTCCAAGTTTATAGATACAGAGAACAGATTGGTGGTTGCTAGAAGAGTGGGGGGTGGGCAGGCGAAGTGAGTGAAGGGAATCAAAGGTACAAATTTCCAGTTGTAAAATAAATAAGTCCTGGGAATGTAATGTACAGCATGGTGACTATAGTTAATGATAATGTATTGCATATTTCAAAGTTGCTGAGTGGATGTTAAAAGTTCTCATCACTAGAAAACAATTTTATAACTATGTGTGGTGTTGGGTGTTAACTAGACTTAGTGTGGTGATCATTTCACAATATATACAAATATTGAATCATTATGTTGTATGCCTGAAGCTAGTATAATGTCATATGTCAATTGTAGCTCAATAAAAAACTAAAAGGAAACTATTCTAAAGCAAAAAAAAATTAATATTAAATATTTTGGGCCTGAATACTTTGTAAGTGAGGCCATATACTTCATATTACATCAGATCAGTAAGCATAGACTGTCTGATTTTCTTACTTTTGATCTTGTTAAGACTGATCGTGGGTTCAAGTGCTCACAGGCTGATCATTCTTTTGAGGGTTGCATTTTCCTGCTTATGATGGATAAAAAATATGTCGGGGATACTTTAGCATCTTGTGAATACCCAGTTCCCCATCAACCTTTCATCCATTGATAATCGATTAGTTCTTTCATTAGGGATTACAAAGTGGTGATTTTTACAATTTCACCATTTTTTGGTGTTCATTAGCTGGAATTCTTCTGTAAATTTTCTTAATGTTGGAGTGCCATGGTTTTTTTTGTTGTTGTTTTTTTAAATTGTACTCCTTCCTTTGTTGATCTTATCCAGGTTCTTGGCTTTAAATCCTATCTTTATGCTTAGAATTTTCACATTTTTGGTTTTAGTCCTGACCTCTTCTGAACTCCAGACTCGATTCCTGTATCCAGCTGCTTCCTTGACATCTCTACTTGATAATAGACTTGTCAAACCTTACTTGTCTACAACCAAAGGACAAAAAACATGTGTTCGTCTCAATAGGTGCAGAAAAAAACAATTTGACAAAATCTGGTACCCTTTAATGATAAAAACACTCAACAAGCTAGGAATACAAGAAAACTTCCTCAACCTGATCAAGGGGTATGTACAAAACTCACAGCTAACATACTTAATGTTGAAAGACTAAAAGCTTTCCCTTCTATATCAGAAACAAGGCAAGGATGTCTGTTCTTGCCATTACTATTCAACATAATGATTGATTATAACTTAACATTGTAATAGAGGTTCTAGCCAGGGCAGTCAAGCAAGAAAAAGAAAGAAAAGTCATGCAGATTGAAAGGAAGAAGGAAAACTCTCTGTTTTTGCAGATGGCGTGATGTTGTATGTAGAAAACCGTATAAATACACACACACACACAAAACAATAAGAGCCAATAAATGAACTTAGCAAAGTTGCAGGATGTGAGATCAATATGCAAAATGTAGTTGTATTTGTGTGCATAATAGTGAATGAAATTAAGAAAACAATTCCATTTACAACAGCACCAAAAAGAATGTAATGCTCAAGAATAAATTTATCCAAGGAAGTGCAAGACTTGTATGCTGAAAACTACGAAGCATTGTTGACAGAGGATCAGGAAGGCCTAACTAAATGGAAAGATAGCCAGTGTTCATGAATTGGGAGACTTATTGCTAACATGGCAATGCTCCCCAAAGTGATCTACACGTTCCGATGCTAACAAAATCCCAGCTGTCTTTTTCTTTTGCAGAAATTGACAAGCTATTATAAAAAGCTTTATGGAAATGAAGAGGACCCAGAACATTTAAAACAGTCTTGAAAAAGAACAAAGCTGGAGGACTCACACTTCCTCGTTTCAGAACTTACTGTAGTCCAGACTGTGTGGTACTTGTATAAGTGTAGACAAGGAGCTCAGTGGAATAGAATTGAGCATCTAGACTTTTTTTTCCTGGAGCAACATAAAACACCCATACTTCAGGCATTTTCTAGGTGTAGGGAATTATGGTTGCTATTGTGTTTTTGTTTTGTTGTCTGCTCAGAAAGCTTTCATACCCATCTTCTTTGGTGATAGGTCTTGTCCTCTGGCCAGGTGGGTGGGCAAGTAATATTCTTGAAAACTTTTGTTCTGAAATATAACACATATATAGGAAAATTGATAAAACAGTGAAATACTTGATTTAGTGATTGTTGTAACCACCACCTAGGTCATGGTTTGTTTTCAGATTTATATTACCATCCTAATGGAAGGTCTTCTTTCCTTCCCCACTGAAGTGGCCTGCAGGTGAATTGAAGGCAAACATGAGGGCTCAGGGCTTCTTTCCAAACAACCGTAGCCTTGCTCAAATTCTGGAAGAAGTGCTTGCTTGAAGCCCCAGAGTTTTGTCCCCCAATAACATCTGTATAACAGCGGTTATACAGATAACCTTGGGGGCTGGAAGTACTCAAGATCTAGATCTAGCTACTGTAAAAGAAGTTTATATTGTTCTTGGAGAATTCTTCATTTTCAGTTAGACTTTATCTCAAAGGGCCAGTCGGGATGTTCCCCACCAAATGCTTCTCCAAATAATGAAACTGCTTTTCTGCTGAGCAGCATTGGCCAGTATGATCCATCTGGATGCCAAGCACATCTACTGTGTCACAAAAAAGGATCATTTTGCTTTGAGCATAGTTATTAATCGGCTGTTTTTACCCTGCAGTAATTAGCTAGCAAGTTCACCTGCTTTCTGAGGGCATGTTGACATGTATGAGGATGCCATCTTCCTGTTTATTCAGGCAGAAGTTCCACCAGTGTTTCTAGCAAGGGGGACCAGGTCCCTGCCTGCCTTAGCCACCTGGAAGTAGGCCATGCTCGTCCTGCCTGCTTGGATTCCCTTGGGACAGGGCACGAAGGCCCTGTGGTTTGGTCCACATACTCCTTGTCTGTGGAATCCCAAGCCAGCGACACAGATGATAAGTACTACAGAAAGCCTATGCTGTTCGAAGCAATTGGTCTTATGGTTGGAAGGTGTTCAGCCCTAAAGCAAACCTGCGTAGGCTCCTATCCCGAGAGCTGTAGGCCTACCACCATTTATTTTGAGGAGAAAGCGTTCAGAGAGGAGTTCCAAGCAAAGTCGATGGTAATTTTTCAGGTTGAGATAAACCAGAGGTCACAAACTGGGAGCTCATGAGCCAGTGTTTTTAAAAACATATGCATTAGTTAGCATGGACACATCAGGAGAATTCACATAAAATCAGCATTTTCTCCTTTTTTCCAACCCTGAGAAAGTCTTGGTAACCTTGGGCTCTTCCTCCTGCATTGCAGTTACAACAGGAAAGGAGAGCAGCTGGGCCCTTCTAGACGGGCGCCTGGTGCTCTGCCATTTGCCGCATGCCCACAGGTTTTTGCTCTGCGACAACGACACTTTGGGTGTATGCAGCCAGGACCGAATCTGGAGAGGTCTGAGGCCCACTGCTTGTCATCCCCGGGTTCCCCTGTTGTGTGCTCTAATAGGCTTCCATACTTTTCCTTCGCCGCTGTTACTGTAGTTTGTAACAAAGTTCTTCCTGTGATTCTTTGAGAAATGCTTATCACGGGAGAGCTCTGTGGGGCAGCACTGGGGATTAGAGCCTCATGCCACCTCTGATTAGAATTCATGCAGGAGTAGTGCTGGCTCAGGGTGTCAGCTTCTGCTTGGTCTCAGAGCCAAGCTCAGGTTCTTTCATTGAGAGTTCTACTAGCCCAAGGTTTTGGATTTGTTTTAACAAGGCTGCTCATAAAGTCACTTAATGTGCTGGGTTTTTTTAAAAAACTTTTATTTAAAAAGTGTGTTTTTCCAGGACCCATCAGCTCCAAGTCCAGTAGTTGTTTCAAACTAGTTGCAGGGGGCAGCTCACAGTGGCCTATGCGGAGATCGAACCAGCAATCTTGTTAAGAGCACCGTGCTCTAACCAACTGAGCCATCCGACTGGCCCTAATGTGCTGTTTTGAAGGTGCTTAGGTGGTTGGGCAGATTTTAGTTGGCTAGTGTATGGTTAGTGGAAGAACTTTTAAGGTAGCTTCGATGGAGGCTTGCAAACTCCTGGAAAGACAAAAGGTTGCCCACTGTGTCCGAAAGATGCTTTCTTTCTCTTAACTTTTGAGTATCCTGATCTCACCATTTCATGCCTTCAGCAAACATTTGCTAAATGCCTGCTGTGCACCAGTCCACACTGCTGGTTGCTGAAGATATAGTGGTGAAAAAGACACATCCTTGTAGTGTGGTGGGGAGGAAAGACAATGGAAATTTTCATGATACATGTAAATACAGATAATATATCCCTAATCCAGAATTCTGGGGTTTGGGCTGAGAGAGTGTGTGTAGGGGGCAGATGTCAGAGGAGGCTTCTTGGAGAAAATAGTGCCTTTACTGACTTTTAAACGCTGAGTGGGAGTTAGCTAAGGAGTGGGGGAAAAAGGAACCGACTGCATGGCATACTGGACAGAGTTTTATGTCTAGAGGGTCATAAGCAGTGTGGGAATTTAGCATTGCTGGAGCATGGTGGGGGCAGGTGGAAGCCGGTCTTTGGGCGCTGATGGTGGGCCTGGGGAAAATGTAACAGGGAGGCAAGACAGAATGGTGGACAGAGCGATGGCTTTGGATTTTTCAGGCATCTGTTAAAATTCTAGCTCGGCCACATCCATTTCCTCAGTCCCCTAAACAAATGGCAGGTCCTCAGAAAGTTAAACAGAGAGTTACCACGTGATCCAGCAACTCCACTCTCGGGTATGTGTCCAAAAAAATTGAAAATGGATCCAGAGACTTGTATATCCATGTTCATTACAGCATTGGTCACAAGAGCCGGAAGGTGGAAACAACCCAAGTGTCCATCAGCAGGTGAATGGATGAACTGTGGTGTTTACATGCAACGGAATGTTATTCAGGCTTAAGAAGGAGTGAAATTGTGACACAGGCTACAACCCGGATGAGTCCTCAAAACATGCTGAGTGAAAGAAGTCAGACACAAAAGGCCACATATTGTGTGATTCCGCCTGTATAAGATACCGAAAATAGGCAAATTCACACAGAGACGGAAAGTGGGGTAGAGGTCTTGGGGGGATGGGGAAGAGTTTATGTTTGGGGCGATGAAGAAGCTTTAGAAATAGATAGTGATGGTTGTGCAACATTGTGAATGTAATTAATTTCATTGAAGTAAAATTTAAAATGGTTAAAATGGCAAATTTTGTCTAACCTAGATTTCACCACAATAAAAAATGCCCAGAAATTTATTCTCTCATAGTTCTGGAGGCCAGAGGTCTGAAATCAAGGTGTCACCAGGGTTGCTTTCTTTTTGTAGACTGTCAGGGAGTCTGTTCATGTCTCTCCTGCTTCTGGTGGCCCCAACAGTCCTTGGCGTCACTCCAATCTCTGCCTCTGTCCTCACATTCCCCATTCTCTGTGCGACTGTACCTCTTGGATGAGGATGCACCCTAATGCAGTACGACCTCCTCTTGACTTGATCACATCTGCAAAGACCCTAATTCCGAGCAAGGTCACAGTCACAGGTTCCAGGTCGACATGAAATTTTGGGGAATGCTAGTCAACCCAGTACAAAGCCACTGCAGTGAATACAATCTGTGGGAAAGTGCATAGAGTCAGAGAGCAGTGACAACAAAAAGATCCCAGGAAATGCCAACGTTTATATGGGGACAGACGGAGGGAACGGAATTGAAGATGCAGACAGAGAAGGAATGGTTAGAGAGGTAGGAAGGAATCCAAGGGAGTGTTGTGCACCACTGTCCAAGGAGGGAAGACTTCAGCAGGGAGGTGGCAGTCTGGTTTTAATGCAGCAGAAAAGTTCAAGGAAGGTGAAGACCAAGGAGTCACCATTGGATTTGGCAATATGAAGGTCACTGGTGCCCTTGGTGACAACAGTTGCGTTAGAGTGCTTTGGTACATTGCAGTGAGTTAGGATTCCCAGTTACGCGTGCCTCCAAACCGAGACAGCAACCTATGGGCAAAGCAGGCTTTTCCTTTTTTTTGATGTCCCACCCAGATTCTGTTATTCACATTTCAGTACTTGTTTTATCACACATCTCTTCTACTAATCCATCTTATTTTTTAGATGCATTTCAGAGTAAGTTGCAGACATCAGGATACTTCCTCCTATTTCGGCATAGAGACCGTTAACTAGATTTCAGCAATTTTTTCTTTTGGAGTAAAATTTACATGCAAAGAAGTGCACAAATTTCAAGTGTACACTTGGTGGGTTTTGACAAATGCATATATCTATATCTGTATAACCAAACTGTTATCACCTCAGAAAGTTCCCTTATGCCTCCTGCCCAGGCGATCCCCACTCCCACTTTGCACGTCCAGAAGCAACCACTGCTCTGTTTTCTACTACAGATTAGTTTTGCCTGTTCTAGAACTTCATATAAGTAAAGTCACACTTTTATGCTGGCTGCTTTGGCTCAGCATGTTTTTGAGATTAATACATGTATGAATCCATGCATTCTTTTCTATTGAGTAGTATCATTACATTGTGTGAATATACCACAGATTGTTAATCCAAGCTGGACACTTGGGTTGTTTCCAGTTTGGAGCTATTAGAGTAAAGCAGTGTACTTTTTGTTTTGTTTTTTTTTTTTCTTAGATGTCCGTCTCACAAATGGGTCAAGGCAAGGAAAAGCTACTTATTAATAATGCACAGTGCTTGCAGTTTGAAATGTGAACCATATTCTCGAATTTATCCCAGAAGTTCCTATTTAGTAATATTAAGTGATTATGATGAATTGTTTTCCACTTTGACTAAAATGATCACCCCTGGAAGTGAGACCAGAAGGTCGCCATCTTCTGGGGCTTTGATGGACTGCTTTCCAGTCCTGGCTGCCATTCAGGTCACCTGCGGTTTGGATGTCAGCCACAAACGTTTTATTGATTCTGATAGAGCATCAAAAAGACGTACCAGTTGTGTCTGATGTATCGCATACACTATGACAAGGAGACTGGGTACACAGAGATACAGCAGTGCTATAAACAGCGTATTTCAGTTCTCTGGGTCCCACGATCGGGAAGATACTGTCCTCAGCCAACTTCGTTGGTGGAGCGGATGGGGTGGACAGGGAGAACTGAGGCCAACTGGGGTGCAGCAGAGTCTGGGCAGGCAATGTGGCTGACATCGGGGGTTCAACCAGCCAGTCAGTGATGGTGTCCAAGGAATACTGCAAACTCTGCTTGTGGTTTAGGCAGTAGGTCGGCAAGTGGGCGAGCCAGAGGATGGGGAGAACCCAGCAGTAAGCATCTTAGACTGGTACTAAGGAATCTAGCTGCCGTTTAAAAGGTCACTGTATGGTGATGGGGACTCTAGCCCTGAGTTAGGCTTCCGTGGCAGCGCTGTCCTCTGCGGAGGAGGCCTCACGGGGGGAGGGCCAGGAGGAAGGGAGAGCAGAGTGGGTTCACGGTCTGCATGTAGTTGGAGGGGTCTGGTGGCCACTGCTATGGCCTCATCAGAGTGACAGGGAACATAACTTGATTCTTCTTCTTTTTTTTTGTTAGGGGAATATTGGGGAAGAGTGTGGTTTTCCAGGATGGCAAGTCGTTGCTTTTTCAATCTAGTTGTGGAGAGCGTAGCTCACTGGCTCATGTGGGACTCGAACCAGCGACCTTGGTGTTATGAGCACTGCACTCTAACCACTGAGCCAACCGGTCGCCCACTGGAGGCTCAGCTCCAAGCTCCAGCCAGTGTTTTCAATCTAGTTGTGTAGGGCACAGTTCACTG